>NC_138160.1:167570274-168806354 GCF_964165515.1 Mesoplodon bidens | reverse complement strand
GGACATTTCATCCAAAAACAACAGAATACACATTCTTCTCAAGTGCTCATGGAACATTCTCCAGGATAGATCATATCTTGGGTAACAAATCAAGCCTTGGTAAATTTAAGAAAATTGAAATCGTATCAAGTATCTTTTCTGACCACAACGCTATGAGACTAGATATCAATTACAGGAAAAGATCTATAAAAAATACAAACACATGGAGGCTAAACAATACACTACCTAGTAACGAAGTGAACACTGAGGAACTCAAAGAGGAAATCAAAAAATACCTAGAAACAAATGACAATGGAGACACGATGACCCAAAACCTATGGGATGCAGCAAAAGCAATTCTAAGAGGGAAGTTTATAACAATACAATCCTACCTTAAGAAACAGGAAAAATCTCAAATAAACAACCTAATCCTGAACCTAAAGCAATTAGAGAAAGAAGAACCAAAAAAACCCTAAGTTAGCACAAGGAAAGAAATCATTAAGATCAGATCAGAAATAAATGAAAAAGAAATGAAGGAAACGATAGCAAAGATCAATAAAACTAAAAGCTGGTTCTTTGAGAAGATAAACAAAATTGATAAACCATTAGCCAGACTCATCAAGAAAAAAAGGAGGAGACTCAAATCAATAGAATTAGAAATGAAAAAGGAGAAGTAACTAACACTGCAGAAATACAAAGGATCATGAGAGATTATTACAAGCAACTCTGTCCCAATAAAATGGACAACCTGGAAGAAATGGACAAATCCTTAGAAATGCACAACCTGCCAAGAGTGAACCAGGAAGAAATAGAAAATATGAACAGACCAATCACAAGCACTGAAATTGAAACTGTGATAAAAAATCTTCCAACAAACAAAAGCCCAGGACCAGATGGCTTCACAGGCGAATTCTATCAAACATTTAGAGAAGAGCTAACACCTATCCTTCTTAAACTCTTCCTAAATATAGCAGAGGGAGGAACACTCCCAACCTCATTCTATGAAGCCACCATCACCCTGATACCAAAACTAGACAAAGATGTCACAAAGAAAGAAAACTACAGGCCAATATCACTGATGAACATAGATGCAAAAATCCTCAACAAAATACTACCATACAGAATCCAACAGCACAATAAAAGGATCATACACCGTGATCAAGTGGGGTTTATTCCAGGAATGCAAGGATTCTTCAATATACACAAATCAATCAACGTGATAAACTATATTAACAAATTGAAGGAGAAAAACCATATGATCATCTCAAGAGATGCAGAGATAGCTTTCGACAAAATTCAACACCCATTTATGATAAAAACCCTAAAGAGAGTAGGCATAGAGGGAACTTTCCTCAACATAATAAAGGCCATATATAATAAACCCACAGCCAGCATCATCCTCAATGGTGTAAAACTGAAACCATTTCCACTAAGATCAGGAACAAGACAAGGTTGCCCACTCTCACCACTCTTATTCAACATAGTTTTGGAAGTTTTAGCCACAGCAATCAGAGAAGAAAAAGAAATAAAAGGAATCCAAATCAGAAAAGAAGAAGTAAAGCTGTCACTGTTTGCAGGTGACATGATACTATACATAGAGAATCCTAAAGATGCTACCAGAAAACTACTAGAGCTAATCAATGAATTTGGTAAAGTAGCAGGATACAAAATTAATGCACAGAAATCTCTGGCATTCTTATACACAAATGATGAAAAATCTGAAAGTGAAATTAAGAAAACACTCTCGTTTACCACTGCAACAAAAAGAATAAAATATCTAGGAATAAACCTACCTAAGGAGACAAAAGACCTGTATGCAGAAAATTATAAGACACTGATGAAAGAAATTAAAGATGATACAAATAGATGGAGAGATATACCATGTTCTTGGATTGGAAGAATCAACATTGTGAAAATGACTCTACTACCCAAAGCAATCTACAGATTCAATGCAATCCCTATCAAACTACCACTGGCATTTTTCACAGAACTAGAACCAAAAATTTCAAAATTTGTATGGAAACACAAAAGACCCCGAATAGCCAAAGCAATCTTGAGAATGTAAAATGGAGCTGGAGGAATCAGGCTCCCTGATTTCAGACTATACTACAAAGCTACAGTAATCAAGACACTATGGTACTGGCACAAAAAAAGAAATATAGATCAATGGACCAGGATAGAAAGCCCAGAAATAAACCCATGCACATATGGTCACCTTATATTTGATAAAGGAGGCAAGAATATACAGTGGAGAAAAGACAGCCTCTTCAATAAGTGGTGCTGGGAAAACTTGACAGGTACATGTAAAAGTATGAAATTAGAACACTCCCTAACACCATACACAAAAATAAACTGAAAATCGATTAAACACCTAAATGTAAGACCAGACACTATCAAACTCTTAGAGGAAAACATAGGCAGAACACCCTATGACATAAATCACAGCAAGATCCTTTTGGACCCACCTCCTAGAGAAATGGAAATAAAAACAAAAATAAACAAATGGGACCTAATGAAACTAAAAGCTTTTGCACAGCAAAGGAAACCATAAACACGACCAAAAGACAGCCCTCAGAATGGGAGAAAATATTTGCAATTGAAGCAACTGACAAAGAATTAATCTCCAAAATTTACAAGCAGCTCATTCAGCTCAATAACAAAAAAACAAACAACCCAATCCAAAAATGCACAGAAGACCTAATTAGACATTTCTCCAAAGAAGATATAAAGATTGCCAACAAACACCTGAAATAATTCTCAACATCATTAATCAATAGAGAAATGCAAATCAAAACTACAATGAGGGGTTTCCCTGGTGGCGCAGTGGTTGAGAGTCCGCCTGCTGATGCAGTGGACACGGGTTCGTGCCCTGGTCTGGGAGGATCCCACATGCCATGGAGCGGCTAAGCCCATGAGCCATGGCTGCTGAGCCTGCACGTCCGGAGCCTGTGGTCTGCAACAGGAGAGGCCAGAACACTGAGAGGCCCGCGTACCAAAAAAAAAAAAAACTACAATGAGGTACCATCTCACACCAGTCCTAATGGCCATGATCAAAAAATCTAGAAACAATAAATGCTGGAGAGGGTGTGGAGAAAAGGGAACAGTCTTGCACTGTTGGTGGGAATGTAAATTGATACAGCCACTATAGAGAACAGTATGGAGGTTCCTTAAAAAACTACAAATACAACTACTATATGACCCAGCATCTCACTACCGGGCATATACCCTGAGAAAACCGTAATTCAAAAAGTATCATGTACAAAAATGTTCATTGCAGCTCTATTTACAATAGCCAGGACATGGAAGCAACCTAAGTGTCCATCAACAGATGAATGGGTAAAGAAGATGCGGCACATGTATACAATGAAATATTACTCACCCATAAAAAGAAACAAAATTGAGTTATTTGTAGTGAGGTGGATGGACCTAGAGTCTGTCATACAGAGTAAAGTAAGTCAGAAAGGGAAAAACAAATACCATATGCTAACACATATATATGGAATCTAAGGGAAAAAAAATCGTCATGAAGTACCTAGGGGTAAGATGGGAATAAAGACACAGACCTATTAGAGCATGGACTTGAGGACATGGGGAGGGGGAAGGGTAAGCTGTGACAAAGGGAGAGAGTGGCATGGACATAGATACACTACCAAACGTAAAACAGATAGCTAGTGGGAAGCCACCGCATAGCACAGCGAGGTCAGCTCGGTGGTTTGTGACCACCTAGAGGGATGGGATAGGGAGGGTGGGAGAGAGGGAGATGCAAGAGGGAAGAGATATAGGAACATATGTATATGTATAACTGATTCACTTTTTTATAAAGCAGAAACTAACACACCACTGTAAAGCAATTATACTACAATAAAGATGTTAAAAAAAAAAGAATTCTGTATCTAGTAATATTACCCTTCGGAATTGAAGGTGAAACAGACATTCATAGATAACCGATCAACTGCTAACAGAATTGGTTTATAAGAAATAGTAAAGGAAGTCTTTGAAAGGGATATTCTAGATAATATCTTATAGTAACTATTGTTTCTGATTTTTATTCCCCCCTCCCCCAAAGGTTATTGTTCTTTTTTGTTTGTTTAGTAATGTGGTTGGACTATATTAATAAAATCTTTCTTTCTCACAATGTGTGTTAGCTGAGATCTTGGCTTAGTTTAGTTTTATTATTGTTGTTGTTGTTATTATTATTTTAAACATGGCTAGCTAGGAGTAGCCTGTGTTTCTGCATTGCAGGGCCAGGACTAAGGTGAGGCCAGCAAGGACCCTTGAGAGGGAAATTTAAGGAGGTATTTGTTCTCAGTATTGTGCAATACAGGATTGATTGATGGGTCTGTGTGTAGTTTTAGTAGCACACTCAATGTGACACACTTTTCAATCTCTCCCTATTTTCTTTTTGCTAGAACCTCTCATGTGTCCTCTGCATGTGTGTGCAGCATCCTTTGGTTGGCAATATTTTGGTATCTTGAACTATATCCAGTGTTTGATACAAATGTGCACAGCCTCTGTTCATATCCAGGCATACTTAGAGAGTATATAAAGGCTGTCTATGGCTATCTCACCTTGCGGACTTTCCTGTTAAATCCCTGTTTAGTCTTTGGCTCTGCCACTTACCCCAACTGGGACTGCAATCTTGGTCTAGGATATCTTCAGGCCTTTGCTTTTCTCTGCTGGGTGCAGGGTTTTTGTCTTGTACTCTAAATTATTTGATCCTTCTCCAGCATCAATGCTGCTGATTTTCCCAGATTGTCCCCTTCTGATAGAATCACCCTGCCTACTAAGATGGAGGGCAGGTATCAATAGATGGGAGCAGCTCCAGGCAAGAATGTTACAGACACCCACTATTCTTATCTGGAAGTTAGTAGTTCCTCATGAAAAAAAAAAAAAAGCATTTCCATTTGCTGTATGCATTTGGCTGAATCCCAGAGAACCAAAATGGTTGTTTTTGGCAGTTTTGTCCAACTATATTTTTACTTTTGAGGAAGAGGATTTGCCATTTTGACATGCTGTAAGTAGCCTATGTTCATCTGACCATCTGGGACGTATTTTCTTCACCTATGAATTAGGTCTAATGCTGCTTAATGTGCCAAACTCACATGACTTTTGTGGCAGTCAAATGATACATTTATAATTGTAACAACTAGCATTACGGACATATATACAGTATCAAACGTAAGGTAGATAGATAGTGGGAAGCAGCCGCATAGCGCAGGGAGATCAGCTCGGTGCTTTGTGACCGCCGAGAGGGGTGGGATAGGGAGGGTGGGAGGGAGGGAGACACAAGAGGGAAGAGATATGGGAACATATGTACATGTATAACTGATTCACTTTGTTATAAATCAGAAACTAACAGACCATTGTAAAGCAATTTTACTCCAATAAAAGTGTTAAAAAAAAAATAACAGCTAGCATTCACTGATGGCCTTTTTAACACCAAAAACTATTTTGAGAATTTTAAATATATTACTTTATTTAGTCCTCAAAAAAAACTGATTGCTTATGCATCTTAATTATTAATTTTAGAGATTAGAAAACTGAAGGAATTAAGAGGTTAAGCTGTCTATGGACACAGAGCTAGTGAGGAAAAAAAAAAGGATCCAGAGCCTAAACTTTTAATATCCAAATTTTGTCACCCACATTGTAAAGTGTGAGAATAAGATATTTATGCTGTCCTCCATATTCTATCTCATCCTCCAGATATTTACAGGAGTTTTCAGTCACTGGTTTATCTACTGACTCTTTATTTTCTTTATCAGCTCTGTGTCTCAGAATGGATAACCTGTAGGTATGAATAGAACCAGAATTTTCAGAGCAGAGGGCAACAAGCCAAAGAGATTTTGATTACGAAACTGAAGAGCTATGGCATAGAAAACATAGCATAGAACAGCACATGGCCCATCTAGTTGTCATTTTGACAAAGTAATTTTCTTCCCTTTGGGGATGGTCAGAGTTTATGAGTCATCTCCAGTCAGCTGTCTGACAGAGTCTTTGGTGTGTTGAGAAGCAAATCGTATTTTCTTTTCCATGCCACTGGATCTTCAGAATTGAGGATATATCACATAGTGTTTTATTTTCTTATTGTTACTTACTTTTTACTAAGGTCTTAAGAGATGTACAGAAAAGATATCTCTGGGAGGAATGCAAATAACAACCACCACATAAAGTCTGGGTGATGACATGAAAACATTTCTCACTAGAGGTGGATAAAACACATGGAAACAATCCTCCCACTTCATCAGTTTATGTCAAGGCTTATTCCCAAGTGGCCACATGGAACCCACACAGTTGAAGCCTCATTTGACATACACAAATACACTCTGAATCCTTTGCCATAACAACTGTTTACCCTATGTTATTCTGTCTCCATTATGTCAATATTAAATAAGCATTATGTCCAGCATAAAGAACAATGACTGCCCTTTATTTCAAAGGCCATTGATTCTCTATTTGTTTTTGAAGTAAATGTCAGATAGGAGGAAAAAAATGCACCAGTATTAAAACCGTGTGTGACTGGGTTGCAAAGCACTTACTTCTTGCCTAAAGTACTTGGGCTTGGTAACAGCAATGCCCTAAAGGTGCACTCCCACAGAGAGGCAGCATGGGTTCAAATTCAGCTCTACCACTTATACCTCTGCAATACTGGTCTAATATTTGGATTTTCAGATTTGGATTGGAGTTTTTTAGATTTACTTTGGATTTTTTTTATTGATGATCCATAATTAAAATATTTTGTACTAGAAGATAGTCATTGTAGTAATCAGACTATGAGGGTACAAAGAGAAAACTCCATGATTGGGGAAGATAAATCAGCTGAATGGGAACTGCTGCATGTTGCAGAAAAGAGTAGGAGTAAATCAGCTGAATGTGAACATTTGCATGTTGCAGAAAAGAGTAGGAGTCTTAGAGTTGTACAGAAGCAAATTCAAATTCTGATTCTGCTAATTTATACCTGTGGGGACATAGGCAGGATACTTAACTGAAACTCTGTTTTCTCATTGGTTAACTGAAGATAATAGAAATGCCTACCATCTATTGAGTATCCACGATGTACAGAACACTACATTAAACATACATCATTTAATTTTTCAGGAAAACACAACGAAGCAATTTCTATTAATATGCCCATTTTATAGAAGAGGAAATGAAACCTTTAAAAGTCTGGGTGACTTACCCAAAGTCACAAAGTTGGTAGGTGGGAGAGCCATTTTTATATCCAACTGTCTGGTTCTAAAGGCTGTACATTTAACAGCTAAAGTAAAACGTCTCCTTACTTCTTTAAGGTGATTATGCATGTGTGTGTCTGTTATTATTATACATGGGTATATATGTTATTTGTAATGATATATTTGTAATTATATGGATATTTATCTTATATATAAGTTACATGTTATGTATTTAATGTATTTCATAAGCATTAATATTAATAAATGGCTATTTTTGCTGATGAACTCTTTTAAAAAGACATCGTCAAAGATTTTAACCAATGTAATTAATATTTATTACTTCAGATATTGAACTATGGTTTTTTCCTTAATTTAACTCATTTAATTTCAATGAAAAACATGCTGAAGCAAATATAATTATCTATTAATTAAATAGACTAATTTAAAAAAAAGAGAGAGCTCAGGCAATTGAGTGACTTCCTCTGGATTACACAGCTACTAAAGCTGGAATTTAAACTTGATTTTCTAGCACCAATGTACACATGTTCTCACTATATCACAGTGGATTAAACTATGCTCCATGGTTTATAAATATATTTTTGACAAACGTTTTGTTATCCACCTATTAACTTTTTCTTCACCTTTTAAAAATATAACCTTTTCCATTATTTTTTGAACATACACCAGGAGTTATGATTAACACATGCCAGGGAAGGTAGAAAAATGTCTTAGTTATCAGCAAACATTTTTCCAAAAATCCATGAATATTTTTAATTAGGGATATGACATACTTGATAGACAACCTAGTTTTCAAGTGTCTATTACTGAAGACATCTTGTAACCATAATTTTCTCACCTTATTATTGCATACAAGGACGTGTGTATAATACTGATGAAGCTGCCAAAATCTCTGATAGCTAATGCAATATCAAAGTAACTTGGTATGATCCTAGGTAGATGAAGGGGAGAGAATCCAGAAATACTGTATGTCACAATACATTCTGAGCTACTGAGTTCATCTGAGAGTCATCACTGTTTTGATTTGTGAAGGTAAACTGACCCAGACAAGGAATCAGAAACACATGCAGACATTTGCATCACATCATACATAACCCTGGGTTTTTCTGCATTGGTAAATATGCCAGCAAAATCATGACTTTCTGAAGTAGTCTACAAATCAGAAAGACCTGGGTTCAAATCTGATACCCAGCCCTGTTTAGCTGAAAAACCATGGGTGAGCTAGTTAACCATGGGTGACCTAGTTAACCAATCTCATTTATAAGAGGGAAAGCTAAAATACTGTGAGATTCACATGAGACAAAGCGTAGCAGAGTGTCTGTCAGCTTACTATTAATGCTTTTGCTATCTGTCTGCAGCAGATTTTTCCAAATTTCTCTCAGTTTGCTAAACACAACAAGGTATTCACTGTTGATATTACAAGTCTTCCTGACAATGGTGGGGAACCTTAGTTAGATAAAGGACTATAAAATTTTTAAACTTTTTTCAAGCACTTCTATTTTCATGCCTACACTTTTAATGTTGTTTTTGTCTTGATTTGTGGCAGATCTTTATGGTGTACATGGGGTGTAGAAGTTGTGGAAAAGAATATAAAAATGGTTAAGAACTACTTTCAGAAATTTGTAATTTACAGAATGGATAGACATGAATAGCACTCCAAAGGGAGTGCACTACGGTAAGTTCTAAGTAACAGATGGGTAACAGAAGAGTCATAACATTCTGAGAGGAAGAAAATATGTCTCTTGGAAGGGTCAGGTAACACTGAGAGCAGAAAGTAGGCTTTGAAAGGTTGAATAGGAAGCATCAGAAGGCTATTAAAATGTAGGAAATTACCAAGTAGAACATAAGCCAAGTTTTAGGGAAGGGATAGATTATAGGCAACAAATGAGAACCAAGACTAGATAGTAAATGCTGAAGAACTGAGGGCAGTGGAGAATGAAAAAAGGGTCAATTTGTGCCATGTCCAGGAGCACGTGAATCAAACAGGTCATCTCCCATGACCTATAGGGTAAAGAAGTCATAAAATCACTTCAGGAAAACAACGACAGAATTTTATATTACTTCCATGTGACACGTCACCTTTGCTTGTTGGCATTTGAAATCTCCAGTAACCATTTGGGAACCTCGTAATTTGTCACCTTTCATGTGTTTTACACTTTCTAACAGTAAAGTGATGTTCAGTAAGAGGCATTTATTTAGTTTTAAAAGACTTTTGCCACACAAAAGTTGTTCATGCGCTGAAATCTGAAGGCAACAGATTTATGAGAAGTGATTCTGCACTGTCTCTACAGGGTTCCTGGGATTATTGGTTCTGGGTGAGTTTACCTGTTAATTTCTCCACTTGCAATGCTTTAATGTGAACAGTGCTGAAATCTGACTTGTTACCCTCATGATACATAAGATTGGAGGCCCTGTTTCTAAATGTGGCCTTCTGTAACTAACCCCCAGCCCAGGGAGAGGAGATTTTCTAAACTATCTCATAGAATGGACAGTACCTCAATTTGCAACTTAGGCAGGGATCTCAGAAATTGCTCCCCACAATGCACAAGGCTGAGGCCACTTTCTTATTTTCATTTGCCTGTTGAAGCCTCAACTCCTGTAATCTAATCATGTTTCTGCTACTCTGGTGGGCTATATAATGTCGACTGCAGCTCATGATTCTGGCGGTGAATTCTTTCTTCTTTCTGGTATATAAAATTTCTCTTCTTTGCTTATTTTTTTAAATGCTTTTATAGGCATATATTTCACATATCCACACAATTCACCCATTCAAAAGATACAACCCAAAACCAAATCCAAAAATACATTAAAAGGATCATACACCATGATCAAGTGGGATTTATCCCAGATATGCAAGGATTTATCAATAGCCGCAAATCAATCATTCTGATACACATTTATTAATAAAATGAAGAATAAAAAACATATGATCATCTCAATAGATGTAGAAAAAGCTTTTGACAAAATTCAACACCCATTTATGATAAAAACTCTCCAGAAAGTGGGCATAGAGGGAACCTACCTCAACATAATAAAGGCCATATATGACGAACACACAGCTAACATCATTCTCAACAGTGAAAGGCTGAAAGCATTTCCTCTAAGATCAGGAACAAGACAAGGATATCCAATCTAGCCACTTTTATTCAACATAGTTTTGGAAGCCCTAGCCATGGTAATCAGAGAAGAAAAAGAAATAAAAGGAATGCATCTTGGAAAAGAAATAAAACTGTCACTGTTTGCAGATGACATGATACTATACATAGAAAGTCCTAAAGACACTACCAGAAAACTACTAGAGCTCATCAATGAATTAATACAAAATTAATACACAGAAATCTCTTGCATTTCTATGCATTAACAATGAAAGATCAGAAAGAGAAATTAAGCAAACAATCCCGTTTACCATCACATCAAAAATAATAAAATACCTAGGAATAAACCTACCTAAGGAGACAAAAGACCTGTATGCAGAAAACTATAAAACATTGATGAAAGAAGTCAAAGATGACACAAACAGATAGAAAGATATACCATACTCTTGGATTAGAAGAATCAATATTGTCAAAATGACTATACTACCCAAGGCAATCCACAGGTTCAATGCAATCCCTATCAAATACCAATGGCATTTTTCACAGAACTAGAACAAAAAATTTTCTAATTTGTATGGAAACACAAAAGGACCCGAACAGCCAAAGCAATCTTGAGAAAGAAAAATGGAGCTGGAGAAATCAGACTCCCTGGCTTAAGACTACAGTACAAAGCTACAGTAATCAAGACAGTATGGTACTGGCACAAAAACAGAAATATAGATCAAAGGAACAGGATAGAAAGTCCAGAGATAAACCCACGCACATATGGTCACCTTATCTTTGATAAAGGAGGCCAGAGTATACAGTGGAGAAAAGACAGCCTCTTCAATAAGTGGTGCTGGGAAAACGGGACAGCTACATGTAAAAGAATGAAATTAGAACACTTCCTAAAACCACACACAAAAATAAACTAAAAATGGATTAAAGACCTAAATGTAAGGCCAAATACTATAAAACTCTTAGAGGAGAACACAGGCAGAACATGCTTTGACATAAATCACAGCAATATCTTTTTGGATTCACATCCTAGAGTAATAAAAATAAAAACAAAAATAAAAACAAATAAAATAAAAACAAAAATAAACAAATGGGACCTAATGAAACTTTCCTTTTGCACAGCAAAGGAAAACCATAAGCAAGATGCAAAGAAAACCCTCAGAATGGGAGAAAATATTTGCAAATGATGCAACTGACAAAGAATTAATCTCCAAAATTTACAGGCAGCTCATGCAGCTCAATATCAAAAAAACAAACAACCCAATCCAAAAATGGGAAGAAGGCCTAAATAGACATTTCTCCAAAGAAGATATACAGATTGCCAACAAACACATGAAAGGATGCTCAACATCACTAATCACTGGAGAAATGAAAATCAAAACTACAGTGAGATATCACCTCACACCGGTCAGAATGGCCATCATCAAAAAATCTACAAACAATAAATGCTGGAGAGGGTGTGGAGAAAAGGGAACCCTTTTGCACTGTTGGTGGGAATATAAATTGATATTTTAAATGTAAATTGATACAGCCACTATGGAGAACAGTATGGAGGTTCCTTCAAAAACTAAAAACAGAACTGCCATACGACTCAGCAATCTCACTACTGGGCGTATACCCTGAGAAAACCATAATTCAAAAACAAGCATGTACCACAATGTTCACTGCAGCTCTATTTACCATAGCCAGGATATGGCAGCAATCTAAGTGTCCATCGACAGATGAATGGATGAAGAAGATGTGGCACATATATACAATGGAATATTACTCAACCATAAAAAGAAACGAAATTGAGTTATTTGTAGTGAGGTGGATGGATCTAGAGTCTGTCATACAGAGTGAAGTAAGTCAGAAAAACAAATACCGTATGCTAACAGATATATATGGAATCTAAAAACAAAAACAAAACAGGTTCTGAAGAACCTAGGGGCAGGACAGGAATAACGACATAGATGTAGAGAATAGACTTGAGGACATGGGGAGGGGGAATGGTAAGCTGGGCCGAAGTGAGAGAGTGGCATGGACATATATATACTACCAAATGTAAAACAGATAGCTAGTGGGAAGCAGCCACGTAGCACAGGGAGATCATCTCGGTGCTTTGTGACTACCTAGAGGGGTGGGAGGTGGGATAGGGAGGGTGGGAGGGAGATGCAAGTGGGAGGGGATAAGGGGATATATGTATATGTACAGCTGATTCACTTTGTTATAAAGCAGAAACTAACACACCATTGTAAAGCAATTATACTCCAATAAAGATGTTAAAAAAAAAAAAAAGCTCATGATTGTTTTCCAGAACAACTGTGGCATAAACTACTACCGATACTGTTTCAAGTTATCTGTTTCATCAGCATTATCTTCTGTCATTAAAAAAGTGTCAAAAATTTATCCTTGTGAATTTGACAATAAAATAATATCTCAATAAAAAATGCATATGAGCTTACAAGGTGATTGTGTGAATACACTACAGAGATCTTCAGCTTTTGATGTAGAAACAGAAGACAAAAGAAGGCATTATATGTTAAATACTGAAATATGTTGTATTAATTACTAAATATTATTAGAGTTCAAGAAAGTATGAGCAACTGTTATTGAAGAAAGCTTCTAAAAAAAATTGATCTGTGTCTTATAAGGTATTCTAGGGTAGAGAAACCATAAAAAAGACCACTGAAATTTATAAAATTTGTACAAAATGAAAGAATGACTCACAATGGTGGGACAAAGAACACCTGAGCCCACATACTCTTCCTGTTCCCTCCTGTTTTTACAGATGAGCTGTCTGTATTCTTATGAAAAGCTGATCCTTCCATTTATGCACTAGATCCCATATTCTTTTGCCTATGCAAGAACACAGATCCCGAACTTTCCTCTCATCATCTTTACACTATTTCTTCTCTCTCTTCCAGATGGTTTCTCTTGGCTTACACATACATTGCAATTTATGCCATCATATAAACAAGCCCTCTCTTGACCTCACTTCCCCTTTTCAAGTAACACCAATATTCCATTTACATTTACATCAAAACTCCTAAAGTCCTATGTACTCCTTTGATGCAATGTCTCTCCACCAAATCAGTCTACTGTCTCCAATCCTCCATTGTAACTGCTGTTGTCAAAGCGACCAATGACCTTCATATTATCAAAGAGAATATTTAAGCCTCAGACATCATCATTGTTGAACTTTCTGCCCATTTAACATTTCATCCATCCTTATTAAATAACTCTTTGCTTGGCTTTCAGAACACTACATACTGCTGCTTTTCTCCCTACCTTACTGTCACTCTTCTATCTTCTTTGCTCATCTCACCTCATATTCTCAACCACTAAGCAAAGCTCAGTTCTAAATTTTCTTTTCTAATCTTATCAATGCCCATTATCTTGTTGATTTCATCTAAGCTCACTGCATTAAATCCAATCTATAAGATATCTCCTCACAAAGTGATTATTCCAATCCGAACTCCTTCTATGAACTTCATTTCCAAATGTTTAGTTATTTATCTGACGTCTCCACTTAGATGTCCAATAATAGATATTTCAGAACTACATTCCAAACTAATTTCTTAATTTCATCCTACCACCCCACCAAAATATGCTCCTTTCATAATCTTACCCATCTTAGTTAATGGGAATGCCATCCCTTCAGTTTCTAAGGCCAAAACCTTTGGATTTATTCCTGAGTTTAAATCAACCAGCAAATCCTGTTGTCTCTACTTTCCAATATATCCAGAAAAGTCATCACTGATAGTTCCACTCTGGTCCAAATCAACAGTATCTCTTGCCCGAATCACTGCAACAGCTATCTAATTGTTTTCCCATCTCCAGCTACTGTAAAGTCTCTTAATGGTGGAGAATCCATAATTTACACAGCAGTCTGAAGATCATTTAAAATATACCTTGGAAAACATTCCTAAACCCCAAGTAAGGACTATTTCACTCAGAGGAAAAGCCAAAATCCATGCAGTGGCCTTCCACAACCCTACATGATCTAGCCCCTCATAACCTTTCTGACTTTATCTCTTCCTCTTTTCTCCCTCTATCACTCTACACTAGCAGCACTGACAACTGTGCCGTGTCTTGATACCTAAGGGTTTTATGTTCACTCTTTCTCTGCCTGGGATATTCTTCTCCAAGATATTTAACATCCATGTATCAATTCTACTCTTCATCTCCTTCAGGCCTTAGATCCAATATCACCCTTTCATTGATCCCTTACCTGCCTATCCTTTCCTGCCCCTTTTTCCAAGGTTACATTCCTTTATAACACCGATCACTATCTATGTCTATCTATTTAACTACCTACCTATTTATGGGATTTCTTTTTGTCTGTTTTGTTTATCTACTGAATCTCTGGTACATAGAAAAGAGTCTGGCACCTGATAGAAAATGAATATTTGTTTAATGACTCACTGAATAAATGAATGGACCAGTTTTAGTAAGGTTAAAATGCTATGGAGGCTTCCGGGTAAGATGGCGGAAGAGTAAGATGCGGAGATCACCTTCCTCCCCACGGATACACCAGAAATACAGCTACACGTGGAACAACTCCTACAGAACACCTACTGAATGCTGGCAGAAGACCCCAGACCTCCCAAAAGGCAAGAAACTCCCCACATACCTGGGTAGGGCAAAGCGGAGAGATTCCCGCACAGAGGATCGGTGCCGAGCGGCACTCACCCGCCCGAGAGGCTTGTCTGCTCGCCCGCCAGGGCGGGCGGCGCTGGAAGCTGAGGCTCGGGCTTCGGTCAGAGCGCAGGGAAAGGACTGGGGCTGGCGGCGAGAACTCAGCCTGAAGGGGGCTAATGTGCCACAGCTAGCCGGCAGGGAGTCCGGGAAAACTCTGGAGCTGCCGAAGAGGCAAGAGACTTTTTCTTCCCTCTTGGTTTCCTGGTGCGCGAGGAGAGGGGATTAAGAGCGCTGCTTAAAGGGGCTCCACAGACGGGCGGGAGTCACGACTGAAAGCGCGGAGCCCAGTGACGGGCGTGGGACGCTGGGGCTGCTGCTGCCGCCGCCAAGAAGCCTGTGTGCGAGCGCAGGTCACTGTCCACACCGCCCTTCCGGGAGCCTGTGCAGCCCGCCACTGCCGGGGTCCAGGGGCGGCTTCCCTGGGAGAACGCACGGCGCGCCTCGGGCTGGTGCAACGTCACGCCGAACTCTGCCACTGCAGGCTCGCCCCGCACTCCGTGCCCCTCCCTCCCGCCCGGCCTGAGTGAGCCAGAGTCCCCGAAGAGGCTGCTCCTTTAACCCTGTCCTGTCTGAGCAAAGAACAGACGCCCTCCGGCGACCTACACGCAGAGGCGGGGCCAAATCCAAAGCTGAGACCCAGGAGCTGTGAGAACAAAGAAGAGAAAGGGACACCTCTCCCAGCAGCCTCAGAAGCAGCGGATTAAAGCTCCACAATCAACTTGATGTACCCTGCATCTGTGGAATACATGAATAGACAACAAATCATCCCAAATTGAGGAGCCAGGAGTCAGTGCTGTGCCTCTGAGGTGGAAGAGCCAACTTCAGGACACTGGTCCACAAGAGACCTCCCAGCTCCACATAATATCAAACGGCGAAAATCTTCCAGAGATCTCCATCTCAACACCAGCACCCAGCTTCACTCAACGACCAGCAAGCTACAGTGCTGGACACCCTATGCCAAACAACTAGCAAGACAGGAACACAATGCCACCCATTAGCAGAGAGGTGGCCTAAAATCATAAAAAGTCCGCAGACACCCCAAAACACACCACGAGACGTGGACCTGCCCACCAGAAAGACAAGATCCAGCCTCATTCACCAGAACACAGGCACTAGTACCTTCCACCAGGAAGCCTACACAACCCACTAAACCAACCTTAGCCACTGGGGACAGACACCAAAAACAACGGGAACTACGAACCTGCAGCCTGCAAAAAGGAGACCCCAAACACAGTAACATAAGCAAAATGAGAAGACAGAAAAACACACAGCAGGAGAAGGAACAAGATAAAAACCCACCAGACCTAACAAATGAAGACGTAATAGGCAGTCTACCTGAAAAATAATTCAGAATAATGATGGTAAAGATGATCCAAGATTCTATTTCCCAGATCCAAAATCTTGGAAATAGAATAGACAAAATGCAAGAAACAGTTAACAAGGACCTAGAAGAACTAAAGATGAATCAAGCATCGATTAAAAACACAATACATGAAATAAAAAATACTCTAGATGGGATCAATAGCAGAATAACTGAGGCAGAAGAACGGATAAGTGAGGTGGAAGATAAAATAGTGGAAATAACTGCTGCAGAGCAAAATAAAGAAAAAAGAATGAAAAGACCAGAGGACAGTCTCAGAGACCTCTGGGACAACATTAAACGCACCAACATTCGAATTATAGGGGTTCCAGAAGAAGAAGAGAAAAAGAAAGGGACTGAGAAAATATTTGAAGAGATTATAGTTGAAAACTTCCCTAATATGGGAAAGGAAATAGTTAATCAAGTCCAGGAAGCACAGAGAGTCCCATACAGAATAAATCCAAGGAGAAATACGCCAAGACACATATTAATCAAACTGTCAAAAATTAACCACAAAGAAATCATATTAAAAGCAGCAAGGCAAAAACAACAAATAACACACAAGGGAATCCCCATCAGGATAACAGCTGATCTATCAGCAGAAACTCTACAAGCCAGAAGGGAGTGGCAGGACATAATTAAAGTGATGAAGGAGAAAAACCTGCAACCAAGATTACTCTACCCAGCAAGGATCTCATTCAGATTTGATGGAGAAATTAAAACATTTACAGACAAGCAAAAGCTGAGAGAGTTCAGCACCACCAAACCAGCTTTACAACAAATGCTAAAGGAACTTCTCTAGGCAAGAAACACAACAGAAGGAAAAGACCTACAATAACGAACCCAAAACAATTAAGAAAATGGGAATAGGAACATACATATCGATAATTACCTTAAATGTAAATGGACTAAATGCTCCCACCAAAAGACACAGATTGGCTGAATGGATACAAAAACAAGACCCATATATATGCTGTCTACAAGAGACCCACTTCAGACCTAGAGACACATACAGACTGAAAGTAAGGGGATGGAAAAAGATATTCCATGCAAATGGAAACCAAAAGAAAGCTGGAGTAGCAATTCTCATATCAGACAAAATAGACTTTAAAATAAAGACTACTAGAAGAGACAAAGAAGGACACTACATAATGATCAAGGGATCGATCCAAGAAGAAGATATAACAATTGTAAATATTTATGCACCAAACACAGGAGCACCTCAATACATAAGGCAAATACTAACAGCCATAAAAGGAGAAATCGACAGTAACACAATCATAGTAGGGGACTTTAACACCCCACTTTCACCAATGGACAGATCTTCCAAAATGAAAATATATAAGGAAACACAAGCTTTAAATGATACATTAAACAAGAGGGACTTAATTGATATTTATAGGACATTCCATCCAAAAACAACAGAATACACATTTTTCTCAAGTGCTCATGGAACATTCTCCAGGATAGATCATATCTTGGGTCACAAATCAAGCCTTGGTAAATTTAAGAAAATTGAAATTGTATCAAGTGTCTTTTCTGACCACAATGCTATGAGACTAGATATCAATTACAGGAAAAGAGCTGTAAAAAATACAAACACATGGAGGCTAAACAATACACTACTTAATAACGAATTGATCACTGAAGAAATCAAAGAGGAAATTAAAAAATACCCAGAAACAAATGACAATGGAGACACGACGACCCAAAACCTATGGGATGCAGCAAAAGCAGTTCTAAGAGGGAAGTTTATAGCAATACAATCCCACCTTAAGAAACAGGAAACATCTCGAATAAACAACCTAACCTTGCACCTAAAGCAATTAGAGAAAGAAGAACAAAAACACCCCAAAGTTAGCAGAAGGAAAGAAATCATAAAGATCAGATCAGAAATAAATGAAAAAGAAATGAAGGAAACGATAGCAAAGATCAATAAAACTAAAAGCTGGTTCTTTGAGAAGATAAACAAAATTGATAAACCATTAGCCAGACTCATCAAGAAAAGAAGGGAGAAGACTCAAATCAATAGAATTAGAAATGAAAAGGGAGAAGTAACAACTGACACTGCAGAAATACAAAAGATCATGAGAGATTACTACAAGCAACTCTATGCCCATAAAATGGACAACCTGGAAGAGATGGACAAATTCTTAGAAATGCACAACCTGCCTAGACTGACTCAGGAAGAAATAGAAAATATGAATAGACCAATCACAAGCACTGAAATTGAAACTGTGATTAAAAATCTTCCATCAAACAAAAGGCCAGGACCAGATGGATTCACAGGCGAATTCTATCAAACATTTAGAGAAGAGCTAACACCCATCCTTCTCAAACTCTTCCAAACAATATCAGAGGAAGGAACACTCCCAAACTCATTCTACGAGGCCACCATCACCTTGATACCAAAACCAGGCAAGGATGTCACAAAGAAAGAAAACTACAGGCCAATATCACTGATGAACATAGATGCAAAAATCCTCAACAAAATACTAGCAAACAGAATCCAACAGCACATTAAAAGGATCATACACCATGATCAAGTGGGGTTTATTCCAGGAATGCAAGGATTCTTCAATATACGCAAATCAATCAATGTGATACACCATATTAACAAGTTGAAGGAGAAAAACCATATGATCATCTCAACAGATGCAGAGAAAGCTTTCGACAAAATTCAACACCCATTTATGATAAAAACCCTGCAGAAAGTAGGCATAGAGGGAACTTTCCTCAACATCATAAAGGCCATATATGACAAACCCACAGCCAACATTGTCCTCAATGGTGAAAAACTAAAACCATTTCCACTAAGATCAGGAACAAGACAAGGCTGCCCACTCTCACCACTCTTATTCAACATAGTTTTGGAAGTTTTAGCCACAGCAATCAGAGAAGAAAAGGAAATAAAAGGAATCCAAATTGGAAAAGAAGAAGTAAAGCTGTCACTGTTTGCAGATGACATGATACTATACATAGAGAATCCTAAAGATGCTACCGAAAAACTACTAGAACTAATCAATGAATTTGGTAAAGTAGCAGGATACAAAATTAATGTACAGAAATCTCTGGCATTCCTGTACACTAATGATGAAAAATCTGAAAATGAAATCAAGAAAACACTCCCATTTACCATTGCAACAAAAAGAATAAAATATCTAGGAATAAACCTACCTAAGGAGACAAAAGACCTGTATGCAGAAAATTATAAGACACTGATGAAAGAAATTAAAGATGATACAAATAGATGGAGAGATATACCATGCTCCTGGATTGGAAGAATCAATATTGTGAAAATGACTCTACTACCCAAAGCAATCTACAGATTCAATGCAATCCCTATCAAACTACCACTGGCATTTTTCACAGAACTAGAACAAAAAATTTCACAATTTGTTTGGAAAAGAAAAGACCCCGAATAGCCAAAGCAATCTTGAGAAAGAAAAACGGAGCTGGAGGAATCAGGCTCCCTGACTTCAGACTATACTAAAAAGCTACAGTAATCAAGACAGTGTGGTACTGGCATAAAAACAGAAAGATAGATCAGTGGATCAGGATAGAAAGCCCACAGATAAACCCACGCACATATGGCCAACTTATCTTTGATAAAGGAGGCAGGAATGTACAGTGGAGAAAGGACAGCCTCTTCAATAAGTGGTGCTGGGAAAACTGGACAGGGACATGTAAAAGTTTGAGATTAGATCATTCCCTAACACCATACACAAAAATAAGCTCAAAATGGATTAAAGACTTAAATGTAAGGCCAGAAACTATCAAACTCTTAGAGGAAAACATAGGTAGAACACTCTATGACATAAATCACAGCAAGATCCTTTTGGACCCACCTCCTAGAGAAATGGAAATAAAAACAAAGATAAACAAATGGGACCTAATGAAACTTCAAAGCTTTTGCACAGCAAAGGAAACCATAAACAAGACCAAAAGACAACCCTCAGAATGGGAGAAAATATTTGCAAATGAAGCAACTGACAAAGGATTAATCTCCAAAATTTATAAACAGCTCATGCAGCTCAATAGCAAAAAAACAAACAACCCAATCCAAAAATGGGCAGAAGACTTAAATAGGCATTTCTCCAAAGAAGATATACAGACTGCCAACAAACACATGAAAGAATGCTCAACATCATTAATCATTAGAGAAATGCAAATCAAAACTACAATGAGATATCATCTCACACCAGTCAGAATGGCCATCATCAAGAAATCTAGAAACAATAAATGCTGGAGAGGGTGTGGAAAAAAGGGAACACTCTTGCACTGCTGGTGGGAATGTGAATTGGTACAGCCACTATGGAGAACAGTATGGAGGTTCCTTAAAAAACTAAAAATAGAACTACCATATGACCCAGCAATCCCACTACTGGGCATATACCCTGAGAAAACCATAATTCCAAAAGAGACATGTACCAAAATGTTCATTGCAGCTCTATCCACAATAGCCCGGAGCTGGAAACAACCTAAGTGTCCATCATCGGATGAATGGATAAAGAAGAAGTGGCACATATATACAATGGAATATTACTCAGCCATAAAAAGAAACGAAACTGAGCTATTTGTAATGAGGTGGATAGACCTAGAGTCTGTCATACAGAGTGAAGTAAGTCAGAAAGAGAAAGACAAATACCGTATGCTAACACATATATACGGAATTTAAAAAAAAAAAAAAAGTCATGAAGGACCTAGGGGCAAAACGCGAATAAAGACACAGACCTACTTGAGAATGGACTTGAGGATATGGGGAGGGGGAAGGGTAAGCTGTGACAAAGCGAAAGAGAGGCATGGACGTGTATACACTACCAAACGTAAGGTAGATAGATAGTGGGAAGCAGCCGCAGAGCACAGGGAGATCAGCTCGGTGCTTTGTGACCGCCTGGAGGGGTGGGATGGGGAGGGTGGGAGGGAGGGAGATGCATGAGGGAAGGGATGTGGGAACAGATGTATATGTATGACTGATTCACTTTGTTATAAAGCAGAAACTAATTAAAAAATTAAAAAAAAAATGCTATGGAGTATTAAAATGATATTGAGATATTATAATAATAATCTTATAAAAATTACTTAGTGTAAACTATCGATGTCAGAGTGGAAAACAGGGATTTCAAGTCACTACACAGCTTGTCGCATATGCAAAACAGAACTGTGCCGCTGCCCAGTTGGGAAACAACATGCTCATATCCTTCTGGCCATCTTTTCTTTTCACTACCGTCTCTCACAGTGCCAGCGGTGAGCCACACGGCTTTACACAGTGCCTGGACACAGCATTAAATAATACTGAATCCCATCATGAGAAATTCAAGGCCTTTTTAATGTCATTCTTCCTTTTACAAATCTTGCATTTTAACTAAGAGTGACAGCTTCTCACTCAGAATTTTCAGGAAGCAACCATATTTACAGATAGGATTGAATAGTATTTTGGCTTTATTATACCTGCTGAATACACATTTTCTATTCAGAGCAAACAGTACTGGCTTTCCACTCCTATTCTTGGCATAAAGTCCTCCTCTAAGATATTTATTTAATAAACCAAAAATTTATTTAAGGAGAAATACTGAATAACTGACAAGCTTTTGACACGTAAATATGGCAAAAAATAATTAAGATGATACAAGAAAAAGTGTATATTTAAAAACTTCAACTGGATAGGCAAATGACTAAGTTTGAGAAAATGGTGATGTTTTATCCATCCCACATTGGAATATTTACAGAATTATATTGTTTGGGCCTAGCATAAAACTTAAGAAAACACGATAGACTGACATAAAATAAAACCTCTTCAACCTCTCCATCAATCCCTTGAGGTACAGCAAGTGGTCTTTAGAATTAGTTAACATGTACCTAATTAATGAGGCTTGATACTTGAACATCTGCATTTTGCTCTTCATTTATTTTCCTTCTCCAACAAAAAACCTCTGAACAGTCAAATTATATACAATAGGGCCAATTAGTGAAGAAGGAACCTGAACATCTTTAGAGATCTGAGAAGGCATAGCTGGTTTAAGATTAAACATAATTATCTTACTTCATTTGTTCTCATTTCTTTGTCTCTGCAAGTTTAAATGAAGTACCCATAAATTTCAGATTAAGACAAAGGAAAAAGCCAAGGTAAAGTTATGACAAAGGTAATAGCACTATGTTTTGCAGGCCAGTTACTTCATGCCAGCCCTGTCCTTATTTGGGGTGGTTAGGGAGCTTGAACAAAATTTCCAGGAATTAAACACATTTCCAGATGTCTCCTCTACCCAGCTCCCCTTGGAGGTGGGTGGTTATGATCGTCTCCCATTTTTCAATACTGTCATGCTCCCTATAATCCTTTTCTGATACCATTTCTCCTTTCTGAAATTGCCACCTCCATTGTTCTCTACCAATTTGTGCTTCAAAGCCCAAATAAAGTCCAGCTCCTCATGAAGCCTTCTTAGATTATTCTGGTCACCCCCAGTCTCTCTAACTGAGCTCTCTTTAATATTATTTTCAATCACAAAATTAGAATTTGGTTATTAACAGGCTATTTTCTACTGCACAAAATTAGCAATTTATTACATATAGTCTTGTTCTCAACAATCATTTCATATATCTAACATGAACATGTGCCTTTTAATTATCATAGGTTTTATTATGCTACTTTTGAACCCTACAGAACTTAGTGTGTGTATGTGTACACATATATTCGGTTGGCCAAAAGGTTCGTCTGGGTTTTTCCGTAAGATGTTATATGTACATATACGTACATATATATACATATACATACACATATATACAATATATACATATACATAATCCATAAATTTCATGAGTATGTAAGCCATGTGGAACAGAAATGTCAATAACTTACACGTCCTAATTATATAAGACAATGCCTGCATGTGTTTTGAAATTCCTGGTCTTGTTGATGAAATGCTTACATGTAATAAACACCCAGCTGTGACAGCTAAAATTAACAAATCTTTCTGTAACATTAAGTAGAATGCTCTATAAGCCCACACTGGAATAAAATGCAGTATTTGCCAGTTTTAGAACCTCTAGGAAAATAGGGCACTTCTTAGCACAATTGACAGAAGCATCAGTGAGCCAAATATCAGAGGCTTCGTCTTCCCAAATTTTTAAGTATTACATAATTATTATCATAATAATGAAAGTTACCATTTATTGATGTTTACTAGATTCCAGACACTTAAGATTTTTACATATGTAAAAATTGTATCATCCTCCTGACAACTTTATCACATAGTTATAATTGTTACCGTGATTTTACAAAAGAGGAAACTGAGGCTCAGGTAGCACATAGAAGACCCAGAAATAGAACTCAGTCTGGTTCATTCCGAAGTTCTTGCATTAAAGCTTTTAAGACCTTAGTCAATTAACACAACAACAACAAGGCAATCTCAGTGAATGAATATAATTCAGAATCCCCCATCACGTTCAAATCAATCAGTTTCCACCCCACCTTAAGCAAGACTACCCCTATACATAGCCTCTACCACCAGGAAGCTACCAGTACCAGACAGCCTCCTTCTTCTTGTCCTGCTCTGTATTTCTAATACACTTGTTCTGCCTTGGAAGATCCTATTTCAGTCCTCTTGTCTAGTGCTTAATCTGCTACAGCAGTACTTGATCCCACCTTCATCCTTCTTTGCTAGATTTCAGCTACATCCTAGTAGCATTCCTTACAAATATATCTCAGGAACATTCCCTAGTAAGTATAGATCAACCTGTCCGCATATACACTGGTCATCATAATCCTTCAACCCAGTATAATATATAGATTGTCATTTTTCCATGGGGAGACATCTACTCATTACCAACCCAACAGGCATTCACTAAATTTCTTCTATATATAAATCATAGTCCCGACAATTGTGAAAGCCACAGAACTTCATGACAGAGCTCCTATCATCATGGAATCTACACCATGTATTTGAATTTATGAAAGAATGTTAGTTTCCTATTGTTGCTGTAACGAATTATCACAAATTTAGTGGCTTAAAACATTAGTTGATTATTTTACAATTCTGTAGAAGTCCAACAGTAAATTCAAGATGTGGTTAGGGTTGCATTCCTTTCTAGGGGAGAATCCATTTTCTTGCCTATTCCAGCTTCCAGACACTGCCCACATTCCTTGGTTCATGATCTCTTCTTCTACCTTCAAAGTCATCAGCTTTGCATCTCTCTATGGCTTTCTTCTACAGTCACATCTCTCTATGCCTGTCTTCTTCTGTATCTTTCCTACAGTTAACTACCTTTGTGATTATATTGGGGTCCCCTGGATAACCCAAGATATTATCCCTATTTTAAGGTCAACTGATTGGCAAACTTAATTCTATCTGCAACCTCAATTCCATTTTGCCAGCTAACCTAGCATACGCACAGGTTCCAGGAATTAGGACAAAGAAAAAGGGATCCATGAGAAGAAAAGCACAGAAAAAAGGGAAAACACAGATTATGTCCAGAGAACACTCTTGGATAGAAATCCCACCTCCTGTTTCATCAAGATATCTTACAGATGTTACATATTATTGATAAGATTCCAAGAACATATGAGTACTTTTTGTATGGTGGCCTCAATTTATTTTTGAAACTAAGTTATAAAATATTAATAAATAAATAACTATGACACAGAGGGGAAGGGAAAGGGAAGGAGAGTGAGAGAAATGCAAGAGACAGATCTCGAATGCTACTGAAGTTAGCAGATTTACTCCAGCCTAAAATCTCAGCCCTGATCTTTCACTGGAGGTTTCAGCACATCAGTTCAACTCTTAGAAGGTGGGTTGTCTTCAACCAATAGTCAAGGGTGTGTGTGTGTGTGTGTGTGTGTGTGTGTGTGTGTGTGTGTGTGTGTGTGTGTGTGTGTGTGTGTGTGTGTGTGTGTGTGTGTGTGTGTGTGTGTGTGTGTGTGTGTGTGTGTGTGTGTGTGTGTGTGTGTGTGTGTGTGTGTGTGTGTGTGTGTGTGTGTGTGTGTGTGTGTGTGTGTGTGTGTGTGTGTGTGTGTGTGTGTGTGTGTTGCCAGCTTCAGCCCTCTTGATGCCTAGGCATGGAACACTTGTTTTAGGCCTAGCTAAGGGCCTTTGGCTGGAGTCAAGATGTAGAGTGTTAGGTTCTAAGATGAAAAGTAAGGAGTTATACTTGTGATGGGCCATACATTTGCAGAGTACTTTTAGTGAGAGATTATATAATCACTTTCAGATAGTGTTAAGCATCTAAAAGAACTCATCCCACTGTTCACCGTGGAGAGAAAGAACTCTTCAGTATCACTCATGTTTGATTTTCTTTCTCTTTTCTCTTTAAAATAAAATCACCTAAATTCTCATCAAACCTGAAGACCCAAGCAAGCTTTTTCTCTTCAAGAATACTTTTCCAAACTGTATTTTTAGTCATATCACCTGTATCTTACTGTTTAGCATTTGATCACACAACATTATCTATTATTCTGTAATTGTTTTGCAAGCTTGACATCTTCCCAATTCTATTACATGCTTTTTAAGACCACTTTTTAAAAAAGTTCTCAAGTTTCTAGCCATACAGATTAGTACATAATGAATACAAGTGAATACAACTGAAAGGTCCTGGTCAAAAATACTTCCCTTGAGTCAATTTCTATTTCAAATGCAGTCATCATTCAAATGTGTTTGAACTTTTTTCTGGGGGTGGGGGGTTGTCGTTGCAACTACTGCACATATTTATGATCATATATTTTATGTTCATGTATGTTTAAGTTTCATATAATAGTAGGAAGAAATAATAAAAGGAATAACACTACCATTCATTGCATAATTACTATGTGCCAGAAACCAATAATTCCAAGTATCTTATGGGCACTATCTCATTGCATCTTCATCAAAACCCTAGATCACAGATCACTGTGAAAATTAAATGAAGGATTTTAAGTAGAGTCATAAACACAGAATCTTAATAATGATCAGTGAAAGGGAGCAGAATATACAACCCCAAAACATGACTGCAGGAGTTCAGGACATACTACCCCAAAATATGCCACTTTGGTATGTTGATTATTTTGAACTGGAAGCACTAGCAATTCAGCAGCCAATGCAGGGGGAGGCTTTCTCTGAACTGCCCTTATCTTCCTAAAGACATATCCTCCAAAAGAAACTCAGCTGTCACAGATCCCCTCCCCTAGAGTTTCATCAGCCAAGAAAGATAGACTCTTATCACAGGAGATGAGACTAGACATTGACACCACAGCCAAACTGTGTCTCAAACTGTCATATCTCCCATCTATTCTTCTAAGATCCCATTCAACCCTTCCTAAAAATCATTCACTCTCCTCTAAGAGGCCTATATTTCCCCTCTCTTTTCCCTATTAAGATGTTATTTAATCATGAATTCTAAGCCACTTCAGGGAGTTACTAATTTTTCCCTGGTTATCTCCCATATGTACATGAGATATACATGTTAATAAACTTGTTTGTTTTTCTCTTGTTAGTAAGTCTTTTATTACAGGGGTCTCAGCTAAAAATTCAAAGGAGCAGACAAAAATTTATTTTTCCTCCCTTACAATCAGCTGTCAAAAACTGTTAGCTACTATTTAATTTTCATATTATATATCTTTCACCAAAACAACTGGAATTCAATAATTTCAGTGACCCATTTCTTGGTATTTAATAAAAATGAATAACCCCTCGACAACTAAGAAGACATCAACAACAGCATAATAAATTATTCTGACCTAGTATGGCTCATTTCCTTGCCCCAGGATTCTTCCCAGTATGCATAAGCATTTGCAATATTTCCCAATGACAGCAGACAGCTTGCTTAATTTTGCTCCTATGGCATCAAAACTATTCCATAAATAAAGTTTTTAAATGAAAGGCCTTGGGTGACTGAATTATAATGACCAAACATTTCAAAGCATCCACCAAAACAATCTGAGCCCTCAGAAGAGCTGAACACATTAATAAAATGGCCTCCCTGTGGAGAGAAATACAAAAAGAGCCACATTTTGTTTGTGTGTGAAAATAAAGCAACCAATTTTCAGGGGTCCAGAACACTAGAGAAGGATGACACTCTTTGGTTTGGAGGATAGAATGATTAGGTGGTAGGAAGCACACCTGCATACCTCAGGTGAGTGCATATCAGAAAGACCTACTTTAGAGTTCTAGAAGGGTGAGCCATACATGCAAAACCTGAGGCAAACAACAAATGAGTTTGAGTATCTTTGAAAAAACGTTGCATACTATAGCAAAACTTGAAAGAAAGTAGGTGTTTCTTTAAGTTTTGGAATTAAGTACAGTAATTGCCATTATAATTCATCTATCATCAAAGCAAGCTTGTGGAATAGAGCATGGGGTGCTGTTCTTCAAAGCGCTTCTCTATTTCTCAGGGTTTAGCATTGCCCTTCAGGCAAAACCACCATAAAAGTCCCACCTGCTATTTCACTGAAACTTAAAACACTAATGGTGCTGAAGAGCAATACTGCCTTTGGAAAGCCATCTATCATCTGCAACCATACTTTATTTTCCAGGGAACTGAGATACTTCAATACTGAAATGGAAATCAGTGGAGGAGGAAGGGCAGGTTTTCTACTACTTTCCAACCCATATTTTTCATGAAAGTAGAACTACAAAACCCTTTTCCAGCCCAGACTCTGTTAAGACCCCCTGGGTCATTTCATGTCTTGAATATCTCTACCTTGTTCCATTTTGTTTTTCACAGCTCTTCTTCACCAGCTCTGCAGTCTGAGAGCAAAATTTTAGAATCTCACTTTGACATACCTCATATCAGGGCAAGTAACAATTTCAAATAGTAGGAAAATCACCTGGGTAATAAAATACCCAATTTTATATATTTAAATACAATAATATTAGTCTTCAGATGATCAGGAAAGAAATAATTTACTTATTAGATTATTTTCATATCCATTTTACTTAATTCTTTCACACTATTCACTAAATTCATAGGTGCGCCAATAAGGAAAAAATGTTGGCAAACCATTCCTTTAATCCAAAGACACAAAATTGACTAACCAGTCCAACTTGGGTGAAAAATGTTACCCTTCTGTCGTATACTGATTTAATATTTTATTCAACTGTCTACATGTAACATACTAACAATAATAATAAAAACATCATCATTGAAAATTTACAATGGCATTGTAATGGATAAGCCCTTATCAGCCATTATTTTATTTAATCCTCATAGCAAACTCTATGTGGTACGTACCATGTGTTATTTCACAAATGAGAAAAACGAAGCACAGTGTGGTTTAAGGCCCTTACCTAAAATCACATAACAAGTACACAGTCGTCAGGATTTGAACCTAGGCAGTGAGTGTGACAACCAATGACACACTCTAAAATTTCTCATTCATTTCAAAGAGAATTGTCTACTCCATTTCTTTCCCCATATGGGAAAATGAAATGGGGAGTAGGAATTTGATATTTAATGAAAACTAGTGTGCACTAAGCATTGAGACACTGTATTGTTTCATCCTGGTACCTTTGCAATTGTTTTTGTACAGCACAAAAACAATGAGGTGCTTCTAAAATGTTGGTGGTGTTTCAGTGCTTTACAGTATTAACTCATTTAATCTGCATAATGACCCAATTAAGTAAATATTGTTTTATATACCTGTTTTCCAGTTGAAGCATCTTTAGCACAAAAAAATTAAGTAATTTAACCAAGATTATGCAGCTGGTAAATGGTAAGATATATTCATACATAGTTCCCCATAGCCATAGCTGATGTGAATCTTATTATATCAGTTCAATGAAGTGGATGTTTCCTATACTCAGAGGAGACTCTTTTATTAATACCTATGCCTTAACCAAGAAAAGCTGGTATATGACTTAGAAACAAGGCATTTCTATTTTCTATCCTCTGGGACTCCCATTAAATAAGTTTTTTCACAAGGTTCACCGGACTAATTCCAGTTTCTCACATAATTGCTAAGTTATTCCTCTTAGTTCCTTCTACAACAGTGGCTCTCAAAGACGTCTAAACAAAGCAAAGCCAGTTAAGCAGTTGTACATAAATGGGCAATAGTGGAAACAGTCTTCTCGCTGAAAGGTTTAATACCAGCTTCTCCAACAGACTGAGAAATGCTTTTGACAAGCTTTAAAATGCAAAATCATACTCTTCAAAACTCACTATTTGTATGAACTGCATGACTTAGTATGACAGGAATAGTTATTGTTTTTGATATTCTGAAACTGGATATTACAACTAATATTGTTAATAACAAATTTATTCCTTAAAATATTGTATTTTCTTACATGTTTTAAAAACTAATATTTCTCTGAATTATATTTTTATAATTAAAAAATTGTGGTTATCTCTGGAAATTATCTTAGCAGCTGCCAAAGGTGCAAATAGTCAAATAAGCAAGTCAATAAAGGTAATCTAAGTAGCAGAGGTGCTACAGAAAGGTGAAATATTAAGTGGAGAGAAATTCCTAGTGAAACAAGAACCATAAGGGTAGTTTAATTGGTTTAATTGAGTCAATAGCCATAGTTAAATAAACCTGTGGCTACTGACCACACTGAGACAAAGAGATCCATTTCTACAAAGTACCTTTAGGAGTCTTGTCTTCTTTTTTATTTTTCCAAACGTTGACAAGAGAGATGAATGAGCAACCAGTCCTGCCAATTGAAACAGTCATCTTTTCAGTTTATCTCCAGAAGATTAAATGTAGTTCAAGAAAATTAATCATTTTATACAATCTAAAAATCTACATATTGCTGAAAACGTGTGATCAGAGTATTTTCATGATAAATTTGTAAAAGACCAAACTAAAGTCCTTTACTGCAGATTATTATACTTTGACCTATTTAAAACAAGCACTTAACCTGATACGTGTGCCACTATAACCAACTTCATGTCCACATCATTTCCTGAGAGAAACAAATATCTTATCAATAAGAACTGGACTGAGATTGTAAGCACCACGCGCAAGTATAGTTATTTCCTTACTCACAGCTGTGTTTCTAACACTCTTAAAAGCAGTTATACCTTATGCCTTTTCAATTAACTTATCCCTTCCATGCAACAAACAGCTTGCTAAAAATGTCTAGATGGGGCTTCCCTGGTGGCGCAGTGGTTGAGAGTCCGCCTGCCGATGCAGGGGACGTGAGTTCGTGCCCCGGTCCGGGAGGACCCCACATGCCGCAGAGCGGCTGGGCCCGTGAGCGATGGCCGCTGGGCCTGCGCGCCTGGAGCCTGTGCTCCGCAACGGGAGAGGCCACAACAGTGAGAGGCCCGTGTACCGCAAAAAAAAAAAAAAGTCTAGATGCCAGGAGTTACTCACCAGTTCACCATTTAAGGTCACCATTCCTTTTTCTGTAATTGCAGAGTTCAGTACTGCAGTCTAGATACCTGCTACATGTTTCTAAAACTCACACGTACATTCTTTGGAACTCTAGCTCCTGTACTCTATGAAACTACATACTTGTCCTCAGGCTGAGTGAACTTGCAATTATAAGAAACACTTGTTGGAGGAGGCTATCGAGAGGCTGTGACCACTGGTTGACCCTCAAGCTAGACCCAGGCAATTGGAGGCTCCTCACCCACTCCTTTGTCCTTGGAATGTATATTCTGACCATCATTCCCACACAAGGAGCTGTTTCAAGGACGTAGTCTTGAGAGAGTAACGTGCTGTTGAGACCATCTGGAAAGTAAGGCGACTTAACTCCACTGAGGCCTCTATAAACTTTTAAGAGTCCGCCAGGTGGGTGCGGAGATGTCCTCGTTTTGCGGCCGCCCAAGACAAGCGTCATACGTAAGTTCCCTTTTTTAGTAAACCTGCTCTAACCGCAGAACCAGCCCCACCAACTGGCCCTGTCCTGATTCTAAGAAGATACTGAGCTGTTTTTCAGCGGTAACAGAACGAAACCGAAACTCACACAGCCGAAGCATGCGCAGAGGAGAAAATTTTGACCTCAACACCCGGAACCAAACTTCCCCCTCCCACGGAACCAAAGAATCAGGGCATGACCGGAAGCTGAATGCCGGAACCCTTTCAAAAAGGACGGGTCCGTTGTCCAGGAGGTTGTCCTGCTGAAGCCCTTTTCCCACGCTTTTTCATAAATGGCCACGTTCCAGACAGAGCCTTCCAGTCAGAACCTGCACTGCCAGGACTCCAGCATACCAGCTGTCCTCCCCTGATTTATAAAAGCTGGACAGGTATGAGCCTTGCTTCCTGTCTCCCTGCCAGCCGACCTTGCAATAAAGCTTCTTCTTCTCTCAAAAGCGTGTGCCATAGTATTGGCGTCTATGTGCATCAGGCTGGCTTACGTGGCCACCTATCAATGTGGAGTGGTCGCCCTCTTTCTTCACTGTCTCCTTGCCCTCGCATCTGGGGGGCCCATTTGTGAACCAACAGCACTCCCACTACCTGTCCTGTTTCTTCAGGACTCATCCTAACAAGGCTAGTTTATCCAAGTTTCATATCAGTCAGACAGAACAGGATCAATAGCTGATTCTCAGGAAAAGAGTCAGGTATGGTTGTGGGCTATGGACGTCTGCAAAAAAAAAAGAACTTGCAGAAAAAAGGAAAAAGAGTAACTTATTTTCTTATTTAAGCTATTAAGTGAAAAGAGAACAGGAAAATTACTTGTCCTGCATGAAGATCACAGCTCTACTGCTACAGTTCTCACCTTGCACAGTATTCTCTTGTACTAAAGATGCCCCTTACTCTCATCCCACCTCTCTATCGAGCAAGGTACTAATGCCTGAAATTGCTTCCCATCTGTGATGGACATTCTTCTGCAAAGATTACATTTTGAGTTTGGAAAAATCCACTTAAAATATGTAATCCTTATGCAAGTGCAATCTGTGCACTGTACATCAAGCCTCTGCTTTCACACCAAAACCCTGATTCTGTTTTCTTTTGCCTGATTTTCAATCAGTAATTTTCCTCCTCTGATTCCAAGAGGAAGACCAAAATTCAAAAATTAAGTGTACATAGCACCTCCATAATTGTATGTGCATTATGTATAATAAGATTATGGGCTTCTCCCCTTCAGAATATTAACTTCCAGAGGTCAGATAATGTGTGTTATATTCTGCAGGAACATCCCAATTTTCACCCTGGTACGCATACATTCACCCTAAATAGTTTCCCATTTAAAATGTCTTGCCAGAATCATGTGTCAGTACGTGTAGACTCATACCTCCCTATCCCTAAAGAGGAATAAAATAACTCGGTGTTTAGCAACCAGCTAAAAGCATACTGTGGCATGTTACCAATGGAATATATCTCTGGAAAACAATTCCTGTGAATTGTAAATAATAGTGTTGACCAATCACCACTAAAAAAAGGTAACAAAGTAATTGATATTTCTCCTAGAGTGACCAAGGGAATGGCTTGACTATATTTGTGAGAATTAAAAACAAACTGCAAGCTCCTAGTCTGTCCTCTGTCCTTATAAAGCACCAACAACGTTTTGTTGTCTCTCAGTACCCCATTTGGTGCATCTCAACCTGTTTTTTTTATGTCTTAGTTTATTAAAATAAATGTTGTACATTCTCATTGTGGTCAAAAATAAACGATGGCTCATATTGTGCGTAGGTTCTTGCTCATGACAGTCCAGACTGCTAACAGATTGCTAATATGTTAACAGCTCTATTATAAGACTCTTAAGAATGCAATTTTTTTGTGCCATTTCTGAAGTCAAATTCTCCATGTTAAAGGAGTACTGCACAGGGACACTGGGATAGATGCCCAGACTCTTTCTGCATGCAGATATCTACAGTGTAATAGATCCAGATGGCTGAGAATTTTAAGGTAACATTCTTCAGGGTGTGCTGCTTATTCAGGTGTGCCCACTCTGGAAACCAGAATATTGATCTGAAATACTCAGATAGGATCTCTGCCTCCTGGTCCAGATCTGCATATAATAAAATTTAAAGGTACCCTAAATGTAGAAGTTTCTGGAAATGATGGAAGTTAAAAAAAATTTTAAGAATGGCTGGACTCAAATAGTGAAATTAGATAATTTTTCAGTTTCTCCTTCCAAAGATACTGGTGAAAATCTTTAAATAGATGTGATTCAGTGTCTCTAGTTCTTGTGCGATCCAGATTTTTTTAAATATATTATTTACATTGGTTAATATTCCTTTATGAATTTTATGCAGTTTGTCCCATAGAGTCTTGGTATTGATATTGTCAAGGGAGAGTCTGACTTTAGATAGGAGCATGGATGGTGGGTAAGAGCATGAATACATGTCTGATACATGGAATGTGCTCCATAAAGGCATCCCAGGGAGGTTGCTCAAGATAATTGGTTCTAACTTTTTCAAAATCATCTGTTCTGTTTCACAAAGTTGCTCATTAGTGCTAGGAGAGTATTCTGTAGAAGACTGTCAGGGTCCCTCAATCTTCAGTTTACAGTGTCAGTGAGGTTCAGCCATTGATTTAGATTGACTCAGGTAACACACAAACAAATCACACTGAGTGCTTACCTGCCAGTCACTACAGCAAAAACATACTTTATATGCACAAAAACCTACAAGAAGAATATAAATATTACAAATCTTACTCTGTGTATTCAACACACTCTTTTCATCATCATCATCATCATAATAATAATGATAATAATAAATGAGATTTATTTGTTCATGAAACTGAAATTGTAAGGAGGGGATTTGGCTTCCGGCACAGCAAGATTCAGATGCCCAAACAATATTGCATGAATTCTCTTTACTCTCCAGTTGTTTTGTTTTCCATTCTGCTGACTTTATTTGGAAGCAAATTCTTTAAAAAAAAAACATTTAACCATGCCTCTGGATTTGCCATCCTAGTAGATTTTCCAGTAATTCCAACTAAGATCCTGGGCTGTTGCTTGCTCATTGATATTCTGTGACTGTGCCGAAATCATCTGCCTACCTCTGAAGCCACACCACAGGTTCAGCATCCTCTGAAACATGAGCATTGAATCTAAGGGAGGTTAGTTCACAGAAGAAACTCAGGAAGCTGTCATTGGAAGAGAGCTAAATGGAGCTGACTAAAACAACAGATATCCACTGTACTCTCACCTTACGGAGAATTACATTGAAGCTTTGGTAATGTACCAAGTAAGTAAAACCAAAACTCACACTCAGGCCTACTGACCTCAAAGTTACTCTTGACAACTGTCCCTTATTGTCAATCAGTACCAATTAAACTAGCTCTGATATCAAACTTAGGGAGGATTGTTTATTCAGATCCATTCTCTAGAACTGAAATGAAAGTAATTTAACAAGTGAAAGTACATATGTTTTCTTCAAATTTTTATCTGTAAAAATAATGTTTTTCTTAAAATTCAGATTTATTTATGAATATCAAGAACTTCAGAGGTATATCCCACTAAGATACTGCCCTGCTATAAGGGCAATTTATAAAGGGCTTCAAGGTCTCAGAAAAGATGAACTATTAGTCAAACACATTATGATTCTTTTGTTGTAGCTTGGATTTTTTAAATTATTATTTTAAATATAAGTAATTAATGCCAAACTGATTTTCTATAAGCATAGCTCTGAAATATGACAAAGCAAAGAGCTTAGGCAGACAAAGTAGAGGGTGATTCAAAGACCTTCCTTTCAGTATTCTTTTTAAAATATCTGTCATTCCTCATCATTTTTTTTCTTTACCCTTGACAGTCATTTTTGAAAAGGCTTTCTGAGATCAGAGAACAGATCAAGTTTCACAGAACTGGATATGTGTCTGCTCACATAGGAATGCAGCCTTCAATCCAAGTTCTATGTCTTGTGCTCTAAGTCAGCTAACTAGCCTCTCACTATGACTTCTAATAAAAAATTCTCATTATATCACAGCATGCTTGGCAGAGCTCATACTGCTTTACATAAAATGTCTTCAGAAGTGAGGAAGAAAATATACATTGCCTCACACGGAGTTGTGTTGATTATGACATTATCATTTTCAAGATGAGAAAACATAGAAAGGTTAAGTGACTGTGGAAGGTTACACATTTCCTCTGTGTAAAGGAGGATGACAGTTTTGTTTGCAAAATTTGAAGAACTGGAAACAGCATTATCTAAGCAGTCACAGATTAACAGTCACTGCACCTTTTGGCTGTAGCACACTATTAGGAAGGCATATACCCTCACAGATCATGTGTCGTTGTTTTGGTCCTGTGTAATTAATTGTCACAATGATGCTTAAGGTGCTAGATTTTTTTCAATTTTCACTTAGTTTTACATAAAAATTTACCAATTTATTTAAAGATCGTTCTTCTAAATCTCATTAAATGTTGGCATTTTTATTGTACAGGATAACTGAAACTCTATAACCTCTACCTTTAAATAATTTAACATGAGAAAGCAGCTGCCCTAAAGGGTAGTTCTAAGAACTGAGACTCCACTTTCTGAAAAAGAACAGCATCCATGAAAGCTTTTAGAGCAGTAGTTTCTGACTTGTTAAAGATACCTAAGAAAAGACCAAATCATCTTTTGAACCAAGCATAACCCTCCCACAAAACTTTCCTGTAATAAAAATATTTTAATGCTCTGAAGGGGGGGAAAAACATGGAGAGAAGATACAGATATTTAGCTGATTCAACTAAAATCTGGTTTCTTTAAATTACCTTAAGTTTTTTCACTGATTTTTCCCATGGCACAATCAGAATGTCATCAACAGCAAGCCTACTATGTGAATGAACAGATGGGTTAATGTGAAGAGTGAACTTTTATGACTAGAAGCCCAGCTGACACTAATTCCTTGATATAGCCTTCCAACTGCAGGGGCTCTATAATCACATCAACCATTTTTCTTAACTTTGACAAATTTTGAACCTCTGTTTTCTGCTTCATAGTATTCCAAAAATACTAAGAAGCCATTTCAACTCAGTACATGGGGGTCAGCTCAGTTCTTAAAGGAATTGTCTTTAGGAATGAGTTGATCAAAAACCCTTATTCATGGAATGTAAAAATACTTCACCTGAGATTGTAATTATAAAATAATTATTTTTTATTCAGAAAATATGTATTGCTTGTGTATGAATTAAAAGTCATTGTGCTAATACAAAATAAATTAGAGTCCCTGCCTTCATGTTGTTTTCAAGCTAGCAGCGTTGGTTAAACATGTATAAAATTAATTTTAATGCAACTAGGATGTAATCCTGTCATAAGAGAGAGACTGTCTCCATTGAATTTTAGAATAGGAGTGGTCACTTTCAGTAGGATTGTATAGAAAGGACAAAAAGGGTTGACTCTGTAGAGCAGGAAACATGTTAAGATCTTCACAGATGGTTACAATTTTTAATGCTGAAATGAGAAGCAAGCGGCATGGAGAGAGTAAGACACAGAAGTAGAAAGCCACATAGACTGTTCAGCGATATATTGAAACCAAACACATAATGGCTTGAACAAACGTTGGAATTCATAAAGCCAGACTGAACTAAAACGTTACAAGAAAAGCTTTCCTCTTTGATGAGCACGGTAGAGATAGTGATATGGAAGCCTGAGAGTAGCTTTTGGTATGTTGGAAATATTTTACTTTTTGATCTGTACGGTACATTACAAAAGTATGTTCACACTGTGATAATTCTTAAGTTATACAGTTATGATTTATACACTTTTATGTAAATACATTAAACTTGTACTAAGAGTGTGTTAAAAATAAAATAAATAATATAAAATTTGACTCTGTGTGTGCAGCCTTGATTTTCTTATGAAAGCATGTTAATTAGTCCAGTAACTGTGATAACGTCTTAACTATGTCTTCATTTAGTAATTTCTCTTGTCTTTGAATAATTCAAAACACTTTGTAATCTGTGAACAGGGAGTTGAAAACCTCAGAAAGGGTGTATCCCAAGCATTTGAAACAAGGGTAGGAAATATCACTTGCAGAAACTGAATAAAAATCCACATAGCGGGCTGCCCTGGTGGCGCAGTGGTTGAGAGTCCGCCTGACGATGCAGGGGACACGGGTTCGTGCCCCAGTCCGGGAAGAGCCTACATGCCGTGGAGAGGCTAGGCCCGTGAGCCATGGCCGCTGAGCCTATGCGTCTGGAGCCTGTGCTCCGCAACAGGAGAGGTCACAACAGTGAGAGGCCCACGTACCGCAAAAAAAAAAAAAAAAAAAAAAATCCACATAGCAAGGGTTAGATTACTCATTATGGAAGCTATTTACAACAAATAAATAATTTATATCTAAGTTATCTATAAGACTTCAGCGGTTCTTAAATATATACTGGCATTTTAAAATATGTAAAATGGAAGAAATATTTAGAAAATTGTAATATTTCAGGTGTGATGAGTTATTACAGTCATTTTTTAATGGCTAAGTAAAACAAAAGATATTAAGTAGAAATTTCCAGTCAATAAAAAGCGTGATTTGATTTTAATAATTGTAATATTCATTAGCTAGACAGAAATTAACTCCCTATATTGGAAAAGAAAATATCAAATACATGTGCCTTATGACATTGTCTCTTTGTTCTTCCATTAACTTCCTTTACTCATCAAAAAATCTACAAATGCTGGAGAGGGTGTGGAGAAAAGGGAACCCTCTTCCACTGTTGGCAGGAATGTAAATTGATACAGCCACTATGGAGAACAGTATGGAGGTTCCTTAAAAAACTGAAAATAGAACCACCATATGACCCAGCAATCCCACTACTGGGCATATACATTGAGAAAACCATAATTCAAAAAGAGTCATGTACCAAAATGTTCATTGCAGCTCTATTTACAAAAGCCAGGACATGGAAGCAACCTAAGTGTCCATCAACAGATAAATGGATAAAGAAGATGTGGCACATATATACAATGGAATATTACTCAGCCATAAAGAGGAACGAAACTGAGTTATTTGTAGTGAGGTGGATGGACCTAGAGCCTGTCATACAGAGTGAAGTAAGTCAGAAAGAGAAAAACAAATACCGTATGCTAACACATATATATGGAATCTAAAAAAAGAAAAGAAAAAAAATGGTCAGAAGAACCTAGGGGCAAGACAGGAATAAAGATGCAGACCTACTAGAGAATGAACTTGAGGATACGGGGAGGGAGAAGGGTAAGCTGGGACAAAGTGAGAGAGTGGCATGGACATATATACGCTACCAAATGTAAAACAGATAGCTAGTGGGAAGCAGCTGCATAGCACCGGGAGATCAGCTCTGTGCTTTGTGACCACCTAGAGGGGTGGGGTAGCGAGGGTGGGAGGGAGAGAGATGCAAGAGGGAAGAGATATGGGGACATATGTACATGTATAACTGATTCACTTTGTTATAAAGCAGAAACGAACAAACCATTGTAAAGCAATTATACTCTAATAAAGATGTTAAAAAAAAAACTTTTGTTACTTCATTCTTGAATGGTCCTACCTATATAGAGTGATGTCCTTTGTTAATAATTAATTTGTTCCAAATATCAGTAACCTGCCAAATATAAAATTAAGCAGCTATCATTCTGGATCATTAATTAGTATTCTCTGAGCTAGTATTGACATGATTAGAGTAGGCTATGGATAAAATTAGGTATTTTAAGCACCTCCAAAAACACCTGGGACATTGCAGGTGCTCGTTAAATGCTTGTTATTACACTAGAAACTAGAACTGACCACTACCCAATACAAACTTACTGTTGATTAGTATCTTGTTAGTGTGTCATAGGAGGGGGCTTCTTAGTGTCTTTGAAATACACTGAATAAATCTGCCATGCAAAGCAAAAGCTAATGCTTGTTAAAAATTATCACACTCTGGCTTCTTTCATTCAGCATAATTATTTTGAGAATCATCTGTGTTGTTGCATGTATCAATGGTTAATTCTTTTTTAGTGTTGAGCAATATTTCCCTAGGAATACTCTAGAAAAGAACAATTTTGAGCTTTCTCCTGTTAGGAGAAGAAAATTTTCATGAATCACTGGAACTTCCATCTTTTTTAACAGTTAAATGTACCTTCTTGACCAAAATAGGCTGATATTACATACAACAACACAGATGGCTCTCAAAATAATTACGCTGAGTGAAAGAAATCAGATTTTAAAAAGTAATACTGTATGATGATGTCTTTTATATAAAACTCTAGAAAATGAAAACTATAGGTAAAAAAAGCTGAGGTCAGGCACTGTAAGGGGAGGAGGGAAGGATTACAGAAGGGCATGAGAAGACTTTCTGGGGTAATGGATATGTTTACTACTTTATGGTGATGATTAATGGGTGTGTACATGTGTCAGCTGTACATTTTAAATATGGAGTTTACTGTTTACTGTATGTAAATTATACCTCAATAAAACTGTTTTTAAAAGATAAATAATAATAACAACAATCATTATTTTTCCCTCCATATGCTACAAATATTTATTGAGTGGGTTTCCTGTGCTGGGTTTGAGCAGCTTAGTAGAGATTAGGTCAAATATAATTCTTGCCCCATGGAGTTTAGTTTAGAAAGGGAAACAGACATCCTTTAAATGTAAGTGTAATATGCATTACATAGTGTATTGTGAAACTGCACGATAAAGAATTGAACCTAGTCTGGGGTTTAATCTGAGTGTTCCAAGACTTAAAAGATGAGAATCATATGGCCAGGCCAACAGTAGAAGAATGATCTTTTCTAGGCAAAGAGAATACAATATGCAAACCTTACAAGGTAGTAAGAAGTTTTTCATATAGCATAAAAGGTCCATGTAACTCAAGGAGCCACCAGAGAAGACTGAGAAGGTATAGCAGGGAAAAAAGAGTGCGTTATCGATTAGTAAAGCTCCTAAGTATATGTACTATCGGATAAATACTAAAAATTATTCATCACTTATCTGAAATTCAAATGTAACTGAGAATCCTTTATTTTTTATTTGCTAAATCTGGCAACCTGTGTTATCAGGGATGTCAAAAGTAGAAAATATTTCAAGGAAAACACAACAATTACAAATCCTGTTTATGGAGCATTGTGCCAAGTGCTTTAAATTTATTTCCCTGTCTCTGCCAATTCCAGTGGTCACAGCTGGATCTACTGATGGCCTGATTTGAATTTCCTGGTAACCTCAATTTGTTGTAGGCACTAGAATAGACATGGAAAGTTTTAATATTTTTCTTTCTCAAAAACCCATCCAGGGCTTCCCTGGTGGTGCAGTGGTTGAGAGTCCGCCTGCCGATGCAGGGGACGCGGGTTCATGCCCTGGTCCGTGAAGATCCCACATGCCATGGAGTGGCTAGGCCCATGAGCCATGGCCGCTGAGCCTGCATGTCCGGAGCCTGTGCTCCGCAACGGGAGAGGCCACAACAGTGAGAGGCTCGCGTACCGCAAAAAAAAAAATCCATATTGACCTAGCATTTTTGTATGATCCCTACTTTGCTGACAGCAGAATTATTCGAGAACCATAATGTCTTTCTAGGACTAAGCCCCTGCCCTAAAGTTTTGTCTAATTAGATTTATGCAAGTGCTAGTTCTTCCCTGAGTAACAGGGTCTCATTCTTCACATTCTCTTAACCCCCAGAATTCTAAATCACAATTGGCTATCACCATCTTAATCCTAATCATTATAATATATAATGCTGAGTTCTTACTATATGTCAGACGCTCTGCTGAGAGCCCTATATGAATTATCTCATTGCATTTCACAACAGATCTATAATGTTAATTTCATCAATTAGTCTTCATACACATGAAGAAACTGACACCTGCAGTTAAGCCACTTGCCAGGATAAGAGAATTGAGGCTCTCAGAAGTTGCTTGTCCAAGTTCAAAGTGAAATCCCTTGACCAAGACCACTCAGCTATGGATTCAAGATTCAATTTACATGACTGTCAACTAAGCCCAGTCTCTTTTTTCTTTGCAATTTTTTTATTCTTTTAAGCCCAGTCTCTTACTAAATAACCCTAGATTCTCCCCCATCAACTGAAACATTTCCTTGTCATTTTCAAAGCCTGACTTTGGCCTGTTGTCTTGGCCATTTGCCCAAATGTCCCTCTAAGAAACAAGGACTTGGATCTTTTGACAGAGTGGTCTTTGTGTCAGAGTCCCCCTTTTCATCAACCCGTTTTAGCATGTCTTGTATGCAAAGCAACTCTCATTACCTCAAATGTACCAACTCTACTGTACCTCTAAAAAATCCACATAACATTTGGGTTTAGGATTCTCCTTTATATCTCAAACTATGTGTGGAATTAAGGGAAATGAGATGAATTGTGTATCTGGATTACATTGTGAATATATAGAAACATTGGTTTGTTTCATTTAAGTTGTGAATGTAATACAGAAGCTTTTTAAAAAAAATCTCTTTAAACATGTCTATTAACTCTCAGTATAGGCCCTGCTTCATTAAGCCTCCTTATTTTGACTACATTAGTACCTCCATTTCTGTTCCAGTTAGTTTATCAGACTGATAAAGTACAAAAAAAAAAAAATTGCTGATGAAACCATTTGAAATGGCAGATGAAATAACCTGGAAGATTTAAGGGAGATTATGTAGGCTCTAGGCAATCATTTGAGGGAGTTAAATCTCCAATGGCTTTAGAAAGATGAAAAAATTGCTTAACATTCTGGAATATAAGTTGAAGGACATAAGAATGTTTAGAAAATAACCAAAAAAGATAATGCTAAAAATAAAATACCTATTGTCGGACAGCATGGTGACTGAAATTTTTTCCCAGCAAGTAATTTTTTAAAAGTTTACTACACATTATTTTGGGACAGAAATGACATTCCAATATAGGATATACATTTGTTCTGAGGTAACATAAGTTCTAGATAGAAAAAAAAATACTAGAAAGCTGATAAATGGGAGTATTTTCCTGTTATAATTAAAAAAACGGTAAGTCAAATATAATGAAAAACTCTCAACTTGGTTCATTACAACTAAAGCTACCTGTGGAGTGCTGTTGAAATTAATCTGAGGAGCCCCAGATTAACATCATCTGATGCTTTAGATTCAGGCCAAGTAAAGCTTCCCCCATTAAACTGTATATTATTCAGGATGCTTTCATTGCAACAATAGACATCCAACTCAAGCTTACTTTATATAAAGCTTACTTGATGTAGCTCCTGTAATAGAAAGGCATGTAGCTTGGGATATGACTGTGCCCAGGGGTTCAAACAATGTCTTTATGTGCTGGTAGTTTGTTCTTCATCTTTAAGATCTGTATTTCTCCCTATTGGATTTACTATGTTTGGCCTTCTCCATGCCACCCTTTATAGTTTCTACCTCCCATCCCATTTGAAAGAGGGATACTCTCTTCCCAAGAGTTTGGGCAAAGGTTCTAGAATTAAGGTTGCTTACCCTGATTGGGTAAATAAGTCAATCCCTGCAGCAGGCACTTTGGTGAAGGAGATATAACTAGCAGATTGTTAAGCATGCTTAGATCCAGAAGTGGACTGAGTTCTTACTCAAACCAGTGGGGCTAAGGGGAAGGCTGAATGCCTTAGAAACTGGATTAAGACACTATCGCTGGGCGAAGCAGGAAGGGGTGCTGGAGAGACCAAAGCCACAAATGTTCCCTTTACCTTTGCTCCATTTTCTCTCTCTAAATAATAAAAAAAATGTTAAAACTTTCTTTTTTCCTCTGTATTTACACTTCACTGTAGCTCACACAGCTAAGAGTAGTTCCTTGAATGAATTACAGTGTTTTAATTCTCTGAGTCTTTGTACATGCCAGTTCTTACTTCGTGGAATTCCTATCTCTCCCTTATTCACTCTTTCTCACTCTTATTGCATGACCAACTCCATTAATTCTCCATTTAAATGTCAGTTCCTCAAGGAAGTCCTGGAGTAAAGGTTCTGAGACTTTGATGTACCCGTTGTCCCATTAGATTAAAACCAAACGAAAGTCTTTGCCTCATCGCACATGAGAAAGCATTTGCATCACTGGAGACCAGAAGCCCAGATCTCATGAATGTGCTATGTTGCAGCATAACCAATATTGAATGAGAATAGAAATGTACTGAAAATGGAGATGGGCAGAGAGGAATACAATCTGACAAGAGTGAGTTATTATGGCCAGAGGGCAAAAAACAGCAAAGTTTGTTGGAGAGTGAAAAGTTTGAAAGGCAGTAATTCCACGTTGGGTCTTTGTGTATTTTACAGTGTTCTATGGCTGCAATGAGCCAAGTATAAGCTGACATTTGAAAATTCAAAAAACCCAACAGCAATAAAACCATGAAACCAGAAATTACTGTATAACTTAAAAACAACAACAAAATAAAATTCAAACATTCTGATGACTACTTCTAAAAGACCTTCTATTCTCTTTTAAGAAAAAAATTTGAAAGACAGAGAAAGAAATCAAAAAAGGAAAAAAAAAAAAAGATATTTCAGGCTCTTTCCCTAGGAGTTTCCAAACCATCACTTTTGGTCGTGTTCTGAAATTTTTTATACCTTTTTAAATTGAGGAATAATTGACATATAACATTATGTTTGAGGTATAGTACAGAATGATTTGATATTTGTATATGTTACAAAATGATCACAGTAAGTCTAGTTAACATCTGTCAACATGCATTGTTACAAAAAAAATTGTCTTCATTTTTTTTGTAACTATGCATGGTGTTCTGAAATTTTTATACTAGCATAATGTTCAGTGAAGGTAATGCTTTAACAATTGTTTTTTAGTTTTTTGTTTGTTTTGGGGTTTTTTGGGGGGTATTTTTAAGAGCAAAATTCTTTGAGTAAAATAAAGGGAATCTTGCTTTTGCTACCTGGTATGCTCTTCTCTCTGTCTTTGCTAACTTCTAGTCCACTTAAGATGTCATCTCAAATATCATTTTCTCCAGGAGAGGTTTTCCCTGAGCAATTTATCAAGATTTTGGTCTATCTGCAATACTGTCATTAAATTTTCCTCACTTATCACATATTTTTACTTGGAGATTATTTGTTTTATGTCTGTCTCCCCTCACAGGCTGTGAGTTCATGACTGGCAGTGTTCATGCCTGTCTTGTTCCCCCATAGTATATTCAGAGTGTAGCCTAGTTCCATAAAAGTCACTCAATAAATATCTGTGGAATGGATAAATGCAACGCATCCTCAAGACTCAGCATAAGTATTTGGAACTCCAGGTAGCTATCCTTGATGACATCTGCCTGTAGATGTCCTTGCTCTGATTTCCAGAGCAGTCTGCATATATACCACTATCATAGCGTATATAACATTGTACTATGTACTATGTAACATATGTACTATGAATCCATCATTATTATTCTCTCTCACCTTCTAGAGGGTACTTAACACAGTTCCTGGAATACAAAGAATACTAGATTGAATGTTGCTGAAAGAATGAATGTATAAATGAACAACATAATGAATATGCCGTACATCCACCAGACTCCCAGGCACCACACTCAGCATTACAGCCTGGCTGAGGATCCAAGGAACGGCTATGTTGAACACCTCTGAAATGCTCTCTTCACTTGAAAAGGCTATTAACCAGACAGAAAAGATGCAATTATAATAGCCTCATCCTTTAAAAATAGTTTTAAAGGTAATCTTTTAGTGTCCTCACTCCCTTATATGGTAAGAAAGTATTTTTAGCCACTTGATTCTGAAGTTTTTCAATGTAACAATATTATTAACTACACTTTTCATTATGTGAATGAAGACAAATAGTTGACACGTATGATTCAGCTGCTTTTCACCTACATTAAGTGAGAGTAATTCATAACACCTGAGTGGCATGACCCCGCCTGAAAAGAAATGTTAATGGAATATCCAAATCAAGACCTCCAGATCCCTTTCAAATGAAAGGGATGAGGCTATCTATTCAAGACTACCACTCCCTTTTTATTTGGGATTTAGAGGAGATTCCTATGCCTTTGAATAAAAGAACTTTCATGACTAATAAAATGCACTTTTATTAGCATCTAAGATATTACACATGGATTGTGTGTGCACATAATTGGGTAATATGTCAACCTATCTATTAATTTAACAGATATGTACTGAACCCCTATTATGTACCAAGCATTATTCTAGGCCCTAGGAGTGCAGTGGTGAATGTAGCATAGAGAGTTCTTATCCTTGTGGAGCTAACAGTCTATGAACAGAAGATAAACAGATTTTTAAAATTGATGTTTTATAAGGGATTGAATAAGACAATATGGTAACTAAGGAGGGGAGCCACTTTAGATATTTCATTTGTATACATATGAGTAATATACAAAATTTACTGAATATCTCAGTAAAACTTTAGCATATTTTTAAAAAAACTAGAGTTTAATAACTTAATTTTTAAGGAGTCTAAAAATAATTGAGGGTAGTTCCATGGTTAGGTATTTCAGAAGTCAAATATATTAACTCTGGTAGACTTAAAAAAAATCAGATGATTGCAAATATTCAGATATTTCCAAAACTGTAGAATACTAAAGATGAGGCTGATATTAATGTGTTTTTAGAAAGTCATTCCCAAGTATGGCTCTGATAAGAATTATCTGAGATGCTTTTGTAAAATATAGACTCTGGTTGCCCATGTTAAGATCTACATAATCACATTTTTGTGGATGGGACCTGTCACTATAAGTGTTTAAATGCTCCCAAGGTGATTATGATAACTGGCCAGGTTTAAGATCTGTTCATCTAAGATGTTCAGTGTATGCATATCCAGAAAATAATCAAAACAGTGCTTTCCAGATTCAGGGAAATAAACCTGCCCGTTTGGTAAAAATGCAACCTACAGTTCCCAGCCCAGATATTCTGACTCACTAGGCTTAGAGAGCTGTTTGTCCAGCTTTTATAAAACTCCCTAGAGAATTCTGATATGCAAATAAGTTTTTGGAAATCATTGTTTTGAATAAAATATATTAGACAGGAAAAACTGCCTACAGGTACAAGCATGGTAATTCTTTGCACAAACCTGGGGAAGCCTACCAGCAAAATTTAAAATATCTTCTTCCTATGAAGAAATGCTACACAGACTATGTCAACAACTAATGTGGCTTCATAAGAAAATGCTGTTTTGGAAGAAAAAGGAATAGATGTGTATGATATCTGAGAGAAAAGTATATTTGGCTGGTTTTCTTTAGTATCTACTGGTTATTGCATTTAGATGAAAACAAAGGTTTTTATTTACACATGAAAGAGGAGATTTAAGGACTTTTCTGACATTGTTCCTTATGATAATTACTGGGCATGAAGACCATAGTCATAAATATGTCATTCATACAGACATGAAATTTAGTCTGCTTTGAGTTACATTTTTCATGTTTGCTTCCCTATTACTTAGATAAAATATTTCTGCTCTACACCCCTTTTCTAGCTTCACCTAGCTTAATTTTCTAATGAATTTTTGTTCCTCTCAATTAATCACTCACACCTATTGGAACAAGACATTCCCATCCTGAGCTGAGAATTATGGGAGAAGGAAAGGGTTTGAAGAGGCATCAATGTTGGACCAGGTGTAAGAAATAATGAAGGGAAAAGGTGTAGATGGTCAGAGAGATGGGGCTTCCTCACAGCACTCAAATGGGAGCTGTCTGGGTGGGAATGTGTATCACAGTGGCTTACGGTGAATATAAGAGATTTGTCATACCTTGGGTATCAGGCTTTGGAATAGGCAGGTGAGTGAAAGAGGCTCTATGAAAAGGAAGAGAAGAAATAGAGAGAGTGTACTCCAGCCTATATTCACTGAAAAGTAAATACATTATAAACCTACAGTAGTTTAAACTGTATAGCACTGAATAAGAATTGACCTACAACTTAATGAAAAGAATTAGAACTTCTAGAAAAAGAAGCAACAACATGTGAAAATAAAGGAGTCATTTCAATTCAACTTAATATAGATTGTTATAAGAATCAGAAATTGAGTAAAACAGCAAAATTCAATATGCTGCTATTGTTAAAAGTAATATCAAACATAATAAAAATGTGTGTGGGTCCTTATCCCATTCTTTCATTTTGGTTTTGATACTATACATCTTGACTCACCAAATAGTTCACATCTTTGATGGCAGCCCCCTGCAATTACTGTTTATTCTTCAGGCTTCCTTCTTTCTTAAAAGCTCCATTCTGGGAAGCCAAGTCTCTAGTCTGAGAAGTGCTTTGGTTTCCTAGATACAGAACCAAAGAAAAGAAAAAGAGATAGGAATTAATGTACCCTTTCCCATTACACAGTCACTTTCAGAAAAAAAAATGTTTGCATTGACCTCAGGTTGACAATTATTAATATAAAATGTCTCACATTGTAGGTACATCCTACATTTGGTTTAAAAAAAGTTTTAAAAATTATTAAGAACATGAAATAAATTACAAAAAAGCCATTCCATAGATATTACCTAATAATATATAGTATGCTGGTTGATTTCTCTCAACCACACCATCTTTAGGCTTGCATTTACACTGGGCACCAATAGAACTTGATGTTGTTTAACTTAAAATAGTAGAAATTCCTTCACATATTCAAGAATGCTGAGAATCATTTCATTTCTCAGACATAATTTTGCAAAATGGCAAGAGCATGATGTTTCTAAGGAAGTTGCCTTTGACTCTGAAGCAATCACTATTTCTAGTTTTGTACGGAAATGAAGCCAAAAATATAATTTTATTATAGGCCTCTGACAAATAAATAGCAAAAAATAACCCACTGCAAAAAAATGAACCAAAAAATCCTGTTTGCTTATGTTCCTACAGCATCATATCAGTGTGTAAAGCCTGACACATTTAGATATAATGTTTTCATCTGAGCACTTATTCCAGGCACCTATAAACATGTGTAAACAGATTAAAGGACAACAATTATCCTAAGTTGCCTATTTTTTTGGCAGATGCAAATATAACAAGACTTTCTTATAATTTATGTTACTACTTGATTTTAAAAATACACACTTTATGATTTGTTGCAGGACACTGCTGTGAATAATCAACAGTTAATTAAAAACATTATACAACCAGAACATTTTTTAAAAAGGTAATTATTAAATGAATCTATAACTGATTTTTCCCAAGTGGCTTAATGACAAAGGAGAACATATTAATTAAATAAATAGTTATTTTGAAAAGCTTCCTTTCTGTGGCCTCGTTTCTCCAGTTCTAACAAAGATGTTTCTAGTGATGGTACTCTTCACAAATGAACATTGAACACATCATTCAAATATAATTTCAAACTATTTTCCTGTTCTATTTAATCCTCTAATTTTTCCAACTATAAAGGCCGAATATACTATCTACATAGTCTTTCTCTGATAGACCCAACAAGTAAAGCAATCTTTCTGAAAACTTTCTTACACATGAAAAGGACCAAGCCTTCCATTAATTAAAAAAAAATTTTTTTTTCAACTTCTATGTGGAAAACCTTGACAATTTTCAAAAAAATATTCTCTATTTGACTTTTTTTCTCCCTCCTCCAAAGCTCCTAAAAGTCTAAGAATGGAAATCTACTGCATTAACTTGTATACATATCAGCTGTTACTATCTATATTGGGGAATATTCTTTCATCTCTTTTATCAGGTTTCAAATGGATTAAAAGTTAATTTAAAAAGTATTAAAAAGGAAGACAGTGAAAAAAAAAGAAAGACAGTGGCACAAGGTCAAATAAGTTTTTAAAGATACAAAGTTTCATATTTTTTATATTGGAACAGATGCCCAATTCAAGAAAAATTTCCTAGTGACTAAAGAATGCAGGGAAAAATTTATCTATCTATAACCTGACTATAGTGTGGAAAAATTAAATAAACCTTTTGTAGATCCACTTTATTGAGTAGGTTAAGAAGTATTTGTGATTACAGTCTTCAAGGTCCCCTAGTATTATACACGAGCTTGATCTATTTTTTAAAGTGCCCTTCACTACATTCTTTACTTATAGACTAGGACCTGCTCTACTCTTGCTTGTGTTTTTCTTTCTGCCAATTTTGCCTTTCTCCTCATCTCCACATTCTAAAATACTCCATATCCAGTGATACCATCTCAAAACCTTTCCTCTCTCAGGTCACCTTCCCCAGCTGCCTGACTGGGTATTATATTTTCTTGCTGATACTTAGAGCTTAATCTACATGTATTATGATTATGCATATGTTTGTTCTATGTATTCATCAACAGTTTAAGATTTTGAAACCACAGATATATCTGAGTCATCCTTAGCTCCCATAGTACAATTATATGCACAAAATAAACATGTTGCCTTGAATGAATTTGAATTTGGCTCCTTAATCTGTGGAAAGAGCATGAAGTTTTGGTTAAATGTATTCTGACCCCCAACAACTAGAGCCAATCCTCGTATGTGTGTACCTGTAGTTGTAAAGTAAGTTCCAACTTGAAAAAAAATATGTTCTCAGTTATTATTATAATTCAATCCAATGCTGAAGTGTTTCAAACTACTGTCAAAATCTCACTACAGGGTTTCAGTTGAGTGACTAAGAAGAAAAGACAGAGGAAAGAAAACAAAACATATCTAAAGTTCATGAAAATGTTTTGAGGACATCTTGAAAGTCATAATGTACTATAGAAAGAGTCTATGAAAATATAAGTAATGACTATACCAATAGCTCCTTTTCTGAGAGAAAAATAACAATGAGGATAAATATTTCTTTAGTACTTGCTCTATAACAAACATGTACTAAGCACATTAGATTTATAACTTAATTTGTTATATAGTGGTCCTAGATTACTAGATAGCACTAATTTGTAATAATCCTATGCATTATTGTGAGCATGCCCATTTTATAGATAAGAAACTGAGTGTGAAAGAAAAACTGCATACTCACTGTATACACTTCTCCACAATTCCCAATGTTCCTGTAGGAAACAGGGGAATGTAACTAGTTCTGGACCATGGACTATGTTTGGAATTGATTGGTGCTAATCCAAATATTTAGAATGGGTGTGAGTTTGCTTAGCTCTTTCTAACCCTGGAAGCTATCTGTTGAGATGGTGATGTCACAAGATTGAATCATGCTGGGTTGCTGAGTTATATGTGGCATTAAGCTACCCTGGAGCCACTGATCTGCAGCAGATTAAATGAGCAAGAAATAAATCTTTGTTGTGTTAAACCACTAAATTTGGGGGCATTATTTGTTACCACAACATAACCAAGCCAACCCTAATTAATACTCTGAGACTCCAAAATGTATTGTAAGTTGTAATTTTGGGGAAAAAGTTGAGTAATTTTGAGTTAAGTTCAGAGCTTATAATCTTGCACAGTATGCTTCTTGCAGAAAGCAGTTCCAAGTGGTTTCTCCTGAATAGTATTGCTCATGTTATGTGTGCAACATCAACAAAATATCCCTGGCTTTCTTTGGTGGGAACAGTGACTAGTGCCCAAGCCAAAGTCACTCTGTGAAGACCTGGATATGAGGAAAGTTGATGCTCTCTGAGATGGCACATTACCCTATTAAGATTGGCACTCCAGGAAGTATAAATTCCAGGTGCCCAGGAAGAAGCAGGTTACTGGAGCTCAGACTGAATTCTTTGAATAATGCTGAGCTCAGCTTCTACCTCTCCATGAGACCATCTATGCTACATGGGAAGTGTGAGATCCAGAAGAAATGTTAAGGTAAAAGACTGTTTCCCCTGCTACTTTACTTTCTCTGTGTCCTTATTATAAATCCACAGCAACAAAGACAATCTGGGGTTGACTCATTCTGGAAACCATAAAGAGTCTAAGTGGGGCTTCCCTGGTGGAGCAGTGGTTGAGAGTCCGCCTGCCGATGCAGGGGACACGGGTTCGTGCCCCAGTCTGGGAAGATCCCACATGCTGCGGAGTGGCTGGGCCCGTGAGCCATGGCCGCTGAGCCTGTGCGTCCGGAGCCTGTACTCCGCAACAGGAGAGGCCACAACAGTGAGAGGCCCGCATACGGCAAAAAAAAAGAGTTTAAGTAATGAAGATACTATTCCTTTTCTAAACAGCATGTTTTCAAAGTCTGGAATGATACTCACATGTTCATTAGCCTAGTTGTCCTACAAATTATTGCCTAAGCACAGTGCACTTTTAAACTGGTGTTTCACAATTACATTTCCAAACACAGATATCAATTTACAGTCAGTTAGAAAAAGATATCTCAGAATAAATGATAATCCAGGGATTGAGAAATGTTACGAATTGTGCTGCTTTTCTGACTTGCAAGTTTGCTTGTGTGTGTGTCTGTATCTATGTGCCTGTGTGTGTCTCTATCAGAAACTAAAAGGAATGCTGCTGTCTCTTTTCACAAGAAAGCCCAGTTTATCTTTAAAAAGACAGCTTTGCAACTAAAATGACCTAGAAGGACATGTACTTCTTGACATACCAATTGCTTTTGCCTTGAGGTGGGAGAAATACCTTGTAGCTGGCTTTACATTTCCTAAGCTACATATGTAGACACCCCCAATCCAGGAGGGAAATTTCACTTAATTTCCTTTGTGACTTTCAGAAATGATTACACACTGGACCTACAGGTACCACTATGCTTTCAGCATGTAGCTTTGCAAATGTGATAATTCTTTTTATAGATAAGTGACTGCTCACTTGAAAAATACTGGGAGAAGGGAGGAAAATTCAAGGTTTATGGGCCATGGCAAGCTAGAAAAGTGATTTAAAATTTTCTTTAACTTTTAATTAATAGTACTTGGTTTCTTCAAATATTCAGATAGAAATTATAGATGTCAAGTCCTTATTAAAATGATGAGTTTACTGGCATTGGAATATAAGTTATACACAATGGGAAAACAATTAAAAACCCAAAAGCTTATATTTTATTTGTTTATAAAAAGATAAGCAGGGCTTCTCTGGTGGCGCAGTGGTTGAGAGTCCGCCTGCCGATACAAGGGACACAGGTTCGTGCCCCAGTCTAGGAAGATCCCACATGCCGCGAAGTGGCTAGGCCCGTGAGGCATGGCCGCTGAGCCTGTGCGTCTGGAGCCTGTGCTCGTCAATGGGAGACGCCACAACAGTGAGAGGCCCGTGTACCGCAAAAAAAAAAAAAAAGGTAGGCACCAGAGGGCAGAGAGTGGAAGCAAGAAGAACTACAATCCTGCAGCCGGTGGAACAAAAAACACACGCACAGAAAGATAGACAAGATGAAAAGGCAGAGGGCTATGTACCAGATGAAGGAACAACATAAAACCCCAGAAAAACAACTAAGTGAAGTGGAGATAGGCAACCTTCCAGAAAAAGAATTCAGAATAATGATAGTGAAGATGATCTAGGACCTAGGAAAAAGAAAGAAGGCAAAGATCAAGAAGATACAAGAAATGTTTAACAAAGACTTAGAAGAATTAAAGAACAAACAAACAGAGATGAACAATACAATAACTGAAATGAAAACTACACTAGCAGGAATCAATAGCAAAATAACTGAGGCAGAAGAATGGATAAGTGACCTGGAAGACAGAATGGTGGAATTCACCACTGCAGAACAGAATAAAGAAAAAAGAATGAAAAGAAATGAAGACAGCCTAAGAGAACTCTGGGACAACATTAAACGCAACAACATTCACATTATGCAGGGTCCCAGAAGTAGAACAGAGAGAAAAAGGACCTGACAAAATATTTGAAGAGAGTATAGTCGAAAACTTCCCTAACATGGGAAAGGAAATAGCCACCCAACTCCAAGAAGCGCAGAGAATCCCATACAGGATAAACCCAAGGAGAAACATACTGAGACACATAGTAATCAAACTGGCAAAACTTAAAGACAAAGAAAAATTATTGAAAGCAGCAAGAGAAAAATGACAAATAACATACAAGGGAACTCCCATAAGGTTAACAGCTGATTTCTCAGCAGAAACTCTACAAGCCAGAAGGGAGTGGCATGATATACTTAAAGTGATGAAAGGGAAGAGCCTACAACCAAGATTACTCTACCTGGCAAGGATCTCATTCAGACTCGATGGAGAAATCAAAAGCTTTACAGACAAGCAAAAGCTAGGAGAATTCAGCATCACCAAACCAGCTCTACAACAAATGCTAAAGGAACTTCTCTAAGTGGGAAACACAAGAGAAGAAAAGGACCTACAAAAAAAGCCCAAAATAATGAAGAAAATGGTCATAGGAACATACATATCAATAATTACATTAACCGTGAATAGATTAAATGCTCCAACCAAAAGACACAGGATTGCTGAATGGATACAAAAACAAGACCCATCTATATGTTGTATACAAGAGACCCACTTCAGTCTTAGAGACACATACAGACTGAAAGTGAGGGGATGGAAAAAGATATTCCATGCAAATGGAAATCAAAAGAAAGCTGGAGTAGCAATACACATATCAGATAAAATAAACTTTAAAATAAATAATGTTACAAGAGACAAGGAAGGACACTACATAATGATCAAGGGATCAATCCAAGAAAAACATATAATAATTATAAATATACATGCACCCAGCATAGGAGCACCTCAATACATAAGGCTACTGCTAACAGCTATAAAGGGGGAAATCAACAGTAACACAATAACAATGGGGAACTTTAACATCTCACTTACACCAATGGACAGATCCTCCAAAATGAAAATAAATAAGGAAACAGAAGCTTTAAATGACACAATAGACCAGATAGATTTAATTCATATTTATAGGACATTCCATCCAAAAACAGCAGATTACACTTTCTTCTCAAGTGCACATGGAACATTCTCCAGGATAGATCATATCTTGGGTCACAAATCAAGCCACGGTAAAGTTAAGAAAATTGATATCATATGAAGCATATTTTCTGACCATAATGCTATGAGTTTAGAAATCAAAACAAATCAAAAACAAAACAAATCAAAACAAAACCCAAAGTTAGCAGAAGGAAAGAAATCATAATGATCAGAGCAGAAATAAATGAAATACAAACAAAGAAAACAATAGCAAAGATCAATAAAGTAAAAGCTGGTTCTTTGAGAAGATAAATAATATTGATAAACCATTAGCCAGACTCATCAAGAAGAAGAGGGAGAAGACTCAACTCAATAAAATTAGAAATGAAAAGGGAGAAGTTACAACAGATACCACAGAAATACAAAGCATCCTAAGAGACTACTACAAGCAACTCTATGCCAATAAAATGGACAAGTTGGAAGAAATGGACAAATTCTTAGAAAGGTATAACCTTCCAATACTGAACCAGGAAGAAATAGAAAATAGGAACACACGAATCAAAAGTAATGAAATTGAAACAGTGATTAAAAATCTTCCAACAAACGAAAATCCAGGACCAGATGGCTTCACAGGTGAATTCTATCAAACATTTAGAGAAGAATTAACACCCATCCTTCTGAAACTCTTCCAAAAACTTGTGGAGGAAGAAACACTCCCAAACTCATTCTACGAGGCCACCATCACCCTGATACCAAAACCAGATAAGGATACTACAAAAAAAGAAAATTACACACCAATATCACTGGTGAATATAGACACAAAAATCCTCAACAAAATACTAGCAATAGAATCCAACAACACATTAAAACGATCATACACCATGATCAACTGGGATTTAGCCCAGGGATGCAAGGATTCTTCAATATATGCAAATCAATCAATGTGATAAACCATATTAACAAATTGAAGAATAAAAACCATATGATCATCTCAATAGATGCAGAAAAAGCTTTTGACAGAATTCAACACCCATTGATGATAAAGACTCTCCAGAAAGTGGGCATTGAGCAAACCTACCTCAACATAATAAAGGCCATATACAACAAACCCACAGTAAACATCATTCTCAATGGTGAAAAACTGAAAGCATTTCCTCTAAGATCAGGAAAAAGACAAGGATATCCACTCTCACCACTATTATTCAACATAGCTTTGATTCAACATAGCTTTGGAAGTCCTAGCCATGGCAATCAGAGAAGAAAAAGAAATAAAAGGAATACAAATTGGAAAAGAAGACATAAAACTGTCACTGTTTGCAAATGACATGATACTATACATAGAGAATCCTAAAGATCCCACCAGAAAACTACTAGAGCTAATCAATGAATTTGGTAAAGCTGCAGGATACAAAATTAATGCACAGAAATCTCTTGCATTCCTATACACTAATGATGAAAAATCTGAAAGAGAAATTAAGGAAACACTCCTATTTTCCACTACAACAAAAAGAATAAAACACCTAGGAATATACCTACCTAGGGAGACAAAAGACCTGTATGCAGAAAACTATAAGACACTGAGGAAAGAAATTAAAGATGATACCAACAGATGGAGAGATATACCATGTTCTTGGATGGGAAGAATCAATATTGTGAAAATGACTATACTACCCAAAGCAATCTACAAATTCAATGCAATCCCTATCAAATTACCAATGGCGTTTTCTACAGAACTAAAACAAAAAATCTTAAAATTTGTATGGAGACACAAAAGACCCCGAATAGCCAAAGCACTCTTGAGGGAAAAAAACGAAGCTGGAGGAATCAGGCTCCCTGACTTCAGACTATACTACAAAGCTACAGTAATCAAGACAACATGGTACTGGCACAAAAACAGAAACATAGATCAATGGAACAGGATAGAAAGCCCAGAGATAAACCCATGCACCTATGGTCAACTAATCTATGACAAAGGAGGCAAAGATATACAATGGAGAAAAGATAGTCTCTTCAATAGGTGGTGTTGGGAAAACTGGACAGCTACATGTAAAAGAATGAAATTAGAATACTCCCTAACACCGTACACAAAAATAAACTCAAAATGGATTAGAGACCTAAATGTAAGACTGGACACTATAAAACTCTTAGAGGAAAACATAGGAAGAACACTCTTTGACATAAATCACAGCAGGATCTCTTCTGATCCACCTCTCAGAGTAATGGAAATAAAAACAAAAATAAACAAATGGGACCTAATGAAACTTCAAAGCTTTTGAACAGCAAAGGAAACTGTAAACAAGACGAAAAGACAACCCTCAGAATGGGAGAAAATATTTGCAAATGAATCCACAGTCAATGGATTAATCTCCAAAATATATAAACAGCTCATGCAGCTCAATATTTAAAAAACAAACTCAATCCAAAAATGGGCAGAAGACCTAAATAGACATTTCTCCAAGGAAGTCATACAGATGGCCAAGAAACACATGAAAAGCTGCTCAACATCACTAATTATTAGAGAAATGCAAATCAAAACTACAATGAGGTATCACCTCACACCAGTTAGAATGGGCATCATCAGAAAATCTATAAACAACAAACGCTGGATAGGGTGTGGAGAAAAGGGAACCCTCTTGCACTGTTGGTGGGAATGTAAATTGATACAGTCATATGGAGAACAGAATGGAGGTTCCTTAAAAAGCTAAAAATTGAATTACCATATGATCTAGCAATCCCACTACTGGGCATATACCCAGAGAAAACCATAATTCAAAAAGACACATGCACCGCAATGTTCATTGCAGCACTATTTACAATAGCCAGGTCATGGAAGCAACCTAAATGCCCACTGACAGACGAATGGATAAAGAAGGTGTGGTACATATATGGAATGGAATATTTCTCAGCCATAAAAAGGAACGAAATTGGGTCATCTGTAGAGACGTGGATGGATCTAGAGACTGTCATACAGAGTGAAGTAAGCCAGAAAGAGAAAAACAAATACCGTGTATTAGCGCATATATGTGGAACCTAGAAAAATGGTACAGATGAACCGGTTTGCAGGGCAGAAATTGAGACACAGATGTAGAGAACAAACATACGGACACGAAGGGGGAAAGTGGTGGGGGTGGGGGTGTGATGAATTGGGTGATTGGGATGGACGATTGGTGTACACTGATGTGTATAAAATTGATGACTAATAAAAACCTGCTGTATAAAAAAAAAAAGTAAGCATCAGCTTTAGGAGATTTTAAAATTTCCCCTGTATAGGACATTATAATCAAGAATATAGCTGATACCACCATCTTCAAGTAACTAATTTTCCAATTTTGCCTGCTCAGAATCCATTCCCACTGCTACTGGTAATAGAATATATTTTATTTGAGAATCATCTCCCCTGCCCTCAGTTCATGTAACTTAATTTATCTGACAGTACCTCTTGTTCAAGGAGATAGTATGTGACCAAGGCTTATAAATCAGAGCATAAATGATCCCCTAGTATAAATGGTTAGTTCAGGTATAGAAACAATGCAACTCAGACTAATGAAGTTCAATTCCAAGACATTTGTTGCCATAAAGAAGAGAGACTCTAAATTAGACCTAGAGCTTGGAGAGTGATTTGCCTGAGTGTGAAGCCAACACAAAAAAGCTAAAAGACAGAGAGAGAAATGGCTCTTGATATCACATGAGCCCCTCGATCCAGCTACTACTCTACTACCTGGAGTTTTTCAGTGACTAGAGGCAATAAAGCCTCTTATTTTGCTAATTGAGTTTGGTTTCAGTTTTAGTCACTTTTATTTGTGTTCCAATTCATGCAATTAAGAAAATGTGGCAAGTAAAACTATACTTGATGACCATGCTTTTTTGGCAGGATCTGAAATTCACATACTACATGTCAATCAACATCTGGAAAAGGCCCATTGCTATTGATAAGACTGATTTCCTTTTGGCTTGCCGTAAATGGTCCATCTCTTGTTTCTCTTTCATTCATTCATTGAGAAAATATTTGAAGTCCACTATGTACTAGGTTCTTACACTATCATGGGTAATACAAGTCTGTGAACAACACCATAAAGTCCTGACCCTCACACAGTTTTATGTCTAGTGAGGGAGGCAGACCATGCTTCATGATAAATAAGACTAGACAGCAAAGGGTGGTGTAGGTGTATAGGAGCACATAGGAGAGCACATAGCTCAAATTCAGGGGCTCAGCAAAGGTTCCAAGATGAGGTACCACATAAAACCAAAGGATGTGTACAAGTTGTCACCAACTGTATGCATGAGACAATCTTACTGAAAGAGAAAACATGAAAGGAGCAGCAGGTTTGAGGGGCTGGGGGAGCAGGGAAGTAAAATTTTAGAGAAAGATATCCGAGAGTAAATTACTAGGGATTTGGCTCTAGAGTCCTAGAGATGAAGATTTGTGAATCATCCGCATAATCTTGGAGTTTGAGGCCATGAGAGTAAAGGAGTTTCCTAGAAAGTGTAGAGACTGGAGAAAAGCAGGCTTCATGCAGACTCCAGGGAAAGACTAACATGGTCAAAGGGCCCTGAAAAGGAAACAAAGAATTATCCACAGCAGGAGATAGAAGAACGGCAAGTCTAGTGTCACAGGAGCCAAGAGAACATGTTTCAAGGAGGAAGTAGTTGTTCCCAACAGTGACAAACAGTGTAGAGAAGTCAAATAAGGCCTGAAAAGTGGTCACTGCATTTAACATTTGGAGAATGGTTCATATCTTGGTTTTTGAGATCATTTTCAATGGAGTGGTAAGTACAGAAGACAAATTACCATGTGTTAAGTGTTTGGTGAAGAAGAGGTATTAGATTGGGAAAATTACATATGAATATGAATATGAATATGTATTTGTTTAAGTTGATAGATATTTGAGGATCTTTAACTTTTTCTTTTAGGAAGAAGTCAGCAGAAGGAGAGGTTTCAGATCTAGGAGAGAAAAAATTGCTAATAGATAATTAGGCACAAAGGGCATGAGATGGAGATATACGCAAACTAGCTTACCTTTCCCTTTGTATTGAAAAATACAAAGCATGGTATTGCCATGAGCAATATTAAATCTTCACATACCTAAATATTATATAGCTCAGCTCAGGTAATCATCCCTTCCTTGTCTTCTTTGTCTTCAAAATTCCTGAATGATTCTGGAATCGGATGTTGGCACATTATGCACTGGATGGTTTTACCTCTTCTCTTAAAAGAATAGAAAAGAAAGACAATCTAGGTAAGTAGACATGCCACTTTCTCATCATACTTTCATAATTTATACACAGACACATCTTTTTATAGAAAAATAAGTAGGCAAGAGTTCCAAGTTGCATGATTTTTTTGACTTTATAAATTACTATGAAAATACATACACACACCACACAAAAACCTTATCTCTTTCTTTCTGTTTTTATCTACTCTGTCTTTCCAACTATCATCCATCTTTCTTCACCCACTTATTTTCTGTTTCTGATGAGAAAATTCAACTCTGTAATTACTCCATATTTTATATGTGTATCTTGTGTTTCTTCACTAAATCTCTATTCAGTATATTCAAAATAAAAATGTGGAAATATTTCTTCAGTGGAAAATCAGGAATGAAACCTTCAACAGATCCTTAAAAATATATCTGAGGAAGTTACTCTATTAACGATATAAATAGGCAGATGTCCTCTGTAACTACAAGTATTTGACTGATTTTAGAAATATACTTTACTCTCTAGGGAAAAACATTTGGATTCTGAATTAAAGCATTCAAGCACAGATAGATTAAATTCAGCAGATAATTAGCTCTTTATACAACTATCTTATATTCCAATCCACAAAAAAATTATACAGTGTACAATGTACATTTAAGTTGTGAAAAGCTCATTAATTCCATTGCTGTTTTAACCAATGCTCAAAAAGAAAAATGAAGATATTGCTACTATATGGCTTAAAGCCATAAGTATCTTCCACGTTCAATCCAAAGGACATTTCATGACAGATGGAATAAAAATGACATGGACTTACAGCAATCTGAAAATGACCTTATAGTTTGGTACATTTATAAGCTATTCCCACTTAAAGAACTTTTTAAAAGTATCACAGACATTTTCAATTTCTTCATGTATCTTTCTTTGGGCAGATGGAAGAAAGCCAAATGATCACTAACAATCCATCAACCATATACTGGAATTTATGCTTTAACAAACTGACTAAATAATGGCTCACACTTAGGAAAATGGACTTTTTAAATGGCCTAATTATAGTCCTCATCTATATTTTAAAGATATTTCTTCTGAAGGCTTTAAACACTGTATAATTAGTTTGATAGGTAATGCAGTATATCATGCTTTCGCTCTAGGGCAAACAAAACAAACATACCAACTAGTCTAGGAACAAGAACTCCCAAGAAGAGTGAGAGAGAAAGAGACTGGGACACTTCCTAGAAACAAAATGAATCTGGCATATTCCAGCCTCAGGCAGCCAAGGAAGCCACAAAGAAAATTAGAAAACTTAGGACAGAATTACAGATACAGAAATCGTTGTATAATGACTACAATTCCGCCTACTTTGAGGGGAATGTAAATTAAACCTCACAGGCTTCACAGGCAAAAGTAAAATGCATTGCAAAACTAGCCAACATTCTTTTCATGCTAATTCATGTTACTGGATTCTAGGAGGCACTATATACATGAAACTACCTGTCCACAGAAATAGAGAAATGAGACTCAGTATGGCAGGAAATATGTTACTTGAAAGGAAATTAGAACATATGGTAGTAGCCAACTCTACTAATTTGGAAAATGAAAGTTTCTTTTGATTTTGAGTTAATCTAACCCTCCACGTTCACAATCAGAGAAATATAGTGACAAGTCTTATTTTATCCCTCATGGCACATTAAGGCAGAGAAAACAAAGCACAATCCCATATTTTTAAAATAAGTTCTATATAAACTACATAAATTATTGTAATGATCTTCCACTTTGCTTTTGAATGTGGAGACTTGGCCTTACTGTAGCAAATTTCGGTTTGGTTTTACTCTAAACAGCTGGCTCTTTTTAAATGACTCACCGAGCTTATCATATATCAGACAGTTGTTCAAAAACAGACTTGGCCTAGATTATCAAGAGTACAATTCAGTAGCCCATGTAGTAATTTTCCAAGAACTTAAAGTTAACATCAACTAAAGTAAAAAATCATCAGCATCAGGTCAACCAGATTCACAGATGAGCAAAACAAAAATATTATGTTTTTCACAAATAAAAGGTCACCTTTCAGAATGAAAATGCTTTGTGTGATCATGCAAAAGTAATCCATGTATTCACTTGTTTATCATTTTTTTTTGTTTGTTGAGGCAAAGGGATTAAGAAACCAGTGATATTTTTCTTCATCATGGTTTATATTTATGTACTGTATCTACATTTGGAAAGGGTTGTTGGGTAACTATGAGTAGAAAGCAACTCTGGCGAGGTAAAGTAAACTTACATAGGGAATTATAAAAAAGAAAAAAAATATGAGGCACCAAACTTCATAAAGAGCAGGCACAAGAGAAGCTTGAGGAACCAGGGAGCAGAAACAATTGGATAATCACTTCAGGCCATCCTTCCATGAACTGCTCAGGATTCAATTTCACAGGAGAGAAACCTGAGTTTGGGTTTCATGTCCATCTCTCGGCCGGTTAAGCACAGGTTACTTTGTTTAAAAGTCCCCCAAAGATTATACGTAATGAAGATATGCAGCAAGGGAGAGAATTTATAATTGGATATCTGGCCTGTAACTTACAGATATCCTTGGATAAATTTATTCTGTACTAAAATCATCCATAGTTTCTTTTCCTTGCAAATACGAAGACAGAATAATCGGCTTTCACACCAGTAAGCCTATATTGTACTTGCCTATATCAGATAATACATAATATAAACTGGAATTGAAAATTAAATCAAATTAGGTTGTTCAACTCAAGTCACTACTAATAAAAATAGGAAAGGAAACTAGGTTTACACTACAATAAGAGCTATGCTAGATGCATATGGCTAATGGAATTTTTGATGAAGCAATTTGTGATATTCTACAGGAAAGAGAAAACAGATCTCTAGGCAGAGATATGTTACGTGGCCCACTATGCATGCCAGTGTGACAGTTCACCATTGGAAAGCAATGATAAGTGTTTGTGAGTTGACCGTAAACTCAAATTTAAGGTTGGCTACCTTCTTTTGTCATAAGATTCCTGATGCACTAACTCCTCCCATTTGTCAGATTATTCCTCTACCCACTGCAGAAGAGATCATTTTACTGCTAAAACATGGAGAAAACAACCACGACGACAACAAGAACAAAACAACTCTCTTGAACTTTAGAGGATACTGAAGAACTCCCTATGGTATCATGGTATGTGTGTGTGTGGTGTGTGTAGGGATATCTTTTCCCGTATGTAAATATACCCTCAGAGATTTCTCTAAAATAATCCAGCTATACAATGCCTCTAAATGTTTGAAAAACAAAGTAGTTACAAACACATGAAATATTTGAAAATGTATTTCTGGACTACACCCTATGAGCAAATATTTAGATCCTTAAAGATGTTATATTCTAATATTTTTAGTGCAATAAAGGAACTCACAGTCTATTAAATTTCAAAACTTGCTTCTAATCCAGGGCATCCCCTGTGACTTTTAAAATAAATTTTAATGCATATTTGTGATTAAGAGTAATAAAGTAGCAGAGTTTATTTAAAACACAATAAAAGGCGTATTAAACATTGGTAAGTTGCTTGGGATTCTTCAGGGAGACTTCCTTCTCCTGAAATAGTGTTCTCCTTCTCTGCAGAGTTTCATGAACTTTATACACCTTGAGTGGGATTACAATTCCGGCTGCTACAGTAGAAAGCTACTTTCAAAGTGTTTTTTTTCATAAATGGCTAGTATCCCAATAGAATAAATTGAAAAGGTCATTGAGAAACCTTTGGAATCCCAGCAGAACAGGCAGGAGTGAGGCAACTGAATCCTAAGAAGAATTTGACCGTGTTGGTCCACACTGTTTTTCATCCATTCTATCATGAAAATTAACACGGCAACAATATTTTCTTTTTCTCAGAGGCTCTTGCAACTCCTCTCCTCTGAAAAACACACATATCTTCCTCCTGATGAAGCCAGTTTGCTAATCAGCCAAGGTGCACTAAAAAGTCAAGTGCAATCAGGTATTAAGAGACAAGTGATTAGGGAAAGTATTTAAGAATCATAAGCAGAAGTCATATTAAATGTAAATGCTTCTGTTTCTAAACTTAGAAGGTTTTGCTTTGTGACATTTAATTTCTGTTCTCACCTATATTACCCATCTGCTTTTCTACTTAACATTCTACATTCACTCCCAATATCAGCCTCTCCTACTGGTTTGTGTCACTATGAAGCTAGTTCCTCTCCAGCAAAGTAGGTCTTAAAGCAGTTCTAGTGAATCCTTGTTGGGTCTAAATAGATGAATTATTTAGCCACTAGTCAATATGCTTTACGTTCAGTTTCTTGATTATAAAATGGAAATATCACTTTTTAAAACATGAATCTTTAATATAGTCAAATCAAGATATGTTTCATGGGAACCAACTTACGTTCCAATAACTTTTCAAGCTAACACGTGGTAATAATGATTGAGACAGACATACTTAAGGACTATTCTGACATTGACCCATGGGAACTAAATGTGGACCGTGTTCATAGGCTTTAAAGATTCTTCCATACAAATAGCATGTGTTTAAGACAGGCATTCATCATACAGAGACTTCTATCTTGTCTCTGACCATGTAAAGTGTAGAGAAATACAATTCATCAACACTAGGAAAGTTTTAAGGATTGCAAGCTAAATGAAAACTGTTTTCCCCTAAAACAGTGTTTCTCAATAGTAAATGTTTAAACGTAAGTGACTGCTTTCAGAAATGTCCTCCTGGTACTTCTTGTGGGTATTTCTACATTCAGGTCAAAGGATTTGCATGCACCTGATTAACAACTGAGGAAACTTAATTTTCCCTTTAACCTATTTGGGTGCTTTTGTGGTGTTTTTGTCTTTTTCAGTTCTTTCAGTATCTGTTAACATCATCTTAATAGCATAGTAAACATTTTTTCAGGAATTTTCAGCTGAAGGCTTTTAATTTAGTTACCTTTGGTTTAATTAATTCATGGCCAACATTTGCCACATTCTAAATAACATTTGGCTTAGTTCAGTCGTACATATTAAAGACTGTTTGGCAAGGGCCTATAAGTGGTATGGGAATCAGGGAAAGGCTGCCTCTTTGGTATTTCATCTGGTATTGATTAGTGCTGCCAACCTTTGGGGAGAAATGGTCAAAATGAAGCCCTGTCAAAATTTATTAGTGCTGTCTTTGTTCCTTCAAACACTTGAACAGTTGTGATAATATTTAAGGAAAATAAAGTTGAATTTCAAGTCTTGCCATTGCCATTAAAAACAAATTAGGGCTTCCCTGGTGGCGCAGAGGTTGAGAGTCCGCCTGCTGATGCAGGGGACACGGGTTCGTGCCCCGGTCCGGGAAGAGCCCACATGCTGCGGAGCGGCTGGGCCCGTGAGCCATGGCCGCTGAGCCTGCACGTCCGGAGCCTGTGCTCCGCAACGGGAGAGGCCACAACAGTGAGAGGCCCGCATACCGCCAAAAAAACAAACAAACAAAAAAAACAATTAGACAGGAGCTTGGTTTTACCTGGGTACAAACTTACTTGAATATTCAGTACCTGAGGCTTCTGACCACTGTCACTGTGCCAGACAAAAGAGCAGCTACATCTTAGTGGTCACTAAACTTGCACTGCTTACATATTATAGTTTCATCTTTGCATATGGATGATTTTTTAAATCCTTTTACATATTTAGTGGTTATGATCCAACGTGCCATAATTTAACTTAGTTTAAATCAAATATGCAATGTTTACTTGAATTTTATTTCTATTAAAAGCAGATGTTGACTGTGTGTAGGATTTTCAGATTTTCAGTCATGTAAGTTTTCCCTTCAGTCATCTTTAAAGCAGATGCATTTTAAGGGCTTAGTGTTAGGATCTGCATAGTTGGGGCGCTGAAAAGACAAATGACTTACAAATATGTTTTGCTTACATTTTGTTCTAGGACTAGCACTGCTATCAATGGAAAGTATTTTTAACTAGTCTGTTATTGAGAAATTAACCATATTTTTGCATTTCAGCCAAAATAAAGACTATATCTAATACTCTGTAAGATACAGCTAATATGTAAATCTGAAATTCACGTGTTTCATATGATCTGAATGGTATTTTCCAACTTAAATTAAAATGCAATATAGATTCAGAAAGTTCCATATTTTTCTAATGACTTCACTTTATATTATTTTTGTTGAGTTGCATAAGGAAGCAAGGAATTGTATTTGTATTAAAAGCTTCAGTAAGCTGTTAGTTGAGTTTATCATATTTGTACATGATTGCAGATTAGTCTATTCCCACTTAAAGGAAAGATGGACACTATTTTAAAGTGATCTTTAATATGTTTTTATATAAACAAATTTGAAATACAGTTTACTTTGGTTATTTTTACATATCAAGTCCCACAAGTCTTTTATTTGTTTCTCATAAGTATAACCCTGGACCATGACTTAATGTTATCTTTGCTTTGTCTTTTGGGTGGCCTAACCTACATTAACATGAAGGCTGAACATTTTTAAACTTGTTTCCCCAAAAATCACAATAATGATTACTTTATTAATAAAGTCCTGTATTTGGGGGAAAAAAATGAGGAGCCTTTTTAAGACTACTCATGTCTAGACCCCAACCCAAACAAATGAACAAAAAGTTAAGGTTTTCTGGAGATGAGCCCCAGACCCTGGTATTATCTCAAAGTCCCCCAGGTGCTACCAATGTGCTGCTAGGATTGAGATTCACTACCTTAGAAAGTACACGTGTGCACACACACACATATCCAAAGTAGTAATTTCAAGTTTACAGTGAAGAGGATTTAAGTATTTTTCCCTGAGTTTCTAAGAATAATAGATATAGAGGTACCAAAAAGTTTTAGTAGCAAACTTTCTCATCAACTGTTTGTTGAATAAGAAATGCTTACTAATTTTTCAAGATGCATTAAGTGGCTAATACACCAAGATGAATCTTCACAGAGGACAGAGTAAGCACAAGCATTCCTCAGTTTAGGACCACTGGGGGAAAACCTGGTAGGTCCTCAAGAACCAAGAAATTTGTGTAGCAGAAACACATTCTTTAATATTATAGTCACTTTTATTTTTTCTTAATACTTTCAGATATTTTCCAAATAGTTCTCAAAATGCTACTTGAAAACAAAGCACTATATTCTTGGAGGACATCTGAAATATGTTAAATAGTAAATTTATCCTATCACTGAAAGAAATTAGAATATTAACTTTTACTTGTTATTCTTGTTGGGTTTTCTCCCATCTACCATGAATTTGTTATCAAACCAAGGTGTTTTCTGGATGTAATTTTTCTGAGCCGAGTGAATTATTCATTTAGAAAACCTTTTTTTAGTTCTCTCTCTCTTTCTCTCTCTTCCCTTTATCATGATTCTCCTTCGTATAACACTGTCACTTGTACCTGTTGTCTTCCTGTTCATTATCCCCCAAATTCTCTTCCAGGATCTGAAGTCCTATCCCATTGGTCTGTGTTTGGATCTTTTGTGTTTCTTGGTGTGAGTCAGGAAAGCAGGAGTGATTCAGATTATTCGAAGCACATCTGCCAAAAATGAATGTCTAATGTCATTAGACTACTAATGAAGACAGTGGGGCCTGAGTGGCCCAGATTAGCCTAATTCACAATAAAGGAACTCACAGGTATGAATGTGAAGATAAGGATGCAACCAATTAATTGTCATACTTTATTTTTCCTATATTATCTTAACGTCCCCACCTCCCATTAGCTCTTGAACATCCTACTCCATTTCTACTGGCTCCAAACCCCCTTTTCTACTCATGGGATACAGAATTCCTTTAAAAACCTGTCCAAAGTAAATTTTGAAGTTTCCATGCACTTATATTCACTTAAAAATAATTTCTGGATTTTGATGCTGCTGATGCACCTCATTCATGCTTTGATTCCTGTATTCCACAACACTTCAACAATCTCTAATTAAACAAAGATGCTCTCCATGAGTTACCCACAGTGAAGCGCTCAGGGCCCCAACATGTCCCTAAATAATTAAGATCTTTTAATGAACAAATTCTACTTCCCCCACAAGATGAAAAAACATTTATCATTTTTCTTGATCAGAGCAGTATTAGTCACCATAACACATCCAAAACTCTGCTTGCTTCTGAAGACAGTGTTCTGCTGTGAAATCTAGTTAAATCAGACCACATATTCTCTTATGTCTCCTCTGCCATATGAATCCCATTGTCTCCCCTCTTCCCAGTCCACAGTACAATAGTTAAACTAGGGTTCTGCTTGAACCCTAGTCACTGACACAATTTGAGTGATTATCCTTATGTAAGTCAGTGGATGCAAATGACTATGAGAGAGTTGCTAGGGGTTGCCTAGTTCCACCTTTGAGTTACATAAATCTGAATTATGGTACCAGTAATGCTGCTACATGTGATTTTCTTCCACACACAATAGGAACTCCTTGAGAAGAAGGATTGTATCCCCAAAGCTTGACTCCTTACTACAGTTCAATAAAGATGTATGGGACAGTTGTACAACTGAAATATTGTGGGATTATTTAGAGGTAGGAAAAGGGTAGGTATATCTGAAGCATACCTGTCTGTATTACACAGCATTCTCTTTCATTAAGAACCTGGTTTTTCCCCTAGCCTAAAAAAATGCCAAAAATATAAAAAATGCATAAAGTCCTCTTTATCTTCTACTACCTTGGCCAACAGAGAAGCCATTGCTGCTCTTGTTCCCTTGGAAGAGCATTTCCCTTGGAACAGCTGAACAGTGCACTTATCTCAGCAATCAAGGTTAAATCTATCTCAAGGAGCAGTAATTCTGCACAAGTAGGGCCACACTGAGGGATGCCTTACTGTGCAACAGTTATCTGGGCCAAAAGAACATGGGAGATGTTGATGTGATTATTTTGTTTAATCTGATTTCTAGATGCTAAACCTGATAACCTGATATATAGCGTCTCTTCTGAGTAAAAGTATGATTGTTGAAAGCATAGCCAAGTTCCATTCAATTAGATTTACGATTACATCTTTTTTAGGAGGGAGGGGGAAATGATATTTTCTGATATTATAGCAAAGACAAAATTAGTTTTTTGCTCCTTAATATGCTTTGTAGCTCCAGGTTTCCACTTCACACTCAGCCAGTCACTGATCTTTTAAAATGCAGGGCCTAGCACAGTGCCCTGCACATTTATGTTTTCTTTTATTCAAATAAATATTTATTGAGCTTCTACTAAGTACTCAATAAATATTTATGATAGTCTTATAACTCAAAGTCAGAAAGAAGATAAATAAGACTGTAGAAGAATAGTGGGAGGATAACATTACTCACTACCTGATGGACGTTTTCAGGGCAAGGACTGTTTTTAAGTACCTAGCAAGGTGGCTGTACTCAATAAATAGTTGCAGAAGTGAATTGTGAAGCAATCAGGAAAAGGACCTAAACGAAGAAATTAGGAGAGCAAACTCAATTTTATTTGAAAATGAGTTGAAAGGGTAGCTAATAAATTTAAAGAAGGACATGGAAGACCCAATTTGTATCACTTGCTTACTCTTCTTGGACTTCTGCAGGAACGTGAGGAACTATGTCCCTTCTCTTGCTCGTCTTACAGTCTAGTCATAGAAGCTAGATATAAAGAAGGATTTGCTTTTGTTAAACAGTGAGCACATTAGCATAGGGCACTATTAGAGAATTTAAGACTCAGTGTCAAATTTTAGAATGCCGACATTGTTAAATACATAGGACTGTAATATTACTGTTGGTTTCATAAAGATGGTAAGACTTGGGCTATTCTTGCTTAATAAATTACCTAGGTATTTCTCCTAAATATAGGTTCCTGATAAACTTCCATCTCTAAGAATAAAAATAAAACATTCCCCATGAAAAACATAAACCCTGTGTGTGTGTGTGTGTGTGAGAGAGTTTCAGAAGCATCAAATATATTTTATGTGTTGATCACAATTTATTTGCCAACCTGTGACAGGTTTTACACGACATCCAATGCTTGTCAGAAACCAATGATTTAAATACTTTGACACAAGTTGACTTGTAAAATAGTTAGTAACTTATAAAACAAGCTCTAAAATGTTACTCACTCACATTTATTTCACCTATGATTATCTTGTGACCACAACTATATTGTAAAATACCTGAATATTGATAACACTATTAGATATCTTTTTGCTTCCACAACAGTTTCTAGCATGATGCTCAGGAATTTACTAATTTACATAAAGACATTAATTGTTGGACAATCTGAAGCTATCTAATATGATTTCTAGGTAAGAAGATATTAAGAAACCTATCTAGAAAATTCTAAGAGTGGAAAAGGGAATATTTAGTTTTCTATAATCAAAACCTCAAACAATATTTTTTCATGAGTTGACTCTAACTCTGAAAAGATTCTAAAAATGTAAAGCTTCTGTTGGCCTGGAAAAGATGAAAAAAATATGAAAATAGGTATTATCATTCAGTATTCAGCTGCTTGAAATGTATTAGATTGTTTCAAACTCTGCTTTTAGCAATTAGGCCTTTGAGCTCGCAAATACTTAGAAAATTTAGGCAACTGTAGGTATGAATGTTTTTAAAGTTTTAAATGTAATTGAAGCAATACTGAATCGATCTGCTTCACAACCTTGGGTGAAAATAATTTTAAATAAAAGAGCTAGGATTAAGCACTGAGAGAGGTAGATGAGTCACACGGGAGTTAGTCAAGTCAGTACAGAAGGCAAAATCAATTATATAAAAATTGTCCTGAAATTACCCAGAAAATACAGTACACAAAATTCTGTGTACCCCATTTAATCCAGAAAATTGTTTGCACACTAAAATTTGAGAAACATTGAACTAAGGAAAGAACAAAAGAAATTCTATATACCCCTCTGCTTTAAATGCAATGATGAAATCTGTAGAGGTAAGCTGGGGTGAGTGGGGATTGCAAAGTGTTTGTCCTTACACATCAATTTAACCAGTTTTAACATTAAGCCCTTATCTCAAGTTATTTTCAGAGATTTATTAGCTGGTGTGAGAGGTTAGATTCTAAAGTTAGCACATCATGTAAATGTACCCTAGTCTATGACTCCACTAATCTTAAAAGGACCTCCTGTCCCCAAACTGTCCCTACTGCCACTTCAGTGTACCTGATAGCTCACAGGTCTTACCAAGGTAGAAAATGGTTTGAAGGCCAGTGAAAAGGCAAATGCTTTATGGGAAAGGTAACTGCATCATCTTTGGCTAGGTGCTGAATTTCTCTGGATAGTTTAATTCATACTGTCCAGATCTCTATGTATAGTTAGTTCCATTAAGGATATTGTTATCTACTCGTGCTGTCCAACATGAAAGCCAGTAGCTACATGTGGCTATTTAAATTAAAATTAATTAAAGATACATAAAATTTAAAATTCAGCCCTCAGTCATACTAGCCACATTTCAAGTGCTCAATACACACATGTGTGTAGTGGTTGCCATTTTGGACAACACAGATATAGAACATTTCCAGCATCACTGAAACTTCTACTGGGCAGCACTGGTATAACCATGTATCTAATTGCCTCATGATATTATTTCTGTGGAAAACTCCACAAGTAGTTGGGGTAAATATTGTACTACAACTAACAGACTAGTAGTTTAATTACCTATAACAGATTCATTTACCTATAATTTACTTCGAGCTATTTGTCTCCATGAACATGATCCCTGTTTACAATGAATAATCTCATTTTGCTGATGAAAGAAATGTTTTATTTGTAGTCCACAAATAGAGAAATATTGTGCTCTGATATTATGGAAATAGCAAGGTACAACCCAGCATATTAGGCTTTATAAAACATTTATTTCTCTCCTCTATATACTCTTTTAGCGGCAGGGTATACTTTCTATGTGATGCGTTGTTCTAAAATTGACCAGAGTATCGGAGCCAAAAATAAAATTAAGTATGGTGTCTGCTATTGATGGAAATTACACTACCCTTTATCCTTCACCCTTGGTGGTTGTTCATTTCTGGGAAAGTGAATTTGGGTACAAATGTCAAAAACATGCTAATCTCTACTGCAGGGAATTCATTTTCAAACACAAAGCCTTCTTGTTTGATTTTCATATTGAATACTTGGGTTCAAGGAGGGAGGACTACACAAGTACGGCAGTTTATTGTCTTTTTCCCATCCAATAACATTTCCACTTTGTAGAAGTGGCTTTGCAGCTCCCGCAGTTGGCTGGTTGCCCACTTGTATCCAAAGCAGAAAAATAAATACATAAAAGCAGAAAAATAAATACTAATAAATGGACTTAAGACAACTTTTCATACTGGGTTCATTAATTTTTATTCCAACTCTGGTTCATTCATTCAACAATTATTACTGGGCACATACTGCATGCCAGACACTATTGTATGCACAAGGCAGAAAGAGCCCCTGCCTTTCATGGGGCTTTAAGTTTATAGAGCTTGAGTCAGTGGAAGGTAAGGAAGATAAGACAAAAATGTAAATAAATGCATAAATAAGATAATTTCAATTAGTTACAAATTCTATGAAGAAATTAAAACAGGCTAATGGGAGAAAAGTGACTAACACAAGGCGCTACTTTAGGTAGGATGCTCAAAAAGTCCTCTGTAGGGGGGGATGACTGAGATGACAACTAAATGATGAGTAGGCATTAGCTGTGCAAAGACACAAAAGTAGAGGATTTCAAGAAGACAAAACAGTATGTAAAATCCCTGAAGCAGAAATAGCCTCAGTGTGCAGAAATAATATATTTTTGTAAAGGTTAGGATTGCTAGAGTGCAGGAGAGAGGACAATAGTAGGGAATGAGTTTAGGTGTAGGTAGAAGGAAGATACTAGAGTCTCATAGGCATGGTACTAAGCTAGGAATTTATTCTAATTGCAGTACAGAGCCATTTGAAGCACTTTAAGCAGGGAAGTGATACCTTCTGATTTCTGTTTTTAAAAGATCATGAAAACAACTTTGTGGTACTAACAGAAAATGGTAACGTGACTAGAATGGTGACAGAGGAGATGGGGAAATATTGATCCAGGATATATTTTGGATGTAAAGTAGACATAATTTGTTAATGGCTATGGGCAATGAGAGAAGAAGGGTGGTTAAGGATGAACCCCATTTTTGGCCTGAGCAAGTGAATGGATGGTGGTTCCATTTAACGCAAGCGTGGTTGTCATAAACTACTATGCTACACAATTAATCTTACATGGAAGATGACTAGCAATGTCCACTTGGCTCAGCACACCATAGACGGAGATATTTCTTGGTCACCAGTTTGGCCATGGCCAAAAGCATTCTGTGACCAAAGAGGAGATTTCTTATCAGGATTGATGTAGTTGCTAAAATATGATATAAAACCACTGTATAAATATATGTAATTTTATCTCAGCCCATCATGATAACCTTAACATGTACATAAACTTATATGTATACTCTTAAGATAGCAGAATACTCAGATTAGAAAGAAATGGTAAATATAACCCATTTCCATATCTCACAGAACTGAGTTCAAATTCTTGCTTTGACACTCTGTAATCTTGGACAAGTCACTTAACCTCTTTAAGTCTCATCTGAAAACGGGGGAGATAACGTTGGCTTTACAGGATTTATGTGAGATTACGTAAAACACTTCACATACTGCCTGTGATATGAGAGATGTTTGATAAAGAACTGAGCCCCTCTTTCATTTCTTCTTACTCCTCCACTTCCAGGAATTGCCAGGTTGTCCCTTAGCCTCACCTAGCCCACCAATTTAGCAACCTTAGCATAAAATAGTGTCTCTCTCCTGGTAGTTCCAGCAAAAGTTCCAGATTTGTCTTATTTGCATGTGTGCACACCATGGCTGATGAGCCTGCACGTCCAGAGCCTGTGCTCCGCAATGGGAGAGGCCACAACAGTGAGAGGCCCACGTACCTCAAAAGTAAATAAATAAATAAATAAATAAATAAATAAATAAATAAATAAATAAATAAATAAAATAACCCTAGAAGGCTATGTTCTATCATTAAGATAAAGACACCAAAACTTATCAATATCAAAAGCTTTCCTTATACCCCTTTTCTCTTAAATTCTGGCTATATTCATTTGTTGATGTAATGTTACAGCTATGTCAAATTGCTTTAGTGTTGCCCTTAGGGAGCACAAATGAGCTGAGTTGTTAAATGTATTTATTTCATACCCAACGATTATACCCACACATACTTTCTATGCTAACTACACTTATTTTTTATTCTCTCTTGTTAGAAAGTTTAAAAACAGATTTTTCTGCCTTTTTTAAATTTAAGGAATTTAATTCAAATCTTCTCAAGTGGCTTATTTTTATTCATCTGTTATGTAGATTTATTTAATCATTAAAGTATCTCTTTTGTAAATAACACTAAAGAAGTTCAGCCTTTAAATAAAAATTTAAAAACAAAACTTTTATCCTGAAAATAAGGAAACATTAAAAGTTCATGGGGAAATATTTTACACCTGAATTTTATAGGCACTTATCTTCCAGAAAATATTGATGAAGGTCTTTTGATGATGTAAAACAATAGTAATAGGTAATTGTATTTATTATAGCCATTTGCTTTGTTTATTGTCCGAAGTTAACTTTGTTCTGTCTAATGCTATTTTAATTAAATTTACACTGCAAGGAGGTTAATGCTGTTAGATGTTGGGTCAATATAGTTATGAGGCAGTTTATATTTATAATGACTCTCTTGCTCCTTTCTAGCAAAATCTAATGAACTATAAATTAAAACAGCTGAATTGCCTCTTGAAAATAGGACTAAGAATTATTTTCAAAAAATGAACATTCAAAGTAGGTTAACATCCATAAGTGGAATTGTGAGCCGGTTTATTTCACACATTTATAGTATGTGTGTGTGTGTGTGTGTGTATGTATGTATGTATTCTTGCAACCAAGCTAACTTGAGTGAGATGAGGTCACTTATCAGAAAAAATAAATAAAACATACGAAACCCCCAAGGCTTATGCTTTCTCACATCAAGAGAAAATATCATCAAAAGTGATAGACACTTGGTGATAATAATGAGTTAAAAAAGGAAAACCTCGACACATGCACGCACACACACCAACTTATTAATGTTCACAATAATGAGCAAAGCTGAAGCTCTTGCACAGGTATCAACACACGATAATTGCAGCACTGCTGAAACCACAGAAGTAGTGCTCCACTGGGCACTGTCCACATAAGGGTACCCAGAAGGTAAAGGAGGAATGAAGTGCTGAGGTGGTAAAGCCACTTACCCAAATGGCCTTTATGGAAACAAACAAACAAACAAAAAAACAGCTAGTAGTCTTGATTAACTGAGAAGTGAAATAGATTGGGGAATTCAGTAATAAAATGCTTCCAAACATAAATGAGAATACAGCTTATTTTGGAAGATGAAAAAAAAATACAGTCAAAGAAAACTGTTAGGAGGGAGCAAGATAGGGAGGGTGTTTGGAGCAGGACAGAGGAAAGGAACTCTGACTGTGGTGCTTCGAATTGAAAGTGTGTATATCACAGGGCTCTGAGACCAAGACAAAAGGGCTTAAAGATAGTTCCCACAAAATTTCATGTGCTTTAGAACAATAGCTAAGACAGTAAGTTCTGAGTCATAATTTATAATTACATCATATGTCTAGGTTTTCTACAGTTTGGAATGGGAGATTCTGAAGAGTGAATTCATTAATTTTTAATGGACAAAGATATGTGAATATTACATAAAATCTACTGAAAAGGTCATCTTGTAGTGGTTCCTTTGTAAAAAATAAAGTTAAGAAATTAAAATGTGTACAAAAAAAAAAAAAGGAAAATCTCAATAGCCTCCAAAGTTGTACCTTCAGAATCTCAAAATCATTATGTCACTGTATTGGCAAGGATCTTTGTGACCCCTCTCATAAGTCCAGAGATAGTGTATACAGATAAAACTTCAAGGGCCCACCAACTAGAAGGTTCCAAAGACTCAACCATCATACTTTAACCATACAAACTGATGTCTGACAGACATATTGAAATATTCAATCAATCACATTATGACTTCATATTCCTTGATTTTTCAGGAAGAACAAATTATGTGTGAGGCAAGTAAAAGGATGGTTCTGCCATTTGGGGCAGAGCCTGACTATCTACTTCTTGGTCACTTGTATCAATAATATGGGAAATGCTCTAAGATTCTCAAATTGCAAAAAAATTGATACCTTTAGGTTTTATTTATCAAAGTTAAAACCAATCTCTTTCTGAGGCATGGGAAACAATAAAAGATAACCTCTTCCTGCACAAACCCCTTTAAATAAAGGTAAAACTGACTTTTAGATCTATTGAATCATCCTTCTGCATCGCAGGTTTCTATTTGAATAAATGCAACGAGGATATCTAATGAATAAGCAAATCATCATCTAAAAGATATCATAATGTCTAAAATTTTAGGAAACAAGGTTCTAGAAATTTGTTTGCTTAATAAGTACGTTCTGCAGGCCTACATTGTATCAGGTATGAAGAATAGCTGCAGGGAATATAGTAGTAATAATCCAATGCATTTGAAACAGAAATATCTTGCTTTCATGGAACTATATAAATCTAGTGGGGAAGATAAGAGGTTTATAACAACTATGATATGAAGATATAAATGTTCAGAACTAAGAGGAAGTGGTCCAGTACAATACAAATTTAGGTCATGAAGAAGGCATTTCTATTAGCTTTAAAATGCCCACATACTCCCCAGGCATCCATCACAAATATTTTGCACATATATATTTTGGTATATAAGTCAAATATTTTCTAACTTGTGATGTGCAAATTTTTAAAAATGTTAACATTTTGACAAACGATGAAGGGAAGGAAAAGTAAACCAGTTAAGTTGTCTGTTCTTTACAGGCTCCAACCCGGAGAAAAACACTAATACTCTACAAATGTTAATTACTGTTTATTATTATTATTATTATTATTACTATTTCTAACATTATTAACAGCCATTCCCTAAACCTGTGCCAAGGTACCTTGATAACTCTATATTCTGAATATAGGTCAACATTCCCTAAATTGTACTTCTCATAATATTAATTCTGTGAAACTTTTGTGTTAGTGTTATATTTAAAAAGAGAAGTTTCCTTCAGTGTCAAACATGTTTGGAAAATGCTGGGTTAGTCCTTCAGGGAGAATCTGCAGGACTTTTCTGGGCCTTTAATATGATTCTCCTAGAGGACACAGCAGTTACACAACTTATTTGAGCAGAGAAATTTTTTCTCTCACTTCACTGAAAAATAATCTTTCTAATGTGTGCAATTTGAACTCTAGGGACTTCTGTTAAGTCAAGACTGGCTAGAATTCACTCCACTGCCACTCCTGGCCAAGACTATTTTAAGTTGATAACTAATTTCTCCCTTCCCCCTTCCCGCTTCCCTTCTTTCTTTCTTATGTTGCTCTGTTTATAAAACACATGGGAAAGGCAGATGGCACAGCATCAGGTTGTTTGAGGCTAGGATAGTTGGAGTTTTTCCAGAAGATCCAATACTTTGAGAACCAATATCATTTTGCTTAGGACAGACATGGTCTGAGATGGTGAACCATGTTCTGAAGAGGGGAGAAGAGGGCTAAAGGAAAATATGAATTGTGGATTGTGTTTAGATCTAACATGATCCTCTTTAGTTTGTTTTTCTCTCTGGAATAAGCAATTAAACCAGTGCACTCTATAATATAAAGAAATTAAGTGATCAAGGTAGCAGCGCATACTTGTTCTTGAAGTAGTGAGAGAAGCATTCCAAATAGGCTGGAAGCATAATTTATTGATATACATTTCATTATGTATCAGACTAAGAATTCTCCACACCAGGACCACTCATGATACTTTCTCTGAAACTTCTATTTCCAATTCTATCATCCCACCTCATACCAATTTTTCTTATGTTGATGTGACTCAACAATATTTTGGTTTGAGTAGCTATCAGGGCTGGGATTAGGATGAAGGGAATGAGATCCCCTCCTTAGGGACAGATTTCAAGGAGATGCCAAAAAATAAAACACTAATCAAAATAAGTAATATTTTAGTGAATGTTTTAAACTAAAATTAACATAAGAAAATCCATGATGCACAAAACATCAAAATTCTAAATAAAGACAGGATCATAATACTGATTTTTTTTGTAACGTAGGCTCCATATGGCTCCACATGGCACAGGTAGATGCCTCTTCAAACAGAATTTCCCTGGTTTTGCACTGTCACTCTGGCACCTGAGGATACTTAGTTTGCAGTAGCTGATTTTTACATAACCCATATGAATAAGCACATTTGAACACAAATGGTTTAATTCAGTCACTTAAGCTGTTATCTTTGTCAACAACCATTCAGTACTTAGTAGCCAGGTTAAGCAGATTGTTCTTCTTTTTCTCTAAACTTGTTTGTGAATAGACATACTCTATGTGACAAGATCAATGGACAACATAAACATTGCTTATTAGAGCTCTGATGGAAACTTCAAAGCCCAGGAAAGTTAACACAAGGTCAAAGAAAGGCTGCCAGATTCTGAACACCTCCACGCTGCCTTTTCCCCTCTCTCAGAAAAAAAAAAAAGCAAGAAATAAAAGAAAAACAATATTTTGGGCAAATAAAAAGCAAAAATCATGACACTAACTTTTCTTCTTTTATAAACATGTTAGAACTATTTTGATCATTTTTCTAGAGGTTAGAATGAGGGATTTGGTTAGTCTTGTCTAAAATAAATTTATGAGCCATTATTCTACTGCCCTCTATTGTTAAAAACTGAATAATAAGGTCCTTGAACAGGGTGAAATAGAGTGAAATGTCTTTTACAAAGCAGTCATATATATCTGTCTCCAATATATTTATTGATCACCTAGAGCATTCTCTGGAAGGTAAAACATCTGTAGTTTTTCTTTGGAAATCAAAAATCCATTAGCCAAAGTTTTTATTTTAGCATGTATACTTCAGGACACAATATGATATACTATTAAGATTTATTAAAATTAACGTATTTATTTCAATAAAATAATACACACACATTTAAATATAACTGTGCAACATAGAAATGTTCAAGGAAGAGAACAAAAGACCCCCAAATCCTATACTCATAAATAAACATTAGTGACATCTGATGCTGTACTTCCAGACTTTACTGTACACAATTTTATTGAATACTTACAAAAATATCACAACTATTCCTAAGTAAACTTTAGTTTTTACTCAATGTAAAAGGCATTTTATCTTCTTGATTGGTCCTTTCAAATATCTTAAGAGTTCAATTGCTCAAGCATATCGCCCATGAAGATTTATGCCAGGAACAATGAGGACTATTATAAAAACTACCCAATAGCCTTGAGGAACATATAACAAGCACACATGAAACAACCAACTCCAGAACATGAATGGCACCATAATGTTATAAAAATAAGTCACAACTAGAGAAATGAAATGCAGAGCAGCAAATGTAGTGGAGCTCAAACCTGCCACAAAGATGGTTAAGGAAGGTTTGTTCATTCCGCAGAAAGCAAGAATGAAGAGGGGGCAGAATGATATTACTGCAGAGATGTCAAATGAAGGCTGAGTAAAGGTAATGGTGGGTTGTACCACAATGAGAATAAGCATGATTCTTACTGAGGATAGTGAAGCACATAATACAAAACAAATAAAAAAATAAAACACAAAACTGACCAGGCTCACCCTAGACTATGAGCTCCTTAAGTGCAGTAACTATTTCATAGAGTTTGTGGCATTTTCAGATCAAGATGTAGTAGACAGTAAGCAATAAGAAATGTTAAAGAGAAAGAGGAATGATATAAAGGAAAGGAGGAAGATGGGATAAAGGTAGTACAGGAAGGAGGAGGGACAGTGACAGGGAAAGCAGAGAAGAAATAAAAAATAAAGAACAAAGAAGAAGAGTGGGGGCTTCCCTGGTGGCGCAGTGGTTGAGAGTCTGCCTGCCGATGCAGGGGACACGGGTTCGTGCCCCGGTCCGGGAAGATCCCACATGCCACGGAGCAGCTGGGCCCGTGAGCCATGGCCGCTGAGCCTGCGCGTCCGGAGCCTGTGCTCCACAACGGGAGAGGCTGCAACAGTGAGAGGCCCACGTACCGCAAAAAAAAAATTAAAAAAAAAAGAAGAAGAATGGAAGGAAGGAAGGAAGGGAGAAAGGATGCAAGGAGGAGAGAGAATCATAGGGAACATTGAGAAGTAAAATATTCATATATTCAGATATGTGTGTTGTTTTATTGGATAAAGAGCACAGCTAATAAAAATGCCATAAATGCAAATTTAAAAAACTTTTAAATTCAATCATTAATGTACCTAGGCAGACACTGAATTTTGAGCAGTTGAATGATAGTATGAAAATAATTTGGCCTTGGGTGGTATGTGCAGTAAATAAATGTTGACATTACCTGATCATGCAGAATGATATTTGTAATAATACATTATTGCCAATGATAATCTTCCTATAACTGTAATGTACAGGATAATATTTCCAACACTCTCTAGCCTACTTAATCTGTCTGCTATTCATTCATCCATTTATTCATAGAGGAAATATCTATCGTATATCTTATGTGTGAGGGGCACTATTCCAGATCTAACAAGAAAGTGAAGACCATTTCTTTATATATGTACATGTTCTGCACCTTATTCCGAAAAGGATTTAAGGCAAGAAAACGTGATTAATATATGACTGCTTCTCTTAAGAATGTTATAATCTTAATAGCAATTATATGCATGCATAACAAAACAAAGCAAAATAATCATTCTATGAACACTCAAAGGAGTATAAGATGAATTCCAAATTGCTGAATCGGGGAAGTTTTAAAGAAAGATATGGTGTAAGAATAGAGATATGAAGGAATCACAGAATTCTAACAGGCAGAGGAGACAAACACATACTGGGCATTGGCTATAGAAAGTGAACTAGATGATCAGAATTATGATGGTTTCAAGGAACAACAGAACATAGAATGTGGCTACATTCCAGGTGGACAGTGGGTAAGTAGATAGTAGTGGTGATATACTTGCAGTTCTGGAAGATATTACAAAAATTAGGGAGATTTAAATTATTGACAGTTAAGAATATCATATGAAATTTAGATTTCCTTTTCTTTGAAAGTAAGATTTCTATTCAAGACGGTGCAGGAGGAAAATTTAAAAAATTTTTATAAAGCAACGAATGCTAACAAGAGTACAAAAATGAATCACAGAAATAACAGATGGGAGTCAGAGAGACCATGGAGAAGGCTATGTAACATTGCAAAGTACCCATGATCAAACCTTTAATTTAGGTTTTTGTGATGGAAAAAAATGTATATTTTAAAGAATCAAAATAAATTTAGTGACCAGTTTTATGACGGAGAGTATAAGGAGGTGGATAAAAAGATAGTATTTCTAGCTTTAACAATCCATGATTTCAGAAGAATCTTAGATTTCAGAAAAGCTATTAATTAAATTGTTTTGGATATGATTTTTTTGGACTAGTGGGATATTTAAGAGAAGATATTACACAAAGAACTATAAATAGAGATAAAAAGACATTAGGACTGCAGGTACAGATTTAGAAGTCATCTTCATTAAGGAGTTTTTAGGTCAAGCAACTGGACTGAAAGAGATTTCCATGGGAGAGGATGCTGAGTTAGAAGAAATTATGATGAAGATACAACTTGGAGAATACCTATACATTAAAAGCAAAGAGAGGAAACAGAGGCATGAAGAAGATAAAAAAAGGTATGGTCAGACATGCAGGAGGTATAATTTGATTTACTGTTGATTTATACTGCAGATTAGTAAAAGAGACATTTTATTATATTGGATATATGTATTATATTATTCTGTTAGGAATAAATATGACCCTGAGTAGCTAGCTTGATTTTATCTATAGGTATTATTATATTCTCTGTTCAAGGGAGAACTCAGAGGCAAAATTGTGGCTTAATTCTTCTAAATGTGTGAGTGTTCTTTGTATCATGTCATTTATTAAATTATCATGCAATAAAATTGACTTTTGGGTATGTATTTCTATGTATTTTAAAGTAAATATCTGTGTAAACATCACCATAATCAATATACAGAATAATTTCACGATCCAGAAAACTTTCTCATGCTACCTCACTTTGCAATCATACTCTACCTCCACCCTGGCCTCTAGCAGCCACTAATCTATTCTCCATCACTACAGTTTTGCTTTCTTCCAGAAAGTTGTCTAAATGAAACCATCCATTACAGAACCTTTGAGGACTGGCTTCTTTCACTCAGCATAACGCCTTTGAGATACACGCATGATTTTGCAGCAGTAGTCCATCCTCTGTACTTTTGAATAGTAATCCACTGTATGGATATACCACAGTTTATCTATTCACTCATTCAAGGACATTTGCATTTTTCCATTTTCTGGCCATCACAAATAGAGCTGCTATAAGCATTCATGTACAGGGTTTTGTGTGATTATAACTTCATTTGTCTAGGGTAAACACCAAGAAACGAATCACTGGGTCATAAGTAAAGTGTATGTTTAACTATGTAAAAAACTGCCAAACTATTTTTTGGTGACATTTTGTATTCCCACCAGCATGTGAAAGTGCCAGTTGCTCTACATTCTCACAGATATCGGATATTGGCTATGTTAGATATTTTAATGAGTATGAAATGGTACTGCATCATGGTTTTAATTTTTACTTCCGTAATGGCTAATGGTGTTGAGTATCTTTTCATCTGCTTATTTGCCATATATGTATATTCTTTGGTGAAGTCGTGTGTGAGGTTAAAGGGCATTTATTTTACACAGTATTTTAATACCTGGCTCTATGTTATTTCTATATCTTATTTTGCCTCAATTTTTAGCCTGGTTTTAAGTGTATTCATTCTTTATTATATGCCTTCTAATAAGCCACTAAATATTCATGAAATAAGTCTGGGGAGTTGGATGAGAGAAAAAAATTATAGTTACATATAAATAGTTAAATATGCAAGAAATTGGATTAAAAACTAGGGAAAATTAATTAAATTCTCTCAAGAGCATTTTTAGTTTACCAAATCAGATTTGTAATTATATAGTCGTATGAAGACAGCTTGGGTGAGAGCTAGTCAGGAACGGAAAGGGTCCTATTTTTTTCCTCACTACATTTTTATAGAAAGAATTATTTTGACGGGTATCAAAGACAAAATGGAATCTGGAATACATTAATCAATGAAATTCACATTTGCACAAGTGTTATAAATTCAAACAGAATGCTTGATTTTCCTTTCTAGGAGAGCTGAAAGCCTTAGGGTAAGAGGTGCCTTGTAAATAAACATTATTATTCCCCCAGGCTCTGAAGAGAGGTTATGGGGCATCAGCCAGGGTTTAATTAAAGAGTCTCAGCACTGCCGAAACTGTCTCTAGCATCTTTCTCGGGCTGCTTGAAGAACTGTCTAGCAAATGAATAGCTGAAAACCAATGTGGCATTTATGCTGTAATTAGCACAAATCAACCTGTAATACTACAGCAGACCTTATGACTTCCACTTCACATTTTGTTTCATATCATTGGCTAATGCAGAGCAATGAAAAATTTCCAAAAAGATGATAAATACTAAATCCCAAAGGCATAGATCTCTTTTATTTCCTCCAACTGACATCATGTATTTTAAATCCTAAAAATCAGGCATCACTATCTATAAAGACATTACTTTCAATAGAGCTAATCAGATAACAGCTTTGGAAATTATATAAGAATAAATGCTATCACTTAGAGAAACAAAATAAAATACAGGTCAGAGAACTGTATTGGAATCATAAAATAGTTCTTATTCAAATTTTGAAAAGTTTCCAACTCTTTCGTGTGTAATTTAAGCAGTAATTTTTATCACAGCTGCATCAGATTTTCCTCAGAGAAGCTTTCAAGAATAAAAAAAATTGCAATGGAAATTTAAAACATAATGGTAAGAATTTGCCTTTACACATAAAAAAATATGATCTTTGTTGTGCCTGTTTTTTGTGGAAAAAATAATGCATTTCGTTGAATTTATTTAAATAATCTTTACACAGAGAAATGTTTCTGGCAGCTTTAAATCAAACTTTAATTTGGCATCTATTAAAATACACATCTTAAAATTGCTTGGTATATTAACTTTTTCACACTGACTAAATGCTTAATTTCCCTTTAAAATACCTTTTTATTAATCACTATTGAAATGAAAGTGCAAGTTCACATTAATATCTTGCCTGTAGCCAGAATTCCAATTCTCATTACCCATGTTACTATTTGCTGGAGATAATTAGAGGAGGAATGAGATATCATACAGTCCTTCTTAAAATTCACAATGCACCTTACAATAATGACTTCAATGTTTTTCCATGCACTAGAAAGCTTATGCAGCAATTATTCAGTCTCCTCCATTTTCCGGTGATGCTTCATCATTGCAAAGAGGAAAGAAAAGAGAACACAATTTGAGCAAGAAGGTAAGACTTTGCATGCAAAAAAAAAAAAAAAAAAAAAAAAAGACAGGAAAGGGAAATTCTCTTGGGTTTAGAGCTACTGTGAAGGAAACCAAACCAGGTGAGTCAGAGTAAATGATCTCAAGGGCCAGCCTTGATGCTTGCAAAACGTCAGGAGAAGGCAATGAGCAAGGGACATGACATGAGACTTAAAAAGGAGCCTGGCATGATGGCAATCCATAAGGAGATCTGATGCAGGGACAGCGCTTTTTCCCTTTCCACAAGGTGATGAAGGAAGGTAGGAAGGAGGGAGGGAGGAAGGAAGGAAGGAAGAAAGGAAGGAAGCAAGCTTCATCTGCTGCTCCCCATAGCTCCCCATCATCGCCTGAACTAACCATGCCCCCACACACACAGCCCCCGCCCCCATACGCGGAAAAATTGTCTTCCATGAAACCGGTCCCTGGTGCCAAAAAGGCTGGGAACCACTGCTCTAAACCACTTAAAACTCTCGTATATTGTCAGGGTTGAGCATCTCATATGCTTAGAACTATTAGATGATACCTTATATTCAGATGTTGGAAAAAACCATGTTTCTCACTAAATTTCAACGAATCGGCTTACTAGCCATCATACCATATATGGGCAGGATTACACAGAGGTTGAGAATGGAGTCCTGAGTTCAAACCTGGTCTGCCACATATTAGCTGGGTACCCTTGGATAAATAACTAATTTAAGCCACAGTCTCCTAAGGATAACTGAAGATAATAAATGTGCATAATTGATAGCATTATTGGGAAGTTTAAATGAATAATAACAGGTGAGATTTAGTATGGTGACTAGTCTATGGTGAACACCCAATAAATATCATCATAATAATAATTCTTATTATTATCTGCTAACAGTAGGATAACAGGCAGGAAGCACCAAACTTTTTTAATGTACGCTACTCTTCATCTGAAAATTAAGCTATAAAATGACAAGTAAGGACATGTTTTCATTGCAAATTTTAAATATGATTTCCATCAGAAAGGTCACTGTATGCAAATGGATTATTTGTAGGACTATTTAAAAAATGCACGTTGCATTTTTGGAGTGAATTTGGGATCAAATCAGTTTCAGTGATACTTGGAGTTATTTGATTGTCTCAGCATAGGATACTGTTTTCTTATTTTGGTTTCTGCTACCTGCCTTCACAGTGCCTCTCTGCCACTGTCATCAGAATGATACATTGATTGGATTGATCATCATGATGATGTGGCTCAAAATTTGTCAGTTGTATATTTAAAAATTATTTCTAGTACTTGGGACCTTCTCAGCAAACCAGAAGAAGAGATTCATTTTAATGTATCTCACAAATCTCCAAAACATGGACTATTCTGTCATAAATAGGACTATATATAAGATGCACATTAACTAAAAAAATTAAATTTCCTTAGTAGGTATGATTCAAATTATAACCATTCAGATGGTTATAACCCAAACAACACATCCTGAGCATCTCTCTGCTATGTTCTTAGCTCTAGTCTTAGGAATAAATAACATATTTGGAGAATTTTTAACATACGGTACATATTATATCATAACATTAATAAAAATGGCAATATAAAGAATGACTTCCACCATTTTACTCAGTGATGTAATAGCTAACATTAAGTCAATACAGGGCACTTGGGTTCTGTTCTAAGCTATGTTATATGTATTAACTCACTTAATCCTCTCAGAAAGCCTATGAAGTAGGTAGTATGATTATCCCTATGTTATAGATGAAACAGATACAAAGAAGTAAAAAAGGGATTTCCCTGGTGGTCCAGTGGTTAAGAATCTGTCTTGTAATGCAAGGGATGCTGATTCGATCCCTGGTCAGGGAACTAAGATTCCACATGCCATGGGCCAACTAAGCCCGCGCACCGCAACTACTGAGCCCACTCACTCTGGAGCCCACGTGCCACAACTAGAGAGAAGCCTGCATGCCACAACTAGAGGGAAGCCTGTGCGCCACAACGAAAGATCCTGCATGCCACAACTAAGACCTGACACAGCCAAAAAATAAATTAAAAAAAAAATTTTTTAAGTCACATAGCTAGTAAGTGGTGGCACAAGGTTTAAACTCAGACATTCCAGTTTCAGTGTCTACACTCCTAATTACCTCATAATTTTCAATAATGGTAGTAACAACACTTTTCAAGTTTTCCTATGTAAACCAGATGTAGACTTAATATCAACTTTTACAAGCAACCCTGTTATTTTTGTCGTATTAATTGCATAAGTCATGTATAATGGATGGAAGAGCAGGAAACAATAGAAGACATTTCTGAGATTTATTCTCATGTCCTATCTACTCCAGTATTGAGTCTAGCCTGCTTTCATTGTGATGAATCTTTCTTCTATCCAGACTACTTAGTTTTCAGGACTCATATCTCTCAAAGCAAATTTCTTCTAGATTCATGCACCTCAAAGTAACCCTACTTAATTCTATACCCAAGACAAGTACCTTCTCTGAAGTCCACTTAGATATCTTCCAAAACTGAAACACATTCATATTTCTTCATATGGGAGTTTCTGTGCTTTCTTCCTGACCATCTGACTGACTAATACCATCCTAATGATCATTCATTGTAATACCCACCACTAGTAGAACTATGGGCTCTGGAACTAAATCACCAGTGTCATCATACCCAGGTCAGCTCCTGTTTTTTGTCTTTGTTTTTTTAATTTTTAGTCACATGTAAACTGAAATATACCATATCATCAATTATCAGTAATATCCCATGAAAGTGCCAGTGCAAATGGTATAATTCTGGGGGATGATCAGAGGCTCCATTGCCCCTTTTTTCCTCCACGAACTCTCCCCTTCTCAAGGAGATCTGTTACCTGATTCCTCTGCCAAAGTCCCCTGACCATTTCCAGGATTCATGTCTATATCCATAAAATAATCCTCTCTAACATAAAATGTGAAAATAACTAGAAGTAATGATTGAATAATCAAGAAAACAAGAGGAAAATTAAAATTGCCGCTGAAAAAAAAAAGAGAAAACAAACTGACTGTGTTAAGTATTTTCTATGTGCCAACTATTAGGAAAAGTACTTTTTGTGTATTATTTCATTTAATCCTCACAAAATACCTATGCCATGAATCTGTTAGTGTGCTTATTCTACAGATAAGAAATCTGAAGTTCAGTGTATTTAAGTTGCTTGCCTAATGTGATACATTTTGTAAGTATCAAGACTGAGATATAAACACAAGTCTGTCTGATTTGAGAATAAATTATTTTAATTCTGCAGCTAGTAAATAACAGAACTGAATGCCTATTTAAAAAGCAGTTCACAAGACTCAGATAGAAATTTGGATTGTTTTTTTAAATTATGCCCTATATTAAAATTAAAGTTAAAGTAATATCAGTACTATGTTCTATGTTGCAACAAAGTAAATGGAAAATTATACTCATAATCAGAAATTCAAATTACACCTTGCAGAGTGATGTCTGGTTGAATGCAAATGAGCCTCACTTTGCAAAATGCCTATTGAAGAACTCAGTGTCAGCAAAAGTAAGATGCTTACATTGATAAGAAAAGATCTTAACATTTGTTTTGGATAAAAATAAGTTATCAACAGGAGATGAGGTCTCTTTTATGAGGTGAGCTATTTTCTACTACTAGGGTGAGAAGTCAAAGTTACTTAAAAAGTTTGCTGAGCAAGCATGCAAAGTTCATCACATTTTTCACATTCTGTGTGATGGTGGTTGGTGACTAAAACCCATACTTGGAAAAAGTATTTTATTAGCAATGATTTAAAAATTCTAGTATTTATTAACTCAACTGTAGGTAAGTACCACAGGCTATGTCTACATGACAGAGAAAAAGATTACACATACACTTATATATAAGTTCGAAATCTCAGATTTATCTCTTTCTGACTATCCACATGACCTCAGACAATTTATTTAGTTTTTCTAAACTTTGGCTTCTCATCTTTCAAATGGGAATAATATAAGAACCTACGTCATTGGGTGGTGAACCTATGTCATTGGGTGGTTGATACTATTAAATAAGATACATATGCAAAGTGCTTAGCGCATTTTCCAGTAAACACCAGCTATTAGCATTATCAACACTATTTCCCCATTTCCATTCAAAATAGTTTGGTGCTCTTTAGCAGACAACTTGAAAGGTGATTTGACTGTGTTTTTGATGAAGCTGACTCACCTGGTTGAATCTATCATAATAATTTGTGGCTGTAGATTTAGCCTAAGTTGCATGTACCCTAATATTTGGTCTCAGGCCAGGTAATTAGATTTTCTGATAGCTGTCCCACTGGGCTATTTAAGATTAATGGCTTAATAGCTTTATTCCCACCTTAACGCCCTTCGTCAGGAGAACTAACCAGTGCAGGAAACTCCAATGCCACTGTGTTAAATAAAAGTGATCTTTGTAAATTTTTCTAAGTAAAGGCTTAGTATAAGAGGCACTTTTTATTGCGACTCTATTCTTTGTTTCCAGTTTCTATTAGGGTTTTAGTTTTAATGTATCTCTTGGTAACAAATGTTCTCAGAGTTTCAGGCCACTAGCACAGAACATTGATATCCCATTACAACTGGATTTCCAACTATTTTCTTACTTTCAAACCCTTGTTCATCTGTCTTGAGATACAATTATTAAAAACAGTCAAGGCATAATCACAACGATGCTACTTAAAGTGACTATTCTCTGCAGGAAAGCTACTGCAGTTTTTGAGCAAAAAGAAAAAAAAAAATCCAGGAGACATTTCATGCAGTATACTTTCTGATTCTCTCAGTGAAGCATATGTGAGCACTTCTAGTCATAACTTATTTTTGTACAAAGAATTGTTCCTGCCTAAGAACAGAATTGCCCAAGGGAACGTCTTGAGATTTCCCGGTATAGAAAAAGAGTCAGTCATACTCAGATTCAATTTACTTCTGTCTCGGGACAGAAACACAACTAGGGCCACTCATAAAGTCAGAGGTCACTCTCTTCAAAGTCTGCAGGTTCAGACAGGTAACAGCAACTTCTAACCTATAGTTGATGCCTGCCATGTAGGAATAGGGTCTAGTATTGCAGTATTTTGACATTTTTTTTTCCACAGGAAGAAAGAGATGTAGACTGCGAATGTCCCGACTTTTAAATGCCAGTAATGAATTCACATGTTTACAATATATTTTGTGTGTCACACTAAACTATCAGGCCAGACCTAGCTAACAAGCTGCTAGATTAAGACTTCTGCTTTAGGACCTGAATGACTGCCCAAATTCATTTATTCAGAGATCCTAATGTGAGCGTAAAATAGTGCTAGAGACAGTGAGATACTGCGTCATTTCACAGCTACCAAAGGCAGTATCCGTGCACCTGATCACAGTTCTGGTCTTTATTAACCACTGGCTTAATGGAGTCCATTGTAGGGAGGCCACTGTGGACCAGAGGAACTGAGCTATTTCTCTCTATTGGGTGAAAAGTACACTCTTGGCTAATGCCATGACAATGAGCCAAAGAGCCATCATCTTTTAAGATCTTCTCTTGGTCTCTCTCCTTTAACTGCTGATAATAGGATGATAATAATCTTCCTTGACCGGGTTCTAAATATTTCTTCGTATGACTCCATTTCATGTTATTCCAGACCCACAAGTATCAGAAAGAACTGTCACTGATAACACGTCTGAACCTTTATCATTGTTCTATATTATTATATTAGGGTTTTTTCTTATCCTATGAATCAACTACCAGCTCCTGATGACCGTCCTGGAAACTATTAACCAAGAACAATGAACAATGGTTATCCCATCACTTTTTGAAATGATAACTTTTTTCAAAGTAACTATTTTACAAGCAACTCAGTGTGTAAGAAGAAAGAACTACTCTTGATGCAGAGAAAACTCGCTTACTCTCAACCCTTCTTTCTTTTCTGTCTCTTTGTCTCTGTCTCTCTCTCTCTTTCTCTCTCCTTCCTAGAACATCTTTAGATATTCATGGAGTCCTAGAGTACAACAAAGAAAAACTTGAACCTTGAACATCTCTATAGAGAACAGAATGATATCACTTGCTTCAATCTATGACTAAACACAGAATGTACAAATGTGTATATGAGTGTGTGTGTGTATCTTAAATCGACTACTATTTTTGTGTAACATTATAGTTGAATTGACAAGCTACTCTTCCTATTGCTCCTTTCTTCTTAATACATCTTCCTTTAATATCTACTTTTTTTTTTTTTTTGCAGTACGCGGGCCTCTCACTGTTGTGGCCTCTCCCGTTGCAGAGCACAGGCTCCGGACGCGCAGGCTCAGCGGCCATGGCTCACGGGCCTAGCTGCTCTGCGTCATGTGGGATCTTCCCGGACCGGGGCACGAACCCGTGTCCCCTACATCGGCAAGCGGACTCTCAACCACTGTGCCACCAGGGAAGCCCCTAAGATCTACTTTTTACTTCTCTTCTTGTTTAGAAAAAAAAGTGTTTTTCTCTTACAATTATCTCTTAGAACTTGATTCATCAACTATTCCCACCTCTGTCTCTTTCACTCTTCACTTTATCATTAAAAAAAAAAAAACTATCAGTCTTGAATTTCTACATAAAGAAGTTCTTAAATTTGATGTTACTTATTACCATTGCTTACCATGTTAACCAATTTCAGCAACATTTTTCTAGCTTTATTGAGATATGCTGACAAATAACAATGTGTGAGTTTAAGGTGTATAAATATAGTGATTTTAAATATGTATATATTGTAAAATGGTTACCACAATAAGGTTAGTTAACACGTACATCACTTCACATAGTTAAAATTTGGGGGGGGGGCGTTATGGTCAGAACTTTTAAAATATACTCTCTTAGTAACTTTCAAATATACAACCCACTACTGTTAACTATAATCCCATGCCGTACATTACATCCCCAGAACTTATTCATCTTATAACTAGAAGTTTGTACCCTTTGTCCACCTTCCTCTATTTTCCCCTCCCATTCACCCCCCATAGAAAGGGACAGAGAGTTTATTTAAACCTATTTCAATATGCTTAGACAAATAAATATATGTTATAATATTGATACATTTACAATGCCAACTAAAAAGTTTCCATTTCACATTGTCTGGAGTTGTATTAAGTGTTTTTGTCAAGTCATAGTTTTACTCATTCTGTACAAAGCCATCATATTAAAAGGGAAATGATATCAAGCTAGAAGAATAGGAAATGTAATGTGAAGTCTCTGGGCTTGAAGGAGGTAGATAATACAGTACACTGAGTCTCTTTGTTGTTGATTGGGCAATATTTATCTAAATAGGAATGTGTTTTAGAAGCAAATGGAAAGTACTTGGGGATACGCAGAAGAAAGACAATGTAAAATCCATGAAATCTGGGGGCTGTGTGCATGCTACCAAGATCTTGAGGAAAAATAAAATAGGGAGAATCCTTCAGAATACTAGAATGCATTATTTGAAACACAAGAATAAGGAAAGCTGAAGACACAGAGATTAACCATGGGGTTAAGTTTTCAGTTAAGGCTGAGATGCATATGTACACTCAGGATTTCCTTGCGATATCCCACTCACCACCCTCATAGAGTCATGGCAATAAGTAGTTACAAAGCCAAATGTAATCTATTCAGAATCACTTGGGGGAGAGTGTGTGGAAGAATTTGGAACAATTAGTTCCTCAAAGTGAGACTATGAGAGAAAGAAGACTAAAAAAAATAAATTAATTAAAATAAAATAAAATAAAAACATTTAAAGTGAGCACCTGGGGTAGTATCAAATTATCTTTTTCCAGTATACCTGGCCAATTCAGTGGTTAAAGTCATGCAGCTGCATCTCTTCATTGCCTCATTCTTTTACCTGTCATCATCTTAGGAATACACTTGAGAAAGGATGTATTCATCTAGATGAAAATCACACTGACGCTAATTTTATCATCACAAAAGATGATATTTAGCTCCTTCACAATATGTTTACTTATTATTTAATTTTCTTGTCCCATTATATAGGCTAGCATTTTTAAAACAATATTGCATAATATGTTAATAGTAGGAATCTTTATTTAGTTCTTATATTTGTAGGAATATCTCTAGTGTTTGTTATATTTAATGTTTTCATTTGATTTAATAGAGAAAACTACTTACTAACCTTAAAAATCCTTCTAGAGGGAGTTTAATATGTTTATGTGTGTTTTCAGGAATGTGTATTTAATTTTCTCTAATGATGTTTAGTAACACCAAGATAATTTTGTTCTGTTTATTGATATGATTCAACACACAGATGTTAAACCAACCTTACATTCCTGAGGTAAAACCAACTAAGTCACAAAGAATTGTGTCTTATACTGTTAAATTCCCTCTGATAATAACTCATCCAGTATATTTATATCCATATTCAAAAGTGAGCTTATTCTACAATTTTATGTTTCAGTGTTGCCTTATTTCCTATTATGCTTCATTTCCCTTTTTTACTATACTCCTCTCTATTTCTAGAAGATCATGTCCTTTTTTGGGAAACCACGTTTGACAGAGTGTTTTAGACCCAGAGGGAAAAAAAAGACAGCAAAAATGACAGTCAAGAAATGGAATGCTAAAGACAGAATATGTGCTGTCACTTAGAGAAAATGTTCATGTAAAGACACAGGGGAAATCTTTCATTATACCTCCAGAGTAATAATTATCCATTAGGCAGCATGGTCTGACAATATGTCTATTTTTATATCTAAGTATTTTCCCTTATGAAATGAATGAGTGAACTAAAATTAATAATTAAGAGCAAGTGAACATTAAATTTAAATTCTACTTTATCTTTAAACTTATTGCCTGTCATTTTAGAACATAGATCCAAATGTTTGAGTGACCTATTTTATGAGACTTTAAAGGAAAAAAATCCCTTATGTGAATTTTTTACCCTGAATATATGCATTTAATATATTTAGCAGTCTACACATGTTCACCCTAAAATTAATAGAGAGAAACTTGAAAAACAGCTGATTTCTAAAAGTTTGGGGCTTATTCAATTATGCTTTTCTGAAGAAAGGGAAAGTTATGGAAGAAATTAAAGTTTTCTTTAAAGACCATAAATCTATTGAAAAATGTCAAAATTTCTTATAAAGATTAATTGTTTAAGCTTCACTGCACCTCAATAAGGTGGAAATCATTTTTTTTTTGTTTAAATAACTGCAGTTTGTCACTTTATAGACAAACATAGTTGGAGATAATACAGTAATTTACAATGCCAAAATTTTTTAATGTAACCCAATTACTTTTATATGAATCAAAAATAATGCATATAAAGCAACAACACCTATTTAGCAAGAAGACAAATAAACCAAAAGAAACTCATTAAACACGTTAGAATGAATGTCTGTCATGAAAGAGAAAGGGAGGTGGAGAGTAAGGATAGAAAACAGGAAAAAAGGAATTTTGTAAAAGCTTTTCATTATTAAGCTACTTTAAGTACATAAACCAGATTTTTTGAGTGTCGCCTTGAAGCTTTTAAAGCTTAATTAGATGTTGACTAAAACAGTTTTCTGGTTGTACTAGAGTGATACAACCTCTAAAATCAGCTGGTTAAAAAACCAGGGACAGGGCCTCCCTGGTGGCGCAGTGGTTGAGAGTCCGCCTGCCGATGCAGGGGATACGGGTTCGTGCCCCGGTCTGGGAGGATCCCATATGCCGCGGAGCGGCTGGGCCCGTGAGCCATGGCCTCTGGGCCTGCGCGTCCGGAGCCTGTGCTCCGCAACGGGAGAGGCCACAACAGTGAGAGGCCCGCATACCGCAAAAAGAAAAAAAAAAAAAAAAAAAAAAAAAAAAAAACAAAAAACCAGGGACAGATTAAAATGCTTGAATAAGATGCCCCCTTATTTTTGTGTGATTAGGGATATTAGATAGTTCTGATTCAGAAATATACAAGGTATGGAAAAAACTCCTCAACCTCTTGTATCCACATTCTTTTCTCCAAGACAAACAAGAAGATACTGAGAGTTCACTTTCTACCTAAAAAAAAGTCTCTACATAGAGTTTACCAAGTGCCAAAGACTGTGGGTCCTATTGGGCCACTTTAAATTAAAAACAGAATTACTATACGGTCCAGCAACCCCCTTCTGGGTATATTTCCAAAAGAACTGAAATCAGAATCTCAAAGATATATGTGCACTCCTATACTTATTGCAGCTTATTCATAATAGCCAAAATGTGGTAACAACACAAATACCCATCAACAAATGAATGGATAAAGAAAATGTGGTATATACATACAGTGGAATATTATTCAGCCCTAAAACAGAAGATAATCCTGCCATTTGCAGCAACATAGCATAGATGAGCCTGGAGGACATTACGTTAAGTGAAATAAGCGAGTCATGAATGGACAAATAGTGCATGATTCCACTAATATGAGGTATTTAAAAGAGCCAAACTCATAGGAACAGTGAGGGAAATGGTGGTTGCCTATGGCTGGGAGGAGGGAAATGGGGAGTTGCTATTCATTGGGTTTAAAGTTTCAGTTACACAAGATGAACAAGTTCTAGAGATCTGCTGTACAGCATTGTGCGTGTAGTTAACAATATGGTATTGTGCACTTAAAATTTTATTAACAGGGTAGATCTTGTATTACGTGCCTTTACCACACACAAAAATCTTTTTTTAAACAAATTTTAGATGGAAAATTTAATCTCTGGTCTCTCTTTGTGGGGAGAGTAGGAGCTAAAACACTGTCAACTTCACATTCACATATAGCCACGTTTGGTAGGTACTGAGCAGAAGCTCCTCCCCACCTCTTGGGCTCCCTTCCTGTCATTAAGACAATATAGCAGTTAAGTTGCCACAATCCCTTTCTCTCTTTATGCTTCCTAACACTGAGGTGGAGGGTCTGTTCATAGTCATCGTTGTGCTTGCATTGCTGTTCTCCTAGAACCAGAAAGAATGAGATGTATTATTTGTTCCCATGTCTGTCAAAAGTGGCAAAATTAATGATAAACTGAAGGGCCTGCCTATTCCAGTATAAGTGGAAGAAAACAATTCTCTGTATAGAAGTGCAGATTCCATTCAACCAGCTGACATCAAGTTATCAACCTGGTTCGTGAATGCATTCAAGTTTGGGGTCCCTGCTCTATGAAACTGAGGTACAGCAGATAACTATAGTAACTACTAAAAGAATCAAGACTTTCTATTTTTCATGATGAAATACAGGGTTGAGGACTACTGAAGGTTCTTAAACTATAATATTACCCAATTTCCTTAGTTTTTTGGTAAATTGACTGAATTACCCAACTAGGCATAAAACTTTAGGAAAGAAATAGTAGCAACCCTTATGGGCTATTACCCCACACCCCGAATTCAGAAACTCTTCTGACTGCCTTATCTCCATGGCAACAAAATATTTGGTATATTTAGTAATTTTCATAAAACTTCAATCAAGCCTAATAGTGTTTACTGTACAAATCACACATTCTTTTGTGTTGTTATTGTTGAAAGTTTCCATGGATTAACTGGGAACATTACATAGAGCACAGGATCTCAAACTTTAGTATGCATCAAAATCACCTGGAAGACTTATTAAAACACAAATTTCTCAATCCCATTCCCAAATTTTCTGATTTAGTCAATCTGGGATGGGGCCTGAGAATTTTTATTTCTTCCAAGTTCTCAGGTGATGCCACTGGTCCATGGTTCACGTATGAAGAATCACTGAAGCCATAATGCACTTGTGAAGTAATACATTACATTTTTAATCAGAGGTTATAAATAAAATTTGTCATGGTAAATATTTATAACTTCAAATAACATTTTTATATGAAAGCTAATAGCTTGACCTATGTATTAGCACTTCTTAATGGATAAAACCTCTATCTAAGGATTCTTTCAATACTTTTATTTGGATAAGCAGCCTCTGGTTAGCATAAAAATGGACTTCCATAGCAAGTATCATTTTTTTGTGTGTATCTTTAGGAAAACTATGGAGAAAAATACTAATATATTAATACCTTGCAAAAAGGAAAGATATCTAGCTCAGAATTTTACAAACAGTTTATTGATTTTTTTTTTTTTTTTTTTTTTTTTTTGCGGTACGCGGGCCTCTCACCGCTGTGGCCTCTCCCACCGCGGAGCACAGGCTCCAGACGCGCAGGCTCAGCGGCCATGGCTCACGGGCCCAGCCGCTCCGCGGCACGTGGGATCTTCCCGGACCGGGGCACGAACTCGCGTCCCCTGCGTCGGCAGGCGGACCCTCAACCACCGCGCCACCAGGGAAGCCCTGATTTTTAAAATAGATCTATACTCAGGATTGTAAAAAGCCTAAAAGATTATTTTTTTTAAAGATTGCAAAGGTAAGTTGTCTTATTGAAAATAAACCTTTAAAAAACTTATATACACACATATTCTCTAATATCCATCACTATTCACATTGAAAATTATATATTTCACTCAAGTCTATGTAGTACAATATAATATTTTATGTCTTATGTAAATTATATTCTTGAAGAATTAATATATATAAAATGCATTTGACAATATTCATTCATATTAGCTTGCCCATAAGATGAACTTATATTTTCTATTGGTTAAAAAAAATTAAAACTTGTTAACTACATTGAATGCAGCATCTAAGCTCATTTCCACAACAATTTTTAATACTGAAGATGTCATTAATATTTAGTTATTTAAACACCCCTTACATCTTTTACAAAAACTACAACTATCAAATTCTAAAAAATAAAACTAAGAGAACTGCCCCTCTTAGAATATTTCATTAAAATACCTTATTTTTATAAATTTTAATGCTTAATGGGCTCAATTATTATTATCCACTTATACATTCTTATTAGTCACTTACATATGAAAATAAAGACCACACAATGAGAACAGAGACTAGTCAGAGCTTGAAATAGCAAGGAAGTCAATCACCATCACTCAAAGGCAGGGAGGGAAATGAGAGCTTTACAGTGAAAAAAGGAGGGCTTCGGGTATATTCAGACTGGAAGTTATTGGCATGGAGAAGCTGAAGGTAGGCTAACTGAAAGCCAAGCACCTTATGTGAGTGGTTTGGGAAGCTTGTTTGGCTTTTTCTGGCTGGTCCTGAGTTGGAAGCAAGGGCAAAATATAGGGTTGCAGTTATTGACTAAGTCAACCATTCTGGGCTGACTGCTACAGAAGTTGTGGTTTGGCTTCCCAGGCCAGTTGCTGCAGAATTTGTGGGGTCAGAAACCTGTTGTCATATATGGTCTGGCCATTGTTCATTTGCATATTCAGTAACTCATCCATATAATATTCAAGCAACAGGACTCCTACATCTTCATGTGAACCTGCCATTAGATGAACTCCTTAGCATGAACCCAGAGCTAATAAAAGTATCTGTTGATATTTCACAACATAAATTCTAATTAAACAAATAAGGTAAAGGGATGTCCAAATAATTATTTTTAATCCAGCATCATATGGTCCTTGTTGTATACACACAACAATGATCTGGAAAAAAAAATACTTTTTCACTTAACAAAGATGCGTTGAACACTGCAGTGGTTTGGTTGTCACATCCCAGGAAACCTAAAGGACTTCAGTAACATCTTCTTCACCTTCTAGTAGTAACAGGTATCGAGCTTTCCCTTGGGGTCCCCTGAAGTTCTCTCGATTGTTGGCTGCTTCAGCTGCCATATCCTAGACCTAGAGGTGGGGTAACTGATCACCCTGCCTCACACTGCTGCATTCAAATCACCATTCCTTCCTTCTCCCTAATGAACCCCCGGTTCTTACTGTCATACCGCACCATGTTTCCCAACCTGTGGTGCCGTCTGCAGACTGATCTCATTCCTTCAAGATTTTAGCACCTTGCTCAAATACTTTCTTCCATCTTCTATTCCTATCATTTTTATTTGTGATTTCACAATCCAAAGAAACAATTCAACCAACACCTTAATTTGCTCACTTCAAATGACAATAAGTGATTCCTATGAGTAGCTAGGGGTGCAAACCAGTGTCATAAACCAGTAGTTCTCTGTATCAACAGCACCTGGGAACCTTTTTTTAAATTTCAGTGTTCTGGTTCTACAGCCCAGACCAATTAATGTCATAATTTCAGGGAATGGGGCCAAGCAACAGTTCTCTTTAAAATAAAGAAAGGAAGGCAGGCAGGCAGGCAAGGAAACAATACATAAATGGATGGATAAATAAATAAGTAAACAGACAAATTTCCTGAGGGATTTTACAACACGTTAGAGTTGAAAAAGAAGCTGTACTCTAGACCTTTTTCAATAGTTCCCCTGCCTCTGAAATCACTTTTTTTTTATTAACCGTAACTCTGAAATCTCATTTCCCTCAAATAGGCTGAAATCACCAGTTCCTCAACCACATAGAGACTTCTGATCTGCTGACCCTTCTCCCTTATATTCGCATTTCCCTCCGTAATCAATTTAGATTACAAATTTACCATGTTAATCACTCTCTTACAAAATGCTCCAATCACTTGTCCCACTCTTTCCTTGCTGTAATAATGAACTGGTCTTTCTCCATTTATTTAAACCATGCCTCTTGCTCACTATAGAACATTTTTCCTCCAGTTGTCTGCTCTATCTTATTCATCACTAGTATCTTTTTCACTGGATCATTTCCATCATCAAAAAAATTTGTTATGATAATTCTGCATTTAACAATAAGCTCTTACTCTGCATTCCTTTTTAGTTAGCACCCATTTATCTTCTCCATTTTACAGCATAACTCTTTGAAATGCTGTCTCTATTTATTATCTTTTCACATTCTTTCAATCTACTCCAATCATCCAATCCATTCTTGTGAAGGTCAGCAATGACTTCTACATGAAGAAATACAACGGCTAATTTTTAGTTCTTTTATTATTCTAACTATTAACTAGCATTTAATGTAGATAATCACTCCTTTCTTCTAGAAATACTGTCATTTGATTTATATGATACCCTGTTTTTTCCTTTCCTCCTACCTCATCCTACTTCCTAGCTCACTGTCTTCTTTGCTGAATTTTTATTTTCTTCCCAAACTCTAAATAATAGAGTGCACAAGGGTTTGTCCTTGGATATCTTATTTTACCTAGGTACGCTCAATCTCTCGGTGACCTCACTGTTTATATGCCATCTTTATATTGATGACTCACAATTTAATTTCTTCGGGCTTGGCTTTCTTCTGAACTTAAGACTCCTATATCCATCTGCCTCCTTAATTTATCCTTGTGAATACATAACAGGAGCCTCAAATTTAACATGTCCCAAAACAAACACTTGATGTTGCTCCCCAGCTTTTTCCTCAATCTTCCCAACCTCCATAACTGACAATAACATCCTTCCAATTATCAGGATAAAAATCTGGCATTCACTTTTGGCAAATCTTGCCATTACTCCCTTCAGAATCCATCCTGCCCCAACCTCCCCTACAGATTCTACTGCTCCAACCTGTGGGACAATTACCTCTCACCTGGGCCACGGCATCAACCTTCTAACTAGTTCCCCTGTTCGATACCTCCACTCCTAGCATCATTCTCCTCTCCACATGTTAGCCATAGTGATTACTGTACAATATGTGTCAAATCAGCCATCACTGTTCTCATGCTAAAGAGAAGTAAAAGCCTCTCTTTACGAATGCAATTTATAAGTTTTACCTGGTCCCCAAATGTCCTACTTCCTATGATTTTCTTTTGCAATCACTTTTCTCCAGGCTTAATAAACTTTTTTTTTTCTGTTATTTGCACATGCCCAAAACAATACTACTTCAGATATTTTGTACATGCTCTACCTTCTGCCTGGAAGGCTCTTCTCCCAGACGTCTCAATGACGTACCCCCTCACTTAATTCATCTCTGTTGCAATATCATCTCCCCAAAGAGACTTTATCTGACCACCATATCAAAAAGAGCACCTTCCATCACTCTCTATCCACTTCCTACATTTTTAAATTTTTATTTTATATTTTCCTTATTCTTTTATTTATCTACCCATTGTTGTGTATTATTTGTCTTCCCTCATGAAAATATTAAGTTTAAAAAGCAAGCACTTTGTCTATTTTTTCATTGTAGTATTTTGGAGTCTAAACCATGCCTGACACATAGTGAATGTTTAAATATACTCAAATAAATGTTTGAGTGAACATTTACTATAAGCCAGGCTTTTTTTTTTTTTCCTGGTCCTGCCCTCATGCAGAAAATAAATAACCAAGACAAAAATCCAGATAATTACATATGATAAGTGCTGTGAGGGAAATATATACAATGTTGTGTTTTATAGCAATCCAGACTACCTTAAGCAGGCCTGGGAAGACATTTCTGGGGAAGTGCTATTTAACTTGATCCCTATAGGCTAAGCAGAAGCTAACCACTGAAAAAGCTAGAGGCAAACTACTCCAGTAGAGGAAACTGCAAATATTAAGGCCCCGTATTAAAGGAAATATCCAAATGCTATGTAACTGAAAGGAATAAAAATACCGAAGAGGAGCTCTCTGAATGAATGCATGAGTAAAGCAATGAGTCTAACAGCAAGTAAAGAAATGTTACCTAAGAGGATTTGTATAATAACCTGGGTCTATGGTAAGATTTAATTTTCTGATGACTCTCTGCATTACCAATGCCCTGTGGCCTAAATATAATCCTGACCAATGTCTCAACAGTAGCTATTGTCCCTGCATCACATGGGCTAAGCTATTCCACTCATTCTAACCAGCACCACACATGTTGTCATTCTTCAAGAATATAAAATATACAGCTTGATTAGACTATCCTGACATCTGTTTAAACAACATGATGTGATTTTTTAAAAAATGATTACATCTGCAGCAAAGACAGAAAATTAAATTCTAGTTCCAGCTCTGGCAACAGCTTAGAAGGTAGCATTACATTAGAGACTTCAAGTTTCTACATTTCAGGGGATTTTTATCTGCATAATAATGAGGTTTGACTCGATCACTGGTTGTCAAATTGTGTGCAAAGGAACTGACACAGGTGTCCCCTCAGGGAAGGGCTAACTAGAGCAAGTGGACCTCTGGACGTTAAGGTCTAGTGTGACAAGAGCATCCTTGAGTTGATTTTAGGAAATATTGGGGTTCCATGTAAGATTAAATTTTTAAATGTATGTTTCTGTATACAATAGATATGTGATAAAAAAATAGTTAAAATTTTAATAGTAGAATCTACATGCTGTGAGTATGGTGTTCACTATGAAGTTATTTCAATTTTTTCTCTATATTTGAACATTTTCTTAATAAAATGTTGTCAAAAATGGGTTCCACTATAAAAAAATAAAGTTATAGAATCTTTTGGACTACTTAATTAAAGCTTTATTAGCTCTTATATCCTATGGCTCAATGAGGTTGTAATCTAGCCTTTGGATTTAAGGAACAATTTTTAACATACTACTAATACACCAATGCTTCTATTGTTGAGAAATCATTAAATAAACATAATCTTCTAGAAGACTGTATACAGCTTTGCGGCAGAGGTGCTCTTATTTCTTTCCAGGTTTCCAGATACTAGAACAGGGACAAGCTCATCACAGGCTCATAAATATTTGTGTGTGATTTTTAATGAAAAAATAAAGAGATGGCATAATAGCTCAGTAGTCATTTTGCTAAATTATTTTATTTTATTAAGTGACAAGGCCTTCAAAATCAGTTTGTATATTTGAGTTTACAAAGTGGCTTTTGTACAGGTGCAATATTCCTTCATTTTCTTTCTTTGGCATATGTTAAAAAATAATACAAGGCAAACAAAATAAAGAAGTCTGAGTTTAGCAAAGTAGTTACCAAAAAAGGCCCTGTGGGCTTTTTAAGCCACCATTTCAGTAAGTGACAAAAACTAATTAGCATCATATTGTCCCAAACACTATGAGCAAATCCCTCTCTCCCCCACGCCCAATGAAGGGAGAGCCTTTTCTTCTTTCCTTTTTCAAAACATTATAGGATTCTACTCAATCTCACAATGTCAGTCCTTTGAAGATGGAGTTGAGGTTGTCTAGTTTTGAAACTTTATTGCAAACAACTAATTTCCTTGTGTTCACTTGGCACAGATTGGGATATTAACTCTTTCATGGGTATCTCCTAGGCATATTTTAGAGAAACCATTTACTGTAATGATTATCAAAACAGAACAAGCAATAAACGAAAACCTGATGCTCTAATAGTCATAATGGAGAAAACAAATAATAAAATACACAAAGGATTTTCACCCTTGGCTCACAGATTATGACACTAAGCACTCAGATATTTCAATTACTGTTGCCTACATTTCATAATGATGGCAGCAGGAGGTTACAAGCAGTTTCATTTGTGATGTGCTGACACATTAGCAAGTAAGTACTTCTCCCCAAATGTCTTCCCCTAAGTGAGTAAACATGAATACAGAATTTTACGTGTGATCAAATGGAATTTTTCTCCCACACTTTAATGAATTTTAAATGGTATATGTTCATTTTACTTGTTAATTACAGTCATGTGCACACTGAAGCTGATGAAAATCTAATTCACTCGAAATAGGACTGAATGGTGTATTTCCAAATGTCTTCATTAATGAGAAGGTAGTCCACTGACAGAGCAAATAAAACAGTTTCAGACAGCCAGCTGGAAAGGTTATGCCCTGAATCACTACGGTTTAGAAGTCATTACTTAGTGTGTTCCAATAAGAAAATAAAGAATGACAAACTGAATACTTATTTTGTACCAGAAACTATAATGAATATTTCAGTTGCTTAATTTCATATAATCCTGACAATTTTTGGAAGACCACCATTTGATTTTAACTTCAAAGATGAGGAAACTGAGGACTGGTGAGGCAAACTGTTCAAGGTCACACAGCTGGTAAGTAATGAAGCTGTGACTCAACCCAATTCTATTTGATTCTAAGGCACAAATGCTAAACCAGCCATTTTGATGGCCCCTGTTCAATTATGCCTCAGTGTGGCCCATCAACCTGACTGGATTGTAGGAAACTAATTTTCACCCAGAGCTCTTCTGTTTGCATAACACTTCTAGTCTGTCAATATAGAATATCAAGGTGTCAACTCTTACAGACATGTCCTTTCTGAATTGTTTTCTCAGCATGGTGAAAGTGAAAAATGAAATGTTAAAAAAAAAATCAAAAGCTTCCAGAACTTTATAGAGTACATTTTGGCAAGAAATATGTATATTCTGAAAATTAAGTATAAAAATATATAATGACCAGCAGAAATAAAAGACAGGAATTTAAATCAACTTCCCTTTATTTTTCATTTGCCAATAAAAGCGAGAACATAACACTAATTAACCAGTTTGTTAATACTTATTCTTTATTTACAACCTTTAAAGGAAGACTAGGCTTTGGAATACTATGATCGGTACTATTACTCAACAAATATATTTCTATTTTGACATATCAAATATGAATAGCTCATTAATATCCTATAAGTATTATCAAGTTACATCTCTCAAGGAAGTATATCTTGTAAAATTACTTTTTCTCTCTATTTTTCTCCTACAAATACATCAAAAAACACATGACTTTATTTAAACTTGAAGGAACGACTTCATTGTTTGAGTATGCCCAGCATCTATTTTTCCTTTCTGCTAACTGATACCTTGATTTTTTTCTGGTGGGTCATCCCACCTCATGCTCAGACAATGTGATTAAAGGGGTCTGAGACTAGTCCAAGGACTGAGAGATTAGCATATGGCTAGTCAGAGCTACATATCATGGTTTAAAATATGGCCAAATGACCTGATACAGGCCAATGAACTCAAGCCTAGAACTTTTGTTTGTTTGTTTGAATTGGGAAAGAGAGTAGCTTTCACATAGAGTTACTAAGCTGGTAAAATGTGAGCCTGGATATCCTGGTGGTCCTTCTCCTACTTTATAGGACAGCTTGCCAGAGACTAAGGTCAAGTTCTAGGACAGCAGATCCAAGAAAAGGTAGAGAAAGAGTCCTGAAGATATTCTGAAACCCCTGGATCCAACTGTGCCAGAAGCTTTGATCTTTTCAGGTAGATTTTCATTTCCTGAGCCTATCCATTTTTTTTGTTGTATAATCTGTGTGAGCTGAGTTTTTAGGACTTGTACCCAAAAGAGTCTTGTTAGTATTTTGACACAAAGGAAAAACAGATTCACCAAGATGTGACAACATGCAAAATCGAGAGGATTATTTATTTCAGACTAAAAATCGTCTTCCTATAGGGTTTCTCTTCTCTATGATAGAAGGCAATTAGGCACAGTATAGAAGTTGTATGAAATGGATTTCTAGCCTTAGTCCTCAAAATTTCTACATGAACACAATATAACACAGTTGAATATATCCACTTATTCTAGAGTTAACTCCAAAAAAGAATTGATAATTCTTTTTGATTGTGAAAGTACAGCATTAACTTAAAAGACATAGCTTCCTTACAAGGCAAGGAGATAACAGTCAAATAAGAGACAATGCATAAAGGTGAACTTGAATCAACAGACTGGGTTCTAAACCCCTGTGACTTTTTCCTCTCTGGTTGGCAATGTTCTCATCTATAAAATGAGGATAATAAAATATTCTCTGTGTGCTCCTCAGCTTTACTGATAATATTACAGTGTATTTATATGTAACCAGTTGGAAGACATGACCCACATAAACAGCAAAGCTTTATTGTCTGGACTACTTTAATCACTAAAACCTATTTCACAGCATAATGCTGACTTTATATCATAAACATAGATCAGTTTTTACCATCCCAACAGAAACATCTTTTGTGACGTTTTTTTTAAAAAAAGGCATTTTACTTGTATAAGTTATGCCTCCTTAGTTTTCCAGCCACTTGAGACATAAGAAAAGGGATAAAGTTAAGTAGGTCTATCTCCTGTGTGTTGGGAACCATGCCATTTCTGAGCCTCTAGAAGCAGATGTCCCAGATCCCAACCCCGAAGTTGATTATTGGTGTTTTTCCAATGTCCCTACCATATTTCTTATAGGGTATTACGGTTGTCCTCTGTAAATGCTATCGGCTGTTTACCTCTGCACCGTGCCAGATGCAGCCTCCTTCTGTTGTCCTGCTGATATTGTCACTTCTCCACATGTGGTTTACCACACTTGAACTGACCACACCCTTTATCCCCGAATGATTTCTTACTCTTTACCTACAGCCTGGGAAACTAAAGGCCAAAAGCCACCCCACTGACCAGCACAGGCTGCCTGTCTGAGCTTTTCAGAACAAACTGCGAACAAGACTACTTGAATTCAATGTCATACACAAACCCCCATCACTCTCACACCTCCTGCTGTGTGGCTGACTGCACAAGGTACCGTCCATGCTCATAAATTGACATTAATTAGCAAATGTAACCAAGGATGAGTATAATTAATTATACAGTTATGAACATTTCAAGTTTAATCCCTCCAAAATTACTTCGTGACCTATGTTATGAATAATGCCTGGCTAAAAGAAAATAGATATGAATACTTTTAAGTCACATTCAATAGTCACATGCCAACAATCCATGCAGCCAACATAAATATGCAGAATTCTGATCACATACCCCATTATTGACAAAATATTAACATCTCTAGTTTTGTAATCATTTCCAAAGACACAGTTTGAATTTCATGCTGATTTTGGCATTAGGTATTGTTTTGTGAACTCTTAAACTAGGGCATGTCCTATAGTGGTACAAGCTGCTCTGGTTAAGCCAAAAATAAGCTCTCTTTCCACAAAAGATACCCTTCCTTCCTCCTTGCTTCCTTATTTCTCTCTCTTCCTTTTTTTATTTCCTCCTTTCCTTCACTTTCTCCTTCCTCAGTCTTTATGGAGATCCTTCTATGTTTCAGATACCATACTAGTATGTAGAGGTTATGATATTGAACAAGACAGAAGCTCATTTTCCTTCAAGGATATTAAAATTCAGCAATAGATACTAAACTGGAATAATGAGTACACTGAGGGAGGAATAGTTGGATAGATATATTAACATAAAGATAGCAAAATATTCATTATGAAATTTAGGTGGTAGAGTTAATATAGATGCTCAATCTGTAATTGTTTCATTTTTCTGTACACTGGAAATTTTTCACAGTAAAACTCTGGAGAAAAGTTCAGTAGAAGAGATAGAAAATAAAACAAGCAATTCTATAAAGTATAATAATTGCTATAAAGAGAGATATACAAAATATTATGGGAGTGAATCTTGTCTAAGGGATAAAGGAAGAAGTGAATGATTTCTAGATGAAAATCAATGATTTCTAGATGGGCATTGATGGTGACTCCAACATCCATTGTGTGAGAGCCATGTGGTTTGTGGAGATGGACTCCATCCCCCAGTTCGAGATTCTACTGGTTCATCTAACCTAGGCCTAAACCAGGGAGAAAGCAAGAAATGTGCGTGTGACTCAGCTGGTGCCAAAGCAAAAAAAAAGTGGGTATTTTCTGGAGATAGAAATTTCTTTCCTTACACTTTTGAAAAACGATACCAGAAGCCATTATGTCTCTCTTTTTGAATAGTGTGATATGGTTTGTTTGACAGCTAGGACTGCTACATTCATATTTCTATCATGGCAAACAAGGCTTCATATGTGGTTGACAACTCAGACCTTGATGACGTCTTAGAACAAGTAATACAAACCAAACTAAGGCCACATTTACTCCTAGATTTTCAAATGATGAGAGCCAATAAAGCCCCTTTATTTTTAAAATTACTTTGTATTTTCAATTATTGTAAGAGAGAATCCAAGTTTGTTTAGAGGACTATTTCTGTTGTTCATTTGTTTGTTTTGTTTCTAACATATACAGTTCCTAGTTCATCAATTTTAAGTGATTAGTTTTTCCAGTGTTTTGCAGCCCTTGACATGCAGCCTCAGGTGATGAGTCAAAAGATGATATGAATAAAAATACATTATTGTACCAAAATCCTACCCCTAGACCAAGGAATATGTGGGAACAAGGCTGGTACATCTTGACCCTCTCTCCCTGGTTCCAGCTAGCTTAGCTCTTGTCAACCCCAGGTACCCTAAACTAACTTATCCCCAACATTCCAAAATTCTCAATTTAGTCATATATTAAACTGGAATAAACTTTTGACGGTGTTACATTTATTGGCCCAGAAGTCTTTATTTTCTTATCACAAGTAAAAAAAAAAAATGTCTGTTTGGAAATAACTCAACCCATCTGTAAGTATTCTCCTTCTGTTTTTTTAAAAAAACCTTCTCATGTTTGTATTCATAGAAGAATAAACAAAAACAAATGTTGGCATTGTTAAAAAAAATAATTCAGTATTTGGGAAATGAGGGATTTTTCTATGTAAATACTGAATATATGATATTGGCTTACTTTTTATGCCTATGCCTGCATATTCATTGAGAGAAAAATTCTAAAAAATAGAGTTCTGAGTATATTTTAAGGTTTATGGGTCAGTGCAACATATTTCATCCCCTAGACCAATCATCAGAAATTCCAAACTGTCCTCCATTTTTATTGGTCCTTCTTGCAGATAGAAAATAAGGATCTTTTGATCTGTAAATGAGAGTAATATTATTCTATCAGGAGAAGCATGTTTAGGGTGAAAACCACTTAAAAACAAGAATAGCCAATCAAACAAAGATCAAATGTGTCTTCAGTAGCCTTCAAATTGCTTTTTATGGTCCTCTTTTTCTCTCCAAATTGTTTCCTATTCCTCTCAATCCCAACACATCCTAGGCACTTGATGCTAGGATGCTGTCTTTATCCATATGGCTCATTTTTTTTTGCACCAGAAGGCCAGCTATCACTCTCTATCCCCATCTTTTCTTATTTCCTTGTATTAGCTTTCTATTTCAAAACAAATTACCATATGCTTAGTGGCTTGAAACAACACAAATTTATCATATTATAGTTCTGAAGGTCAGAAGTCTGGGCTATCCCTGGTTCAGCTAGTTTTCTGCTCCACCTTTCACCAGGCTGAATTAATGTGTGAGCAGGACTGAGATATTTTTTGGACCGCCCTGGGGATAAATCTGCTTCCAATGTTATCCAGGTTGTTGGTCAAATTCAGTTCCTTGTGACTGTATGACTGAGGTCCCCATTTCCTTGCTAGCTGTTGTCTGGGAGTCCTTCTCAACTTCTGATGGTTGAGATCCACATTCCTTGGCTCACAGCTCTCTATCTCCATCTTCAAAGCCAACAGCACATTTAGTTTTCATGCTCTGAATCTCTCTGACCTACCCTTTAACTTCATTTCTTCTCTGCCTTCCTCTTCTGCTTTCGAGGATTCATGTGACTGCATCAGGCCTACCAGGATAATCTCTTTATATTAAGGTCAGTGGGTTAGTAGACAAATTCCTTCTGTAAAGTTTGTTCACAGCAGTACCTAGATAACTTTTTAAAATAGTTTTATTGACATATAACTGATATACAAAAAACCTACACATATTTAATGTATACAGTTTGACGAGTTTGGGCATATACATACACCCATGACACCATCACCACATTCAAGGTAATAAACATATCCATCGCCTCAAAAAGTTTCTTTGTGTCACCATGTTGTTTCTTGCTATTGTGTTGTGTTTTGGTTTTGGTTTTGTTGTAGTAAGAACACTTTTACCCGGGATCTACCCTCTTAACAATTTTTACTATACTGTTTATTATGGGCACTATATCGTACACCAGCTCTCTAGAACTTATTCATCTTAGATAACTGAAACTTTACAACCATCGAGCAACAAATTCCATTTCCTGATGCTCTCAGCTCCTGGCAATCACCATTCTACCATTCCACCATTCTGTTTCTATGAGGTTGTCTATTTTAGACACCTCCTATAAATGGAATCATGTAGTACTTGTTCTTCTGTGACTGCATTACTTTACCTAGTGTAATGTTCTCCAGGTTCATAATGGCAAGAGTTTGCTTCTTTTTTAAAGTGAATATTTCACTGTATGTATATATCACATTACCTTTATCCATTTACCTGTAAATGGACATTTGGGTTATTTTCATATCTTAGCTATTGTGAATAATGTTGCAATGAAAATGGGAGTACAGATATCCCTTTGATATCCTGATTTCAATTCTTTTGAATATATACCCAGAAGTAGAATTGCTGGATCACATGGTAATTCTATTTTTAGTTTGTTGAGGAACCTCCATACTATTTTCTTCAGTGGCTGTAGTTTTTTACATTCCCACCAATAGTGTACAATGGCTCCAATTTCCCCACATCCTCTCCAACCCTTGTTATCTTTTGTACTTTTGATAATGGCCATCCTAACAGGTGTGAGGTGGTACACATTGTGGGGGGTTTTTTTTGTATTTTTTTTTGGTATGCGGGCCTCTCACCACCATGGCCTCTCCCCTCATGGAGCACAGGCTCCGGAAGCACAGGCTCAGCGGCCATGGCTCACGGGCCCAGCTGCTCCGCGGCACGTGGGATCCTCCTGGACCGGGGCACGAACCCACACCCCCTGCATCGGCAGGTGGACTCTCAACCACTGTGCCGCCAGGGAAGCCCCCACATTGTGGTTTTGATTTGCATTTCTCTGATAATTAGTTATGTGGAACAGCTTTTCGCATACCTAGTAGTCATTTATATGTCTTCTTTGGATAAATGTGTCATCAGGTACTTTGTCCATTTTTTAATTGTGTTACTTGTTAGGGTTTTTGTTTGTTTGTATTTTGCTTTTGAGTTGTAGAAGCTACTTAGGTATTTTGGATGTTAACCCTTTATCTGATATTTTCTCAAATTCTACAGGTTGTCTTTTCACTCTGTTGGTTGTTTTCTCTAGGAAACTTTTTAGTTTGACATAGACCCACTTGTTTATATTTGCTTTTGTTGCCTGTGTTTTTGTTGTTATATCCAAGACCAGTGTTAACAAGTTTTTCCCTGTATTTTCTTCCAGGAGTTTTACAATGCAGATCTTATGTTTAAGTCTTTAATCCATTTTGAGTTGATTTTTGTATATGGTATAAAATAGAAATCCAGTCTCATTCTTTTGCATAATGATATACACTTTTTCTAGAATCATTTACTGAAGAAATAATATTTTTCTCATTGTGTATTCCTGGCACCCTTGTCAGAAATCAGTTAACCATATATGTGTGGGTTTATTTCTGGTCTCTCTATTCTGTTCCATTGATCTATGTATCTGTCTTTATATAAGTACCATACTATGGCTTTGTAACATATTTTGTAATCAGGCAGTGTAATGCCTCCAGCTGTGACCTTCTTTTTCTTAAGATCACTTTGGCTTTTCTGGGTCTTTGCAGTTCCATATAAATTTTAAATATTTTTTTGTAAAAAAAGTTGTCTTGGATTTTGATGGGGATAGAATTAACTACATAGAACATTTTAGGTAGTATGGACATTTTAACAATATGAAGTCTTCTAATCCATGAACATGGTATGTCTTTCCATTTCTTTGTGCCTTCTTTAACTTCTTGCATCAATGTTTTATAGTTTTCAGTGTATAAGTCTTTTAACCTCTTGGTTAAGTTTACCCCTATTTTATTCTTTTGATGCTATTTAAAATGGGATGGTTTTCTTAATTTCCTTTTCTGATAGGTTCTTGTTTGTTTATAGACTAGCAATTGATTTTAGTATGTTTATTTTCCATTCTGTAACTTTACCAAATTTATTCATTAGTTTTAAGTTTTTTTGGTGAAATTTAGGGTTTTCTGCATATAAGGTCTGTCATCTGCAAAAAGAGACAATTTTATTTTTTTCCTTTCCAATCTGAGTGCCTTTTATTTAACTGTCTTGCCTAACTGCTCTGGCTAATACTTTGAGTACTATGTTGAATAGAAGTGGCAAGAGTGGGCACCCTTGTCTTGTTTCTAATCTTGAAAGCCTTTTAGTTTTTTTATTGTTGAGTGTGATGTTAGCTGTGACTTTGTCATGTATGCCCTTTAGTATGTTGAAATACATTCCTTCTATACCTAGAAAAGCAATAGAAAAGATCAACAAAAGGAAGAACTGTTTTTTTGAAAAGATAAATAAAATTGACAAACTTTTAAGTAAACTACATAAGAAAAAAGAGGGAAGACTCAAATAAAATTAGAAATGAAAGAGAAAGCATTACAGCTGATGCCACAGAAATACAAAGAATCATAAGACACCATGAACAATTATTTACCAACAAATTGGAAAACATAGAAGAAATGAATAAATTCCTGGAAACATATAACCTACCAACACTGAATCATGAAGAAATAGAAAATAATCTGAACAGATCAAAAAGCAGTGCAGACATTGAATCAGTAATCTAAATGGCCATCATCAAAAAGTCTACAAACAATAAATGCTGGAGAGAGTGTGGAGAAAAAGGAACCCTCCTACACTGTTAGTGAGAATGTAAATTGGTGCAGACACTATGGAAAACAGTATGAAGTTTCCTTAAAAAAACTAAAAATACAGTTACCATATGATCGATCCTGCAATCCCACTCCTGGACATATATCCGGAGAACACTCAAAATTGAAAAGATACATGCACCCCAATGTTCATAGCAGCACTGTTTACAATAGCCAAGACATGGAAGCAACCTAAGTGTCCCTCAACAGAGAAATAGATAAAGAAGATGTGGTACATATACACAATGAAATATTACTCAGCCATAAAAATAATAAAATAATGCCATTTGCAGCAACATGGATGGGCCTAGAGATTTTCATACTAAGTGAAGTAAGTCAAACAGAGAAAGACCAATACCACATGGTATCACTTATATGTGGAATCTAAAAAAATGATACAAATGAACTTACTTACAAAACAGAAATAGACTCACAAACATAGAAAACAAACTTATGGTTACCAAAGGGAAAAAGTGGGGGAGGGATAGATTAGAAGTTTGGGATTAAAATATACACACGACTATATATAAAATAGATAACCAACAAGGACCTACTGTAGAGCACAAGGAACTATACTAAGTTTCTTGTAATAACCCATAATGGGAAAGAATCTAAAAAAGAATATATATATATTATATATATATATTATATATATATATACACACACACACATATATATATACTTTGCTGTGCATCTGAAACTAATACAACACTGTAAATCAACTATATTTCAATAAACATTAAAAAAATAAAGAAATAAAATTTAAACAACAACAACAAACTTCCGAATAAAAAAGCGACCGGGACTAGGTGGTTTCACTGGTGAAGTCTACCGAACATTTAAAGAGAATTAATGCCAACCCTTCTCAAACTCTTCCAAAAAATCGAAGAAAGTTCCAAACTAATTTTACAAGGCCAGCATTATCCTGACACTAAAGCTAGGCAAAGAAAAGAAAACTACAGGCCAATATTCCTGATGAATATAAATGTAAAAATCCTCAACAAAATACTAGCAAACCAAATTCAACAGGACATAGAGAGGATCATACACCATAATCAAGTGGGATTTATCCCTGGGATGCAAGGATGGTTCAACATACACAAATCGATAAATGTGATACAAGACATTAACAGAATGAAGGATAAAAATCATATAATTATCTCAATAGATGCAGAAAAATTCAATAAATTTTATTCAATAAAATTCAAAACATTTTAGTGATGAAAATGCTCAACAACTTGGATTAATATTTAGTTGTAAAATCAAGGCATGGTTATCTGGGGAGTGAGCAATCTTTAGGATTTTGACTACTCCACTTCTCCATCCTTCAAAATGTAATTGTCATACATTTTATTCTGTCAACTAAGGGAAAGAACTTTCATTTTATTAAAGATTAATGGTGATATGAGCTTAATAGGCTCCTTCTTCCAAATCTGGGTTTAATATATACCTTCAAGGTGTTTAGGTAATGAGAAAGGCTGATAAGAGAAGTTTCTTCAGGTTCTTTGAAGCACGCTATAAAACATTTTGTCTACAGTTATAGTGTACTTTGTGTCTTCCTGTGAATTCCCTGAGGCTGATAAATTCTATTGCATTTTTTAGAATACTGAACTTCTTTCCCATGTTTGGTGAGTTCCTCACTTTATGAATGAGTATCTCCAACCATAAAAGCTGGAAAATACTGGATACTCATTTCCCTAGGTGTCAGTACTATGACACAGACATGTAACCTAGATGCAGCCTTAACAGTGCATCAGGATTAGTGATTGGATCAGCAAGGGTGATAAGGATCTCTCTCTTTATAGCGACAGTAACAGTTTCTGAAAATAATAAATCCCATCAAAATTGCCAGTTCTATTAACAAACGAGCTCTACCGTTTAGTTTTAGACATGGTTTCTGGCTGCATACCTTTGAGTCTTGTTTTCCAGCACCCCAACAATTCTATGAACTCTCAATATCCTTATAATAAATTCTTTTTCTGTTTACTCAGCTAAAGTCTGCTTTAGTTGCTTTCAACCAAGAACATTGAACAGTACAGACAACATCAAATGTGCTAATGGAGACTCTGAAGGAGCTAAGAGAACTTCACAGGGGACCTGATTTACTGCAATCCAGGGCTTAGATTCTGAGAGTAGAATACAGCCTTGCCCCTGATGCAGTTTTGTCATTCATCCAAGGAATTTCATTTGAAAGAATTTAACTATGCATTTGGAAATTGCCAATTTAATTCATACTTTGTTTTTGTTTTGCTATCAAGTCGATATTTTTTCTATTTACATGACTAAGTGTTCAATGAGTTATAAGCAAAATAAAAATTGTCAGTTTTGACACATTTGCATAAGAAATTAGTGTAATGATTTTTAATTGCATTCCAGTGAAATAAATTCATAGCTATATGGAAAACCATGCATATTTTTCCTTTAATGAAAAATAGGGGCCTCCCTGGTGGCGCAGTGGTTGGGAGTCTGCCTGCCGATGCAGGGGACACGGGTTCGTGCCCCGGTCCAAGAAGATCCCACATGCCGCAGAGCGGCTGGGCCCATGAGCCATGGCCGCTGAGCCTGTGCATCCGGAGCCTGTGCTCCACAACGGGAGAGGCCACAACAGTGAGAGGCCCATGTACTACAAAAATAAATAAATAAATAAAAATTTAAAAATAAATAAAGTTTTTCATTTAGAAGAGTAAAATTAAACTCTGTATGTTCTTAAGGAAGACTTGAAAGTAATTTCAAACAAGAGCGACAGAAACAATAAAAAGTCAAATTTAAACATTGCATCCAGCCTAAATTATTCATTTGGCCACACCATGCATTTTTTTTATTCTTCCATTTCCCACTCTTTCTTTTGCTATAGATAATATGGAGCTAAAGAGAGCTTAAATATCTAATTGTGGCAACGTCCTCCAAAACTCTGGATGATGAGTAATATTGGAGACAGACATCTATTATAAGTGAGTGTCAATGAAAAAGAGAAAGAACATAAAAGTCACACATCAATATTTATTGTTTATTGATACTACTTCCATTTTGTTTCGCATATTGGCTAGAAAAGTATATAGTCAAGTTACCCAGAATACACCTTTGTATTCTCTATCTTACCTTAAAACAAAGCCTGGTCTGAGTCTGGACGATGGGTATAACTGACTTGGTTCTCTATACATGTACTTGGTTCTCTATACATGTACTTGGTTTATTTTGAGATACAGTTTTAAAGGTCATGTTAATACTAACAAATTCTTTAAAACATGACATTTTCGTGAATTATGATTCTTCCCCAGCCTTTTCAAAATAAGCTTTTACCAGAAACACTATTTATTTTGTGTCAATTTAAAATTCATAGAAAACAGATTCCAGAACTCTCTCTCTAAGGTGTGACTCGCTTTAACAAATCTTTATTAGTAAATCATACCAGATGACTGTTTTGCTAAATTAGATTTATTTAGTCTTACCAATATTAATTGCAATAAATAAACAAATAAGTGTTTTCTGAGCACTAACTGTATATGTTTCAGGGTATGTAGGTACATTTCTGTGTGTGTGAGTGTGTGTGTGTCCGTTCAATGCTCCATGCCCTTCCTCCTTGAGGGGAACCCTTCACTGAAAATATAATAGGTGGGATACTTTACATCACCTCCCTCTGTAGAAGGCTGGTCGGGGAGAGCTACAGAATCGTTCATCCTTATTCTGTCCACTTTGCTTACAGTTGTGTGCAAGTACACGGACTAGGTCACCAATCACAAGTTCCCAAATCTACTCTTATTCACTTGATTTTGAGGTAAAGAGGAAAAGCACCTGCCTCTTTAAGCATGGTATAGGCTTCCTACTGTCAAACCAGCTTTCTTTCTATCCCTCTTGCCCACATGCACACTTTACAAATCTGGTTCTCCAGCCTTTATTCTCCTCTGTGAATTCCAAAGAGCTTTTTATTAAATACTTTTTTCTCTCAGGAAAGCTAGAGAAGGTTTCAGTTGCTTGCAATAAAGAAATTAAGCACTCAAGAGCCCTGACTGTTATACTGTCAGATTTAAAGGATGGTATTGACTACTCATACGGTGACAGACATTCAGGAAAAGTAATTGTACGTGTGGGTAAAAGGGATGGAAAAGAATATTGATGCTAGGTTTGCAAATGCTAATTGATTATCTTAAACCCCCTGCCTTTCCATCTCCTTTTTTAATAGCATGAGAATGACTGTATGAAAATATCTCAGTATTCTCTTTTCCAAGTAAGATCATCCCATTTTTTAAGGTTAAAAAATGTGAAGTTTAAAGCTTTCATTTAGCAAATATGTACGCTTTAAAAAGATAAAAATTAAACAAATATTAATAAAATCGGCTTTGATTGCAATCACCATTACATACAAAATTTTAGAAAACTCATTATTTTGCATCCCTACCCTTCTACAATTGAACTTATGTACTTTCACTGTTTACATTTTATTTGACATAAATGAGAAGCTAAGTAAGTAAAGTAGCTCTAAAAAAGATCTGCAAATAGCATCATTGTGTTAGAGTTGCAGACAATCAAACTCAGGCTCATGAGCTTGCCTTCAGATTTAATTCTAGATGTCCTTTCTCTCCTGCACAGGTAAATAAATAGGGAAATGATTTCTGTTAGTTAGATCTCTGGTTTAAGCAGAAATGCAATCATCACGGTTCCTAAGTGTTGTGTGTACACTCTCTAACTCAATTTTCTCAGCATTATTTAGACACGCTCACTGCTTAAACCTGATATGAGGCCTTCCTGTCCATACCAATTAACCTAACCTTGCAATTTAGTTTTACCCAGTCATCCTTGAATCCCCCCTTGTTCTCCTCTGTGCTGCTCATTTGAATTGGTTTGAATCCTTTCCCAGAAAGTGTTTGTAATCTAAAAATTGTCTTAATCTCTTTGGTCCAATTTTTCCTGCTCTTTAAATTCCTGCAGGACCCAAGTGGATTTCCAAACTTTTCCACACATCGCATGGAACACTATTTTTTAAGTACAATTTTCTTTTTGTGTTTTGCCCATGGGAAATGGCACTCTTAAAAAGAGCAGTCATCGGCCAAACTGCATTAAAGACCTTCTCTTCCTCCAATTCTCCTGGGATTTCTAGATGTTTCCCTCAGTAGGATCCAGGAGGGAAAGAAGAGACAAAAAGTGTCTCAACTGCCAAGCTAATGCCATTCTCTACAGGTTAGGCACTGGAAAATAGAAATCAATTGAGAGCTATGGAATCAACTGTGACCTAGGAATGACTAATTCTATGAGTACTTGGGACCAGATTTACATAAATAAATGTAGCTTAGAGAAATCTTCAATTTGGTTCAAATGGGCAATTAATTATGAACCCCATATCACCTAGCGTCATAAAAGCAAGATACAGTCATCAGAGGGGATAAGTTCTCTGAAGGTTTCATTTAAAACTTGGTTATCTTTTAGGTCCTCACCTTTACATCTTCTATGATTACCCTTGAAGTGACCATATGGGTTCACGTGTTTAATTGGCTTAATTGGATGCATAAATTCATGACTTTCTGCAAAAACATTGACAAATATTATGACTTCATGTGTTCACATTTTTCTTATATTTCTCTAGGTGGGAATTTTTTTGTTGATATTCTCCATTCAATAAACAAATTAAGCCCTGTAATAGTATGTCATAACAAACTGGTTGACCTTGGATCTAACATCTCCACAAAATAGACTTCCTATAAAAACAATGACAAAGCAACATAAAATATGGTAACATATCTCATTTCTCTTTGGCATCTTAATGATTTTAAATGGTGTCTCTATCAAATTATATATGTTAAAGAAAACCAGTTTAAATTAAAAAATTTCTACAACTCTTTACTTCCTCCATTTCCTCAAATAAGCTTCTTCTCAACTGTTTTTCTTGGCAAAACATGGAACAAAGACGCTAATAATAATAACTTAAATGCTAGACACTATATTTGCATCATTTCACTTTGTCCTCAAAATAACATAATTTAGGTATCCATGTTATTTCAATTTTACAAATGGTGTGACTGAGGCTTAGAAAGAATTGTTACCTGCCCAGAGTGGCACAGCTAGTAAATTGTAGAGCCAGTATTTGAACACAGGTCTATGTGGCTACATAGTTCAAATTCTTAAATACATCCCCATAGAGGGTCACAAATGTTTATATCATAAATGTAAATCATAGAAGTGACAATTTTGAGATTAAATCTATGCTTGGTAGGAACAACTGTACTGTGCTATTTATCTTTGGCAGTGGGAGGAAAAGTCTTTCACATACGCTAGAGTTTTTCCATTTGTGCAATAATGATTTTCATTTCTCTCTAAAAGAGTAGAGAAGATTTGAAATTTGCCCAAAGACCACGACATGATTACCAATCTACTCAGAGCTTTTTGCTTAATCTGAAACTATATTAATCTTTATGTCCGAAAGTTCCAACTATTAAGACCAAACATACTTGTAAACAGTGACCTGGTGATTCAGTATTTTTATAGTATTATATAATGGACCAGGGATATGTCCTAGATACACAGGAAAGTAGAGTGGTTCACTTGGCTTACTTTTAGTATGCATGTGAGTATGTGTAGGAGTTTGCATATGGTGGACATAGAGAAAAAGGAGAGTATTCAGAACCATCTAGCCTCACAGATTTATTTTAAGAGTCACCAAATGATATATGTCTTCAGAGCAAAGGATATTTTTAATCAGTTATTTAAAGACTCCCATGTATTCTGTAATTCATGCATTAGTTGAATTTTCTTCAATACTTTGAATATTTTTATCCTTGAAAAGTATGCAGCCAAAAGTACACTCTTGAAATTGTCTTTCTTGAGTTTGATTTACTGCTCTGATGCTTGCTAAATAGAAATATATCAGAAAAGGCTAAAATAAATAGCTAACCACATTACAGAAGCTAGTGCTAAGCTATGATAGGCCTAAAACTGTATATATTTTGCATTACCATGTGTTAGTAGTTTTCAGATTAAAAACGATTTATAAAATAACTGTTTTTCTCAAAACAGACATTTCACCAAGGAATACTATTTTTCTGTTTATGTCCTAAAATATTTGAAAGGAAATTTTTAAAACCTGGAATGTGTGTATTATAAATCAGAGACCACAAAATTAGAGGCCACAGGCTTTTGTTAGTCCACAGAAAGGTTTTACTTGAGTATAAATTTGAGCCATATGAAAATACAGACTTTGCATGTTAGCACTCTCCTATGTAAAATGTAATTTTTGGACAAAAAATTGAGCTCTTCTTCTTTGACACAGTTTGACATGCTGAATGCTGAAAATTGCTATCTGCCATTTTAAAATGGAAGGAGGACTGCTGATTTCCACTAAAGTGATACCTTCCTATGGTGAAGCTGAAGAGGTGGTTAGTACGAGTGGATAGTAATGTTGTTTGCAACTCTGTAAGGTAGTACTTTTCAAACTTTAGAGTGTGTAAGAATCACCTAAGAATCTCAGAAAATGCAAATTCTGGGGCTATACCCCCAGAGATTCGGACTCAATAGGTTGGGAGTAGAAATCTGAGTATTTGCATTTCTAACAAGCTTCCAGGTGATGCTGCTGTTATTGGACCTCAGGCACATTTTGAAGAACACTCACTGACCTGAAGAAGAATCTCAACTTTTCAAAAGGCATTCAACTCACATCATATACAAAAATTAGCTTAAAATGTAATCAAAGACCTAAATGTGAGAACTATTTTAAAAAGCAGTAAAATCTTAGAAGCTATAAAAAAATAAAACTTAGAAGAAAATGTAGGCATAAATATTCATGACCTTGAATTATACACCAGCAACAACAAAATCAAATAGATAAATAGACATCATCAAAATTGAAACAGTTTTTCTTCGAAGGACACCAATAAGAAAGTGAAAAGACAATTTACGGACTAGGAGAAAAATTTTGCAAATCCTGTATATGATAAGGGACTATTACAACTCAACACCACACAGAGACTTGTGCATGAATGTTCACAGCATCACCATTCATAACAGCCAAAAAAGTAGAAATAACCAAATATCCATCAAATGATGAATGGATAAATAAAATGTGTTATATGCACACAATGGAGTACTATTTGGCAATAAAAAAGAATGACACATGCTACTATGTGAATGAATTTTGAAACTTTATGCTAAGTAAGAGAATTCAGCTACAAAGGAGCACCTATTGTATGATTCCATTTACATAAAATGTCCAAAATAAGCAAACCTATAGAGGCAAAAAGTAGATTTGTAACTGCCTAAGGCTGGGGAAGAGGGAATATGAGGATTGCAGGGTTGTGTGCTAAGGGGTGTGGGGTTTTGGGGGGGTAATAAAAATGTTCTAAAATTGGTTGTTGTGATGGATGTACAACTCTGAGAATATATTAAAAATCACTGAACTGTATACTTTAAATGGGTGAATTGCATGTAACGTGAATTATATCTCAATAAAGCTCTTTTAAAAAAGGCATTAAAATGTTTATTGAGCAACTACTGTATTTTGAGCACTGTCTTCCGATTAAATAGCAATTTCTCTGGAAAATTTTTGTAACCTTTACCCTTCCCAGTGACTTGATTTGATCCTTTGACTATGTGCTTTCAACACAGTGTCTACTCCTCCCTCAGAGCATGTGTGAGACTTTAATGTGAAAGAGTGTTTAACATTCTGTCATCTTTCTCAGATTCCAAATTCCAGTGACAAGGAATGTTTTGTCTGCTATGTTATCCTCATAACACAGTTTTTGGTAGAGTTGCTGCTTAATGAATTATTCTCAAATAATTAATGAAGGGCTCATGGTCTTATGGGAAAATAAATCTCCTTGTTTATAATCTCATAACACTCTGGTAGCATGAGGTGAAGAGAAAGCCAAGCACTTCCTAGGCTATTCACAGGCATAGAGGCATAGTTACTGTGGAGACAATGCGACTTTTGTTACAATCAAAGAAGAAACCAACAGAATAGCTTAAAAAGGAGCATAGGCTTGCAGAAGATTTAGATTAAAATTCTGACCATGTTTTTCGTTATTGTTGTTTTTGTTTTTAAGCCCTGCCACTCTGGACAAGTTGCCTCATCCAGCTAAACTTCAGTTTCCTCATCACAAAGCACTGGTAAAGATACTCACTTCTTTCCTCTCTGGGTGGTTCTGAAGAACAAACAACATAACCCAGATGTTAATTCCCTACAAAGATATGAAACTGTACAAATATAATTTGCTAATGGTGTAGCGTAACAGTAAAGAATTAAAAATATGACAACTAAAGACAGACATTTATTTCGATCAGAACCAAAGAGCAGACGTTCTTAATTGTCCCCACAAAAGCTATTTCCCCTTTCTTCCTTGCTAACAGATCCCAATTTTGTTTGGGCAGCCAGGTGTCCTCCCTAAGAAATAAATTATAACTGGTTGAAGCAAGTCATTAAAATTATGTTTCTGTTACCTACAATTGGTCTTGGGATAGACATTAATTCAATTCTGGCCAATGACAAGCAGGGTGAATCTATTTTGTGCTCCAGGGAAAGATCTTCCTCCTTGAAAAGAGGCACGCAAGAGAAATCCTTTGACAACCACCCATCCTACTTCCTGCATGAGAATCTGTCCTATAAGTTCCTCAGGCAGAGCTCTGCTGCCTCCAACTTCCAATCAAGAAGGAAGGGCCAAGACAATCACAGGGACGCTGCACCAACAACTGCCACTGACCCATCAATCCTGGAACCACTTCCCCCCAGACTTGTCACCACGTGAGCAGAATAACTGCACGTAACATGGAAGCTGCCGCTACTAGTGAGGTTTTAAAATAGTTGTTTTTGAAATTACTCTAACCAATACTGAGCTCTTTGGGTAAGTACAACGGCATGGTGACATGGGGAAGACTAGGCATCTCTCCTAAGGGCTTCCTCAGCTATGTAAAGCACTGGCAGTCCACTGTCTCCTTGTTTTTTTGCTATGTTAGAGCTGTAACAATAGGCAATTAAATTTTTGAAAATTGGAAAACTTGCTCTTGAAATTAAGCAGATTAACTGAAATGATAAATGGTATTTTTAAATGTTCACATCTAAGTACTTGTCACACTAATTTTGAGAAAAGAAGAGAAGACAAAGCATAGGAGAAAAGAGGGTGAGTTTTTTAAGCCTGAAGAATTTGCTGATCTCTAACGCAGATTCCTATGGGTTCACAGCACCGTTTTCAACAAGGTACATTGTATAGTTGAAGACTAATTATGCAAGTTTCTGTGTGGCTTTTGTAGCCTCGCTGTCCCAGCCAATGTTTGTCTCTTTTATTAGAGTAACCATGTCAAAGCAGCTGTGAGGCCCAGGAATGCATAAGCAGAAACACACACACACACACACACACACACATTCACACAATTATTTATGACAATTCTTTAAAGTAAATGAGATTTAATTTCTACCCACTTGCATTTCTTTGGGGGATACTTTCATTGAAAATACAGAAGTGCTAACTCTTAGGTAAATAAAGCATCTAGTGGGAACTCAGACAATGGATCTTAATGCTGCTTAACACTGTGTCTAAAAGGAATGATTACTGACACATAGTTTTCAATGAATTTAGTCCTCTTCCCTTCAGAGATAAATCCATGGCAGCTTCAGCCTTGGTAAGCATGGATAAAGCTGAATGATTCTAAAATACAGTAATGAGTCATTTGTCTGACAAGGCTGACTCCAAGCTCATCGATGGCAAGGCCCTTCCTTTGCCTTATTTATTACTGAATTCCCAATGGTGGGCAAAATGCCTGGCACAGAGTAGTGGCTCAAAATTTTTTGCAGAATAAATGTTTGAATGAATGAGGGAATTAATAAATCAGTAAGTCTCCAAATTGTATCACTATGTTTCCCTTTTAATTTCTTTTCTAGATCATGGACATTTTTATAAAATATCTTTCAAACTCCATGTATTATGAATTTTTTGAACCATGAGGACATATATGACACTACACAATTTAGATCATTATGAGCTAGAGTGAAGAACTGTTAGATTTTAGTTTTATAAATGTTATGCATAAACTGAGAGTGGGTAATATGTGGTTTCCAGTAGGGACTCAGGACACAAAAAGTAACTCACAGACCTGATAATACCTAAGAAATCCACTAGGTTTAGGGTCATCGGCGTAATCATGGCCTGTTCTGGACAATAAACTTTGACCAAAAAATGGTTCTCTTGTATTTGGTAAGGTCATCCTTTTTCATACAATCCCACAGCTTCAAGTAAGACTCCTAGGAAGGAATAAAAAAAGGATCTCATCCATCTAGATAGGCAATACAACTTAATCCTGGGATGGAAGATATTGTAGCCAAGTTGCTCTAGGCTCTCACTCTTCGCCATCTAGAGGAAAGGAAATGGCCTAAACAACCTCATATGCAACCTCCCAGATCAACCATATTGCTGCTTTATTTGATACTATCCTTTATACAAACCTTGCTTATTCCTGTTTTAATTTCCCAGGTCATGACAACCTCAAAAAGTATCCTTCTCAGCTCTCCTATACTCACAATAATGCCCTTTTTCTTTATAACAATTTATGCATTCAATACATTCTGAAGTAATCTCTTCCTTCTCTGAATTCCTAAACCATGTATAACCTGCCCTATGTCATTTGCCTATGCATGATCTGTCCTCTATTATTTCACTATGTATAGCCAATCGTATAAAATTTCAGCATATATAGCTTGTCCTGTATCATTTCATCATGATCACTATTATTTTTAACAATAGATACCTTTTATTCTTTATATATTATGTGTTAGGTGCTATGTTGGGTGCTTCATAAATGTGTGTCATGGTTATATCTCAGGTATATCCTGACAACAGCCTTCTGCGTTACCCAGCCTATGCCAAAGTAGAAACAAAGACTCAAAAAAGATGCTGACATCAGTATAATTTCTTGACTAGAAAGTGACTGTGCCTCCCCTTGAATACTAGACAAAGCGTTTATCCCTATGCGTTCTTTTTATTTTCTTTCTAGATCATGGACTCTGTGCTTTTATAAAAGCAGGGTTTGCAGAAAGGCCAGGAGAAAGAGGCAGAAAGAGTGGAGGGCTCTGAGTAACCAAAGAAAAAAGAAGTTTCCATTCTGGAGGACCAGGAAGTAGCACAGAAAGGACAACTCTCCCAATCTTTCTGAAGAATGGAGGACCCATTATCTAAGGACAACCCACTAAACCAACAGTCCTGGTCACTTATAAGTCCCTAAACGAAGGGTGCCCAAGTATAGGAATTGTTATGTAGTTTTTCCCATTTGCTCTGAATTAGGAAGCCTTGGTCTATATGATATTTGGAAGGATTTTGTAAAAACTATCACCATGTCTATATATCTTATGAATTCACCTTGATTATAAACCTCTAAAGGACAAGAATGGTATTCGATTCATCCCAGAGGTATAGTAATTATCCTATTAACTAATATACTCAATTACCCAAGATGTCTCATTCATCAAAAACATACTTAATAAACAGCTCATTTAGATAAGAGGAAGCACAGGCTTCTGAAAGGCCAGTAAATTTCAGATGGCAATAAGATTAAGAAACAATTACAATCCATTTCTGTCCTCCACCATCCAAGCAAACATCAAACTGTCATTCTTTTGATACTAAGTCATATAAAATGTTAACAAGGCTAACGACTTTAAAAACTAGGCAAAGCACAGAGCATATCTATTAACGGGGAGTAAGAGGGTCCCAGGAACTTAGGCCTTTCTTACTAGTTAACCAAAAGAATGGAAAAATGACTTTTATCACTTTTACCTTTCCCTCTAAGCAACAAAGTACTAGTTAAGAAAGTTTTCAGGTTTGTCTACTGCATAATTTGTGATATTATTAATCATGAAGGAATTCATTATTTTGCCACCTAATTAGTGAAACGAACCTCCACTTAACACCTTGTGCTGAAAACGTGTCAGCACTTCATTACACAGATATTGGAAACTGCAATCTGGTTGCTATGGTAACAATAAGATCCAATGGGGATTTTTGTGTTTAGCTGACATATCTAGATCAAACAGAATACAATTAAATGGAAAAAATCTAACTTAAAGCACTTCTGTACTCAGAACGAAGCAAAAATTGTTTTTTGAAACTGCCAATTTCAAATAAAATGATTGCCTAAGTCTCCACAGAAATAAAAAACTTCTTTTTCATATTTCATTATCCTTGGACCTGCATTTTTTACTTTGAAAATGAAAATCACTATTGTAGAAACACTCAGATCATAACCTCCATTGTTTCAAAATTTTATTGATTATAATAATGTATAAATCACGTTACAAGTCACAGAGTTAAGCCAAAGCAAGGAAAACAAAAGATGTGCGGCCTTAAAACAACAAATAAATCAGAAACAGAGATTGCTTTATGTTAATATGATTCTGTGACAGTAATTGGCAGGGAAGCTTGTTAAAAAGGCAATTCATTAAAAGTTATAGCTTTGGTTGGCTGGATGTCAGATTTTCCCCATCCATCCTTTATGCTGTGCCTCTGCCTTCATTTGCAATACTTGATTTGTACAGTTTGACATATGTATAGTGGAGCTCTTGGGTCAATATTAAAATATAAAAATATTCCAGTCAGCAAATAATTATTGAGCCCTCACTCATTCCAAAATAAATATAACACGCTATAATTTGTATATTTTAATCTTCCTTTTAAAATTTCAGTTGATCTCAAAATATGCAATGCCTGACTTGCACCACCCGATTCAGCACCTAAACAAAGAATAACACTGCATAGCCTTGGGTAGTCAAGACCTAGTTTCTGTCAAGACTAAGGTGCCATTAGCGACACAGGAGGCAAGACCCAAGAGACTAAGAGAAGCCTAGGGTGGGTGTGGCTTGTGCTTAGCAAGTGAACTCAAGAGCAAATAATGCCAGCAAAGTGTAACAAAAAGAGAAGTTGCTTGACAGTTGGAACCCCAAATGGTCAGTGCCCAGGAAGGCTCTTAGCAGCAAAAAGGATTTGAAATTTAATTGCAGCAAAGATCTCACCATTGAAAAACATAAAATACTGGGCAGGAAAGCAAGGTATTAGCAAACCTGCTACTTAGTTTGGGAAGCTGTTTTAAGAAGTAATTTTTGCTGATGCAGAGTCCACAGGAGCCAACAAGCCATTACTGAAGTCCCATATGACACAGAATAAGTAGCTCTGCCACTGGACATGCAAGTTTGAGAAGTGATAACTCTTGAGAATCTGACCATATAATATATAAGAATATATTAGTGACTAAAGACTCAAGAGAGCCCTAAAATAACTATAAGAAGTGTGTTCATAGAAAATCTTTATATAGAAATTATTTTGCCAGTCTTAATAATGAATTATCAGGATTATAAATACAGGGAGGCCCTATCCATACAACTTCAAGAGTCATGACCAAAGCCTTTTGCATATATTATTGTGCTGGCTTCAACTTCACTGGAAGCACAAAAGGTAAATACTCTTCTATAAAATAAAAATACGAAACCACACTTTGATAATCCAGATCCCATTTACTCAAGGCAAAATAATATATATTAAATTTTCTATATTTCTGTAGAATTCATAATTATTTAAGTCAGCAGTAGTCATGCATATTGAGTATAACATGTCTTCAGGGCTACTTTGGTGGCTTCAATTTGGTGGCTTCACTTTTAGCTTTTGGTCGTTATGCTAACTAGAATCTCTCTTAGCACTACACTGAGTTCTCAACTCCATGATTGGAGCTGTAATACATAGGCTTACAGCTGTGGAGCAGATTGAAGTTTCGTGCATGACTTACAAAAAGTGTCTGAGCTTTACACATTATTGTTAAATATTTATTTAGTCAATTCCTACTTATCACTTAGGAAGATGGATGACTTTATTATGAGCTACACAAGACTATTTAAACATCAGTCTATAGCAAATATGAAAGGATACACTATTTTTTGTTTGTTTTATAATTAAACCTTTTATTTTGAGGCAATTTTAATCCACAAACTAGAGTTTTAAGAAATACTATAAGAAGCTCCTGTGTATCTTTATTCAGTTTCACCCAATGGTAACATCTTGTAAAACTATAGTACAGTATCCTATTTAGGATATTGACACTGATACTATAAAGTTACAGAACATGTCACCAAGTATCCCTCATGTTGTCTTTTACAACCAAACCCACTTTATTGACAGCCCTAGCCTCTCTTTAGTCCCTGGCAGCTGCTAATCTGTACTCTGTGTCTGTAATTTTGTCATTTCAAGAAAGTTATATAAAGAGAATCATACAATATGTAATCTTTGGGGACTGGCTTATTTTACACAACATAATTCTCTGGAGATTCATCCAGGTTGTTGCATTTATCAAGAGTTTGTTCCTTTTTATTGCTGAGTTATTATTCCACAAGTGTTTAACCATTCATTCATTGAAGGACAACTGGATTGTTTCCAGCTTTTAGATAGTATGAATAAAGCTACTATAAATATTCATATACAGACTTTTGTGTGAATGTGTTTTCATTTTTCTGTGATAAATGCCCAGGAATGCAATTTATAAGTCATATAGTAGTTGCTTGTTTAGTTATACAAGAAACTGCCAAACTGTTTTCCAGAATAGGTGTACCATTTAACATTTCCAAAAGTGATGTATAAGTGATCTAGTTTCTTAGCATTCTTGCCAGCATTTGGTGTTACTATTTTTTATTTTGGACATACTGATTAAGTGTATAGTGAGATCTCATTGTGGTTTTAATGCCCCTAATGAAATATTGATTTTCTTTTCATGAACTTGTTTGCCATCTGTATATATCTTCTTCACATCTTTTGCTTATTTTGGAATAGGAATGTTTTGGGGTTTCTTTTTACTGTCGGGCTTTTTAATTGAAGTAACATTGATTTATAACATAAGTTCCATATATATACTATTTAGCCATCAAAAAGATGGAATCTTACCATTTATGATAACATGGATGGAACTTGAGGGTATTATGCTAAGTGAAATAAGTCAGATGTAGAATGACAAATACTGTATGACTTCACTTGTATGTGGAATATAAAAAACAATCAAACAAAAATACTGCTGAGCTTTGAGAGATCTTTATATACTCTAGATTCTAGTCCTTTGTCAGATATGCAGTTTGCCAAATTTTCTCCCAGGTTGTAGCTAGTCTTTTTTATCTTCTTAACAACAGTCTTTCACAGAGCCAAAGTTTTTAATTGTGATCAAGTCCAATTTACCAAATTTTTATTTTATGTATCATGTCAAGTGATAGAACACTTTGACTAGCTCTAAATCCTGAAGATTTCATCCTAACTTTTCTTCTAAAAGTTTTATAGCATTATGTGCTACATTTAAATTCACGATCAATGTTAACCCAACATTTGCATAGTGTGTGAGACTTAAGTTGGAGCTCACTTTTTTGTTTATGCTACGTATGTGCTCCAGTAGAAAAGTTTTTTCTCCACTGAATTAATTTATTTCCTTGTCAACAGTTAGTTGGATGTATCTGTGTGGTCCATTTCTCTGTTTCTAGTCTGTTCAATTGGTCTATCTCTGCCAATATCGTATAGTTTGGATCATGAGTCTTGAAAGTAAGTAGACTGATTCTTCCCACCCTATTCTTTTTCAAAATTGTTTTAGCTATTCTACATCTGTTGTCTTTCTATTAAATTTCAGAATAATTTTGTCTATATAAAAAGTGTCGCTGGGAATTTGCTAGAAATTGTGTTAAATCTGTATATCCATTTAGGCAGAACTGATATCATTATTCGTTGAGTCTTCTCTTGATGAACATGGTACATCTGTGAATGTATTTAATTTTTCTCTGAATTCTTTTTAACAGCATTTTATAGTTTGCAGCATACAACTCTTGTTCATGTTCTGACTGGCTTACATTTAAGTACTTTAATTTTTTGAGTGATTATAAGCAGCTCTGTATTTTTAACTTCAGTGTCTCAAATTCATTGCTAATATATAGAAATACATATTAAATTGTATTTAAATTGATTTTTTAAATTGTATCTTGTGATCATGATGAATTGACTTATTAGTTCTAGGAGTTTTTCTAGTAGAAAACTATGTCATCTGCAAATAGGGGAAGTTTGAGATCTTCATTTCCAATCTATGCATTTTATATCCACTTCTCGCCTATTGCACTGGCTAGAACTTCCAGCAATATGTTGAGTAGGAGTGCTGACATATTTGCTTTGTTACCAATCTTTAGGTGAAAAGTATGTAGTCTTTCACCATTAAGTAAAATATTATATATGGTCTTTGTGGGGTTTTTTTAAGATGCTCTTTATCAAGTTGAGGAAGTTCCCCTCTATTCCTATTTTTCTGAGAGATTTTTGTGATGAATGAGTGTTAAATTTTGTCAAATACTTAAATTGTGTGATTTGTTCTGTGATTGTTATTATGGTATGTTACACTGATTTTTTAAAATATTAAACCAATCTTGCACCCCTGGAATAAACCCAACTTGGTAATGGTATATAACTCTTTTCACGTATTGCTCAGTTCTATTTGATAATATGTTTTGGGGTTCTGCATCTTATTAATGAGGGATATCAGTCTATAGTCTATTTCTATTTTTGCACTGTCTTTTTCTGGTATTGGTATCAGGGTAATAACTGCTTTATAAAATGACTTAATAAGTGTTCCCTCGTCTATTTTTTGGAAGCGTTTGTGCAAAACTCGTGTTAATTCTTTCAATGTTTGGTAGAATCCTCCAGTGAAACCTTGTGCCCCTGAGGATTTCTTTTTGGGGAAGTTTTTACTTACAAATTCAATTCCCTTAATAGTTATAGGGCTATTCAAATTACTACTTCATACTGGGTGATTTGTATTAGTTTGTACTTTTTGAGAAATTTGCCTATTTCATCTGAGTCGTCAAATTTCCATGTGAAGAGTTGTTTGCAACATACACTTATAGGCTTTTTGTTGTCTGCAGGTCTGTAGCTACACCCCTTATTTCATTTCTGCTATTGTTAAATTGTACTTTCTTATATTTTCTTTGTCAGTTTGGCTAGAATTTTGTCAATTTTACTGATCTTTTCTCAGAGCTAAATCTCTCTTATAGATGTACTCTATTGCTTCTGTTTTCAACTTAATTACTTTCTGCTCTTATGTTTATTATTTTCTTCCTTCTGCTTGTTTTGGGTTTATTTGCTCTTCTTTTTCTAGATTTTTGATGTAGAAGCATATATTACTGATTTTTTTCTTCATTTCAAATGTATGTATTTAGTGCTATAAATTTTCCTATCAGCACTGCTTCAGCCATTTAGCCCCATCAATTTTGATATGTTGTATTTTCCTTTTCATTCAGCTAAGTATGTTTTTTATATTTCATTTGATACTTCTTCTTTTACTCATAGATTGTCTAGAGGTGTGCTATTTAATTTTCAAGAGTTTGGAGATTTTCCTGATATATTTTGTTACAATTTCTAGTTTAATTTTATTTTAGTCAGAGAGTACAATTTGTATGATTTCAATTTTTTAAAATTTGTTCAGGATTTTTTATAAGGACCAAGATATGGTCCACATTGGTATACGTTCCATTGGCACTAGGAAAGAATGCGTATTCTGCTATTGTTGGGTGGAATATTTTATAAATATCTATTAGATCCTGTTTGTTAATAGTACTTTTGAGTTTTTCTATATCCTTACTAATTTTCTATTACTCTAATCAATTATTGAGAGAAGACTGTTAAAGTTCAACTATATTTATGGGTTTGTCTACTTATCCTTTCAGGTTAGTTATTTCTCCTTTCAGTTTTTATTTTACGTATTTTGTAGCTTTGTTATTTTGTGGATACATATTTAGGATTGTTATGTCTTCTGAAGGACACTTTTATCACTATATAATGACTTTCTATGTCTCTGAAAATTCTCTTTGCTCTGAAGTCTACTTTATATGATATTAATATCTTATACTAATATCCTGCTTTATTTTAATGAATCTTTGTATGATATATTTTTCTATCCCTTTACTTTCAAATGGACTATATCCTTACATTTAAGGTGAGTTTCTTCTAGACAACATATAATTGGGTTATTTTTTATTTTTGTGTCAGCAGTGGTGTTTTCTTAAATCTACTCTTTCAATCTTTGTATTTTAACGGATTTTTTAATAATTTATATTAATTAATTTTAATATTTTAGGGCTTAACTATGCCATTTTACTTTTGTTTTATCTCAATATTTTTCATTTTTCTCTTTTTTCTGTCATCTTATGAAATACTTAAAGATACTTCTTTGGAATTCAATTTTGATTTATCTATACTTTTTTTTTAATCTTTATTGGAGTAAATGTTGTGTTAGTTGCTGCTATACAACAAAGTGAAACAGCTATATGCATACATATATCCCCATATCCCTCTTAAGCCTCCCTCACACCCTCCCTATCCCACCCCTCTAGGTCATCACAAAGCATCGAGCTGATCTCCCTGTGCTATGCAGCAGCTTCCCACTAGTCATCCATTTTACATTTGGATGATACTCTCTCGCTTCGTCCCAGCTTCCCCTTCCCACTCTGTGTCCTCAAGTCCACTCTCTGTCTGCATATTTATTCCTTCCCTGCCACTAGGTTCATCGGTACCATTTTTTTAGATTCCATATATGTGCATTAGCATATCTATATACTGGTTTTGAGTGTATGTCTTTGTATAACTTTTTAGTGTTTGCTTTAGATATTACATTATACATTTACACATTTTATCACAGACTACTACTGTGAACATTTTACAAGTATAGTATATATACTTTACCTCCCTTTCAGTCCCCTTAAACGCCATTTTAAATTTTTGTAAATATTTCCTCTGCATACACGTAGAACCAAATCTGATGGTTTTATAATTTTCACTTCAACCATCAAAAATTTAGAAAATTCAAGAGAAGTATTTTTCCATATTTTTGCTTACTATGTTGAAATGATGTTTCAACATTTCACCTTTTACCATTGCTTTGTTTAGAGAACTCCTTTTAGCCACTCATTAGGGTATGTCTGCTGGAAACAAGTTCTTTTCATTTTTCCTTATTTGAGAATGTCTTGATTTACCCTTTATTTCTGAAGGATATTTCCATTTGGTATAAGATTCCTGGTTGACAGTTCTTTTCTTTCAGCACTTCAGAAATGGTGGGTCACTTCTTTCTGTCCTCTATGGTTTTCTATTAAAATTCATTGTCATTTGAATACGTTCCTCTATAGGTGAGTCATCATTTCTTTCTCTTTCTGCTTTCAAGATTTTTCTTTGTCTTTAGCTGACAAAAGTTTTACCATGATATGTCATGACGTAGATTTCCTAAGGTTATTCTATTTAGAATTTGCTTAGAATCTTGAACTTGTATGTTTACATCTTGCTATACTTTGGAAGTTTTCAGCCATTCAAGTACTTTTCAGTACTTCAAGTACTTCTTTATCTCAGTTCTATTTTTTCTCTTCTACTGAGACATCAAAGACAAAAAAGTTAGATCTTTTGTTATAGTCCAACAGGTTCCTGAGGCTATGTTCATTTTTTCTCCACTCTTTTTTCTTTCTGTTGTTAATTGGATAATTTCTATTGTTGTGTCTTCTTGTTCACTGATTCTTCCTTCTTTCCCCCTCTACTCTGTTCCTGAGCCCATCAACTGATTTATTTTGGTTGCTGTATTTTTCAGTTCTAAAATCTCTGTTCATTTCCTCTGACAGAACTATTTCTTTATTAAGACTTTCTATTTATTTTGCTGAGACTTTCTATTCGTTCATTTGTTTCAAATATGTTCATAATTTCTCACTGAAGTATGTTTATGATGGCTGCTTTAAAATCTTTCAGACAATTCTAATATCCTTGTCATCTTGGTGTTTCTATATATTGATTTTTTTTCCCTTCAGTGTGTAATCTTCCTGCTTCTTGGTATGACAAGTTACTTCCTATTGAAGCCTGGATATTTTGGATATTACTTTATGAGACTCCCATAATGACAAATCCAGTGGTCAATGATCAATCCTTATCTTACTTGATTAATCAGTAATATTTGGCATTTTCTAAATCCTTCCTTCTTAAAGAACTTTCCTCACTTGATCTCTTATTATCCTTCTACTCCATTGCTCTTCCTTCCTTTAGTTCCTCTTGTAACTATTAAAGGGTCCAAGGTCAGGCTTTAGACCTATTCTCTTTCTACATTCCCTAAACAATCTATTCCAGGTTTTAATATACTATAATGTACACTGCCAACTCAATATTCACATATCCAAGTTAGACTTCACCCATAATTCAAGATTCATATACTCTACCAACTACTCAACATCTCCATATGATTGTCTAATAAATATCTCAACCTAATCATATAAGTGGAATTCTTAAGCTGTTCTCTCAAACCAATGTTTTCTGCCATCTCCCCAATCTCAGTAAACGGCCCTACATTCCTTCATTTGCTCAAACCAAAGTCCTCAAATCATTCTTAATTTTTAATTTACTCTCTTACCTCATACTGAGTTCATCAGAAAATACAATCCTTCAAAGTATATCCAGAATCTTATCAGTTCTGCAAACCTTCATTGCTATCATCCTGGTCCAAATTATCATTTCTCACCTGTTCTTCTGCTTCGGTGCTTGCCCCTTGCAGACTAGTCTTTCTTCTATACTAGAAATAAGATTATATGACCCATCTGTTTAAAATATCCCAGTGTTTTATACATTCCATAGAATAGTATCAAAAGGCCTCACCATGATATATTAAGCCTTACATGATTTGGTCTTTTTCTTTTTTAACAATAAGGTACAATGGACAAAAAGTGGTAGAAGTAGCAAGTGCCCTAGTAGCTACACCTATTACTTTTATATCATCTTTTCTATTGAAAGTTACACAAATATTTGTTTATACTCTTTTAGCAGAGAAATGGATTACTTAGGGGGTTACTAGCAAGTACTTTTCAAAATCAGATTTTGTACTGTTTTTTAAATTTAATGAGTATCTTCATGAAATTAAAACTTTTCCATAGCAGTCAATTAAAACAGAAATTGTGCTTAGTCCCACAATTTACTTTCATACCTTAGTATGTCATGTAAAACTCAGAAATTGTACTCTCACAAATCACTGTCCTATTGTTGTTATGGCCCATCTTTTTGAATCCTCAAAAGATGTTTCATAACCCTTTTAATAAATTGTTCTAACTTAAAATTAAAAACTAATAAACTTTGTTTATGTCAACGCATAGCATGGCACACCATGCTAAACTCTGAAATTCCTCCCTTTAATTCAGAATAGTATATAATTAAGGAAAGAGAAATTTTATATTGAGGAAAAAATTATTGGGAAGATGAAAAGGACAAATACTATTTTAGATAAAGAGTTCTCCAGGTTTTTTTTAAAGAGTTCCTTTAAGGGTCTCTTTATCACAATCATCAATGGCTATTGTATGGTTATTATGCAGATGTACACATCAAAGTTTAAGAATTGATAATATAAAAGATCCATGACACCAAAGCCTATCACCATTTACATATTCTCTAAACAAAAATTTATTGAATATCTACTTTTATACAAAGAATTATATTTGACATTCTTGTATTTGATGAATGTAAGTGACCTTTTCTGAATAAGGCCAAAACATTTATAATTATAAAAACTAAGGAGATTTGAATGACATTTTGCAGCAGATGATGATTTTTTTTAATTTTATTTCATTTTTTAATACAGCAGGTTCATATTAGTTATCTATTTTATACATATTAGGGTATATATGTCAATCTCAATCTCCCAGTTCATCCCACCACACCCCCACTTTCCCCCCTTGGTATCCTTATGTTTGTTCTCTACGTCTGTGTGTCTATTTCTGCCTTACAAACTGGTTCATCTGTACCATTTTTCCAAATTGTTAATATATGTGTTAATACCCAATATTTGTTTTTCTCTTTCTTACTTACTTCACTCTGTATGACAGTCTCTAGGTTCAGCCACGTCTCTACAAATGACCCAATTTCGTGCCTTTTTATGGCTGAGTAATATTCCATTGTATATGTGTACCACATCTTCTCTATCCATTTGTCTGTCGATGGGCATTTTGGTTGCTTCCATGTCCTGGCTATTGTAAATAGTGCTGCAATGAACATTGGGGTGTATGTATCTTTTTGAATTACGGTTTTCTCTGGGTATATGCCAAGTAGTGGGGTTGCTGGATCATATGGTAATTCTATTTTTAGTTTTTTAAGGAACCTCCATACTGTTCTCCATAGTGGCTGTATCAATTTACATTCCCACCAACGGTGCAAGAGGGTTCCCTTTTCTCCACACTCTCTCCAGCATTTGTTGTTTGTAGATTTTCTGATGATGTCCATTCTAACTGGTGTGAGGTGATGCCTCACTGTAGTTTTGATTTGCATTTCTCTAATAATTAGTGATGTTAAGCAGGTTGTCATGTGCCTCTTGGCCATCTGTATGTCTTCTTTGAGAAATGCCTATTTCGGACTTCTTCCCAGTTTTTGATTGGGTTGTTTGTTTTTTTAATATTGAACTGCATGAGCTGTTTATATATTTTGGAGATTAATCCTTTGTCCATTGATTTGTTTGCAAATATTTTCTCCCATTCTGAGGGTTGTCTTTTTGTCTTCTTTATAGTTTCCTTTGCTGTGCAAAAGCTTTTAAGTTTAATTAAGTCCCATTTGTTTATTTTTGTTTTTATTTCCATTATTCTAGGAAGTGGGTCAAAAAAGATCTTGCTGTGATTTATGTCAAAGAGCATTCTTCCTATGTTTTAGAGTCCAGTCTTATATTTAGGTCTTTAATCAATTTTGGGTTTATTTTTGTGTATGGTATTAAAGGGTGTTCTAATTTCATTCTTTTACATGTAGCTGTACAGTTTTCCCAGCACCACTTACTGAAGAGCCTGTCTTTTCTCCATTGTATATCATTGCCTCCACTATCATAGAGTAGTTGACCATAGGTTCATGGGTTTATCTCTGGGCTTTCTATACTGTTCCATTGATCTATATTTCTGTTTTTGTGCTAGTACCATATTGTTTTGATTACTGTATCTTTGTAGTATAGTCCCAAGTCAGGGAGTCTGATTCCTCCAGCTCGGTTTTTTTCCCTCAAGATTGCTTTGGCTATTCGGGTTCTTCTGTGCCTCCATACAAATTTTAAGATTTTTTGTTCTACTTCTGTAAAAATTGCTGTTGGTAATTTGATAGGGATTGCATTGAATCTGTAGATTGCTTTGGGCAGTACAGTCATTTTTACAATATTGATTCTTCCAAACCAAGAACATGGTATATCTCTCCATCTGTTTGTGTCATCCTTGATTTCTTTCATCAGTGTCATAGTTTTCTGAGTACAGGTCTTTTACCTCCTTACATAGGTTTATTCCTAGGTATTTTATTCTTTTTGTTGCAATAGTGAATGGGATTGTTTCCTTAATTTCTCTTTCTGATCTTTCATTGTTAGTGTATAGGAATGCAAGAGATTTCTGCCATTAATTTTGTATCATGCAATTTTACCAAGTTCATTGATTAGGTCTAGTAATTTTCTGGTGGCATCTTTAGGATTTTCTATGTATACTATCATACCATCTGCAAATAGTGACAGTTTTACTTCTTTTACAATTTGTATTCCGTTTATTTCTTTTTCTTCTCTGATTGCTGTGGCTAAGACTTCCAAAACTATGTTGAGTAACAGTGGTTACAGTGGACATCACTGTCTTGTTCCTGATTTTAGAAGAAATGCTTTCAGTTTTTCACCACTGAGATGATGTTTGCTGTGGGTTTGTCATATATGGACTTTATTATGTTGAGGTAGGTTCCCTCTATGCCCACTTTCTGAAGAGTTTTTATCATCAATCAGTGTTGAATTTTGTCAAAAGCTTTTTCTGCATCTATTGAGATGATCAAATGGCTTTTATTATTCGATTTATTAATATAGTGTATCACAGTAATTGATTTGCATATATTGAAGAATCCTTGCATCCCTGGGATAAATCCCACTTGATCATGGTGTATGATCCTTTTAATGTGTTGGCTTCTGTTTGCTAGTATTTTGTTGAGGATTTTTGCATCTATATTCATCAGTGATATTGGTCTGTAATTTTGTTTTTTTGTAATATCTTTGTCTGGTTTTGGTATCAGGTTGATGGTGGCCTCGTAGAATGAGTTTGGGAGTGTTCCTTCCTCTGCAGTTTTTTGGGAAGAGTTTGAGAAGATTGGTGTTAGCTCTTCTCTAAATGTTTGGTAGAATTCACCTGTGAAGCCATCTGGTCCTGGACTTCTGTTTTTTGGAAGATTTTTAATCACAGTTTCAATTTCATTACTTGTGATTGGTCTGTTCCTATTTTCTATTTCTTCCTGGTTCAGTCTTGGAAGGTTATATCTTCCTAAGAATTTGTCCATTTCTTCCAGGTTGTCCATTTTATCGGCATACAGTTGCCTGTAGTAGTCTCTTATGATGCTTTGTATTTCTGTGGTGTCCATTGTATCTTCTCCTTTTTCATTTCTAATTTTACTGATTTGAGTCCTCTCCCTCTTTTTCTTGATGAGTCTAGCTAAAGGTTTATCAGTTTTCTCAAAGAACCAGCTTTTAGTTTTATTGATCCTTGCTACTGTTTTCTTTATTTTTCATTTATTTCTGCTCTGATCTTTATGATTTCTCTCCTTTTGCTAACTTTGGGGGGTTTTTTGTCCTTCTTTCTCTAATTTCTTTAGGTGTAAGGTTAGGTTGTTTATTTGAGATGTTTCTTGTTTCTTGAGGTTGGACTGTATTGCTATAAACTTTCTCTTAGAACTGCTTTTGCTGCATCCCATAGGTTTTAGATCATCATGTTTTCATTGTCATTTGTCTCTAGGTATTTTTTGATTTCCTCTTTGATTTCTTCAGTGATCTCTTGGTTATTTCGTAGTGTATTGTTTAGCGTCCATGTGTTTGTGTTTTTTACGTTTTTTCCCTTGTAACTGATTTCTAATCTCATAGCGTTGTGGTCGGAAAAGATGCTTGATATGATTTAAATTTTCTTAAATTTACTGAGGCTTGATTTGTGACCCAAGATGTGATCTATCCTGGAGAATGTTCCATGTGCACTTGAGAAGAAAGTGTAATCTGCTGTTTGTGGATGAAATGTCTTATTATGTCAATTAAATCTATCTGGTCTATTATGTCATTTAAAGCTTGTGTTTCCTTATTAATTTTCTGTCTAGATGACGTTTCCATTGGTGTGAGGTGTTAACCCCACTATTATCGTGTTACTGTTGATTTCCTCTTTTATAGCTGTTAGCAATTGCCTTATGCATTGAGGTGCTCCTATGTTGGGTGCACATATGTTTATAATTGTTATATCTTCTTCTTGGATTGATCCCTTGATCATTATGTAGTGTCCTCCCTTGTCTCTTGTAACATTCCTTATTTTCAAGTCTATTTTATCTGAAATGAGGATTGCTACTCCAGCTTTCTTTTGATTTCCATTTGCATGGAATAGCTTTTTCCATCCCCTCACTTTCAGTCTGTATGTGTTCCTAGGTCTGAAGTGGGTGTCTTGTAGACAGAATATATACAGGTCTTGTATGTGTATCCATTTAGCAAGCCTGTGTCTTTTGGTTGGAGCATTTAATCCATTCATATTTAAGGTGATTATTGATATGTATGTTCCTATTACGATTTTAATTATTTTTAGTTCGTTTTTGTAGGTCCTTTCCTTCTGTGTCTCCCACTTAAAGAAGTTCCTTTAGCATTTGTTGTAGAACTGGTTTGGTGGTGCTGAATTCTCTTGGCTTTTGCTTGTCTGTAAAGCTTTTGATTTCTCCCTCAAATCTGAATGAGATCCTTGCCAGGTAGAGTAATCTTGGTTGTAGGTTCTTCCCTTTCATCACTTTAAATATATAGTGCCACTCCCTCTGGCTTGTAGAATTTCTGCTGAGAAATCAGCTGTTAACCTTACAGGAGTCCCCTTGTATGTTATTTGTCATTTTTCCCTTGTTGCTTTTAATAATTTTTCTTTATCTTTAATTTTTGTCAATTTGATTATTATGTGTTTCGGCATGTTTCTCCTCGGGTTTAGCCTGCCTAGGACTCTCGGCACTTCCTGGACTTGGGTGGCTATTTCCTTTCCCATGTTAGGGAAGTTTTCGACTATAATCTCTTCATATATTTTCTCAGTTCCTTTCTCTCTCTCTTCTCCTTCTGGGACCCCTATAATGTGAATGTTGGTGCATTTAATATTGTCCCAGTGGTCTCTTAGGCTGTCTTCATTTCTTTTCATTCTTTTTTCTTTATTCTGTTCTTGGCAGTGAATTCCACCATTCTGTCTTCCCGATCATTTATCCCTTCTTTTGCCTCAGTTATTCTGCTATTGAGTCCTTCTAGTGTATATTTCATTTCAATTATTGTATTGTTCATCTCTGTTTCTTCTTTAATTCTTCTACGTCTGTGTTAAACATTTCTTGCATCCTCTCAATCTTTGCCTCTATTCTTTTTCTGAGGTCCTGGATCATCTTCACTATCATTATTCTGAATTCTTTTTCTGGAAGGTTGCCTATCTCCACTTCATTTAATTATTTTTCTGGGGTTTTATCTTGTTCCTCCATCTGGTACATAGACCTCTGCCTTTTCATGTTGTCTATCTTTCTGTGAATGTGGTTTTCATTCCACAGGCTGCAGGATTGTAGTTCTTCTTACTTCTGCTGTCTGCCCTCTGGTGGATGAGGCTATCTAAGAGGCTTTGAGAAGATGTTTTTCTCATCTAAGAAGCTTACCATTTTCTTAAGTGTAGAACCTTCCTACATATGTACATTCTTGAGGTCTTTTACAAGTTGCCTCCTGCTTTTTACATGATAGGTAGCTGTTTTTACTTGTGTGTGACATATTTATGTCATTTAAAAGGTTTGTGGCATACTTTGTGTCAAAACCTTTGAGTGGAAATTGTGATATAACTGTCATTTGTCATTATCATGAGAACGTCCAGCTATAAAAAAAAGTTTCCAAATACTGTCAAAATTTAAATATTGTCAATACTCCTACCTCAAGCAAAATAGTATACTTACTAGTTGTGAATAACAACAGTTAGCTATTGTAGCTTGTATCCTACTAAGCATGTACTTGTTGAACATTTGTGTTAAATTGTTCTATATGTTTACAAGTTCTGTTCATTACTCCATGCTGACAGGCCAGTACCATGCTGTGTTATAGGTGTCTCAACGAACCATAGTGTACTGATCCATGCTTTTAGCTAACAGCAATAACTTCACTGATTGATAAGAAATTATAACAGAGATTATAGGGGAGCCCATCAATTTTTTTTTCATTTTATTTCTCCCAGAGAAATAAAAGGTGGGATATCTGGCCTCTTGTTTGCTCTGATTTCATACTGGCTCTATCTACTCTAATCAATCAGGCCTCCTGTTGCTCCTACTTTGGGATTTTCATTTGCTGTGTCCTCTTCCTGAAATGCTATTGCCTGAGATATCAGCATGGCTTGTGTGCTTCTTTGAGATCTGTACTCAAATATCAAATCTTTGCGGAAGTCTTCCCTAACCACCTGATATAAAATAGCCCTATCCCATCACTCTTTACTGTGCCTTATTTTCCTTCTAATTACATATCCTCATCTGACCCAGTGGATATATGTTTGGTATGTGGTTATTCTCCATAAAGCAAAATGTGAACTCCTTGAATACAAGGACTTTTTTTGTTTTGTTTATTGCTGTATCCCCAATGACTAGTACAAACAGCTAAAGTATTCAGAATATTTTTTAATGATTGAATAAATTAATGTATGTTATCAAATTATCCTTTTCTCTTTAACAACTGACGCTTTATACACTTTGATACTAGGGTTATATTATTTGTATTATGATTATATATCATTTTTGTAACTTTTCAGTGATTTGTATTTAAACTAGGTCAAATATTCCTGTTTTATTTATCTAATGCCTTTTGCCTTGAATTCACCTGTTTCTCATATAAATATCATCATCTGTTTCTATGTCTTTTTATTTCTATAATATTTTCCCCAGCATCAACCAAAAGATCAATAGAAGGTTTCGTATAGTCCTCAATATTTAGAGTAAGAAAAAGTTTTAAATATATAAATGTATTACTGTTACAGACTTGAGAGTCCTTGGAAGGCATTCATAAGTTCCATTCTCAGCCAGTGAGTATGTTCAAGAAAACGTCACATAAGGTAGATAGATAGTGGGAAGCAGCCACAGAGCACAGGGAGATCAGCTCGGTGCTTTGTGACCGCCTGGAGGGGTGGGATGGGGAGGGTGGGAGGGAGGGAGATGCATGAGGGAAGGGATGTGGGAACAGATGTATATGTATGACTGATTCACTTTGTTATAAAGCAGAAACTAATTAAAAAAAAAAAAAAGAAAACGTCACAGCAAAAAGGTTCTTGAACGCTCAGAGTTTTTGAGTTATAATTTCTTTTTGATTAATATAACAGCCTTTCCAACCTAAAAAACCATAGTTTTTAAAAACCATTATTATTTATTTATATGCCTTGCCTACTGTCAAAAAGGACTGTAGTCAGCTTATCCAAAAAAAAAATCTCACATATACAATAAAGCACATTAAAACAGAAATAGAAATAATGAACCATGGAAAAGAAAGAAAACTTATGGCAAAAATCTCAGCTAATGTGGTTTCTACATGTATAACACATGATTCTAATTTATATTAGCTTTAAGCTGCTTTATTTTTATAGCAAAATAGAAGAGAGAAAGAGAAGGAGAGAAGGAGAGAGAAAGTTGGGGAGTGGGGGAAGAGGGAGAAGAATATGAACTGCTATTTAAGTTGAGATTTCTGCATTAAGGAAAAAGTGAAAAGCAGTGGACAAGAGGAAAACAAGAATCATTTATTAAGTGCCTACTTTGTTATAGGAACTGTACTAGGACATACACATATATATTACCAAGAATATAAATTCTTTGAGATATCACTATATCCTTACTTTACAGTTAAGAAAACTGAGCCCCAAAGAGATGAATAATTTTCCAGAGTTCATATGACTGGATCGTGGCATACCCAGTATTGAATTTTGGTCTTGCTACACCAAAATAGCCTTCATAGATCATTATTAAGAGTTTTAAGGATAAATAAATGTAATTCCAGGATATGCACACACACATAAACACATGCATGCATCTAGTATATGCACACACATTATGCAGAATATCAGAGAGCTTTTCTCCATGTTCAAACACTGGGAAGGGAATACTAACTACCTTTGGTCTGCAGGTAATTTCTAACCTGGTGTACTGAGTTAGCTAAAGTTAGGATGTTGTAGATCAAGCCTCTTCTTTCCTTTCATTATAGGAAGATATTTCTGATTTAGCAAATTAAATCAAATTGAATCATCATCTCAAGAACACAGAAGAGGCTTCTATACCAATGGGCCACAATCTAATGCTCTGTAAGTCATTATATCCATGCTAAGGTGTTTCACAGACCTGAGCTGGACAAACAGAAGTAGCCCTAGGGAGACAAGTTTCTCCTGGTTCCTAAATAACAATCTTCAAAAGTAGCAGTCCCACTTAAAACTATTTTATATATTGGTCCTTTTATTAGTTAATCATTGCTGTGTAACAAATTTATCCCTAAATGTAATTACTTAAAATATATTTATGTGTTCCCACAGTTTTTAGAGTCAGTAATGTGGGAGCTAGCTTAGCTATGTGGTTATGGTTCAGGGTCATTCATGAGGTTGCAGTTAAGCTCCTGGCCAATGCTACAGTCATCTGTTTCCAAGATGAGTCATTCATACAGCTGTTAGGTGGAGGCCTCAGTTGCTCACTGTGTGGAACTCTCCGTAACGCTGTTGAGGATCTTCATGACATAGTAGTTAACTTTTCCCAGAGTGGTAATCCAAGAGATAGAGCAGAAAGAAAACCCCAAGGTCATTTTTGACCTAGTTACTCATGATCATTATTGCCATATTCTATTTGTTAGAAGACAGTCAGTAAGGCCAGCCCACAGACAAAGCAAGAAGACTTAGACTCCTCCTTTTGGAGGAAAGGGTGTTGAAGAATTTGTTTTAAATCCACCAGCTAATTCCAAATAAGATGCTATTTTTCTGAAAAGTGTTTTGTTATTTTAAAATCTAAAGGTTAGAAAATATTTTTCTAAATTAATCTCATTAGTGTACATGGCAATTCAATTATATCACTATTTAGGCATCATAAAGCTTGTTCTTGGTCATCTTTAGTACGGGAACATAGGAATTGTAAAATGAGGAATCAAGAGTATAAGAGATAGTCTAATATTTGATTATAAATCACATAAATGTTAAGTGTCCCTTAAATGCTGTCAAGAATCTCTTTATTTTCTATTAAGATCTCAGTTTTTTTTTTTTATGCTTTAGTTGGAATGAAATATATAGGAGGCCCTAAAGCAGTAGGAATAAAATGTAACCTGGGCTTTAGGCAATAGTACTGGGCAGGCAAGTGCTGACTGTCTTAACTGAGATCAGTAATACATATTAGTTTCTAGTTTCATCTTTTTCAAGTTGTGCTAAGTTTAGATATATACCCTATGATTTGATTTTAGCATTAAAAGAATCATAAATTGACATCAGAGTGAACACAACTATAAAGCTCAAATGGGAAGCCAGTTTACCAATTCCAATAAGAGCCAAGATTTTTCGCACTGTCAATTTTCATCATACTGAACTAGTTTAAAAAGAAAAGAAAAAGTGTCTGCAGCAAGCTTTGCAAGACAATTTAACATACAACCAAACACACACACGCATCTCTACTGTCCATGCCCATATCCAGGCACATAAACTCATACACACTCACTTGTCTAATCCTAAATTTTCCCATGTGTAAAACAGTGATAATAACAGTATGTAACACATAAGACTGTTGTGAGGGTAAAATGAGATAATACATGTAAAGTATTTAGCACAATGCTTGATCCATGGTTAGGGCTCAATATATGTTAGCTATTTTTGTTCTTTAAGTGACGTTATAACTAATATGCCTTTCCAGTGATTGTGAATAGGAAGACAGAAGTTATACAGCTTTAATTTTGCATTCTGGTATATATAATTCTAAAATTAAATTTATGAAACAGAACCATCTTATTTCTCCCTAACTATATTTCTATTTTTAAGACTCAAGATTACTCAGCTAATAAGTAGGCAAGTTGGGATTTAAGCCCAGTTTTCTGATCTTTCTTCTACACTGCAAGGATTGAATAGATGGTCTCTCAATATATATCTTTAAGTGTGTCTTTTTGTAATCATCCATTCGTGTACAGGTTTCTAATATAATCTTCATTATACAGATATAATATATTCTATATACTTAGATGTGTGAGGTACTCAGGGGTAGGGTCTAAACTCTTACTGCTTTCACTCTCCTCTTTGCCCATCCCTTCTCCAACATAATCTCTCAAGACAATACAATTCTTTGTACAGGTATTCAATAAATTCATGCTTCTCAAGAAGATGAATTCCTTCCAGCACCTACTTATTTGCAATAGCCGGTGTTACCTACAAACAATCATCTCTGACATAGGAACTGATCCAAATCAGATATTCAGTAGCTAACTGACTCTATAAATATGGTAGTCATGTGAATACATTGACTTATATGTGTCTTACCATTCTGAAGTTAGTTTTTCTCTTCAATGACTACAGGTTGTGCTATAAACAGTATAATCATGTTGGTATTTCAAGTAAATGAAAAAAAAAAGACTTTTCTCTCAGACTTTAACTCTACTCAAAAGCAGGAAATTTACTGTTGTTTTTCACTGCAAAAGATACCTAATGATGGATGTAGCTCACTGGTTCTCAGAAACAAAGAATAAATATATGAATGGAAAACACATTTCAGTTCCTATATGGGTAATAACTTCTGAAGAACTGATGGATAGAAGGAGATTCTTATAAAATGACAAATTGAAATTGGCTCTGGTTTCCTTGCTCATGAAGTGTAATCCAACAGATCATCTCCCAAATTAAGCTGGTTTTTCAAAGACAGAGTCAAGTCCTCTGGTCGTGCTGATTTCTCAAGAGATAAGGAAGAAGTGAGAGTCTGGTGATGGGTCTGGAGAGACCTCTAAAATGAGTATCTAACCAAACATGGTGAAGAAATACTGACATACTGCCCCTGCATAAGTAAAGTGTCTTGGAGGCTGGATGTGACTCTGGATCAGAGGACCTAAAAAGGAGTAAATGTTGCATGAAAACCTCTCTTCTCTCACAAGATGAGGAACACCAGTTTTAGCAATAATGAAGTTGGTAAGCAGAGAAGCTTCCTCAGGGATCTAGACTCAAGAAGGAGCCTTACAAGTTCCTGCCTGGCTCACTAGTTCAACCAAGATTATCCGGATAGATACTACAGATGGTTAGGACTCAACATGCTCCAGAAATTCAACCTCAGCACCAAGAAGCAAACAAAGGGGAAAAAAAAAGGCCACTAGATAAGGAAAACATAAGCAGAAAAAAACAGAATGAGAGACTCAGTGAAACAGAACTACTGGGGAAAAAGACAGTAACTTGAGTAACAGAAAAAAACAATAAGAGCAATTAAAGAATTCAAAATTAGCACAAAAAAGCTTATGTGAAAGAAAGTGATATACAACTATAAAATTCAAGGACAAATTGATGAGGAATTGAATAGGCATTTTTGAAATCCAAATTAGTGCTCTGGAAGATTAAGAGAAAGACATAATACAAAAACTAATAATAGAAGAGATGGGAAGCAAGACTTGCAGGATGAATCTGAGAGTACTAGCTAAAAATAATAGGTGGTCCAGGAATAAAATATCATTAAGTAAATTAAAGAAAAATTTCTGAGAAAAATTCTCAGGAAAAAATATAACCAAAAACACAAATGTTAGGGCAGAGACCTCAAAGTAAGATAAAAAACTGAAAGAGAGTAGAACAATGAACTTTGCAGTATACACAGTTGAATCTAAATGGACAATAATATAGTGGTTGAGGGTATGTAATTTAAGAGCCAAGTAAGGATTCTTGGCATAGAAAAGAAATACTACTGGGGAAAACATAACAATAATCTGGGACTTCCCTGGTGGTGCAGTGGTTAAGAATCCACCTGCTAATGCAGGCAACACGGGTTCAAGCCCTGGTCCAGGAAGATCCCACGTGCAGTGGAACAACTAAACCCGGGCGCCAACTACAGAGCCTGCATGTGCCACAGTTACTGAGCCCACGTGCCACAACTACTGAACCCACGCTTCTAGAGCCTGTGCTCCGCAACGAGAAGCCACTGCAATGAGAAACCCACGCACCGCGACAAAGAGTAACCCCCACTTGCCACAACTAGAGAAAGCCCGCACGCAGCAACAAAGACCAAATGCAGCCAAAAATAAATAAATAATTTTTTAAAAAGATAAAAAACAATAATCTGGAACTAAAAATACTAAATATCTCAGAAAAAATAAATAAAACATTAAAATGTAGTAGGATACAGATGTAGACTGTTCTCAATGTCTCTTCTTGGAATTGAAAAACATAGTTTATTATGAGAATTATTAATAAATTACTTTCATAAAATGACACATGTATTTTGCCATTAACAAACGTAGGTGGACATTAGAGAAATAGAATGAACAATTAAACTCCAAAATAGCAAAAGAGATTGGGGGGAAAAAAAGCAGCTTGGTCCAACCAACAAAAAACAAAATGGAAAAAAAATACACAATAATATAAAATAAATAGTAAACATATATGAAGCAGAAGGAAGAAAATCTATTATATCCATTGTTATGCTAAATATGAGCATTTTAGAACTTTATATAGAAAAGATATTACAAAAGAAGGAAGGCACATGAAAAGATGCTCAGTATCTCTAATCATCAGGGAAATGCAAATCAATACAACAATGACATATCACCTCACACCTGCCAAAATGGCTATTGTGCTTGGGATCCTTCTGAAATTAATACAGACATCACAGTTTAAGGGATCGGGCCCACAAGATTGCCCCCACCTTTAGATGCCAATTGCAAGGCCCTGGTTGTCACCTATATAGTGAGTCCCCTACATATGAACAAGTTCCGTTCTGAGAACACATTCATAAGTCCAATTTGTTCGTAAGTCCAACAAAGTTAGCCTGGGTACCCAACTAACAGAATTGGCTACATAGTACTGTACTGTAATAGGTTTACAATACTTTTCACACAAATAATAGATAAAAAACAAACACCCAAAAAATAAAGAAAACATTTTTAATCTTACAGTACAGTACCTTGAAAAGTACAGTAGTACAGTACAATAGCTGGGATACTGGGGCTGGCATCGAGTGAACAGGCAAGAAGAGTTAGTGACTGGAGGAGGGAGAGAAGGTGGGGAGATGGTGGAGCTGAATGATCATCAGCAATAGGAGACGGAGGGCAAGTTGCAATGTCACTGACACTTGACGTTGATGGCACAGGTTCTGGTTCCATGCTAGAACCAGAGGCATGTTTGCATCTTTGAAAGTTCGCACCTTGAAGGTTCATATGTAGGAGACTTACTGTACTTCTGCATGAGCAGCTATAAATTGGAGGTTCCCATGACTTTCTCCTCGGGCTCAATTATTCTCTGGAATGGTTAACAGAACCCAGGGAAACAGCTGACTCACAATTACCAATTTACTATGAAGGACACATTAATGGATACAAATGAACAGCCAGATGAAGAGATACACAGGCTGAGGTCCAGAAGGGTCCCAAGCACAGGAGCTTCTTTCCCCATGGAGTTTGGAGTGTACCAGCCTACTGGCACTTGGATGCATTCTTGTTCACTAACCGAGAAACTCTTCAAACCTCTTTGGTTAGGGTTTTTAATGAAGTTTTTACTAAATAGGCATGAGTGATTAAATTATTGGCCACTGGTGATTAACAATCTCCAGCTCCTCTCCCCTCCACAGGGATTGGGGGTTGGGGCCAAAAGTGCCAACTCTCTAATCACATGGTTTGTTCACAGTAATCAGCTTCCTACCCTAGGTACTTTCCAAAAGTCACCTCATTAAAATAAATGCAGGTGTAGTTGAAAAGGACTTGTTATGAGTAACAAAAGATGCTCCTTTTACCTTTATCACTTTGGAGCTATTTCAGGAACTGAGGGGAAAAAAACCAACTTTATTTTATTTTATTATATTAGTTGTTCTGTGCTAAGAACCAAAGACAAAGATCAAATATATATTTCTTATTATATCACAATGCCATACTTGGAAAGACCCAAAGATATGATCTGAATCATCTTCTTTTCTTCATAGGGGTGGTATTCTCTTGAATCAAGTATATTTTTGGTTAATTATAATAATTTTTAAGTTGCAGGTGATTAAGATTTTACTGTTACTTTTAATAATTTCAGGATAAACCTGACCTAGTGGGGATAGAAAAGATCATATAAACAGGCCCAGGTGAGCAGAATAGGTTGGTGTTTTTGAACAAGACATGTCTCCATTCATTTATCCATCAAATAAATTTTATTATCTCTCATATTAAAAGTACAGTACTAGCTGCTAAAAACTCACTAATAACTAAAACAGACTGTATTTGTCTTCTTGGAGTATATAGTCTGGTGGGGAGAGATACTATGGGCTGTGTACCCTCTTCAGATTATACACATCACATAAAATGATAGATTAAACTTAGGATAAAAAAGTCTAGTATATCTCACTTATTAAGAATTTGAATACTCTCAAGTTTCTACTAAGAAATTATTATTTGAGAAACACTCAATTAAAATGGATTGCTGAATAGACATTTCTCCAAAGAAGAAATATAACTGCCCAATAAGCACATATTAGCCACTGGGGAAATGCAAATCAAAACACAATAAGATGCCACTCTACACCCACTAGGATAGCTGTAATCAAAAAGGCAGATAATAACAACTGTTCTTAGGATGTGGAAAATTGGAACCATCATACACTGCTGGTGGGATTGTAAAATGGTACAGCCACACTGGAAAACAACCTAAAATCTCAAAATGTTAAACACAGATTTATCATTTGACCTAGCAATTCCACTCCTTGCTACATACCCAAATGAAATAAAGACATCTGTTCTCACACACACACAAACTTATACAACAATGTTCACAGCAGCATTATTGATAATAGTCAAAGAATGAGGAAAACCCAAATGTCTGTCACCTGTCCATTTGATAAGCAAAGGTGGTATATGCATACAATGAAATATTATTCAGCAATAAAAAGGAATGAAGTATTGATACATGCTACAACATGGACAAACCTTAAAAATATTATGCTAAATGAAAGCAGTCAGTCACAATAGACTAGACATTGCATGATACCATTTATATGAAATGTCTAGAATAAGCAAATCTATAGTGACAAAAAAGTTCATTGGCGGTTTCCCAAGACTGGAATATGGGAGTAGGGGAAGTTGGAGAGAAATGGGGATTGACTGCTAATGGATATGAAGTTTCTTTTTGGGGTGATGAAAATGTTCTAAAATCATGTAGTTTGTTGCACAATTCTGTGAATATGTTAAAAACTACTGAATTTTCCACTTTAAATAGTTGAATTATATCTCAAAGCTATTTTTTTCCTGTTGTGATTCCTTTGGAGTATTCTTTTTTTAATTGAAGTATAGTTAATTTACAATGTTGTATTAGTTTCAAGTGTACAGGAAAGTGATTCAGATATCTATCTATCTACCTATGTATACACACACACACACACACACACACACACATATACGTATTCTTTTCCAGATTCTTTTCCATTATAGGTTACTACAAGATACTGAGTATAGTTCCCTGTGCTATACAGTAGGTCCTAATTTATATATAATTGTGTGTATATGTTAATCCCAAACTCCTAATCTATCCCTCCCCTTTCCACTTTGGTAACCATAAGTTTGTTTTTTATGTCTGTGAGCCTATTTCTGTTTTGTAAATAAGTTTATTTGTATCATTTTTTTTAGATTCCACGTGTTAAGTGATAGCATATGATATTTGTCTTTGTCTGACTTACATCACTTAGTGTGATAATCTCTAGATCCATCATGTTGCTGCAAATGGCAATATTTCATTGTTTTTATGGCTGAGTAGTATTCCACTGTATATAGGTACCACATCTCCTTTATCCATTCATCTGTCTATGGACTTTTAGGTTGTTTTCCATGTCTTAGCCCCATGTTCGCAGCAGCACTATTTACAGACGTATTTTTAAAATGCCAGTTGCTATCATTTTAGGTGTCTAATTCTTGTCAATATGATCTTAAACAAAATGTAAAAATAGTCACTAAAGTATAACACCCATTACTGATATAAATTGATTAGCCAGATGAGGAAATTATGCTTTTATTCTTTATAATGTTTGACAAGATAATGGCTCAACACTAGCCAAGTCAGGTAAGGAATCACACTCTTCCTGCTCTCAGAACAATGTTATTTTCCATTATACCACTGTGACAGAATTTTTTCCTGATACGTTATGTAACTTTAAAAGGTACCATTGACAAGATAGTACAGTGAATGGCACCCCCTTGGAGTGTTACCATATGAACAGCAGTACACAGTTATCCTGATTGGGCCACTCCAAAGAGTAATAGAGGTTTACTACTAAGTATCTGAACTTCCCAAAGGTAACATACACCCTGATTTGTTTACTGAGATTTATCATGCACCTTGCCTTCTATTATTCTTACCCAGACCCATGAAATAAGCATTAGGAAAAGCAAGGCATTTGCTGGTTGGAGTCATGGACTGTTGTCGGGATGAACAAACTTGTCTCGGTGATCTTCTACAGTAAAGCAACCCAAACAACCTTCAAATCAAAACCTAAATCATTTTAGTTTTAGAGAAATGTAAAAAAAAAAAAAAAAAACATATGATAGAATTCGGCAATTTAATTTGTTTCCCTTAATTTAATTTTCACATGCCCAAAGTGCAGACTAAAGACGTATTAAAATGCAGGGGACAACTTTATAGAATTAACCTTGCTCCCTGTAAGAGGTTATAAAGATGACATTGGTGAGCATTTCCCTGAACCACTCAATTTTAATGCATAGTTGATCTGGGCATTTTGAGATGAAGTGTGTAAAGGGCTGAGTTCCTTGAGATTTCACTGTGTACGTAGATCGTAAATGCATATCCTTGGTGTTTCCCTAAGGTCCTTATGTTATCTGTTTAGAAGGCAGTGCATTATTCAAGTGAAATGCTGAAATCATGTCCCCTCTATGTAGTTAGCAAGTAAAATTGCTTCTGTAAACGTTGATTCTTCTTCAAAAGGTACAATGAATTGATGAAGAAATACTTTTTTTTGTTATTTTTGTTTTTAACATATTTATTGGAGTATAATTGCTTTACAATCATGTGTTAGTTTCTGCTTTATAACAAAGTGAATCAGCTATACATATACTTTTAAATGTTAGACTGAGACAAATAAATATGTTTAAGAGCTATTAATAGTTTGAAGAGAACCTAAGGAAACGTGTCTTTCCCCGACAATAGTTATAGATAAAATGATAAAGAATGTTACCTTTATTTTTCATTAGAAAAGTAACGCTTATTCCTTAAAGAAAAGGTTGAACATAGACAACATTTTTAATACCTCAAGAACCACCATCATATATATCCATAAAGTATCTTTGAAGATTTAAGACATGAAAAAAATAGGGTATAAAAGTATAAATTCAGCATGGTCATATGTTAGCAGTGGTTACGTCTTGAAAGTTGGGTTACAGATGGTTTGTTTTCCTAATACTTTTCTCTATTTTCCAAACTTTCCACAGTAAACATATTATACTGGACTTAAACAAAAAATGAATTTTACTACAAAATATAAACTAACAAATAAAAATGTGAGGAACAGATAGACATAAAAAGAAATGTCCTGGGCTTCCCTGGTGGTGCAATGGCTGAGAGTCCGCCTGCCGATGCAGGGGACACGGGTTCGTGTCCCGGTTCGGGAGAATCCCACATGCCGCCGAGCGGCTGGGCCCGTGAGCCATGGCTGCTGAGCCTGCACGTCCGGAGCCTGTGCTCCGTAACGGGAGAGGCCACAACAGTGAGAGGCTCGCATACCGAAAAAAAAAAAAAAAAAAAAAAGAAATGTCCTCAGTTGAATGTGTGGGGTTTACTTTAAAATTATCCACCATCCTCCCCACAATAGTTGGGAGAAAGATGAACAAAAATGGCAAAATGTTGAAAATCACTCAAGATGAGTAATAGAAACACGGGGTTATTACACTACTCTCTCTACTTTTATGTTCAAAAATGTCCAGTAAAACAGGGAAAAAGAAAAAAAAAAACACTATCATAAAACAATCAATGTTAACGTTTTGCTGTACTTCCTCCCATCTTTCTTCCTCATGTATAATTTTTGTTTGTTTGTTTTGCAAAGCATCAATCATCTCTTGTAATCATACTGTTTATCTTTACAGTTTGGTTCCAAAGCACAATACTTAAGCTGGAATCAGGCCATGTTTACACACACACACACACACACACTCAACACACACAACTTCACCTGCAATTCTCGCATCCAAAGGACAAATCCTGTTTGCCCTCATTTTCTTACTTGAGCCAGAATATGTATGTACTACCTTGAAGCTGAAAGGTTCCAGAATAACAACCAGAGCTGATTAGGCTGGTCCAAACAGTTCCCAAAACAGATGCCGGGGGTTGAATTGAAAAGTGGAGAAAGGCAGAGTCGCCACTGTGGATGTTGAAATACATCATAATCCTGTATGTTTCCAATACTAATGCTTGGGCCTGAGCCTTCTTTTGAAGAAGTTATTGCCCTCCAGGCAGATCACAGGGCTTCTTCAAGGTGGGAGACAGGACGAACTTTCCATCAGTGTGATGGGAGCTAAAGATAAACACCTTTGCACTACCATTAGTCTTGGATTCCAGGATTATAACTGGATTCAGTCACAAAATCCACTTTGCAGGGCACAAGCCTGGCTAGCATAGGGCATATCCCTATATCATTCATCCCTGTATCAACCATAGAAGCACATCATTCCCTTTTGACCTATAGCTTTAGAGCAGTGGAGAGCCCACATGGTCATTCTGTACTTTTCTGCTTTTATTCAAAGTTTATCTCTGGAGTCATAATTGCTCTTCCCTGATCCCAGAGCATCACTCAGGGCCACCTCAGTCCAACTGGCTTAGGAGAAAGGAGTTAGGTCTTAATTCTTTCTCTTCAAAAACCTCCCTGGCACCTTAGGTAAATGAGCCCATTAATTCCAAGACAAATTTCAAGTCACATCAATCAATGCTTTCCTCAAGCAGACAAAATAGAATTTTACCCCACAAGGCATAGTCACTATATTCTACATATAAGGCAACATCTCCTGGCAGTTAAGAATATGGGTTCTGAAGCTTCAGCGCCTGGGTTCAAAACTCATCTTTGTCATTTACTTTCTTTATGACCTTGATCAAGATATTATAAATCTTCTGTGTCTAGACTTCCTCATCTGCATAATAGGGATACTATCAGGGTCTTCTTCACAGGGGTCTTATGAAAATTCAGAGTTAACACATTTAATGTACTTAGAAAAGCCCCTAACATATAGTAAATGTAGAATATGTGCTAGCTAATCAGTATCCTGATTTTTAATATTATGAATATTTTTCATGTTATTTTTAATAGTTGCCAATTTTCTATCAAATGAATACGTTTATTCAACAATTCTCTTCTAAGTGAACATTTAGTTTCTTTTCAGTTTTACTATTATAAACTATATTGACATAAATATTTTTATGCATTCATTTTCTCATGTTTAGTGTCAAATCTTTGAAGTTCCCAAAATGGAAATTACCAAATCAAGGAATAAACATTTAAAATTGCCTGATAAATTTTGCCAAAATATCTTACAGGACCAATCTGTTTTCACTAACTTTGATGCCAATTTAGTCCCAGACTTCAAAAGATAAAATTTGAAGGAAAAAAAGACTGTCCCAGAATTTTTAAACCAAATTTTCAAACACAACCTTCAGACATTATTTCAGGTATTATTTGTCCTCATCTTTGGCTGTGATAGCAATGATACTATGCCAAACCAATATGTAGATGTCTCTTGTTTTTGACTTTTTTGGGACTTTAAACTTGATAAAAATGCAAAAGTGGTAGCTAACCTCAATACAAACTCTTTCAGTCTATATACCTATCTCTAAATATTGCTTACATTTACACTGTGTCCAAAGCCTTACAATGGAATCAGAGGAAATAAAGGGGTGAGTCAGAGACAAATACTATAAATATCTGAAATAACCAGGAATACATAAAACTCAGGATAGAAGATGGAGAAAACTTAGAAAACCAAACACTGCCATCAAAATGTTGCTATAGAATAGTAATAATACAGTGGTTACTGCAAGCTCTAGGTTAGACTGCTTAGTGTGAATGTGAGGTCTATCACAAAGAATTTTTATTTTGAGTTACTCTTAAAATAGGTAAAAGCTCATGGAAGGCTGAATGTAAGTTTCTACCTGTGGAGATTATTTTGCATGGTACAGGTGTGACTGATTTTAAGTTGTTCCTGAATAACTCCCCCGCTTCTCATAAAGTTTTGGATGAGTATGTGGCCACCCAGCTAAACTACATTTCCCAGCAACCCTTGCATCTGGGTTTGGCCATAGGCTAAAGTTCTGGCCATTGGAATATGAGAAGAAATTAAGAGTGCAGTGCCTGCATATCGCCTTTAAAAGGAGTGGATGTGTATCCTCTAGGCTTTGCTCCTTCCTATAGGTTGATAGATGGTGAGAATTAAAGGATCTTCCTTGGTTACACAAAGCAAACATGGTAGATGACTGCACTGGACTGTTACATGAAAACGAAATAAAGTTCCAGGCACTTTAATAGTAGGGTTTCTTAGTTAAAGCAACTTAACCTGTACCTTTCCTAATATAATATGACTCCAATAGAAGTCAAGTTGGTTTTGATTTGAATTTTTGAAAAGAATGACAATAAAATATTATCAGAAAAGCATATTTAATATTCGCTAATGACTTCTACATTGCTGAGTGATCTTACCCTAGCTGCTAGGAGTAGTGGTGGCCCACCATCTTCATCTGTCAGTTCAGTTAGTAGACATTTGGTCATGTTCAAAACGTCCATAAGACATTTGGTCCATGCCAAAAGGTCCTTAATATTTGGTCCTGTCCAAAACCCAGTGGCATTAACTAAATATGGTCACAGACGTTTTGGACAGCACCAAATTTCAAAGACCTTTTGCCATAGACCAAATGTCTTATGGACCAAATATCTTACAGATGATTTGGACAGGACCAAATGTCCTACAAGGGTCAGTTCTTCATAGTTTGCCTCAGCTGTATAAAGCAATCTTGCCCAGGATCCCACCCTAATAAATGGCCGGCACACTAAACCCATCTCATGGTCCAATTCCCAGAAAGTTCAACATGCAATAGTATGTAACAGGAGTGGTACAAAAAAATTAGGCAATAGAATGGATTTTTGTAGCTGGATTAAGTCACTGTCTGCCTAGCAATTAGGGTCACATCATTGGTGATGGATATAACACAAACAGACGCTGGTAAAACAAAATGCCCCAATTGCTACAATTTTCACTGGTAGTGAATTGTAATGATGTACTAGTGCAAGGGACGGCAAGAGCTAACACACTGCATCAGGCATTTGAAAAATATGGGGAAATAGTAACTATAATGATAATGGAATTAAGTGGCTATTACTAAGCTCCATTGATGGAGCTAGAAAAAGAAAATAAAAGCTAAGAGCAATTAACAGGCAATTGAAAGCCAAGTGTGAGAGTCAGAGAGCCTCGTTGGTGGTATACAAATAAGCTCTTGACTCCTGCAGCAAGCCAAAGAAAGTTAAGAACCAGACCTAGGATTTAATTGTCACTTGAGGGATTTGTAATTTCTCTCCCCAAAACTCTAGGTACTGCAGAATTAGAGGTCTTAGTAACTAAATAAGGCTAGGGGACCAAGCAAGAGTCCCTTTGAATTATAAACTATAGATGCTGCCTAAGCATTTGGGACTCCTTATGTCCAGAGACCAGACATCAAAGAGTCGCCACCCTGACAGGTTTACTGTTATGCAATGAGGTCAAGAAGGAGTATTTCGGGCTCCAGTGAGACACTCAGGGGCCACTTGATACTCTCCTGCCAAGTTTTTATGATAAATCAACAAGTGAAGTAACATTAATTTGAGAAGAGCATGGTGACCAGAAATGAGGTTCTGGGCCATGCTACCAGACAAGCCCTGAAATCACCAGAGATGCTAACTGTTGTTGAGGGAAATCTGGAATATATAGCAGAGGAGAAAGAAAATGAGCCTTCATTGTGACCCCAAAACCAATCAGAATCATGGAGGATCTGCTCTCTCAAATAAAAGTAAAACAAAACAAACAACAAATGCAAATACATACATACATATATATATATATATATATATATATGGGCACAGACCCACCCAACACACACACAGTCAAAAGTCCACGTACTGCTATCTCTGCCTCAAAAACAAAGGAATTGATAAAGGACACGCACAAGGGCAGGAAGCTGAAACAGTATGGATAGAATCAAGACTCAAACCCTAGTTCTTTTAATCCCATGCACTGTGATCTCTAATCAAACACAAAACTTTCCCCATATTTAGTTAATTTAAAGATCTGTAGGGCTTCCCTGGTGGCTCAGTGGTTGAGAGTCCACCTGCCGATAGAGGGGACATGGGTTCGTGCCCTGGTCCGGGAAGATCCCACATGCCACGGAGCAGCTGGGCCCATGAGCCATGGCCGCTGAGCCTGCACGTCCGGAGCCTGTGCTCCGCAATGGGAGATGCCACAACAGTGAGAGGCCCGCGTACCAAAAAAAAAAAAAAAAAAAAATCTGTAAAATGAAAATACTGGTACTGTACTTACTGAAAAACTCTGCATATAAGTGGACTCATTCAGATCAAATCTATGTTGGAATCTGAGTGCAAAGAGTGGATGATAGTGGGCACACAGATGCACCACTCAAGAAAGGACTTGTTGCCTCAGCCATTAAGAAGGATGTCAGCCAACAGCCTGTGGCTGTCAGACCCTTAAGTAATTGCCTCAGCTGCAAAGAGTCACCTGGCTCAAGGTTATACCCTTCCCAGGGAAACACATATTTAATGACAAATTGTGGTAGGGCATTAAAAGTCCAACAATTTCAGTTTAACAAGGGACAACTATGATGAGCCATTTTACTTCTGCGGGATCAAGCTAGGCTGTCACCAGATCACTGCAGCTCCATCTCTCTCTCTGCCCCATGCTGCTTTCTTCCTCTTCCTCCCACAGGTTTTCCTCCCACCAGCGTTCCCTAATAAACATGGCATATACTGCAACTGGTCCAGAGTGGGCTGCTGGAGAATCCATTCTTTGGGGACACACACTTTATTCCTCATACTCCTTGAAACACGTTACTCACATAGATTGTAAGACACCATAGGCAGATTTTTCATCTACTTGATTGGCCACTATTTCTTACTCTCTTGTCATTTCTCTAATTTAGTGTGCCCCAGGACTCCCTTTCTAATCCTGTTCCCTTCTTTTCATTACCTACACTCTTGCTAATATTACTAGTCTTGTTGCTGTAAATACCATGCAATCTGTTTTTTAATAAAGCAGCCAAAGCAGTTATGTTAAAACACCAATCATGTCACTCCTCTCCCAAAAACCATCCCATAATTTCTATTCTCAAAGAAAAGCCCAGTTTTGTTCTTGTTGTTGTTTGTTTTTTGGGTTTTGTTTGTTTGTTCGTTTTTTGCTACAGTGGTCTGTAAGGGCCAATACCAGAGGTTCTCAACCCTGGATATATGTTATATATATAGGTTATATATAGAGATTACATATGTTATATATACCTGAGAAGTTGAAAATCCAGTGTACAAAAAATAAGTACTTCACCTTTATGAAATAAAAATAACTTTATAAAACAGATATATTATCATATTACTAAATCAAGTACAAATAATGTTACCAAGCAATAACAGTTTATGGATACAGATAAAATAAAGCACACTTCTGAGTTAAAGTCAGGTTTGTACTGTCAATAGCCCTGCCCTACCTTTCCCCCAATTACATAGGTTGAACCCTCTTCTCTCCCACCCTTATAGTCCATTCATCACTAAAGCCCGTAGTTCTATTTTCAAAACATGTCCTTTATAGAAGTAATTGTTAATGTTCAATAAACATCCCCATTCCCCTTCATTCCCAGTCCCAGTGCTGTTAGGCTGAAACCATGTAATTAATTCAAGCCAAATAAGTTTGAATGGCAATAATGAGTATCATTTCCAGTCTAAGATAATTAGGAGCTGGTGTGCCTCCTTCATCTCTCTCTTCCTCTGCTGTAGTAACCTTGAAGGCCACGTGTTCCAGACAGTAGCTAGAAGATGGAAGGTATGTGGATTTTTGAGTCACCGTTTGGAGGAGAGTTGCTTTGGAGATCTGCCCAAACTGCATGAGACAGTGAAATGATTTGGGGATCTGCTAATTACTCTAAAAATTAACAAGATTGGTACCAGGAATGGGCAGGAGCTTCTCTAATGAAGACAAAAAGCAAAACATGTGGCATCTGCTTAGGAGTCAAGTGCTAGGACAGCCAGGGAAGTGAAATTGGAAGTTGAAAAGATATTAATCTCTCTTACCAGTAGCAAAACATGTGATCATACTACTACCTACAGTAACTATGATCACATCATTAATGCTAGAAACTCTAGGAGAAGAAATGGAAAAATAGAAAATGAGTGGTGTTAGTTGCTTATTCTAGGTTCTAAAAACGTCACCTCATCACAGAGGACTTTGCTTTTGTCACTCCCCACAAGTTAACCCTTCATTACTCTCTCTATCAGTTCATATTATTCACCATAATCCTAAATTAATAGGTTGTTTACTCATGAAGGATCGGTCTCTCAAGAATAAAATCTCCATGAAAAAGAGACTTAAGAGACCCATGTTTACCACTTTATCATCAGAATCTTAACAGTGTCTGCCACACAGTAACAAAAATACATGTTAAACAAACAAAGAAAATAAAGAATGAATGCACTCTATTTGTTTGAGATGAAGACTCATTAATTAATACGCATTGGTACCTGTCTGCTTCTCTTTCTCTCTTTCTCATTCTCCTTCACCTTCTTGTTCTCTCTACACAGCTGCTCTTCTCTCTTTTTTTTTTCCCATGCATTTGCTTTATTCTTTTCTCCCTAAAACTAGTTTCCCTGCTTCCAAGGTCACATAGCAGCCCCACAGCTTCCAAATTAATGTTAGTTCTCTCACTACACAGTAATTCCAAATTATCTTGAGAAATAATCTGATTGAGCTAGTTTAGGTCATTTATGACCAATCATTTATGGACACTGGTGGGGGAGAAGGGAGGAGGTATATACACAGTTGTCAATGTCCTAAGCAGAAATCTGGAAAGGTGACTACTACAAATGCTCTTGACAACAGACTAATAGAGAGGAAGCTGCTGAATAAATTTTCAAATAACTCATTTATCAGGTGGGGACTCAGGATACCAAAAATTTTTAAAAAGTAATGAAAAAAAGTCCTAAAATTTGCATTCTAAAATGGAAATAGATAGCTGAGTGATATTACTGACCATTTTAAAGAACAAGGAAATAATTAAAATTTTAATCAAATTATACATAAAGCAATATTCCAAAATCTTTGGAGTTACTTGTTCACAATTACTGTTCACAATTACATATTTGAAGCAAAACTCTCTTTACTGGGAGCATCTTTAATGACAATGTGACCAAAAAAATAATGAAGATTAAAAATAGAATCACATACAATTTTTCTCCTGTACTTGTTTTATTCCCTCTGTCTTTCATTTAGGAAATTAAGTAGCTCAAGCAACCAATTTGTAAGCAGATAATAAAGAATGTTTGCAACAGTTTACTCTGGCACTGCACTGGAAAAGTCACAGATCAGACTAAAAGATTCTGACAGTAAATATCCTGTTTATGAGTATGAATTATCCATAGATATAGCTACTGATTTAAAATAAACTTATACATTGTACTTTATGAACTATGCTTTAAATATTATTCCAGTTATGTAGTCTAGTCTAATCAAGTCTGTTGGCATTCTGATTTGGGAAAATAATTTTAATATATCATTTTATTATTATTTGATAATTATTTAACGTTCAAGTGGTATTTACAGTTGTATAACATACACGTTTATAGTATATAATACATACAATATGTACACACATAAATGCACACAAATGTGGGCTGAAAACGTTAAATTGAAATTATATCTAAAACTATGTCATAAATGGGTATCTTACCTTTTGACTCTCCTCAAATTCTTCAGATACCCATTATCCTTTGTTGCCCAGAGCTGTCAAATTGTACTCCAATACTAAGATCTCTTTGTTTTACTCCATAAAATGTCTCTTCTGTTTCTCTTCCTGTATCAATCAGAAGATATATCCCAGAATGTAAAATAGATGATTATCTTATTATTTGACACCGTAAAAAAGTTTTTTTTTTTTTTTTTTTTTTTGCGGTACGCGGGCCTCTCACTGCTGTGGCCTCTCCCGTTGCGGAGCACAGGCTCCGGACACACAGGCTCCGCGGCCATGGCTCGCGGGCCCAGCCGCTCCGCGGCACGTGGGATCCTCCGGGATCGGGGCACGAACCCGTGTCCCCTGCATCGGCAGGCGGACTCTCAACCACTGAGCCACCAGGGAAGCCCCGTAAAAAAGTTTTAACACTCTCATATTCATTCAAGAAGTATACACACACACATTTAAGTGTTCACACACACACAATAAGCTGACAATATGGTAAGCACTGAAGAAACCATGGTGAACAAGCCAATTTCCTTCCCTCAAATTGCTTAGAGTCTAATAAATAAAAAATTATTATGCCCTTATTATATGCCAACAGGTGATGGTATATAGTAGCTCATTTTACTCCTTAAACCCTTTGACCTAGAGTTAATCCTATTTTAAAGATGTGATAGGGACTTCTCTGGTGGCCCAGTGGCTAAGGCTCTGTGCTCCCAATGCAGGGGGCCCAGGTTCGATCCCTGATCAGGGAACTAGATCCTTCATGCCACAACTAAGAGTCCACATGCCACAACTAAAGTTCCCTCATGCTGCAACTAAAGATCCCATATGCTCCAAACTAAGACCTGGCACAGCCAAATAAATAAATAAATATATTTTTTTAAAAAGATGTGACAAATTATTTAACAAGTCCAAGTTTAGATAGTGTCATTTTTTAAGTGTCTGGATATCTAATCCTCAAATGCTAATATTAGTAATCAAGGTAGGGCTTGAAGTACTAGTTGATGGAATTTGAATAAGAACCTAAGAGCCCCACAATTCCTTTCCACCAAACACCCTCTTCTTCTATATAATTGCTAAGGCAGATAAATATGTATTTCACTAATAAATGGGAACCCAAAACATCACTTTAGTATCAGGTGAGCTAACACTGATACCCAAATGTGAGACTTTCTTGTAACCTAGATCAAACACACAGCTTACACCCAAGCCCTAAACAGCCTTCTCTATGTCAAAGAATGGAACCCAGCGATGATGAGTCCCTAAGGCTTGAGGAATGCTCTGAGAGGAAGCACAGAGATACAGGATGGGTAACTGGCCCTCCCCTGTAGTGTGGGCCTTGGTCTCACACAGGTCCTAGAGATAAGGAGGAGAAAGTAGGAAAAAGAGCTGCAGTAGAAAAAAGACCCTAATTACTAATAGCAATGGTCCAACCACTGATCCAGAGTCTGAGGAATTAGATTTCTCTCCCTAGAGAAACAGAAAAAAAAAAAAAAAAGTTTTGGAGAGGACAGCACCTCTTCTCCCATGAAATTAGTAAATGTTGAAGCCAGAATATGATCTGGGTATTTTCACTCCAAGATTCCAAGTTTATTATTTTAACTTCTCTATTTTTTTAAAAAAAGAATGTTGTTGCCCTTGTTTTTTGTTTGTTTTTTGTTTTTGCTTTTTGGCCACACTGTGTGGCATGCAGGATCTTATTTTCCTGACCAGGGATCGAACCTGAGCCCCCTGCGTGGAATCAAGGAGTCCTAACCAATGGACTGCCAGGGAATTCCCTATCCTTTTATTTTTAAAAGGGCTTTACTTACAAAAATGAACCTCTAAATAATGAAATACTCAAAGGATTCATTTTAAAGCATAAATGATTCCTCTGGGGACTTCCCTGTGGTCCAGTGGCTAAGACTCCACGATCTCAATGCAGGGGCCCCAGGTTCAACCCCTGGTCGGGGAACTAGATCCCACAGGCATGTCGCAACTAAGAGATCACATGCCGCAATTAAAGATCCTGCGTGCCGCAACTAAGACCCGGTGCAGCTAGATAAATAAATAAACATTAAAAAAAAATGATTCCTCTGCTTCTCTTTTTAGCAAATTGCCTCTTCCCACTATACCTATTCACTCCACTCATTCCTCACATGTGAATTCTTACCAAAGTGGTTTTCTCAGGTTTTATCAACCATTATTAACCCTCCAATTTGAGGAACAATCTAAAACTTTACATTAATGATATTTGATGAAAACAGAGAGATCAAAATAATTATCATGATTAAATATTAAGCAAAGCAATGGCCATTTTAGAAGAAAAATTATTTAACCTTCCAAGAAATATATTTTTATTTTTTAAACTTTAAACCTGTAACATTAATGAAAGGATAAAATTGTCAAGTTCATCAAATATTATCATTTGGGTAATATGGAACATGTAGCCCATGAAAGTCCACTATTACTATTAAGTAAGCTCCGTTGTGCTTTTTTTTTTTTTTTAATTTTTAAATACTCATTTCTTTCTCCCACCACTAGCTTTCAGGGTAGTATTCTCTTCAATGTCTCTGTGCCCTTGAAATTTGTTTTCCCTATTTCTGGAATTATTTTCCTTCCTCTCTAATTTGTAAACTATGACTTGTCAATCTTTAACACTCAGATAATACGATGAGGGCATTGGCACTCCACCTCATAGATTTATGTGCCTACAATATTGTATACTTCCTGATTTTAGAACTTGCAACAATACTTTCTGTCCCGTGACACTGTGACATCCTTGAAACAAGAGACTATATTCTATTCAACTCTGAAATCTTCTTCCCCCAAAGCCCATCACTGTTCCTGTCTAAGGAATGAATGAACAATTTTTGGAAGAGAGTGAGTGCAGAAATTCACAACTCTAAACCCTCAGAAAATTATTCCTCTCTCCTCACCCCTACATCTATTAATACCCATATGAATATAACAAGCAAGCTCTGACTTGGTATTTTAACCTTTACATAGTTCTGGGAAGTCTATGTCTTATAGGATGCTACAGCATAAAAAGAATGATTTGTGATGACTCATTCTGATCCATGTCAAGTAGGACAATAAAATATATAAACTCTTCACATTTTTAGAGTCTAGCTCCTACATGATTTACTGGAAGAGAGATATGGTATCTTACCAGAAAATTAAATTGACTAGCCAGCTCTTTGCCTATTTAATAACTCTACTCTCATAAGGAAATATTTTGATTCAGCCATTCAACTTCATAACACAAATCTACGTGTAAAAAAAGAAATAAATTACTGGCAAAGAATTTTAAACTTGATAACTTAGGAATATGAAAGAAAAACTCTTCTTAGTTACTGGAGTTGACTGGAAAATAGACATAACAAAGTATTCAGATGGGCTGTTGACTTAAACCATCTAAATCATTTTAGATTTAGAATCATTTTTATATGATTCTTAAAAGGTCTGTTTCATTCCACAAAGATTTTTTTTTTTTTTTTTTTTTTTTTTTTTTTTTTTTTTGCTGTACGCGGGCCTCTCACTGCTGTGGCCTCTCCCGTTGCGGAGCACAGGCTCCGGACACACAGGCTCCGCGGCCATGGCTCGCGGGCCCAGCCGCTCCGCGGCATGTGGGATCTTCCGGGATAGGGGCACGAACCCGTGTCCCCTGCATCGGCAGGCGGACTCTCAACCACTGCGCCACCAGGGAAGCCCCCACAAAGATTTTTGACCATTTACTAATCACCAGTCACCCCTGCTCTAGGTAAGGAAGAAAGCCAAACACAGCATCATTTGCATGAGCTTTTATTAGAAAATCCCTGGCAGAAGGATTTTAAGGAGTATCTAACTTGTGTTATAGGGCATTAGCATGAGGAGGCTGGCCAAAATGCAGCCATTTTCAGGAACAATGGATGAAAGATGGTTCTGGGAAAAAGGAGGAATTTTCCTTGTAAATTACCATTCATTGATTGGACACTGTGGATCTTATCAAGAGGTAGGCAGAGGAACAGTAAGGAGATAAAGTCTTGTGCAAGAGGGAGTGGGGGAAACAATGGCAAGGGACAAGGACATGCATTTTAAAATGCACAGCAACAAGGAAATGAGGTACCACTGAAGACATATATTATCACCAACAATGCCAAAACAGACCACTCATTTGAAAAAAACACAAAATACACAGATGCCCCACCTCCAATTCTCATGCATAAATAATAAAAGTATAAGGCACAGTTATAAGCTGTGTTTATCATGTGGGAGTTATCAGAGGTTTTTTTTTTTTCTTATTATCTTACAATACCCAGAGGAAAAGCTTCACTCTAGTCTGACATCCAGAAAGATATTGTGCTTCTTCTAATAAACTATTTTGCGTTTATTATATGAAAAGAAATGTATTATATGAAAATGAAACATGTAATTCATCAGCATTCCCTCTTTGTATTGATTACTAGAAAACTCAGGACCTACTTTATAACCCTCCTAATGCAAATGTTCATGCCTTATAGAGTGTAATTTTGTTTTAGATGCCATCCCTGTATTTATCGTATTTTTCTTGCTTTTCCTGGATATCTTGAGTACAATTTAAAATATGTCATATATATTTCTTTAAATGACCTTAAATCATTCTTAGAAATTTGAGGAATGAATGAATGTACAGACAAATGAATAAGTGAATTAATGAGTAAATGAATGAATAATAAATAAAACCTATCCCTCCAGAAAATTTTTACAAGTAATGGACAAATGCAAGTTCAATATAACACTACATTAAGTTGAACACTAAAAGCAAAATTGGTTATTATTTAAAATTTGATGTTGGGCATTCTCCCAGCACACATTTTCCACATCAGAAAGTTAGAGTCTGGGGCTTCCCTGGTGGCGCAGTGGTTGAGAGTCCGCCTGCCGATGCAGGGGACACGGGTTCGTGCCCCGGTCTGGGAGGATCCCACATGCCGCGGAGCGGCTAGGCCCGTGAGCCATGGCTGCTGAGCCTGCGCATCCGGAGCCTGTGCTCTGCAAGGGGAGAGGCCACAACAGTGAGAGGCCCGCCTACCGCAAAAAAAAAAAAAAAAAAAAGAAAGTTAGAGTCTGACTGGCTTTAATTCCTGTCTCTACACTCATTTCATATCCAAACAAGCTGTTTTATTCTATAAATATTTATAAAGCTCTCTCCTGACATGCATTCAAAGTTGTTCCGTCAAAGAGAAAAGGTTAGCGAAGCTCAATTAGACCAAATGGAATGCGTAAGAGAACAGAACTGTCTTTGGCGATTTTTGAACGTTAATACTGAGTTAGTTGATTCTGTGTCCTTGGACAAGAAATTTTGTAGCTCTAGGCTGGAATTGACAAATGTGTCAGTAACACCTGCCCACACCAATCTCTATATGGAAATGCATAATAAGTCATCACATCAGGGTTACACATGATAGTGTAAAGAAAGAATATATTTTCAGGTAAGCATTTTCCAGCTATTTCATGTCCTTAAAAAAGTGACTGCACTGTTGCTTTGAGAGTGATAAACAGACGGCTCAGAGGAATGTGCCATTTAATACAGAAACATTTGCAGAAGAGACAACTAAGCAAAATATTTAGGGAATCTTCTGGAAAAAAGGAGGTGCTGCTCTCAAGTCACTGAAACTCTATTTTCTCATCTTCTAATTGTGCCTCTTAAGTAAAAGCTAAAATGTGCATTAATTCCCAGCTTGGTCACCAGAGAATTCTCATTTAAACACTGGATACAAACAGTCGAAACTGAGATTCAAACTGAGCAAATGTTCAGTTTAGTAAGACAAGCACATGTTACAGCTGTAGATTTGGGAAGAACCATGCGGATCTAAAATGCAATGCCTATATCTCTATGGGATAAAGCAAAAACAAATATAGATCTTTTTTGTTACATAACTGATTTGTGCAATTGGATAGAGAAGAATTCTACCAATAATTAAGGAGGTATATAGAAACATGAAGGAATCTCTGATAAGAATGAAATCAAAAGAGTGAAATAGATTAAATATCAGCAGTTTTACTCCTTTTCTCAACTATGTGTTACCAACAGAGGTTACCACGTAAATGCATTTTTAAGTCATTAGTCAATGTTGGACATTTTCTCACCACATCAAAAATGCATACGTTCTGGTACTTAACTTTACCACTAACTTGCTATTTGAGTTGAGAGAAGGTTCTTTGTGAGACACTATTTTTATCAATAAAAATGAAACTAATATAGTTCCTCCCTATCTCCCAAGATCATTGTAAGGTTAAAATGAGATAGTAGGTAAATGTAAAGTTTGGCATTTAAGTTCAAAAAGTCAATTGCTCAAAATAAATCAACTGTCCAAATAAGGATAGAAGAAATGTTAAAATAAGATGACAATCGCCTACGAATGGACATTTCAATTAACTGGTTGCTAAAAGGCTAATGAAATCCAAGACTACAAAACAGAACTATTGTCTAGCTCAAGGGACAGACAGGGTACCACACGCTGTACTGGTCACATCAAGTAGACATTGCTCAGAACATTGAGAGCCTCCTAAGTAGGATTAAGTGAAGTGTTTGGAATCTGTCATAAGAACAAACTTTCAAACAATCAGGGATGACTACTCAGGACAAGTAAGGTTTCAGAAGTGTTGTCAGTAGAACACTACATGAAAAAAAGAAATCTGAGTTGAAATATGCCTAGCAATTAGAGCTGTCCATAAGTGAAAACACAAAGCTGCAATGTAATGAACTTTCTGTCACTAGAAGGGTTGAACGCATAGGCTAGGTAATCAATCAACTGTTAGTGTGCTATACAGAAGATAGTACTAGATATGCTCCAAAATCTCTTCCAACTAATTGTTTTAAAATTGTGAATATAGGGGCTTCCCTGGTGGCGCAGTGGTGGAGAGTCCGCCTGCTGATGCAGGGGACATGGGTTCGTGCCCCGGTCCGGGAAGATCCCACATGCCGCGGAGGAGCTGGGCCCGTGAGCCATGGCCGCTGAGCCTGCGCGTCCGGGGCCTGTGCTCCACAACGGGAGAGGCCACAACAGTGAGAGGCCCGCGTACAGCAAAAAAAAAAAAAAAATTGTGTATATATCCAGTGCTCTTTCCTACTGCATGAAATTATTTTCAGTTCAGCATTTGAGAGCTACCAGAAAAGAAAAATAGAGTTATTGCCAGGACATCAGCACATTCAGAAGAGATTGAAAATGCTTTGCTTCTATATGCAGGGCTGGGATTGTGATTTGGATGCATTAAAAATTAGAAATAGAATGTCAACAGTGTTGTCCTGCTGGAATTGTGTACTTATTAAGAAGATGGAAGTTTTGAATCAGAAGATCTAAAGGACTTTGCACTTTTCCATACATGTGACAAGTGGCAAAGGAGAAGTGGCAGGAGGAGGACTGGAGATGTGTGCCAGGAGTTCAGAGACAAGCCACATGCAGCAGTTTGGGAGGTGAGCCAGGTTACCAATGTTTACTGCAGCTCTATTATGAGATGGAACTTTCCCTAGACCCAGTGACAGCAGGCTCTCACTTTGGGAGTAAAGAGCTATACCAGGTTCCAGCATTAACAACAGACCTCTCCACTGCCCACAACATGCCCCTTTCACAGTGTCCCTCCTTTGGAACAAGGGAGTGGCATCTGGCACCTCCCTGTTTTTAATGACCCTGGTCCTGGTTGGGGGTCAGAAAGAGAAATATTCCAACAGAAGATAATGCAAAAAATATGCAAAAATTTCATTTCTTTCATGGCTAAGTCGTAAAGTTTACTCAAAGGAAGATATCCAAGGATGCGTTTTTATGGTAGTGTGAAGACTGGCTCCCTTGTTCATGAGAGAAAATGTAAGCAGTACTTCGATAAGCAACAGTATCTACAGCATTTTGTGTGAATAACTTGTGTTGTTTATTGGTTTCACTTTTACACTGGCTTTCCTAACTATATTTTTAAGACCCATGGGGCAGTATCACTATCACATGCCTCCATATCTTATTAGCACTGTATATGGCGATTTGCAAACAGTACATGCTTAATAAATGTTTGTTTTCTGACAATAAAAGACAATAGTGAATAGTAATTTTTAAATTAACAATATTATGCAAAGGAGAGACACTGTCACTTGTAGAAATAGGTTCCTCCAATGAAATATCATTGAGTAATATGCTAATATGCCATTACTCTGAAGATGATGAGTCTAAGTGGTAAAAGGAGAGGGGGGAAAAAAACAATTAGTTCTTATTCACCATTTTCACAGTGAATGCTTATGACTTAGATGCTGCTGTCAAATGCATGATTAAAAACATACTTTTCAACGTGAATATGCAACTTACCTATCATTTCTACTAGTGGAGGCATGAGTTGTTTTTGTTTTGAAAATAAACTTCAAAGAACTTTCTGCTCAGAAATAACTTGAAAGGAGAAAAACTGATTTTATTTAGAGTTAATACTAGGAAAACAATATTGAGACATATGATCAAAATGAAAACTGTTTCATGAAATAAGTTATGACTCAATATTTAGTGACTTGAGTTTGTTTGTTTCATTTAACTCTATAGCCCATTCAGATTGAAACTGATGGCATAAATTTAAATCAGTTTTCAGAATGCATAACTTTCCATGAGCTATACTGAAAACCTCTTGTATATGTATACTACACATACATTTATCTGAGGTTACATATAAATAAACACATTTTTGTAGACATATCTGGGGAAATCAGAAATTCATTCTAAAATCATATTTGACTATAGGATAAAATTAAATGTATAATTTGGCCCCCCAATCTTTTTGCTATTCACTTATACTAAGTAAGCTCCAACAGGGCTAGTTGACCCACTCCAAACCTACAGAGTCAGAATCATAAGATTTTGAGAACATAACTATCCTAAGGGAACATCTCCTGAAGGGAACACAGAATCAATTCTCTTCAAGGACCAGGCAGGTAATAGAAATATAAGACATCAGAGAGTGATAGAGCTTGTGGAGAACTGCAGACTCTCCCCTGACAAAATGCATCACATTCAATTTATAAAAATTCCCTGATGATGAAACAAACATTTGTCTGTACTAGATCTGACTCAGAGCCAACTAGGTGAAATTCCAGGTCTAATGTTCAGCTATCTTACAGATAGAAAACTGAAGTGGATATTGGGTTAAATAACTGACTTAAAGCCATTATAGTTAAGTTTTGGCAAAGCTAGATGTAGATTCTAAGTGTTCTGACTTTTGGTTGTATACTTTTATATTATACAACTGATTCTCTTTCCAATATCCAGATCCTATCATTCTGGCCTTTCAAATATATTCATGTATATAAAAATTGTGTTGAATTGTACATTGATGTCTCTTGTAATCCTAATTCTCTGTTTTTTTTTTGCTTTTTCCTATTAACAAAAGACTATTACATGAAGTAAAATATAGTGAAAAAACCTTATAAACATATCTAGGTTTCTATGCAAAAGTGATCCTCCTTTACAAGTTACAAAGAACCCAAATTTTCTATTCTCAGAGGTGGACTTAACTAATAATAAAAACTGAGCCTACCGTATTCTTTATTCATATCTAGTTCTGCTATATTTGCATACCTATTTCCTTGGAGAGAACAATAAACCATTTTATAATCCCTTCTGCAGTTAGCCTGGCATGTATCTTCACAGTCTGCTATTAATAAGAGAAAGTTTGTTAGGACAAAACCAAAGAATAATAAATTTTTCCTTTCTAGAAGTAATTTGCAGATAGACTATCATCCCACTATTTTTTTTTTTTTTGCACATCCTAACCGTGTGTTACTGCATCTTGGGAAAGATTTGTTTTTGCTTAGATGAGACAAGGCAAGCAATTGGAGCCTTCAATCTGGTGATCTGCAAGGATGACATCGTGCCAGGAATAATCACCATGTTTACATTGGTTATGTCCATCAAGACATTAAGCAACTGTTGCTCCTAAATAGTCCAGAGAAGAAAAACAAAAAATCTGATGAGTACTATTATTGAAGTGGCTCCAATCTCTTGAGTCCGAATTATAATTATTATTTGCCTCTAAGGCTTCTGATTATATAGGAATTCTTCAGTAACAAGTTATCTCTCCTCGAAATCTGTTCTTCATTCTCGAAATAAAAGCATAGTTCTACCTTGAACACAATGATGAAAGATGAGAGAATGTAGCCCAATCTATTTGTATGAATGGGTTGGATTGATTTCCTTTTGGCAACTGCAAACTCAAAGCATTAGGAATAAATGTGTTCATTCAACAAAAGTGTGTCTTATTTGATTGAATCATGTTCTGATCCAAGCAAAAGAGTCTTAGAAAAATGGAAAAGATTTGTCGGGAAGTGAATAAGATATTCATGTAGTAATGGAAATAAAACCACACACCAGAATTTGTTAAAGACATACACAGACGGTCTCATCTAGAATATAAGAATGATACACAGCTCTTCTCACTGACCCTTAGTTGCTAAACAACTATAGTTATTCAGTTACTTCTTGGTCCCAAGACTGTTTATCCAGCCTCCAGTAGTAGTACTGCCTATGTCAGTTAGGATTTTGTTGTTTGTAATCAACAGAAATCAACATTGAATAACTACAGACGTTAAGGAATTAACTAGAAGGTTGTTACGTAGCACACAGATTCAAAGATAACACTAGTGAGCCAGACTCAAAAAAAGACAACAGTCAGGGAATTTTTTTGGCCAGGCCTCGCTGCTTGCAGGATCTTAGTTCCCCAACAGGGATCAAACCCATGCCCCCTGTGGTGGAAGTACGGAGTCCTAACCACTGGACCATCAGGGAATTCCCAGATTTACAATCTTTTAAACTTGATGTGGAAATAAGGATTTGGGGAATATTTATTTATTTACCAAGAACACCTAAAAACAGTTTTACATGCCCAATTAGTAAGCTAAATGAAATCCTTATCAGCAGCATCAATCACTAAAATGTGCTATTTCAGCCCCGTGATGGATGCTTTGCAGACAACAGTCACTGGTGTTTACAGCCACTTGTAAGAAGAATGGTCCTATTCCCATGTTATAGGTAAAGATGATAAAGCCCACAGTGGTTAAGTAACATACTGTACTTAGAGTCATTCAGCTAGTAAATGCTTAGAACTGGTGGTTAAGGCTTCTTGGACCTTAGTTTTTATCCACTATGTCATAATTCTCTAAAAATCATCAGACAGCTTTGAGCAATATTTAAGAAAAATGAATCTAATTTATTCCTATCAAGTGGCTCAAATTTAATTGTGCTGACTTCATCACAGATGTTGTCTATAAAACTTTATAAAATTTAAAAGGAGGTAGAATTCAACATCGGGAGGTCAAGAGCACATATAATATTCACATTTCATATTATAAAACAAATTATAGTAACTCTGTAATGAATTCAGCTAATTCCTTTTTAAAAAATTGCTCATTATTCCCGTGTTACTAGGAAGTGGACGTTACTAGAGACATAGTTTAATTAACCATGGCTAATATTTATTGGGTAGTCACTATGTGGTTAACACTGGATGTAAAAATATGCCCACTTCTTGCTCCATTCTATTCCTCTGCTCTCTTCTTACACTGAAGTTGTCTGTTCTTCTAAACATGCTTATTCATCATCAACACTACTGACATTTTGAACGGAGTAATTCTTTGTTGTGGGGACTGTCTTGTATGTTGTAGGATGTTTAGCACCATCCCTGGCCTCAACTTACTAAATGCCAGTAGCACCGTTTTCCCACTTGTGACAATCAAAGATATATCCAGAATTTCCCAAATGCCGTGAGGGGTGGAAGAGGAAGTTATGGGTTAAATCACTCACAGTCAATAACTACTACTCTAGAGTTACTCCCTTCTGTACCTATTTCTTGTACTCACCCCTGACATTTTTTACAAGAATCTTACCCTCTCTATAATCATCTCTCCAAAATCTTTAAACTCTCTTTTAATTAGATTATTTCCACTGGCTTTAAATAAACAAGCTACTCCCCCCCCTTTTTTTTTTGTGGTACGCGGGCCTCTCACTGTTGTGGCCTCTCCCGTTGCGGAGCACAGGCTCCGGACGCGCAGGCTCAGCGGCCATGGCTCAGGGGCCCAGCCGCTCCGCGGCACGCAGGATCCTCCCGGGCCGGGGCACGAACTCGTGTCCCCTGCATCGGCAGGCGGACTCTCAACCACTGCGCCACCAGGGAAGCCCCAAGCTACCCCTTTTAAGAATACTAATTAATTAATTAAAAATTTTATCTGGCCCCTTACATTTGTCTGAACCCTGTCCTGTCTCTCGTCTCCCCTTCATAACCCAAGTTTCTTGGAGAGACATCTATTCTTGTTGTGTCATTTATTCACTTTCCTTTCACTCCTTACACCACCCCAAACTGATTTCCATCAGTCCCTCTCCTTCCTGGGCTTCTGTGCATAACAGTCTCCCAATTTTCCTTCCTTCCTGGGAAATCTCTCTCCCTCTCCCCTTTCTCTCCTCCCTCCCTCCCTACCTTTCTCCCTTCCTCTCTTCTTCTTCACTACCTGGCCATAAAATGGTGGTGTTTCTCAAGGCAGATTCCTAATTCACCTCTTCTTTTCACTCAAGTTTCTGTGCCTCAGAGATCCCATGGCTTTAATAGAAATGTATATGGTGAGAGCTCACAATAACCCCAGGTCTCTCCTCAGAGAACCAACCCACTGTGTCCAACTGATCATTTGACATTTCCTTTGCAGATGCTAGAGCACCTCAAACTCTATGTGTCCAAACTAAAACTTATGACCATGTCATCTCTACACCTATTTTTGTTCATTTCTCTACACAGTCATTGGATCCTTGACTCATCTTGTTGTGCTATCGAGAAACCTAAATGTTATTCTTGAAATCTCCATTTCCTTTGACCTCCATATCCATTTAATCACAAAATTATGTAAACCTTACCACTTAAGTATCTTTAATTCTATCCACTCTTGTCATATGCATCAGCTCTAGCCTAGTACATACTACTTTTTTTCATGCTCAGAGTTTTGACAGTCTCCTAGTAAGTCTGCCCGAGTCTACTCTGGGCTGCCCCAGGGAAAGTGATATATTTTACTTTTATTTTATTTTTTTAAATTATTTATTTATTTGGCTGCACCGGGTCTTAGGTTGTGGCACGTGGGATCTTTAGTTGCAGCATGCACGATCTAGTTCCCTGACCAGGGATCGAACCCAAGGCCCCCTGCATTGGAAGTGAGGAGTCTTAACCACTGGACCACCAGGAAAGTCCCAAGAGAGTGATATATTTTAAATGGAAATCATTGATCTCACTATTCCCTATGCCTTTAAAAACTTTAAATGGCTCCCCAATGCCATGTGAAACACACATTATTTAAAGTTTATACTACAAGCAAATGACCCTACAAACACTGTAGCTAACTCCTCCTCAAGCTATACAGCAGTGAAATCTGTAAGAACAACAGTTGACAACAACAGTAACAAAACAGCAACCAAAACATAAAAACTTTATTATGAATCATGTACTATTCTAAGCACTTTACATACATTAAATAATTTCATTCTCACAAGAGTCCTAAGAGGTAAATATTATTTTTATGCCCATTTCATAGATGAAAATATGGAGTCACAAAGAATCACAAGTGATCCGAAAAGGTCACACAACTATGAATGGTCAGAGGCAGGATTAAAATCCACAACAGTCTGGTTCTGGGTTCACACCAGGTCCTGGACAATCACACTATTTTTGCTCTCAGTAATGTAAAAGTTTTAACTACCTCACAAAATATACACCAGGATTTTTATTTAACTGAACTTTCCTTGCTACCTTTACAGCTGTAACTGCTGTAAAAATTGGAAGAAAAACAAGGTATTCAACTGCGACCATTTAAGAAACATTTATCATTTTCAATCAAATGTATGTTATAGTAATGTCCCCTTCCAAACAGCTTGGATGTGAGTGGAAATGGGATCACCCAGCTAACTATGAAACAATATGTATCACGGAAGAGCGGGAGAGAGCCATACTAACGATATAAAATGTTATCCGTGATACTCAATACAAAACTGGATTAAATACATTACAACTTCTAAAGGAGAAGAAGGCATTAATCAGAAGGGAACAGGGAATTCACAAAGGTATACCTCTACCATCAACAACCACCCGGAAGAACACAGAAAGGGCTGATATTTACTGAACATTTACAAAAGCAAAAAACTGAGTGGTGGGCTTCCCTGGTGGCACAGTGGTTGAGAGTCTGCCTGCCGATGCAGGGGACGCGGGTTCGTGCCCCGGTCCGGGAAGATCCCACATGCCGTGGAGTGGCTGGGACCGTGAGCCATGGCCGCTGGGCCTGCGCGTCCGGAGCCTGTGCTCCGCGACGGGAGAGGCCACAACAGTAAGAGGCCCGCGTACCGCAAAAAAAAAAAAAAAAAAAAAAAAAACTGAGTGGAGCCCTTCACGTGCAGCCACTCACAGTAACTGTAATAAATGTGATTACCTATAATTTACAGGTGAGTCAACTGAGACTCAAGACCATGGACCTAGAAAACCTCAGAGCTGGAATTTGAACCCAACCTAATCTAACTCTAGTGATCATAAAAAAAAATAAACAACCTACTTCTTACAGAAAAAATAAAATCGTAAAGCAAACTGATGCAAAATATAGGTGGAATCTTTCCAGGTCCTGGTCCAGGGGTGAGACTGCCTTGCCAAGAAGTGACAGAGAAATGTATGAGGAAACCTTCAGAGGCTCAAGGAAAAGCAGCTGGGTTTCCTTATAACAACTGCCCTTGTTGCCTGCTCTGCTTTTTGCTTCTGCTCTGCTCTGAGAGCTTAGTAATTGGTTTTTAAAGTGAAAGTTGTGCTCTAGCAAAAGCTTTCGGTCCAGCCTTTAGGTAGATTAATTTTTTAAGCTTTCACAGCTTGTTCTTCAAACACTACTCTCTGGCATTGCCTGAAGACGGCAATAACTGAAGACCCTAGACACACAGCCAGAACTGGGGAGTGTTACTGCTGGACAACAGCAACAAAAAGGAAGAGATGATAAAATTCAAATAAAAGCTGAATTGAAAGTTTTCTCCTGACCTCTGGAGAACGTGCTTGAAAATACGTCTCTTAACGTGTATTCGAAACGCCAGAATCAGAGACTGCCCTTTTGAAGTACACAAAGTAAAAGAGAGTGAATATTGTCCACAGACTCCTCTAAGTGACCAACTTTCTAACCCAAGTCTTCCTGTAGAATTCCTTTCAGGATTTGCCTGACCATAAGCTTCTCTCTCAGAGACATCTGTAGCAGCAAGATAACTTTTCTGCATATGAAAAATTAAATTTCAAAGACTGATAGGAATTTGAAAAGAACAAAATTATCTGGTTGTGAAAAAGTAGGCTGCATAGTATTCGGGGACATTTGTAAAAAGAAGTGTGTTTTCCTTCCGATGGATCCACTAAAAAGCCCATCTCAGGCTCAGTGATTAAGCATATGTCAAGACTTCAATAAACATTCATTCATCATGCCATGGACCATTATATGCTAAATAAGAGCGCAATCAAAATTTCTTCTGCACTTTCAAACAGAAAGAAGTCTGACTTGAGGATGCAGGGCACAGTTCACAACCCAAGCCTAAATCCAGGCCACAAAAGAACTTAAGATGCCAGGTAGCTTGGAAGAACCACTAGGCGTCTGAACATGTCTTATAGAAGATAATATAGAATTATATTCCACTATTACTATTATAAAATAGGACCCATTTCATTGATAATAGAAATGTTAGTAATGTTAGACTAGAATACTCTAAAAAGAGGTCCAAAACTCTAATGTCTCAGACACAGTAGTTGCTTATTTCTTCCTCAGTGCAAAGTAGGGGATGTTGGCAGGTGGCTCTTCTCTGCACAGTGATCTGGGCCCAGAGTTCTTCCATTCTTACATCTCCAGAACCTTGTTAGTGCCCATACCCCACTAGATGAAGGGGATAAAGACCCACACCAGCTTTTTAAAGGCCATAAACCAGAAAAGGCACACAGCAATTCCACTCACATTAATGAAAACTAGGTGCATGGCCCTGTAGAGAGGCCAAAGGGGCTGGGAAGTGTAGTTCCTGTCTGGGCAGCCACCATACAATGCTTCTATTGACACAGAAAAGGACAAAGGGTTTTTTTTTTGTTTGTTTTTTTTGTTTTTTTTGTTTTTAAGTTTATTTATTTATTTTTTTAATTAGTTTCTGCTTTATAACAAAGTGAATCAGTCATACATATACATCTGTTCCCACATCCCTTCCCTCATGCATCTCCCTCCCTCCCACCCTCCCCATCCCACCCCTCCAGGCGGTCACAAAGCACCGAGCTGATCTCCCTGTGCTCTGCGGCTGCTTCCCACTATCTATCTACCTTACGTTTGGTAGTGTATACACGTCCATGCCTCTCTTTCGCCTTGTCACAGCCCACCCTTCCCCCTCCCCATATCCTCAAGTCCATTCTCAAGTAGGTCTGCGTCTTCATTCCCGTTTTGCCCCTAGGTTCTTCATGACATTTTTTTTTTAAATTCCGTATATATGTGTTAGCATACGGTATTTGTCTTTCTCTTTCTGACTAACTTCACTCTGTATGACAGACTCTAGGTCTATCCACCTCATTACAAATAGCTCAGTTTCGTTTCTTTTTATGAGGATATGGGGAGGGGGAAGGGTAAGCTGTGACAAAGCGAAAGAGAGGCATGGACATATATACACTACCAAACGTAAGGTAGATAGATAGTGGGAAGCAGCCGCAGAGCACAGGGAGATCAGCTCGGTGCTTTGTGACCGCCTGGAGGGGTGGGATGGGGAGGGTGGGAGGGAGGGAGATGCATGAGGGAAGGGATGTGGGAACAGATGTATATGTATGACTGATTCACTTTGTTATAAAGCAGAAACTAATTAAAAAAAAAAAAAGAAATCTAGAAACAATAAATGCTGGAGAGGGTGTGGAGAAAAGGGAACACTCTTGCACTGCTGGTGGGAATGTGAATTGGTACAGCCACTATGGAGAACGGTATGGAGGTTCCTTAAAAAACTACAAATAGAACTACCATATGACCCAGCAATCCCACTACTGGGCATATACCCTGAGAAAACCATAATTCAAAAAGAGACATGTACCAAAATGTTCATTGCAGCTCTATTCACAATAGCCCGGAGCTGGAAACAACCTAAGTGTCCATCATCGGATGAATGGATAAAGAAGATGTGGCACATATATACAATGGAATATTACTCAGCCATAAAAAGAGACAAAGGGTTTTTGATAGTCACTTAGTCGTCTGCATCTCAACAGGAGTACAAACAAGTTCATCTTGACTGACAACAGAATTTCAAAGGCAGACTATTACTAGTTCAGGTTCTAAGAACCACTAATTCAAAATCAATGTAAATCTATCAGGAAAATAGCAAATTTAAAAGTAGAAAGAATCAAAATGTTGGAATGGCATCATACAGGAGAACTGAAAATTCAACCTTGGATCAATGGTCAAGGGAGAGTAGTAACATATATACACTACCGAATATAAAATAGCTAGCTAGTGGGAAGCAGCAGCACAGCACAGGGAGATCAGCTCGGTGCTTTGTGACCACCTAGAGGGGTGGGATAGGGAGGGTGGGAGGGAGACGCAAGAGGGAGGGGTTATGGGGACATGTGTATATGTACAGCTGATTCACTTTGTTATAAAGCAGAAACTAACACACCATTGTAAAGCAACTATAGTCCAATAAAGATATTAAAAAAAAGTTATGCTATTTTATGCTGTTCTATTTCACTGAGACAGTATGTAACAGGATAGTCAGACAGACCTGATTTAAACTAAGGTTCTGTGTATTTCTAGTTGTGTGAGCTTGGGAGAGTCAGTTAAGTTCTCTGATTCACACTTTCCTGTTCTCTTAAATGGAATTACCATCATCTACTCATAAAAGTTTTAATGATTAATATGTACATAGAACTTAGTAGTTTATGGTACAAATAAATGTACATAAGGTATTATTACCATTATTATTCTTTGTCATATGTTTTAATTTTAGAGGTTACTGCAACATATCCAAAACCAAGTTCATTATCTTCCCCTGTAAGTCATTTCAAGTTCTTTGCCTGAGAGGTACTTCTAGTATTAGAAAAATACTGGACCTGGGCTCAAAACTTTGTAACTGGCTTTGATTTCCTCTTATCTCTTTATCCAAATTCCAGGTGTATAAATACCCATCATGTGCCTATTCAATCTCCCTAATTCACATTTCTATCATGTTTTTTATGGACTACCACAACATCAACCCAGACTAAATGTCCTAAGAAAATAACCTTCAGGAGAACAGGGAGGGAGAAAAAGTGAAACTTGAATCTATGTGTTTAAAGTCAGAAAATAAAATGAATCTCTAGTATCTCTTGTTTGATGGTTGTGGAAGCTGGTAAGGATTTGTCTCCAAATGAATGAAAAAAGGCATCAGGTTCCCTTGACCAGGTTTCTGATTCAAAGTGGGCTTTATAGATATCATCACTGAGATGGTATGGTTATACTAAAAGTAGGACAATATTAATAAAATCCTCTTTAACTTCATGTGCACTGAGACCATCAAAATATGGTAAAGCCCTGACAGCACCATCTGCCTATCTTTTTACTGATCCCTGAACTAACATGTTCTATTCACTAAATAAGCATCTCATTGTTTAAATCATAAATTGGTCTTTTTTACCCCAGGTTTTTTTTTTTTTGGAACTGCATGTTCCCATAAAACAATAAGGTATATTTTAATTTTTACTGCATGACATGACACATTCAGCTCCAATGACTTGTGTTGAATCACTCGAATTATAAACAGCGGTTCCAGGCAAAAATGCAAACTAGGTCTGGGCATGTTTTTGTAGTTTAAAATACAGGGGGAAAATAGCAATCGGAACAACCACTGTTCAGTGTCTTATGGAGCTTTGCTTTTAGTCAATGCCACAAACTGAGCCACAGATTCAGCATGGTACCTCTAAAACCAAGCGATCAATAGCTTACCATAAAGATATACTATAGTGCTGGTAGACTTAGTAAGTTGTGTGTTATAATTTCCTATTTTCTGGTACCTCAGCGCTTTCTAGCTCTTTCTCACAGAGGTGACTTTAATATACATCAAAGAACGCAGCCCTGCAGTTCTGTTCCCTCTTGAGTCTGTGCTTATCAGAATATCAAACCAAACAGCAGAAACCAGAACTGGGAAAAAAAAAAAAAAGACAGTGTAAGAAACATGTCTAAGAAGAGGCAAAAGACAGGGTTGCTTGAGTTGATTTTCCTCCCTTCAGCTGTGATCCTTTGTAAGGCTAAAATAAGGGGCCAGTATCATTCAAGCACGTTTATATGGTGTAGGACTTTGTAATGGGCATATTCTTCCAGACAGGCCTATAACACAAACCTCCATAGTGCTGAATCACAGGGCTCAAATCCACAGAGGAAGCCCAGGTTCTAGGAAATTGTAGCAATAGTGCCACATTCTTTAGCGATGCAGAGAACAGTTGCCTGGAAATCGTCAAGGGAGGCATCAAAGTGAGTAGGGATGAAATACCATTTATATAGATACATTAGTCATAAAAAAAAGTTTTCTTAGTGTAACCCAGATGTCTCAAAGTCCTCTGGCCTTTGGGGGTCCATTTGCAATATCCAGATAACGTTGATCCATTCTGTGCACAGTAGGAAAACATCCAATATCTTCAAGGTCTCCCAAGGGGCTCACAGTCCTGTTCATCCATTTATAATATAGTCTAATTTCTAACTATTACTCTCATCCTCTCTGTTTCTCTTTTAAGGATAGAGCAGGAAGTGTAGCACATGGGAAAAAGAAAGTTGAAAGAAGAGCAGGATTCTGCTCTGTAACTTATAACACAATTCAAAGGATTAAACACTGATTAAAATTGACAAAAAGTTTTAATGTCCTGGCAGGAAGTTCCTCATAATTTGTTATTATTAGCTCTGTATTAGGATTTCTGAATTACGAGTTCTAGTAGCAATTGCCTTGTCTAACTTTATCAAGCAAACAATGCAGCATTATTTCAATTCTTTATTTGTTTAATGAATGAGTTACTTAAGAGGTATCCAGAGTTTTCTGAAGGCCTCTAGGGAAAGATCAGAGTACATATTTAAAAGCATTATCTATTTTTCTGACCCTAGTAGTTAGCTTGTCCCACTTTAGAAATGTGGAGACTAACAACCAGACATGTTAAATATCAAGCTGAAAGTCACAGATGGAAGCAGGAGCCTGTTTAAAAAATATGCTCTCCTGACTGGTAGGTTGTTTCTTTGTTGGGTAGGGCACCCGAGCTTTCTGAACCAGCTCCAAGATCTCCACCTTGTCCCAGAATTTACATTTCATTGAAGCCAGCAAGTCTTTCAGATTCTTCTTTATCTCTAGGGCACTGATTAAAGCCAGCAATGGGACAAATGCAAAAGCCTCTTCAGAGGAGCATCTTCTCATGATGCTTGGGCACAACTGACTGCCATCTTGATTTTCAGCCATATGACCTTTCCACAGAGGATTAAATTCATGTGAGGATACTATAAGGAGAGGTTGCTTCAAAGATGGAAGGGTTTCATAGTAAGAATCATTTTTACACCAAAGGGCTTCCTTGGTGGTGCAGTGGTTAAGAATCCACCTGCCAACACAGGGGACACGGGTTTGAGCCCTGGTCCGGGAAGATCCCACATGCTGCAGAGCAACTAAGCCCATGTGCCACAACTATTGAGCCTGCACTCTAGAGCCCACAAGCCACAACTACTGAAGTCCGTGCACCACAACTACTGAAGCCCATACGCCTAGAGCTCATGCCCCACAAGAGAAGCCACCACAGTGAGAAGCCCGCACATTGCAACAAAGAGTAGCCCCTGCTCGCCACAACTAGAAAAAGCCCACACAGCAACAAAGACCCAATGCAGCCAAAAACAAAATAAATTTTTAAAAAATCATTTTTATACCAAAATACTGAGGCTTCATTCTTTTACTGCTCTGGGGGTAAAAAATAATACCTGGAAGTTTCTAGGTGCAAAGAGAAGACAGGTTTTAAAATTTTTGTTGTTATTATTACGGTTGCTGCTATTTTAATGTTCTCAAAGAAATAAAGCTGATTAATGTCCTCATATCTGAATGGCAAAAGGTATTTTGAAACAATTACATTATCTACATATGTCTAGAAGTCAACCTGCCAATCCATCGTCCCTTTAGAAACTTTCAATGTAAATGAATAGCAGGTATGGGATTATTAAGTACGTAACAAAATGTCTTTGGTTCAATTAACTAATGGTAATAACAGTCACCTTTTTTTGAGTGTTTGCTATGTGCTAAATTGTGAGCTGAGCACTTTACATCAACTATCTCTAATCCCTGTAACAATTTTTTGGGAGATGAGCATAATAAATAGTTGTTAGAATAAAAAACGTAATAGTGTCGGTGTAGCAGGGCTCCTCCTTTTCTATAGTTCTTGTGAAATATCCTTCCTATACTCTGTCCTCTGGGTGTGTTCAGTCATGCTGCCCTACCTTCTTCAAACAAAGGGAGGGAGCACAAACCCCAAACTGGCCATCTAGAATGCCTTCATTTGCCTGACCGCAGTCATAACCCAAGCAGATCCAATCAGATCTGCCTAGGCCTCTGTGAGCAACAATTCCTCTGGGCTTTCTACTGTGGAGATGTAAGTGGAGATGGCAGAGGCCTTCCTGCCTGATCCAGAGAAAGTATGAAATGAAGCTGAGCAGAGAACAACCAAGCCAAGAGGTGAAAAGAGAAACACTGTCTCAGCAACATCTTTTGAAACCTCCACACCAAACTATGACTAAAGCCAGAACTACACTTGGATTTCAGTTATGTGACCAGTCAATTCCTTTTCTGGTCAATGGAGTTGGATTTGGATTTCTGACACCTCTAGCCAAAAGAGGCTGGACTAAACTTTATGAATGAAATCCATTTTACAGATGAGAAATAAATATCAAATAAATTACTCAAGGCCACTTAAGTGGTGAAGCGAGGTTTAAAACTAGGTCTCTAGACCCTACAGCGCATGTGTTGGAAGTTGGTATGAGAGTCTAATGCTTGCTGTCCTTGAAGGCATCATATACTTAGATTTTTTTGTTCCTCTAGCTGGAGATAATTTGTCAGTTGTGCTCTAAATCTCAATCTTCCTTATCACCCATGGAGCACAGTTCTGAGACAGTGGCTGAGACCAGCACAATGAAACTAAATGGTTATCCAACATCCAATTTTTAGCCTTGTATTAATCAACGGATGGAAGGGGGTACGGGGATAACAAAGAAAAAAGAAAATCCTGCCCTCAAGGAGCACTGAATTAAAGAAAGTGCAGAGAGACAGATGAATAAGCAATTACAATATGATATTATAAGTACCAGAGTTATTTATGCAGTGAGGTACAAGGGCAAGAAAAAAGTGTGAAAAGATAACTGGCGAATGTGAGATTTCCCAAAGGGATAATACTTCAACTGAGGGTTAAAAGAAGAATAGAAGCTTGGCCATTATAGAAAATTGAAAATACGTTGTTGGTCAGGAATATTCTAAGACGTAGACAGTCAGCCAGATACAGTTAGAAAATGGATTTGGATAAGCATCAAATCCATGAGTCTGGATTTGGATAAGCATCAAATCCATGAGTCTCACTTCATTAATGCTGCTCTTGCATTTCTTTTTGAACTGACTACATCAGTCCTTGAATTCCAGTGCTCTCCTTACTTTTCTAGGATGTTTTAAGGCAAATCTATTTCATTCAGTTCAACAAATATTTACTGAGCAATTTTTTTTTTTTTTTTTTGTCCACGCGGCGGCTTGCAGGATATTAGTTCCCTGACCAGGGATTGAACCCGCACCCTCCCTTGGCAATGAAAGTGCAGAGTCCTAACCACTGGACTGCCAGGGTATTCCCACTGAGCACTTTTTATATCCAGGCCCTATGCTAGGAAATGAGTAGATGCCTGTGGGCAGGAGTGGGGCATGAGGAGGAGGAGTGGCTGGGGAACAGAGCTGGGTTATATACACTCTCAACAGTCAGGTACTTCAAGGAGTTTATCCAAAGAGGGAAATACAAATAGATAATCTCAACACAAGACGATTAAGTACCATTCTTCTGCTGTAAGAGCACAAAGAAAGGGCTCAGAGGAAGTACTTGGAGGTTATGGCATTTGACCTGAATCTTGAAGGAAGAATTAGAATGAGACTAATTGAAAAAAGGGTGAGAAGGGCATTCCAGACAGGAGGCACAGGAGCAAATACAGAGAGAAACCACACAAGGTATGTAAAGAATTCACAATAACGTGGTATCATTTCAGCAGCAAGTGGCTGAGAAGTAGATAGAGACTAGGACACAGAAGACCAAAAGATCTAAAACTTTATTCCATGGACGATGAAGAACCACCAAAATATTTTAAGCAGAAGTGTGACAATGCCATGCTGGTTTTAGCTGTAATACGGAGAATGGAGCTAAGCAGGGGAGAATTGAAGATCAAGTTGTTAGTGAGAAGGCTAGTGTAAAATTTAAACCTACTGGATGCATTTTAAAATATAGTTTGGAGAGCAGCTATAATTCAGGAGCATTTAGACTCCATGCTCCATCAGCCAAGGTGTTGGTGCAAAGCTGTCCAAATCCTCTGGCCTCTTTGGATTATAAAAGCAAGGTAATTGTACAGTTGGCTGTGCAGGTTACAGATGAAAGCCATACTTAAGGTTAGCTGTTAAAGAAGCCTCTCCATCCTTTAAATATTCCTCTACTCAAAAAAGGATTTTACTCGGTTCTTCCTTCAGCAAGCCTAACCAAACAAAATATTGTTGGCAGGGAAACAAATTATACAGTTCACTGCTAAAACCAATGCAATAAAATCAACTTGTCTGGATGGCCTTTTGTTTATTTTAAAGTCACATCAAAGCCCTTATTATAACATCTCCAAGGTAAATTCTAAATACAGATAATTTCAGAGTCAGGCTGAAATAGATCAAAAAAGTGCATTTATACATTAATCCTGGGGGTTTTGTTAAGTACACTTCTTTTCTAGAAGTGTGAAGTGTGAGCATGCAATCCATAATTACCACTGCAGTAAATAAGAAAATTAATTCCAAGGACAGTACTTTTCACAGTTATAATATGCAAACTAACTGGAGTTTTTAGAGTTAGTATAAACTAGGAGGTGGTGAGGAACTGGCTTTTTGGAGTATTTGAAATGTTTAGAAATTTTATAAGAAGCCCAATATATATTCTGCATTTTGAAGGTAATCTGCACTCATGTGGTACAGTCTTTCTCTGAGATTCTTCTACATTGTAGAGTTTATGAAATAGTGTGAACCATCAGTATTTATCATTACAGCGTATCATGTAAACTGATGAGTTTTAATTTGAGAATTCAGTTTTGACTTGGGTTAGTTTGTCACATTGACAGTGACTGAAAGTCAATTCAATTTTTCTCATGTAAGAAAAAAAAAGTGTTTGAAGAATACTGGTATAAATCCAAAGAAAATAGAACTATCAAGGAGCTAGGCATAGATGACCCTGATGACGTGGAATTACTAGTCGATCAGGTAAGTATTCATTTTACTGTCCCTCCTCTATTCAACCACTTCTATAAACAGAACATCCATTAAATGCTAGATTTGTAAAAACCAACTCCTTTCCTTCACCCCAAACTTGGTGATCTGATGACATGCCTCATCTCCCAGCAAGTCCCATAGCCTGTGCCTAAACGACTCAGCATGTTATTCTTTTGAGAGCAGTGGTTTGTTCAAGGATGGAATTATGGCTTATATTCTAACAATTATAACCATAAAAACTTACTTCTAGGAGTTTTTTCTGAACTGTTAGCAAAGTTGACTACCCATCAGGTTCGGGTAGATCACGCTCTATATTGGCAAGGGGCCTCTGCCTAATGGCATGTTTCCAGGACTCAGGCTGATGGAAGCACCATCATGACACAGGCTCCCATGATCACAGCTCCAGGAAAGAGAGAATTTGACAGACTGCATATGTCCCTTCCCCTTGCAATTCATAGGCCAAAAGAAACCATATGAGTTCTAACTTGCAGTTGTAGTGCAAAGCCCATCTCTGTGTTATCTTCTACCCAAAGGAAATGAGACTCAATTTCCAATCAGTCCTCTTCCAACCCTGAAATTCTAAACTCTCTCCTTTCCCCTTTGTTCATGCTTATACACTGACCAATAATTTTCTGAGTTATCTGTTTCTTGCAGCTCCTTGTTAAAGGCAAAAAATAATAAGCAAACGTCTTAATAACATTGTTTGTTAATATCTTCACCTAGAACTCATGATCATTAGGCACATTGTATGTCTAATAATAAATCATAAGTATCCACTACATAATAAATATCTACTAAATTAAAGCTTTAGAGGTAAATTGTATCTAAGTATTTTATCATTGGATATAATCATAATTAAGTAAACTCCATTAAACAATTTAAACTATATGGCACATTTGATATATATTTTTTTGCTGCAGCAAATTACTGTAGTATTGAAAACAACACAGATATACTCTCTTTCCATTTTGACAGCCAGAACTCTGACACAGGTTTCACTGAGCTAAAATCAAGGTGTCAGTAATGCTTTGTTCTTCTCTGGAGTCTATCAGGGAGAATCTGTTTCCTCACCATTTCCAGCTTTTAGAGGCCCCCCACATTACTTGTCCCATGGTCATCTTCAGAACCAACAATACTGCATCTCTCTGGCTCCTGTTACATGGTCACATGTCCCTCTGACCACAGCAGAAAAATGTTCTCTGATCTTAAGGACTCATGATTAGTTTGAGCTCATCCAGATAATCCAGGATACTCCCCCAATCTCAAGGTCCTTACCTTAATCACATCTGTAAAGTCCCCTTTTCCATGTAAGGTAACACATTTACGGGTTCTGAGGATTAGGAAATGACATTGTCAGGGGAGTCTGGCATTATTCTGCCTGCCACTGTGTACCTGATTCTTTTGGATGCTTCAAACCATGTAAAGCAGACAAACCACACAAATACAAGTATCATACAAGTTAGCTCTATACTTAGACAAATCTATTCTAAAAATAACACCAAAGGTTTAAGGAATTTGTGAACTATTTTGAACTAGTTTTACGTCACCCTACAAAAATACACAGGCTTAGTTTGAAATGTCCATCAGGAAAATGACTGTGAAAGCCTTTTGTAAGGGTAAGATGAACTTTTAAAGTCCCACTTTTAAAGTTCGCATGACACATATACATTATTGATACTATGTATAAAATAGACAGCTGATAGGAATATACTGTATAGCACAGGGAACTATACCGAACGCACTGTGGTAACCTAAATGGGAGGGAAGTCCAAAAGGGAGGGGATATCTGTATGTGTATGGCTGATTCATTTTGTCATGCAGTGAGGCTAACACAACATTGTAAAGGAACCATACTCCAATAAAAATTAATTTTAAAAATAAATAAATAAATAAAAATAGAGTTTGCATGACATAATCCATTGTTCTGTCAGTTTGCCATATTGACCTGACTTGTTAGAATTATTTAAAAGTTGATGCATCCCTTATTAATATAATATTATAATTAGCAGGGCCATGTAGAGGTTTCATATCCTAGAAAGTAAGAGATTGAGTCTATGTAGTTAGCTGTCTTTTTTGAGAAATTTGCTAATTTATTATCCAGGAACAGGCTGTATAATTTTTGCTACTTGATAACTGTGTAGGAACTTATCATTCCTTGCCATACGATAGAGGTCTTAGATTTCAAGGACTACTTGTCTTAATTTACAACTCCCTATGTTCATGCTTCACTGCTTATACAGTTAGAAAATAATTTTGTTAGATGTAATATGTAGACAAATACCTAATGAATATAATAATTTTTAAAATATGTATACATACACACATATACACACGTGTGTTTATGCATGTGTGTGTGTGTGTATATATCCTGACTCATGAATATAAATTTGAAACAAGGAATGCTATTTAAAAGTTAACAACTGGAAGAGTTCAAATGCCAGTTCATCAAAACAGATGCCAGCTGCAAACCAATGAATGCCAGCTCTAAAGAACCGCTGGTACATCCATGAGTCATGCTTATTAAACCTTTTTAACACTATGTAACTTGTTTTATACTCGTTATTTTCTTTTCTAACTATCATTATGAACACAGTAACCTTAACAAACTAAACTTAGTTCAATCAGCCGTAATAGCTATGATGGTTTTTGCTGCTGTCAGTTTTACTGAAACTGTGCTCAGATTTCTTGGCCAATGGAGACTCTTTAAGTTAGCTCTATTTTCTTCCAGCACTGCCCTTTCAAGGGATTCTGACCTCTTTTATTAGAGAAGACTTTGGGACACCCATTTCAAGGGGTGAGATGCATGAGAGCTCGTGGTGGTCAAAATTGCCGTTGTAATTGGACCACTCGTGAAAGAGCTGTAAAAAATATACTTGAAAGTCACTGATTATTCCAAGTATTCCAATATATACTGTGATATTTTATCACACTATTTTTAAAGAACAAGGTTTCATACCTTAAAATTTTCCTACTACATAAACACCTCAGAAGCATACCTATACTCAAACCCTTTACTCCATTTCTTGAGGAAATAATTCCTATTTTCTTCCAAACTTTTCAACAACTACACAAATCTTTTAAACTTATGAAATCTGAGGACTATAAACGTATTATTAAAATACATTTTACTAGCACTAAGGATGTTTGGTATTCATTTTAGACAGCTGATTGGAGACACACCACAAAAATGGGGTGAACCATGCTAAATACCTATCCAAATTGATAGATAAGTCATGACATTTATGAACAATGGAATTATAAAAATACCTACTCGGGCTTCCCTGGTGGCGCAGTGGTTGAGAGTCCACCTGCCGATGCAGGGGACACGGGTTCGTGCCCCGGTCCGGGAAGATCCCACATGCCGCGGAGCGGCTGGGCCTGTGAGCCATCGCCGCTGAGGCTGTGAGTCCGGAGCCTGTGCTCCGCAGCGGGAGAGGCCACAGCAGTGAGAGGCCCGTGTACTGCAAAAAAAAAAAAAAAAAACCTACTTAAGTGAAATAATCATTTTTTCCTGTTTTTTTGTAAGTTATAGAGAAAATCAAGTGAATAGTTATTAGGGGCTTAAAAGCTTAATAAATGGCATGACTTTGGTTTAAAAAACATAATCTTATTTCAAAGTACATGTATTTAACCTCCATATTTTCCAAAATTTAAAAATGCACATGAGAACTACATTTACCATTATGGCCATTCACTGAGAATAATACATCTTAAAAATATATTCTCCAAAATGATTATGTCTTCTAGAGAATCCAGTAGTTGGGGAAAAGTGTTTTTTTCTTCTCTTCTCTTGCTAATATGACTATGAGGCTATTTAAAATAGCAGGCATATTAATTTTTCTATGTTTAGGGGAGCTTAGTCTCTTCAACCCAACCTTGGATTCTTGAAATTTACCTACTCATTCATACAATTATAATGTATCTACCATTTATGGTTCTAAGTACCGGGAATAAAATAATGAAGAAAGTAAATGCACTTTTCCTGAAATTCTGTTTTGTCTTTTGCTATTCCACCCTAGCGCATTCCTCCTGGCTATTTCTTATTATACTTAAGAACTCTGCTTAGGTACTATATTTTCTGGAAAACCTATCTTGATTCTCCAAGAGTGAAAGATGTTCTTTCCATATGCTTCCACAATGCTCTCTATTTAGTTCTTTTGTAACATTTTTATCTTGGACAGTCATTGGCTATTTTCTTGTCCAGACTCTCCCTGCCCCTCAGTGTCCTACAAGCAATCACTGTGGCATTCACCATGGTGTTTTCATGGCCTAAAGTGTGCTTGAAACAATCAGATACCTGTAAATATTTACTCATTAAATTAATGTGGGTTAATGCAGGGGTGGTGTGTCTACCTTCCAAACACTTACTCTTTAATGAGTACAGTAAACAGACATAGATATTGCAGGATTATACATGCACCGCTATAGTAGTTACGGAGTGTGATGAGAGCAAGAAGCAGAGGCAATTAACTGGGACTTGGTGAGCCATGGTCCTCTCAAGGGAGAGATAACATCTACAGCTGTCTGCATCCGAAGGGCTGTAATAACACACACGAAGGAAACATGGTCCTTGCATTTCCTGACTGCTTTTTTTGAACCTTACCCAAATTATAAACAGCTATTTCCTGTTTATCCTTACGCCAAAAAACATCATGGAATGCCCTAACTCTGAAAGACAGATAACATAATGTCTCTCCATTTCAGGTTAATCAACATTTTACTGTGAATTGAATGAATAAGTAGATAAATATTCCACACCAAGGGCTAAGTGACTGAAAGACAGAAGCTTATCAACTGCCACTTCTGTCAGACTGCCCCAATTTCATACTCTGGCACTCTTCCTATCATGGAAGGGAAAAGATAGAAACTTGGAACAATGATCAAGAGAACTATAATTTAACAATGATCAGACCAAAATGAAACGGGTTTCCTAACCTGTCGTCAAAACACATAACTAAAGGTAGCGGTTAGAAATGCACATTAAAATAGAGGGAGAATGACATCTACTGGTTGAGAGAATTCGGCCTACTGGACAGCTGATAATGGTTTCTCCCTATAAAGTTTAAATGTTTCTTACACATAAAATTCCACTTAATGATAAAGGGAATTATCTACACACAAAGCAGGAGGAATTGACCTATTATCTGTGCAGGTCTAAGGGTAATGAAAGAAAATTAATCCTTAATTGGCTAGCATTGCAATTGGAAATATTTTACAAATGCCCTTGATTTTATTTCTGTACATTATGTAAGCAGTATTTCATGATCATGTCCTGTACAAAACTAAAAATCATCATCTTGCTTATTAATAAAACATAAAGATTTGGGTGAGATTTTTTTTTTTTTTGCGATATGCAGGCCTCTCACTGTTGTGGCCCCTCCCATTGTGGAGCACAGGCTCCGGACGCACAGGCTCAGCGGCCATGGCTCACGGGCCCAGCCCCTCAGCGACACGTGGGATCTTCCCGGGCCAGGGCATGAACCCGTGTCCCCTGCATCAGCAGGCGGACTCTCAACCACTGCGCCACCAGGGAAGCCCCCTTGGGTGAGAATTTTTTTTTTAATTATTTATTATAGTTATCACAGGAGCTTCCTGCACTACAAATTGTTTGTACTCTGAACAATAACCATCAGGAGAAAATGTGTGTGACCTCAGGTTTAGTGATGCGTTCTCAGGCCGAGCACCAAGGCATAATTCCTGAAAAGTATTTGATAAGTTGGACTTCATTAAAATTAAACACTGTTCTGTGAAAGACACTGTTGAAAGAATATAAAGACAAGCCAAAGATTGAGAGAAAATATTTGAAAATCAAATATCTGGTAAAGGGCTTGTATCTAAAATATGCATAGAACTCATAAAACTCAACAATAAAACAAACTTTAAAATAGCCAAGACAATTTAAAAATAGCCAAAATTTCTGAACAGACACTTGCCCAAAGAAGATATAGAGGTAGTAAATAAAATATGAAAAAAATGTCCAACATCATTTGTCATTAGGAAAACGCAAAGTAAAACAATAACTGGTACCTCTACATGCCTATTATAATGACTAAAATCAAAACGCTAACACTACCAATTTGCATGGAGCAACGGGAACTCTTATTCATTGCTGGTGAGAACGTAAATGGTACAGCTACTTTGGAAGTTTAGCAGTTTCTTATAAAGCTAAGTAAAGCCTTACCATACAACCTAGCAATCAGGCTTTTAGGATTTACCCAAATGAGTTGGCATTTATGTCCACACAAAGCCTTCACATGAATGTTTATAGCAGCTTTATTCATAATCATCAAAAATAGGAAGCAACCAAGATGTCCTTCAATAGGTGAAAGGACAGGCAAACTTGATATGTCCATACAATGGAATGTTTTCAGCAATAATAAGGGATGAGCTATTCAACCATGCAAAGACAATGATGAATCTTGCATACATATTGTTAAGTGAAAGAAGCCAGTCTAAAAAGTCTACATTCTATACATTTCCATTTGTATGGCACTCTGGAAAAGGCAAAACTACAGAAATGGTAAAAAGGTCAGTAGTTGGCAGGTGTTTGAATAGGTGAAGAATAGGGGATATTTTAGGGCTGTGAAATTATTCTGTATAGCAATGACACTATGCATTTATCAATACTCAAAGATTCTTACAGCACAAAGAATGAACCTTAACATATACAAATAAAAAAAATCAATTAGGAGATTGAGGAGCCCAAGATGCAATGCAGACACTGGCAAAAGTATCTAACTGTGTAAAAATGTATGACACACCTCTGAAGTGGGTGCAAGGAAAAGTGCTGCCCTAAGTAACATGCGAAACAATGTTAGACTGTAAAACTAAAGACAAAAGGAACTGTAGGCAAGCACGCTATGCACTGTAGTTGCTAAAGTGGTTTCCCATAGGGATATGGATTAACAATTCTAAAATCACAGGACAAGTGTACTGGGATTGAACAAATAAGTAAATGGATGACAGATGGTAGGAGCTAGGATTCCCACTGTTGGAGTGAAAGGTTACAGATAAGCAAGGGAAGAAGACTAGAGTAATCCATGTGGTACTGGATAAAAGTCAGAGACATCAGGGTGAATTCGTGTTTAGTGTAACATTGATACAGATGGACATTGCATTATATATGATTATATATATAAATACATGTTATGTGTGCACACACAGGTTGGTATTCACACATGTATTTTCTAGCTCTATCTTCTGAGAGGGCCTAGAAGCAATGACACTCAATAGCAAAAGCTCTCTTTGGTCCTAAATTCCACATTACTTAGCATTTATCATTTCACTGCATCCCATTTAGTCATGTGTGTGTTTCACAATCTGCCCCTGACTTCAAGACTGTATAAAGAGGACCCATATCTCTTCTAACTAGCAGCTCCAGTGGGATGGTTAAAGGAATCATACATAATTGTAACCAAGGGGGAAATGCCTTATGACATTAAACTTAAGAACTTAGACTTACATACATTATTCATATATTCAGTCCTTCATAAACTTTTACTGAGTGTCTACTATATTCAGGTAACTTTAGTAAGTGCTGGAGATGCACAAAAGAACCAAAGAGGAAAGCCTCTGTCATCAGGGACATTAGTCTAGGGTCAAGAGACAAAAAAGTCAAAACAAGTAAAATGTAATAAGAGCAAGAACATCAAAATTGTGACAAATGTTACAAAGCAAATAAATCAGGGTGATGTATAGAAAGAATCTGGGTTAGGCCTACTTTAGAATATGAAAGGTCTCTCTCAGATTACATTTGGATCTGAGACTGAAGGAGTTAAAAGATGAACATTTATTCTATTATTAATACATGAAAAGTCTAGGAGAGAGCTTGACAGTAAGAAGGCAAAGCAGGTCCACAGGAGCTGCTGAAAGAACAGAGAGGAGCCAGTGTGGCTGAGGCACACAGTTCGAGAGAGCGAGCCAGGTGGCATCAGCTGTAACTGCAGGGAGAAGACAATGCAGGGCCCCACAGATCGTGCTAAGAGAAAGCTCTGAAGAGTTTTGAAACTGGGGATGATTTATTTATGTTTTAATATTACAACTCTGGTGGCTCTGTATAAAATGACTTGTGGTACATCAAAACTGGAAGCAAACAGACCAATTAGGATGCTACTTTAATAGACAAGAGATAACTAGCCAAACTTTGACCAGCATAGGACTCCCAAAAAGCAGCCCCTGGCTTACATTAGTCCTCTGCTAGAGAGATATCACAAATAACTTTTTTTGGAACACCTCTAAATTCTTCATTTTCCCCAGTTAACCTTCTGAGAAAGTCAACTTCAATTCAACTCAGCTCTATGGACATATATTGACCCTTTTTTTTTTAACTTGGCCACTATGTTTATTTATTTTTTTATACATCTTTATTGGAGTATAATTGCTTTTCAATGGTGTGTTAGTTTCTGCTGTGTAACAAAGTGAATCAGCTATACGTATACATATATCCCCATATCCCCTCCCTCTTGCGTCTCCCTCCCACCCTCCCTATCCCACCCCTCTAGGCGGTCACAAAGCACCGAGCAGATCTCCCTGTGCTATGCGGCTGCTTACCACTAGCTATCTATTTTACATTTGGTAGTGTATATATGTCAGTGCTACTTTCTCACTACATCCCAGTCTCCCCTTCCCCCTCCATGTCCTCAAGTCTGTTCTCAACGTCTGCATCTTTATTCCTGCCCTGCCCCTAGGTTCATCAGTACCAATTTTCTAGATTCCATATATGTGTGTTAGCATACAGTATTTTATTTCTCTTTCTGACTTACTTCACTCTGTATGACAGACTCTAGGTCCATCCACCTCACTACAAATAACTCAATTTCGTTCCTTTTTACGGTTGAGTAACATTGCATTGTATATATGTGCCACATCTTCTTCATCCATTCGTTTTTGACACCTTTTGTACTGTGGCAGATGTGTATGACAAGATATGTAGGAACAGACCCCTGCCCACAAGGTCTCCCAGTCTAATACAGGAAACAACATGGGTACAAATAAAATCAGAGAATTTGCCATATACTGCGTAAAATAAGATCTCAACTTGTTTCTCTTATATCTACCTCCTTCACAGTTCAGAGGATGTTTCTAGGATTGGATAATCAAGTCCTAACAGTTAAGATTTTTATGTCTCCTTTCTAAATGCTATCCACCATTTCTCTTTCTCATGTGAAAACCTATTTTTAACCTCAATCCAAAGAGAATTGAGGCTTCCAATGGTCTTTAGATGTACTCTTGGGAGGTCACAGCTGAAGCCAAGAATGCAATCTAAGCAGGCTGTTTACTTTATATATATATATATATATATATATATATATATAAGCTTCAGATGAGAAGCAAAATGCTTAGAGATCAACATTTATTTTTGCAGCTAGGAGAAAGATGTGATGGAAGCAAATTAATTTGAGCTGATATTTTGCTTTAAATATTTCAGAACAATTTCATCTCAAGATAAAGTAGAATTCTCCATATGCTGGTGATATTGCCATCAACTTAATCATTTAATCTGGACCTTTCCAGCACTTGTTTTCTTCTTGTAAATAATATTTAAGGACACCAATTTGAATCAAGAGTACCACACTCACCTAAATAAATCTAAGTAAAGCATCATTGTACCCCAACTAATCTCTGCTTTCTCACATTTATTCTACATGTTTCAGGTATTAGAACTGTATTTCTTTAACAATGATTCTCTTCACAAGTCAGCTGGGAAAAATAAAGGCTTTTTTTTTTAAATCACAGCAGAATAAACACATGTATAACAAACTAATTGAGAGTAGTTAGAGAGATTCATGACCCTGTCATAATCATATTTGCAAGATTTGACTTATGGGAAATGATATGAATCTTTTTAAGCAGCAGTGTATTCATTAAAAAAAACAAAAACTTTTCCTGAATTCAAATATGTAAAAAGAGAAATAGAAAAGGACTAATTAGGGCTTCCCTGGTGGCGCAGTAGTCGAGGGTCCGCCTGCCAATGCAGGGGACACGGGTTCGTGCCCCGGTCCGGGAAGATCCCACATGCTGCGGAGCGGCTGGGCCCGTGAGCCATGGCTGCTGAGCCTGCGTGTCCGGAGCCTGTGCTCCGCAACGGGAGGGGCCGCAGCAGTGAGAGGCCCGCGTACCGCAAAAAAAAAAAAAGGACTAATTAGAAAAGCTAACTATAACACAACACTTTAGAATTTAGATTTCAAGTGAAAAGAAGAAAATTTAAGATGCAAAATTTTTAATTAGCAACATGGACGATAAATAGAAACTTCTCTAGTCATAAAGGTATGAGGGGCTTTCTGCTTTCAATATCATAATGGACTAGATTCTCTGAATTGATTTGTAAATAGCATATAACTAGACCCTTGAAAAAATTAAAGGCATTTCCCAAGCAGGAGGGGAAGAGAGGAAGAGAAAGCTGATACCTGAGAGCCACAAATAATGCAAAAGCCAAGAGGGAGGCAATGCCAATTCCAGGACAAATATAAGACCGAGCTTTAAGTGCTACAAGAGAAAGATGTAGACCCAGAGACCCCCTTTCAGAGAATTACAGTGATCCAAGGGTGTGACAAATTCCTGGCAATCAGAAGAACAATTATGAATCCTCTCTGAAAATAAAAATTGTCCCTAATTTAGACACTTGGGATTCTCACAGATTAACCTCAGCATATAAACTAACATTAAAAAATGATGTACAAGAAAACAAAAGTCTGCATGAGATTGACACCAAAACCAAAAATAAACAATGGGCAGACACTCCCAAGATTTTAAGATTTTAGACTTGTCAAAATGAATAGATAATAGCTAATACAGAAATATATTTTAGAGGATGGAATGACAAGCAATAGGAGGCTATTAAGAATGACCAGTCATATCTAAGAAAACAAATTCAAAGGGAATTTCTATCACTTAAAAATATAATTATTGGAACTAAAACCAATAAGTGGACAAAGAGTAGACTAGGAACCAACTAAAGGGAAAATAATTGCATGAAATATATATCTAAATAAATTATTCAAAGTAAAGTATTGAGAGACAAGATGAGAAATATGAAAGTTATTAAGAGAATATATAGAACAGAATATGGTCAAACATATATAATCAGTGTTCTATCAGGAAAGAATAGAGAGAGTGGAGGGGAAGAGGTATTGAAAAAATAATGGCTAGGAATTTTTCAGAACTGAGGATGGAGATAAAAGTAAATTATAAACTAAACAGTATAAATTAAATGAGATCCAATATTAGACCTATTTTAGTGATACTAAAGAGCACAAAATACAAATAAAATATTAAACTTAAGCAGAATAAAAAAGGTTAATCGAGCAGGAACAAAAATAGAGACCTTTTAAGAGCAGACCTTTTAAGAGCAATAATGAAAACAAGAATACAGTGGCATACTATGTCCCAACAGCTGAGGTGGAGGGGAAGGGGGGGGAAGTCATCCTAAAACTGTATTTCCAGCAAAACTAGCTTTCAAGGACAAGGGTAAAATAAAAACATTTCTCAATAAACAAAAATGTGATCAATTTTACAGAACTTTACTACAGAAATTTCTATTAATATACTTTAAAAAGAAGGAAATGACCCAAAAAGAAAGTCTGTGATGGAAGAAGGAAAAACGAGGGTAAAATATCCATGAATACATATGGCTACCTAAGTGTAGCCAAATGAATACGTATGGCTACCTAGTTATTTTTAAATAGGAATGTAACTATCCGTCTCATTGGGTATTCAGAAATGTGGTGAGGGGAGTATTTTTGATTGTCACAATACTTAATGACTATGCTACTAGCATTTAGCTGTAAGGCCAACAACACTAAATACCTGTAAAGAGAAATGGCAAGATCACTTTCAATGCATGTTGATAAATGAGGCATTTCAGTTAATATTTCATTTTAGTATTATCCATATCTCACTATCACAGTCCCATTTTTTTCCAAAAACATACATTTTTATCTCTATAAGCATAAAAGCTACTTATGTTATCACTTGGAAAATATTTAAGACCATATATGTTTAAAACTATACATAATCTCACTACCCCAAAAAGAATGGATACCAAGGGCTTCCCTGGTGGTACAGTGGTTGAGAATCCGCCTGCCGATGCAGGGGATATGGGTTCGTGCCCCGGTCTGGGAGGATTCCGCGTGCCGCGGAGCGGCTGGGCCCGTGAGCCATGGCCGGTGAGCCTGCGCATCCGGAGCCTGTGCTCCGCAACGGGAGAGGCCACAACAGTGAGAGGCCCGCATACCACAAAAAAAAAAAGAAAGGATACCAATATATCAACATTTTAAAGGATACAGACCCTAACATTTTCATTTTGTGTGTATTTACATATTTGAAGAATTACATTGTGGCTAATACAACTGCTATTTTTCACCCAGTTTATGTTGTTTTTTTCAAAATATATTTATAGTCATAAACTTTCTCCCATGTCAATGTCACGTTTCCTAGTCTCTAAGGCTGCTTAGCATTCCAGCACTTATTTCTTGCCCTTATTGGTCTTTTTAGCCATGTGAACTACATTTCCTTTGGTTGTATCTTCTCTAAAATTTCAGAATTCTTACAACTGGCTCAATTCCAATTGTGGCTACTTTTGCTTTTTTATAGTAACCAACATATAATGGTTCAACCCACATATTTCTAATGTGTGAAAGATGCTTATATATATATAACTGGTTTTAGTGCCCAAACCCTGCCATGTTATACCACAACTTTCCCATTATAGAATACATTAAATGACACATTTACTGAAATGTACTTCACATATCATAAATTTCACCCTTTTAAAGTTTACAGTTTGGGTTTTTTTAGTATATTTTACAAAGTTGTGCAACCATTACCATTATCTAATTCCAGAATATTACAATCATCCCCAAAAGAAACCCCATATACATTAGCAGTTATTCCCTTTGCCCCCTCCCTGCAGTCCCTGAAAACCACTAATCTGTTGACTATTTCTTTGATCTTTCTCATCTGAACATCTTACATACATGGAATCAAATAATAAAATATATTGATTAAAGAATCAATCCCAATGTCATGCAGTAAATACTTACTGAATTACTACATTGCACACTTATTTATTAATATAATCCTAGTTTTCCATGAGGTCTCAAAGATTATCAGCCCGTTTCACTTTATAAGTAAGGAGAATTATGACTGGAAGATGAGATGATTGCTTCAGACCACCCAGAGAAAGGGGCAACCCTGATCTTCTGATTACTATTTGAAGTTTCCTTTTTCTATACTAAGCTACACGCACCCTATACTGAGACCCCCAAAAGACACACCATGACACTACAGATACTGATGTAACTAATTCTCTTTCTAGGTAACATGAAATTAATCAAAGAAGGGAGAATTAGGGATGTGGGAGTGGGAGGTATGCATGTTGGTAAACCAACCAATGCAATTAAGAAACAATATAAACTAATTCAACTTTCATTTGCAGCCACAAGCAACGTTTCTTTTGCATCCTTCTAAAAGGAGTCATTAGTTTAATTTCTAATTATAATCTGGCTTGTTCTTTCCCTTCCTTTTCCATCCTCTCCCTTCCCTTCCATTTTCTTAGCTTCCTTAATAGTTAATTCTTATATCCATTAAGTACAGCAAAGCAAAGTAGGTATTCACACACTGGGAGAGGAAGAATGTGTTGGTCCAGAGAAGGACAGGTTGAAGTACTGCCATAGATGGGGGACCCCAGGCAGAGTATCAGAGCCTGTGCAAGACAAGGAAGGCAAATCTGAAAAGGGGCGACCTGGTACAGAGTGCCAGGGTCTACATAGGATCACATGGGATGGGAATGTCATCCATAGGGTGGAGGGAGGGAAGGTGTAGTCAGGAGTTTATGGCACCACTTGATGAAAGGAAAGGAAAGTATCCCCATGAGGGTGTGGTCCAGCATGGTGGGAGCCCATGCAGGGTGAGAAGAAGGGTGTCTACATAGTGTGAGCAGGCATCCAGGAGTGGGGAGTCAGAGCTGAGCATAGTGAAGGGGGCATCAGCACACAGAAGGGGTGGCAATGGTAATAGAAGATTGGCTGTATAGAGGGTATTGGTCATATAAATAAATGTATAAGGATGATGCAAGCCAGTCTTCCTACTGTCAGAAGATGGAGTTACAAATACGCAAAAGGAGAACTCTATTATGACCCATGTGGTGGGGGACTGCAATTGGGAGTATGGTGTGAATTCATGGTTTTCAACATATACAGATAGATATACAAATGAACATAAAAGTAAGTGTATATACACCTATGCATGCAATGCATATTGTGTTCAAAGAGATGGTCTAGGATTAATGACACCCTAGCAATAAATATACCTAATGCCCAGCTCTTCACCAAATATCATTCTTCACCAAAAGGACGTAGGACCCTTTGTAGAAATGACCGTTTCCAGAGCTGAGGCACAAAAAGTAGAATGAGCCAGAGACAAGTTTTTGCGTGCCTAAAGCGGGTATGTATTTAAGAAATGATTAGACCATGTCAAAGGGACATAAAGAACAGCATGGACGGACTCTTGTTGACTAGATCTGAAGCAAACTTGAGTATCAAAATAAATAATCAAATTAATGGATTATAAAGCATTGACAAAAGTAGGAAACCATGAGTCCATAATTTGATAAGTAATGGTTAAAGACTAAGGTCCACAGATACTTATTAATTTCAAAAGAGAAAACAGTGACTGGTAGACACCCCCTTAATTAAGTAATCAAAGCAAACAGCATTAGTAACACCACAGATCAAAACTGTGTGCCAGGGCTTCCATGGTGGCGCAGTGGTTGAGAGTCCGCCTGCCGATACAGGGGACACGGGATCGTGCCCTGGTCTGGAAAGATTCCACATGCCGCAGAGCGGCTGGGCCCGTGAGCCATGGCCGCTGAGCCTGCGCGTCTGCAGCCTGTGCTCTGCAACGGGAGAGGCCACAACAGTAAGAGGCCCACATACCACAAAAAAAACAAAACAAAACAAAACAAAAAACTGTGTGCCATCTGACAGGATGCATCAGACATACAATCAATTCTGCAATATTGCTCCTAAAAATGCAGAATTTAATATAATCATGAGTAAGCAAAAGACAAACACAAATTGAAGAACATCTGAAAAAAATAACTAGGCTTATCTTTAATGGGTCAAGGTCTTGAATGTCAAGAAAAAAATTGGAAAAAAAAACTTCCATAGTTCAGGAGAATAAAGATCCATGACAACCAAATGTAGTAAAAAGTTCTGAACTGGATTATTTTGCTATAAAATATATTATCAGGACAATGGTATAACTTGAATAGGATTAAATGATGGTAATGTATCTGTGTTAGTTTCCTGATCTTGGTAGTTTATTGTGATGCTATAAAGAGAATCGGGAATGTACTGCATGTAGGTCAACATTCTGGTTGGTTCAAGAGGATAAAGGACAAATTTCAAAACCACAGATATCATAGGAAAAATTCTAAAGTAATATATTAAATAAATACAATATACACACATTAAACCAGTAGGGGATCAGGAGACATCAGGTCAGATCACCTCCTCTCAAATGTTATAGTGACAAAAAGTTATTTGTACTTTCCTAAAAATTTGAGACTACTTTGAAATATTAGAATTCTAGTAAAAAAAAATACCTGAATTTTATATAAACTAACATTCAATTCTTTTCATCACATACAGAAGCCAACATATGACTTCAGGTATCATATACAGCTCATTAGACTCAGCAGGACTGTCATTTATTTTTCACACCTAAGAAAAACAAAGCAGAACCACAGAAGAATTGTGCCTCTTTGTCAGCTGAAAGGGAACATTTGCTAATCAAAGCACTGCTTTCTTTCTGCTTCTTTTTTTTTTTTTTTTGCTGTACGCAGGCCTCTCACTGTTGTGGCCTCTCCTGTTGCGGAGCATAGGCTCCGGACGCACAGGCTCAGCGGCCATGGCTCACGGGCCCAGCTGCTCCACGGCATGTGGGATCTTCCCGAACCCGGGGCACGAACCCTTGTCCCCTGCATCGGCAGGTGGACTCTCAACCACTGCGCCACCAGGGAAGCCCTCTTTCTGCTTCTTGCATACAGTTTTATCACGCATATTTGACAAATATTTCCTGAATCCAGAACCAAGTATAATGTTTGGTGTACAGTATTAACAGAAATACTAGTAATCGTGCTAACACTCTTAAATATTGCTAATTATATACAAGGCACTGCTCTCAGCACATGACATAGATTAATTCATTTAACACACAGCAAACCAATAAGATTATGCCAATATCATTCCCACTTTATAAAAAAGGAAATCAATATACAAAGAAATTAAGCCAATTACTCAAGGTCATACAGCTAGTAAATGTCAAAGTTAGAATTTAAAGGTGGAGTATTTGACTCTAGAGTCATAAATAAATATCTGTTTACTAAAATTTAATAGATTTACTTCCCTGAATTAAACAACTTGTAAACGATAAAAAGGCTAATTCACCTACTGGATTGCACTCTGAAATCACCGAAGACATAATACAGTTCTGGTTTCTTAAAAAAAAAAAAAAAAGATCAGCATCTAAGAGGAATATAAACCATATCATATTTACATTTATATATACAATATGAGTCATATCCACAGTAGACATATTCTTTTTCTGTTACTTTGCAAAAGTCACCAGTTTTAAGATAAATAGAAATTTTGAAGTTAAAATATTTTATGCATTTTCACTTATGAATACTAGCTCATAAATTAATCCATTCAAAACTAAATTTTGAAAATGCCATAACATATTAATTCATTGCTTCAACAAATACTGAACACATACCACACATCAACTCTATTCCAGGCACTAGATAAATGATTTAAAAAAGGAAAAGAAGCTAATTAAATCACTAGGATTATATAAAGGTCTCATGAATACAACCAGTTTTTTAAAGATGCAAAAAGTATCATTCATTCATCCATTCATTCAAAATAAACTCACTCTCTACCATGTTTCAGAATGTAGTTGTAGATACGTATGAGGACAAGGGCAATAAAAGCAAAGAAGAACAAGAACAAGCTTAAGAAAGTCACTGAGAAAAAAATACCCAAACTGTTATTACAAAATCAAAAAAACAACCAAAAAACGTATTTCGGCATGTACAAGCAGGAATACTTAAAGTCCAAATAAGAACAAGGAGATAGAACCACAATATTGAGACAAAATAACAATAGCTAACATGTTTTCTATGTGTCAGTAAAATTACATATTATTCTCTCATTAACTCTTCAATTCCCCAAAACAGTAAGGTAGGTATGGTATGATTCCTACCTGTCAAAGAAAGTAGAAATATTCAACTCGGTGTCAGTGAGAACTGCAATTGAATTAGAAAGAGCAGTGTTAATATAAAAATTAACTGGAGTAAGGAAAGGTGAAGAGAAAGCTGCTTTTAAGTGGTTTGATTTTTCAAGTACAGAGGAACTGCTTTTCAAACATGGTTTAGGTTAGTGGTGCTGTTTGGGGAATCACGGAGAATTCAGAATAAACTGCATATAGTCTAACATTCTGACTATTTTCAGAGGAAAAAAAAGGGCAAATTTCAAAGCAGAACTCCTAGAAGAAATGTTTAAGCTATTTACTAAACAGAAAATTTATGAGTATTTTAAAAGTAAATTACGGGAGGAGCTTCAAGATGGTGGAAGAGTAAGACGCCTAGATCAACTTCCTCTCCACAAATACATAACAAATACATCTACATGTGGAACAACTCCTACAGAACACCTACTGAATGCTGGCAGAAGACCTCAGACCTCCCAAAAGGCAAGAAACTCCCCACGTACCTGGGTGGGGCAAAAGAAAAAAGAAAAAAAAGACACAAGAATAGAGACGGGACCTGCACCAGTGGGAGGGAGCCGTAAAGGAGGACAGGTTTCCACACACTAGAAGCCCCTTCGCGGGCGGAGACTGTGGGTGGCGGAGGGGGGAAGCTTCAGAGCCACGGGGGAGAGCGCAGTAACAGGGGTGCAGAGGGCAAAGCGGAGAGATTCCCGCACAGAGGATCAGTGCCGACCAGCACTCACCGCCATCCCGGGGCTGGCGGGGGCTGGGAGCTGAGACTCGGGCTTCGGTCGCATCCCAGGGAAAGGACTGGGGTTGGCCGCGTGAACACAGCCTGCAGGGGGTTAGTGTGCCACGGCTGGCCGGGAGGGAGTCCGGGAAAAGGTCTGGAGCTGCAGAAAAGGCAAGAGACCTTTTCTTGCCTCTTTGTTTCCTGGTGCGCGAGGAGAGGGGATTAAGAGCGCCGCTTAAAGGAGCTCCAGAGACGGGCGCGAGCCGCGGCTATCAGCACGGACCCCAGAGACGGGCATGAGACGCTAAGGCTGCTGTTGGCGCCACCAAGAAGCATATGTGCAAGCACAGGTCACTATCCACACCTCCTCTCCTGGGAGCCTGTGCAGCCCGCCACTGCCAGGGTCCCGTGATCCACGGACAACTTTCCTGGGAGAACGCAGAGTGCACCTCAGGCTGCTGCAACCTCACGCTAGCTTCCTCCGCCGCAGGCTTGACCCGCATCCGTACCCATTGCTCCCCACGGCCTGAGTGAGCCAGAGCTCCCGAATCAGCGGCTCCTTTAACCCCGTCCTGAGCAAAGAACAGACGCCCTCAGGCGACCTACACGCAGAGGTGGGGCCAAATCCAAAGCCGAACCCCGGGAGCTGTGCAAACAAAGAAGAGAAAGGGAAATTTTTCCCAGCAGCCTCAGGAGCACAGGATTAAATCTCCACAATCAACTTGATGTACCCTGCATCTGTGGAATCCCTGAATAGACAACCAATCATCCAAAATTGAGGAGGTGGACTTTGGAAGCAAAGATATATATATTTTTATCCATTTTTCCCTTTTTGTGACTGTGTATGTGTATGCTTCTGTGTGTGATTCTGTCTGAATAGCTTTGCTTTTACCATTTGTCCTAGGGTTCTGTCTGTCCATTTTTGTTTTTTTTTTTATTACTTTAAAAGAATTTTTTCTTAATAATTATTTTTTAGTTCAATAACTTTATTTTATTTTATCTTGTTTGTTTCTTTCTTTCTATTTTTTCTCCCTTTTATTCTGAGCCGTGTGTATGAAAGGCTGCTCTTGGTACTCCAGCCATGTGTCAGGGCTGCGCATCTGAGGTGGGAGAGACAATTTCAGGACACTGGTCCACAAGAAACCTCCCAGCTCCATGTAATATCAAACGGCAAAAATGGAGGTCTCCCAGAGACCTCCATCTCAACGCAAGACCCAGCTTCACTCAAAGACCAGCAAGATACAGTGCTGGATACCCTATGCCAAACAACTAGCAAGACAGGAAAACAACCCCATCCACTAGAAGAGAGGCTGCCTAAAATCATAATAAGGCCACAGACACCCCCAAAACACAGCACCAGATGTGGACCTGCCCACCAGAAAGACAAGATCCAGCCTCATCCACCAGAACACAGGCACTAGTCCCCTCCACCAGGAAGCCTACACAACCCACTGAACCAACATTAGCCACTGGGGACAGAAACCAAAAACAACGCAAACTATGAACCTGCAGCCTGTGAAAAGAAGACCCCAAACACAGTAAGTTAAGCAAAATGAGAAGACAGAGAAACACACAGTAGATAAAGGAGCAAGGCAAAAACCCACCAGACCTAACAAATGAAGAGGAAATAGGCAGTCTACCTGAAAAAGAATTCAGAATAATGATAGTAAAGCTGATCCAAAACCTTGGAAACAGAATAGAGAAAATACAACAAACATTTAACAAGGATTGAGAAGAATTAAAGAGCAAACAAACAGTGATGAACAACACAATAAATGAAATTTAAAATTCTCTAGAAGGGATAAATAGCAGAATAACTGAGGCAGAAGAACAGATAAGTGACTGGAAAGATAAAATAATGGAAATAACTACTGCAGAGCAGCATAAAAAAAAAGAATGAAAAGAATTGAGGACAATCTCAGAGACCTCTGGGACAACATTAAATGCACCAACATTCGAATTATAGGGTTCGCAGAAGAAGAAGAGAAAAAGAAAGGAACTGAGAAAATATTTGAAGAGATGATAGTTGAAAATTTCCCTAATATGGGAAAGGAAATAGTTAATCAAATCCAGGAAGCACAGAGAGTCCCATACAGGATAAATCCAAGGAAAAACAGGCCAAGACACATATTAATCAAACTATCAAAAATTAAATACAAAGAAAAAAATTAAAAGCAGCAAGGGAAAAACAACAAATAACACACAAGGGAATCCCATAAGGTTAACAGCTGATCTTTCAGCAGAAACTCTGCAAGCCAGAAGAGAGTGGCAGGACATATTTAAAGTGATGAAGGAGAAAAACCTACAACCAAGATTACTCTACCAAGCAAGGATCACATTCAGATTTGATGGAGAAATTAAAACCTTTAGAGACAAGCAAAACCTAAGAGAATTCAGCACACCATACCAGCTTTACAAAAAATGCTAAAGGAACTTCTCTAGGCAGGAAACACAAGAGAAGGAAAAGACCTACAATAACAAACCCAAAACAATTAAGAAAATGGGAATAGGAACATACATATCGATAATTACCTTAAATGTAAATGGAATAAATGCTCCAACCAAAAGACATAGACTGGCTGAATGGATACAAAAACAAGACTGTATATATGCTGTCTAAAAGAGACCCCTTCAGACCTAGGGATACATACAGACTGAAAGTGGGGGGGATGGAAAAAGATATTCCATGCAAATGGAAATCAAAAGAAAGCTAGAGAAGCAACTCTCATATCAGACAAAATAGACTTTAAAATCAAGACTATGACAAGAGACAAAGAAGGACACTATATAATGATCAAGGGATCGATCCAAGAAGAAGATATAACAATTGTAAATATTTATGCACTCAACATAGGAGCACCTCAACACATAAGGCAAATACTAACAACCATAAAAGGCAAAATCAACAGTAACACAATCATAGTAGGGGACTTTAACTCCCCATTTTCACCAATGGACAGATAATCCAAAATGAAAATAAATAAGCAAACATAAGCTTTAAATGATACATTAAACAAGATGGACTTAATTGATGTTTATAGGACATTCCATCCAAAAACAACAGAATACACATTCTTCTCAAGTGCTCATGGAACATTCTCCAGGATAGATCATATCTTAGGTCACAAATCAAGCCTTGGTAAATTTAACAAAATTGAAATCGTATCAAGTATCTATTCTGACCATAACACTATGAGACTAGATATCATTTACAGGAAAAAAATCTGTAAAAAATATAAACACATGGAGTCTAAACAATACACTACTTCATAACCAAGAGATCACTAAAGAAATAAAAGAGGAAATCAAAAAATACCTAGAAACAAATGACAATGAAAACACGATGGCCCAAAACCTATGGGATGCAGCAAAAGCAGTTCTAAAAGGGAAGTTGATAGCAATACAATCCTACCTTAAGAAACAAGAAACATCTCAAATACACGACCTAAGCTTTCACCTAAAGCAATTAGAGAAAGAAAAACAAAAAAAACGCAAAGTTAGCAGAAGGAAATAAATCATAAAGATCAGAAATAAATGAGAAGAAATGAAGGAAATGATAGCAAAGATCAATAAAACTAAAAGCTGGTTCTTTGAGAAAATAAACAAAATTGATAAACCATTAGCCAGACTCATCAAGAAAAAAAGGGAAGAGACTCAAATCAATAGAATTAGAAATGAAAAAGAAGTAACAACTGACTGCAGAAATACAAAGGATCATGAGAGATTATTACAAGCAACTCTATCCCAATAAAATGGACAACCTGGAAGAAATGGACAAATTCTTAGAAAAGCACAACCTTCCGAGACTGAACCAAGAAGGAACAGAAAATATGAACAGACCAATCACAAGCACAGAAATTGAAACTGTGATTAAAAATCTTCCAATAAACAAAAGCCCAGGACCAGATGGCTTCACAAGGGAATTCTATCAAACATTTAGAGAAAAGCTAACACCTATTCTTCCCAAATTCTTCCAAAATATAGCAGAGGGAGAAACACTCCCAAACTCATTCGACGAGGCCACCATCACCCTCATAGCAAAACCAAAGATGTCACAAAGAGAGAAAACTACAGGCCAATATCACTGATGAATAGAGATGCAAAAATTCTCAACAGAAGACTAGCAAACAGAATCCAAGAGCACATTAAAAGGATCATACACCATGATCGAGTGGGGTTTATCTCAGGAATGCAAGGATTCTTCAATATATGCAAATAAATCAATATGATATACCATATTAACAAACTGAAGGAGAAGAAACATATGATCATCTCAGTAGATGCACAGAAAGCTTTCAACGAAATTCAACACCCATTTATGATAAAACCCTCCAGAAAGTAGGCATAGAGGGAACTTGCCTCAACATAATAAAGGCCATATATGACAAACCCACAGCCAACATTGTCCTCAATGGTGAAAAACTGAAAGCATTTCCACTAAGACCAGAAACAAGACAAGGTTGCCCACTCTCACCACTATTATTTAACATAGTTTTGGAAGTTTTAGCCACAGCAATCAGAGAAGAAAAAGAAATAAAAGGAATCCAAATCAGAAAAGAAGTAGTAAAGCTGCCATTGTTTGCAAATGACATGATACTATACATAGGGTATCCTAAAGATGCTACCAGAAAACTACTAGAGCTAATCAATGAATTTGGTAAAGTATCATCATACAGAATTAATGCACAGAAATCTCTAGCATTCCTATATACTAATAATGAAAAATCTCAAAGTGAAATTAAGAAAACACTCCCATTTCCATTGCAACAAAAAGAATAAAATATCTAGGAATAAACCTACCTAAGGAGACAAAAGACCTGTATGCAGAAAGTTATAAGATACTGATGAAAGAAATTAAAGATGATACAAATAGATGGAGAGATATACCATGTTCTTGGATTGAAGAATCAACATTGCGAGAATGACTCTACTACCCAAAGCAATCTACAGATTCAATGCAATCCCTATAAAACTACCAATGGCATTTTTCACAGAACTGGAACAAAAAGTTTCACAATTTGTATGGAAACACAAAAGACCCTGAATAGCCAAAGTGATCTTAAGAAAGAAAAACGGAGCTGGAGGAATCAGGCTCCCTGACCTCAGACTATACTACAGAGCTACAGTAATCAAGACAGTATGGTACTGGCACAAAAACAGAAATATAGATCAATGGAACAGTATAGAAAGCTCAGAGATAAACCCACACACATATGTTCACCTTATCTTTGATAAAGGAGGCAAGAATATACCATGGAGAAAAGACAGCCTCTTCAATAAGTGGTGCTGGGAAAACTGGACAGGGACATGTAAAAGTTTGAGATTAGATCATTCCCTAACACCATACACAAAAATAAGCTCAAAATGGATTAAAGACTTAAATGTAAGGCCAGAAACTATCAAACTCTTAGAGGAAAACATAGGTAGAACACTCTATGACATAAATCACAGCAAGATCCTTTTGGACCCACCTCCTAGAGAAATGGAAATAAAAACAAAGATAAACAAATGGGACCTAATGAAACTTCAAAGCTTTTGCACAGCAAAGGAAACCATAAACAAGACCAAAAGACAACCCTCAGAATGGGAGAAAATATTTGCAAATGAAGCAACTGACAAAGGATTAATCTCCAAAATTTATAAACAGCTCATGCAGCTCAATAGCAAAAAAACAAACAACCCAATCCCAAAATGGGCAGAAGCCTTAAACAGGCATTTCTCCAAAGAAGATATACAGACTGCCAACAAACACATGAAAGAATGCTCAACATCATTAATCATTAGAGAAATGCCAATCAAAACTACAATGAGATATCATCTCACACCAGTCAGAATGGCCATCATCAAGAAATCTAGAAACAATAAATGCTGGAGAGGGTGTGGAGAAAAGGGAACACTCTTGCACTGCTGGTGGGAATGTGAATTGGTACAGCCACTATGGAGAACAGTATGGAGGTTCCTTAAAAAACTAAAAATAGAACTACCATATGACCCAGCAATCCCACTACTAGGCATATACCCTGAGAAAACCATAATTCAAAAAGAGACATGTGGGCCTCCCTGGTGGCGCAGTGGTTGAGAGTCCGCCTGCCGATGCAGGGGATACGGGTTCGTGCCCCGGTCTGGGAGGATCCCATATGCCGCGGAGCATCTGGGCCCGTGAGCCATGGCCGCTGGGCCTGCGCGTCCGGAGCCTGTGCTCCGCGACGGGAGAGGCCACAACAGTGAGAGGCCCGCATACCGCAAAAAAAGAAAAAAAAAAAAAAAAAAAAAAGAGACATGTACCAAAATGTTCATTGCAGCTCTATTCACAATAGCCCAGAGCTGGAAACAACCTAAGTGTCCATCATCGGATGAATGGATAAAGAAGATGTGGCACATATATACAATGGAATATTACTCAGCCATAAAAAGAAACGAAACTGAGCTATTTGTAATGAGGTGGATAGACCTAGAGTCTGTCATACAGAGTGAAGTAAGTCAGAAAGAGAAAAACAAATACCATATGCTAACACATATATATGGAATATAAGAAAAAAAAATTGGTCATGAAGAACCTAGGGGCAAGATGGGAATAAAGACACAGATTACCAGAGAATGGACTTGAGGATATCAGGGCGGGGGAAGGGTAAGCTGTGACAAAGTGAGAGAGTGGCATGGACATATATACACTACCAAACGTAAAACAGATAGCTAGTGGGAAGCAGCCGCATAGCACAGGGAGATCTGCTTGGTGCTTTGTGACCACCTAGAGGGGTGGGATAGGGAGGGTGGGAGAGAGGGAGATGCAAGAGGGAAGAGATATAGGAACATATGTATATGTATAACTGATTCACTTTGTTATAAAGCAGAAAATAACACACCATTATAAAGTAATTATATTCCTATAAAGATGTTAAAAAAAAGTAAATTAAATCAGTAGGCACTAAAATAGTAGATGACATTTACTGAGGACTTACTATGTGCGAGGCACTATTCCAACTATATCTATATAGTCCATATAAAAATTGACTCAGCTAACCCCACAAATATCCTATTGGATAGGTATTATTAGTATCCTCATTTTACAGAGGGGAAACTGAGACTTAGATAAATTCAGTAACTTCTCCAAAGTCGTATAAATAACCATTGGCAGTCAGAATTTGACCTTGCGTGGCGTAATTCTCATCTGCACTTTACATCTACCTTTGTTAGAAAAAGACACAATTGAAATGCCACTGGCAAAATGCAGAGTCCCCCACAATGGGGGTGCCTGGCACATCCTGAGCATGCAGTAGATATTTGTTGAGTGAATGAATAAATAGCCTTCTAGCTTATTTCCACCTCAATATCTTTTCACATGTTGTTCCCTCTGCCTAGAATGTTTTCCCATTGTTTTTTGAAGGGAGCTCTTTTTCAACAATTGGATCTCAGCTTGGTTTTCTCCACTGGGAGAATTCCCTGACTGCCCTTCCAAAAATACCAACATGTATGCCCATGATATATCCGATATATATCCATATACATCCAGGTATATGTCACTTTGAAACCATGGAATTTATCTAGTTTATGTATTTATTTACTTGTAGTTTGTTCATTTTTTTCCCTGTAGGATAACGGCTGTAGGAGAACTGGGGTCCTTTCTGCCATGTTCATCACTCTGTATAGCTATTAGGCTTTCAATGAATGTCGAATGAATAACTGGATAGATGGATACGTGCATGGACGGATGACTGAATGGATGGATGGACAATGTATCTGGATTGCAGCCAGGCATTCGGTCATAATTCTTATGATGTTGAGATGGGCTATATATATTTCCAGGTGGTTAAATGACTGGACTCCAAAAACCTTGATTTTACCAAAGTAGTAACAGCTTAGAGAAGTTCTCGTTAACACTTTTCAAAAAGATTTTTTGTGTGTGTCAAAAGCATGAATGTGAAATATGTTAATTTGTAAGCTCTAACTCAAGTGCTCAAAAATATTTTAGATTCAATTATTTTATTTGATGTTCTAATATTAACAGACAATACCTAGAATCATTTCCATGCTCAAAAATATTATCATTTCAACATACTACGTGGTAAGGCTTCAGCTATACTTTTATTGTTGGTGGGATGTGTGTGTGACTAAAAGTTAAGCAACAAAAAAATAATACACACAAGAAAAAATTTTTACAATTGTTTTGCAATGACTGTGGAAGGCTAAGTTACTTTATTAATACACAAATCCAGAAATGTTATTTAGGAAGATGTTATAGTTTAGTACCATTTATAAACATTAGAGTTACAGAGCAAACATTGCTTTTTAAGCATATACTAAGGATTAGAAAGTATGAGAACTCCTGATTAAAAGATTACACATCAAGCAGATATTTAAAATAAAGTTCATTCTTCCCTAAACATGAGCAGAGTGTGTCTTCTTAGGTATAGCCACAGACAATATGGGTGTGAGGAAGCGTGAAAATGTGGATCCTTTCCTCTTTCCACTGCCTACTTTCACCATCACTTGGTATCCTTACCCAAGGACAAGGACCCAGAATCCCAAATCTTCTCTTCTCCTCTTTCACACCACTGCATGCTCCCTCTCTACACACAAACGCACTTTTTTTTTTTTTTTTTCCTGATACAAAGTCATTCCAATGGCTCTAATGAATAGAACCATTTTTAAAAGGCTCTTCAGGAGCAACAACTAACTGACCAGGCTATGTGAGTGCCTGTTGAGAAAACAATTTCCAGGGAAAGAAGATGTTTCGATTCCCCAAATCATACCACCATGGACACTTTCTCTATGCCTAATACCAGCCTTGCCTCCTCTCTCTAAGTCTGTGTGTAATTCAGGTCCTAGCTTTAGTCAAAATGAAAAGACTGCCACCTACTGAATTACAGGCAAAGACAACTAGAATCTTGAGGCACGTTTAATTTAACCCATGGAGTCAGTCTGTTTCCGAGAGCAGGCACCACCTGTTCTGAGGCATTATATGTAGGGAGAAGGCAAGAGGATGACTAGCATGTGGGTGGTCACTGGCAGTTGATTGGGAATAATTTCTACAAAAGCCTCTCCTTGAGTGACAATATAAAGTGATAATAAGGTAATTCTCAGCTCAATAAGAATTAGTGAAAGCAGGATAATAAGTTCTTTGGGATATTTCCTAATATAAATACTGAGATTGTGTTTCCCTATTCATCTCTTCTGCCTGCTGAGGTTGTTAACCACCTTTCCCTTGATGAAACAGTAAAATCAAAATGGGCAGCTAAAGCACTATAAAAACTATCAAATTAAAGGAGGACAAATCATGAAGATTTCTTATGTCTGTCTGTATTTGCATCTTCATTCAGTATCATCCCTGCCACTTGTTACCTGCAACTTCACACATCTCACTCCGCAGATAAAAGTGAAGAGTCTCTTCAAAATTCAGATTACAGCAAGCAAACAACAGTCATATCACTGACAGTGACAGGGATTGCTTTTTATGATCCACAATAGAAAAGAAAAAACATGATTTTTTTCCATTAACCATAATTACCTGAGGTTTAAAGAAAAATTAATGTTGAGAAATCAAATATTAACTCATTAGGAGAAAATAGTAGATCACCTTCAAATTCACTATTCTTGAACTTTGGCCTTCATTAGCTAAGACAGAAAAAGCACAGATGCAGAAACTACATAATTTACACAAAGGCTACCTGAATGATGCCAAATACTGTCCAAATACAACTAAAAGCTTGATTAATGGCTTTTAACAGCCAATGAAGCTCATTTAAATTCACTCGGGGAAAACGTAATTTTCAAACTAAACTAATAAAAGTCTCACTGTTTCTTGAACTAAGTTAACTTTATTAACTTCTTTTTTTTTTTCTTTTTTTTTTTACACAGGCCTCTCACTGTTGTGGCCTCTCCCGCCGCAGAGCACAGGCTCAGGACATGCAGGCTCAGCGGCCATGGCCCACGGGCCCAGCCGCTCCACGGCACACGGGATCCTCCCGGACCGGGGCACGAACCCGTGTCCCCTGCATCGGCAGGCAGACCTCAACCACTGCGCCACCAGGGAAGCCCTAACTTCTTTCTTTAAATTCATGATTACTTAACATTTAAAATGTGTTTACTGTTAAAAACTCAATAGTTTATTTCATTATTTTAATTACTCATTAATCCAATACTAAAAAAAATGTAAATCATGTCTGTCAATTGTTGATGAGCCAGTTTATTTGGAAATGTCCTATTCCTACAGATATATAAATACTTCCCACAGATATGTATTTCCTGAATACACACACACACACCTATTTCCTGCATATACATATATATGTACTTCACTATTATTTTAAATTTTCAACAAGTGCATAAATTTTGTATACAGATAATGTGAGGTTTTTTATTTAAAAAAAGAAAAATCCCAATTAGGCAAATTTATAGAGACAGAAAGTAGATGAGTGGTTGCCTAGGGGTGAGAGGGTTTATTGTTTCTTACAGGTATTGCTTACAGTTCCAGAAATTCATGAAGCACTAGGAAAATTTTTACCCGCAGTTTATATTCAATGTCTCTGAAATGCCATGTTCTCTTAATACCAAATGTTCATGTTCCATCTTCAAACCAAATCACCTGGTACCATTTTCTTCATAGGTCTTATCACTGTTACTTTTTAATATTTTTTCTCCTCCTGCTAAAATATAACCACGATGAAACAGAAAGCCTATTCTTCTTGTTCACTGCTTCATCTTCAGTGCCAAGAACAGTATATGATACATGATAGGCCCTCAACAAATATATGTAGAATGAATAAACACTCATTAATCTCCCAATTTCATTTATCCGCTTGAACTAAGAAATTCTGAGAATATCTTGAATCTACAAACATTTATAAATATCTCCTATGACTAAAGAGCAGTTGGTTATAGGGCAGGGGCTAGGAAAGTGTCACAAAACTTGTTTTCCTCAGACCTTAGTTTTTTGAAAGATAGATACCATTTTTTCTTGAGAAAGCTAAGAACATAACATCGACTGTCTCTTTGGTCTAAAAAGAGTCTCATCAAAGTAATGACCTTTGGAACACATGTTGGACATAACTGATCTTCCCAGGTAAGAAAACTCCAAAGCTTCATCTGGATTTTCTATTTTCCTTTATAATATTTAGTTTTGAGAACCTGACTTAAATGGTTGCCATGGAAATGAGCACAATGGTGAATCATAAAGCTTTTAGAAGGATGCGGCATAAATGTAAGAAAGGGTTATTTTTATTAACATTTTAAAACTGATAAATCTCAGGGTAAGGAAGGTACTACAGAAAAACGATTATTATAGCTCTCACCTAGGTTATGTTTTGTAAATGCTGTGAAAAAAGTAAAGACATTGTTGCAATGAATCAAAGCAAATACAAGAAGACTATTTCTATATACTGATTTATTATTTTATAAATGTGCATATATCATAAATCATAAGCCCTTTGAACCAATATAACAGCTATTCATTTACACATGTATATAGGTTATCTTGTCCAGTCTCAGCCTTGTAAGGCATGTCCTCTTTATTTTCTACTATAGCACTCAGCTCTTTCTTTAAAGCCCAATAAGCAATAAACAAGCAGTTTAATTAATTAAATTGTTAACTATGAAAATAAACCAATTTTATTTTTTAGAGCAGCTTTTGCTTTTGCTGCCTTATGATGTAAAAAGAGACAAGTACAGATCTGTGAACTCAACAAAGCAACTGTAGTGGGAGACAAGGTGTTAAACAATTTTAAGGGTATTGCATGAAATTTTTATTGACCAGAATTTGGTACAACGGAAAAATGCTCCAGCATATAATCAGATTTCCCACATGGAAAATGAACACCAAGGAACAACAACAATAGCCTTCATCTTTTTTTTTTTTTTTTTTTCTTCAGTACGTGGGCCTCTTACTGTTGTGGCCTCTCCCGTTGAGGAGCACAGGCTCCAGATGCACAGGCTCAGCAGCCACGGCTCACGGGCCCAGCCACTCCGCGGCATGTGGGATCCTCCCGGACCGGGGCACGAACCCGTGTCCCCTGCATCGGCAGGCGGACTCTCAACCACTGCGCCACCAGGGAAGCCCTGCCTTCATCTTTTTTGTAATGTATTTTTAATTACATGTTCATTATTTTGGGCTTATATAGAAATTTTCCTTATCAAATTAAATAATTTTAAATTGACCTCATTCAGTGTATATATAATAGCTACAGTCAGTAAATGGAATGATTTCCCACAAGGATTAGCAAGGTAGTAGATTGTGCTTTTGCTGTCCCTTCTAATTTCAAACTAAATCATTTATTTATTGCCTTTATGGCTACTGCCATTTTTGAAGACTATTACCACATCTGAATAGGGTTTATTGAGCATGTATGTTTTCCTCTTCTGTTTCAAAGCTAATTTTTAGAATTCTTTTGTCAATTAGGAAATGGAGGTAACCATGAGGACTGGTAAGCTAAGGTGAAACCTAGCTACTAGTTTCCTATATATTTACTAGTTCCCTGTATATTAAGGTATATTTGCCAAATGGCACACTGCACACTTCCCCTTATGATGTTAATGAATATAAAATAAAAACTCATTTTCAATTTAAACTCTAAGTCCTGATAGTGTTCTGGAAGTCCTTTCTGTGAGAAATGGATTTTTTTTCCGTATCAAGTATAGGAGGATTAAAGAGTTACCTTTATGTTTCCTACAATTATAACTCATTTGAACCTAATGAGTCCCATTTACCCTCCCTAGAATATTATAAGATCAATAAATAATACAAAATACATTTGCCTGTTATGGAAGGTCAAGAAAAGTCATTTTCTTCTAGTGATAGGGAGAAATATTAGGAGATGGAGGTAATGTTCAAAAGATTGTGTGTGGTTTTGAAGTTACCTGCCATGATAGAATAATCAATAGATAACTAGGAAGACCTTCATTTGATCATTCATGCCTCATTGCTCATGAACATTATTAAATATTCTCTTGGTTTCTCAGCAGGTTGTCTTTGAAGTTGCCACATGGAACATTTTTCTGCGTAAAGAATTATATTTCCAAAAAATGCGATACTGATGTGTAGCTACAAGATAAAAAGAGATATAAACTTGCACGTAGCTCATCAATTGCTCACTGACCTTGGATCATAAGATTATTTTATCAAAATATGCATGTCTCCTCCTGAGAAGTCAGTTTTGCCAAATGGCCAACCTTTCCTGTGGACCATGTGGTCATACGGGACACAGGAAAGCCATTTAAACCATAACTGTTACAGTATATATGTCAGTTTCATAAAGAAGCCAGTCATCTTTCTTATCCTCATACTTTTTGTCAAAAGTTATGATAAATTAAAATCGCTTTCTTCAGGTGTGTGGTATTTGTGATTATCAATGGAAGCATCTGATGAGTCAAAATTAAAATTTAGAAACCCTGTGCCATTAGCGCTGATATTTTTCAAAATTTGAAATATGTGGCAACCGTGCAGCAGAGCACAGGAGTTAGCTGACAACGAGGAATTTTATGCACAACCACAAAGGACGTGTGGCCTAAAGCATTGAAATGATGTATGTTGACAAAAATCCAAGACCCTAAAGAAAACTGTCGTTTCTGAAGAACAAACCCTTAGGAATGAGTCCGTTTTGACTAGCTTTATGTTCCCACACAGAAAACACATTTATTCACTTGAAAAGATCTCCAAGACCCCTTCTAAGAGTAAGAGGGAGAGGAAGTTACACTGAGAAGTTATTCCATAATCTCTCAATAATGGCAAATCTTTCACTCTAAAATAATGTTTCCCATTCAGTCAAAAGGCATTGATGAGAATCAACCACGGGATAAGACATGCAAAAGGAGCTGAGAATACAAGGATAAATAAGCCGCACTCACACAGTGGGGAAGCGAGGCACACATACAGAGTGCACAGGCCTGTAACAGAACCATGCTCAGAGGAATCATGCCTGATCTACCTGGGACATTCAAGAGAATGTCCACAGAGAAAGTAGTATTTCAACTTAGTCTTGAGGAATAAGTTCGCAATACTGAGAAAATATGAGAAGACAATCTATGGAAAGAGCACAGACTGAGAAAAGGATTGGAGTTTTGAAACTCATGGGTGATCTAAGAACTGTGAAAAATTCCATGTTACAAGAGCATAGAATGCAAAGGATGAGGCAGCTAATAGAGCTAAAGAGAGATTTGTTACCAAATTTTGATATTTTCAATGGTTAAGACAAGAGACAGCAGTTTGAACAGTTATGATAGGGATAACATTAAGGGGCCTAATCAATAAGCTTTATAATTAATTATGTTGGGAAATGAGTGGAAAGACAGAAGTTAAGAATGACTGCAGTCCCTGTTGTATATTTTAAAGTCAATAGTAATGTCATTAACCAAGATAGGAAATAGAAATAAGGAATTAATATCAAGACAGTGAATTCTATTTTGGACATTTCAAGTTTGAATTTCCTAAGAAACATCTATTGGAAATGCAAAAATTCTGTTACAAATACAGAAGTGGATCTCAGGAGAGAGATCAGGTGCAGGAGTCATGTAGTTGGAAATTAATTGCTCGAGATGGTCCGGTACTTGAAATCTTGAAGCAAATGTTATTACCCAGGGAGAAGAGGAAGAAAAAGCAGAGAATCAAGGATAAAATCTCAGAGAGTGTCAAAGTCTAAGAAATGAAGGAAAGTGAGAAGGGGTCAAATTTTAGAGGAAATCTAAGGGCACGGAGGTCGGGGGAATGGCTAATGGCAAAGTAGAACAGTTTTCTTGAAACCAAGACAAGATTACATCAAGGAAGGGAGGACTTGGTCAAGAAAAACTGAAGAAAAGGTCTAAGGACAAACTAAAATAGGTCATAGGATTTAGCAATTAGAAAATAAGCCCCTGGACTTTGCAAGACTCTCTGTGTAGTAGAAATACAAGCCAGGTGTGTCAGCTGGCTGAAGAGTAGGAATGAGGTGATGATGTGGGAAAAATAATTATATACTACTTGACCTAGAAATTCCAGAAGGATGGAAGAGAGTGACAAAATGGAGGCAGCTGAAAGCAATAATAAGCATGAGGGCAGGTTTTTGGTTGATGTTTCATTTTATTTTTGTTCAGAGATGGAGGAGCAAATAGTGTGCTTTAAACAAAAGGGCTTTTAAATAAAGGGGCTGCATAGAGAGGCAAAAACGAATGCACAAAGTCCTAAAGAATTTGCAGCAGATGAGAGGCTTAATCTTGAGGTAAAAGGTAAAATGCACTGCTTACTCTCAGATAAGACTGCTATAATGACACATGGATCTTTTTAGGTATATTTAGAAACTGAAAAAAGAAAAGTGATAAATGTTGTAAACTAATAGATTCTATTTTCTTTGGACTGTACACTTATCTTCTGAAAGGTATACATCAGAAGGGAAAGACTCTACAAATTACACTGTAGCAAAAATAATTTTGTTAATCTAGTGATTAGAAAGATGGAGATAAAACGGCTGTGAAATCTATAACACTGAAAACTACACAAGGTGACAAAAGTTGAGGATCAATATCAATAAAACATGGGTCATTTTTTACACCAGATGTGTATAACCTTCCCACCACACCCACATGCACACATACATTTAACTCATTTCTCCACAGTTGCTCAACAAAGCCAAAGCATCTGGGCTAGGAATTCAGAACAGCCTCTCAAATCAGAAATACAAGTTGGTCAATGGTATTAAAAGACCATCAAGCATTGTGTTGCATTTGTATTGAGTCACATGATACTTAAAATATTTACCAAGCATTAATATTAATTATATAAATTAAATATATTAAAATTAAAATATATTATATAAATATTGGGCATATTTAACCAGGAATTCCTAGCTATTGGTTAGACATTTGAATATGGATTTAATGACCTTTTAAAAAATATTGTTCTCTCACCCATTATTGTTTCGTTGTTCTACCTTGAAAGGCAAATCTGGAAAACTAGGTCATTCAAACTTTATTCCTCCAAAGCACAATTAAATCACAAATGTCAGGAAAAATGTTTCAAAACTTGGAAATGAATGGGCAAAGAGATTACTGGGTGTCTTTAAGGAGTATGTCCATGTTTTCTAGCATCCCCTCTGGGAATTATTTGATTCTATTAGTTGAACATGTAACTTTCTATTGAGTAGATTATTTTACATCTCTCTAGTGGCAGAAGATAACTTGAAGAAATCTGATAGGAATGCAAATTATCCTTACCCATAACAATGCAAATGAAGATCATCTGGTGGAGAATCAATTATTTATACCTTGTAGAATAGATCAACATGACACTGTTTTATTGTCCTATATGATGTTAACCAGTTTTACATCTATTAGCAACTTCATTTTTACATTCCTGTATGTGCATGCATGCACACACACACACAGAATCACACACACATCAGTTCTTCAATTTTTTTTAAACTGGTTTTAACATCTTATTGGTTCCCTCACTAATTAATGAAGCAAATAAAATTCTGAATATGTGTTCATTTTATATTTTTAAGAGAATAGTGGGTTTACCTTTTTGAAAACTGAGTTTTAGCACAAAAAAATTAAGTGAACTGGATAACTACATTTAAGAATACCTGTCTAGAAGCTTGTCCTCCAGATCTTCTTAATAACCATCAATGTATCAACCTCACAGCATTAATAATTTTAAAATCACAGTCTCCCATTTATATGGGTTCACCACTTGAATATATTCATTTTTGTCAACCACAAATAAAGTAAAATACATCTAATCAAATTAGAACTGTACATATCTGTGTAGTAATAGAATCTCTATTTTATTGAGAAAGAAATGATTGTTCAAGAGTATATCCTGGGCTTCCCTGGTGGCGCAGTGGTTGAGAGTCCGCCTGCCGATGCAGGGGACACGGGTTCGTGCCCCGGTCTGGGAAGATCCCACATGCCGCAGAGCGGCTAGGCCCGTGAGCCATGGCCGCTGAGCCTGTGCGTCCGGAGCCTGTGCTCCGCAAGGGGAGAGGCCACAACAGTGAGAGGCCCGCCTACCGCAAAAAAAAAAAAAAGAGTATATCCTTAGTCACTGTGGAGCTATTTTTGCAATAAAACCTGCACTTTGTCTAACAAGTTCCCTTGGGAATTAAGAGAAAAACATGTTGAAATGGGGGAAAAAATGCAGTTGGAAAATTTCAGCCTAACAACTATATGGTCTAGCTTCATACTTTAGGGTAAATATTTGCAACGTATTATTAATGCCCTAAGTTTTCATGTAATGAAATAGAATAAATTATTCAATACTTTAATTACCTGTAAAATAAAAATTGCATAATAATGTGCTATTTGAAAAAGTAGGCATAAATTAACAAAATGTGAACCATGATCCTTTTAAGAAAATAAGTATGGACTTACTGATCTTAATTCACTGGTGCCATGGAAATTACTTCTTTTATGAATTCCATTTACCTCAAAAATAAACACTTTCATGATTCAGGGAATGCATTATTTTGACTACCCATAAGTGTTCACTTTATCTAGTTAGTGATTCATATAGATAGACTCACCTTCAAATACAAAGAAAAAGCCATTTGTATAATGACCGCATCAAAATAAATAAACACACCAAGCCACACTATTACTCTTAAACACATGACGGTGCAGGTGGAATTTTCTAATTCAATCTTGTGAGAGATAATTCTAAGATCAACATGCTCCATATTTTCTAACACTTCGGATTTGGCCTCCAAGCATGTTTTAATATTTTACTATAGGTTAAGTATTTGTAATTATGAAAAAGTAATCAGGATATAATTTGAAATACAAAACAAAAATATTACATAAAATGTCAAATGAGTAAAAATAAAAATAAACTATGTATGTTTTATATATACACACATGTATACAAGCATCTATAAACTAGAAAGAAACCCTCTGAACTCTGAACTGTTAATAGTAAGATTTCCTGAAGCAGTTTATGGTTGATATGTTTTGTCACCTTCTTCATAATTCATTGTCTTTAAATTTTTGACAGTGAAATAAAAAATTACTAAAAAAATTATGCTTTTCCATTGGTCACACAATGAGCTACACATTTTTCTCTCTTTAAAGTTTTCACCTGTCATTTCTTCACTCAGGTGTTTCAAAAACTCAAGAAGAATAATGATTCCCACTATTTGCACAATTGTTTCTATCTTTTTAATTGAACTGAAGTCATAAAATATGGTTCATAAGCTTCCAGCTAGGGCAGGTTTACTTAATACCTTGTCCCTGATGCGTTATAAATGTTTTACATCCTTTCACACCCATTTTGAGCAAGTCACTTGGTTTAACTGTTTGCTGTTACAAAAAGAATCCACTCTGAAGTCATACCCCCAACTAACTAGAAACACAGTGCCTGCACATTTGCAAAGTCAGCATGGAGCTGATTATTTTCAAGAAATTGAACAGTATATTTTCAGTAGTAATCAAACTAGAAGCAAATAGCCTTGTTCTAACAGACATTTTTATCACTAATGATTATACTCCTTTAATATTTATTTATTTATTTATTTATTTTGGCTGTGCTGGGTCTCAATTGCAGCATGCTGGATCTAGTTCCCCTACCAGGGATCGAAACTGGGCCCCCTGCATTGGGAGCATGGAGTCTTACCCACTGGACCACCAGGGAAGTCCCACTCCTTGAGTTCTTCATGTTTACAAAATAAACATGTAAAATGAAAATGGCATTTTAAAAGTAATTTTTTGGTATATTTGAATGATTGAGAAGTATTAGTTTCATCTAGCAGTTAGGAAAGTTCCTTGGAAATACAATTATTTCCACAGCACAAGGATCCGTGGAAGATGGTGGCTTGAATGACTCCCACCTTGGTTAGCCTTGTCAGTTCTCACCTGTTCACTTTTGCTAAACAAGCCCCTACTGAGAAGAAAAGGTAGGCGGAGCCTAGGAGGGTAAATGTGAGGTTACAACTTTGTCTTCCTCCTCACGGAGACGGACACTCTCTCTGGACCAGGAGAACAGCAACAGAGAGGCCTGAGACAGGATACAGATTGCCAAAACAGGCCTGTTTTCCTTGGAGACCAAGCCCTCAGTACGTGATGGAGAAGTGGATGGAGACCAACCTCTGCATTAGACTAAAAGACTGAGACGAGAACAGGGAGCAGGGAGGCTTTTTCCTGTGTATCTAGAGGTGACCGCAGCTTGTCAGCTGTTATAATACCAACCTACATATACTCAGAGTCCTGCAACTTATCTCCCTCGTGGGACGCCAACATTTAAGGTACCAAGCCACTGGCATACGAAGGAAAATCACCGCAAGCTCAGTGGCACCCTATCAGCATGAAAGAGGAAATGGACAAGCAAAATGAGCCCTTCCAGATACTAGAGATTCTGAAGGAGAAAGATAACAATATGACCAAACCTAAAAAGAGCCCAAGAGCACATCAATATATTTAAGAAAAGCACAAAACAAGGTTCTGAAAAGAGAACACATCATTTTCAAGCTAAACCAATATTCTGAACTGAGAGAAAGAAAACTGACTGATGACATCTGAATTTAGTAGAGCAACAGGATCTGCTCAAACCTTCCTAATGATTTCCCATCTTATTCAAAATAAAACAACATGGGCTTCCCTGGTGGCGCAGTGGTTGAGAGTCCGCCTGCCGATGCAGGGGACACGGGTTCGTGCCCCGGTCTGGGAAAATCCCACATGCCGCGGAGCAACTGGGCCCGTGAGCCACAACTACTGAGCCTGCGCGTCTGGAGCCTGTGCTCCGCAACAAGAGAGGCCGTGACGGTGAGAGGTCCGCGCACCGCGATGAAGAGTGGCCCCCACTCGCCACAACTAGAGAAAGCCCTCGCACAGAAACGAAGACCCAACACAGCCAAAAATAAATAAATAAAGCAAACTGTCAACAAGTAAAAATAAAACACTATAAAATAAATAAATAAATAAAATAAAAAAAAAATAAAACAACTGTTTCTTACCATGGCTGGTGATACTGCATTGCGCTACTCTCAGACCTAGAACCTGACTTGTCTCCCCTTACCGTAATCCAGACACATTTCTGTTCCTCCTTAAACGCTATCAGCATGAGCACGCCCCCAGATTTTTACACTTGCTATTCCCTCTCCTAGATTGAGCCACATGTCTTGCTCCCTCATTCCATTCAGGCCTTTGTTCAACTATCGCTTCACCAGAATATCCTGGGTCACCCTACCTAACACTGCTGCAGCCATGCTCTCTGAAAATTCTTATTCATCTTTACTTTCCTTATAGTATGCATCATCATCTGTTATGTATGTAATTATTCATTTTTTAAATTGTATCTCTTCCCCAACAAGAATATTCTCCCTATGGGCTTATCTGTTTCATTCATTTCTGAAACCTTAGTGCTTAGAACAATGCTTGCGACATTGTAGACACTCAATAAATTTCTTCAATCAGTGAATAACTGAGTGGTGACAAAGTTCCTATTAAAATTGGCCTCTCAATGTCCTCAAATTTTAAATTGAAGTATGGTTGATTTACGATATCATTTTACTTTCAGGTGTACAACACAGTGATTCAATATTTTTGTAGATTATATTCCATTTAAAGTTTTTACAAACTAATGGCTATGTTCCCCAGTGCTATACAACATATCCTTGCTGCTTACCTATTTTATACATAGTAGTTTGGATCTCTTTTTTTTTTTTTTTTTTTTTTCAGTATGTGGGCCTTTCATTGTTGTGGCCTCTCTGGTTGTGGAGCACAGGCTCCAGACACACAGGCTCAGCGGCCATGGCTCACAGGCCTAGCCGCTCCGCGGCATGTGGGATCTTCCCGGACCGGGCACGAACCCGTGTCCCCTGCATCGGCAGGCGGACTCTCAACCACTGCGCCACCAGGGAAGCCCTAGTTTGGATCTCTTAATCTCATACCCCTATCTTGCCCCCACTTGCTTCTCCCCAGTGGTAACAACTAGTTTGTTCTCTATACCTGTGGGTCAGTTTCTGTATAGTTATATACATTCATTTTATTTTTTGTATTCCACATATAAACGGTAACAGAGTATTTGTCTTTCACTGCTGACTTATTTCACTAAGCAAAATACTCTCTAGGTCCATCCATGTTGTTGCAAATGGCAGAATTTCATTATTGTCTATGGCTGAGTAGTATTCCATTGCATGTATATACACCACGTCTTCTTCACCATTGATGGACCCTTAGGTTGCTTCCATATCTTGGCTACTGTAAATAATGCAAACCTTGGGGTGCATATATCTTTTTGAATTAGTGTTTTTGTCTTCTTTGGATATATACCCAGTAGTAGGATTGCTGGATCATATAGTTCTTTTTTTAGTTTTTTGAGGAACCTCCGTACTGTCTTCCATCGTGGCTGCACCAATTTACATTTCCACCAACAGTGAGTGTATGCGGGTTCCCTTTTCTCCAAATCCTTGCTAACGTTATCTGTGGTCTTTTGATGATTGCCATTCTGACAGGTGTGCAGTGATATCTCATTGTAATTTTCATTTGCATTTCTCTCTTGATTGGCAACGTTGAGCACCTTTTCATGTATCTGTTGGCCATCTGTATATTTTCTTTGGAAAAATGTCTACTCAGGTCTTCTGCCCATTTTTCAATTGGGTTGTTTGGGTATTTTCTCTTATATATAAATTAAGTTGTATGATCTGTTTATATATATTGGATATTAACCCCTTATTGGTCATATCATTTGCAAATATTTTCTCCCATTTGTAGGTTGTCTTTTAATTTTGTTGATGGTTTCTTTTGCCACGAAAAAGGTTTTTCTTAAGTTTAATTAGGTCACCTTGTTTATTTTCCCTTTTATTTCTTTTGCCTTAGGAGACAGATCAAAAAAATATTGCTACAACTTATGTCAAAGAGTGTTCTGCCTATGTTCCCCCTTAGGAATTTTATGGTTTCAGGTGTTACATTTAGGTCTTTAAGCTTTTTTTAAAGAAGCTTTTTAAAAAGTAATGAGAAGCACTTGTGGAAATGAATTCCTATATTATCGTGTATGTGTATAATACTGCTGAAATAGTGATACCAAGTAGAACAAAAAGTAACTACTAGAATAATATTTACTACCGGGGTGAATTGTATTAAACAATAAACAAATTAAATTGCTCACAATTTTTTGCTTCCTCTGCACCCCTCCCATGCTTCCTTGCAGGCAGATTATAGTTACCTGCCCCATCAATCTCAGCCTTAATTACGTGACTGGCTTTACTCAAAGAAATGTGAATGGATGTGACTATTGTTGCACCTGGGCAAAAGCTTGAACAGTAGTTATGTCATTTTGTGTTGAATTTCTTGCTCTGAGACAAATACCATGAGAACTGAATGTTCAGTGGTCACCTATTCTTTCAGCTTGGGTTCTAGAGAAGATATATGGAGCTCAAGCAATCTAAACAGAATCAAAGCCTTCATAGAGCCACGTAACATAAACAGGAAATAAATACATATTGGTATATGTCACTGTGGTATTGGGGTTGTTTTTGCTACAGCAAAAGATGAATAACACAACTAAGTATTTCAAAGTTTAATATCTTTGCAGAAAAAATAAAAGTAATGGGTATTTTTTTAATCTGCAACCGTATCCCCAGTGGCTAGAACAATGCCTAGCATATAGTAGTATCCAATGAACAGTTGTCAAATACAAGGGACCACTGTCTACCCATTAAAATCTCTCATGTATGACCAAGGTGAGCCTGTACATCATCTGTAAATACTTCAGTGACAGTTTTACACTATGAGATAAAACCCTGATGAATTCTTAGGGTGTGAAATCTGTGTTTTCTAACTAGCAGACAGACCTTCCCTTTATTACCTCATACTTTGAATTTGGCCACCCATACTTACGTGACAACACCTGATTAAGCTGACAGCTGAATACACATCTGAATGAGCATCTGTAGTTTGTTAGTATCACTATATTCTTAAATTGGTATTCAATGTCAGTTTAATTTGAAGAAACTCTCCCTCCTTGATTTCTAGAAGGCTCCCTTCAACATAACAACCAAATAAATTTTTTGTCTAGTCTGAGTCAGTCTCTAAGCTTTCAGAATTACACAAATTCTTTCAGATACGTCTTCCTTAACAAATGCAACAAGAATAATAGAAGTGACTACCTTTAATGTTGTATTTACCTAATTGTGATTTAATAGGTTAAGAAAAATTAAGTATAAAAATAGGTGTATATATATATATATGTAAAAAGTGAGAATGTTCATGGCATAGTCTTGAAAAAAAGAAGTAAATGAAGGAAAACCGTGGTCATCACTAGAACTGTTGAAATATTTCTTAATCTCCATCTTCTAGACTGAGTGTGATTGCAGTTCCTGGCCTTTCACAGTTCAGTGGAAACAGACAACTAGTTCTAGACAATGGGTTGTGAGTGGAAGTGACATGGGTCACTTCTGGGACAAAGCATTTAATTGCTGGTTTGAGACATTAAGAGTTCTATGAGACTGTGGGTCATATGGCAGAGCAGTTCTCCTGGGTTCCCTTACCCTACTGCTCTCCACCTGGGCGCCCCTTCTGGCACTGTGACTGGCAAGGTCCCACATGGTAGCTTCTCCATGAACTTGGGTCTCTGCAGCTACAAAGAGCAGATCTCTGCCAACCCATCTTGGACATGTCATGTGAATAAGAAAACCAAACCATTGTTTTAAGACTGGGAATTTTTGGAGTGCTTACTGTAATGCAAGACTTAATGTAATCTAATTAAATAAAACAGAATACATACATATAATTGAATGTATATCTTCAGTGTGTATGTATATGCACAACATAATTGGTCTAGAAGAATAACACAAACTAATTAGTAGTTATAATTATGTAACTATTAATTTTTTTAATTTATTTTATTTTTTATTTATTTTTTTGCGGTACGTGGGCCTCTCACTGCCGTGGCCTCTCCCGCTGCGGAGCACAGGCTCTGGACGCGCAGGCCCAGCAGCCATGGCTCACAGGCCCAGCCACTCCGCGTCATGTGGGATCCTCCTGGTCCGGGGCACAAACCCGCGTCCCCTGCCTTGGCAGGTGGACTCTCAACCACTGTGCCACCAGAGAGGCCCTTATGTAACTATTAATTTTAACTAATTGATTAAAATAACTATAATTAACTGTAAATAAATATTAATTATATAATATTATAATAAAGGGAGATTTAACATTTATATACTTGCATGGCTTTCTTTTTGCACTGTGCATGTAGTAATGTTATAAATTTTCAAAATAATTTATAACAATAAATACAACCTCTACACTCCTGAAAAATGTATCTTTTAGTAGAAAAGTATAGGAAACAAGATAAGTCATGGGAGCTCTGTTTGGAATAAAGAACTAGCAGCAGAATCTCAGAAAGGTAAACTAACAGCTTCATGCCTACGATTTCACTTTTGTGTGGTATCCGGTAGTAAACAGTAAGATTCATGTTCCACCAGCACGTATCTCATATAAACTGTTGAAACCTGTGGTGTTTCAGGTGGAAAAAGTTTACAGTAGTAGAGACTTGGGCCCCTAATTCTCCTGGCTTTACATCAGATGTTAGTACTGTAAAGCAGAGGAACACAATGGATAAACTTGAATCAATTCAGAGCATCAGAGGTAAAGTTTAACAACCTCAGATTAAGAAGATGCAGCACAGCCTAAAGCACTTTTTTTTTCCTGTCTTTATTCATACTCTTTTCTTTCTCTCCACATTGAATTTGATCCTACAAAGCAGACTTTTTTAGCCATTTTTCTAAATTACTGCTGACCTCCATTTTTTTCTCTTTGATATCCACTGCACTGTTTCCATCAGAGCATTTATCATAATTTGTAACTGTTAATTTATTTTTTTGTATTTGCTTATTGGCTGTATTTCCCCCTATGATCTGTATTTTATGAGGGGAGGAGCCATGTCTATCTCTTTTAGTACTTTCTTCCCAGATTTAGGCAGTGATGGACACTCAATAAATATTTTTTCATAAATAAATGAGTCATTAAGTCAGTCAACATTATTCCATAAACTGAATGGCTCTAACAGGGATAAAACATGAAAATACTGATAGTTACTTATATTTCCCATTGTAGGAATTATCTTATACAAAATACAGTTCATTTTTAATGAACCCCCTGGTATCACATGTAAAGTAAATGGGATTGTTTCTTTTTTTCTTTCAAATTTTAGTAAAAAAACTTATGTTCATTCTTTGGAATATCATTGGATCCTGAACAGAAAAAAAGATTTGAGAAACATGTCCTGAAACTTACATAAGAGTTCAAAATTCCTTGAAGATTTTTAAATTTTACAAAAATAGATCAAATTGCACACTAAAGAATTTTTTTAATCATCAATTGACCAAGTTTTTCTTCAAAGACATGACTTTTGAAAGAATTAATTCAAATAATTAATAGCTAAGAGTTTGGCTGTTTCTTAGCAAAATGTGTTGAATACCTCTACAGATTAGACTACTCTTGTTTGAAACTGGAATTAGAAATCTCAAGGAATTGCTGGCATTTCTAATTTGATCCATACCAAGAATAACTCAAAGAAGGGGCATGATATGTTCAGATTAATTAAAATTCTAATTAGAAATGAATTTAAGAAGCCACCCCTGAGAACTCTAGGAAGAAATACCTGAATCTGTGTATTTTAGATCTTGCAGGGATTTATCAGATACCCTTAAGTCCTTGCTCATTGAAATATACTGTCAAGACATTGTCTACATTTTGAAAAGAGGTTTAAGTTCGATTTATGTTTTAAACTAGATTTTAATCCTTTCAGAATAAGTTCATCTTTAACTGCTTTCCTACTGCTAAAATTTCTTACACAGAATTTTCTCTTGGTCAAAAGTACTTTCACAATAACTATTTGCTACTTATTTTTAACATTAGGGCTAAACAAACTTAACTCAGTCCCCTTAACTGAATTAGGGCTTCACCACCACCATATTAAATGCAGATCATGAGATCAGGCCCTGTTTTGATAAACAAACAACAACAACAAAAAATCTTAAACTGGGCAATCTTCAATGTTGCAATTACTGCTGCTTCTGTAAGTACATTCACTGATTCACTGTAACAATGATTTCAGTGACAAGTTGGTTGACCCTCTAAAGTTTCTGATGCATATCAATATTCATGAGCAAAGATTAGAAGAGTCTGCTATTTATATTCCTAAAAACTGTCATGGCCAATAGCATTTCTAAATCCTGCTTGTCAAACTGCTTGACTCTGCTTGTGAAACTGAGAGAGAAGTGGGCTTGGGTCTGAATTATCCTCTGCTTAATTCTGGTAGGACCAATTCAAATCTAATTACTTTTTCCAGAATGTACACATTAGTTTTTATGGCTTATTCCCAGGTACCTTCTGGTAGGTTATACTCAGGTTGTAGATTTGATGACAAAGCAAGGAAGAAAAATGAAAATAGGTCGATCGTGAACTATGGTTTTTAGTGTGTAGTCCCTGCACCAACAATAGGAGCACTACCTGAGAGCTTGATAGAAATGCTGTTCTCAGACCTGTCTCAGATCTACTAAATCAGAAACTCTAGATTATGGGCCCAGTAACCTATGCTTCAATAAGGCCTCCAGTTGATTCTGATGTTAAGTTTCAGAACCACTGCATTACCATTTTCTTCTACAGTAGTCAGTGGACTCTTGCATGCTGGCATCTCCCCTTGCAGTGGACCAGGCCTCAGAGCTCCTCTGCCCTGGAGAGTTTCTACCTCCACGTGGGCTGTGTTGGCCCCTGAACTTTAGGCTTATCTCTCCCAGGAACCAGGAGGGTGTTGGCTACTTGCAGAGCTCCCTATGTTTATATCCTTAACTACTGCATACCTGTGGTTATGCTCAGATCCTGATTAAAATTAAATTAAACGAAAGCCAGCATGATCCTAATGAGTTAGCATCATCACCAATCTTCAAACCTAGACCAACACTTTACGTCCAAGCCCAGCTCAGTGATAGTCCAAAAACACAAATGAAAAACAAATCTACTGTCCTTCCTATATGAGTAATGGTCCATGAGGATTGTCTAGATCATCTAGAGTTCTGGATAATGAGACTTACACTTTCTATTCTGATCTGAATAACTTACTTTCAATATTTAACAAAAAGATGTAAGCCCCCCCACCGATGTTTTGCCAAAACCAGCATCATTCTCAGTATTTGTTTTGACAGTTCAGAGGGTGTTCCTTTTACTCTGATCAGTAAATACAGGTAGTTAGCATACGGCCCGCAGTACCCTTTGCCCTTCTGAAAGAACCATTGAATACTGTTTGAGAATTGCTGTTTAAAATCGTCATATATTCTAAACAGTACTGTCTACATATGTCTAAATTCAATTTCCGTGCCACCTTCTTCTGAAATAGTTACTTCCTTCAAACCATTATTAATCTTATATAAATGTAATGTTCCAGAGAGTCAAAGGGCCATGCTGGGAAAACACCTGTATCGTTTAAAACTCTGAAAATATGTGACATAAATTTGAAATAAGGTACTAAGACCAGAGACATTCAATATTGCCACTAACGGTCAAATTTAAATATGAACCAAGAATGCAGCTGGAAGGAAAAATGGCAATTTCCATGAACCTAAGTCAAAAACAGAAACAAAGCATTTTCCCAAAATTGTCCTCATTCTCTATGTAGAAATACAAAGTCCTGATAATTAGTCTTGTGTGATTACAATTCCCACTGGTAGGCTTCCATGCCTCAGTGATAGGCTAACATTTGGGTGGCAGTATTAATTGTATTTCCATTTTCAGTTGCACTTTGATTAAGTAGAATGTGACTGCCATTCTACCTCTGGCAGAATCTTAAAGGTAAGTTATAAATTTCAAAAAATTAAGGAAATTATCTAAGAAACTTGAAAATTGGAAGTTATTCTTTGTTGCTGCATTTGTCCTGAACTACTGTTACCACTCATCTTTTATATCCTTTTTCACTGAAAAATATTATAGTCTAACCTTCAAAACTCATGACAAGAAGTTGTTTATTCTGATTTTTGACACAACTTATTTAAATTTAACTGGTGTAGTCTTAGGCAATGCTTCTCCAATATTTCATGGCATATTTAAAAAATGGTAATTTTACGTAGCACACTGAGGCAAGTGACCAAGAGTATTTTCAGCTATCCTAGCCTCTCCCACCAATGACCACCCCTGAGTCACCCAAGGACATTTGTGGCCCATTCATTGAATACTAAAGCACTTATACACTTCAGTTGTCAGACTCTGCCTTCAGTTTTAGACAATCTGTATTCCTAGAATGAATTATAGAAAAAAAAGGAAGAAGGAAGGAAGGAAGGAAGGGAGGGAGGGAAGGTTAGGGTGGTAGAGAGGGGGAGAGAGGAGAAAAGAAATTTTAAAAAGAAAGAAACAAAAGGTGGGAAAAGAACAAAAATAATGTTATTATAGAAAAAGAAACAATTAAAGAACAAAAATACTGGTCGAAGCTGAAAGGTCCAAATTTAAAAAGCAAGAAACAAAGATACAGGCCAAGCAACAGAGGTAAAAAGACAGATTAATTAACAAAATAATTATTATTATAAGTAGATTAACAGGAAAAAAAGTTAGTTTTGAGGAGTATAACATAATTATAGGTGGTACAAAGTGACAGGCATTAATAAATAAATGTATTATGCTCCCTTTCTCTTTCTCTTTATTTTCTGATTAGTCAAGGATAAATGTTCAGATCAATACTACTACGTCTTTCAAACTTCTTTTAAACTTTCTAACCGTTTTTTTAGCAAAGAAAGAGCTGAGCCTTTGATCTCTAAGTGGAATTCAATATTATTTTGTTACTCATTGTAATTACACCATTAACTTATGTATAAGGTACCCAACTGGTGCAAGAGCGATAGAATTTTGAAATCTGGTCTTGCCCAAACTTTACATTGCAAGCGTCTTCTAATTTTTGAACTGGACATTAAAAAAGTATGCTTCTTTCTTAAAGTCGCATGGTTTCCAAGAGCCGAAGTGGACACTGGAAAACAGTTCTCTCCCTCTCTGTCTATCTATCTCTCCCTAATGAAAAGAGACAAATATCGTATGCTAACACATATATATGGAATTTAAGAAAAAAAAATGTCATGAAGAACCTAGGGGTAAAACAGGAATAAAGACACAGACCTACTTGAGAATGGACTTGAGGATATGGGGAGGGGGAAGGGTAAGCTGTGACAAAGTGAGAGAGAGGCATGGACATATGTACACTACCAAACGTAAGGTAGATAGCTAGTGGGAAGCAGCCGCAGAGCACAGGGAGATCAGCTCGGTGCTTTGTGACTGCCTGGAGGGGTGGGATAGGGAGGGTGGGAGGGAGGGAGATGCAAGAGGGAAGGGATGTGGGAACAGATGTATATGTATGACTGATTCACTTTGTTATGAAGCAGAAACTAATAAAAAAATAAAAATAAAAAATAAAAAAAAGAGACTTAGAAACATACTTCAACTAATTTGTTACAGGTTTCTTAAAATCATCCTCATTTATGTTCAACCATCCAATTTTCTTAAAAAAAAATAGTGTACGTCTGTTTCATTCTCTTAACATAAATAAAACTACAGACAGATACAACCATGCTTGCCAAGGCTGCTTAATGAAAAATGAGAACTCTTCACTTCCACAAGATCTGGTCACATTCCCTCTAAGCAAAAGCAATGCTACTTAAACATGAGAACTACAGAGCCCAGTGCAACAGCCATTAAGCTATTAAACACTTAAAATATGGCCGGTCCAAAATGAGATGTGTTGTATTAAACACTGATTTTAATGGTTTAACATGAAAAAGGAGTGTCAAATATCTTATTAATAATTTTATGTGGATTAAAATAATATTTTAGATACATGGATATCAATAAAATATATAATTAAAATTAATTTCATTTCTCTACTTTTTTAACACATCTATATAAAGTTTTAAATTACATGTGTAACTCACCTTATATTTCTATTGGATAGTGCTATTCTAGAAGCTCTCACCAATGGATTCAGCAAAGTGAAGGCCATTAATGACTTTGTAGAAAACATAATTTTTGTGAAATTTTTTCACAAATCCTTTCATAATCATGAGTCTACTCTTGAATTATTTTTTATATTTAAATTTTCCTAGAAAATAGTTCATTTCAGAGCTTTTGAAATATTTAATACATATAACTTATATATACTAGCCTCATGAATTTCTGATTTCCTCTGGATTGCTAGTTATATTTCTAATGTTGAACTGTGTATATTTGGAATTTATCTTTTTTTGGAATTTATTATTTTTATTGCTTTTCTGTTTTCTACTTTACAAGTTTCTCCTTCTAGATTTACTAACATCTTCTGTTTATTTTACTATAGTTTTATTAATTTCTAAAATTAAATTCTTATTTTTCTTATTTAACAATAAACAGCATTAAGAACATACATTCACCTGATTTTTGTAGCATGACATACAATTTTTACGTTAATGATTTCTTTGACATTGTTTACTAAATGGTATATAATTTGAGCTTCATGTCTACCTTATGTTGAGTGTTTAGATTATTTTTTTTTATTTCAAATGTCTTAGTGCTTTCTATTTAAACATTCATATTTAGCACATGGTATTGATAATGGTAAATGTAAACTGTATGGCTTCTACTTTGGAAAATTCATTGAACTTATTCTAGTGACCTAGAATGTAAATAGTGTTAGGACCCAGGGCAGTCCACCCAAAAATACCTCAGCAGAATATTGATTATTTTGAATTAAAGTTATTCAAGAAATGGCCAATGCAAGAGGACACTTTGACCCTCCTCTATACCTCCCTGAAAGCAGGAAATAAATCTCCAGTGTGTAAAGTACTCTTCCTGTAACAAGAGGTAGAAAGACATCCTCATCACCAGAGACAGGGAATTCAGGGCCAAGAAGCCTGTATAAACTAACTTTGTTACTTCTTCACTAATTTACTACCCAAGCCCAAATTTGGCTTAAATTCTTTACTAATTAACCACCCAACTTAAGTTTCTCTGTCCTGTCAATTTCTCTCCAATTTATTGTTTCTTTTTCTAAAAAGTATAAAAGCTGCCTGCTTTGGCCACTTCTTAGATCCCATTTCTATAAGACATCCACTGGCATGAATTAAATTTGCTTCTTTTTCTCCTGTTTATCTGTCCTGTTTCAATGTTATTATTAGTCCAGCCATAAGAACTCAAGGGGGGTAGAGAGGGAAATTTCCCCCTCCCCAACAATAGTCAACATTATTTAAAAATTCCTGGACTCTCTGTAACACAAAACATTTATATTTGTATACTACATATAGCCTGTTAATTCATATTTCAAGTTTTCTAAATCCTTGCTTTTATTTTCATTCTTTGTCAAAAGCCTGAGACAGCATTTATCTGCATATTCCTAATGGTTTGCTCAACTCCACAGAAAGGATAATCTTATATTCCATGCTTGAGGAAGATGCTTCTCTTTCTTTCTCTTGATGTTTGTAAACAAGAATGTATGTTATACCAATTCTGCTGTTAGCTCTCTTGTAACCCGGAGGGAAGCCAACTTGAGAAAAAGCTAATACATATAGTAGTCAGCAAGTAGAAAGATGAAAAAGAACTGGATACTTTATTCATATTTCCTAAGTTTCTACATAATATCCTTTTCCTGTTCTAGGATTCCATCCAGGATACCATTATTAGATTAAATCATCATGTCTCTTCATCTCCTCTTGGCTAAGAGTTTTCTTACCTTTTGATGACCTTGACAGTTTTCGATAATTTTGATCAGGTAGTTTGTAGAATGTTCTACAGCTGTGATTTATCTGATATATTTCTCATGATTGGAGTAGGGTTATGGAATTTAGAGAAGATTACAGAGGTAAAGTGCCATTTTCACCATATCATATTAAGAAGAGATACTATAAGATGATTTACACCTGTGGGTGCTAACCTTGGTCACCTGGTTGAGACACTGTTTGCCAGGTTTCTGCACTGTAAAGTGACTCTTTATTCTGCCATCTCCATACTATACCCTTTGGAAGGAAGTCACTATACATAGCTAACGTAAAAAGTTGGAGGTTATACTCCTTAAGAGTGCATTCTCATATAGGTTATTCGAAACAGTTCTTCACAGGGGATTTGTGTATTCTGTTCAATTTATTTTTTTCAATCAATTAATTACATCAGTATGGATTCATAGATGTTTAATTTATACTAGCTGAATTGGCCAACATAGTTTATGGCCTTCTCTGAGCACAGGGCGAGGCCATGGGAGTCGGGTGGGCACTTGCAAAACTGACCCTTTAGAGAGGAGGCTACTTGGCTGGTGCCAAATGCAGAGCAAAGACCCGCAGAGTGGGTGCAGGGGTCTGCTGGTCTGTCAACTACAGCCAGTGGCACTTTTCATAGTCATGCTTCAAATGACACTGTGATCCTCTGTTTTGTGCACTTTCAGATTCTTTCCCCAGGCCTATTTTGCTATGTTGTTATAGCTTGGCGTCAAGTTCTATGGTAAAGCGTTGGTCTTCTTCCATGCGGTTCAAAACCCCAGCCAATGATCTGTCTTTCTTACTTCCCTTGAGTCAAGCTCATGGTGACTCTTGGCTATCAAGGTTATAGAACTCTCCTTAGTAACATTTTAGCCAATATTTTCTGAGGGCTACTGAATGCCAGAAACTATACTAAGCATTTTACATGCATTACTTCATTTAACAGCTGCAGCAAACCAATGGTACAACTGTTCATTTAACAGCTGCATCAAACTGAGGATATAGTTTTAGGGTAAAGAATACATTGTATTTCGATGTTAGGACGGCCCTGGCAAAGCCTAAATTCTACCCTGTCAATCATCTCATATCCTTTGGGTTTCCCAGAGCGATGATATATGGAGGAAAATGATAGTAGAATGGGGATCAAAAGCTACTATATTAAGAGTCACACAAATATGATGTTTGAATGTACATTCTATGTTAGAAGCTGGGTTGGGAGAAGTGGCTTAGGCTCCGGGCCAGATGAAGCCACCTAAATCCCTCACCTAAATCTAAATCTTGGTCTGGGTGTTCTCAGGAGTGCTGTGGAAACGGAGTTAGGGGAAAGAGGTCCAGGCTCTAGAAGGGTTTCCCAAATTCAGATTTTAAATCCTGCCACATAGAATAGAAGAGAAATGAGAGAGCAGAGCCTAAGTTTTTGCTTTGAAAACACTGTTACACTGCCCACTGGTAAATGTGGCGCAGTGAATGTCCGTGACTTTTGCCAATAAAATAAACAATTCCTCCCTTGTATGGGTGGGAAATGTAGCAAGAAAGATGAAGGCTGAGGTTGGGCCTGACACTGAAAAAATTAGAGTTGAAGTGACTGGAAATTTAAAAAATTACGTAGTGCTAATTATGGTGCAGACACTGAGTTAACGGTTTATAAGGATTATTTCATTCAACCCACATGCCCCTGGGAGATACTGGCCCTACTTTATACAAGTTGAAATGGAGGCTGTAGTGATCAAGTAACTACAAGTGTCCACACATTTAGTAAGTGGCAGTTCTGAGACAAGCCCAGGTGTAATACCAAGCATTCAGTATGATGTCACATTTTAAACATCCTTGCTGAGACTGCTTTATGCACTCTCCTTTGGCACTGCATTGTTTAGTTGTTTCTATAGCTCTGCTACATTCAAGCCCTCTGACATGTCACCTCACATCTTTTCACAAAATTTACCATAGAGAGACTATGACCACTATTTAAAGATGAGACAAATGGGGACACAACTGCCTAAGTGGCTTCATTTAGTTCATGTAGATAATTGGTGACAGACCCAGGATGAGGACCTCTGGTTTCCTCATTCTCAGGCTTTCCTATGGGGGCACCGGCACGGAAGGAAACTGACATACAAATAAAAACAGGCTGCAGGCCAGGCATCTGCCTTCTCCAACAGAGCTTTCCACAGCTGGGAAACCAGGCCTTCAGTGCCATGCTGTCAGAAGACTGGCTGCGATCCTGTAGCATCTGGAATTCTTTTTATGTTATAGCAGCCACCTGACTTACAGAAAAGAGAATCTTCAAGTCTTGGTAAAAAGTCAGAATTTAAACGCTTCTAGGGAATTCCCTGGCGGTCCAGTGTCTAGGACTCGGAGCTTTCGCTGCCAGGGCCTGAGTTTGATCCCTGGTCGGGGAACTAAGATCCCCCAAGCCATGCGGCGAGGCCAATAAAATAAAATAAAGTTTCTAATCGGAATCATTTCTCTCTTAAGCTCCTGATATCTCTTGATCCTGGTCTTTTTGATACCAGCATAAATCACACATACAACCTTTAGGTGACACATGAATAGGCTGTGAGCTGACCTGTTTTCTTTACCTATTTGAATGCTGCTTGTCCTTCAGTGCCCTCCTGAAATGTCACCTCTTCAGAGAAGGCTTCCCTCGGCTGGCTCTGATGTTTCTGGCAGGCAGCTGTGTCACTGCAGCCCATGCATGACTGTGACCCTTTGTCCATAGGCAAGGGACACTGTAGCTGTTTACAAGTTCCCCATGCTCTCTGGACTGAGAGCCCCTCGAGGGTACATGGGGCCTTCCATGTTGATATACACATCCTTGGTCCAGACGTAAGACTTGCTGAACAGATGAATAATTATGTGCTCAGCTGCTGAAACAGTGGAAGGCTTTTACTGCATTACAATATGGGGACAAAAACCTTCATGGATTCCCTTGGTTCCCACTCCTGCTTCCTTGTTGCCTGTTTTCTGAATACAAATAAAAATATATGAAGCTGGATGGAAAAATACAATTCTCTTGCTGGGTATGGTTTCTAGATTCATTAAATTGAGCCCTGGGAGAAACTAAGCTAATACAGTTCTGAAGCTAATCTCTCCTTGAAGTCATTCCATAAATCTGATTAATGGGTCACCTTTAGACCACAAGCACAGTTGCTATCTTAAAAGAAAATGCTCTAACAGGATTGTAATTCTGTAAACAAGGCTTCTGCTGTTTGCGAAAAGATTCTCTCACAGTATAAACAAGTCTAGGCTGGATGATACATGGGATTAAGGTGAGCAAAATTCTTAGGGTCCTAGTACTCAACTGTACAAAAATGAGGACATTTGACATCAGTTTCTCAAATGTGTGAATCTGAGACAAAATGGATAGAACTAGTGCTTGAGATATAAGCTTTTATGCTGCTTCTCAGAAAAAAAAAATGTCCTCTCAGATCTTGTATTCTTTGCCTGACATTCCGTCATGTATTTTGTTGGCCAAAAAGTTCAGTCGGGGTTTCCAGTAAGATGGGATGACAAACCCGAACAAACTTTTTGGCCAACCCAATATCTTCAACGTTTGGCAAAAGGAAATGTTCCTTCAGCATCATCACTTAAGATAATAATAATATCTAGCATTTTCTAACTTCCTATTCTGAGGTTTTTCATAGAATTAATCCACTTCAGGGTTAGAAGAACTTTAAGGATATATATTACAGAATGTCCCAAAGTGTGTCTGCCCCTGTTAATATGTGGAAAGCAATTCACAAGGAGTTGAGGCTCAAAACTATTTTAAGGTGATGATGTTGAGGACATGGTGGTGGCCTCTCCAACATGTGTTTCTCCTTCTCTTGGAAATACCTCATTTTTTATATTTGGATTTTTCACCTTCCCTGTGTAGCCCATATGCTTTCAGGGAAGTGAACCTCATGCTGGGCTCTATGGCTCAGGTATAACCTAATTAGCATAATCTCACCTCCTGCTCAGAGGGATTGGTTCAGGAATGGGCATGTGACCCACTGGGGTCACTGAGAGATGAGGAGGATCTGGGGAGTAAGCTTCCTGGACCTTCCAAGAATGCTTCTGGAAGTGCTTTTCTTTCTCCCTTTGTGGGTTATTATATGTAGATGTGAGGGCTGGAGCTGCTGCAGCCATCTCATTGCCATGAGGGAAATCTACCTGAGGGTAAAGATGACACAGAGGGGGACTGAATGAAAAGGAGAGCTAACTGCTGCAGCTAGAAGGCTGATTGGCTGAATGAACCATGCCTGATCACCTGCCCACCTCAGCATATTTGTAGTGACTTAAGAAACAAAGTCTCTTCATTGTTAAAATTGTTTAAGTTGAGGTTTCTGCTTCTTGCAGTAGAGAGCATCTCAACTGACACAACAGAATATATATAAAACTGAATCACCTTGCTGTATACTTGAAACTAACACAACATTGTAAATTAATTATACTTCAGTTAAAAATATGAATTTGTATATCCATTATCAATAACCATAAAGTCTTCCCAAGTACATATTGCATGATATGTGCTTTTCTTTTTTTTAAAAAATTAATTAATTTATTTATTTTTGGCTGTGTTGGGTCTTCATTTCTGTGTGAGGGCTTTCTCTAGTTGCAGCGAGCTGGGGCCACTCTTCATCGTGGTGCGCGGGCCTCTCACTGTCGTGGCCTCTCTTGTTGCGGAGCACAAGCTCCAGACGCGCAGGCTCAGTAGTTGTGGCTCACGGGCCTAGTTGCTCTGCGGCATGTGGGACCTTCCCAGACCAGGGCTCGAACCCATGTCCCCTGCATTGGCAGGTGGATTCTCAACCACTGTGCCACCAGGGGAGCCCGATGTGTGCTTTTCCAAGGTAATTTTTCCGTCCTGACAACTATGATAATCAAGTATTGAAATAAACTGAACTTAGAACCTGGTTTTCAAATACTCTCTTTGTTAAACTATGATTCACCAAAATAGTGAAGAATGATCAAACCCATTATTATCACTAAACTTTTATCTATAATAATTTTAGAATGATTTCTCTGAAATTATATTATTAAGAAATAAATAATATTATTTGTTTAAAAAAAAAAAAACCTGTATGTCCCTCCCTGCCAGTGAGCCTGGGGATAAATGTCTCTTTTTTTCTGGATTGTTATCTCGTCAGTTTTCTGCCATTTTCCTGGAAGCTATTTTGAGAACAGAATGACAACAGCCTGGCCTGTATCAGGCCAGCACCCAGCACAGGTCAGTCTGTGGTCTGATTGACACTGAGATTATCCCCAAGAACAGGCCTATTTTTCTGGGATGCTCAGGGCAGAGGATTTCTGGCAAAGCAGGGAGAAGAGAACCAGCCTCACTGAGGTCCACCTGTATCCCTCCCCAAGGAACCAGCCTCACTGTGCATCTTCTATGAGAAAAACAACAAAGGAGAAAGACAGAAAACAAAAAGTGATGGGGTGGATTTGTGACAAGAGAAAAACAATGTTTTCTTAAAAAATCAGTCTCTTTAGGAAAAGTGGCACACTCCAACAGTTTTTTTTATTTTCTCTCTTTATGATTTCCTTACTCAAAGGTGAGGAATGACTCAATCTCAACTCTAGTTATTCAGTGGGCTAACAATACTCAAGACAATTAGATCCAGCGGAAAAAAGAAACCCAAACCTTCAGATTAATATTTTTAGATGTGCAATTTTGGTCCTGTAGGCAAACAGAACAGAAGCTCGTTTTTGCTGAGGAGAAGGTACAGAAGTTCTCTTAGGGGGCCCTGGAGACAGCTGAGTCCCTTGCATTACATGATCTCCTTAGAAGCTTCCCCAGGCTACAATATTCCGAGTGGAGTCTGGCTCATAAGCTATCATCAGCCAGCTCCAAGTCATAAGCTCCATGTTCTCCCCCGGGGAAGAGAACTTCTTAGAAAGAAGCAGCCCTTAAACAGCTGTAGGGCACACATCGGAGCAAGCCCCTTTCACTCTAAGAAGGACCGGAGCAACTGCAGAACATCTTTTTTTTTTTTTTTTTTTTTTCATACCCTCCAGCCACACTTGGTTCCACCTGACCTGGGGACTTTGCACGTGATGCTTCCTCGTCCGGGATGTCCTTTCCTACTCTGTCACCCTTCATTTTTTTTTTTTTTTATCTCAGTAGTTCACATTATTATCATTAAGCTGTATTTATTTATTTTTTATTTTATTTTATTTTTTTCTGCTTTATAACAAATTTAATCAGTTATACATATACATATGTTCCCATATCCCCTCCCTTTTGCGTCTCCCTCACCGCCCTCCCTATCCCACCCCTCCAGGCGGTCACAAAGCACCGAGCTGATCCCCCTGTGCTATGCGGCTGCTTCCCACTAGCTATCTACCTTACGTTTGGTAGTGTATATATGTCCATGCCGCTCTTTCGCTTTGTCACAGCTTACCCTTCCCCCTCCCCATATCCTCAAGTCCATTCTCTAGTAGGTCTGTGTCTTTATTCCTGTCTTACCCCTATGTTCTTCATGACATTTTTTTTTCTTAAATTCCATATATATGTGTCAGCATACAGTATTTGTCTTTCTCTTTCTGACTTCACTCTGTATGACAGACTCTAGGTCCATCCACCTCGTTACAAAGAGCTCAATTTTGTTTCTTTTTATGGCTGAGTAATATTCCATTGTATATATGTGCCACATCTTCTTTATCCATTCATCCGATGATGGACACTTAGGTTGTTTCCATCTCTGGGCTATTGTAAATAGGGCTTCTATGAACATTTTGGTACATGACTCTTTTTGAATTATGGTTTTCTCAGGGTATATGCCCAGTAGTGGGATTGCTGGGTCATATGGTAGTTCTATTTGTAGTTTTTTAAGGAACCTCCATACCGTTCTCCATAGTGGCTGTACCAATTCACATTCCCACCAGCAGTGCAAGAGTGTTCCCTTTTTTCCACACCCTCTCCAGCATTTTTTGTTTCTAGATTTTTTGATGATGGCCATTCTGACTGGTGTGAGATGATATCTCATTGTAGTTTTGATTTGCATTTCTCTAATGAGTAAAGATGTTGAGCATCCTTTCATGTGTTTGTTGGCAGTCTGTATATCTTCTGTGGAGAAGTGTCTTATTTAGGTCTTCTGCCCATTTTTGGATTGGGTTGTTTGTTTTTTTGTTATTGAGCTGCATGAGCTGCTTATAAATTTTGGAGATTAATCCTTTGTCAGTTGCTTCATTTGCAAATATTATCTCCCATTCTGAGGGTTGTCTTTTGGTTTTGTTCATGGTTTCCTTTGCTGTGCAAAAGCATTGAAGTTTCATTAGGTCCCATGTGTTTATCTTTGTTTTTATTTCCATTTCTCTAGGAGGTGGGTCCAAAAGGATCTTGCTGTGATTTATGTCGTACAGTGTTCTGCCTATGTTTTCCTCTAAGAGTTTGATAGTGTCTGGCCTTACATTTAGGTCTTTAATCCATTTTCAGCTTATTTTTGTGTATGGTGTTAGGGAGTGATCTAATCTCATACTTTTACATGTCCCTGTCCAGTAGTTGTGGCACGCAGGCTCTAGAGTGCAGGCTCAGTAGTTTTGGCGCATGGGCTAAGCTGCTCCGTGGCACGTGGGATCTTCCCGGACCAGGGCTCGAACCTGTGTCCCCTGCATTGGCAGGCGGATTCTTGACAACTGCGCCACCAGGGAAGCCCCCGTTTTTTGTTGTTGTTGTTGTTGTTTTAAGTTCTAGGAGCAGCAAAACGTTTGTCCAGTCTCAGCACTTAAGGTTTGCAGTAGCTCATCTCCCTGGTCCTTTGACTCTCACCCAGACTTTACCCAGAATTGCTTACTTGAAAACACACATTTATCGTTTTCAATATTCTTTCCACATGTAAGTAACAAGCAGCAGGAAGAATAAAAGCAGGCCTAGCCAGCTCCCTGGGGAGGAGGAATTTTAGCTGCTCTTTGCGATCTTGCCTCTCCCTTATGTCTTCAGTGCAAAAAGATTTCTGAATATGGACAGAATTCTCTTCTGACTAACTCTATATATAATATTTCTCAAATGTGTTGAACAAAGATGTTGATGAGAGTTGCAAGAAAAATACATGTTGCACTGTCATATAAGATCAGAAGGCAATAGGTTACAAGTTTTCCAACAGTGTGTACTGCAGAACTTCTCAGATACTTTAATAAAGGGGAAGGGAGGGGGAGGGAGGTACTAGTATATAAGATTTCTAATTATTTAACCACAGAAACCTTTTATTCCAAGGACCATATCCCAGGACTACTACAGGAGAGGTGGGATCACAATTTAGAAATTTGCCTTAAACGCACTGAAGGTGTTTTGGATGTATCATAACCATCACAGGGAGAAACTTTTTCATATATACATGCATCCTTCCCCATTATCATCACCAAATTATGATTCATGGAGACTGAGTAGTGGTCTGGGCATGCATATTTTTTAAATGTCCTCCCGGATGATCTTAATAGGAACCTACCACTAGTTCATCGAAAACCTGTATGATAAAGGGAAGGTGTTACTTCCAAAAAACACTCATCATAATAATGGGAATAAAGCCACCATCTACAGGAGTCTTACATGTTTTGCCCATATTGTCCTTTGTCCTCATGACCATCCTGTGAGGGGGACATCACTACTCCATTAGACAGATGAAAACCCTAAGGTACAGAAAAGGCAAAATTCACCACTTGTCTCAGAGAAGATTTTGAACACCTGCAAATGTGGTTTGCTTGTCAATTTAATACCTTAAATAATTAGTATTAATGACTTTTTTTAGCTTGTTATTCCTATTGGCTATGAGACTTTGATTTTGCCCAAAGGGGGTTTTTACTAACCTCAGAGATTTCTAGAAACTCCCAACCCCACACCATATACCCACAACCATTTTCACTGCTGTGTTCTGTTCATCCAGAGTCAGTAAGACAAACTTTGTCCCAGCTCCTCTAGATCAGCACTTCTCAAGGTGGAGTCTGCCAAACCCTTATCTCAAGAGACAGTTCTTAAAAAACAAGGTCTGTGGTCAAATCTGATTAGGAGGCCGGAGTCCTGTGGACCCCTCTTGGAGGTTCCAACGTCCAATAGGTTCCAACCTATTGCCTTCTGATCTTATATGACAGTGCAACATGTATTTTTCTTGCAACTCTCATTTTAAGGTCTCGGAGAAGACCTAGAGGAAGGAGGCCAGTTAAACTTTCTTTAACCCTGAGCTTTCCAAACTTATTTAACCTCAGAACCATTTGGGGCACAATAATTTTTCACCTTCATATGGAAACTTGAACACATTAATCTACATTGTGTGGAACACAAGTGATCACAACAGGTGAGGAATGACCGAGAGGCTGACCATCCTCATGGCTTAGACAGCTCATCCTTGCCTTTCCTGTCTAGGTTCAGAGGAAATTATAAACATGAGAGAGCTTCTCAAAAGGATCTTTCCCCTGTGACACAGCACATCATTCTCAAGGTTGCCAAAGAGTTAGTTTCAAAATCCATTTCCCAGAATGCAACTTGGACCAAGTCAGGTTTCGGGGTTTTTTTTTTTTTCAATTGGAACTTTTATCATGATGGGCCATCTTTACTTTCACAACATTATTGACCTGTTCTTGAAATATTTATTCCTACATCCCATTGCTGGGAAGAGGACAGAAAAGGAAGGAATACAAAATTAGGATTATGCCGAGGTCTGCAGAACAGGCAAGAGGACTTCATTAGAGAATTAAATTGTACAGTTTTCTCTTTGGGGACATTTTTGACACCTGAAATCACTTCTTTTTTTTTTTTTTTTTTGCGGTACGCGGGCCTCTCACTGTTGTGGCCTCTCCCGTTGCGGAGCACAGGCTCCGGACGCGCAGGCTCAGCGGCCATGGCTCACGGGCCCAGCCGCTCCGCGGCATATGGGATCTTCCCAGATCGGGGCACGAACCCGTGTTCCCTGCATCGACAGGCGGACTCTCAACCACTGCGCCACCAGGGAAGCCTGAAATCACTTCTTTTGAAAAAAATTATTAATTGAAGTATAGTTAATTTGCAATATTATTTTAATTTATGCTGTACAGCAAAATGAGTCAGTTCTACACATATATACATTCTTTTTTCATAGTCTTTTCCATTATGGTTTATCAAAGAATATTGAATCTAATTCCCTGTGCTATACAGTAGGACCTTGTTGTTTATCAATTCTGTATATAATAGTTTGCACCTGCTAATACCAAACTCCCAATCCATCCTTCTTCCACTGCCCCCGGCTTAGTAAAATCTCTTCTTTAAAGGGGTTCCAAGATGGGCACTAGAGATTTGACCCCTGAAAATAAGTATGTGCCATTTATTTTGGTAGATGGAACATTTACCAAAGCCAAAGAACCAGAAATGAATTCTTCCAATTAGTATTTCAGAGCAATTCTCCTAGTTATCTTTTGTCCAAACCACTGAAGCCCAAATCCTACTGAAGTGTGTGTCAGATCATTTCCCAGTGACAAGGAATTTGAGACACCAAGTTGACATGGACCAGCCTCCTCAGCATCACCCGAAAGCTTGTCAGAAATGCAAAATTTCAGGCCCTGCCCCAAACCAAACCAGACTCTGCAATTTAAGAGATCCCCAGGTGATTCATGTGCAATTGAAGTTGGAAAGTACTGGCCTAGAGCACCACTGATTAATGTAATAATTGTGCCTATCTGTTTTATTGCCCACGTGAAAGAGTCTTAATTGACTCTGCCTTTTAACTAGCTTGAATTCCACTGATGGTTAGTGCTTTTAAGCCATTTGCTCAACTAAAAAGAGCCATTGTAACCTGGATCCTCCGCAGTGAATGTGTGTGCTGATTTAACATATTTAGACAGGAGAGCACTTTACCTACGGAGTTGAGGTGGGATGGGGAATTATCTGTCACCATCCCAGTTCAGTGGTGATGCATCCTGAATGAAACAAAAAGTCTCTGCCTGTCCATTCAACTTGTCCGCCCTGAGGACCAGAGAAGAATCCTCTTTCCTGGTGGATTTGATAATGGGACTGCCCCTAGTGGGCTGTTACACATTTTCTTGAAGAATGATACTTAGGGCGAGCTGCCCGTGACGTTGCCTGCGCTGTTTGAAACTGCAGAACCCGTTACCAGCTTGGGGCAACTACCGTTCCGGCTGGTTCCGGAGCCCGTGCGTGCCAGGAGGGCTAGTGGCGGTCGTGAGGTGGCTCTAGCCTTTCGCGTCTCTGCAGCCTGGAGACCAGAACCGGCACTTTCGTAGGACGCCACCTCCAATCGCAGCGCTGGCGCGGGCGGAGGCTAAAACACACGAGTCCTGAGACTGAGGAAAATGCGCCAAGTTCCCGTCGGCGGTGGAGTGGGGAAGACCCCAGCGGTTCGGGCGCCGGGCGAGCGGAGCCGCTTCTGGCGCTCCTTGCCGTCCTGGGGCGGGGGCGGGGGCGGGGACGGGGGCGGGCGCGGTCGGGCGCCGCTTCGGGGATGTAGTCGGTGCCGGCGCCCAGGCAGGACCGAGCCGCAGCCCGGGTTCCCGCTCTTGAGAGCGAATGGTCACTCCCCTGCGGGGAGGGCCATCCGGCCAGCTTTTCCGTGGGTCGCGGGCCCCCGCAGGCTCGGGGCAGGGGCTCACCTGTCGCCCCCGCCCTCAGCCCGGTTAGACTTGTTGGCGTCACCGCCGCGGACCTCGCTCTGGGCCATGACCATAGTTACGGGAGAAACACTGGTGATGTCACAACCCCCAGTGATAAGGACAGCCAGGAGCAAGAAATGGTATAGCAGAAGATACGGCACCTGGTCAAATGTTATATTCTAGATATGCTTGGTGATTACAGGGTCCCTGTATAAATGAATTCTCCTCAACTCCTTGGGATTTGAAGAGAAAATGCCCCGTGTCATACCTCGTGAAAGTAATAGGCTTTCAAGAGGTAGTCCCTCAAAAAAAACCAGACGTCCCTTGAAGTTTTTTCAGAAAAAGGAAACCAAGAGAGCCTTGGATTTCACAGATTCTCAAGGAAATGAAGAAAAAAACTTCTGAATACAGAGGATCTGAAATTGATCAAGTTATTCCTGCAGCACAGTCCTCACGTGTCAACTGTGAGAAGAGAAAAAACTTGTTACCGTTTGTGGGACTGAATAATCTCGGCAATACTTGTTATCTTAATAGTATACTTCAGGTATTATATTTTTGTCCTGGTTTTAAATCTGGAGTGAAGCACTTATTTAATAGTATTTCAAGGAAGAAAGAAGCCCTAAAAGATGAAGCCAGTCAAAAAGCTAAGGGAAATTGCAAAGGAGATTCTTCAGTAAGTTTTGAACTAATATGCAGCTTACATTCCTTGATCATTTCAGTCGAACAGCTTCAGGCTAGTTTTCTCTTACATCCAGAGAAATATACTCATAAACTTGCTACTCAGCCAAGGCGACTACTTAACACACTCAGGAAACTCAACCCTATGTATGGAGGATATCTACAGCATGATGCACAGGAAGTATTACAGTGCATTTTGGGACACATTCAAGAAACATGCCAACTCCTAAAAAAAGGAGTAAAAAATGTGGCAGAGTTATCTACTAAGGTAGAAGAAAAACATCAGAAAGAGGAAATGAGTGGTCATAACAGCATGGAGATGGACAGTCTGAGGCATTCTGAAGACTATAAAGAAAAATTGCCAAAAGTACATGGGAAAAGAAAAAGTGACACTGAACTTGGTAACACGAAGAAAAACGTTAAAGTCTCTAAGGACCACCAGTCTTTGAAAGAAAACCAGAGACAAACCAGATCAAAAAGAAAAGCTACAGTTGATTCATCAGATATTCCTGCTAAAATAATCCCCAAGTACATTTCTGAAAATGAGAGTGCAAGACCCTCACAAAAGAAATCAAGAGTTAAAAGAAACTGGTTCAAGTCTACAGCTAAGCAACCCAGCATTATTTCTAAATCCTTTAGTCTGGGTCACAGAACAACAAACCAAGAATCCAAAGGACAACCTAAAGAAAACGAATGTGGTCTTGAAGAGGACATGGGGAAGTATGAGAATGATAATACAGCTGATGGTTGTGGACTTGCATCTCCAGGGAAGAATGTTATGCCTGTTAAGGAAGTTAAGCCCATCAACAGAGGTGCAGAGCCAATTGGTTTTGAGCTGGTGGAGAAATTATTTCAAGGTCAGCTGGTAATAAGGACTCGTTGCTTAGAATGTGAAAGTTCAACAGAAAGAAGAGAAGAGTTTCAAGACGTCATCGTACCAGTGCAAGAAGATGAGCTTTCCAAAGTAGAGGAGAGTCCTGAAAGTTCTTCAGAGCCAAAACCAGACATGAAGACCCTGAGATGGGCAATTTCCCAGTTTGCTTCAGTGGAGAGGATTGGAGGAGAAAATAAATATTTCTGTGAAAATTGCCATCATTATACTGAAGCTGAACGAAGTCTTTTGTTTGACGCAATGCCTGAAGTTCTAACTATTCATTTGAAGTGCTTTGCTGCTAGTGGCTTCGAGTTTGATTGTTATGGTGGTGGACTTTCCAAGATCAACACTCCTTTACTGATACCTCTTAAACTGTCACTACAAGAATGGAGCACAAAGCCAACCAATGACAGCTATGGATTATTTGCAGTTGTGATGCATAGTGGCATTACAATTAGTAGCGGGCATTATACTGCTTCTGTGAAAGTCACTGACCTTAACAGTTTAGAACTGGATGAGGAAAATTTTGTGATCGACCAAATGTGTGAAGTAGGTAAGCCAGAACCATTGAATGAGGAGGAAGCAAGGGGTGTGGTCAAAAACTATGACGATGAAGAAGTGTCGACTAGAGTCAGTGGAAATACCCAGCCAAGTAAAGTTTCGAACAAAAAAAATGTAGACGCTCTTGGACTTCTCAGAGGACAAAAGACTCAAGCAGATTATGAGTTATACAACAAAGCATCTCATCCTGATAAAGTTGCCAGTACAGCATTTGCTGAAAATAGAAGTTCTGAGACTAACAATACTAATGGGACCCATGAATCTGACAGAGACAAGGAATCCAATGACCAAACAGGCATTAACATGAGTGATTTTGAAAACAAAATTTCATATGCAGTGCAAAGCTTAAAGGAGTATGAGGGGAAGTGGCTGCTTTTTAATGATTCTCAAGTGAAAGTTACTGAAGAGAAGGACTTTTTGAATTCTCTTTCCCCTTCTACATCTCCTACATCTACTCCTTACTTGCTATTTTATAAGAAATTATAGAGTGAGTGTATGTTCCTTGTGTGTATATTAAACATTGGTAAATTGATTACATCAAAAAGTCTTTAGCTTATCTTTTGAAGCTATTGGATATTATTGGTCTCTCTAGGTTTCTAGATAAATAGTGAAATCTGAGTTATTGAAAACCATGTTAATTTTTAGAATTCCTTTTCCTTAGTGGAGACTAGTGATTGACGCATTAGCTTCTGGAAACAAACTTGTATAGGTTCTTAACTGAATTATTCAAAATGGAAGCATTTAAACACTTTGAATTTACACCTATCTTTTGTGTTTGCTTTTTCAAATAAAGTGCTTGTATTTTTATCTCCATATTTTGCAGTAATTATCTACATGATGTTTACAGGTTCTGTGGTTTTTCAGCTAAGAAGCAGAATCTCATTTCAGTACATTTACTTGTGTAAGTCATGAAGCCAGATCTTTGATGGGCTGTATTAGAGGCACGTGTATGAACAGCTGTACCATCGGTTTGCTGCAGCTGTTAAATGAAGTAATGCACGTAAAATGCTTAGTATAGTTTCTGGCATCCAGTAGCCCTCAGAAAATGTTGGCTAAAATGTTACTAAGGAGAGTTCTATAACCTTGATAGCCAAGAGTCACCATGAGCTTGACTCAAGGGAAGTAAGAAAGACAGATCATTGGCTGGGGTTTTGAACCGCATGGAAGAAGACCAACGCTTTACCATAGAACTTGACGCCAAGCTATAACAACATAGCAAAATAGGCCTGGGGAAAGAATCTGAAAGTGCACAAAACAGAGGATCACAGTGTCATTTGAAGCATGACTATGAAAAGTGCCACTGGCTGTAGTTGACAGACCAGCAGACCCCTGCACCCACTCTGCGGGTCTTTGCTCTGCATTTGGCACCAGCCAAGTAGCCTCCTCTCTAAAGGGTCAGTTTTGCAAGTGCCCACCCGACTCCCATGGCCTCGCCCTGTGCTCAGAGAAGGCCATAAACTATGTTGGCCAATTCAGCTTGTCATTTCAGGATAGAATGCATTAGGTTCTCCCCCAAACTCAATGGGTGGAAGAATCATAAAACAAGAATTCAGGTGTCCCTGAAGCTCTGCACTTGTGTCAACAGGCCTGATTTGTATCTGAGCGGGTGAGCATTTATAGCCTCTGATTTGCCATTGTGGAGCTCACAATTCCAAAAGCTGAGGCTCCTGTTCCCCACCCAGCCTCAGTTATGTTTATGTCACCAGCTTCTGAGGCGTCATCTGCTTAGTACTGCACTTTTGAACAGGACCAAGAGACCACGCTGAGCCATGAAGTCCCCACAGCTATCACTCCTATGTCCTGGCAGACACACCTATGTGACCTTACACAGGTTAGATAACCTTTCTGGGCTTAAGTTTCCTCATCTATGAAACTGAGATAACAGTAATAATAAAAGTTGTGTCATTATTAGGCAGCTAAATGGTAACGTTGGTTAAATGCTGGGCTTATTACAGGCACTTAATACAAATAAGTTTATTCTATCACATTACATTAAATACATTATATTATATTATATCATCTCATCATATCTCATCATATCATACATCATATTATTATGATGCCATTTTGGGAAGTCTCCATTAGTGCGTCCATAACAAAAAGATGTCAAGATGACTTAAGATTAGGAAAAGCTTCTCCTCTACTGCCTCATGTTCAAGACAAATCTACACGGAATCAATTACTGAATATTTACTGAACACTCCCCTGTGTGCTAGACACCATACCGGACTCTGTGTAGGTACGGAAATATAAGACTCAGGGTCATCCCAGCTCTCAGCAAGCTTATTACATAGTTGAAAGTAGAAGACACATGAAACAATTAGGCCTCTGGGTGTTAATGAATTCACATAAATACAGATGCCCCAAGCTGCTGATTTGGGTCTTCATTCTTCCCGCCCTAATACTCAGGCCTCCCCAGGTATATCTGGGCATCCTCAGGTATAGTTAATATGTTCATGTCCCCCAATATTTCCATCCAAGCCAGGGGTCCAGGTCTCCTACCCACTCCTCTGGCCTCAGCTGTTTCTTTCTGGAGCTTCCCTGAGTCTAAAGCCCCTGTCATCGTGGTCTGTAGCAAACAGGCGGGTGCGGGGACACAGCTGCACTCACTGCCCTCTGCCCCAGGCCCACGCTGTCTTTAGCGTAACTTTAACTTAACGCCAAACCTTTAACTGCTGTTCCATTTCCATTTTGTGGGACCAGGTCAGGACAGAAGCCACAGGACCCTTCCTCCCTTTTCAGTTCCTTCCCCCTTACTAAGCTCCTCCTCCAACCACAAAGCCCACCCCTCATTCACGACAGCTCATGAAAATAGACAACCACACAGATTCTGTTCTCCTGTCACCACAGCAGTGACCCTGTTTGCTCCAAGCTAATAATAACTAATGATCATAATAGCAGCAGTAAATGCCATTTGCTCTAAGGTCATTTCATGTATTATCTTATTGAACTCTCACTTTAACCTGTAGAATAGATTTTATTTGTCCATTTGGTAGATGAATAAATTGAGGGTCATATAGTCAAGTAGTGGGTTCAGGGTCACACTACCTTGTATGTAAGAAGTAAGTAGTAGTTCTGGGTTTTAGTCAGGCTCACATGACTCCAGAGCTTTTAACCACCCCCACGATATCGTCTCTACGTGAGCACACCGCTGTCAAGACAAAGACAGTTGGGCATTTCAAGTATTCCTGAACCAGCTTCAGGACGCTTGACTCTTCTTGGAGCCATGGAAAGAATAGAGGTTCCAACCCAAGTTTTGTTGCTATACACCTTGGCCAGGTCAGTTTCCTCACCCAAACTGGAGATTTATCAAATTTCCTCCAGCCTTGTTTTAGGTTCACAGTAAAACTGAGGGGAAGGTACAGAGATTTCCCATATACCCTCTGCCCTCGCACACGCACAACTTCCTCCATTATCAACATCCCTCACCAAAGTGGTCCGTTTGTCGAAATTAATGAGCCAACACTGAGACATCATAGTCACCCAAAGTCCATAGTTTACAAGACGGCTCACTCTAGGTATTATACATCCTATGGGTTTGGTCAAATGTATAACGACCTGTATCCACCATGACGGTATCATACAGAGTAGTTTCACTTCCCTAAATATCCTCTGTGCGCCATCTGTTCACCCCTACCCACCTCCCGACCCCTGGCAATCACTGTTATTTTTACTGTCTCCATAGTTTTGCCTCTTCCAGAATGTCTTACAGTTGACATCATACAGTGTGTAGCCTTTTCACATTGGCTTCTTTCACTTAGCCATATGCATGTAAGTTCCCTCCATGTCTTATCATGGCTTGATAGCTCACTTCTTTCTAGCTATGAATAATATTTCATTGTCTGCATGTACCATAGTTCATTCATTCACCTACTGAAGGACATCTGGATGCTTCCAAGTTTTGGAAGTTATGAAGAAAGCTGCCATAAACATAACATGTGTGGGTTTTTGCATGGCATAAGTTTTCAACTCATTCAGGTAAATAGGATATGTGATTGCTAGATCGTAGAGTAAGAATACGTTTAGTTGTATAAGAAACCACCACCTTGTCATTCAAAGGGGCTGGACCATTGTGCACTCCGACCAACAGCATGTGAGAGTGCCTCTCGCTCTACCTCCCCACCGGCAACTGGTGGTGTGAGCGTTCAAGAGTCGGGGCATTCAAACAGGTATTTTGTGGTATCTCATTTTAATTTGCATTTCTCTGATGACATGGGATGTGGAGCTCTTGTCATGCTTATTTGACATCTGTATATCTTCTTTGGTGAGATGTCTATTCAGATCTTTTGTCCATTTTTAATTGGGTTGTTTGTTCTCTTGTTGAGTTTTGAGTTTGTTTTTTTCTTTTTATATTTTGAATAATGACCCTTTGTCAGATGTGTCTTTTGCAAAACACATATTTTCTCCCAGATGGTGGCTCGTCTTCTCATTCTCTTACCATTCTTTCACAGAACACAAATTTTTAATTTTAATGAAGTCCAGCTTCTCAGTTACTTCTTTCATGAATAGTGCCTATGGTGTTTACCTAAAAAGTCATCGCCATACCCTAGGTCATCTAGGTTTCCTGCTATGTTGTCTTCTAGGAGTTATACAGTTCTGCATGTTACATTTAGGTCTGTGATGCATTCTGAGTTAATTTTTGTCAAGAGTGTAAGGTCTGTGTCTGGATTCTTCTCTTTTTTTTTTTTTTGGCATGTGGACATCCATTTGTTGAAAAGATTATCTTTCCTCGGTTGTATTGCCTTTGTTCCTCTGTCAAAAGTCAGTTGACTATAATTATGTGAATCTATTTCTGGGCTATCTATTCTGTTCCATTGATCTATTTGTTTCTTCTTTTGCCAATACCGCACTGTCTTGATTACCGTAACTTTATAGTAAGTCTCGAGGATAGGTAGTGTCAATCCTCTCCTTCAATTATCGAGTTGGCTAGTGTGGGTCTTTAGCCTCTTTATATAAACTTTAGAACTAGTTTGTCAACATCCACAAAGAACTTGATGGGCAGCCCTGATTTTAACAATGTATTTTTCTGGGAGTTTGCCCAGTAGCCAGCATCTAGAGCCCTTAGTCTTCAGTAGGCTGAATTTGGGTCCTTCTTTTCTGGACTTGGGGAAAATGTTTGGATTTCTTAAGTTCCTTGTGTTTGCACATTATGTGCCTGAGCCCAATTCATGAAATGTAATCACAGACATAAAGCAGCCATCCCAATAGCATGAAGAAGAAAATGCTGGGGCTGGCGGTGGTGGTTAGCCCTCACCATAGCATTAACATTCACTGTCATCAACATCATAAAAGAAGCTTGTATTCATCAAGTACTTACTAAGTGCAAAACCAAGATCTCAGTCCCTTACATGGGTCATGTCACTAATCCTTCCAATCACCCTCTGAGGCAAATACACGTATTACCTTCAACTGAAGAAATAGAGTCTCTGAAAGATTAAGTAACTTCCCCAAGTCACACAGGTAGTAAGCGCTGAAGCTGAGATTCAAACCCACTCTTAATCCCTAGATTGCACTCATTCTCACTGGCTTCCCCTTTCACCCTGGGGTAGTGATGCTGACCATCCTGGGCCTGACATTCCAGCTTCCTGAAGGACAGCCCAGGTCAGCTCATCATCTTACACTGAATGGGAAATCCCACAGACAACTAAGCTTCCTGATAAATCCACTCTACTCTAGTTCCTTGAAACCCTTTTTACAAAACCCACATAGTATTTGAGAAATGGAAGCTTAAGCACCTTCTCCTCCTCCATTCCCCCCCCTTTCACCTGCTTCCCCACAGGATCCAGTTGGTTATAAACCTCTCTTGCTGTTTATTTACCTCTTAATAAGCCCTATCTCCTCTCAGAAAGCCATTTAGCACTGCACCACTTAATTTCTCCCCAAGGCAGAATCTGCTAGATGGAGTCTTCGTCCGCAGCCACGTCGATCTGTCTTATTTTGAAGCAGCAGTGAACATGCCACAAAACTAAAATAGCAATCAGTTCCCAGGTGTGGACTCACTGAGCAGGGAAATGACCAGGAGTGTGTGCATGTGTCCACCCGGGGCAGCTGTTCTCAACGGGCTGGATTAACCCAGGAGTGACTCCCGAAGGTGGCTCCCAGCCAGCTGTGGCCACATCTGGGCATCCCTCACTGCAGAAGCACGCCGCTTTTCTGCCTCAGCTGGATTCAGCCACTCAGCACCTCCTCGGGCTGGACGCCCCAACCCTGGAGCTATGCACCCTTGCCTTTTCCACAGTTGAGGAGACAAAGTGGGCCCCCAGAGGATCAGGAAACCAGCACAGAATAACCCAGTGCAAGAAGGAAATGTCCCTGATGTCACTTTTCCTTATTCCAAAATTCCTATAAAATCTGACTCTGATTCTATAATATTACTACATTTGGGTCAATATAAATATAAAATTCTTCAAATTTTGTACCAGCTAAATTACTAAATTATGTCCCCCCCAAAAAAATTATGAACACCCCAAAAATCATGTTGTTCCCATAACTTCAGTGCTCCTGGACACACACGACAAGATGTGTGCCTGGAGGTGTATGTGCCTCTGTTTGAGCAGCACGACCCGGAGATGGGCAATCTCTGTTTTGGGGAGGGTAAGCCTACAACAGGGATGAAGAGTGTCCCTTCACCACTGCATGTCATCCTAAGGAAGAGAAGATGACATCTAAAGGAAAGACAGGCGATTATTAACAGGACAGCAGTACTGGACAGGACCTCCCAGGGACCCAAAGAATAATAGAAAGAAAACAGAGACCAGTCTGACTTATAGCTTCTTGTGTCGTTCCATTGACCTTGCGATACCTATCATCATTATGGGAATTGACAAGTCAGCACTCCAGCCAAACTCACAGAAGTGACTGCTCATAAATACACACACACACACACACACACACACACACAAATATACACACACATGTATTTCATAAGTTCATCTGCATAACATCCATCGTCCATCCCATTAATAATTCACATCCCATAATATGCAGTGGAGCCCTTTATTAGAAGGAAGAAGAATGAATATCAGTGTTCACGGGTGGAGGTGCATTGGCCTCGCCTTCAGTATGTCTATGTATGTAGCGTTCCCAACTAGCTTTTGCAAACCTTCTGGTTTGAACCAGTGTGCTCTGGAAGTGTTGGCAGTCAGGATATTGTTCACAGTCAAAGGTGTGCTCATTGAATCTAATCTCAATACCGGCCAGATTGCTGAGATTACAGCAAGCAACCAATGGTGGGCCATCCCCAAAGGCATTACCCAATAGGGCAGAAGTCAAAGGGCAGGAGTGTAAAGACAAGTTGAGTGATAATCCTTTATTCCTTGGAGCAATTTTGCTGTAATATTCAAGGATCCTTTTTTTTTTAAGTGTCCTCTCAAAAAGAAAAAAAAAAAAAGCAATAGAGAAAGCCTCCCTCCTTCACCATACAAGATTCCTTTTCCAACGGAGAGTATCTGCCATTCCAATTTCTTTAAGTAGCTTTATATTTGGACATTTAACAGGTGTTCCCAAGGCTGCTCTAAAGAAAAAACAACAATTCTTCCCTGAATCAACAGGTAAATGTTTTTCTGAAATGACAGCAAGAAACAGATCTGGGGGGACTGTCTCTATTTTTCATGGTAAAAAATAATAAAAATTAAAAAAATAAGGTAGAGCAGATGATAATCTGCTCTAAAATAAGCTGAGGGAATGAAAAAGTGCTTAGAAAGCTGTTGCATCCTTTTTCCATTAAAATAATTATTATTAAAATGCTACAGATGCACTGCCCACAAAATGCTCACAAGTGGTCCCCGTTTGGGTGATACTGCCCACGGTTAACCAGTGGCTGCTGCACTGGGCTCCCTAGAGCATGGGCACTTCCACAGAACTCTGTGGGTCTTTACAGTTACAAGACTGCTCCCTAATTGTAATCCCTGATTATTTTATAGACTCTGATCCCATCTTCCCTTGGTTGGCCTTCCAAAAGTCTTCCACATGGATGTGCATGTATTTCAGGAAACTGGGCGAGTCCTTTGCAAGGATCTTTTTGACAAGGAAAATGGGGTCTGAGGAGGGCTTGCTTGGGGTTCTCTAGAGGGCCCCCAAAGGAAGGAGGAAGGCGTCAAACGCTTATCCTCCTCAAGGACTTTTACGAACTCAGAGGAGAAAAGTGAAATTTGTCACGTCTCTTTCTCTGTGGAAGAGTGGTCTTGTCATGCCCAGGGCAGCTCAGATTCCAACAAAAACAGAAGCAGTAACATGTCCAGAGAGGCTGGAGCATCGGTGGAGAAAAAGAGCAAAAGAGAGCCTGCTTCTCCAGGCCTGGATGGGCTCAGAGGCATCCAGCTGCAAGCCAGCTGGACTTAGTTTAAAAGACCACGTGTGGAATATTGGTTTGGTCCCAGATCCCACATTTTAAGAGGAACATTTCCAAACACAGCCTTAGTCAGAAGAGCCCTCTCCTCTAAGACAGACCTTGAAGCTGTGTCACACAGAATAATTGAGGGCACTTGGAAAGTTAAATTTGACTTGGCAAGTCCAAAAGGCTCCAAAAGACACTTGATGAACACTTTAAAGTATTTTTTTAGGGCTTCCCTGTGTGGCGCAGTGATTAAGAATCCGTCTGCCAGTGCAGGAGACACTGGTTCGAGCCCTGCTCCGCGAAGATCCTACATGCCTGGAAGCAACTCAGCCCGTGCGCCACAGCTACTGAGCCTGCGCTCTAGAGCCCATGAGCCACAGCTACTGAAGCCCGGGCACCTAGAGCCTGTGCTCCGCAACAAGAGAAGCCACCACAATGAGAAGCCCGCGCACCGCAACGAAGAGTAGCCCCTGCTTGCCACAAGTAGAGAAAAACCCACGTGCGGCAACAAAGACCCAACACAGCCAAAAATAAAATAAATTCATTAAAATATATATATACATATATATATTTTTTTTTTTATGGTAGAAGATGGAGTAAATCAGATTGCCTGGGAGAGCAGAATTAGTTCAACATTTGGCTAATCAGAAGGAAGAATTTTGTAAACTGAGGGCTCTTAGAAATGGAATGTATTCCCTTGGGGAGTAGCGAGTCCTCCTGCCAGGGCTATAAAGCTGATGCTGCCATTCCACTGGAGAGGAAAGAGGGGAATGATTTCCAGGAGGTAGGATATTCAAGCAGTGAAAACTGGGTTTTGTGTCAAGTTGGACCCAGACTTGGGGTCCAGCTCTGTTTTTGTAAGGCCCTGGGAAATTTCTCTTGAACCCTCAAGTTCCTCATTATGAGATGGCTATAACGTCTCCTCCAATGAGTTATTATGCAAGTAAATGAAGTATTAATTCACCCTAGTGCTTGGCACGGTAGAAATGTTAAATTCACAATTGTTGCTGCCCCTGTTATTACCCAAGCTTGATAAATTGGATAGGAAGAGAAAGTACATCATTTTCTCAGATTTCTTTAGCCCTCTGATCCTGTGGTCACTGTGGGGCCCATCCTATCAAAGTTCCTGGTGCCATCTTCCTAATTCCCTGCTTCCTATTTCAGCACCACTCCAGATCTTCCTAGACAATGGTCTATATTCTCACCTTTCCCACTGCCGCTCTCCACCCACAACCAGAAGCAGTCTTTCCTAGACTCCATTCTTTTGTGACCCTGCTTTCTACAGCGATAACTGGGTATTCTAGGAAGTGATGTGAATTAAGAATACTATGTTAATATGACTATATAATCACCTTACCCTTTAAATTTTTTCTCCTGCTAGAAAGCAAGGGCTGAGCACAGCAACCAGTCAATAGCCGACAGTCAATCAAAAGTCTACATGGTCAGAAGGAGGGCTCTTTACTAGTGGGATTCTACAGATCATGCTTCGCTTTTCTAGAGACGATGATAGTGGTCATTTGGGGCGAGGTAGAATACAGAGCAGTCCTGTGACAGGCTGCCTGGAGGATGTTAGGTGCAGGGGGACCTTTTCCGTTCACTCATTCATGTTCTGGAGAGCTTTAACATTCACTCTGCCCCTGTCTTTCTCCAACCCCAGAAAAGAGCAGAGCTACACGCAGAAGTGCTGGAAGGACGTGCAAGTGGGGGACTTCATCCAAATGCAATGCATGAGACCATCCCAGCCGACACACTCCTCCTCTTTTCCTCGGACCCCAGTGGGATCTGTCATCTGGAAACTTCCAACTTGGATGGAGAGACAAACCTCAAACAGAGGCGTGTTGTCAAGGGCTTCACACAGCAGGTAGGGCTCTTTCTAAGATCTTCAACTGGAATGGCGAAGGGAAGATGCCGGCCAGTCCTACTGGGAAACTTTATTTAATCTGTTGTGTAGAGGAGAAGGTAGTAGATGCCTCCTTTTCCCAGGCACTTAGGTACACTTAATCTTCCCACCAACTCTCTGAGATGGATATCATCCCCTTCTCATGGATGGGGAAACTGAGGCTTGGGAAAGGTAAAGAACTTGCTGAAGGCCTCAGAATCCTTAAATGGGGACCCCCTCCATCCAACTGAAGAAACTGTGCTTTCTGCTCTAAACCGAGGAGTCTAGTATCTGCTCAATGACTCAAGACCAACCCATTTTTCTGTGCTTATCCAATCCTGGCTCATCCTGCCCAGCTCAGCTTCAGCAATTTCTCCTTCCATCAATGTTTTCTAGTACTCCTTTGACCGCAGCAAAAAAGCAGCAAGGCATCATTAACTATTTTTCCATTTGTGTAGGTCTTACCTTCTCAACAGTACTGAAACCTCTTTAAGGACAGGGAGTGATCATCAACATTTTAATTTAATCCCCACTTTACGTGTGTGATACCTTGGATATCATGGAGGAATCATGATTGTTTGGTGGTGAAGAGCCCAGGCTCTAGAGTCTGGCAGAGCTGAACCCAAAGCCCAACCCCACCATTTATTAGCCGTCTCACCTAAGGCAAGTTATTACCCTCTCACACCTTCATTCCCTCATCTGGAAAATGGGCACAAAAATAGTCCCCTCTCCATAGGGTGTTTCTGAAGACTGAATTGTTACTGAGCCAAACTTGGTTCTGCTTTTGCCCACGTGCAGTAAAGGCAGTCTACTGACACTGGGTTGTAGTGAAGGAAAACGCAGCATTTATTGTAAGGCTCCATACAAATAGTCTGGGACAGCTAGTGCTCAAAAAGACTGAACTCCCTGATGGGTTTCAGGAAAACATTTTTAAAGGCCAGCTAAGGGGGGGGGAGGCGGTCACAGGGTATGTGATCTCCTCGTGCACAATTCTCTGATTGGTTGATGGTAAGGGAACAGGGTGGTGTCACAGGGTTTATCAATCCACAGGCGCCATTAGGTCTTGGGGCTATGTGCTCATGGTCATCAAATAGTTAATATCTTCCATTTGATGGGGGTTTTCATGTCTGTCAAACAACTCAGGAAATGTGCATCAGATACTATTATCTAGGTACTTCAGAAAGGAACTAAAGCAAGGAATATGGGGGAGAGGTCAGCCCCAAAAAGGCCCCATAAGGTCCTGCTCGATTATAAAATAATATGTACATGAATTACTTAGCAGGAAGCTAGGCGCACAGTAAGTAAGAGACCAGTAAATAGTTGGCAGTAAATATCAATGGCGTTCATAGGCAATATGCGTTGACTGATCAAAACTGGGTGTGATGTTCCAGTTTTCCATTAAAATTCCCCTTGAAAGTGTTGATTTCCCATCTGGTACCTTGCTCTATGCATGGAAAAGAATAAAATTCTATCACTCCTCTTCATCCTGACAGCCTGTGGCTAGGGAGAAAACGAATGAATCAGGGGATTTAGAAGAAGGAAGGCAAGTGGTTCATTCCTCAGAGATGCTCATGAGCTAACGTTTCGTTATCTAGACAGAAACTTCTCAAGAGAAGGCCACTCATCATACCTCACTTTGCCTCTCTCAAAGCCCCAGATGAACAGTTCTCATAAAATCGCTTTTCTATGACTGAACTCTGTTCTCTCATCCTTACAATGGGAATCATAAGAATGGCTCTCCCAGAGTTTTGCTGTGTGATTCACATGAGATAAGGAACCTAGAGAACAAAGTAGAGGGTTTGCTGCATTGCAGATACACAGTAAACGGTCTATGGCTGCTACCTCGGCTACAGTTCCTACAGTGGGAATGGAAACCACCACGACCACCGCGCCGTCATCTTGCTTTGTGGTTGTGATAGTGGCTCGGTCCTCCCATTGGTGTCCAGGCTCTGTTGAGTCAATCACTGCCCTGGGGCTTGGCGTCTGAGTTTTCTCTCCTTTGCTTGTCCTTGTCACACTCACCCAATCATCCCAGTGTTTACAAACATGTAGGGCGGGATCTGGGTAAGCTCACAAAGCCATTCTAGACACAAAATAATCTATTTCTTGGCTCAGGGCCCTGTGGGCTGCCCTCTAGAGCAAAGGTTTTCAAGCTTTTTTAACCATAAGTCACGATAAGAAATACATATTGCACACACACACCTATCCACATGCACACGTGGGTATGTGTGTGAGTGTGTAAGACTGCCACCTCAGTCATACTACATGCAAAGGACTCTGAAACTTTCTATTCTATTCTATCGGGTTTTGGTTTCTGTTGTTGTTTTAATTTATTTATTTATTCATTTATTTATTTTTGGCTGTGTTGGGTCTTCATTGCTGTGCACAGGCTTTCTCTAGCTGTGGTGAGTGGGGGCTTCTCTTGTTGTGGAGCACGGGCTCTAGGCACTTGAGCTTCAATAGTTGTGGCGCACGGACTCAGTTGTGGCTTGCAGGCTCAGTACTTGTGGTGTGTGGGCTCAGTAGTTGTGGCACGCAGGCTCTAGAGTGCAGGCTCAGTAGTTTTGGCGCACGGGCTTAGCTGCTCCGTGGCATGTGGGATCTTCCCGGACCAGGGCTCGAACCTGTGTCCCCTGCATTGGCAGGCGGATTCTTAACCACTACGCCACCAGGGAAGCCCCCGTTTTTGTTGTTGTTGTTGTTGTTGTTTTAAGTTCTAGAAGCAGCAAAACGTGTGTGCGTTTGTAAATCTACCCTTCAGCTGGCCCACCCCAACATCCTCACCATAACTCTAAGTCTTTTACTCTTTCTCAGGCAGTTATTTCGGCACTGTTGAGGTTCACCCAGTCCCTTCTCTTTTGTTGCCATTGGCAGTGGCTCCCAAGCTGTTTCTTGTATATTAATTAGTCTGATAGTTTGGGATTTGACTAGAATGAAGAGCTGGATGAAAGGGTCATTCACGCTCCACTGCTATAAACCAGCTAATTCAAGTTAATCACATCTCTCAAACTCTAACCCTAAATTCTAATAGGGTACTTGGTGTAATGATTTACCAAAATAAATAAATTCACTTGTAAAGGGAACAAGATTTATTTGATTTTGAAAGTTTCCAGAATTCTCTATTCTATTTCACTTCTTGATTCTCCCCCTCACTTTGCTTAAGTGTGCTTTTCCAGTTCTATAAGAACAGGGATAAATAGTGCTAATAATAATGCCCTTTTTTAAAGCTCTTATACATATAAGGTAAGTGAGGCACAGAAACGTCAAGTAACTTGCCCAAGGTCACTAAGCTGGGAAGTATTGGAACCAGGATTCAAAGCCAAGTTTGTCCAGTCTCAGCACTTAAGGTTTGCAGTAGCTCATCTCCCTGGTCCTTTGACTCTCACCCAGACTTTACCCAGAATTGCTTACTTGAAAACACACATTTATCGTTTTCAATATTCTTTCCACATGTAAGTAACAAGCAGCAGGAAGAATAAAAGCAGGCCTAGCCAGCTCCCTGGGGAGGAGGAATTTTAGCTGCTCTTTGCGATCTTGCCTCTCCCTTATGTCTTCAGTGCAAAAAGATTTCTGAATATGGACAGAAGTCTCTTCTGACTAACTCTATATATAATATTTCTCAAATGTGTTGAACAAAGATGTTGATGAGAGTTGCAAGAAAAATACATGTTGCACTGTCATATAAGATCAGAAGGCAATAGGTTACAAGTTTTCCAACAGTGTGTACTGCAGAACTTCTCAGATACTTTAATAAAGGGGAAGGGAGGGGGAGGGAGGTACTAGTATATAAGATTTCTAATTATTTAACCACAGAAACCTTTTATTCCAAGGACCATATCCCAGGACTACTACAGGAGAGGTGGGATCACAATTCAGAAATTTGCCTTAAACGCACTGAAGGTGTTTTGGATGTATCATAACCATCACAGGGAGAAACTTTTTCATATATACATGCATCCTTCCCCATTATCATCACCAAATTATGATTCATGGGGACTGAGTAGTGGTCTGGGCATGCATATTTTTTAAATGTCCTCCCCGATGATCTTAATAGGAACCTACCACTAGTTCATCGAAAACCTGTATGATAAAGGGAAGGTGTTACTTCCAAAAAACACTCATCATAATAATGGGAATAAAGCCACCATCTACAGGAGTCTTACATGTTTTGCCCATATTGTCCTTTGTCCTCATGACCATCCTGTGAGGGGGACATCACTACTCCATTAGACAGATGAAAACCCTAAGGTACAGAAAAGGCAAAATTCACCACTTGTCTCAGAGAAGATTTTGAACACCTGCAAATGTGGTTTGCTTGTCAATTTAATACCTTAAATAATTAGTATTAATGACTTTTTTTAGCTTGTTATTCCTATTGGCTATGAGACTTTGATTTTGCCCAAAGGGGGTTTTTACTAACCTCAGAGATTTCTAGAAACTCCCAACCCCACACCATATACCCACAACCATTTTCACTGCTGTGTTCTGTTCATCCAGAGTCAGTAAGACAAACTTTGTCCCAGCTCCTCTAGATCAGCACTCCTCAAGGTGGAGTCTGCCAAACCCTTATCTCAAGAGATAGTTCTTAAAAAACAAGGTCTGTGGTCAAATCTGATTAGGAGGCCGGAGTCCTGTGGACCCCTCTTGGAGGTTCCAACGTCCAGTAGGTTCCAACCTATTGCCTTCTGATCTTATATGACAGTGCAACATGTATTTTTCTTGCAACTCTCATTTTAAGGTCTCGGAGAAGACCTAGAGGAAGGAGGCCAGTTAAACTTTCTTTAACCCTGAGCTTTCCAAACTTATTTAACCTCAGAACCATTTGGGGCACAATAATTTTTCACCTTCATATGGAAACTTGAACACATTAATCTACATTGTGTGGAACACAAGTGATCACAACAGGTGAGGAATGACCGAGAGGCTGACCATCCTCATGGCTTAGACAGCTCATCCTTGCCTTTCCTGTCTAGGTTCAGAGGAAATTATAAACATGAGAGAGCTTCTCAAAAGGATCTTTCCCCTGTGACACAGCACATCATTCTCAAGGTTGCCAAAGAGTTAGTTTCAAAATCCATTTCCCAGAATGCAACTTGGACCAAGTCAGGTTTCGGGGTTTTTTTTTTTTTCAATTGGAACTTTTATCATGATGGGCCATCTTTACTTTCACAACATTATTGACCTGTTCTTGAAATATTTATTCCTACATCCCATTGCTGGGAAGAGGACAGAAAAGGAAGGAATACAAAATTAGGATTATGCCGAGGTCTGCAGAACAGGCAAGAGGACTTCATTAGAGAATTAAATTGTACAGTTTTCTCTTTGGGGACATTTTTGACACATGAAATCACTTCTTTTGAAAAAAATTATTAATTGAAGTATAGTTAATTTGCAATATTATTTTAATTTATGCTGTACAGCAAACTGAGTCAGTTCTACACATGTATACATTCTTTTTTTCATAGTCTTTTCCATTATGGTTTATCAAAGAATATTGAATCTAATTCCCTGTGCTATACAGTAGGACCTTGTTGTTTATCAATTCTGTATATAATAGTTTGCACCTGCTAATCCCAAACTCCCAATCCGTCCTTCTTCCACTGCCCCCGGCTTAGTAAAATCTCTTCTTTAAAGGGGTTCCAAGATGGGCACTAGAGATTTGACCCCTGAAAATAAGTATGTGCCATTTATTTTGGTAGATGGAACATTTACCAAAGCCAAAGAACCAGAAATGAATTCTTCCAATTAGTATTTCAGAGCAATTCTCCTAGTTATCTTTTGTCCAAACCACTGAAGCCCAAATCCTACTGAAGTGTGTGTCAGATCATTTCCCAGTGACAAGGAATTTGAGACACCAAGTTGACATGGACCAGCCTCCTCAGCATCACCCGAAAGCTTGTCAGAAATGCAAAATTTCAGGCCCTGCCCCAAACTAAACCAGACTCTGCAGTTTAAGAGATCCCCAGGTGATTCATGTGCAATTGAAGTTGGAAAGTACTGGCCTAGAGCACCACTGATTAATGTAATAATTGTGCCTATCTGTTTTATTGCCCACGTGAAAGAGTCTTAATTGACTCTGCCTTTTAACTAGCTTGAATTCCACTGATGGTTAGTGCTTTTAAGCCATTTGCTCAACTAAAAAGAGCCATTGTAACCTGGATCCTCCGCAGTGAATGTGTGTGCTGATTTAACATATTTAGACAGGAGAGCACTTTACCTACGGAGTTGAGGTGGGATGGGGAATTATCTGTCACCATCCCAGTTCAGTGATGATGCATCCTGAATGAAACAAAAAGTCTCTGCCTGTCCATTCAACTTGTCCGCCCTGAGGACCAGAGAAGAATCCTCTTTCCTGGTGGATTTGATAATGGGACTGCCCCTAGTGGGCTGTTACACATTTTCTTGAAGAATGATACTTAGGGCGAGCTGCCCGTGACGTTGCCTGCGCTGTTTGAAACTGCAGAACCCGTTACCAGCTTGGGGCAACTACCGTTCCGGCTGGTTCCGGAGCCCGTGCGTGCCAGGAGGGCTAGTGGCGGTCGTGAGGTGGCTCTAGCCTTTCGCGTCTCTGCAGCCTGGAGACTAGAACCGGCACTTTCGTAGGACGCCACCTCCAATCGCAGCGCTGCTGGCGCGGGCGGAGGCTAAAACACACGAGTCCTGAGACTGAGGAAAATGCGCCAAGTTCCCGTCGGCGGTGGAGTGGGGAAGACCCCAGCGGTTCGGGCGCCGGGCGAGCGGAGCCGCTTCTGGCGCTCCTTGCCGTCCTGGGGCGGGGGCGGGGGTGGGGGCGGGGGCGGGCGCGGTCGGGCGCCGCTTCGGGGATGTAGTCGGTGCCGGCGCCCAGGCAGGACCGAGCCGCAGCCCGGGTTCCCGCTCTTGAGAGCGAATGGTCACTCCCCTGCGGGGAGGGCCATCCGGCCAGCTTTTCCGTGGGTCGCGGGCCCCCGCAGGCTCGGGGCAGGGGCTCACCTGTTGCCCCCGCCCTCAGCCCGGTTAGACTTGTCGGCGTCACCGCCGCGGACCTCGCTCTGGGCCATGGCCATAGTTACGGGAGAAACACTGGTGATGTCACAACCCCCAGTGATAAGGACAGCCAGGAGCAAGAAATGGTATAGCAGAAGATACGGCACCTGGTCAAATGTTATATTCTAGATATGCTTGGTGATTACAGGGTCCCTGTATAAATGAATTCTCCTCAACTCCTTGGGATTTGAAGAGAAAATGCCCCGTGTCATACCTCGTGAAAGTAATAGGCTTTCCAGAGGTAGTCCCTCAAAAAAAACCAGACGTCCCTTGAAGTTTTTTTCAGAAAAAGGAAACCAGGAGAGCCTTGGATTTCACAGATTCTCAAGGAAATGAAGAAAAAAACTTCTGAATACAGAGGATCTGAAATTGATCAAGTTATTCCTGCAGCACAGTCCTCACGTGTCAACTGTGAGAAGAGAAAAAACTTGTTACCGTTTGTGGGACTGAATAATCTCGGCAATACTTGTTATCTTAATAGTATACTTCAGGTATTATATTTTTGTCCTGGTTTTAAATCTGGAGTGAAGCACTTATTTAATAGTATTTCAAGGAAGAAAGAAGCCCTAAAAGATGAAGCCAGTCAAAAAGCTAAGGGAAATTGCAAAGGAGATTCTTCAGTAAGTTTTGAACTAATATGCAGCTTACATTCCTTGATCATTTCAGTCGAACAGCTTCAGGCTAGTTTTCTCTTACATCCAGAGAAATATACTCATAAACTTGCTACTCAGCCAAGGCGACTACTTAACACACTCAGGAAACTCAACCCTATGTATGGAGGATATCTACAGCATGATGCACAGGAAGTATTACAGTGCATTTTGGGACACATTCAAGAAACATGCCAACTCCTAAAAAAAGGAGTAAAAAATGTGGCAGAGTTATCTACTAAGGTAGAAGAAAAACATCAGAAAGAGGAAATGAGTGGTCATAACAGCATGGAGATGGACAGTCTGAGGCATTCTGAAGACTATAAAGAAAAATTGCCAAAAGTACATGGGAAAAGAAAAAGTGACACTGAACTTGGTAACACGAAGAAAAACGTTAAAGTCTCTAAGGACCACCAGTCTTTGAAAGAAAACCAGAGACAAACCAGATCAAAAAGAAAAGCTACAGTTGATTCATCAGATATTCCTGCTAAAATAATCCCCAAGTACATTTCTGAAAATGAGAGTGCAAGACCCTCACAAAAGAAATCAAGAGTTAAAAGAAACTGGTTCAAGTCTACAGCTAAGCAACCCAGCATTATTTCTAAATCCTTTAGTCTGGGTCACAGAACAACAAACCAAGAATCCAAAGGACAACCTAAAGAAAACGAATGTGGTCTTGAAGAGGACATGGGGAAGTATGAGAATGATAATACAGCTGATGGTTGTGGACTTGCATCTCCAGGGAAGAATGTTATGCCTGTTAAGGAAGTTAAGCCCATCAACAGAGGTGCAGAGCCAATTGGTTTTGAGCTGGTGGAGAAATTATTTCAAGGTCAGCTGGTAATAAGGACTCGTTGCTTAGAATGTGAAAGTTCAACAGAAAGAAGAGAAGAGTTTCAAGACGTCATCGTACCAGTGCAAGAAGATGAGCTTTCCAAAGTAGAGGAGAGTCCTGAAAGTTCTTCAGAGCCAAAACCAGACATGAAGACCCTGAGATGGGCAATTTCCCAGTTTGCTTCAGTGGAGAGGATTGGAGGAGAAAATAAATATTTCTGTGAAAATTGCCATCATTATACTGAAGCTGAACGAAGTCTTTTGTTTGACGCAATGCCTGAAGTTCTAACTATTCATTTGAAGTGCTTTGCTGCTAGTGGCTTCGAGTTTGATTGTTATGGTGGTGGACTTTCCAAGATCAACACTCCTTTACTGATACCTCTTAAACTGTCACTACAAGAATGGAGCACAAAGCCAACCAATGACAGCTATGGATTATTTGCAGTTGTGATGCATAGTGGCATTACAATTAGTAGCGGGCATTATACTGCTTCTGTGAAAGTCACTGACCTTAACAGTTTAGAACTGGATGAGGAAAATTTTGTGATCGACCAAATGTGTGAAGTAGGTAAGCCAGAACCATTGAATGAGGAGGAAGCAAGGGGTGTGGTCAAAAACTATGACGATGAAGAAGTGTCGACTAGAGTCAGTGGAAATACCCAGCCAAGTAAAGTTTCGAACAAAAAAAATGTAGACGCTCTTGGACTTCTCAGAGGACAAAAGACTCAAGCAGATTATGAGTTATACAACAAAGCATCTCATCCTGATAAAGTTGCCAGTACAGCATTTGCTGAAAATAGAAATTCTGAGACTAACAATACTAATGGGACCCATGAATCTGACAGAGACAAGGAATCCAATGACCAAACAGGCATTAACATGAGTGATTTTGAAAACAAAATTTCATATGCAGTGCAAAGCTTAAAGGAGTATGAGGGGAAGTGGCTGCTTTTTAATGATTCTCAAGTGAAAGTTACTGAAGAGAAGGACTTTTTGAATTCTCTTTCCCCTTCTACATCTCCTACATCTACTCCTTACTTGCTATTTTATAAGAAATTATAGAGTGAGTGTATGTTCCTTGTGTGTATATTAAACATTGGTAAATTGATTACATCAAAAAGTCTTTAGCTTATCTTTTGAAGCTATTGGATATTATTGGTCTCTCTAGGTTTCTAGATAAATAGTGAAATCTGAGTTATTGAAAACCATGTTAATTTTTAGAATTCCTTTTCCTTAGTGGAGACTAGTGATTGACGCATTAGCTTCTGGGAACAAACTTGTATAGGTTCTTAACTGAATTATTCAAAATGGAAGCATTTAAACACTTTGAATTTACACCTATCTTTTGTGTTTGCTTTTTCAAATAAAGTGCTTGTATTTTTATCTCCATATTTTGCAGTAATTATCTACATGATGTTTACAGGTTCTGTGGTTTTTCAGCTAAGAAGCAGAATCTCATTTCAGTACATTTACTTGTGTAAGTCATGAAGCCAGATCTTTGATGGGCTGTATTAGAGGCACGTGTATGAACAGCTGTACCATCGGTTTGCTGCAGCTGTTAAATGAAGTAATGCACGTAAAATGCTTAGTATAGTTTCTGGCATCCAGTAGCCCTCAGAAAATGTTGGCTAAAATGTTACTAAGGAGAGTTCTATAACCTTGATAGCCAAGAGTCACCATGAGCTTGACTCAAGGGAAGTAAGAAAGACAGATCATTGGCTGGGGTTTTGAACCGCATGGAAGAAGACCAACGCTTTACCATAGAACTTGACGCCAAGCTATAACAACATAGCAAAATAGGCCTGGGGAAAGAATCTGAAAGTGCACAAAACAGAGGATCACAGTGTCATTTGAAGCATGACTATGAAAAGTGCCACTGGCTGTAGTTGACAGACCAGCAGACCCCTGCACCCACTCTGCGGGTCTTTGCTCTGCATTTGGCACCAGCCAAGTAGCCTCCTCTCTAAAGGGTCAGTTTTGCAAGTGCCCACCCGACTCCCATGGCCTCGCCCTGTGCTCAGAGAAGGCCATAAACTATGTTGGCCAATTCAGCTTGTCATTTCAGGATAGAATGCATTAGGTTCTCCCCCAAACTCAATGGGTGGAAGAATCATAAAACAAGAATTCAGGTGTCCCTGAAGCTCTGCACTTGTGTCAACAGGCCTGATTTGTATCTGAGCGGGTGAGCATTTATAGCCTCTGATTTGCCATTGTGGAGCTCACAATTCCAAAAGCTGAGGCTCCTGTTCCCCACCCAGCCTCAGTTATGTTTATGTCACCAGCTTCTGAGGCGTCATCTGCTTAGTACTGCACTTTTGAACAGGACCAAGAGACCACGCTGAGCCATGAAGTCCCCACAGCTATCACTCCTATGTCCTGGCAGACACACCTATGTGACCTTACACAGGTTAGATAACCTTTCTGGGCTTAAGTTTCCTCATCTATGAAACTGAGATAACAGTAATAATAAAAGTTGTGTCATTATTAGGCAGCTAAATGGTAACGTTGGTTAAATGCTGGGCTTATTACAGGCACTTAATACAAATAAGTTTATTCTATCACATTACATTAAATACATTATATTATATTATATCATCTCATCATATCTCATCATATCATACATCATATTATTATGATGCCATTTTGGGAAGTCTCCATTAGTGCGTCCATAACAAAAAGATGTCAAGATGACTTAAGATTAGGAAAAGCTTCTCCTCTACTGCCTCATGTTCAAGACAAATCTACACGGAATCAATTACTGAATATTTACTGAACACTCCCCTGTGTGCTAGACACCATACCGGACTCTGTGTAGGTACGGAAATATAAGACTCAGGGTCATCCCAGCTCTCAGCAAGCTTATTACATAGTTGAAAGTAGAAGACACATGAAACAATTAGGCCTCTGGGTGTTAATGAATTCACATAAATACAGATGCCCCAAGCTGCTGATTTGGGTCTTCATTCTTCCCGCCCTAATACTCAGGCCTCCCCAGGTATATCTGGGCATCCTCAGGTATAGTTAATATGTTCATGTCCCCCAATATTTCCATCCAAGCCAGGGGTCCAGGTCTCCTACCCACTCCTCTGGCCTCAGCTGTTTCTTTCTGGAGCTTCCCTGAGTCTAAAGCCCCTGTCATCGTGGTCTGTAGCAAACAGGCGGGTGCGGGGACACAGCTGCACTCACTGCCCTCTGCCCCAGGCCCACGCTGTCTTTAGCGTAACTTTAACTTAACGCCAAACCTTTAACTGCTGTTCCATTTCCATTTTGTGGGACCAGGTCAGGACAGAAGCCACAGGACCCTTCCTCCCTTTTCAGTTCCTTCCCCCTTACTAAGCTCCTCCTCCAACCACAAAGCCCACCCCTCATTCACGACAGCTCATGAAAATAGACAACCACACAGATTCTGTTCTCCTGTCACCACAGCAGTGACCCTGTTTGCTCCAAGCTAATAATAACTAATGATCATAATAGCAGCAGTAAATGCCATTTGCTCTAAGGTCATTTCATGTATTATCTTATTGAACTCTCACTTTAACCTGTAGAATAGATTTTATTTGTCCATTTGGTAGATGAATAAATTGAGGGTCATATAGTCAAGTAGTGGGTTCAGGGTCACACTACCTTGTATGTAAGAAGTAAGTAGTAGTTCTGGGTTTTAGTCAGGCTCACATGACTCCAGAGCTTTTAACCACCCCCACGATATCGTCTCTACGTGAGCACACCGCTGTCAAGACAAAGACAGTTGGGCATTTCAAGTATTCCTGAACCAGCTTCAGGACGCTTGACTCTTCTTGGAGCCATGGAAAGAATAGAGGTTCCAACCCAAGTTTTGTTGCTATACACCTTGGCCAGGTCAGTTTCCTCACCCAAACTGGAGATTTATCAAATTTCCTCCAGCCTTGTTTTAGGTTCACAGTAAAACTGAGGGGAAGGTACAGAGATTTCCCATATACCCTCTGCCCTCGCACACGCACAACTTCCTCCATTATCAACATCCCTCACCAAAGTGGTCCGTTTGTCGAAATTAATGAGCCAACACTGAGACATCATAGTCACCCAAAGTCCATAGTTTACAAGACGGCTCACTCTAGGTATTATACATCCTATGGGTTTGGTCAAATGTATAACGACCTGTATCCACCATGACGGTATCATACAGAGTAGTTTCACTTCCCTAAATATCCTCTGTGCGCCATCTGTTCACCCCTACCCACCTCCCGACCCCTGGCAATCACTGTTATTTTTACTGTCTCCATAGTTTTGCCTCTTCCAGAATGTCTTACAGTTGACATCATACAGTGTGTAGCCTTTTCACATTGGCTTCTTTCACTTAGCCATATGCATGTAAGTTCCCTCCATGTCTTATCATGGCTTGATAGCTCACTTCTTTCTAGCTATGAATAATATTTCATTGTCTGCATGTACCATAGTTCATTCATTCACCTACTGAAGGACATCTGGATGCTTCCAAGTTTTGGAAGTTATGAAGAAAGCTGCCATAAACATAACATGTGTGGGTTTTTGCATGGCATAAGTTTTCAACTCATTCAGGTAAATAGGATATGTGATTGCTAGATCGTAGAGTAAGAATACGTTTAGTTGTATAAGAAACCACCACCTTGTCATTCAAAGGGGCTGGACCATTGTGCACTCCGACCAACAGCATGTGAGAGTGCCTCTCGCTCTACCTCCCCACCGGCAACTGGTGGTGTGAGCGTTCAAGAGTCGGGGCATTCAAACAGGTATTTTGTGGTATCTCATTTTAATTTGCATTTCTCTGATGACATGGGATGTGGAGCTCTTGTCATGCTTATTTGACATCTGTATATCTTCTTTGGTGAGATGTCTATTCAGATCTTTTGTCCATTTTTAATTGGGTTGTTTGTTCTCTTGTTGAGTTTTGAGTTTGTTTTTTTCTTTTTATATTTTGAATAATGACCCTTTGTCAGATGTGTCTTTTGCAAAACACATATTTTCTCCCAGATGGTGGCTCGTCTTCTCATTCTCTTACCATTCTTTCACAGAACACAAATTTTTAATTTTAATGAAGTCCAGCTTCTCAGTTACTTCTTTCATGAATAGTGCCTATGGTGTTTACCTAAAAAGTCATCGCCATACCCTAGGTCATCTAGGTTTCCTGCTATGTTGTCTTCTAGGAGTTATACAGTTCTGCATGTTACATTTAGGTCTGTGATGCATTCTGAGTTAATTTTTGTCAAGAGTGTAAGGTCTGTGTCTGGATTCTTCTCTTTTTTTTTTTTTTGGCATGTGGACATCCATTTGTTGAAAAGATTATCTTTCCTCGGTTGTATTGCCTTTGTTCCTCTGTCAAAAGTCAGTTGACTATAATTATGTGAATCTATTTCTGGGCTATCTATTCTGTTCCATTGATCTATTTGTTTCTTCTTTTGCCAATACCGCACTGTCTTGATTACCGTAACTTTATAGTAAGTCTCGAGGATAGGTAGTGTCAATCCTCTCCTTCAATTATCGAGTTGGCTAGTGTGGGTCTTTAGCCTCTTTATATAAACTTTAGAACTAGTTTGTCAACATCCACAAAGAACTTGATGGGCAGCCCTGATTTTAACAATGTATTTTTCTGGGAGTTTGCCCAGTAGCCAGCATCTAGAGCCCTTAGTCTTCAGTAGGCTGAATTTGGGTCCTTCTTTTCTGGACTTGGGGAAAATGTTTGGATTTCTTAAGTTCCTTGTGTTTGCACATTATGTGCCTGAGCCCAATTCATGAAATGTAATCACAGACATAAAGCAGCCATCCCAATAGCATGAAGAAGAAAATGCTGGGGCTGGCGGTGGTGGTTAGCCCTCACCATAGCATTAACATTCACTGTCATCAACATCATAAAAGAAGCTTGTATTCATCAAGTACTTACTAAGTGCAAAACCAAGATCTCAGTCCCTTACATGGGTCATGTCACTAATCCTTCCAATCACCCTCTGAGGCAAATACACGTATTACCTTCAACTGAAGAAATAGAGTCTCTGAAAGATTAAGTAACTTCCCCAAGTCACACAGGTAGTAAGCGCTGAAGCTGAGATTCAAACCCACTCTTAATCCCTAGATCGCACTCATTCTCACTGGCTTCCCCTTTCACCCTGGGGTAGTGATGCTGACCATCCTGGGCCTGACATTCCAGCTTCCTGAAGGACAGCCCAGGTCAGCTCATCATCTTACACTGAATGGGAAATCCCACAGACAACTAAGCTTCCTGATAAATCCACTCTACTCTAGTTCCTTGAAACCCTTTTTACAAAACCCACATAGTATTTGAGAAATGGAAGCTTAAGCACCTTCTCCTCCTCCATTCCCCCCCTTTCACCTGCTTCCCCACAGGATCCAGTTGGTTATAAACCTCTCTTGCTGTTTATTTACCTCTTAATAAGCCCTATCTCCCCTCAGAAAGCCATTTAGCACTGCACCACTTAATTTCTCCCCAAGGCAGAATCTGCCAGATGGAGTCTTCGTCCCCAGCCACGTCGATCTGTCTTATTTTGAAGCAGCAGTGAACATGCCACAAAACTAAAATAGCAATCAGTTCCCAGGTGTGGACTCACTGAGCAGGGAAATGACCAGGAGTGTGTGCATGTGTCCACCCGGGGCAGCTGTTCTCAACGGGCTGGATTAACCCAGGAGTGACTCCCGAAGGTGGCTCCCAGCCAGCTGTGGCCACATCTGGGCATCCCTCACTGCAGAAGCACGCCGCTTTTCTGCCTCAGCTGGATTCAGCCACTCAGCACCTCCTCGGGCTGGACGCCCCAACCCTGGAGCTATGCACCCTTGCCTTTTCCACAGTTGAGGAGACAAAGTGGGCCCCCAGAGGATCAGGAAACCAGCACAGAATAACCCAGTGCAAGAAGGAAATGTCCCTGATGTCACTTTTCCTTATTCCAAAATTCCTATAAAATCTGACTCTGATTCTATAATATTACTACATTTGGGTCAATATAAATATAAAATTCTTCAAATTTTGTACCAGCTAAATTACTAAATTATGTCCCCCCCCAAAAAAATTATGAACACCCCAAAAATCATGTTGTTCCCATAACTTCAGTGCTCCTGGACACACACGACAAGATGTGTGCCTGGAGGTGTATGTGCCTCTGTTTGAGCAGCACGACCCGGAGATGGGCAATCTCTGTTTTGGGGAGGGTAAGCCTACAACAGGGATGAAGAGTGTCCCTTCACCACTGCATGTCATCCTAAGGAAGAGAAGATGACATCTAAAGGAAAGACAGGCGATTATTAACAGGACAGCAGTACTGGACAGGACCTCCCAGGGACCCAAAGAATAATAGAAAGAAAACAGAGACCAGTCTGACTTATAGCTTCTTGTGTCGTTCCATTGACCTTGCGATACCTATCATCATTATGGGAATTGACAAGTCAGCACTCCAGCCAAACTCACAGAAGTGACTGCTCATAAATACACACACACACACACACACACAAATATACACACACATGTATTTCATAAGTTCATCTGCATAACATCCATCGTCCATCCCATTAATAATTCACATCCCATAATATGCAGTGGAGCCCTTTATTAGAAGGAAGAAGAATGAATATCAGTGTTCACGGGTGGAGGTGCATTGGCCTCGCCTTCAGTATGTCTGTGTATGTAGCGTTCCCAACTAGCTTTTGCAAACCTTCTGGTTTGAACCAGTGTGCTCTGGAAGTGTTGGCAGTCAGGATATTGTTCACAGTCAAAGGTGTGCTCATTGAATCTAATCTCAATACCGGCCAGATTGCTGAGATTACAGCAAGCAACCAATGGTGGGCCATCCCCAAAGGCATTACCCAATAGGGCAGAAGTCAAAGGGCAGGAGTGTAAAGACAAGTTGAGTGATAATCCTTTATTCCTTGGAGCAATTTTGCTGTAATATTCAAGGATCCTTTTTTTTTTTAAGTGTCCTCTCAAAAAGGAAAAAAAAAAAAGCAATAGAGAAAGCCTCCCTCCTTCACCATACAAGATTCCTTTTCCAACGGAGAGTATCTGCCATTCCAATTTCTTTAAGTAGCTTTATATTTGGACATTTAACAGGTGTTCCCAAGGCTGCTCTAAAGAAAAAACAACAATTCTTCCCTGAATCAACAGGTAAATGTTTTTCTGAAATGACAGCAAGAAACAGATCTGGGGGGACTGTCTCTATTTTTCATGGTAAAAAATAATAAAAATTAAAAAAATAAGGTAGAGCAGATGATAATCTGCTCTAAAATAAGCTGAGGGAATGAAAAAGTGCTTAGAAAGCTGTTGCATCCTTTTTCCATTAAAATAATTATTATTAAAATGTTACAGATGCACTGCCCACAAAATGCTCACAAGTGGTCCCCGTTTGGGTGATACTGCCCACGGTTAACCAGTGGCTGCTGCACTGGGCTCCCTAGAGCATGGGCACTTCCACAGAACTCTGTGGGTCTTTACAGCTACAAGACTGCTCCCTAATTGTAATCCCTGATTATTTTATAGACTCTGATCCCATCTTCCCTTGGTTGGCCTTCCAAAAGTCTTCCAGATGGATGTGCATGTATTTCAGGAAACTGGGCGAGTCCTTTGCAAGGATCTTTTTGACAAGGAAAATGGGGTCTGAGGAGGGCTTGCTTGGGGTTCTCTAGAGGGCCCCCAAAGAAAGGAGGAATGCGTCAAACGCTTATCCTCCTCAAGGACTTTTACGAACTCAGAGGAGAAAAGTGAAATTTGTCACGTCTCTTTCTCTGTGGAAGAGTGGTCTTGTCATGCCCAGGGCAACTCAGATTCCAACAAAAACAGAAGCAGTAACATGTCCAGAGAGGCTGGAGCATCGGTGGAGAAAAAGAGCAAAAGAGAGCCTGCTTCTCCAGGCCTGGATGGGCTCAGAGGCATCCAGCTGCAAGCCAGCTGGACTTAGTTTAAAAGACCACGTGTGGAATATTGGTTTGGTCCCAGATCCCACATTTTAAGAGGAACATTTCCAAACACAGCCTTAGTCAGAAGAGCCCTCTCCTCTAAGACAGACCTTGAAGCTGTGTCACACAGAATAATTGAGGGCACTTGGAAAGTTAAATTTGACTTGGCAAGTCCAAAAGGCTTCAAAAGACACCTGATGAACACTTTAAAGTATTTTTTTAGGGCTTCCCTGTGTGGCGCAGTGATTAAGAATCCGTCTGCCAGTGCAGGAGACACTGGTTCGAGCCCTGCTCCGCGAAGATCCTACATGCCTGGAAGCAACTCAGCCCGTGCGCCACAGCTACTGAGCCTGCGCTCTAGAGCCCATGAGCCACAGCTACTGAAGCCCGGGCACCTAGAGCCTGTGCTCCGCAACAAGAGAAGCCACCACAATGAGAAGCCCGCGCACCGCAACGAAGAGTAGCCCCTGCTTGCCACAAGTAGAGAAAAGCCCATGTGCGGCAACAAAGACCCAACACAGCCAAAAATAAAATAAATTCATTAAAAAAAAAAAATATATATATATATATATATATATATTTTTTTATGGTAGAAGATGGAGTAAATCAGATTGCCTGGGAGAGCAGAATTAGTTCAACATTTGGCTAATCAGAAGGAAGAATTTCGTAAACTGAGGGCTCTTAGAAATGGAATGTATTCCCTTGGGGAGTAGCGAGTCCTCCTGCCAGGGCTATAAAGCTGATGCTGCCATTCCACTGGAGAGGAAAGAGGGGAATGATTTCCAGGAGGTAGGATATTCAAGCAGTGAAAACTGGGTTTTGTGTCAAGTTGGACCCAGACTTGGGGTCCAGCTCTGTTTTTGTAAGGCCCTGGGAAATTTCTCTTGAACCCTCAAGTTCCTCATTATGAGATGGCTATAACGTCTCCTCCAATGAGTTATTATGCAAGTAAATGAAGTATTAATTCACCCTAGTGCTTGGCACGGTAGAAATGTTAAATTCACAATTGTTGCTGCCCCTGTTATTACCCAAGCTTGATAAATTGGATAGGAAGAGAAAGTACATCATTTTCTCAGATTTCTTTAGCCCTCTGATCCTGTGGTCACTGTGGGGCCCATCCTATCAAAGTTCCTGGTGCCATCTTCCTAATTCCCTGCTTCCTATTTCAGCACCACTCCAGATCTTCCTAGACAATGGTCTATATTCTCACCTTTCCCACTGCCGCTCTCCACCCACAACCAGAAGCAGTCTTTCCTAGACTCCATTCTTTTGTGACCCTGCTTTCTACAGCGATAACTGGGTATTCTAGGAAGTGATGTGAATTAAGAATACTATGTTAATATGACTATATAATCACCTTACCCTTTAAATTTTTTCTCCTGCTAGAAAGCAAGGGCTGAGCACAGCAACCAGTCAATAGCCGACAGTCAATCAAAAGTCTACATGGTCAGAAGGAGGGCTCTTTACTAGTGGGATTCTACAGATCATGCTTCGCTTTTCTAGAGACGATGATAGTGGTCATTTGGGGCGAGGTAGAATACAGAGCAGTCCTGTGACAGGCTGCCTGGAGGATGTTAGGTGCAGGGGGACCTTTTCCGTTCACTCATTCATGCTCTGGAGAGCTTTAACATTCACTCTGCCCCTGTCTTTCTCCAACCCCAGAAAAGAGCAGAGCTACACGCAGAAGTGCTGGAAGGACGTGCAAGTGGGGGACTTCATCCAAATGCAATGCAATGAGACCATCCCAGCCGACACACTCCTCCTCTTTTCCTCGGACCCCAGTGGGATCTGTCATCTGGAAACTTCCAACTTGGATGGAGAGACAAACCTCAAACAGAGGCGTGTTGTCAAGGGCTTCACACAGCAGGTAGGGCTCTTTCTAAGATCTTCAACTGGAATGGCGAAGGGAAGATGCCAGCCAGTCCTACTGGGAAACTTTATTTAATCTGTTGTGTAGAGGAGAAGGTAGTAGATGCCTCCTTTTCCCAGGCACTTAGGTACACTTAATCTTCCCACCAACTCTCTGAGATGGATATCATCCCCTTTCTCATGGATGGGGAAACTGAGGCTTGGGAAAGGTAAAGAACTTGCTGAAGGCCTCAGAATCCTTAAATGGGGACCCCCTCCATCCAACTGAAGAAACTGTGCTTTCTGCTCTAAACCGAGGAGTCTAGTATCTGCTCAATGACTCAAGACCAACCCATTTTTCTGTGCTTATCCAATCCTGGCTCATCCTGCCCAGCTCAGCTTCAGCAATTTCTCCTTCCATCAATGTTTTCTAGTACTCCTTTGACCGCAGCAAAAAAGCAGCAAGGCATCATTAACTATTTTTCCATTTGTGTAGGTCTTACCTTCTCAACAGTACTGAAACCTCTTTAAGGACAGGGAGTGATCATCAACATTTTAATTTAATCCCCACTTTACGTGTGTGATACCTTGGATATCATGGAGGAATCATGATTGTTTGGTGGTGAAGAGCCCAGGCTCTAGAGTCTGGCAGAGCTGAACCCAAAGCCCAACCCCACCATTTATTAGCTGTCTCACCTAAGGCAAGTTATTACCCTCTCACACCTTCATTCCCTCATCTGGAAAATGGGCACAAAAATAGTCCCCTCTCCATAGGGTGTTTCTGAAGACTGAATTGTTACTGAGCCAAACTTGGTTCTGCTTTTGCCCACGTGCAGTAAAGGCAGTCTACTGACACTGGGTTGTAGTGAAGGAAAACGCAGCATTTATTGTAAGGCTCCATACAAATAGTCTGGGACAGCTAGTGCTCAAAAAGACTGAACTCCCTGATGGGTTTCAGGAAAACATTTTTAAAGGCCAGCTAAGGGGGGGGGGCGGTCACAGGGTATGTGATCTCCTCGTGCACAATTCTCTGATTGGTTGATGGTAAGGGAACAGGGTGGTGTCACAGGGTTTATCAATCCACAGGCGCCATTAGGTCTTGGGGCTATGTGCTCATGGTCATCAAATAGTTAATATCTTCCATTTGATGGGGGTTTTCATGTCTGTCAAACAACTCAGGAAATGTGCATCAGATACTATTATCTAGGTACTTCAGAAAGGAACTAAAGCAAGGAATATGGGGGAGAGGTCAGCCCCAAAAAGGCCCCATAAGGTCCTGCTCGATTATAAAATAATATGTACATGAATTACTTAGCAGGAAGCTAGGCGCACAGTAAGTAAGAGACCAGTAAATAGTTGGCAGTAAATATCAATGGCGTTCATAGGCAATATGCGTTGACTGATCAAAACTGGGTGTGATGTTCCAGTTTTCCATTAAAATTCCCCTTGAAAGTGTTGATTTCCCATCTGGTACCTTGCTCTATGCATGGAAAAGAATAAAATTCTATCACTCCTCTTCATCCTGACAGCCTGTGGCTAGGGAGAAAACGAATGAATCAGGGGATTTAGAAGAAGGAAGGCAAGTGGTTCATTCCTCAGAGATGCTCATGAGCTAACGTTTCGTTATCTAGACAGAAACTTCTCAAGAGAAGGCCACTCATCATACCTCACTTTGCCTCTCTCAAAGCCCCAGATGAACAGTTCTCATAAAATCGCTTTTCTATGACTGAACTCTGTTCTCTCATCCTTACAATGGGAATCATAAGAATGGCTCTCCCAGAGTTTTGCTGTGTGATTCACATGAGATAAGGAACCTAGAGAACAAAGTAGAGGGTTTGCTGCATTGCAGATACACAGTAAACGGTCTATGGCTGCTACCTCGGCTACAGTTCCTACAGTGGGAATGGAAACCACCACGACCACCGCGCCGTCATCTTGCTTTGTGGTTGTGATAGTGGCTCGGTCCTCCCATTGGTGTCCAGGCTCTGTTGAGTCAATCACTGCCCTGGGGCTTGGCGTCTGAGTTTTCTCTCCTTTGCTTGTCCTTGTCACACTCACCCAATCATCCCAGTGTTTACAAACATGTAGGGCGGGATCTGGGTAAGCTCACAAAGCCATTCTAGACACAAAATAATCTATTTCTTGGCTCAGGGCCCTGTGGGCTGCCCTCTAGAGCAAAGGTTTTCAAGCTTTTTTAACCATAAGTCACGATAAGAAATACATATTGCACACACACACCTATCCACATGCACACGTGGGTATGTGTGTGAGTGTGTAAGACTGCCACCTCAGTCATACTACATGCAAAGGACTCTGAAACTTTCTATTCTATTCTATCGGGTTTTGGTTTCTGTTGTTGTTTTAATTTATTTATTTATTCATTTATTTATTTTTGGCTGTGTTGGGTCTTCATTGCTGTGCACAGGCTTTCTCTAGCTGTGGTGAGTGGGGGCTTCTCTTGTTGTGGAGCACGGGCTCTAGGCACTTGAGCTTCAATAGTTGTGGCGCACGGACTCAGTTGTGGCTTGCAGGCTCAGTACTTGTGGTGTGTGGGCTCAGTAGTTGTGGCACGCAGGCTCTAGAGTGCAGGCTCAGTAGTTTTGGCGCACGGGCTTAGCTGCTCCGTGGCATGTGGGATCTTCCCGGACCAGGGCTCGAACCTGTGTCCCCTGCATTGGCAGGCGGATTCTTAACCACTACGCCACCAGGGAAGCCCCCGTTTTTGTTGTTGTTGTTGTTGTTGTTTTAAGTTCTAGAAGCAGCAAAACGTGTGTGCGTTTGTAAATCTACCCTTCAGCTGGCCCACCCCAACATCCTCACCATAACTCTAAGTCTTTTACTCTTTCTCAGGCAGTTATTTCGGCACTGTTGAGGTTCACCCAGTCCCTTCTCTTTTGTTGCCATTGGCAGTGGCTCCCAAGCTGTTTCTTGTATATTAATTAGTCTGATAGTTTGGGATTTGACTAGAATGAAGAGCTGGATGAAAGGGTCATTCACGCTCCACTGCTATAAACCAGCTAATTCAAGTTAATCACATCTCTCAAACTCTAACCCTAAATTCTAATAGGGTACTTGGTGTAATGATTTACCAAAATAAATAAATTCACTTGTAAAGGGAACAAGATTTATTTGATTTTGAAAGTTTCCAGAATTCTCTATTCTATTTCACTTCTTGATTCTCCCCCTCACTTTGCTTAAGTGTGCTTTTCCAGTTCTATAAGAACAGGGATAAATAGTGCTAATAATAATGCCCTTTTTTAAAGCTCTTATACATATAAGGTAAGTGAGGCACAGAAACGTCAAGTAACTTGCCCAAGGTCACTAAGCTGGGAAGTATTGGAACCAGGATTCAAAGCCAAGTTTGTCCAGTCTCAGCACTTAAGGTTTGCAGTAGCTCATCTCCCTGGTCCTTTGACTCTCACCCAGACTTTACCCAGAATTGCTTACTTGAAAACACACATTTATCGTTTTCAATATTCTTTCCACATGTAAGTAACAAGCAGCAGGAAGAATAAAAGCAGGCCTAGCCAGCTCCCTGGGGAGGAGGAATTTTAGCTGCTCTTTGCGATCTTGCCTCTCCCTTATGTCTTCAGTGCAAAAAGATTTCTGAATATGGACAGAATTCTCTTCTGACTAACTCTATATATAATATTTCTCAAATGTGTTGAACAAAGATGTTGATGAGAGTTGCAAGAAAAATACATGTTGCACTGTCATATAAGATCAGAAGGCAATAGGTTACAAGTTTTCCAACAGTGTGTACTGCAGAACTTCTCAGATACTTTAATAAAGGGGAAGGGAGGGGGAGGGAGGTACTAGTATATAAGATTTCTAATTATTTAACCACAGAAACCTTTTATTCCAAGGACCATATCCCAGGACTACTACAGGAGAGGTGGGATCACAATTCAGAAATTTGCCTTAAACGCACTGAAGGTGTTTTGGATGTATCATAACCATCACAGGGAGAAACTTTTTCATATATACATGCATCCTTCCCCATTATCATCACCAAATTATGATTCATGGGGACTGAGTAGTGGTCTGGGCATGCATATTTTTTAAATGTCCTCCCCGATGATCTTAATAGGAACCTACCACTAGTTCATCGAAAACCTGTATGATAAAGGGAAGGTGTTACTTCCAAAAAACACTCATCATAATAATGGGAATAAAGCCACCATCTACAGGAGTCTTACATGTTTTGCCCATATTGTCCTTTGTCCTCATGACCATCCTGTGAGGGGGACATCACTACTCCATTAGACAGATGAAAACCCTAAGGTACAGAAAAGGCAAAATTCACCACTTGTCTCAGAGAAGATTTTGAACACCTGCAAATGTGGTTTGCTTGTCAATTTAATACCTTAAATAATTAGTATTAATGACTTTTTTTAGCTTGTTATTCCTATTGGCTATGAGACTTTGATTTTGCCCAAAGGGGGTTTTTACTAACCTCAGAGATTTCTAGAAACTCCCAACCCCACACCATATACCCACAACCATTTTCACTGCTGTGTTCTGTTCATCCAGAGTCAGTAAGACAAACTTTGTCCCAGCTCCTCTAGATCAGCACTCCTCAAGGTGGAGTCTGCCAAACCCTTATCTCAAGAGATAGTTCTTAAAAAACAAGGTCTGTGGTCAAATCTGATTAGGAGGCCGGAGTCCTGTGGACCCCTCTTGGAGGTTCCAACGTCCAGTAGGTTCCAACCTATTGCCTTCTGATCTTATATGACAGTGCAACATGTATTTTTCTTGCAACTCTCATTTTAAGGTCTCGGAGAAGACCTAGAGGAAGGAGGCCAGTTAAACTTTCTTTAACCCTGAGCTTTCCAAACTTATTTAACCTCAGAACCATTTGGGGCACAATAATTTTTCACCTTCATATGGAAACTTGAACACATTAATCTACATTGTGTGGAACACAAGTGATCACAACAGGTGAGGAATGACCGAGAGGCTGACCATCCTCATGGCTTAGACAGCTCATCCTTGCCTTTCCTGTCTAGGTTCAGAGGAAATTATAAACATGAGAGAGCTTCTCAAAAGGATCTTTCCCCTGTGACACAGCACATCATTCTCAAGGTTGCCAAAGAGTTAGTTTCAAAATCCATTTCCCAGAATGCAACTTGGACCAAGTCAGGTTTCGGGGTTTTTTTTTTTTTCAATTGGAACTTTTATCATGATGGGCCATCTTTACTTTCACAACATTATTGACCTGTTCTTGAAATATTTATTCCTACATCCCATTGCTGGGAAGAGGACAGAAAAGGAAGGAATACAAAATTAGGATTATGCCGAGGTCTGCAGAACAGGCAAGAGGACTTCATTAGAGAATTAAATTGTACAGTTTTCTCTTTGGGGACATTTTTGACACATGAAATCACTTCTTTTGAAAAAAATTATTAATTGAAGTATAGTTAATTTGCAATATTATTTTAATTTATGCTGTACAGCAAACTGAGTCAGTTCTACACATGTATACATTCTTTTTTTCATAGTCTTTTCCATTATGGTTTATCAAAGAATATTGAATCTAATTCCCTGTGCTATACAGTAGGACCTTGTTGTTTATCAATTCTGTATATAATAGTTTGCACCTGCTAATCCCAAACTCCCAATCCGTCCTTCTTCCACTGCCCCCGGCTTAGTAAAATCTCTTCTTTAAAGGGGTTCCAAGATGGGCACTAGAGATTTGACCCCTGAAAATAAGTATGTGCCATTTATTTTGGTAGATGGAACATTTACCAAAGCCAAAGAACCAGAAATGAATTCTTCCAATTAGTATTTCAGAGCAATTCTCCTAGTTATCTTTTGTCCAAACCACTGAAGCCCAAATCCTACTGAAGTGTGTGTCAGATCATTTCCCAGTGACAAGGAATTTGAGACACCAAGTTGACATGGACCAGCCTCCTCAGCATCACCCGAAAGCTTGTCAGAAATGCAAAATTTCAGGCCCTGCCCCAAACTAAACCAGACTCTGCAGTTTAAGAGATCCCCAGGTGATTCATGTGCAATTGAAGTTGGAAAGTACTGGCCTAGAGCACCACTGATTAATGTAATAATTGTGCCTATCTGTTTTATTGCCCACGTGAAAGAGTCTTAATTGACTCTGCCTTTTAACTAGCTTGAATTCCACTGATGGTTAGTGCTTTTAAGCCATTTGCTCAACTAAAAAGAGCCATTGTAACCTGGATCCTCCGCAGTGAATGTGTGTGTGCTGATTTAACATATTTAGACAGGAGAGCACTTTACCTACGGAGTTGAGGTGGGATGGGGAATTATCTGTCACCATCCCAGTTCAGTGATGATGCATCCTGAATGAAACAAAAAGTCTCTGCCTGTCCATTCAACTTGTCCGCCCTGAGGACCAGAGAAGAATCCTCTTTCCTGGTGGATTTGATAATGGGACTGCCCCTAGTGGGCTGTTACACATTTTCTTGAAGAATGATACTTAGGGCGAGCTGCCCGTGACGTTGCCTGCGCTGTTTGAAACTGCAGAACCCGTTACCAGCTTGGGGCAACTACCGTTCCGGCTGGTTCCGGAGCCCGTGCGTGCCAGGAGGGCTAGTGGCGGTCGTGAGGTGGCTCTAGCCTTTCGCGTCTCTGCAGCCTGGAGACTAGAACCGGCACTTTCGTAGGACGCCACCTCCAATCGCAGCGCTGCTGGCGCGGGCGGAGGCTAAAACACACGAGTCCTGAGACTGAGGAAAATGCGCCAAGTTCCCGTCGGCGGTGGAGTGGGGAAGACCCCAGCGGTTCGGGCGCCGGGCGAGCGGAGCCGCTTCTGGCGCTCCTTGCCGTCCTGGGGCGGGGGCGGGGGCGGGGGCGGAGACGGGGGCGGGCGCGGTCGGGCGCCGCTTCGGGGATGTAGTCGGTGCCGGCGCCCAGGCAGGACCGAGCCGCAGCCCGGGTTCCCGCTCTTGAGAGCGAATGGTCACTCCCCTGCGGGGAGGGCCATCCGGCCAGCTTTTCCGTGGGTCGCGGGCCCCCGCAGGCTCGGGGCAGGGGCTCACCTGTCGCCCCCGCCCTCAGCCCGGTTAGACTTGTTGGCGTCACCGCCGCGGACCTCGCTCTGGGCCATGACCATAGTTACGGGAGAAACACTGGTGATGTCACAACCCCCAGTGATAAGGACAGCCAGGAGCAAGAAATGGTATAGCAGAAGATACGGCACCTGGTCAAATGTTATATTCTAGATATGCTTGGTGATTACAGGGTCCCTGTATAAATGAATTCTCCTCAACTCCTTGGGATTTGAAGAGAAAATGCCCCGTGTCATACCTCGTGAAAGTAATAGGCTTTCAAGAGGTAGTCCCTCAAAAAAAACCAGACGTCCCTTGAAGTTTTTTCAGAAAAAGGAAACCAGGAGAGCCTTGGATTTCACAGATTCTCAAGGAAATGAAGAAAAAAACTTCTGAATACAGAGGATCTGAAATTGATCAAGTTATTCCTGCAGCACAGTCCTCACGTGTCAACTGTGAGAAGAGAAAAAACTTGTTACCGTTTGTGGGACTGAATAATCTCGGCAATACTTGTTATCTTAATAGTATACTTCAGGTATTATATTTTTGTCCTGGTTTTAAATCTGGAGTGAAGCACTTATTTAATAGTATTTCAAGGAAGAAAGAAGCCCTAAAAGATGAAGCCAGTCAAAAAGCTAAGGGAAATTGCAAAGGAGATTCTTCAGTAAGTTTTGAACTAATATGCAGCTTACATTCCTTGATCATTTCAGTCGAACAGCTTCAGGCTAGTTTTCTCTTACATCCAGAGAAATATACTCATAAACTTGCTACTCAGCCAAGGCGACTACTTAACACACTCAGGAAACTCAACCCTATGTATGGAGGATATCTACAGCATGATGCACAGGAAGTATTACAGTGCATTTTGGGACACATTCAAGAAACATGCCAACTCCTAAAAAAAGGAGTAAAAAATGTGGCAGAGTTATCTACTAAGGTAGAAGAAAAACATCAGAAAGAGGAAATGAGTGGTCATAACAGCATGGAGATGGACAGTCTGAGGCATTCTGAAGACTATAAAGAAAAATTGCCAAAAGTACATGGGAAAAGAAAAAGTGACACTGAACTTGGTAACACGAAGAAAAACGTTAAAGTCTCTAAGGACCACCAGTCTTTGAAAGAAAACCAGAGACAAACCAGATCAAAAAGAAAAGCTACAGTTGATTCATCAGATATTCCTGCTAAAATAATCCCCAAGTACATTTCTGAAAATGAGAGTGCAAGACCCTCACAAAAGAAATCAAGAGTTAAAAGAAACTGGTTCAAGTCTACAGCTAAGCAACCCAGCATTATTTCTAAATCCTTTAGTCTGGGTCACAGAACAACAAACCAAGAATCCAAAGGACAACCTAAAGAAAACGAATGTGGTCTTGAAGAGGACATGGGGAAGTATGAGAATGATAATACAGCTGATGGTTGTGGACTTGCATCTCCAGGGAAGAATGTTATGCCTGTTAAGGAAGTTAAGCCCATCAACAGAGGTGCAGAGCCAATTGGTTTTGAGCTGGTGGAGAAATTATTTCAAGGTCAGCTGGTAATAAGGACTCGTTGCTTAGAATGTGAAAGTTCAACAGAAAGAAGAGAAGAGTTTCAAGACGTCATCGTACCAGTGCAAGAAGATGAGCTTTCCAAAGTAGAGGAGAGTCCTGAAAGTTCTTCAGAGCCAAAACCAGACATGAAGACCCTGAGATGGGCAATTTCCCAGTTTGCTTCAGTGGAGAGGATTGGAGGAGAAAATAAATATTTCTGTGAAAATTGCCATCATTATACTGAAGCTGAACGAAGTCTTTTGTTTGACGCAATGCCTGAAGTTCTAACTATTCATTTGAAGTGCTTTGCTGCTAGTGGCTTCGAGTTTGATTGTTATGGTGGTGGACTTTCCAAGATCAACACTCCTTTACTGATACCTCTTAAACTGTCACTACAAGAATGGAGCACAAAGCCAACCAATGACAGCTATGGATTATTTGCAGTTGTGATGCATAGTGGCATTACAATTAGTAGCGGGCATTATACTGCTTCTGTGAAAGTCACTGACCTTAACAGTTTAGAACTGGATGAGGAAAATTTTGTGATCGACCAAATGTGTGAAGTAGGTAAGCCAGAACCATTGAATGAGGAGGAAGCAAGGGGTGTGGTCAAAAACTATGACGATGAAGAAGTGTCGACTAGAGTCAGTGGAAATACCCAGCCAAGTAAAGTTTCGAACAAAAAAAATGTAGACGCTCTTGGACTTCTCAGAGGACAAAAGACTCAAGCAGATTATGAGTTATACAACAAAGCATCTCATCCTGATAAAGTTGCCAGTACAGCATTTGCTGAAAATAGAAGTTCTGAGACTAACAATACTAATGGGACCCATGAATCTGACAGAGACAAGGAATCCAATGACCAAACAGGCATTAACATGAGTGATTTTGAAAACAAAATTTCATATGCAGTGCAAAGCTTAAAGGAGTATGAGGGGAAGTGGCTGCTTTTTAATGATTCTCAAGTGAAAGTTACTGAAGAGAAGGACTTTTTGAATTCTCTTTCCCCTTCTACATCTCCTACATCTACTCCTTACTTGCTATTTTATAAGAAATTATAGAGTGAGTGTATGTTCCTTGTGTGTATATTAAACATTGGTAAATTGATTACATCAAAAAGTCTTTAGCTTATCTTTTGAAGCTATTGGATATTATTGGTCTCTCTAGGTTTCTAGATAAATAGTGAAATCTGAGTTATTGAAAACCATGTTAATTTTTAGAATTCCTTTTCCTTAGTGGAGACTAGTGATTGACGCATTAGCTTCTGGGAACAAACTTGTATAGGTTCTTAACTGAATTATTCAAAATGGAAGCATTTAAACACTTTGAATTTACACCTATCTTTTGTGTTTGCTTTTTCAAATAAAGTGCTTGTATTTTTATCTCCATATTTTGCAGTAATTATCTACATGATGTTTACAGGTTCTGTGGTTTTTCAGCTAAGAAGCAGAATCTCATTTCAGTACATTTACTTGTGTAAGTCATGAAGCCAGATCTTTGATGGGCTGTATTAGAGGCACGTGTATGAACAGCTGTACCATCGGTTTGCTGCAGCTGTTAAATGAAGTAATGCACGTAAAATGCTTAGTATAGTTTCTGGCATCCAGTAGCCCTCAGAAAATGTTGGCTAAAATGTTACTAAGGAGAGTTCTATAACCTTGATAGCCAAGAGTCACCATGAGCTTGACTCAAGGGAAGTAAGAAAGACAGATCATTGGCTGGGGTTTTGAACCGCATGGAAGAAGACCAACGCTTTACCATAGAACTTGACGCCAAGCTATAACAACATAGCAAAATAGGCCTGGGGAAAGAATCTGAAAGTGCACAAAACAGAGGATCACAGTGTCATTTGAAGCATGACTATGAAAAGTGCCACTGGCTGTAGTTGACAGACCAGCAGACCCCTGCACCCACTCTGCGGGTCTTTGCTCTGCATTTGGCACCAGCCAAGTAGCCTCCTCTCTAAAGGGTCAGTTTTGCAAGTGCCCACCCGACTCCCATGGCCTCGCCCTGTGCTCAGAGAAGGCCATAAACTATGTTGGCCAATTCAGCTTGTCATTTCAGGATAGAATGCATTAGGTTCTCCCCCAAACTCAATGGGTGGAAGAATCATAAAACAAGAATTCAGGTGTCCCTGAAGCTCTGCACTTGTGTCAACAGGCCTGATTTGTATCTGAGCAGGTGAGCATTTATAGCCTCTGATTTGCCATTGTGGAGCTCACAATTCCAAAAGCTGAGGCTCCTGTTCCCCACCCAGCCTCAGTTATGTTTATGTCACCAGCTTCTGAGGCGTCACCTGCTTAGTACTGCACTTTTGAACAGGACCAAGAGACCACGCTGAGCCATGAAGTCCCCACAGCTATCACTCCTATGTCCTGGCAGACACACCTATGTGACCTTACACAGGTTAGATAACCTTTCTGGGCTTAAGTTTCCTCATCTATGAAACTGAGATAACAGTAATAATAAAAGTTGTGTCATTATTAGGCAGCTAAATGGTAACGTTGGTTAAATGCTGGGCTTATTACAGGCACTTAATACAAATAAGTTTATTCTATCACATTACATTAAATACATTATATTATATTATATCATCTCATCATATCTCATCATATCATACATCATATTATTATGATGCCATTTTGGGAAGTCTCCATTAGTGCGTCCATAACAAAAAGATGTCAAGATGACTTAAGATTAGGAAAAGCTTCTCCTCTACTGCCTCATGTTCAAGACAAATCTACACGGAATCAATTACTGAATATTTACTGAACACTCCCCTGTGTGCTAGACACCATACCGGACTCCGTGTAGGTACGGAAATATAAGACTCAGGGTCATCCCAGCTCTCAGCAAGCTTATTACATAGTTGAAAGTAGAAGACACATGAAACAATTAGGCCTCTGGGTGTTAATGAATTCACATAAATACAGATGCCCCAAGCTGCTGATTTGGGTCTTCATTCTTCCCGCCCTAATACTCAGGCCTCCCCAGGTATATCTGGGCATCCTCAGGTATAGTTAATATGTTCATGTCCCCCAATATTTCCATCCAAGCCAGGGGTCCAGGTCTCCTACCCACTCCTCTGGCCTCAGCTGTTTCTTTCTGGAGCTTCCCTGAGTCTAAAGCCCCTGTCATCGTGGTCTGTAGCAAACAGGCGGGTGCGGGGACACAGCTGCACTCACTGCCCTCTGCCCCAGGCCCACGCTGTCTTTAGCGTAACTTTAACTTAACGCCAAACCTTTAACTGCTGTTCCATTTCCATTTTGTGGGACCAGGTCAGGACAGAAGCCACAGGACCCTTCCTCCCTTTTCAGTTCCTTCCCCCTTACTAAGCTCCTCCTCCAACCACAAAGCCCACCCCTCATTCACGACAGCTCATGAAAATAGACAACCACACAGATTCTGTTCTCCTGTCACCACAGCAGTGACCCTGTTTGCTCCAAGCTAATAATAACTAATGATCATAATAGCAGCAGTAAATGCCATTTGCTCTAAGGTCATTTCATGTATTATCTTATTGAACTCTCACTTTAACCTGTAGAATAGATTTTATTTGTCCATTTGGTAGATGAATAAATTGAGGGTCATATAGTCAAGTAGTGGGTTCAGGGTCACACTACCTTGTATGTAAGAAGTAAGTAGTAGTTCTGGGTTTTAGTCAGGCTCACATGACTCCAGAGCTTTTAACCACCCCCACGATATCGTCTCTACGTGAGCACACCGCTGTCAAGACAAAGACAGTTGGGCATTTCAAGTATTCCTGAACCAGCTTCAGGACGCTTGACTCTTCTTGGAGCCATGGAAAGAATAGAGGTTCCAACCCAAGTTTTGTTGCTATACACCTTGGCCAGGTCAGTTTCCTCACCCAAACTGGAGATTTATCAAATTTCCTCCAGCCTTGTTTTAGGTTCACAGTAAAACTGAGGGGAAGGTACAGAGATTTCCCATATACCCTCTGCCCTCGCACACGCACAACTTCCTCCATTATCAACATCCCTCACCAAAGTGGTCCGTTTGTCGAAATTAATGAGCCAACACTGAGACATCATAGTCACCCAAAGTCCATAGTTTACAAGACGGCTCACTCTAGGTATTATACATCCTATGGGTTTGGTCAAATGTATAACGACCTGTATCCACCATGACGGTATCATACAGAGTAGTTTCACTTCCCTAAATATCCTCTGTGCGCCATCTGTTCACCCCTACCCACCTCCCGACCCCTGGCAATCACTGTTATTTTTACTGTCTCCATAGTTTTGCCTCTTCCAGAATGTCTTACAGTTGACATCATACAGTGTGTAGCCTTTTCACATTGGCTTCTTTCACTTAGCCATATGCATGTAAGTTCCCTCCATGTCTTATCATGGCTTGATAGCTCACTTCTTTCTAGCTATGAATAATATTTCATTGTCTGCATGTACCATAGTTCATTCATTCACCTACTGAAGGACATCTGGATGCTTCCAAGTTTTGGAAATTATGAAGAAAGCTGCCATAAACATAACATGTGTGGGATTTTGCATGGCATAAGTTTTCAACTCATTCAGGTAAATAGGATATGTGATTGCTAGATCGTAGAGTAAGAATACGTTTAGTTGTATAAGAAACCACCACCTTGTCTTTCAAAGGGGCTGGACCATTGTGCACTCCGACCAACAGCATGTGAGAGTGCCTCTCGCTCTACCTCCCCACCGGCAACTGGTGGTGTGAGCGTTCAAGAGTCGGGGCATTCAAACAGGTATTTTGTGGTATCTCATTTTAATTTGCATTTCTCTGATGACATGGGATGTGGAGCTCTTGTCATGTTTATTTGACATCTGTATATCTTCTTTGGTGAGATGTCTATTCAGATCTTTTGTCCATTTTTAATTGGGTTGTTTGTTCACTTGTTGAGTTTTGAGTTTGTTTTTTTCTTCTTATATTTTGAATAATGACCCTTTATCAGATGTGTCTTTTGCAAAACACGTATTTTCTCCCAGATGGTGGCTCGTCTTCTCATTCTCTTACCATTCTTTCACAGAACACAAATTTTTAATTTTAATGAAGTCCAGCTTCTCAGTTACTTCTTTCATGAATAGTGCCTATGGTGTTTACCTAAAAACTCATCGCCATACCTAAGGTCATCTAGGTTTCCTGCTATGTTGTCTTCTAGGAGTTATACAGTTCTGCATGTTACATTTAGGTCTGTGATGCATTCTGAGTTAATTTTTGTCAAGAGTGTAAGGTCTGTGTCTGGATTCTTCTCTTTATTTTTATTTTTGGCATGTGGACATCCATTTGTTGAAAAGATTATCTTTCCTCGGTTGTATTGCCTTTGTTCCTCTGTCAAAAGTCAGTTGACTATAATTATGTGAATCTATTTCTGGGCTTTCTATTCTGTTCCATTGATCTATTTGTTTCTTCTTTTGCCAATACCGCATCGCACTGTCTTGATTACCGTAACTTTATAGTAAGTCTCGAGGATAGGTAGTGTCAATCCTCTCCTTCAAATATCGAGTTGGCTAGTGTGGGTCTTTAGCCTCTTTATATAAACTTTAGAACTAGTTTGTCAACATCCACAAAGAACTTGATGGGCAGCCCTGATTTTAACAATGTATTTTTCTGGGAGTTTGCCCAGTAGCCAGCATCCAGAGCCCTTAGTCTTCAGTAGGCTGAATTTGGGTCCTTCTTTTCTGGACTTGGGGAAAATGTTTGGATTTCTTAAGTTCCTTGTGTTTGCACATTATGTGCCTGAGCCCAATTCATGAAATGTAATCACAGACATAAAGCAGCCATCCCAATAGCATGAAGAAGAAAATGCTGGGGCTGGCGGTGGTGGTTAGCCCTCACCATAGCATTAACATTCACTGTCATCAACATCATAAAAGAAGCTTGTATTCATCAAGTACTTACTAAGTGCAAAACCAAGATCTCAGTCCCTTACATGGGTCATGTCACTAATCCTTTCAATCACCCTCTGAGGCAAATACACGTATTACCTTCAACTGAAGAAACAGAGTCTCTGAAAGATTAAGTAACTTCCCCAAGTCACACAGGTAGTAAGCGCTGAAGCTGAGATTCAAACCCACTCTTAATCCCTAGATTGCACTCATTCTCACTGGCTTCCCCTTGCACCCTGGGGTAGTGATGCTGACCATCCTGGGCCTGACATTCCAGCTTCCTGAAGGACAGCCCAGGTCAGCTCATCATCTTACACTGAATGGGAAATCCCACAGACAACTAAGCTTCCTGATAAATCCACTCTACTCTAGTTCCTTGAAACCCTTTTTACAAAACCCACATAGTATTTGAGAAATGGAAGCTTAAGCACCTTCTCCTCCTCCATTCCCCCCCTTTCACCTGCTTCCCCACAGGATCCAGTTGGTTATAAACCTCTCTTGCTGTTTATTTACCTCTTAATAAGCCCTATCTCCCCTCAGAAAGCCATTTAGCACTGCACCACTTAATTTCTCCCCAAGGCAGAATCTGCCAGATGGAGTCTTCGTCCCCAGCCACGTCGATCTGTCTTATTTTGAAGCAGCAGTGAACATGCCACAAAACTAAAATAGCAATCAGTTCCCAGGTGTGGACTCACTGAGCAGGGAAATGACCAGGAGTGTGTGCATGTGTCCACCCGGGGCAGCTGTTCTCAACGGGCTGGATTAACCCAGGAGTGACTCCCGAAGGTGGCTCCCAGCCAGCTGTGGCCACATCTGGGCATCCCTCACTGCAGAAGCACGCCGCTTTTCTGCCTCAGCTGGATTCAGCCACTCAGCACCTCCTCGGGCTGGACGCCCCAACCCTGGAGCTATGCACCCTTGCCTTTTCCACAGTTGAGGAGACAAAGTGGGCCCCCAGAGGATCAGGAAACCAGCACAGAATAACCCAGTGCAAGAAGGAAATGTCCCTGATGTCACTTTTCCTTATTCCAAAATTCCTATAAAATCTGACTCTGATTCTATAATATTACTACATTTGGGTCAATATAAATATAAAATTCTTCAAATTTTGTACCAGCTAAATTACTAAATTATGTCCCCCCCCAAAAAAATTATGAACACCCCAAAAATCATGTTGTTCCCATAACTTCAGTGCTCCTGGACACACACGACAAGATGTGTGCCTGGAGGTGTATGTGCCTCTGTTTGAGCAGCACGACCCGGAGATGGGCAATCTCTGTTTTGGGGAGGGTAAGCCTACAACAGGGATGAAGAGTGTCCCTTCACCACTGCATGTCATCCTAAGGAAGAGAAGATGACATCTAAAGGAAAGACAGGCGATTATTAACAGGACAGCAGTACTGGACAGGACCTCCCAGGGACCCAAAGAATAATAGAAAGAAAACAGAGACCAGTCTGACTTATAGCTTCTTGTGTCGTTCCATTGACCTTGCGATACCTATCATCATTATGGGAATTGACAAGTCAGCACTCCAGCCAAACTCACAGAAGTGACTGCTCATAAATACACACACACACACACACACACAAATATACACACACATGTATTTCATAAGTTCATCTGCATAACATCCATCGTCCATCCCATTAATAATTCACATCCCATAATATGCAGTGGAGCCCTTTATTAGAAGGAAGAAGAATGAATATCAGTGTTCACGGGTGGAGGTGCATTGGCCTCGCCTTCAGTATGTCTATGTATGTAGCGTTCCCAACTAGCTTTTGCAAACCTTCTGGTTTGAACCAGTGTGCTCTGGAAGTGTTGGCAGTCAGGATATTGTTCACAGTCAAAGGTGTGCTCATTGAATCTAATCTCAATACCGGCCAGATTGCTGAGATTACAGCAAGCAACCAATGGTGGGCCATCCCCAAAGGCATTACCCAATAGGGCAGAAGTCAAAGGGCAGGAGTGTAAAGACAAGTTGAGTGATAATCCTTTATTCCTTGGAGCAATTTTGCTGTAATATTCAAGGATCCTTTTTTTTTTTAAGTGTCCTCTCAAAAAGGAAAAAAAAAAAAGCAATAGAGAAAGCCTCCCTCCTTCACCATACAAGATTCCTTTTCCAACGGAGAGTATCTGCCATTCCAATTTCTTTAAGTAGCTTTATATTTGGACATTTAACAGGTGTTCCCAAGGCTGCTCTAAAGAAAAAACAACAATTCTTCCCTGAATCAACAGGTAAATGTTTTTCTGAAATGACAGCAAGAAACAGATCTGGGGGGACTGTCTCTATTTTTCATGGTAAAAAATAATAAAAATTAAAAAAATAAGGTAGAGCAGATGATAATCTGCTCTAAAATAAGCTGAGGGAATGAAAAAGTGCTTAGAAAGCTGTTGCATCCTTTTTCCATTAAAATAATTATTATTAAAATGTTACAGATGCACTGCCCACAAAATGCTCACAAGTGGTCCCCGTTTGGGTGATACTGCCCACGGTTAACCAGTGGCTGCTGCACTGGGCTCCCTAGAGCATGGGCACTTCCACAGAACTCTGTGGGTCTTTACAGCTACAAGACTGCTCCCTAATTGTAATCCCTGATTATTTTATAGACTCTGATCCCATCTTCCCTTGGTTGGCCTTCCAAAAGTCTTCCAGATGGATGTGCATGTATTTCAGGAAACTGGGCGAGTCCTTTGCAAGGATCTTTTTGACAAGGAAAATGGGGTCTGAGGAGGGCTTGCTTGGGGTTCTCTAGAGGGCCCCCAAAGAAAGGAGGAAGGCGTCAAACGCTTATCCTCCTCAAGGACTTTTACGAACTCAGAGGAGAAAAGTGAAATTTGTCACGTCTCTTTCTCTGTGGAAGAGTGGTCTTGTCATGCCCAGGGCAACTCAGATTCCAACAAAAACAGAAGCAGTAACATGTCCAGAGAGGCTGGAGCATCGGTGGAGAAAAAGAGCAAAAGAGAGCCTGCTTCTCCAGGCCTGGATGGGCTCAGAGGCATCCAGCTGCAAGCCAGCTGGACTTAGTTTAAAAGACCACGTGTGGAATATTGGTTTGGTCCCAGATCCCACATTTTAAGAGGAACATTTCCAAACACAGCCTTAGTCAGAAGAGCCCTCTCCTCTAAGACAGACCTTGAAGCTGTGTCACACAGAATAATTGAGGGCACTTGGAAAGTTAAATTTGACTTGGCAAGTCCAAAAGGCTTCAAAAGACACCTGATGAACACTTTAAAGTATTTTTTTAGGGCTTCCCTGTGTGGCGCAGTGATTAAGAATCCGTCTGCCAGTGCAGGAGACACTGGTTCGAGCCCTGCTCCGCGAAGATCCTACATGCCTGGAAGCAACTCAGCCCGTGCGCCACAGCTACTGAGCCTGCGCTCTAGAGCCCATGAGCCACAGCTACTGAAGCCCGGGCACCTAGAGCCTGTGCTCCGCAACAAGAGAAGCCACCACAATGAGAAGCCCGCGCACCGCAACGAAGAGTAGCCCCTGCTTGCCACAAGTAGAGAAAAGCCCATGTGCGGCAACAAAGACCCAACACAGCCAAAAATAAAATAAATTCATTAAAAAAAAAAAATATATATATATATATATATTTTTTTTTTATGGTAGAAGATGGAGTAAATCAGATTGCCTGGGAGAGCAGAATTAGTTCAACATTTGGCTAATCAGAAGGAAGAATTTCGTAAACTGAGGGCTCTTAGAAATGGAATGTATTCCCTTGGGGAGTAGCGAGTCCTCCTGCCAGGGCTATAAAGCTGATGCTGCCATTCCACTGGAGAGGAAAGAGGGGAATGATTTCCAGGAGGTAGGATATTCAAGCAGTGAAAACTGGGTTTTGTGTCAAGTTGGACCCAGACTTGGGGTCCAGCTCTGTTTTTGTAAGGCCCTGGGAAATTTCTCTTGAACCCTCAAGTTCCTCATTATGAGATGGCTATAACGTCTCCTCCAATGAGTTATTATGCAAGTAAATGAAGTATTAATTCACCCTAGTGCTTGGCACGGTAGAAATGTTAAATTCACAATTGTTGCTGCCCCTGTTATTACCCAAGCTTGATAAATTGGATAGGAAGAGAAAGTACATCATTTTCTCAGATTTCTTTAGCCCTCTGATCCTGTGGTCACTGTGGGGTCCATCCTATCAAAGTTCCTGGTGCCATCTTCCTAATTCCCTGCTTCCTATTTCAGCACCACTCCAGATCTTCCTAGACAATGGTCTATATTCTCACCTTTCCCACTGCCGCTCTCCACCCACAACCAGAAGCAGTCTTTCCTAGACTCCATTCTTTTGTGACCCTGCTTTCTACAGCGATAACTGGGTATTCTAGGAAGTGATGTGAATTAAGAATACTATGTTAATATGACTATATAATCACCTTACCCTTTAAATTTTTTCTCCTGCTAGAAAGCAAGGGCTGAGCACAGCAACCAGTCAATAGCCGACAGTCAATCAAAAGTCTACATGGTCAGAAGGAGGGCTCTTTACTAGTGGGATTCTACAGATCATGCTTCGCTTTTCTAGAGACGATGATAGTGGTCATTTGGGGCGAGGTAGAATACAGAGCAGTCCTGTGACAGGCTGCCTGGAGGATGTTAGGTGCAGGGGGACCTTTTCCGTTCACTCATTCATGCTCTGGAGAGCTTTAACATTCACTCTGCCCCTGTCTTTCTCCAACCCCAGAAAAGAGCAGAGCTACACGCAGAAGTGCTGGAAGGACGTGCAAGTGGGGGACTTCATCCAAATGCAATGCAATGAGACCATCCCAGCCGACACACTCCTCCTCTTTTCCTCGGACCCCAGTGGGATCTGTCATCTGGAAACTTCCAACTTGGATGGAGAGACAAACCTCAAACAGAGGCGTGTTGTCAAGGGCTTCACACAGCAGGTAGGGCTCTTTCTAAGATCTTCAACTGGAATGGCGAAGGGAAGATGCCAGCCAGTCCTACTGGGAAACTTTATTTAATCTGTTGTGTAGAGGAGAAGGTAGTAGATGCCTCCTTTTCCCAGGCACTTAGGTACACTTAATCTTCCCACCAACTCTCTGAGATGGATATCATCCCCTTTCTCATGGATGGGGAAACTGAGGCTTGGGAAAGGTAAAGAACTTGCTGAAGGCCTCAGAATCCTTAAATGGGGACCCCCTCCATCCAACTGAAGAAACTGTGCTTTCTGCTCTAAACCGAGGAGTCTAGTATCTGCTCAATGACTCAAGACCAACCCATTTTTCTGTGCTTATCCAATCCTGGCTCATCCTGCCCAGCTCAGCTTCAGCAATTTCTCCTTCCATCAATGTTTTCTAGTACTCCTTTGACCGCAGCAAAAAAGCAGCAAGGCATCATTAACTATTTTTCCATTTGTGTAGGTCTTACCTTCTCAACAGTACTGAAACCTCTTTAAGGACAGGGAGTGATCATCAACATTTTAATTTAATCCCCACTTTACGTGTGTGATACCTTGGATATCATGGAGGAATCATGATTGTTTGGTGGTGAAGAGCCCAGGCTCTAGAGTCTGGCAGAGCTGAACCCAAAGCCCAACCCCACCATTTATTAGCTGTCTCACCTAAGGCAAGTTATTACCCTCTCACACCTTCATTCCCTCATCTGGAAAATGGGCACAAAAATAGTCCCCTCTCCATAGGGTGTTTCTGAAGACTGAATTGTTACTGAGCCAAACTTGGTTCTGCTTTTGCCCACGTGCAGTAAAGGCAGTCTACTGACACTGGGTTGTAGTGAAGGAAAACGCAGCATTTATTGTAAGGCTCCATACAAATAGTCTGGGACAGCTAGTGCTCAAAAAGACTGAACTCCCTGATGGGTTTCAGGAAAACATTTTTAAAGGCCAGCTAAGGGGGGGGGCGGTCACAGGGTATGTGATCTCCTCGTGCACAATTCTCTGATTGGTTGATGGTAAGGGAACAGGGTGGTGTCACAGGGTTTATCAATCCACAGGCGCCATTAGGTCTTGGGGCTATGTGCTCATGGTCATCAAATAGTTAATATCTTCCATTTGATGGGGGTTTTCATGTCTGTCAAACAACTCAGGAAATGTGCATCAGATACTATTATCTAGGTACTTCAGAAAGGAACTAAAGCAAGGAATATGGGGGAGAGGTCAGCCCCAAAAAGGCCCCATAAGGTCCTGCTCGATTATAAAATAATATGTACATGAATTACTTAGCAGGAAGCTAGGCGCACAGTAAGTAAGAGACCAGTAAATAGTTGGCAGTAAATATCAATGGCGTTCATAGGCAATATGCGTTGACTGATCAAAACTGGGTGTGATGTTCCAGTTTTCCATTAAAATTCCCCTTGAAAGTGTTGATTTCCCATCTGGTACCTTGCTCTATGCATGGAAAAGAATAAAATTCTATCACTCCTCTTCATCCTGACAGCCTGTGGCTAGGGAGAAAACGAATGAATCAGGGGATTTAGAAGAAGGAAGGCAAGTGGTTCATTCCTCAGAGATGCTCATGAGCTAACGTTTCGTTATCTAGACAGAAACTTCTCAAGAGAAGGCCACTCATCATACCTCACTTTGCCTCTCTCAAAGCCCCAGATGAACAGTTCTCATAAAATCGCTTTTCTATGACTGAACTCTGTTCTCTCATCCTTACAATGGGAATCATAAGAATGGCTCTCCCAGAGTTTTGCTGTGTGATTCACATGAGATAAGGAACCTAGAGAACAAAGTAGAGGGTTTGCTGCATTGCAGATACACAGTAAACGGTCTATGGCTGCTACCTCGGCTACAGTTCCTACAGTGGGAATGGAAACCACCACGACCACCGCGCCGTCATCTTGCTTTGTGGTTGTGATAGTGGCTCGGTCCTCCCATTGGTGTCCAGGCTCTGTTGAGTCAATCACTGCCCTGGGGCTTGGCGTCTGAGTTTTCTCTCCTTTGCTTGTCCTTGTCACACTCACCCAATCATCCCAGTGTTTACAAACATGTAGGGCGGGATCTGGGTAAGCTCACAAAGCCATTCTAGACACAAAATAATCTATTTCTTGGCTCAGGGCCCTGTGGGCTGCCCTCTAGAGCAAAGGTTTTCAAGCTTTTTTAACCATAAGTCACGATAAGAAATACATATTGCACACACACACCTATCCACATGCACACGTGGGTATGTGTGTGAGTGTGTAAGACTGCCACCTCAGTCATACTACATGCAAAGGACTCTGAAACTTTCTATTCTATTCTATCGGGTTTTGGTTTCTGTTGTTGTTTTAATTTATTTATTTATTCATTTATTTATTTTTGGCTGTGTTGGGTCTTCATTGCTGTGCACAGGCTTTCTCTAGCTGTGGTGAGTGGGGGCTTCTCTTGTTGTGGAGCACGGGCTCTAGGCACTTGAGCTTCAATAGTTGTGGCGCACGGACTCAGTTGTGGCTTGCAGGCTCAGTACTTGTGGTGTGTGGGCTCAGTAGTTGTGGCACGCAGGCTCTAGAGTGCAGGCTCAGTAGTTTTGGCGCACGGGCTTAGCTGCTCCGTGGCATGTGGGATCTTCCCGGACCAGGGCTCGAACCTGTGTCCCCTGCATTGGCAGGCGGATTCTTAACCACTACGCCACCAGGGAAGCCCCCGTTTTTGTTGTTGTTGTTGTTGTTGTTTTAAGTTCTAGAAGCAGCAAAACGTGTGTGCGTTTGTAAATCTACCCTTCAGCTGGCCCACCCCAACATCCTCACCATAACTCTAAGTCTTTTACTCTTTCTCAGGCAGTTATTTCGGCACTGTTGAGGTTCACCCAGTCCCTTCTCTTTTGTTGCCATTGGCAGTGGCTCCCAAGCTGTTTCTTGTATATTAATTAGTCTGATAGTTTGGGATTTGACTAGAATGAAGAGCTGGATGAAAGGGTCATTCACGCTCCACTGCTATAAACCAGCTAATTCAAGTTAATCACATCTCTCAAACTCTAACCCTAAATTCTAATAGGGTACTTGGTGTAATGATTTACCAAAATAAATAAATTCACTTGTAAAGGGAACAAGATTTATTTGATTTTGAAAGTTTCCAGAATTCTCTATTCTATTTCACTTCTTGATTCTCCCCCTCACTTTGCTTAAGTGTGCTTTTCCAGTTCTATAAGAACAGGGATAAATAGTGCTAATAATAATGCCCTTTTTTAAAGCTCTTATACATATAAGGTAAGTGAGGCACAGAAACGTCAAGTAACTTGCCCAAGGTCACTAAGCTGGGAAGTATTGGAACCAGGATTCAAAGCCAAGTTTGTCCAGTCTCAGCACTTAAGGTTTGCAGTAGCTCATCTCCCTGGTCCTTTGACTCTCACCCAGACTTTACCCAGAATTGCTTACTTGAAAACACACATTTATCGTTTTCAATATTCTTTCCACATGTAAGTAACAAGCAGCAGGAAGAATAAAAGCAGGCCTAGCCAGCTCCCTGGGGAGGAGGAATTTTAGCTGCTCTTTGCGATCTTGCCTCTCCCTTATGTCTTCAGTGCAAAAAGATTTCTGAATATGGACAGAATTCTCTTCTGACTAACTCTATATATAATATTTCTCAAATGTGTTGAACAAAGATGTTGATGAGAGTTGCAAGAAAAATACATGTTGCACTGTCATATAAGATCAGAAGGCAATAGGTTACAAGTTTTCCAACAGTGTGTACTGCAGAACTTCTCAGATACTTTAATAAAGGGGAAGGGAGGGGGAGGGAGGTACTAGTATATAAGATTTCTAATTATTTAACCACAGAAACCTTTTATTCCAAGGACCATATCCCAGGACTACTACAGGAGAGGTGGGATCACAATTCAGAAATTTGCCTTAAACGCACTGAAGGTGTTTTGGATGTATCATAACCATCACAGGGAGAAACTTTTTCATATATACATGCATCCTTCCCCATTATCATCACCAAATTATGATTCATGGGGACTGAGTAGTGGTCTGGGCATGCATATTTTTTAAATGTCCTCCCCGATGATCTTAATAGGAACCTACCACTAGTTCATCGAAAACCTGTATGATAAAGGGAAGGTGTTACTTCCAAAAAACACTCATCATAATAATGGGAATAAAGCCACCATCTACAGGAGTCTTACATGTTTTGCCCATATTGTCCTTTGTCCTCATGACCATCCTGTGAGGGGGACATCACTACTCCATTAGACAGATGAAAACCCTAAGGTACAGAAAAGGCAAAATTCACCACTTGTCTCAGAGAAGATTTTGAACACCTGCAAATGTGGTTTGCTTGTCAATTTAATACCTTAAATAATTAGTATTAATGACTTTTTTTAGCTTGTTATTCCTATTGGCTATGAGACTTTGATTTTGCCCAAAGGGGGTTTTTACTAACCTCAGAGATTTCTAGAAACTCCCAACCCCACACCATATACCCACAACCATTTTCACTGCTGTGTTCTGTTCATCCAGAGTCAGTAAGACAAACTTTGTCCCAGCTCCTCTAGATCAGCACTTCTCAAGGTGGAGTCTGCCAAACCCTTATCTCAAGAGATAGTTCTTAAAAAACAAGGTCTGTGGTCAAATCTGATTAGGAGGCCGGAGTCCTGTGGACCCCTCTTGGAGGTTCCAACGTCCAGTAGGTTCCAACCTATTGCCTTCTGATCTTATATGACAGTGCAACATGTATTTTTCTTGCAACTCTCATTTTAAGGTCTCGGAGAAGACCTAGAGGAAGGAGGCCAGTTAAACTTTCTTTAACCCTGAGCTTTCCAAACTTATTTAACCTCAGAACCATTTGGGGCACAATAATTTTTCACCTTCATATGGAAACTTGAACACATTAATCTACATTGTGTGGAACACAAGTGATCACAACAGGTGAGGAATGACCGAGAGGCTGACCATCCTCATGGCTTAGACAGCTCATCCTTGCCTTTCCTGTCTAGGTTCAGAGGAAATTATAAACATGAGAGAGCTTCTCAAAAGGATCTTTCCCCTGTGACACAGCACATCATTCTCAAGGTTGCCAAAGAGTTAGTTTCAAAATCCATTTCCCAGAATGCAACTTGGACCAAGTCAGGTTTCGGGGTTTTTTTTTTTTTTTCAATTGGAACTTTTATCATGATGGGCCATCTTTACTTTCACAACATTATTGACCTGTTCTTGAAATATTTATTCCTACATCCCATTGCTGGGAAGAGGACAGAAAAGGAAGGAATACAAAATTAGGATTATGCCGAGGTCTGCAGAACAGGCAAGAGGACTTCATTAGAGAATTAAATTGTACAGTTTTCTCTTTGGGGACATTTTTGACACCTGAAATCACTTCTTTTGAAAAAAATTATTAATTGAAGTATAGTTAATTTGCAATATTATTTTAATTTATGCTGTACAGCAAACTGAGTCAGTTCTACACATGTATACATTCTTTTTTTCATAGTCTTTTCCATTATGGTTTATCAAAGAATATTGAATCTAATTCCCTGTGCTATACAGTAGGACCTTGTTGTTTATCAATTCTGTATATAATAGTTTGCACCTGCTAATCCCAAACTCCCAATCCGTCCTTCTTCCACTGCCCCCGGCTTAGTAAAATCTCTTCTTTAAAGGGGTTCCAAGATGGGCACTAGAGATTTGACCCCTGAAAATAAGTATGTGCCATTTATTTTGGTAGATGGAACATTTACCAAAGCCAAAGAACCAGAAATGAATTCTTCCAATTAGTATTTCAGAGCAATTCTCCTAGTTATCTTTTGTCCAAACCACTGAAGCCCAAATCCTACTGAAGTGTGTGTCAGATCATTTCCCAGTGACAAGGAATTTGAGACACCAAGTTGACATGGACCAGCCTCCTCAGCATCACCCGAAAGCTTGTCAGAAATGCAAAATTTCAGGCCCTGCCCCAAACCAAACCAGACTCTGCAGTTTAAGAGATCCCCAGGTGATTCATGTGCAATTGAAGTTGGAAAGTACTGGCCTAGAGCACCACTGATTAATGTAATAATTGTGCCTATCTGTTTTATTGCCCACGTGAAAGAGTCTTAATTGACTCTGCCTTTTAACTAGCTTGAATTCCACTGATGGTTAGTGCTTTTAAGCCATTTGCTCAACTAAAAAGAGCCATTGTAACCTGGATCCTCCGCAGTGAATGTGTGTGTGCTGATTTAACATATTTAGACAGGAGAGCACTTTACCTACGGAGTTGAGGTGGGATGGGGAATTATCTGTCACCATCCCAGTTCAGTGATGATGCATCCTGAATGAAACAAAAAGTCTCTGCCTGTCCATTCAACTTGTCCGCCCTGAGGACCAGAGAAGAATCCTCTTTCCTGGTGGATTTGATAATGGGACTGCCCCTAGTGGGCTGTTACACATTTTCTTGAAGAATGATACTTAGGGCGAGCTGCCCGTGACGTTGCCTGCGCTGTTTGAAACTGCAGAACCCGTTACCAGCTTGGGGCAACTACCGTTCCGGCTGGTTCCGGAGCCCGTGCGTGCCAGGAGGGCTAGTGGCGGTCGTGAGGTGGCTCTAGCCTTTCGCGTCTCTGCAGCCTGGAGACCAGAACCGGCACTTTCGTAGGACGCCACCTCCAATCGCAGCGCTGGCGCGGGCGGAGGCTAAAACACACGAGTCCTGAGACTGAGGAAAATGCGCCAAGTTCCCGTCGGCGGTGGAGTGGGGAAGACCCCAGCGGGCGAGCGGAGCCGCTTCTGGCGCTCCTTGCCGTCCTGGGGCGGGGGCGGGGGCGGGGGCGGGGGCGGAGACGGGGGCGGGCGCGGTCGGGCGCCGCTTCGGGGATGTAGTCGGTGCCGGCGCCCAGGCAGGACCGAGCCGCAGCCCGGGTTCCCGCTCTTGAGAGCGAATGGTCACTCCCCTGCGGGGAGGGCCATCCGGCCAGCTTTTCCGTGGGTCGCGGGCCCCCGCAGGCTCGGGGCAGGGGCTCACCTGTCGCCCCCGCCCTCAGCCCGGTTAGACTTGTTGGCGTCACCGCCGCGGACCTCGCTCTGGGCCATGACCATAGTTACGGGAGAAACACTGGTGATGTCACAACCCCCAGTGATAAGGACAGCCAGGAGCAAGAAATGGTATAGCAGAAGATACGGCACCTGGTCAAATGTTATATTCTAGATATGCTTGGTGATTACAGGGTCCCTGTATAAATGAATTCTCCTCAACTCCTTGGGATTTGAAGAGAAAATGCCCCGTGTCATACCTCGTGAAAGTAATAGGCTTTCCAGAGGTAGTCCCTCAAAAAAAACCAGACGTCCCTTGAAGTTTTTTTCAGAAAAAGGAAACCAGGAGAGCCTTGGATTTCACAGATTCTCAAGGAAATGAAGAAAAAAACTTCTGAATACAGAGGATCTGAAATTGATCAAGTTATTCCTGCAGCACAGTCCTCACGTGTCAACTGTGAGAAGAGAAAAAACTTGTTACCGTTTGTGGGACTGAATAATCTCGGCAATACTTGTTATCTTAATAGTATACTTCAGGTATTATATTTTTGTCCTGGTTTTAAATCTGGAGTGAAGCACTTATTTAATAGTATTTCAAGGAAGAAAGAAGCCCTAAAAGATGAAGCCAGTCAAAAAGCTAAGGGAAATTGCAAAGGAGATTCTTCAGTAAGTTTTGAACTAATATGCAGCTTACATTCCTTGATCATTTCAGTCGAACAGCTTCAGGCTAGTTTTCTCTTACATCCAGAGAAATATACTCATAAACTTGCTACTCAGCCAAGGCGACTACTTAACACACTCAGGAAACTCAACCCTATGTATGGAGGATATCTACAGCATGATGCACAGGAAGTATTACAGTGCATTTTGGGACACATTCAAGAAACATGCCAACTCCTAAAAAAAGGAGTAAAAAATGTGGCAGAGTTATCTACTAAGGTAGAAGAAAAACATCAGAAAGAGGAAATGAGTGGTCATAACAGCATGGAGATGGACAGTCTGAGGCATTCTGAAGACTATAAAGAAAAATTGCCAAAAGTACATGGGAAAAGAAAAAGTGACACTGAACTTGGTAACACGAAGAAAAACGTTAAAGTCTCTAAGGACCACCAGTCTTTGAAAGAAAACCAGAGACAAACCAGATCAAAAAGAAAAGCTACAGTTGATTCATCAGATATTCCTGCTAAAATAATCCCCAAGTACATTTCTGAAAATGAGAGTGCAAGACCCTCACAAAAGAAATCAAGAGTTAAAAGAAACTGGTTCAAGTCTACAGCTAAGCAACCCAGCATTATTTCTAAATCCTTTAGTCTGGGTCACAGAACAACAAACCAAGAATCCAAAGGACAACCTAAAGAAAACGAATGTGGTCTTGAAGAGGACATGGGGAAGTATGAGAATGATAATACAGCTGATGGTTGTGGACTTGCATCTCCAGGGAAGAATGTTATGCCTGTTAAGGAAGTTAAGCCCATCAACAGAGGTGCAGAGCCAATTGGTTTTGAGCTGGTGGAGAAATTATTTCAAGGTCAGCTGGTAATAAGGACTCGTTGCTTAGAATGTGAAAGTTCAACAGAAAGAAGAGAAGAGTTTCAAGACGTCATCGTACCAGTGCAAGAAGATGAGCTTTCCAAAGTAGAGGAGAGTCCTGAAAGTTCTTCAGAGCCAAAACCAGACATGAAGACCCTGAGATGGGCAATTTCCCAGTTTGCTTCAGTGGAGAGGATTGGAGGAGAAAATAAATATTTCTGTGAAAATTGCCATCATTATACTGAAGCTGAACGAAGTCTTTTGTTTGACGCAATGCCTGAAGTTCTAACTATTCATTTGAAGTGCTTTGCTGCTAGTGGCTTCGAGTTTGATTGTTATGGTGGTGGACTTTCCAAGATCAACACTCCTTTACTGATACCTCTTAAACTGTCACTACAAGAATGGAGCACAAAGCCAACCAATGACAGCTATGGATTATTTGCAGTTGTGATGCATAGTGGCATTACAATTAGTAGCGGGCATTATACTGCTTCTGTGAAAGTCACTGACCTTAACAGTTTAGAACTGGATGAGGAAAATTTTGTGATCGACCAAATGTGTGAAGTAGGTAAGCCAGAACCATTGAATGAGGAGGAAGCAAGGGGTGTGGTCAAAAACTATGACGATGAAGAAGTGTCGACTAGAGTCAGTGGAAATACCCAGCCAAGTAAAGTTTCGAACAAAAAAAATGTAGACGCTCTTGGACTTCTCAGAGGACAAAAGACTCAAGCAGATTATGAGTTATACAACAAAGCATCTCATCCTGATAAAGTTGCCAGTACAGCATTTGCTGAAAATAGAAGTTCTGAGACTAACAATACTAATGGGACCCATGAATCTGACAGAGACAAGGAATCCAATGACCAAACAGGCATTAACATGAGTGATTTTGAAAACAAAATTTCATATGCAGTGCAAAGCTTAAAGGAGTATGAGGGGAAGTGGCTGCTTTTTAATGATTCTCAAGTGAAAGTTACTGAAGAGAAGGACTTTTTGAATTCTCTTTCCCCTTCTACATCTCCTACATCTACTCCTTACTTGCTATTTTATAAGAAATTATAGAGTGAGTGTATGTTCCTTGTGTGTATATTAAACATTGGTAAATTGATTACATCAAAAAGTCTTTAGCTTATCTTTTGAAGCTATTGGATATTATTGGTCTCTCTAGGTTTCTAGATAAATAGTGAAATCTGAGTTATTGAAAACCATGTTAATTTTTAGAATTCCTTTTCCTTAGTGGAGACTAGTGATTGACGCATTAGCTTCTGGGAACAAACTTGTATAGGTTCTTAACTGAATTATTCAAAATGGAAGCATTTAAACACTTTGAATTTACACCTATCTTTTGTGTTTGCTTTTTCAAATAAAGTGCTTGTATTTTTATCTCCATATTTTGCAGTAATTATCTACATGATGTTTACAGGTTCTGTGGTTTTTCAGCTAAGAAGCAGAATCTCATTTCAGTACATTTACTTGTGTAAGTCATGAAGCCAGATCTTTGATGGGCTGTATTAGAGGCACGTGTATGAACAGCTGTACCATCGGTTTGCTGCAGCTGTTAAATGAAGTAATGCACGTAAAATGCTTAGTATAGTTTCTGGCATCCAGTAGCCCTCAGAAAATGTTGGCTAAAATGTTACTAAGGAGAGTTCTATAACCTTGATAGCCAAGAGTCACCATGAGCTTGACTCAAGGGAAGTAAGAAAGACAGATCATTGGCTGGGGTTTTGAACCGCATGGAAGAAGACCAACGCTTTACCATAGAACTTGACGCCAAGCTATAACAACATAGCAAAATAGGCCTGGGGAAAGAATCTGAAAGTGCACAAAACAGAGGATCACAGTGTCATTTGAAGCATGACTATGAAAAGTGCCACTGGCTGTAGTTGACAGACCAGCAGACCCCTGCACCCACTCTGCGGGTCTTTGCTCTGCATTTGGCACCAGCCAAGTAGCCTCCTCTCTAAAGGGTCAGTTTTGCAAGTGCCCACCCGACTCCCATGGCCTCGCCCTGTGCTCAGAGAAGGCCATAAACTATGTTGGCCAATTCAGCTTGTCATTTCAGGATAGAATGCATTAGGTTCTCCCCCAAACTCAATGGGTGGAAGAATCATAAAACAAGAATTCAGGTGTCCCTGAAGCTCTGCACTTGTGTCAACAGGCCTGATTTGTATCTGAGCGGGTGAGCATTTATAGCCTCTGATTTGCCATTGTGGAGCTCACAATTCCAAAAGCTGAGGCTCCTGTTCCCCACCCAGCCTCAGTTATGTTTATGTCACCAGCTTCTGAGGCGTCATCTGCTTAGTACTGCACTTTTGAACAGGACCAAGAGACCACGCTGAGCCATGAAGTCCCCACAGCTATCACTCCTATGTCCTGGCAGACACACCTATGTGACCTTACACAGGTTAGATAACCTTTCTGGGCTTAAGTTTCCTCATCTATGAAACTGAGATAACAGTAATAATAAAAGTTGTGTCATTATTAGGCAGCTAAATGGTAACGTTGGTTAAATGCTGGGCTTATTACAGGCACTTAATACAAATAAGTTTATTCTATCACATTACATTAAATACATTATATTATATTATATCATCTCATCATATCTCATCATATCATACATCATATTATTATGATGCCATTTTGGGAAGTCTCCATTAGTGCGTCCATAACAAAAAGATGTCAAGATGACTTAAGATTAGGAAAAGCTTCTCCTCTACTGCCTCATGTTCAAGACAAATCTACACGGAATCAATTACTGAATATTTACTGAACACTCCCCTGTGTGCTAGACACCATACCGGACTCTGTGTAGGTACGGAAATATAAGACTCAGGGTCATCCCAGCTCTCAGCAAGCTTATTACATAGTTGAAAGTAGAAGACACATGAAACAATTAGGCCTCTGGGTGTTAATGAATTCACATAAATACAGATGCCCCAAGCTGCTGATTTGGGTCTTCATTCTTCCCGCCCTAATACTCAGGCCTCCCCAGGTATATCTGGGCATCCTCAGGTATAGTTAATATGTTCATGTCCCCCAATATTTCCATCCAAGCCAGGGGTCCAGGTCTCCTACCCACTCCTCTGGCCTCAGCTGTTTCTTTCTGGAGCTTCCCTGAGTCTAAAGCCCCTGTCATCGTGGTCTGTAGCAAACAGGCGGGTGCGGGGACACAGCTGCACTCACTGCCCTCTGCCCCAGGCCCACGCTGTCTTTAGCGTAACTTTAACTTAACGCCAAACCTTTAACTGCTGTTCCATTTCCATTTTGTGGGACCAGGTCAGGACAGAAGCCACAGGACCCTTCCTCCCTTTTCAGTTCCTTCCCCCTTACTAAGCTCCTCCTCCAACCACAAAGCCCACCCCTCATTCACGACAGCTCATGAAAATAGACAACCACACAGATTCTGTTCTCCTGTCACCACAGCAGTGACCCTGTTTGCTCCAAGCTAATAATAACTAATGATCATAATAGCAGCAGTAAATGCCATTTGCTCTAAGGTCATTTCATGTATTATCTTATTGAACTCTCACTTTAACCTGTAGAATAGATTTTATTTGTCCATTTGGTAGATGAATAAATTGAGGGTCATATAGTCAAGTAGTGGGTTCAGGGTCACACTACCTTGTATGTAAGAAGTAAGTAGTAGTTCTGGGTTTTAGTCAGGCTCACATGACTCCAGAGCTTTTAACCACCCCCACGATATCGTCTCTACGTGAGCACACCGCTGTCAAGACAAAGACAGTTGGGCATTTCAAGTATTCCTGAACCAGCTTCAGGACGCTTGACTCTTCTTGGAGCCATGGAAAGAATAGAGGTTCCAACCCAAGTTTTGTTGCTATACACCTTGGCCAGGTCAGTTTCCTCACCCAAACTGGAGATTTATCAAATTTCCTCCAGCCTTGTTTTAGGTTCACAGTAAAACTGAGGGGAAGGTACAGAGATTTCCCATATACCCTCTGCCCTCGCACACGCACAACTTCCTCCATTATCAACATCCCTCACCAAAGTGGTCCGTTTGTCGAAATTAATGAGCCAACACTGAGACATCATAGTCACCCAAAGTCCATAGTTTACAAGACGGCTCACTCTAGGTATTATACATCCTATGGGTTTGGTCAAATGTATAACGACCTGTATCCACCATGACGGTATCATACAGAGTAGTTTCACTTCCCTAAATATCCTCTGTGCGCCATCTGTTCACCCCTACCCACCTCCCGACCCCTGGCAATCACTGTTATTTTTACTGTCTCCATAGTTTTGCCTCTTCCAGAATGTCTTACAGTTGACATCATACAGTGTGTAGCCTTTTCACATTGGCTTCTTTCACTTAGCCATATGCATGTAAGTTCCCTCCATGTCTTATCATGGCTTGATAGCTCACTTCTTTCTAGCTATGAATAATATTTCATTGTCTGCATGTACCATAGTTCATTCATTCACCTACTGAAGGACATCTGGATGCTTCCAAGTTTTGGAAATTATGAAGAAAGCTGCCATAAACATAACATGTGTGGGATTTTGCATGGCATAAGTTTTCAACTCATTCAGGTAAATAGGATATGTGATTGCTAGATCGTAGAGTAAGAATACGTTTAGTTGTATAAGAAACCACCACCTTGTCTTTCAAAGGGGCTGGACCATTGTGCACTCCGACCAACAGCATGTGAGAGTGCCTCTCGCTCTACCTCCCCACCGGCAACTGGTGGTGTGAGCGTTCAAGAGTCGGGGCATTCAAACAGGTATTTTGTGGTATCTCATTTTAATTTGCATTTCTCTGATGACATGGGATGTGGAGCTCTTGTCATGTTTATTTGACATCTGTATATCTTCTTTGGTGAGATGTCTATTCAGATCTTTTGTCCATTTTTAATTGGGTTGTTTGTTCACTTGTTGAGTTTTGAGTTTGTTTTTTTCTTCTTATATTTTGAATAATGACCCTTTATCAGATGTGTCTTTTGCAAAACACGTATTTTCTCCCAGATGGTGGCTCGTCTTCTCATTCTCTTACCATTCTTTCACAGAACACAAATTTTTAATTTTAATGAAGTCCAGCTTCTCAGTTACTTCTTTCATGAATAGTGCCTATGGTGTTTACCTAAAAACTCATCGCCATACCTAAGGTCATCTAGGTTTCCTGCTATGTTGTCTTCTAGGAGTTATACAGTTCTGCATGTTACATTTAGGTCTGTGATGCATTCTGAGTTAATTTTTGTCAAGAGTGTAAGGTCTGTGTCTGGATTCTTCTCTTTATTTTTATTTTTGGCATGTGGACATCCATTTGTTGAAAAGATTATCTTTCCTCGGTTGTATTGCCTTTGTTCCTCTGTCAAAAGTCAGTTGACGGGCTTCCCTGGTGGCGCAGTGGTTGAGAGTCCGCCTGCCGATGCAGGGGACACGGGTTCGTGCCCCGGTCTGGGAGGATCCCACATGCCGCGGAGCGGCTGGGCCCGTGAGCCATGGCTGCTGAGCCTGCGCGTCCGGAGCCTGTGCTCTGCAGGGGGAGAGGCCACAACAGTGAAGGCCCGCCTACCGCAAAAAAAAAAAAAAAAAAAAAAAAAAAAAAAAAAAAAAAAAAAAAAGTCAGTTGACTATAATTATGTGAATCTATTTCTGGGCTTTCTATTCTGTTCCATTGATCTATTTGTTTCTTCTTTTGCCAATACCGCATCGCACTGTCTTGATTACCGTAACTTTATAGTAAGTCTCGAGGATAGGTAGTGTCAATCCTCTCCTTCAAATATCGAGTTGGCTAGTGTGGGTCTTTAGCCTCTTTATATAAACTTTAGAACTAGTTTGTCAACATCCACAAAGAACTTGATGGGCAGCCCTGATTTTAACAATGTATTTTTCTGGGAGTTTGCCCAGTAGCCAGCATCCAGAGCCCTTAGTCTTCAGTAGGCTGAATTTGGGTCCTTCTTTTCTGGACTTGGGGAAAATGTTTGGATTTCTTAAGTTCCTTGTGTTTGCACATTATGTGCCTGAGCCCAATTCATGAAATGTAATCACAGACATAAAGCAGCCATCCCAATAGCATGAAGAAGAAAATGCTGGGGCTGGCGGTGGTGGTTAGCCCTCACCATAGCATTAACATTCACTGTCATCAACATCATAAAAGAAGCTTGTATTCATCAAGTACTTACTAAGTGCAAAACCAAGATCTCAGTCCCTTACATGGGTCATGTCACTAATCCTTCCAATCATCCTCTGAGGCAAATACACATATTACCTTCAACTGAAGAAACAGAGTCTCTGAAAGATTAAGTAACTTCCCCAAGTCACACAGGTAGTAAGCGCTGAAGCTGAGATTCAAACCCACTCTTAATCCCTAGATTGCACTCATTCTCACTGGCTTCCCCTTTCACCCTGGGGTAGTGATGCTGACCATCCTGGGCCTGACATTCCAGCTTCCTGAAGGACAGCCCAGGTCAGCTCATCATCTTACACTGAATGGGAAATCCCACAGACAACTAAGCTTCCTGATAAATCCACTCTACTCTAGTTCCTTGAAACCCTTTTTACAAAACCCACATAGTATTTGAGAAATGGAAGCTTAAGCACCTTCTCCTCCTCCATTCCCCCCCCTTTCACCTGCTTCCCCACAGGATCCAGTTGGTTATAAACCTCTCTTGCTGTTTATTTACCTCTTAATAAGCCCTATCTCCTCTCAGAAAGCCATTTAGCACTGCACCACTTAATTTCTCCCCAAGGCAGAATCTGCTAGATGGAGTCTTCGTCCGCAGCCACGTCGATCTGTCTTATTTTGAAGCAGCAGTGAACATGCCACAAAACTAAAATAGCAATCAGTTCCCAGGTGTGGACTCACTGAGCAGGGAAATGACCAGGAGTGTGTGCATGTGTCCACCCGGGGCAGCTGTTCTCAACGGGCTGGATTAACCCAGGAGTGACTCCCGAAGGTGGCTCCCAGCCAGCTGTGGCCACATCTGGGCATCCCTCACTGCAGAAGCACGCCGCTTTTCTGCCTCAGCTGGATTCAGCCACTCAGCACCTCCTCGGGCTGGACGCCCCAACCCTGGAGCTATGCACCCTTGCCTTTTCCACAGTTGAGGAGACAAAGTGGGCCCCCAGAGGATCAGGAAACCAGCACAGAATAACCCAGTGCAAGAAGGAAATGTCCCTGATGTCACTTTTCCTTATTCCAAAATTCCTATAAAATCTGACTCTGATTCTATAATATTACTACATTTGGGTCAATATAAATATAAAATTCTTCAAATTTTGTACCAGCTAAATTACTAAATTATGTCCCCCCCCCAAAAAATTATGAACACCCCAAAAATCATGTTGTTCCCATAACTTCAGTGCTCCTGGACACACACGACAAGATGTGTGCCTGGAGGTGTATGTGCCTCTGTTTGAGCAGCACGACCCGGAGATGGGCAATCTCTGTTTTGGGGAGGGTAAGCCTACAACAGGGATGAAGAGTGTCCCTTCACCACTGCATGTCATCCTAAGGAAGAGAAGATGACATCTAAAGGAAAGACAGGCGATTATTAACAGGACAGCAGTACTGGACAGGACCTCCCAGGGACCCAAAGAATAATAGAAAGAAAACAGAGACCAGTCTGACTTATAGCTTCTTGTGTCGTTCCATTGACCTTGCGATACCTATCATCATTATGGGAATTGACAAGTCAGCACTCCAGCCAAACTCACAGAAGTGACTGCTCATAAATACACACACACACACACACACACACACACAAATATACACACACATGTATTTCATAAGTTCATCTGCATAACATCCATCGTCCATCCCATTAATAATTCACATCCCATAATATGCAGTGGAGCCCTTTATTAGAAGGAAGAAGAATGAATATCAGTGTTCACGGGTGGAGGTGCATTGGCCTCGCCTTCAGTATGTCTATGTATGTAGCGTTCCCAACTAGCTTTTGCAAACCTTCTGGTTTGAACCAGTGTGCTCTGGAAGTGTTGGCAGTCAGGATATTGTTCACAGTCAAAGGTGTGCTCATTGAATCTAATCTCAATACCGGCCAGATTGCTGAGATTACAGCAAGCAACCAATGGTGGGCCATCCCCAAAGGCATTACCCAATAGGGCAGAAGTCAAAGGGCAGGAGTGTAAAGACAAGTTGAGTGATAATCCTTTATTCCTTGGAGCAATTTTGCTGTAATATTCAAGGATCCTTTTTTTTTTAAGTGTCCTCTCAAAAAGAAAAAAAAAAAAAGCAATAGAGAAAGCCTCCCTCCTTCACCATACAAGATTCCTTTTCCAACGGAGAGTATCTGCCATTCCAATTTCTTTAAGTAGCTTTATATTTGGACATTTAACAGGTGTTCCCAAGGCTGCTCTAAAGAAAAAACAACAATTCTTCCCTGAATCAACAGGTAAATGTTTTTCTGAAATGACAGCAAGAAACAGATCTGGGGGGACTGTCTCTATTTTTCATGGTAAAAAATAATAAAAATTAAAAAAATAAGGTAGAGCAGATGATAATCTGCTCTAAAATAAGCTGAGGGAATGAAAAAGTGCTTAGAAAGCTGTTGCATCCTTTTTCCATTAAAATAATTATTATTAAAATGCTACAGATGCACTGCCCACAAAATGCTCACAAGTGGTCCCCGTTTGGGTGATACTGCCCACGGTTAACCAGTGGCTGCTGCACTGGGCTCCCTAGAGCATGGGCACTTCCACAGAACTCTGTGGGTCTTTACAGTTACAAGACTGCTCCCTAATTGTAATCCCTGATTATTTTATAGACTCTGATCCCATCTTCCCTTGGTTGGCCTTCCAAAAGTCTTCCACATGGATGTGCATGTATTTCAGGAAACTGGGCGAGTCCTTTGCAAGGATCTTTTTGACAAGGAAAATGGGGTCTGAGGAGGGCTTGCTTGGGGTTCTCTAGAGGGCCCCCAAAGGAAGGAGGAAGGCGTCAAACGCTTATCCTCCTCAAGGACTTTTACGAACTCAGAGGAGAAAAGTGAAATTTGTCACGTCTCTTTCTCTGTGGAAGAGTGGTCTTGTCATGCCCAGGGCAGCTCAGATTCCAACAAAAACAGAAGCAGTAACATGTCCAGAGAGGCTGGAGCATCGGTGGAGAAAAAGAGCAAAAGAGAGCCTGCTTCTCCAGGCCTGGATGGGCTCAGAGGCATCCAGCTGCAAGCCAGCTGGACTTAGTTTAAAAGACCACGTGTGGAATATTGGTTTGGTCCCAGATCCCACATTTTAAGAGGAACATTTCCAAACACAGCCTTAGTCAGAAGAGCCCTCTCCTCTAAGACAGACCTTGAAGCTGTGTCACACAGAATAATTGAGGGCACTTGGAAAGTTAAATTTGACTTGGCAAGTCCAAAAGGCTCCAAAAGACACTTGATGAACACTTTAAAGTATTTTTTTAGGGCTTCCCTGTGTGGCGCAGTGATTAAGAATCCGTCTGCCAGTGCAGGAGACACTGGTTCGAGCCCTGCTCCGCGAAGATCCTACATGCCTGGAAGCAACTCAGCCCGTGCGCCACAGCTACTGAGCCTGCGCTCTAGAGCCCATGAGCCACAGCTACTGAAGCCCGGGCACCTAGAGCCTGTGCTCCGCAACAAGAGAAGCCACCACAATGAGAAGCCCGCGCACCGCAACGAAGAGTAGCCCCTGCTTGCCACAAGTAGAGAAAAACCCACGTGCGGCAACAAAGACCCAACACAGCCAAAAATAAAATAAATTCATTAAAATATATATATACATATATATATTTTTTTTTTTTATGGTAGAAGATGGAGTAAATCAGATTGCCTGGGAGAGCAGAATTAGTTCAACATTTGGCTAATCAGAAGGAAGAATTTCGTAAACTGAGGGCTCTTAGAAATGGAATGTATTCCCTTGGGGAGTAGCGAGTCCTCCTGCCAGGGCTATAAAGCTGATGCTGCCATTCCACTGGAGAGGAAAGAGGGGAATGATTTCCAGGAGGTAGGATATTCAAGCAGTGAAAACTGGGTTTTGTGTCAAGTTGGACCCAGACTTGGGGTCCAGCTCTGTTTTTGTAAGGCCCTGGGAAATTTCTCTTGAACCCTCAAGTTCCTCATTATGAGATGGCTATAACGTCTCCTCCAATGAGTTATTATGCAAGTAAATGAAGTATTAATTCACCCTAGTGCTTGGCACGGTAGAAATGTTAAATTCACAATTGTTGCTGCCCCTGTTATTACCCAAGCTTGATAAATTGGATAGGAAGAGAAAGTACATCATTTTCTCAGATTTCTTTAGCCCTCTGATCCTGTGGTCACTGTGGGGCCCATCCTATCAAAGTTCCTGGTGCCATCTTCCTAATTCCCTGCTTCCTATTTCAGCACCACTCCAGATCTTCCTAGACAATGGTCTATATTCTCACCTTTCCCACTGCCGCTCTCCACCCACAACCAGAAGCAGTCTTTCCTAGACTCCATTCTTTTGTGACCCTGCTTTCTACAGCGATAACTGGGTATTCTAGGAAGTGATGTGAATTAAGAATACTATGTTAATATGACTATATAATCACCTTACCCTTTAAATTTTTTCTCCTGCTAGAAAGCAAGGGCTGAGCACAGCAACCAGTCAATAGCCGACAGTCAATCAAAAGTCTACATGGTCAGAAGGAGGGCTCTTTACTAGTGGGATTCTACAGATCATGCTTCGCTTTTCTAGAGACGATGATAGTGGTCATTTGGGGCGAGGTAGAATACAGAGCAGTCCTGTGACAGGCTGCCTGGAGGATGTTAGGTGCAGGGGGACCTTTTCCGTTCACTCATTCATGTTCTGGAGAGCTTTAACATTCACTCTGCCCCTGTCTTTCTCCAACCCCAGAAAAGAGCAGAGCTACACGCAGAAGTGCTGGAAGGACGTGCAAGTGGGGGACTTCATCCAAATGCAATGCATGAGACCATCCCAGCCGACACACTCCTCCTCTTTTCCTCGGACCCCAGTGGGATCTGTCATCTGGAAACTTCCAACTTGGATGGAGAGACAAACCTCAAACAGAGGCGTGTTGTCAAGGGCTTCACACAGCAGGTAGGGCTCTTTCTAAGATCTTCAACTGGAATGGCGAAGGGAAGATGCCGGCCAGTCCTACTGGGAAACTTTATTTAATCTGTTGTGTAGAGGAGAAGGTAGTAGATGCCTCCTTTTCCCAGGCACTTAGGTACACTTAATCTTCCCACCAACTCTCTGAGATGGATATCATCCCCTTCTCATGGATGGGGAAACTGAGGCTTGGGAAAGGTAAAGAACTTGCTGAAGGCCTCAGAATCCTTAAATGGGGACCCCCTCCATCCAACTGAAGAAACTGTGCTTTCTGCTCTAAACCGAGGAGTCTAGTATCTGCTCAATGACTCAAGACCAACCCATTTTTCTGTGCTTATCCAATCCTGGCTCATCCTGCCCAGCTCAGCTTCAGCAATTTCTCCTTCCATCAATGTTTTCTAGTACTCCTTTGACCGCAGCAAAAAAGCAGCAAGGCATCATTAACTATTTTTCCATTTGTGTAGGTCTTACCTTCTCAACAGTACTGAAACCTCTTTAAGGACAGGGAGTGATCATCAACATTTTAATTTAATCCCCACTTTACGTGTGTGATACCTTGGATATCATGGAGGAATCATGATTGTTTGGTGGTGAAGAGCCCAGGCTCTAGAGTCTGGCAGAGCTGAACCCAAAGCCCAACCCCACCATTTATTAGCCGTCTCACCTAAGGCAAGTTATTACCCTCTCACACCTTCATTCCCTCATCTGGAAAATGGGCACAAAAATAGTCCCCTCTCCATAGGGTGTTTCTGAAGACTGAATTGTTACTGAGCCAAACTTGGTTCTGCTTTTGCCCACGTGCAGTAAAGGCAGTCTACTGACACTGGGTTGTAGTGAAGGAAAACGCAGCATTTATTGTAAGGCTCCATACAAATAGTCTGGGACAGCTAGTGCTCAAAAAGACTGAACTCCCTGATGGGTTTCAGGAAAACATTTTTAAAGGCCAGCTAAGGGGGGGGGAGGCGGTCACAGGGTATGTGATCTCCTCGTGCACAATTCTCTGATTGGTTGATGGTAAGGGAACAGGGTGGTGTCACAGGGTTTATCAATCCACAGGCGCCATTAGGTCTTGGGGCTATGTGCTCATGGTCATCAAATAGTTAATATCTTCCATTTGATGGGGGTTTTCATGTCTGTCAAACAACTCAGGAAATGTGCATCAGATACTATTATCTAGGTACTTCAGAAAGGAACTAAAGCAAGGAATATGGGGGAGAGGTCAGCCCCAAAAAGGCCCCATAAGGTCCTGCTCGATTATAAAATAATATGTACATGAATTACTTAGCAGGAAGCTAGGCGCACAGTAAGTAAGAGACCAGTAAATAGTTGGCAGTAAATATCAATGGCGTTCATAGGCAATATGCGTTGACTGATCAAAACTGGGTGTGATGTTCCAGTTTTCCATTAAAATTCCCCTTGAAAGTGTTGATTTCCCATCTGGTACCTTGCTCTATGCATGGAAAAGAATAAAATTCTATCACTCCTCTTCATCCTGACAGCCTGTGGCTAGGGAGAAAACGAATGAATCAGGGGATTTAGAAGAAGGAAGGCAAGTGGTTCATTCCTCAGAGATGCTCATGAGCTAACGTTTCGTTATCTAGACAGAAACTTCTCAAGAGAAGGCCACTCATCATACCTCACTTTGCCTCTCTCAAAGCCCCAGATGAACAGTTCTCATAAAATCGCTTTTCTATGACTGAACTCTGTTCTCTCATCCTTACAATGGGAATCATAAGAATGGCTCTCCCAAAGTTTTGCTGTGTGATTCACATGAGATAAGGAACCTAGAGAACAAAGTAGAGGGTTTGCTGCATTGCAGATACACAGTAAACGGTCTATGGCTGCTACCTCGGCTACAGTTCCTACAGTGGGAATGGAAACCACCACGACCACCGCGCCGTCATCTTGCTTTGTGGTTGTGATAGTGGCTCGGTCCTCCCATTGGTGTCCAGGCTCTGTTGAGTCAATCACTGCCCTGGGGCTTGGCGTCTGAGTTTTCTCTCCTTTGCTTGTCCTTGTCACACTCACCCAATCATCCCAGTGTTTACAAACATGTAGGGCGGGATCTGGGTAAGCTCACAAAGCCATTCTAGACACAAAATAATCTATTTCTTGGCTCAGGGCCCTGTGGGCTGCCCTCTAGAGCAAAGGTTTTCAAGCTTTTTTAACCATAAGTCACGATAAGAAATATTGCACACACACACCTATCCACATGCACACGTGGGTATGTGTGTGAGTGTGTAAGACTGCCACCTCAGTCATACTACATGCAAAGGACTCTGAAACTTTCTATTCTATTCTATCGGGTTTTGGTTTCTGTTGTTGTTTTAATTTATTTATTTATTCATTTATTTATTTTTGGCTGTGTTGGGTCTTCATTGCTGTGCACAGGCTTTCTCTAGCTGTGGTGAGTGGGGGCTTCTCTTGTTGTGGAGCACGGGCTCTAGGCACTTGAGCTTCAATAGTTGTGGCGCACGGACTCAGTTGTGGCTTGCAGGCTCAGTACTTGTGGTGTGTGGGCTCAGTAGTTGTGGCACGCAGGCTCTAGAGTGCAGGCTCAGTAGTTTTGGCGCACGGGCTTAGCTGCTCCGTGGCATGTGGGATCTTCCCGGACCAGGGCTCGAACCTGTGTCCCCTGCATTGGCAGGCGGATTCTTAACCACTACGCCACCAGGGAAGCCCCCGTTTTTGTTGTTGTTGTTGTTGTTGTTTTAAGTTCTAGAAGCAGCAAAACGTGTGTGCGTTTGTAAATCTACCCTTCAGCTGGCCCACCCCAACATCCTCACCATAACTCTAAGTCTTTTACTCTTTCTCAGGCAGTTATTTCGGCACTGTTGAGGTTCACCCAGTCCCTTCTCTTTTGTTGCCATTGGCAGTGGCTCCCAAGCTGTTTCTTGTATATTAATTAGTCTGATAGTTTGGGATTTGACTAGAATGAAGAGCTGGATGAAAGGGTCATTCACGCTCCACTGCTATAAACCAGCTAATTCAAGTTAATCACATCTCTCAAACTCTAACCCTAAATTCTAATAGGGTACTTGGTGTAATGATTTACCAAAATAAATAAATTCACTTGTAAAGGGAACAAGATTTATTTGATTTTGAAAGTTTCCAGAATTCTCTATTCTATTTCACTTCTTGATTCTCCCCCTCACTTGGCTTAAGTGTGCTTTTCCAGTTCTATAAGAACAGGGATAAATAGTGCTAATAATAATGCCCTTTTTTAAAGCTCTTATACATATAAGGTAAGTGAGGCACAGAAACGTGAAGTAACTTGCCCAAGGTCACTAAGCTGGGAAGTATTGGAACCAGGATTCAAAGCCAAGTTTGTCCAGTCTCAGCACTTAAGGTTTGCAGTAGCTCATCTCCCTGGTCCTTTGACTCTCACCCAGACTTTACCCAGAATTGCTTACTTGAAAACACACATTTATCGTTTTCAATATTCTTTCCACATGTAAGTAACAAGCAGCAGGAAGAATAAAAGCAGGCCTAGCCAGCTCCCTGGGGAGGAGGAATTTTAGCTGCTCTTTGCGATCTTGCCTCTCCCTTATGTCTTCAGTGCAAAAAGATTTCTGAATATGGACAGAAGTCTCTTCTGACTAACTCTATATATAATATTTCTCAAATGTGTTGAACAAAGATGTTGATGAGAGTTGCAAGAAAAATACATGTTGCACTGTCATATAAGATCAGAAGGCAATAGGTTACAAGTTTTCCAACAGTGTGTACTGCAGAACTTCTCAGATACTTTAATAAAGGGGAAGGGAGGGGGAGGGAGGTACTAGTATATAAGATTTCTAATTATTTAACCACAGAAACCTTTTATTCCAAGGACCATATCCCAGGACTACTACAGGAGAGGTGGGATCACAATTCAGAAATTTGCCTTAAACGCACTGAAGGTGTTTTGGATGTATCATAACCATCACAGGGAGAAACTTTTTCATATATACATGCATCCTTCCCCATTATCATCACCAAATTATGATTCATGGGGACTGAGTAGTGGTCTGGGCATGCATATTTTTTAAATGTCCTCCCCGATGATCTTAATAGGAACCTACCACTAGTTCATCGAAAACCTGTATGATAAAGGGAAGGTGTTACTTCCAAAAAACACTCATCATAATAATGGGAATAAAGCCACCATCTACAGGAGTCTTACATGTTTTGCCCATATTGTCCTTTGTCCTCATGACCATCCTGTGAGGGGGACATCACTACTCCATTAGACAGATGAAAACCCTAAGGTACAGAAAAGGCAAAATTCACCACTTGTCTCAGAGAAGATTTTGAACACCTGCAAATGTGGTTTGCTTGTCAATTTAATACCTTAAATAATTAGTATTAATGACTTTTTTTAGCTTGTTATTCCTATTGGCTATGAGACTTTGATTTTGCCCAAAGGGGGTTTTTACTAACCTCAGAGATTTCTAGAAACTCCCAACCCCACACCATATACCCACAACCATTTTCACTGCTGTGTTCTGTTCATCCAGAGTCAGTAAGACAAACTTTGTCCCAGCTCCTCTAGATCAGCACTCCTCAAGGTGGAGTCTGCCAAACCCTTATCTCAAGAGATAGTTCTTAAAAAACAAGGTCTGTGGTCAAATCTGATTAGGAGGCCGGAGTCCTGTGGACCCCTCTTGGAGGTTCCAACGTCCAGTAGGTTCCAACCTATTGCCTTCTGATCTTATATGACAGTGCAACATGTATTTTTCTTGCAACTCTCATTTTAAGGTCTCGGAGAAGACCTAGAGGAAGGAGGCCAGTTAAACTTTCTTTAACCCTGAGCTTTCCAAACTTATTTAACCTCAGAACCATTTGGGGCACAATAATTTTTCACCTTCATATGGAAACTTGAACACATTAATCTACATTGTGTGGAACACAAGTGATCACAACAGGTGAGGAATGACCGAGAGGCTGACCATCCTCATGGCTTAGACAGCTCATCCTTGCCTTTCCTGTCTAGGTTCAGAGGAAATTATAAACATGAGAGAGCTTCTCAAAAGGATCTTTCCCCTGTGACACAGCACATCATTCTCAAGGTTGCCAAAGAGTTAGTTTCAAAATCCATTTCCCAGAATGCAACTTGGACCAAGTCAGGTTTCGGGGTTTTTTTTTTTTTTTTCAATTGGAACTTTTATCATGATGGGCCATCTTTACTTTCACAACATTATTGACCTGTTCTTGAAATATTTATTCCTACATCCCATTGCTGGGAAGAGGACAGAAAAGGAAGGAATACAAAATTAGGATTATGCCGAGGTCTGCAGAACAGGCAAGAGGACTTCATTAGAGAATTAAATTGTACAGTTTTCTCTTTGGGGACATTTTTGACACCTGAAATCACTTCTTTTGAAAAAAATTATTAATTGAAGTATAGTTAATTTGCAATATTATTTTAATTTATGCTGTACAGCAAACTGAGTCAGTTCTACACATGTATACATTCTTTTTTTCATAGTCTTTTCCATTATGGTTTATCAAAGAATATTGAATCTAATTCCCTGTGCTATACAGTAGGACCTTGTTGTTTATCAATTCTGTATATAATAGTTTGCACCTGCTAATCCCAAACTCCCAATCCGTCCTTCTTCCACTGCCCCCGGCTTAGTAAAATCTCTTCTTTAAAGGGGTTCCAAGATGGGCACTAGAGATTTGACCCCTGAAAATAAGTATGTGCCATTTATTTTGGTAGATGGAACATTTACCAAAGCCAAAGAACCAGAAATGAATTCTTCCAATTAGTATTTCAGAGCAATTCTCCTAGTTATCTTTTGTCCAAACCACTGAAGCCCAAATCCTACTGAAGTGTGTGTCAGATCATTTCCCAGTGACAAGGAATTTGAGACACCAAGTTGACATGGACCAGCCTCCTCAGCATCACCCGAAAGCTTGTCAGAAATGCAAAATTTCAGGCCCTGCCCCAAACTAAACCAGACTCTGCAGTTTAAGAGATCCCCAGGTGATTCATGTGCAATTGAAGTTGGAAAGTACTGGCCTAGAGCACCACTGATTAATGTAATAATTGTGCCTATCTGTTTTATTGCCCACGTGAAAGAGTCTTAATTGACTCTGCCTTTTAACTAGCTTGAATTCCACTGATGGTTAGTGCTTTTAAGCCATTTGCTCAACTAAAAAGAGCCATTGTAACCTGGATCCTCCGCAGTGAATGTGTGTGTGCTGATTTAACATATTTAGACAGGAGAGCACTTTACCTACGGAGTTGAGGTGGGATGGGGAATTATCTGTCACCATCCCAGTTCAGTGATGATGCATCCTGAATGAAACAAAAAGTCTCTGCCTGTCCATTCAACTTGTCCGCCCTGAGGACCAGAGAAGAATCCTCTTTCCTGGTGGATTTGATAATGGGACTGCCCCTAGTGGGCTGTTACACATTTTCTTGAAGAATGATACTTAGGGCGAGCTGCCCGTGACGTTGCCTGCGCTGTTTGAAACTGCAGAACCCGTTACCAGCTTGGGGCAACTACCGTTCCGGCTGGTTCCGGAGCCCGTGCGTGCCAGGAGGGCTAGTGGCGGTCGTGAGGTGGCTCTAGCCTTTCGCGTCTCTGCAGCCTGGAGACTAGAACCGGCACTTTCGTAGGACGCCACCTCCAATCGCAGCGCTGCTGGCGCGGGCGGAGGCTAAAACACACGAGTCCTGAGACTGAGGAAAATGCGCCAAGTTCCCGTCGGCGGTGGAGTGGGGAAGACCCCAGCGGTTCGGGCGCCGGGCGAGCGGAGCCGCTTCTGGCGCTCCTTGCCGTCCTGGGGCGGGGGCGGGGGCGGGGGCGGGGGCGGAGACGGGGGCGGGCGCGGTCGGGCGCCGCTTCGGGGATGTAGTCGGTGCCGGCGCCCAGGCAGGACCGAGCCGCAGCCCGGGTTCCCGCTCTTGAGAGCGAATGGTCACTCCCCTGCGGGGAGGGCCATCCGGCCAGCTTTTCCGTGGGTCGCGGGCCCCCGCAGGCTCGGGGCAGGGGCTCACCTGTGGCCCCCGCCCTCAGCCCGGTTAGACTTGTCGGCGTCACCGCCGCGGACCTCGCTCTGGGCCATGGCCATAGTTACGGGAGAAACACTGGTGATGTCACAACCCCCAGTGATAAGGACAGCCAGGAGCAAGAAATGGTATAGCAGAAGATACGGCACCTGGTCAAATGTTATATTCTAGATATGCTTGGTGATTACAGGGTCCCTGTATAAATGAATTCTCCTCAACTCCTTGGGATTTGAAGAGAAAATGCCCCGTGTCATACCTCGTGAAAGTAATAGGCTTTCCAGAGGTAGTCCCTCAAAAAAAACCAGACGTCCCTTGAAGTTTTTTTCAGAAAAAGGAAACCAGGAGAGCCTTGGATTTCACAGATTCTCAAGGAAATGAAGAAAAAAACTTCTGAATACAGAGGATCTGAAATTGATCAAGTTATTCCTGCAGCACAGTCCTCACGTGTCAACTGTGAGAAGAGAAAAAACTTGTTACCGTTTGTGGGACTGAATAATCTCGGCAATACTTGTTATCTTAATAGTATACTTCAGGTATTATATTTTTGTCCTGGTTTTAAATCTGGAGTGAAGCACTTATTTAATAGTATTTCAAGGAAGAAAGAAGCCCTAAAAGATGAAGCCAGTCAAAAAGCTAAGGGAAATTGCAAAGGAGATTCTTCAGTAAGTTTTGAACTAATATGCAGCTTACATTCCTTGATCATTTCAGTCGAACAGCTTCAGGCTAGTTTTCTCTTACATCCAGAGAAATATACTCATAAACTTGCTACTCAGCCAAGGCGACTACTTAACACACTCAGGAAACTCAACCCTATGTATGGAGGATATCTACAGCATGATGCACAGGAAGTATTACAGTGCATTTTGGGACACATTCAAGAAACATGCCAACTCCTAAAAAAAGGAGTAAAAAATGTGGCAGAGTTATCTACTAAGGTAGAAGAAAAACATCAGAAAGAGGAAATGAGTGGTCATAACAGCATGGAGATGGACAGTCTGAGGCATTCTGAAGACTATAAAGAAAAATTGCCAAAAGTACATGGGAAAAGAAAAAGTGACACTGAACTTGGTAACACGAAGAAAAACGTTAAAGTCTCTAAGGACCACCAGTCTTTGAAAGAAAACCAGAGACAAACCAGATCAAAAAGAAAAGCTACAGTTGATTCATCAGATATTCCTGCTAAAATAATCCCCAAGTACATTTCTGAAAATGAGAGTGCAAGACCCTCACAAAAGAAATCAAGAGTTAAAAGAAACTGGTTCAAGTCTACAGCTAAGCAACCCAGCATTATTTCTAAATCCTTTAGTCTGGGTCACAGAACAACAAACCAAGAATCCAAAGGACAACCTAAAGAAAACGAATGTGGTCTTGAAGAGGACATGGGGAAGTATGAGAATGATAATACAGCTGATGGTTGTGGACTTGCATCTCCAGGGAAGAATGTTATGCCTGTTAAGGAAGTTAAGCCCATCAACAGAGGTGCAGAGCCAATTGGTTTTGAGCTGGTGGAGAAATTATTTCAAGGTCAGCTGGTAATAAGGACTCGTTGCTTAGAATGTGAAAGTTCAACAGAAAGAAGAGAAGAGTTTCAAGACGTCATCGTACCAGTGCAAGAAGATGAGCTTTCCAAAGTAGAGGAGAGTCCTGAAAGTTCTTCAGAGCCAAAACCAGACATGAAGACCCTGAGATGGGCAATTTCCCAGTTTGCTTCAGTGGAGAGGATTGGAGGAGAAAATAAATATTTCTGTGAAAATTGCCATCATTATACTGAAGCTGAACGAAGTCTTTTGTTTGACGCAATGCCTGAAGTTCTAACTATTCATTTGAAGTGCTTTGCTGCTAGTGGCTTCGAGTTTGATTGTTATGGTGGTGGACTTTCCAAGATCAACACTCCTTTACTGATACCTCTTAAACTGTCACTACAAGAATGGAGCACAAAGCCAACCAATGACAGCTATGGATTATTTGCAGTTGTGATGCATAGTGGCATTACAATTAGTAGCGGGCATTATACTGCTTCTGTGAAAGTCACTGACCTTAACAGTTTAGAACTGGATGAGGAAAATTTTGTGATCGACCAAATGTGTGAAGTAGGTAAGCCAGAACCATTGAATGAGGAGGAAGCAAGGGGTGTGGTCAAAAACTATGACGATGAAGAAGTGTCGACTAGAGTCAGTGGAAATACCCAGCCAAGTAAAGTTTCGAACAAAAAAAATGTAGACGCTCTTGGACTTCTCAGAGGACAAAAGACTCAAGCAGATTATGAGTTATACAACAAAGCATCTCATCCTGATAAAGTTGCCAGTACAGCATTTGCTGAAAATAGAAGTTCTGAGACTAACAATACTAATGGGACCCATGAATCTGACAGAGACAAGGAATCCAATGACCAAACAGGCATTAACATGAGTGATTTTGAAAACAAAATTTCATATGCAGTGCAAAGCTTAAAGGAGTATGAGGGGAAGTGGCTGCTTTTTAATGATTCTCAAGTGAAAGTTACTGAAGAGAAGGACTTTTTGAATTCTCTTTCCCCTTCTACATCTCCTACATCTACTCCTTACTTGCTATTTTATAAGAAATTATAGAGTGAGTGTATGTTCCTTGTGTGTATATTAAACATTGGTAAATTGATTACATCAAAAAGTCTTTAGCTTATCTTTTGAAGCTATTGGATATTATTGGTCTCTCTAGGTTTCTAGATAAATAGTGAAATCTGAGTTATTGAAAACCATGTTAATTTTTAGAATTCCTTTTCCTTAGTGGAGACTAGTGATTGACGCATTAGCTTCTGGGAACAAACTTGTATAGGTTCTTAACTGAATTATTCAAAATGGAAGCATTTAAACACTTTGAATTTACACCTATCTTTTGTGTTTGCTTTTTCAAATAAAGTGCTTGTATTTTTATCTCCATATTTTGCAGTAATTATCTACATGATGTTTACAGGTTCTGTGGTTTTTCAGCTAAGAAGCAGAATCTCATTTCAGTACATTTACTTGTGTAAGTCATGAAGCCAGATCTTTGATGGGCTGTATTAGAGGCACGTGTATGAACAGCTGTACCATCGGTTTGCTGCAGCTGTTAAATGAAGTAATGCACGTAAAATGCTTAGTATAGTTTCTGGCATCCAGTAGCCCTCAGAAAATGTTGGCTAAAATGTTACTAAGGAGAGTTCTATAACCTTGATAGCCAAGAGTCACCATGAGCTTGACTCAAGGGAAGTAAGAAAGACAGATCATTGGCTGGGGTTTTGAACCGCATGGAAGAAGACCAACGCTTTACCATAGAACTTGACGCCAAGCTATAACAACATAGCAAAATAGGCCTGGGGAAAGAATCTGAAAGTGCACAAAACAGAGGATCACAGTGTCATTTGAAGCATGACTATGAAAAGTGCCACTGGCTGTAGTTGACAGACCAGCAGACCCCTGCACCCACTCTGCGGGTCTTTGCTCTGCATTTGGCACCAGCCAAGTAGCCTCCTCTCTAAAGGGTCAGTTTTGCAAGTGCCCACCCGACTCCCATGGCCTCGCCCTGTGCTCAGAGAAGGCCATAAACTATGTTGGCCAATTCAGCTTGTCATTTCAGGATAGAATGCATTAGGTTCTCCCCCAAACTCAATGGGTGGAAGAATCATAAAACAAGAATTCAGGTGTCCCTGAAGCTCTGCACTTGTGTCAACAGGCCTGATTTGTATCTGAGCAGGTGAGCATTTATAGCCTCTGATTTGCCATTGTGGAGCTCACAATTCCAAAAGCTGAGGCTCCTGTTCCCCACCCAGCCTCAGTTATGTTTATGTCACCAGCTTCTGAGGCGTCACCTGCTTAGTACTGCACTTTTGAACAGGACCAAGAGACCACGCTGAGCCATGAAGTCCCCACAGCTATCACTCCTATGTCCTGGCAGACACACCTATGTGACCTTACACAGGTTAGATAACCTTTCTGGGCTTAAGTTTCCTCATCTATGAAACTGAGATAACAGTAATAATAAAAGTTGTGTCATTATTAGGCAGCTAAATGGTAACGTTGGTTAAATGCTGGGCTTATTACAGGCACTTAATACAAATAAGTTTATTCTATCACATTACATTAAATACATTATATTATATTATATCATCTCATCATATCTCATCATATCATACATCATATTATTATGATGCCATTTTGGGAAGTCTCCATTAGTGCGTCCATAACAAAAAGATGTCAAGATGACTTAAGATTAGGAAAAGCTTCTCCTCTACTGCCTCATGTTCAAGACAAATCTACACGGAATCAATTACTGAATATTTACTGAACACTCCCCTGTGTGCTAGACACCATACCGGACTCCGTGTAGGTACGGAAATATAAGACTCAGGGTCATCCCAGCTCTCAGCAAGCTTATTACATAGTTGAAAGTAGAAGACACATGAAACAATTAGGCCTCTGGGTGTTAATGAATTCACATAAATACAGATGCCCCAAGCTGCTGATTTGGGTCTTCATTCTTCCCGCCCTAATACTCAGGCCTCCCCAGGTATATCTGGGCATCCTCAGGTATAGTTAATATGTTCATGTCCCCCAATATTTCCATCCAAGCCAGGGGTCCAGGTCTCCTACCCACTCCTCTGGCCTCAGCTGTTTCTTTCTGGAGCTTCCCTGAGTCTAAAGCCCCTGTCATCGTGGTCTGTAGCAAACAGGCGGGTGCGGGGACACAGCTGCACTCACTGCCCTCTGCCCCAGGCCCACGCTGTCTTTAGCGTAACTTTAACTTAACGCTAAACCTTTAACTGCTGTTCCATTTCCATTTTGTGGGACCAGGTCAGGACAGAAGCCACAGGACCCTTCCTCCCTTTTCAGTTCCTTCCCCCTTACTAAGCTCCTCCTCCAACCACAAAGCCCACCCCTCATTCACGACAGCTCATGAAAATAGACAACCACACAGATTCTGTTCTCCTGTCACCACAGCAGTGACCCTGTTTGCTCCAAGCTAATAATAACTAATGATCATAATAGCAGCAGTAAATGCCATTTGCTCTAAGGTCATTTCATGTATTATCTTATTGAACTCTCACTTTAACCTGTAGAATAGATTTTATTTGTCCATTTGGTAGATGAATAAATTGAGGGTCATATAGTCAAGTAGTGGGTTCAGGGTCACACTACCTTGTATGTAAGAAGTAAGTAGTAGTTCTGGGTTTTAGTCAGGCTCACATGACTCCAGAGCTTTTAACCACCCCCACGATATCGTCTCTACGTGAGCACACCGCTGTCAAGACAAAGACAGTTGGGCATTTCAAGTATTCCTGAACCAGCTTCAGGACGCTTGACTCTTCTTGGAGCCATGGAAAGAATAGAGGTTCCAACCCAAGTTTTGTTGCTATACACCTTGGCCAGGTCAGTTTCCTCACCCAAACTGGAGATTTATCAAATTTCCTCCAGCCTTGTTTTAGGTTCACAGTAAAACTGAGGGGAAGGTACAGAGATTTCCCATATACCCTCTGCCCTCGCACACGCACAACTTCCTCCATTATCAACATCCCTCACCAAAGTGGTCCGTTTGTCGAAATTAATGAGCCAACACTGAGACATCATAGTCACCCAAAGTCCATAGTTTACAAGACGGCTCACTCTAGGTATTATACATCCTATGGGTTTGGTCAAATGTATAACGACCTGTATCCACCATGACGGTATCATACAGAGTAGTTTCACTTCCCTAAATATCCTCTGTGCGCCATCTGTTCACCCCTACCCACCTCCCGACCCCTGGCAATCACTGTTATTTTTACTGTCTCCATAGTTTTGCCTCTTCCAGAATGTCTTACAGTTGACATCATACAGTGTGTAGCCTTTTCACATTGGCTTCTTTCACTTAGCCATATGCATGTAAGTTCCCTCCATGTCTTATCATGGCTTGATAGCTCACTTCTTTCTAGCTATGAATAATATTTCATTGTCTGCATGTACCATAGTTCATTCATTCACCTACTGAAGGACATCTGGATGCTTCCAAGTTTTGGAAATTATGAAGAAAGCTGCCATAAACATAACATGTGTGGGATTTTGCATGGCATAAGTTTTCAACTCATTCAGGTAAATAGGATATGTGATTGCTAGATCGTAGAGTAAGAATACGTTTAGTTGTATAAGAAACCACCACCTTGTCTTTCAAAGGGGCTGGACCATTGTGCACTCCGACCAACAGCATGTGAGAGTGCCTCTCGCTCTACCTCCCCACCGGCAACTGGTGGTGTGAGCGTTCAAGAGTCGGGGCATTCAAACAGGTATTTTGTGGTATCTCATTTTAATTTGCATTTCTCTGATGACATGGGATGTGGAGCTCTTGTCATGTTTATTTGACATCTGTATATCTTCTTTGGTGAGATGTCTATTCAGATCTTTTGTCCATTTTTAATTGGGTTGTTTGTTCACTTGTTGAGTTTTGAGTTTGTTTTTTTCTTCTTATATTTTGAATAATGACCCTTTATCAGATGTGTCTTTTGCAAAACACGTATTTTCTCCCAGATGGTGGCTCGTCTTCTCATTCTCTTACCATTCTTTCACAGAACACAAATTTTTAATTTTAATGAAGTCCAGCTTCTCAGTTACTTCTTTCATGAATAGTGCCTATGGTGTTTACCTAAAAACTCATCGCCATACCTAAGGTCATCTAGGTTTCCTGCTATGTTGTCTTCTAGGAGTTATACAGTTCTGCATGTTACATTTAGGTCTGTGATGCATTCTGAGTTAATTTTTGTCAAGAGTGTAAGGTCTGTGTCTGGATTCTTCTCTTTATTTTTTTTTTTGGCATGTGGACATCCATTTGTTGAAAAGATTATCTTTCCTCGGTTGTATTGCCTTTGTTCCTCTGTCAAAAGTCAGTTGACTATAATTATGTGAATCTATTTCTGGGCTTTCTATTCTGTTCCATTGATCTATTTGTTTCTTCTTTTGCCAATACCGCATCGCACTGTCTTGATTACCGTAACTTTATAGTAAGTCTCGAGGATAGGTAGTGTCAATCCTCTCCTTCAAATATCGAGTTGGCTAGTGTGGGTCTTTAGCCTCTTTATATAAACTTTAGAACTAGTTTGTCAACATCCACAAAGAACTTGATGGGCAGCCCTGATTTTAACAATGTATTTTTCTGGGAGTTTGCCCAGTAGCCAGCATCCAGAGCCCTTAGTCTTCAGTAGGCTGAATTTGGGTCCTTCTTTTCTGGACTTGGGGAAAATGTTTGGATTTCTTAAGTTCCTTGTGTTTGCACATTATGTGCCTGAGCCCAATTCATGAAATGTAATCACAGACATAAAGCAGCCATCCCAATAGCATGAAGAAGAAAATGCTGGGGCTGGCGGTGGTGGTTAGCCCTCACCATAGCATTAACATTCACTGTCATCAACATCATAAAAGAAGCTTGTATTCATCAAGTACTTACTAAGTGCAAAACCAAGATCTCAGTCCCTTACATGGGTCATGTCACTAATCCTTTCAATCACCCTCTGAGGCAAATACACGTATTACCTTCAACTGAAGAAACAGAGTCTCTGAAAGATTAAGTAACTTCCCCAAGTCACACAGGTAGTAAGCGCTGAAGCTGAGATTCAAACCCACTCTTAATCCCTAGATTGCACTCATTCTCACTGGCTTCCCCTTGCACCCTGGGGTAGTGATGCTGACCATCCTGGGCCTGACATTCCAGCTTCCTGAAGGACAGCCCAGGTCAGCTCATCATCTTACACTGAATGGGAAATCCCACAGACAACTAAGCTTCCTGATAAATCCACTCTACTCTAGTTCCTTGAAACCCTTTTTACAAAACCCACATAGTATTTGAGAAATGGAAGCTTAAGCACCTTCTCCTCCTCCATTCCCCCCCTTTCACCTGCTTCCCCACAGGATCCAGTTGGTTATAAACCTCTCTTGCTGTTTATTTACCTCTTAATAAGCCCTATCTCCTCTCAGAAAGCCATTTAGCACTGCACCACTTAATTTCTCCCCAAGGCAGAATCTGCCAGATGGAGTCTTCGTCCCCAGCCACGTCGATCTGTCTTATTTTGAAGCAGCAGTGAACATGCCACAAAACTAAAATAGCAATCAGTTCCCAGGTGTGGACTCACTGAGCAGGGAAATGACCAGGAGTGTGTGCATGTGTCCACCCGGGGCAGCTGTTCTCAACGGGCTGGATTAACCCAGGAGTGACTCCCGAAGGTGGCTCCCAGCCAGCTGTGGCCACATCTGGGCATCCCTCACTGCAGAAGCACGCCGCTTTTCTGCCTCAGCTGGATTCAGCCACTCAGCACCTCCTCGGGCTGGACGCCCCAACCCTGGAGCTATGCACCCTTGCCTTTTCCACAGTTGAGGAGACAAAGTGGGCCCCCAGAGGATCAGGAAACCAGCACAGAATAACCCAGTGCAAGAAGGAAATGTCCCTGATGTCACTTTTCCTTATTCCAAAATTCCTATAAAATCTGACTCTGATTCTATAATATTACTACATTTGGGTCAATATAAATATAAAATTCTTCAAATTTTGTACCAGCTAAATTACTAAATTATGTCCCCCCCCCAAAAAATTATGAACACCCCAAAAATCATGTTGTTCCCATAACTTCAGTGCTCCTGGACACACACGACAAGATGTGTGCCTGGAGGTGTATGTGCCTCTGTTTGAGCAGCACGACCCGGAGATGGGCAATCTCTGTTTTGGGGAGGGTAAGCCTACAACAGGGATGAAGAGTGTCCCTTCACCACTGCATGTCATCCTAAGGAAGAGAAGATGACATCTAAAGGAAAGACAGGCGATTATTAACAGGACAGCAGTACTGGACAGGACCTCCCAGGGACCCAAAGAATAATAGAAAGAAAACAGAGACCAGTCTGACTTATAGCTTCTTGTGTCGTTCCATTGACCTTGCGATACCTATCATCATTATGGGAATTGACAAGTCAGCACTCCAGCCAAACTCACAGAAGTGACTGCTCATAAATACACACACACACACACACACACACACACAAATATACACACACATGTATTTCATAAGTTCATCTGCATAACATCCATCGTCCATCCCATTAATAATTCACATCCCATAATATGCAGTGGAGCCCTTTATTAGAAGGAAGAAGAATGAATATCAGTGTTCATGGGTGGAGGTGCATTGGCCTCGCCTTCAGTATGTCTATGTATGTAGCGTTCCCAACTAGCTTTTGCAAACCTTCTGGTTTGAACCAGTGTGCTCTGGAAGTGTTGGCAGTCAGGATATTGTTCACAGTCAAAGGTGTGCTCATTGAATCTAATCTCAATACCGGCCAGATTGCTGAGATTACAGCAAGCAACCAATGGTGGGCCATCCCCAAAGGCATTACCCAATAGGGCAGAAGTCAAAGGGCAGGAGTGTAAAGACAAGTTGAGTGATAATCCTTTATTCCTTGGAGCAATTTTGCTGTAATATTCAAGGATCCTTTTTTTTTTAAGTGTCCTCTCAAAAAGGAAAAAAAAAAAAAGCAATAGAGAAAGCCTCCCTCCTTCACCATACAAGATTCCTTTTCCAACGGAGAGTATCTGCCATTCCAATTTCTTTAAGTAGCTTTATATTTGGACATTTAACAGGTGTTCCCAAGGCTGCTCTAAAGAAAAAACAACAATTCTTCCCTGAATCAACAGGTAAATGTTTTTCTGAAATGACAGCAAGAAACAGATCTGGGGGGACTGTCTCTATTTTTCATGGTAAAAAATAATAAAAATTAAAAAAATAAGGTAGAGCAGATGATAATCTGCTCTAAAATAAGCTGAGGGAATGAAAAAGTGCTTAGAAAGCTGTTGCATCCTTTTTCCATTAAAATAATTATTATTAAAATGCTACAGATGCACTGCCCACAAAATGCTCACAAGTGGTCCCCGTTTGGGTGATACTGCCCACGGTTAACCAGTGGCTGCTGCACTGGGCTCCCTAGAGCATGGGCACTTCCACAGAACTCTGTGGGTCTTTACAGTTACAAGACTGCTCCCTAATTGTAATCCCTGATTATTTTATAGACTCTGATCCCATCTTCCCTTGGTTGGCCTTCCAAAAGTCTTCCAGATGGATGTGCATGTATTTCAGGAAACTGGGCGAGTCCTTTGCAAGGATCTTTTTGACAAGGAAAATGGGGTCTGAGGAGGGCTTGCTTGGGGTTCTCTAGAGGGCCCCCAAAGGAAGGAGGAAGGCGTCAAACGCTTATCCTCCTCAAGGACTTTTACGAACTCAGAGGAGAAAAGTGAAATTTGTCACGTCTCTTTCTCTGTGGAAGAGTGGTCTTGTCATGCCCAGGGCAGCTCAGATTCCAACAAAAACAGAAGCAGTAACATGTCCAGAGAGGCTGGAGCATCGGTGGAGAAAAAGAGCAAAAGAGAGCCTGCTTCTCCAGGCCTGGATGGGCTCAGAGGCATCCAACTGCAAGCCAGCTGGACTTAGTTTAAAAGACCACGTGTGGAATATTGGTTTGGTCCCAGATCCCACATTTTAAGAGGAACATTTCCAAACACAGCCTTAGTCAGAAGAGCCCTCTCCTCTAAGACAGATCTTTTTTTTTTTTTTTTTTTTTTTTGCTGTACGTGGGCCTCTCACTGTTGTGGCCTCTCCCGTTGCGGAGCACAGGCTCCGGACGCGCAGGCTCAACGGCCATGGCTCACGGGCCCAACCGCTCCGCGGCATGTGGGATCTTCCCAGACCGGGGCACGAACCCGTGTCCCCTGCATCAGCAGGTGGACTCTCAACCACTGCGCCACCAGGGAAGCCCTCTAAGACAGATCTTGAAGCTGTGTCACACAGAATAATTGAGGGCACTTGGAAAGTTAAATTTGACTTGGCAAGTCCAAAAGGCTCCAAAAGACACTTGATGAACACTTTAAAGTATTTTTTTAGGGCTTCCCTGTGTGGCGCAGTGATTAAGAATCCGTCTGCCAGTGCAGGAGACACCGGTTCGAGCCCTGCTGCGCGAAGATCCTACATGCCTGGAAGCAACTCAGCCCGTGCGCCACAGCTACTGAGCCTGCGCTCTAGAGCCCATGAGCCACAGCTACTGAAGCCCGGGCACCTAGAGCCTGTGCTCCGCAACAAGAGAAGCCACCACAATGAGAAGCCCGCGCACCGCAACGAAGAGTAGCCCCTGCTTGCCACAAGTAGAGAAAAACCCACGTGCGGCAACAAAGACCCAACATAGCCAAAAATAAAATAAATTCATTAAAATATATATATACATATATATATATATATATATATTTTTTATGGTAGAAGATGGAGTAAATCAGATTGCCTGGGAGAGCAGAATTAGTTCAACATTTGGCTAATCAGAAGGAAGAATTTTGTAAACTGAGGGCTCTTAGAAATGGAATGTATTCCCTTGGGGAGTAGCGAGTCCTCCTGCCAGGGCTATAAAGCTGATGCTGCCATTCCACTGGAGAGGAAAGAGGGGAATGATTTCCAGGAGGTAGGATATTCAAGCAGTGAAAACTGGGTTTTGTGTCAAGTTGGACCCAGACTTGGGGTCCAGCTCTGTTTTTGTAAGGCCCTGGGAAATTTCTCTTGAACCCTCAAGTTCCTCATTATGAGATGGCTATAACGTCTCCTCCAATGAGTTATTATGCAAGTAAATGAAGTATTAATTCACCCTAGTGCTTGGCACGGTAGAAATGTTAAATTCACAATTGTTGCTGCCCCTGTTATTACCCAAGCTTGATAAATTGGATAGGAAGAGAAAGTACATCATTTTCTCAGATTTCTTTAGCCCTCTGATCCTGTGGTCACTGTGGGGCCCATCCTATCAAAGTTCCTGGTGCCATCTTCCTAATTCCCTGCTTCCTATTTCAGCACCACTCCAGATCTTCCTAGACAATGGTCTATATTCTCACCTTTCCCACTGCCGCTCTCCACCCACAACCAGAAGCAGTCTTTCCTAGACTCCATTCTTTTGTGACCCTGCTTTCTACAGCGATAACTGGGTATTCTAGGAAGTGATGTGTATTAAGAATACTATGTTAATATGACTATATAATCACCTTACCCTTTAAATTTTTTCTCCTGCTAGAAAGCAAGGGCTGAGCACAGCAACCAGTCAATAGCCGACAGTCAATCAAAAGTCTACATGGTCAGAAGGAGGGCTCTTTACTAGTGGGATTCTACAGATCATGCTTCGCTTTTCTAGAGACGATGATAGTGGTCATTTGGGGCAAGGTAGAATACAGAGCAGTCCTGTGACAGGCTGCCTGGAGGATGTTAGGTGCAGGGGGACCTTTTCCGTTCACTCATTCATGCTCTGGAGAGCTTTAACATTCACTCTGCCCCTGTCTTTCTCCAACCCCAGAAAAGAGCAGAGCTACACGCAGAAGTGCTGGAAGGACGTGCAAGTGGGGGACTTCATCCAAATGCAATGCAATGAGACCATCCCAGCCGACACACTCCTCCTCTTTTCCTCGGACCCCAGTGGGATCTGTCATCTGGAAACTTCCAACTTGGATGGAGAGACAAACCTCAAACAGAGGCGTGTTGTCAAGGGCTTCACACAGCAGGTAGGGCTCTTTCTAAGATCTTCAACTGGAATGGCGAAGGGAAGATGCCAGCCAGTCCTACTGGGAAACTTTATTTAATCTGTTGTGTAGAGGAGAAGGTAGTAGATGCCTCCTTTTCCCAGGCACTTAGGTACACTTAATCTTCCCACCAACTCTCTGAGATGGATATCATCCCCTTCTCATGGATGGGGAAACTGAGGCTTGGGAAAGGTAAAGAACTTGCTGAAGGCCTCAGAATCCTTAAATGGGGACCCCCTCCATCCAACTGAAGAAACTGTGCTTTCTGCTCTAAACCGAGGAGTCTAGTATCTGCTCAATGACTCAAGACCAACCCATTTTTCTGTGCTTATCCAATCCTGGCTCATCCTGCCCAGCTCAGCTTCAGCAATTTCTCCTTCCATCAATGTTTTCTAGTACTCCTTTGACCGCAGCATAAAAGCAGCAAGGTATCATTAACTATTTTTCCATTTGTGTAGGTCTTACCTTCTCAACAGTACTGAAACCTCTTTAAGGACAGGGAGTGATCATCAACATTTTAATTTAATCCCCACTTTACGTGTGTGATACCTTGGATATCATGGAGGAATCATGACTGTTTGGTGGTGAAGAGCCCAGGCTCTAGAGTCTGGCAGAGCTGAACCCAAAGCCCAACCCCACCATTTATTAGCCGTCTCACCTAAGGCAAGTTATTACCCTCTCACACCTTCATTCCCTCATCTGGAAAATGGGCACAAAAATAGTCCCCTCTCCATAGGGTGTTTCTGAAGACTGAATTGTTACTGAGCCAAACTTGGTTCTGCTTTTGCCCACGTGCAGTAAAGCCAGTCTACTGACACTGGGTTGTAGTGAAGGAAAACGCAGCATTTATTGTAAGGCTCCATACAAATAGTCCGGGACAGCTAGTGCTCAAAAAGACTGAACTCCCTGATGGGTTTCAGGAAAACATTTTTAAAGGCCAGCTAAGGGAGGGGGGGTGGTCACAGGGTATGTGATCTCCTCGTGCACAATTCTCTGATTGGTTGATGGTAAGGGAACAGGGTGGTGTCACAGGGTTTATCAATCCACAGGCGCCATTAGGTCTTGGGGCTATGTGCTCATGGTCATCAAATAGTTAATATCTTCCATTTGATGGGGGTTTTCATGTCTGTCAAACAACTCAGGAAATGTGCATCAGATACTATTATCTAGGTACTTCAGAAAGGAACTAAAGCAAGGAATATGGGGGAGAGGTCAGCCCCAAAAAGGCCCCATAAGGTCCTGCTCGATTATAAAATAATATGTACATGAATTACTTAGCAGGAAGCTAGGCACATAGTAAGTAAGAGACCAGTAAATAGTTGGCAGTAAATATCAATGGCGTCCATAGGCAATGTGCGTTGACTGATCAAAACTGGGTGTGATGTTCCAGTTTTCCATTAAAATTCCCCTTGAAAGTGTTGATTTCCCATCTGGTACCTTGCTCTATGCATGGAAAAGAATAAAATTCTATCACTCCTCTTCATCCTGACAGCCTGTGGCTAGGGAGAAAACGAATGAATCAGGGGATTTAGAAGAAGGAAGGCAAGTGGTTCATTCCTCAGAGATGCTCATGAGCTAACGTTTCGTTATCTAGACAGAAACTTCTCAAGAGAAGGCCACTCATCATACCTCACTTTGCCTCTCTCAAAGCCCCAGATGAACAGTTCTCATAAAATCGCTTTTCTATGACTGAACTCTGTTCTCTCATCCTTACAATGGGAATCATAAGAATGGCTCTCCCAAAGTTTTGCTGTGTGATTCACATGAGATAAGGAACCTAGAGAACAAAGTAGAGGGTTTGCTGCATTGCAGATACACAGTAAACGGTCTATGGCTGCTACCTCGGCTACAGTTCCTACAGTGGGAATGGAAACCACCACGACCACCGCGCCGTCATCTTGCTTTGTGGTTGTGATAGTGGCTCGGTCCTCCCATTGGTGTCCAGGCTCTGTTGAGTCAATCACTGCCCTGGGGCTTGGCGTCTGAGTTTTCTCTCCTTTGCTTGTCCTTGTCACACTCACCCAATCATCCCAGTGTTTACAAACATGTAGGGCGGGATCTGGGTAAGCTCACAAAGCCATCCTAGACACAGAATAATCTATTTCTTGGCTCAGGGCCCTGTGGGCTGCCCTCTAGAGCAAAGGTTTTCAAGCTTTTTTAACCACAAGTCACGATAAGAAATACATGTTGCACACACACACCTATCCACATGCACACGTGGGTATGTGTGTGAGTGTGTAAGACTGCCACCTCAGTCATACTACATGCAAAGGACTCTGAAACATTCTATTCTATTGGGTTTTGGTTTTTGTTGTTGTTTTAATTTATTTATTTATTCATTTATTTATTTTTGGCTGTGTTGGGTCTTCATTGCTGTGCACAGGCTTTCTCTAGCTGTGGTGAGTGGGGGCTTCTCTTGCTGTGGAGCACGGGCTCTAGGCACTTGAGCTTCAATAGTTGTGGCGCACGGACTCAGTTGTGGCTTGCAGGCTCAGTACTTGTGGTGTGTGGGCTCAGTAGTTGTGGCACGCAGGCTCTAGAGTGCAGCCTCAGTAGTTTTGGCGCACGGGCTTAGCTGCTCCGTGGCACGTGGGATCTTCCCGGACCAGGGCTCGAACCTGTGTCCCCTGCATTGGCAGGCGGATTCTTAACCACTGCGCCACCAGGGAAGCCCCCGTTTTTGTTGTTGTTGTTGTTGTTGTTTTAAGTTCTAGGAGCAGCAAAACGGGTGTGCGTTTGTAAATCTACCCTTCAGCTGGCCCACCCCAACATCCTCACCATAACTCTAAGTCTTTTACTCTTTCTCAGGCAGTTATTTCGGCACTGTTGAGGTTCACCCAGTCCCTTCTCTTTTGTTGCCATTGGCAGTGGCTCCCAAGCTGTTTCTTGTATATTAATTAGTCTGATAGTTTGGGATTTGACTAGAATGAAGAGCTGGATGAAAGGGTCATTCACGCTCCACTGCTATAAACCAGCTAATTCAAGTTAATCACATCTCTCAAACTCTAACCCTAAATTCTAATAGGGTACTTGGTGTAATGATTTACCAAAATAAATAAATTCACTTGTAAAGGGAACAAGATTTATTTGATTTTGAAAGTTTCCAGAATTCTCTATTCTATTTCACTTCTTGATTCTCCCCCTCACTTGGCTTAAGTGTGCTTTTCCAGTTCTATAAGAACAGGGATAAATAGTGCTAATAATAATGCCCTTTTTTTAAAGCTCTTATACATATAAGGTAAGTGAGGCACAGAAACGTGAAGTAACTTGCCCAAGGTCACTAAGCTGGGAAGTATTGGAACCAGGATTCAAAGCCAAGTTTGTCCAGTCTCAGCACTTAAGGTTTGCAGTAGCTCATCTCCCTGGTCCTTTGACTCTCTCACCCAGACTTTACCCAGAATTGCTTACTTGAAAACACACATTTATCGTTTTCAATATTCTTTCCACATGTAAGTAACAAGCAGCAGGAAGAATAAAAGCAGGCCTAGCCAGCTCCCTGGGGAGGAGGAATTTTAGCTGCTCTTTGCGATCTTGCCTCTCCCTTATGTCTTCAGTGCAAAAAAGATTTCTGAATATGGACAGAATTCTCTTCTGACTAACTCTATATATAATATTTCTCAAATGTGTTGAACAAAGATGTTGATGAGAGTTGCAAGAAAAATTCATGTTGCACTGTCATATAAGATCAGAAGGCAATAGGTTACAAGTTTTCCAACAGTGTGTACTGCAGAACTTCTCAGATACTTTAATAAAGGGGAAGGGAGGGGGAGGGAGGTACTAGTATATAAGATTTCTAATTATTTAACCACAGAAACCTTTTATTCCAAGGACCATATCCCAGGACTACTACAGGAGAGGTGGGATCACAATTCAGAAATTTGCCTTAAACGCACTGAAGGTGTTTTGGATGTATCATAACCATCACAGGGAGAAACTTTTTCATATATACATGCATCCTTCCCCATTATCATCACCAAATTATGATTCATGGGGACTGAGTAGTGGTCTGGGCATGCATATTTTTTAAATGTCCTCCCGGATGATCTTAATAGGAACCTACCACTAGTTCATCAAAAACCTGTATGATAAAGGGAAGGTGTTACTTCCAAAAAACACTCATCATAATAATGGGAATAAAGCCACCATCTACAGGAGTCTTACATGTTTTGCCCATATTGTCCTTTGTCCTCATGACCATCCTGTGTGGTTTGCTTGTCAATTTAATACCTTAAATAATTAGTATTAATGACTTTTTTTAGCTTGTTATTCCTATTGGCTATGAGACTTTGATTTTGCCCAAAGGGGGTTTTTACTAACCTCAGAGATTTCTAGAAACTCCCAACCCCACACCATATACCCACAACCATTTTCACTGCTGTGTTCTGTTCATCCAGAGTCAGTAAGACAAACTTTGTCCCAGCTCCTCTAGATCAGCACTCCTCAAGGTGGAGTCTGCCAAACCCTTATCTCAAGAGATAGTTCTTAAAAAACAAGGTCTGTGGTCAAATCTGATTAGGAGGCCGGAGTCCTGTGGACCCCTCTTGGAGGTTCCAACGTCCAGTAGGTTCCAACCTATTGCCTTCTGATCTTATATGACAGTGCAACATGTATTTTTCTTGCAACTCTCATTTTAAGGTCTCGGAGAAGACCTAGAGGAAGGAGGCCAGTTAAACTTTCTTTAACCCTGAGCTTTCCAAACTTATTTAACCTCAGAACCATTTGGGGCACAATAATTTTTCACCTTCATATGGAAACTTGAACACATTAATCTACATTGTGTGGAACACAAGTGATCACAACAGGTGAGGAATGACCGAGAGGCTGACCATCCTCATGGCTTAGACAGCTCATCCTTGCCTTTCCTGTCTAGGTTCAGAGGAAATTATAAACATGAGAGAGCTTCTCAAAAGGATCTTTCCCCTGTGACACAGCACATCATTCTCAAGGTTGCCAAAGAGTTAGTTTCAAAATCCATTTCCCAGAATGCAACTTGGACCAAGTCAGGTTTCGGGGTTTTTTTTTTTTTCAATTGGAACTTTTATCATGATGGGCCATCTTTACTTTCACAACATTATTGACCTGTTCTTGAAATATTTATTCCTACATCCCATTGCTGGGAAGAGGACAGAAAAGGAAGGAATACAAAATTAGGATTATGCCGAGGTCTGCAGAACAGGCAAGAGGACTTCATTAGAGAATTAAATTGTACAGTTTTCTCTTTGGGGACATTTTTGACACCTGAAATCACTTCTTTTGAAAAAAATTATTAATTGAAGTATAGTTAATTTGCAATATTATTTTAATTTATGCTGTACAGCAAACTGAGTCAGTTCTACACATGTATACATTCTTTTTTTCATAATCTTTTCCATTATGGTTTATCAAAGAATATTGAATGTAATTCCCTGTGCTATACAGTAGGACCTTGTTGTTTATCAATTCTGTATATAATAGTTTGCACCTGCTAATCCCAAACTCCCAATCCGTCCTTCTTCCACTGCCCCCGGCTTAGTAAAATCTCTTCTTTAAAGGGGTTCCAAGATGGGCACTAGAGATTTGACCCCTGAAAATAAGTATGTGCCATTTATTTTGGTAGATGGAACATTTACCAAAGCCAAAGAACCAGAAATGAATTCTTCCAATTAGTATTTCAGAGCAATTCTCCTAGTTATCTTTTGTCCAAACCATTGAAGCCCAAATCCTACTGAAGTGTGTGTCAGATCATTTCCCAGTGACAAGGAATTTGAGACACCAAGTTGACATGGACCAGCCTCCTCAGCATCACCCGAAAGCTTGTCAGAAATGCAAAATTTCAGGCCCTGCCCCAAACTAAACCAGACTCTGCAGTTTAAGAGATCCCCAGGTGATTCATGTGCAATTGAAGTTGGAAAGTACTGGCCTAGAGCACCACTGATTAATGTAATAATTGTGCCTATCTGTTTTATTGCCCACGTGAAAGAGTCTTAATTGACTCTGCCTTTTAACTAGCTTGAATTCCACTGATGGTTAGTGCTTTTAAGCCATTTGCTCAACTAAAAAGAGCCATTGTAACCTGGATCCTCCGCAGTGAATGTGTGTGCTGATTTAACATATTTAGACAGGAGAGCACTTTACCTACGGAGTTGAGGTGGGATGGGGAATTATCTGTCACCATCCCAGTTCAGTGGTGATGCATCCTGAATGAAACAAAAAGTCTCTGCCTGTCCATTCAACTTGTCCGCCCTGAGGACCAGAGAAGAATCCTCTTTCCTGGTGGATTTGATAATGGGACTGCCCCAAGTGGGCTGTTACACATTTTCTTGAAGAATGATACTTAGGGCGAGCTGCCCGTGACGTTGCCTGCGCTGTTTGAAACTGCAGAACCCGTTACCAGCTTGGGGCAACTACCGTTCCGGCTGGTTCCGGAGCCCGTGCGTGCCAGGAGGGCTAGTGGCGGTCGTGAGGTGGCTCTAGCCTTTCGCGTCTCTGCAGCCTGGAGACCAGAACCGGCACTTTCGTAGGACGCCACCTCCAATCGCAGCGCTGCTGGCGCGGGCGGAGGCTAAAACACACGAGTCCTGAGACTGAGGAAAATGCGCCAAGTTCCCGTCGGTGGTGGAGTGGGGAAGACCCCAGCGGTTCGGGCGCCGGGCGAGCGGAGCCGCTTCTGGCGCTCCTTGCCGTCCTGGGGCGGGGGCGGGGGTGGGGGCGGGGGCGGGCGCGGTCGGGCGCCGCTTCGGGGATGTAGTCGGTGCCGGCGCCCAGGCAGGACCGAGCCGCAGCCCGGGTTCCCGCTCTTGAGAGCGAATGGTCACTCCCCTGCGGGGAGGGCCATCCGGCCAGCTTTTCCGTGGGTCGCGGGCCCCCGCAGGCTCGGGGCAGGGGCTCACCTGTCGCCCCCGCCCTCAGCCCGGTTAGACTTGTTGGCGTCACCGCCGCGGACCTCGCTCTGGGCCATGACCATAGTTACGGGAGAAACACTGGTGATGTCACAACCCCCAGTGATAAGGACAGCCAGGAGCAAGAAATGGTATAGCAGAAGATACGGCACCTGGTCAAATGTTATATTCTAGATATGCTTGGTGATTACAGGGTCCCTGTATAAATGAATTCTCCTCAACTCCTTGGGATTTGAAGAGAAAATGCCCCGTGTCATACCTCGTGAAAGTAATAGGCTTTCAAGAGGTAGTCCCTCAAAAAAAACCAGACGTCCCTTGAAGTTTTTTCAGAAAAAGGAAACCAAGAGAGCCTTGGATTTCACAGATTCTCAAGGAAATGAAGAAAAAAACTTCTGAATACAGAGGATCTGAAATTGATCAAGTTATTCCTGCAGCACAGTCCTCACGTGTCAACTGTGAGAAGAGAAAAAACTTGTTACCGTTTGTGGGACTGAATAATCTCGGCAATACTTGTTATCTTAATAGTATACTTCAGGTATTATATTTTTGTCCTGGTTTTAAATCTGGAGTGAAGCACTTATTTAATAGTATTTCAAGGAAGAAAGAAGCCCTAAAAGATGAAGCCAGTCAAAAAGCTAAGGGAAATTGCAAAGGAGATTCTTCAGTAAGTTTTGAACTAATATGCAGCTTACATTCCTTGATCATTTCAGTCGAACAGCTTCAGGCTAGTTTTCTCTTACATCCAGAGAAATATACTCATAAACTTGCTACTCAGCCAAGGCGACTACTTAACACACTCAGGAAACTCAACCCTATGTATGGAGGATATCTACAGCATGATGCACAGGAAGTATTACAGTGCATTTTGGGACACATTCAAGAAACATGCCAACTCCTAAAAAAAGGAGTAAAAAATGTGGCAGAGTTATCTACTAAGGTAGAAGAAAAACATCAGAAAGAGGAAATGAGTGGTCATAACAGCATGGAGATGGACAGTCTGAGGCATTCTGAAGACTATAAAGAAAAATTGCCAAAAGTACATGGGAAAAGAAAAAGTGACACTGAACTTGGTAACACGAAGAAAAACGTTAAAGTCTCTAAGGACCACCAGTCTTTGAAAGAAAACCAGAGACAAACCAGATCAAAAAGAAAAGCTACAGTTGATTCATCAGATATTCCTGCTAAAATAATCCCCAAGTACATTTCTGAAAATGAGAGTGCAAGACCCTCACAAAAGAAATCAAGAGTTAAAAGAAACTGGTTCAAGTCTACAGCTAAGCAACCCAGCATTATTTCTAAATCCTTTAGTCTGGGTCACAGAACAACAAACCAAGAATCCAAAGGACAACCTAAAGAAAACGAATGTGGTCTTGAAGAGGACATGGGGAAGTATGAGAATGATAATACAGCTGATGGTTGTGGACTTGCATCTCCAGGGAAGAATGTTATGCCTGTTAAGGAAGTTAAGCCCATCAACAGAGGTGCAGAGCCAATTGGTTTTGAGCTGGTGGAGAAATTATTTCAAGGTCAGCTGGTAATAAGGACTCGTTGCTTAGAATGTGAAAGTTCAACAGAAAGAAGAGAAGAGTTTCAAGACGTCATCGTACCAGTGCAAGAAGATGAGCTTTCCAAAGTAGAGGAGAGTCCTGAAAGTTCTTCAGAGCCAAAACCAGACATGAAGACCCTGAGATGGGCAATTTCCCAGTTTGCTTCAGTGGAGAGGATTGGAGGAGAAAATAAATATTTCTGTGAAAATTGCCATCATTATACTGAAGCTGAACGAAGTCTTTTGTTTGACGCAATGCCTGAAGTTCTAACTATTCATTTGAAGTGCTTTGCTGCTAGTGGCTTCGAGTTTGATTGTTATGGTGGTGGACTTTCCAAGATCAACACTCCTTTACTGATACCTCTTAAACTGTCACTACAAGAATGGAGCACAAAGCCAACCAATGACAGCTATGGATTATTTGCAGTTGTGATGCATAGTGGCATTACAATTAGTAGCGGGCATTATACTGCTTCTGTGAAAGTCACTGACCTTAACAGTTTAGAACTGGATGAGGAAAATTTTGTGATCGACCAAATGTGTGAAGTAGGTAAGCCAGAACCATTGAATGAGGAGGAAGCAAGGGGTGTGGTCAAAAACTATGACGATGAAGAAGTGTCGACTAGAGTCAGTGGAAATACCCAGCCAAGTAAAGTTTCGAACAAAAAAAATGTAGACGCTCTTGGACTTCTCAGAGGACAAAAGACTCAAGCAGATTATGAGTTATACAACAAAGCATCTCATCCTGATAAAGTTGCCAGTACAGCATTTGCTGAAAATAGAAGTTCTGAGACTAACAATACTAATGGGACCCATGAATCTGACAGAGACAAGGAATCCAATGACCAAACAGGCATTAACATGAGTGATTTTGAAAACAAAATTTCATATGCAGTGCAAAGCTTAAAGGAGTATGAGGGGAAGTGGCTGCTTTTTAATGATTCTCAAGTGAAAGTTACTGAAGAGAAGGACTTTTTGAATTCTCTTTCCCCTTCTACATCTCCTACATCTACTCCTTACTTGCTATTTTATAAGAAATTATAGAGTGAGTGTATGTTCCTTGTGTGTATATTAAACATTGGTAAATTGATTACATCAAAAAGTCTTTAGCTTATCTTTTGAAGCTATTGGATATTATTGGTCTCTCTAGGTTTCTAGATAAATAGTGAAATCTGAGTTATTGAAAACCATGTTAATTTTTAGAATTCCTTTTCCTTAGTGGAGACTAGTGATTGACGCATTAGCTTCTGGGAACAAACTTGTATAGGTTCTTAACTGAATTATTCAAAATGGAAGCATTTAAACACTTTGAATTTACACCTATCTTTTGTGTTTGCTTTTTCAAATAAAGTGCTTGTATTTTTATCTCCATATTTTGCAGTAATTATCTACATGATGTTTACAGGTTCTGTGGTTTTTCAGCTAAGAAGCAGAATCTCATTTCAGTACATTTACTTGTGTAAGTCATGAAGCCAGATCTTTGATGGGCTGTATTAGAGGCACGTGTATGTATTCACAATAGGGCACATTTTGTGCCTTCAGTCACTTTCAAAAGTGTCTCAGGCAACCTGAAGAGTCTGTCCTCTTCTATCTTTAAAAGAATTTTATATGTATTTATGAAAATGATCCTGTACCCTAGTAAATATTTTTCAGTGTGGACTAATTTGTATCTCTTCATAGTCATACTCTGCACGATGTGTATATATATATATAAATGCAACGAAGTTCGAGGTGTGACCTCAAATTTAACTTTTTTTAAAAAACCAGGAGGTCAATAAAATTTAAACTGCTTATCAAGTAAAAAAAAAAAAAGAATGATACTTAGTCTTTTTACTTTTGGGCCAGTGATTAAATGTTGAGCAGAGATCACATTTTCTATATCTTTTAATATAAGATCTACATAACAGTATACAATAATACTACTACTAATAAACAACAGTATCAAAAGATAACTTGGTTGAGCACATACTCTGTGCTATAAGCAGCTCTTCTAAGTGTTTCATACCTATTATTTCTTTCTACTCCTTCTGAAAAACCCTATGAGAGAGGCACTTTGATTATTCCCATTTGACAAATGAAGCAAGAACAGTTCAATAACTCTGCAAGCAGAGGACTGAGCTCAGCTTTAAACCCAAGCAGAGTTCTTTTATTTTAACTTTTCATTATGGGAATTTTCAAGTATATACAAAAGTAAGAATAATATGATAAATTTTTATGTGCTCATCACCAAATTTCAACAATCAGCTCATAACCAATCTTGTTTTATCTAGATCCCCACCCTCTTCTCTCTGTTAATTATTTTGAAACATGTCTTTTCAATATCCAGCATTGTATCTGTAAATATTTCATTATCTATCTGTCAAGAATAGCATTTTTTTTAATATACCATTCTATCTTTGTCATGCCTAAAATAGTGGCAATGATTCCTTGATCTCAACTTTCAAGTCGGTGTTCAATACTTCCAGTTTGTTTGAATAAGGATCAAAATAAGGCCAAATACTAAGATTACTTTCTTAAAACTCTTTTACTCTGTAGGTTCCCTATTCAGTTTTTCTTTGTTCCCTTGCGTATTTAGTTTTTGCTGCTGAATAAACCAAGTTGTTTGTCCCGTAAAATTTCCCATAGTCTGGATTTTGCTGACTGTGTTGTTTCCTTGTGGCTCCATTTTATGTTTTCCTACCCACTATATTTCTGTAAATTGGTGGTTGGATCTAGTGCCTAAATCAGACTCAGACTAGACTTGTGTTTGTGTGCATGTTTATGTCAACATTACATCATAGGAAATAAAGTGTGTTACCATCTTGAGGTACAAAATGTCTGGTGGTCTTTTTTCAGTGTAAGCAGTCATTGATGATCATTGTTTAGATCCATTAATTCAGTGGGGTTTGCAAAATGGTGACACTCTAACTCATGTATAAAGAGGAATTTCCCCTCATCAAGTATGTGGTTACTGTGCACTACCCTCTATAAAGGCAGGATAAGTGTTTGTTCCTTTCCTTTTATTTACCAGTTTTGAAACAATGACTTGATTCCCTAACATCCCCCAAAGTTGACCAATGAGTTTTTCTTTCTTAGTATCAATATGAACTCCTGGATTTAAACATGTTTGATGTATGTCAAATCATTGCAGTTATTATCTTGATTGACTATCCCATCTTTAGCCAGTGGGAACTTCTTCAAATTGGCTTCCAAGTTCTTTTGCCATGACCTCAGTAGTCTTTGGTAAGTCTAGTCCCTTTCGATAGAAAAATTCAGAGGTGCATAATTACACACAATATTTAAAACTTCCAATTTTTCATTTTAGATGTGATAACATTTAAATTAGCTGTTTTTATTCCAAGTAAATTTTGATGAGTATGCTGAGCTGCATTAACTAGATATGTAGTCTGATAATATTTAAACAACAGGGAATCACTGAAATGTGATAGGTGGACATACATCACACTGAACCAATCATTTAAAGATGAATAAAATTAATGTAAATTATACCTGCAAACCTAAATTTATAGGAATCATCCTCTTTTACCCAAAAGTATAATTCTTAACCTATTTCAGTTCTGACTTTTCTCTCATGTCTTAATTAGTTCATATTAATCTAACTCATCTCTGATCTACTCTACTACTGCTTATAATCTGTATCAACAAATTTAATAGCTGATTAAAACCTTTCATATTCTTCTTCTCTATATGTTCTCTCACCATTATGAAGAACCCTTTGGGCAGGAGCTTGTGTTTAATGATTTTCTTGTCCAAACTGTCCACAGAATAAGTGTTCAGTAAATAAGTCCAAAATTATTTTGACAAATGTTCCAGCATAAAGAGCATTTTATGCCATATAAACTGAAAATCTTCTTTGTGTCAAGTCGCTAACAGAAAAGAAAATTAATATTCTGAAAAGGTTGATAAAATAGGACTAAACATCTGACAATGAATCATCAGTAATTTATGCATGGAGTAGCTTTACAAAAGTTACCGCTTATTACTTTAGAAGGTTGGGGAGGAAAGCTCTAAACTTTAGAAAAGTTTCCAGCCTGGGCTATTCCAGCAATCTGCATGACCTTGGGGAAGATACATAATTTCTCTGGGCCTCAATTAGGATTGATCTCTAAAGGAGTTCTAGGTCTAAAATATTATGATTTTATTTAAATTCTCAAAGCATTCTTTACTTATACAAAGGAAAGAGGAAATTTAACTTATAGCAGAGCTTAGAAAATCAAATGTCTTAGATTACCTGTTTCAATATCACATAACCATTATTTTAAGTTAATTTGTGAAAACCTATTTCAGAGACAAAAACTAAATAAGAAAAATTCTGAAGGTTTAAAAAACATATAGATGCTGGTGTCAGCTGACTTGAATTTAAGACTCTGCTTGACCCTTACCAGATACTAGAACTTGAGGAAACTGCTTTACTCTCTCTTTGCTTATTTTCTTATCTATTAACAGGTGTGGGTGCTAGTGGGGGTGAGGGTGTTATTATGATGAAATAGTCTTTAAAGACCTTTCCACATTTTTTAAATCATAGGAAAATGGTGTGCTATTTCAATACCACCACTACCTCAAGAAAGAAGGCTCAAGAAAGCAGAGAATTAAATAGTATAGTAAAAGCAAAGAGTATGGGTCTGAGTCAGTCACAGCTCCAAAGGTGAATTTGGGGCGGTGGAGGAAGCGATCCTATGATCCCTAGAGAAGAGATGTTAGAGGGTAAAGCTGGAACTGCAAGGTCACAGGAAGGAGCTAGACAACACTCCAAGGAAGCAAATCTCTGTATGTAAATGCCGACTTAACCCTCGCTATAAACTGAATGTTTGTGTTCCCCCAAATTCATTATTGAAGTCCTAATCCCTAATGATGTTTGGATGTGGGGCATTTGGGAGGAAATAAGGTCTGGAGGGTGGAGCCCTCATGGTGGGATAAGTGCCCTTATAAAAGAGATGAGAGGTGTGTGTGAATGAGAGAGAGAGAGAGAGATCTCCCCACTGTGTAAGAATACAGCGAGAAAGCCGCTATCTGCAACAGAGCTCTTACCAGGAAACAAGTCAGCCAGCACCTTGATCTTGGTCTTGCCAGCCTCCGGAACTCTGATAAATAAATGTTTCTTTTTTAAGCCCCACAGTCCGCAGCATTTTGTTAAGGCAGCCCGAACTAAGACAGTCCTCCACTGAGGCAGCCAATTATTTCTTTTAAACTAACACTTTCAAATCTAGCCCATACTTTTATTCTGAAGTGTGGATCTATATGCCTATTTTCACTTAGATGTCTTACAGCCATTTCAACCTCAACATGTCCAAAATCAGGGTGACTTGATTTGCCCCCTCAAAGTTATTCTTCTAGTGTCACAATTCATCCAGGTGCTCAAACCAGAAATTCCCGATTCCTCCTTTCTTTCTACCCACCCTCAACATCCAATCCCTAATAGTCATAAGAGTCCACCTCTAAAATGTCTTGAATGCATTCACGTCTCCCCATCATTACTGCTATTCTCTAGTCAAAGTCACTATCAGCTCTTGCCTGGACTATTCCAGTAGACAGCTTCCATTCTTTTTTCACCCGAACCAAAATCCATTCTCTCTCTCCAACAGTCAGAATAAACTTAACAAAAAATATAAATAAGATTGTCATGATTATGATTAAATCCTCCATTGGATTCCCAGTGCACACTGTTTACCACACTCTGCAAAACCCTGTATGATTTATCACAGGCTCCTCTCCATCTTCACCCTGGCTGGCTCTACTGCTTGATCAGTTTTTTCTAGGAGCCCCTGATCCTGCAATAGACCAATCTCATTTTTCCCTTTAGGTTTTGCATAGGCTATCTCTAATTCTTCTGCCTGGCATGCTTTTCCCTTTCCCTCCTCTTATATCTTAGCCCATTCCCCTTCACATGACCAGTTTGTTTTCCTCCGGTAGGGTTTAGTTTGATGCCAGAGAAAGACAAGTTTTCCCTCACCACCCTACCAAAAATAGCTTCTCCTTAATCACTACCTAAGTCCTTTATTTGTTTCCTTCATGGCTCTTACTAGAATGTGCAATTATTTAACTCATCTGTCTCTTTATTTTAAATCTCTCCACTCCTCCCTCCTCGAAGGTGGGGAACAAATATCTCATTCACCACCGTTTCCTCAGTACTTAATACAATGTCTAGAATATGACAGGAACATGGTAAATATTTGTTAAATAAATACATTGTGTGTTGAGAAATTTACCTATCAGGAGACATCAAATTTTCTCATGAAAACTAATTATGAAATGATAGTCATTTTCTCCAGTTTCTTCTTTGCCAGATTTATTCCACAAAGTAGGGGAAACCTGGAATGCAATAACTGAGAAACTGCTGCTCATGTGTCTTCTTATCACATTGCTCATTTGAACTTGTATTTTATTTCTCGTGACTCAGAAGTTTCTTAAAACTATTTCTTCCAGATATTAGACCATATCTTATACTTAAAACGTCTGAAGACTCCAACATTAGTATCCTCAGTATTCCTTGTTAATAAGTTTACTGGAGTTCAGAGTTGCTGATTAAGCTATTATACTGTGAAAACTCTGAGAATATCATTGGATACTTTGAACACAAATTGGTTGGTATTAAAAATGGTATTCATGGGCATATATACTGCCCATGGGGTATTCTACATACCATCAACATTCCACAGCACTTTTAACATGCCATATAGTTCACTTCTTCAGGACAAAAATCAATTTTCTAGGGAGACTGTGCAATCAAATTAAGCTTGCATTAATTTGAACCTTAAGTGATTTTTTATAACTCAAAAGGATAATGTTTCCAGCAATAAAAAGTGAGATTGTATTAAGCAGTGCTTTGAATAAAGTTGTATCTGCATTTATAAGTTATCATAATCCTATTTTAGACAATCTTATATTTTCAATGGGTCTGTTTCTGTATGAATTCTTCTGAAAATTAAAAACTAGTGGGGAAAAAGAGTGAAAAAAATTAACCTACTGGTCAAAGCAAGGAACCTGTGAATAGACCTATTTACCTTTGCTTAATCAATATTTTATTGCAGCAGGGTTTCAAACCAGTCGATTGGATTTATATAAAACTTTGACCTGAATTAAGAGAAGATGGGTGTCACATAAAATTCTACTGCATGAATTCTCTTAATAAAAAACACCTAGCATTTAAAAAAAATCTAGTGTTAAAACTAGTACTCAGAGTAAGTTGCAGAAAACTGTTAAGAATTAATTAACTCCTAAAATCTTAGTAGGAGCTGATTATGAACAGTAAAAACAGGGTGGAATCTGCAAAACTTGCCTGAGGCATCTCAAATAAAGAGTGGTAATAAGTAGTCAGAGAAAGTTTTCTTAAATTATTCAATTTATATTTGGATTTGGGGATAAGAAATTATACTTATCATTGTTCCAACTGACTTCACTGTTTTAAAATATAAAGAAGTCAACACATTTTTAACCATATATTGTGAAGTGCCCAGAGGTAAAATTGATTATAGATATATGCAAAAAATTAGACCCTAAAATGCAGCATAAGACTGGATATAATAGAAGGTAGAAGGTATCCTCAGCACAGCAGCCAGAGTGGCCCCTTTGAAACGGGGGGGAGATCCTGGCATTCCTCTGCTCAAAATCTTGCCAAGGTGCCTCCTCACTCAGAGTCCAAGCAAAACTCCTTAAAGGGAACTTCAAGGCCTTCTGTGATCTGCTCGCCTGCAGTCTCTCCAAAGCCACAGCAGCCTCACCTCGCCTCTGACCTCACCTCCTTCTCTCTCCTCCTCTTTCACTCTCTGCCAGCTACAGTAGCCTCCATGCTGTTCCTTGAATGTTGCAGGCACATTCTCACCTGAAAATCTTCATATCAGCTGTTTCCTCTGCCTGGAATGCTCTTCCCCAACATTTACACAGCTAACCTCACACCTTTTTCACATCTTTGCTCATATGTCGCCTTTTCAAGGAGGACCATCCCAACCACCGCATTTGAAGTTACAGCCTGCCCCCCAAACTCTCAATTCCCAGTTCTTGCTCTACTTTTTCCTTTTGTCTCCATGACACTTACCACCTTCCAACATGCCATGTAATTTACTTCTTTATTGTGTTTATTGTTTATCATTGCTCTTCCATTATAAGAATGTAAGCTTCATGAAGATAAGGATCTTTATCTGTTTTATTCCCAGACACCCAGAAGAGTGCCTAGTATGTGGTAGGCATTCAGGACATATGTACTGAATGAATGAAATGATAAGTCCATGACTTTTCTTCATTAGAAAATTACGTCTCTGGGAGAAAAACATAGCCTGAACCAAGACAAAAAGCCAAAAAGAACTAGAAAGGATATAGAGACCTAGGAAAACCTAGACTAGGAACAACTTGGCTTGGAGTGATTGGACAAAGAAATTCTAAAATGAGGAAGTTTAAAGACTTTAAGTTAGCCAAAGCTGGGTTTTTTCCATAATTCCTTTACATTCTATAGTAGTCTTTTTGATATCAGAAATTCAGTTAGTAATATTTTTGATACTAGGAGACATATTCCGTGAAAGTATTCCAGATGCCTTCTTAGGAAAAGAACAACAAGAAAGTGAGGCTATCTCTGTTTGGCTACAAACCAGCAATCCAAGTATTAGCGGCAAGTGACTCTAGAGCCAATGAACCACTGCGAATCTGTAATATTTCCCTCAATACCCTGACTCCTGTGATTTCATTGACCATTAAAGACAATTTTCTTTCAACCAAATTGACATTTTATCCAGAACAGGGATTTTTGGTTGAAGCTTTAAGATACTTTCTTTGTTATTTCTCTAATTAGAACTGCTGCTCTATCCAAAAATTGACTTTAAACTTTAAAATTAGGATAGACTTAAAAGCTGAGATCTATAATATAGTCTCAAGATGAAAATTACTCATTCTCTAATCTTTATCAGAGAAGTGTAAGTTGCCTTTTAAAATCTGTATAATAAAAATGAACTAAGGTCCCTATAATTTCACGAATAGAGTAGGTAGGCAATAGGAGAAAGAAAGGCAAGACACTACCACTGGTGACAAAAATGCAGCTATTTTGCTACTTTGGCAAATTACAGCTTCCTTCACTCAAAATTCCATTCTCTCTTATCCCATCATTGCTCACCTATAAATTTATTTGTACAATTTCTTGCTTATAAATTTATTTACTTATTGACTTTAGGCAAAGAGACTTCTCAGGGAAGTTTCATCCTATACAGATTCCAGAAACGTTCTAGCCTTTAGATCTGTGACTATGTCACTACCTAGGTCTAAATCTAACCAGAAACCTGCTAACATCAGTTCATACTTTCAAATGATTTTTATAAAAAATAAAATTTATAGCTCAAGTATGTATAAAATGACATGTATTAACATAACCTATTCAACTGGATGGATACCTACTTATCAGCAATTACTCTAGAAACTGGATGTGAATTTACCATAAATTTTTTATGGTAACTCTGACATTTAGAGAAGGCAGATGATGTAAACTGTTTACTTTTTTCTTGGGGAATAATATCAAATGATGTTTTCAAATAACACGCATGTTTAATTTAGTCAGTTGTTAACTGTCTTCCCTTCAGACTACATAATTGTTAGTAACCAAAGGAGTTTATTGATAGGCATTTTAAATCCCTAATTTGGTACTAGTGTTCAATAAGATATCATCTAAATTGGAATCACAGTTAATTCAATCAGGTGGGTAGTGGACATCAGAGCCTCTGAGTGGCAATAGCTAAGTACTGAGGGTTGGTCTAGGGAGATTTCTCAATGACCTCAATCTTACATTTATAGGAAATAATCAAATAACTTGAATAGAAACACAGATTAAAATTAAGAGAATTTTTCATCATTAGGGAGATCATGGTACATCCATCTATTAGAATATTTTGAGGTCACTTATAAAGAGAACTTTGATGTTTATGTATTGACCTGGAAAGATATCCAGTAACATATTTTTAGTAAAATGTCGTAAATAAAGAAAGTGAATAGCAATGCCCCATTAATACCAGTTGCTGTGTTGAATACCAAACACTTTTTATGTGCATTACCTCATCATTTTATGTGCATTACCTCACTAAATCCTTATATTAAGCCTATTAAGTAGGTACCATTAGAAACTCTATTTTAAAAATGAAGAAACTAAAGCTCAGAAAGATTAAGTGACTTGCTTATCTTCACTCAGTAAGGCAACGGTAGAACGTGAGCTCTACCCTGGATCAGATCAAATTCAGAGCCTGCATAAGAAAAACATGTTTGAAATGTGCCAAACATCAAAAATGGTTATATCTGGGGAGTAGAATTAAGTAAGGAGTAGAGGAAAAGAAGCAATTTTCTATAATCTCAATTATTTAAATTTTATAATATGCATTATTTTTTAAATTGGAAAATAAATGTATCAAAATTTGAATATTAATTTTAAGAGAAAAGCTCTTAGGTGACATTTTTTCAATGGTTCTTTCCATCCTGAAAAAGAGGGATATTAGCAGTTCTTGAAGCCCTAGAAATTGACTTCTTCTAGGATTAACTTTGAGAACTCTTCTTAGAGGAAAAGCATCTGTCTCAAGCTGTAGGCTGCTCTACTCTGAGGTGAAAATGAAATGACATATGTGGTCATGAGCAACATCAGATTGTGTTGAAGATCAGAAACAAAACTGCAACCCAATGAAACAGATTGGTAGATAAAATATGAGATCAACAAAGATTCAAGGCATATAGAAATTAAGATGGCAGAGACACAGGGAGGCTGGAAAAAGGTCCAAAGTTTTTGCGAACAGCAGCAAGAAAGATCTTCAAATGAGTCCAAATTACCAGTCAAATTGACTACTTGAAGATTCTGAGGAGCAATGTTTAGAGACTACTGGATACTTGGCACCCACAACAAGACAGCTTGTAGGCCATCATTAATTACTTTTATTCCTTTACTTTCCTGGCATCCTATATGTGACACTATCAGGCTGCTATTTAACAGGATATGGAACAGACTCAGTTCTCTGGCAAGGCATTACCCTAATGTGGATAGATGTGGGAAGTTAAATTCTTTTAACTTGAACAAATGGGTTTCTGAATCATGCTTAGACTTAAATGTTTTGTCTCTAATGCTTTGTAATGTTAGGATTCAGAATTAGATATTGCCCACCCAATTCCACCCATATAAATGATAACTAATGAATATATCTTTCATTCAACAAAGAATTAATGAAAGGTTATAATAATATAAAATGGAGATCAAGATATAGAGACTTTGCCATCAGAAAGCTTATATGTATAGTAGAAAAGAGAAACTAGGACTTCCCTGGTGGTGCAGTGTTAAGACTCCGCCTGCCAATGCAAGGGACACGGGTTCGAGCCCTCGCCCGGGAAGATCTCACATGCTGCAGAGCAACTAAGCCCGTGCGCCACAACTACTGAGCCTGAGGTCTAGAGCCCGCAAGCCACAACTACTGAGCCTGTGCACCACAACTACTGAAGCCCACGCACCTAGAGCCTGTGCCCCGCAACAGGAGAAGCCACCCAGTGAGAAGCCCATGCACCACAAAGAAGAGCAGCCCCCACTCACCGCAACTAGAGAAAGCCCGCGCACAGTGATGAAGACCCAATGCAGCCAAAAATAAATAAATTTTTTTTAAAAAGAGGAGACTAAATAAATTACTAAATAAATAAACATTAAATTTCAGTTATAGAATGTGACAAAATGGAGAGATAATGGGGTATTATGAGAATATGTAAGTGATGATTAAGCTTTATTGAAATTTCTAATCATGGGAACAAGCAGCATACAAATATGGAGGGCTTGGAATTCCTTTAACTATTGCTCAAGCAGATGTTTGTTTCATGGTTTAGACTTGTTTCTTTCAAGTGCAAAATAATTCTACACCAAGAACAAGATTTATTTACTCTTTCTAAATAATCTAGTGCCCTGTCCTCATATGTAGCAACGGTAACTAAATTTAAAATATTGGAGCAGTGCCTTTACTTGGATTCTGCAGTAAAAACTTATGTCCAATGTGGTTCAATAAATGGAGGAAGGCAGCTCAATAACAAAAGACAAACAACCCAATCCAAAAATGGGCAGAAGACCTAAACAGACATTTCTCCACAGAAGATATACAGACTGCCAATAAACACATGAAAGAATGCTCAACATCATTAATCATTAGAGACATGCAAATCAAAACTACAATGAGATATCATCTCACACCAGTCAGAATGGCCATCATCAAAAAATCTAGAAACAATAAATGCTGGAGAGGGTGTGGAGAAAAGGGAATACTCTTGCACTGCTGGTGGGAATGTGAATTGGTACAGCCACTATGGAGAACAGTATGGAGGTTCCTTAAAAAAGTACAAACAGAACTACCATATGACCCAGCAATCCCACTACTGGACATATACCCTGAGAAAACCATAATTCAAAAAGAGACATGTACCAAAATGTTCACTGCAGCTCTATTTACAATAGCCAGGAGATGGAAACAACCTAAGTGTCCATCATCGGATGAATGGATAAAGAAGATGTGGCACATATATACAATGGAATATTACTCAGCCATCAAAAGAAACAAAATTGAGCTGTTTGTAATGAGGTGGATAGACCTAGAGTCTGTCATACAGAGTGAAGTAAGTCAGAAAGGGAAAGACAAATACCGTATGCTAACACATATATATGGAATTTAAGGAAAAAAATGTCATGAAGAACCTAGGGGTAAGATAGGAATAAAGACACAGACCTACTAGAGAATGGACTTGAGGATATGGGGAGGGGGAAGGGTAAGCTGGGATGAAGTGAGAGAGTGGCATGGACATATATACACTACCAAACGTAAAACAGATAGCCAGTGGGAAGCAGCCGCATAGCACAGGGAGATCAGCTCCGTGCTTTGTGACCCCCTGGAGGGGTGGGATAGGGAGGGTGGGAGGGAGACGCAAAAGGGAGGGGATATGGGAACATATGTATAACTGATTCACTCTGTTATAAAGCAGAAACTAACACACCATTGTAAAGCAATTATACTCCAATAAAGATGTAAATAAATAAATGAATGAATGAATGGAGGAAGGAAATTCAACAGCAACTGAGGCTATGAGTGAAACTTGATAAAAGAATTACGTGCTGACATTTGTTCCTGAAAAACATTTGTGAAAAGGAAGGATTATGTTTCTACAGCAACCAACTTTGTTGGGCCCACTAAGCTCTATTAAAAATGAAGAAAGAAACAGAGAGAGATGGAAGTGAAGGACAGAGTGGCGTCTAATGTGAAATAGCATATTAGGCAAAAATTCGGACTGCTGAAGTCAAGGTCATTGGAAGAGGGATAGAAAAATCCCCAAGCTACCCATGCCTATCCAGTTGTGTCCCTTTTAACTTTCTGATCAGTGTTTGATTCCCAATTTTTTTTTTTTTTTTTGGCTACACCATGAGGGATCTTAGCTCCCCCACCAGGGATGAAACCCATGCCTCCTGCAATGGGAGCGTGGAGTCTTAACCACTGGACTGCCAGGGAAGTCCCTACAGATCAGTGTTTAAAACACAAGTGCCAAAAGGGCAAATGAGTAAAGTGGGCCAGGTGATAACTTGTATAAATAAGAGTCCCAGGTTTCAACCAAATGGGGCCTCTACTACTCAACTCTAATCCAGTGTGGCCAAAAAATATACTTAGACACATGAATTTCTATGTGACGTATCTCAGTATTAGTTTCCTTTCACTGCCATAAAAAAAATTACCACAAATTTAGGGACTTAAAACAACCCTCTTTTATTATCCCACAGTTCTGGAGGTCAGAAATCCAGTTATGGCGTAACTCAACTGGGTCCACTGCTTAGAGTTTCTCAAGGCTACGATCAAGGTGTCAGCAAGCTTAAGTTACTTTCTAGAGCTTCTAATGATAAACTGGCTTCCAAGCTCATGCACATTTGGCCAAATTCAATTCCTTGTGGTCGTAGAAGTCCCTATTTCTTTGCTGGTCTTTGCTGCTAGAGGCTGCCCACATCCTTTCTCGTGCTTTCCATATGGCCTCCCTCCTGTAGCAATGAGTTGAGCATTTTTCTAAAGCTTTGGCTGTCTCAGGTGTTCCCTGCTGTCATCTCTCTCTGCCTGTCATCTGGAGGACGTTCTTTGTTTTTAAGGCTTATTGTGATTGGACAGGGCTCACCTGGGCAATCCAGGATAAACTCTTTAGTTTAAGGTCTGGTCCATAACCTTAATTATATCTGCAAAATCCCTTATGCTGTGTAATGAAATATACACAGTCTAAGGAATAAGACATGGACGTCTTTGGGGAGCCATTACTCTGCCTACCACAAGCCCAAATTTAAAACGTTGACAAGTAATGACTAACACCACTTGGGCCAGACAAAACATGTCTGGGGTCCACATCTTGACTTGGGGACATAATTTGTGATCTCTGCTTTAGGAGATACATGTTACTAACGAGACCAATATTGTGCTGTATCTTTTAAAATACAGTGTTCTTTCTTAAGTGAACTGGCATGAAGATAAACATATCATTAAAAAGAAAATGGATATTTGGTTTTATGGATATTTGGTCTTTGCTCCTACATGCATTTGTTAGTACTACATAGAGGTCAAGATCCTTCAGAATGGACTTTGTTAATATTCGAATAATTAAGAATCAACATTTGTTTGTAACCTTTCTCTCTTCTGCAACACTATTAGACTCATTACTATTATGTACGCTGGTTTGAAGGCAGTTTAATTATGTCATTTTCTTACTGGGCTTGATTTATATAATCTAATAGATATTTTTCACTGGGTCAAGAGACACAATTAATATTAACCCAAAGAGTAATTTGTTATTTGTATATTCTCATTAAGCCTATGGCAAAATGAACCATGGAACTATATTAAAGTACGTTTGCATTAAAAGTCTTCCTTAACATTTTATTTATATTTTAAATCTTCAAGCTAAATTTCAATGCAATTTTAAACGCTGATAATTTAAAAAGGAAAATAACGAGTAGGACTGGGGGAGGCCATGGCAATAGAATTGCAGTACCTCTTCACCAATTTGCCCTCACCATAGACAGCTGCCTTTTTTTCACTTTTTTTTTAAAGTTTTATTTTATATTTTTATTCAAGTATAGTTGATTTACAATATATTAGTTTCAGGTATACAGCATTGCTTTAAACATCCCATTTAATGGGAGGCAAGGGTCTAGGCTTGGGAGACAGACCTGGATTGGACTCCAGGATAAAGCACTATCTAGTCAGTTAACTCAGGACAGACTGCTAAACATATCGAGCTACAGTTTTCTCCTCTGTAAAATGATTTACAAAAAAATTTTACCTATTGCTCATGGGGTTGTTGTGAGGATTAAGTGAGATAACTCATGGACAATGCTTAGACAATGCACAATACAAAGTATACTTTCAGCAATATTAATGTAATTCTGATTTTAGCTCAGATAATATGTTTGGTTCATACAGTGAGTCCTACTCATCCAATTTCCTTTGGACAATTCTCTTCTAATTTCTAAATTCCTCTTAAAAATTCAACCTTATTAATTATTACTGCCATTTTTCTCAGGAAACACATTTCCATATACTGAGTTAAGGACTCACATTACTGCATTTAGGATTGGTTTAGTTAATAATATTCTATTTATAAAAATAATTATTACAAAGGCCAAATACAATTGAAATAAATGTATGAAAAGTGAAATAAAAAAATACAAAAATTACACATAAATGCAACTATGTAAAATATATAAAAGGAATATAGACAAGACCTAGAGGCAAATAAAAAATAATTTTGTTAGGGATTATGGGAGGACATCTTTTTTAGTAGTAGGACATCCATGTTTTCAATTAAAATAATAAGTTGTTTAAAATCCTTAAGAATTGTCAACAGGCTTTTAACATGTATATACAGTTGCATAACAAATTTGAAGAATTCATCATTTACAAATAGAATTTTAAAAGGTAAAGGTGACCTTAGAGGCCAGCCAGCCAGGAAGTTTTCACACTATGCTCAGCAAAGCCATTGCAGGTCAATGGAAGTGCTTTGGGTAGAATTACATGGCAAGGTTTTTATAAAGCACAGGGCAAGCAGGCAGAGACCCAGGCCTCTCCAGCACTGCTTCCATTAGTACAGTTTCATTCTTATTTGCTTTACATATTTATATATTTCATTAAAAGAAATGCTGGTTAAGAAAATAAAGCAAAAAATCAAAATCCCCTCATGTGGAAGACAGTCACACACACCAAATATTTCATTTGTTCTCCTCTATTTCTCAGCTTTCTTACAGTTAGAGGGGACCAAGGACTGTTCCTTACCAATGAAATATATCACTTCTAGGATAAGGCAGTAACAAGCTCATACACAATTCCCTACTCTCTCTCTTCTATTGATGAGGTGAGATGGCAAGTGAGGAAGACGCATGTTCCCAATGGCTCAACTCCAAGCCTCCATCTCCTTGCCCAAGTGACTGTGGAGCAGACCGCTCTGTCCGACCACATGGGACATGCAAAATAAGTGAAAAGGTAACTTTGTTGTATTAAATTTTGAGTTACTATGGTTACTTGTTACTTCTGAATAATTTAACCCATCCTTACTAATGCACTCCATTTTAAGATGAGGAAACAGGGTTGCACATAATAGAAGTGAGTTGTTCAAGGTCACTGAGATCTGCACTGAAATCCAAGTTTCTTGACACCCCAATGCAAAGGGGGTATCACTATACCAATCTATAGGGCCTTAGTGAGCACAATGGAATAATGAGCCACGGTGTTGGGGTGGACCTAAAGATCACCTAATCCAAACTCCTCTAAATTCAAGATGACAGAAGGCCATCCAGATGATGGTGAAAACCAGTGACGGCGATCTTACCATTTCCAGGGTTGGTTGATTCCCATGTGATTGTTGCCATTATTAGCAAATCCTTTTCTAAGACATGGCATTGAAAATAATGAAGCAAGGAGAGTGAAGATTTGTTCAAGACTTGTTAAGCAATTAATTTTCGAGCGCTTACTATGTGATAAACACTGCGTTATAGCATAAACAAGTATGTAAGCACTGATGAGTAAACATAGACATGATTCCTACTCTCATGGAGCTTTCAGGCCAGTGAAGTTATATATATATATATATATATATATATATATATACACACACACACACACACACATATGTATATTCATGAAATAGTCACAATATAAATCAATGGTCACAAATTTCAATAAATTCCATGAACCAAAAATCACACAGTATTATGAGAGCACAAAAAAGGGACCCAACTTAGTCTCAGTCATAAGTTGGGAGATGTGAGGCAAGGGAAGACAAGGTATCAAGGATAGCATACACATTTCTGGTTTGCCCACCTTGGTAGATTAGAGTATTATTTGTTGAAACAGGGACACTTCTGGTTTTGGGGAGTAAAGGGGTTGAGTTGAAGAAACCATGTGTTCAATTTCAAAACATCTGGAATGAGAGGCATCAATCTAACTTCCACATACAAAAGAATACATGAGGATGCCAGGAATCTTTGAAGGAGTATCTCTATTAAAATCTAAAAAAAGATGGAACTGGGCATGACAGCATATGCACTCAGCTGGAAGCATCAACCCTCCCTGTCCATTCATTTTCAAGTCACTGGCAACATAGGCAGATGACTGCAGCTGAAGTCCAGCAGCTGTTCCTCCTGTCCCCTCTCCTCTGACATTTGCCAGATGGTGTCATTCTGTGGGTGATCTTTATTAGAGAGCAACCCTGTCAGTGTGGACCTTAAAGAATGGCCTGAGTCAGGAGGTGGAAGTGGTTGCCCTTTTAATTCAGACCTATCTCCTGCCATCCCTTTGGCCAGGTGTGTTCTGGTGCCGAATAAAGTGCTCCCCTATGAAGCTGAGAATCCTCTGAAGCCTTATGATGACATCCCGCACCCTGACGCAATACAACCTTAGCCTTTTCGAGCCTTACCCCTGGAAAACCTACTCAGCTAGCACTACTTGTCAATCAATTATGATTTTTTTTAAAGAAAAAAAAGCTTTAAAAAAAATTCACAGAAAACCTAGTGGACCATCACTGGTCTCTGGAATCTGGATCAATAGAAAGGCAAAAGCTTGAGCTTCAAATGTACCAACAATCTGAGTTATGGAAGCCACCGTCAGTAAGCAGTTGTGGAGCTTTGAGCAAGTGATATAATCATTCTGGGTCTTGGTGCTATTGTGTATAAAATTGGGCTAATACCCAATTTGGGGTTGTCGTGATGACTAATGAATATAAGGGCTTATTTATGCATTGTATTTGGAAGTTTAATGCATTTATAATCCATATTATTTTACACATTGAGTTGTTTCTGCCTAATACTATAAAAAATAGTAGCTACCTTTTACTAAGTGCATACTGTGTACCAGGCACTTTCTTAAATGCTTTCTGAATATCATTTTATTTAATGTTAACAAAAATATGTGAGGTATTTACCATTAATAACCTCAGGGTTTTTGTAGATGAGAACACTGAAGCAGAGCTGCTTACTCAAGGTCACATAGATTACAAATGAGGGCAGTGAGATTTGAACCTAAGCAGTCAGATTTCAGAAGTCATATTCACACCTATCATGCTAGGGTACCAAGGATAAAAGAATGCAGTGTGACTAAGAAGCAGATAGACCTATGTACTGCACACCTCTTTTTTTAGGGGCAATATTAATACTTGAAAATGTTTCTATAAAATTGCAAGTGCATCCCTCCTCAGGTGGGCTAGATGGGGAGAAAGCCCTGTTACAGGGAAGATGGGAGATGTGAGGCAAGGGTTTGTGGGAGATTAGCAGCAGGATGAATATTTTGACTAGCTAAAGACAACCTGATGGCTTTAAGGTGTAGCTGGAAGCATACTGAACTAGAAGCCAGGAGATCTAGGTCCTAGTTTCAGCTCTGCCACTAACAAGCATCTAGCATTTCACCTCACGTAACCTATCACACTATCTTGGTGTCCTCATCTAAAATGAAGAGTTGGGTCTAGCACTAGACCAAATTAATTTAGACAGTCTCTAAAGATCATCTCAGTTCTAATTTAATTGTATTATTGTATTAAAATCCAAAAACACCATCTTTAGCCACAAAGACCACCAGCAATATCTTTTAATCTTAGAAACAGGATTTTTTTTTTTTTTCAGTATGTGGGCCTCTCACTGTTGTGGCCTCTCCCATTGCGGAGCAACGTTGCGGCACTCTGGACGCGCAGGCTCAGCGGCCATGGCTCACGGGCCCAGCCGCTCCACGGCATGTGGGATCTTCCCGGACCGGGGCACGAACCCGTGTCCCCTGCATCGGCAGGAGGACTCTCAACCACTGCGCCACCAGGGAAGCCCCAGAAACAGGATTTTTAATTAAATTTTTCAGTAAGTTAAATGAATGCATGTTATACTACTTGATTCAAGAAAACTGGATAGATATAACTTTGACTGAGGAATTGAATACCCATGTGTCAGTTTGTGACGTGCCACTAGCTGTAGAACTCTTGGGCCAGCCCATACTTGAACGTAAAGCTCAGTATTTTGACCAAAAGGGGTAATTTTCACATTCTTTTCCTGATATAACATTATCCATGGTCCAGTTTCAACCAAATTAATAATCTCTTGGAAACGCATTTGTTATATCGATTTTACCATTTATGAAAAGCACCTTATGTGAAGAAAAGGGAACCCTCCTGTACTGTTGGTGGGAATGTTAAGTTGGTGCAGCCACTTTGGAAAACAGCAAGGATTCCCTCAAAAAACTAAAAATAGAGTTGCCACATGATCCAGCAATCCTACTCCTGGGCATATGTCCATACAAAACCGTAATTCAAAAAGATATATGCACCCCTATGTTCATAGCAGCACTATTCACAAAAGCCAAGACATGGAAACAACCTAAATGTCCATTAACAGATGAATGCATAAAGAAGATGTGGTACATTTATACAATGGAATACATAAAAAAGGACAAAATAATGCTACTTGCGGCAACATGGATGCAACTAGAGAGTATCATACTAAGTGAAGTAAGTCAAAAAGTGATAGACAAATACCATATCACTTATATGTGGAATCTAAAATATGACACAAATGCACCAATCTATGAAACAGAAACAGACTCAACAGACAGAGAGATCAGACTTGTGGCTGCCAAGGGGGAGGAGGAAGAGGAATAGGGGAGGGATGGACTGGGAGCTTGGGGTTAGCAGATGGAAACTGTTACATATAGAATGGATAAACAACAAGGTCCTGCTTGTTGTTTCCTACAGGGAACTATATTTGATACCCTCTGATAAACCATAATGGAAAAGCATATAAAAAGAATGTATATATATATGTATAACTGAATCACTTTGCTGTACAGCAGGAATTAACACAACAGTGTAAATCAACTATACTTCAATTAAAAAAAAAAGAAAAGCACCTTAAAAAAACATCCATTGTTTTCTGAAGAAACAAAGCTCTGAGGATTCTCAGCTGGTGACTATGTAGCACAAATCTGCCATTAACAGACAGAAAGCCTCTGGTATTGCTTCTTTTCTGAAGGCGCACAGCTAAGTGGTGGCTGAAAGTTCCAGGAGTTAGCCTCCTGACTTTCTGACTTGTCTGGGTAGGAAACTTTCCACTACTAGTAATTAGTACCCTCTAGACATCTGTTTCCCTGGGGAAAAAAAAAATACATAAGCCACAGAAAGATTAAATCTAATTATTATGATTTCCATTTCTGGGGCAAGGCCTTTTCATAAATAATTTTGTCTTAGTGCAACACTGGCAAATTTTAAGCACTGGCCCTATCATTCATAATAATGAGTAGATTTATAACCCCCAAACTCATTAGCTACAGAAGGCTAATTAGGACTTTAACCAGAAACACCATTACGTGAACTGCCCATTGAGGTAACCACAGTATCTTAGCTTTGAAAACACCCACTTCTTACCAAATGAACGCCATATCCAGACCCCAGGGTAAAAGTGAAGTAGTGACTACAACTCCAGGAAAGAGGAGTTTACAGCTCCTGAAGAAGTAACCCTCAGACAGAGGCTGGTTTCTGAATTCCTGAGGATGTATATACTTACAACATGTGTGAATGGAAATCATGACAGAATAAAATACTAGAAAGAGCACTGGATAGGCATGAGAAAGACCTCAGGCCTAATTCTGGCTGAAATACTGCCCATTCTCTCAGCTTGATTTCCTCTCATTTAATATGAGAATATTGAACTAAATACACTCTAAAGCCATTACTAACCACCTAATATGATGGAAAGGAATTAAGGCAGAGGCACATTTTACCTCCTGTTTCATAAGATGCGTTTATTTCATTAATTTAATTTTATTTATTTTATTCACACACTCCACTTACATGTGCCAGGCACTGTTCTAAACTTTTTACAGACATCATCTCATTTAATCATCACAGAAATGTCTTAAAATAGGGAATATGACTCTACCTTAAAGACAAGGCAACTGGACCATAGAGAAAGGTTAAATAATTGGCGCAAGGTCATCCAGCTAGTGGTTCTCAATCCATGTACTATGAAGCGCTGGTGGGCCACAGGTTCTTCACGACCAAATGCTGATCAAGGTGGTAATTTGATCTAATTACAATTGGTATGTACTTTTACTAAAATGTCTGTCAGAAGAAGTAGCTACTTGAGTGTCTTGTGTGATACGGAGATTTTTCATTTTTGAAAGATAACTATCAATATTGGAAATTATATTTTTAACATATTTTTTTGCTTTTTAATTTTCCACCTCTTGTCAGTAAGTACAAACTCCATAAAGACAGAATTTTCTCTTTTACAGTATTCTATCTCCAGAACCTAGAATGAATATATAAATGAATGAATGAGAATCTCTTTACTCAGTGATTTAATAGATTATATTTGAAGAAACACATTATGAGGAAAAAAATTTGGAAATAATTATATAAATAACACTGCCAAAATACCTATGTTATGAAAAGTCATAAAATTCAAGCCACATCTCTTTCAACAAAGAAATCTACATATACAAATTCTTAATCAACCCTACCATAAATCATCTTCATTAATCAGAATTCAAATACTTTAACAACTTTTTATTACTTCAATAACATATGTTGTTTGCTATATCGCTTACTGTGTTTGACTACCCCATGTCATCTCTACCCCTAATCATTCCTCTAAGCTAATAATGATAAGCTCATCCCTTTTCCAATAACTGGCTCAAGAACAGACTGGTCATATAATGCTCTTCATACATGAGTAGGAATCTGTTGGATGGGACTCTGAAATACCTCCTCTCTTTTACTGACTGCATAGACAGATATACTGTATCTTCTTATCCAGTCTAGATGTGGTGGAACTGCTACCACCATTCTGAAATGGGATTGTAGAAGAGAGAGATGGAAAGGAAAGGATCCTGGATGATATCACTGAGCCACTGAACAAACATCCCCTGCAAACTACCTTACCTCAGGCTTTCTAGTTATGACGGCAAGGAATTTCTTTATTGATTAAAGCAGTTGTAGTTGAGTTTTTTCAACATGCAGACAAATTTATTCAGACACCCCTACAAAAGAATATTCTTTTAATTACCACTGCTATCCAGCACACTCTTTCCTATGATAACAGGTAAGTTCAAAAGACTGAAACAACTGGTGGCAAGAGAACTACTTCCCTATCCTAAGCTGTCCTCTGTAGCTTTCACTATTAACTTTCACTTCATGGAGGCATGAGTCTCCGTCTGATATTTTCCCATCAAACACCAAGGAGTCTTGCTTCCTCTATTTTCATCAATCCAATGTTTGTAGATGGTCATTAAATCCTGATACTCTGAATTCTCTTTGACCAACTGATACAACTCTGATCTTTACCACATCAATACTCTCACTCACCAATGATAGTGTTGGCATTTGATGTTTGGCTGATAGGATCCCAAACTTTATTTGTACATTGACTAAATATGCTACAGTTGCTTTTTTGATGTTTTCAATATGTCTTGGTAGCCCTAAATTGGCCAAAATGGGAAATAAGAGGTGAAAAAGCAAGATGACGTTACATAATTAGTTTGGAAAAAGGGAAAAGAGGTAAAAATATTGTCTCTTTTTATTAAATAAGGAGCTTCTGCACTCATTATACTCATCCCAAACCAAGCAATTTAGTCCAACTTAGCAATATGGCAGGAGCCAAACACTTCACTCCAAACTTCAAGGCTTTCAACTAATAGTAATTTTTCTCCTTATTTCCTCTTCATAAGAAACTTACTTTTGATTACATGTCAAAGCTGTTTCTGACTCTGCCAAGTCCACCTCCCTGCTAACTCTTGTTACCTCCTAACTGTATCATTTAACATGCTTTTCTTTCCATCTAAAAAGCATTATCTCTGCACAAGCCCAGCATATATTCCTCTTTCCCAATCCAACTGATGACTAATAAGATAAAATGAAGGAATGTGAACAATATTGGAATACTGGAAACAATGAATATGTCCAACAAATGAGATTAGCTAGCTATGGAATATGTGTATTGTGAACTAATATGCAACTAGCAAAGGCATTCTGTACAAGAGTATATATAATAAATCCATATGTGGAAAAGAGAGGTGCAAACATCATAAATTCACCCACTGATAACATTTAATAGGCTCCTTCTATGTGTCACCTATTTGTCATATGATGATGAACAAATGGCACACACTGCCCACCTTTCACAGGCTGGTCAAAGTGACAAATATTAGTCAAATAATTACATGATATAAAGGACAGCTTACATGGACCTATTACTAAGTATAATAAGGATACTTGACTCAAATGAAGGTCCAGAGACTAAGCAGAGATTTGAAGCATGGCTTGAGGTTAACTTGGTAAAGAGGGGATGGAAGAACATTCCAAGAGGAAGTAAGAACAGGAGAAAAACAGCTTATGATAAAAAAAAAAAGAGAGAGGATACATTGCAGAACACAAAATAGGGCCAGTAGAGTTGGAGAGCCAAAGGAGTGGAGGGAGCAATGCTACCTCACATGGATGAATGGATCATGATACTGCAAAAGCTAGGGGCCTTCTTCACACAGACTAAAATGTGTCAAATGCTTCCTGGAGCTGTACAGTATGCAACATACACAACTACACACAGCAGCCTTGAGGCACAGTGTGACTGATGCAAGATGTTGCTAAAAAAGTAAGATGTTGCAGGGTCTTAAATCTATGATAGATTTATCTTCACCTGAAGTGTAAAGGGAAGCCACTGCATGGTTTAAGGATCAAATGTGCAGTTCACAAAGATCACTAGAGTGATAGAGAATAGTTTGCAGGGCAAAGTGTGGATGGGAATTAGAGCAGTTGGAAGGTCATTGTAGCAGTGCGAGTGAAACGTGGTGGTAAGGTGACCACTGACAGTCACAGTTGTAGTATAGCTGAAAATAACTCTGTAGATCTGGGAGATATTTTAGTAATAAACTCACCAGGATTGGGGTGGACTAGATATGAGGACAGAGGAAAAGGATTTTTTAAAATGACTCCATGTCCTGCTTATATAACTAGAATCTACTAGTTGAAGGTGTTGCATTCACAGAGATGGGAAAGACCTGAAGAGGAGCATGTATGGGGTTGAGAGATTGTAGAGTGTCATCACATGCTGTAGGACCCTATTTTTACAAAAGAACCAAGAACACATGCTCAGAGAGGGACAAGGTTTTGAAGGAAGTGAAGTCAAATATTAACACTTAAATACGCACAGTGACAACAGAGAGGACCACCACATCACTGCATGAGCAATATATTTAAAATACTTTATAGTTGTTTTAAAGGCTTTTTCAAAACATGCCATTGCAGTCTTTGTGCTGTACTCAGGCTACCAGTTACTACTCTGTGACTTCCCCTCTGACAGTCGTGTAGTCTGCTATAGAAGAACTTATAAATTCTACACTTTCTCATGCTTTGCTGCATCACTGATGCCCTAGTGGGCTGCAAGCCCCTACAGGGGAGAAACTAGTTTCTCCTGGCTTCTTGCGCTCTCCGCCACAGAGCCTAGTTCAGGGCCTGACGTTCAGAAGCACCCCATGCATATTACAAATTGACTTTTTAATCTACTTCCACAGTTACACTGGAAACATCAGTGAGGGATTGTTCAAGCTCCATCAAGGGAACACCCAGTGCAGTTTAGTTCAGCATATCATAAAGCACTCTGCAAAAACAAAAGAGGAAGAAATGAAGATCTGGCTGTGGAGAGGACAAGTTCATAATTTGTGATGTGCTCCCAACCAGAATTTACTCCCAGGATGTATGGAATGGCATACAAACCAATAAATCACTATTCACTCACAGAGTCCTGACCAGCTCAGAGCAGTCTGATCATCTACTGCCTTTCATTCAACTCCCCGGTATAACTTGGGAAATTAGCAATGAGGTCTGGCCTAAGTGTAGTTCACACGTAGTCAACTCTAATAATGCATATGTTATGCTTCATTTCCACAATCTGTTACACCTATTTCCACTGGTTGATTTTACCTTTTATTATTGTTTCAATGTTATTTCAGGAGCTAAGATGAATTGATGCCTTAGCAAACTTATCCACTGGCTCATATACTTCCTGAACTTTTCTGAACTGATGAAGGACCAAAGGAAATAATCCCTACCTCCCAATAGGCCACCTTACAGCAATCATTTTCACTATACACAACCCTATTAAAAATCTCCAGGTGTTTTCATGATTTTAAAGCAGGATGAAAACATAAAACCAAAGGAAGAATTAGAGATCCTGGGTGCTTCAAAAATGTGTTCCAAGGTCAGTGGCATAATTCTAGCATTTTCCCTCGTCCTCAAACCTAAAATACTGGCTTCTGGGAAGCTCCAGGACTCTGACAGAAGTTAAGGCATGGCTTTTCCAAAAGATGGTTCTTTCTCATATTTTGTCCTGAGAAACTGGTAAAACTTTTACTGCAGAAAAGGCATCTCCAGAAAAAAAAATGCAATAAGATGTGCTGCTATTAATTTTCAGGAGACCACATAGAAGAGCTATTCTTACATTTTTTGGTCCCACAATCCCTCTACATCCTTAAAAATTACTGAAGACCACTACAGGCCTTTGTTTATGTGGATTTTATCTATTTATATTTAGATTTCAAAACAAAAAGTGAGAAATTTAAAAATATTTGTTTAATTCATTTAAATAACCTATATAACATGTTCACATGAAGAGCATATTTTTATAAAAATAATAAAAAGTAATTTTAAAATAACTTAATGGGAACTGTCTCATTATTTCCCATTTTTGCAAAACTTATCAATGTCTGGCTTGATAGAAGACACCAGAGTTCTATTTTCCTCTGAATTCAATCTGTTGTGATTTGTTGTGATGGTTAAAGTATGTGTAGGAAACTCAGCCTCTCACAGATAAGAGAGTTTGAAAAATGGTACCTCAGGTGAAAAACAGCTAGTTCTACCTGCAACTCAAACAACGACCATACTTGAGTAGACAGTGCAAGTGCTTTATGTGCACATCTGATTTTGTCACACAGAGTGTTAAAAAGATGTGTACTCAAAGGCTGAGATTTACTAAAATTATCTTTTTTTTTGGTTCCTTACGGATGTAAACTGAACTTTGTTTTTTTAAGATTTTACTTTTTTAAGCAGTTTTAGGTTCACAGCATAATGAAGAGGAAGGTGATGAGACTTCCCATATACTCCCTGACACATGCACAGGGCTCCCTAAGCACCACCACCATTATCAGCATCTTCCACCAGAGTGGCACTGTTATTACCATTGATGAACTATACTGATACATCATAATCAGTCAAAGTCCACAGTTTGCCCTAGGATTTACTCTTGGTGTTAATACATTCTGTGAGTATGGACCAATGTATAATGACATGTATCCATCCTTATAGTATCATACAGAGTATTTTCACTGCCCTAAATATCCTGTGTCCCATCAATCATCCCTCCTCCCACAGTCAGGCCCTGGAAATCACCGATCTTTTTTACTATTTCCATAGTTTTGCATTTACGTTCATGAGAGATACTGGTCTGGAATTTTCTTTTCTTATAATGTCTTTGCCTGATTTTGGTATTAGGTTAAAACGGGTCTCACAGAATGAGTTAAGAAGTATACCACCTGCTTCCATTCTCTGAATGATACTGTAGAGAATTGGTATAATTTTTTTCTTGAACGTTTAGTAGAATTCACCAGAATTCACCCATCTGAGCCCAGTGCTATTTTGGAAGGTTATTAATTATTGATTTAATTTATTTAATAGAGATAGGCTTATTAAGTTTGTCTATTTTGTCTTGTGTGAGTTTTGGCAAATTGTGCTTTTCTAAGAATTGGTTCATTTCAGCTAGTCTACCAAAATGTGAGCAAAGAGTTGTTCATAGTATTCCTTTAATTATCCTTTTAATGTTCGTAAGTGCTGTAATGATGTTCCTCCTTTCATTTCTGTTTTAGTAATTTGTGTCTGCTCTCTTTTTTCATAGTTAGCCTGGCTAGAGGTTTATCATGTTATGGGTCTTTTTGAAGAACAAGCTTTTGGTTTCATTTATTTTCTCTATTGGTTTTCTGTTTTCAGTTTCATTCATTTCTGTTGAAACACTTATTTCTTTCTTGCTGCTTCTTTTAGATCTAATTTGTTTTTCCACTTCTAGTTTCCTAAGGAAGAAAATTAGATTATTGATTCTAGATTTTTCTTCTTTTATAATATATGTATTCAATGTCATAAGTTTCTCTCTCAGCACTGTTTTTACTGCATCCCACAAATTTTTATAAGGTTTGTTTTCATTTTCATTTAGTTCAAAATCTTTTTTCCTTGAGATTTCTTCTTTGAGAGCCATGTGTTATTCAGAACTGTGTTGTTTACTCTCCATGTATTTTAGAAATTTCCAGTTATCTTTCAGTCATTGACTAAAAATTTGTTCCATTACAGTTTGAGAGCACATACTCTCTGATTTCTATTCTTTTAAATTTATTAACGTATGTCTTAGGGCCCAGAATGTCATCTAACTTGATGAACAGTCCATATGAGTTTGAGTAGAATGTGCACTCTGCTGTTGTTTGACAAAGTAGTCTACAGATGTCAATTATATCCGGTTCATTGCTGGTGTTGTTAAGTTCAACTATGTCCTTTTTTTCCCCACATATTTATTGGAGTATAAATGTTTTACAATGTTGTGTTAGCTTCTGCTGTACAACAAAGTGAATCAGCTATATGTATACATATATCCCCATATCCCCTCCCTCTTGAGCCTCTCTCCCACCCTCCCTATCCCATCCCTCTATGTCATCACAAAGCACCAAGCTGATCTCCCTGTGCTATGCAGCAGCTTACCACTAGCCATCCATTTTACATTTGGTAGTATACATCAATGCTACTCTCTCACTTCATCCCAGCTTCCCCATCCCCCCTGTGCCCTCAAGTCTGTTCTCTACATCTGCGTCTTTATTCCTGCCCTGCCACTAGGTCCATCAGTACTCCTTTTTTAAATTGCATATATATGCATTGGCATATGGTATTTGTTTTTCTCCTTCAGACTTACTTCACTCCGTATGACAGATTCTAGGTCCATCCATCTAACTACAAATAACTCGATGTCATTCACTTTTATGGCCGTGTAATATTGCAATGTATATATGTGCCACATCTTCTTTATCCAGTCATCTGTTGATGGACATTTAGGTTGCTTCCATGTCCTGGCTATTGTAAATAGTGCCACAATGAACACGGTGGTACATGATTATTTTGAATTATGGTTTTCTCAGGGTATATGCCCAGTAGTGGGATTGCTGGGTCATATGGTAGCTATGGTAAGAGATCAAGCAATGCCAAGTCTGATGTTTCTGTATGCAAAAACGATCACTCCAAATCCAATAGAAGGGCTGACCAGAACAAATGTGAATGTTTGCATATTCAGCTTTGCTGAGTACACACTGAGAACATCACCCTAGAAACATTATTACACTCTCAGCTATAAATCTGGGGTGAAATTAAAAGGGGAAAAGAGAAAACATGACATTTACCTTTATTTTACAAAGAGTAAACCGTCTTTGGTTCAACTGTCATGCAAAGTGACAGAAGCCAGAGTATTCTGAGGTGAAACTGGCTCAAAGAAACAGAATACTGAAAGGAAGAAGAGGAGTTTAAATCTGTGTTCCATGTGCTAGGTACCTTCCAGAATATCACGAGACAGGGAAGAATAAGAGCAGCCATATTTATTGAGCGTTTGCTCTAAGCATGATTCTGTCCTTCATGTGCCTGTTCATTTTATAGGGAAGGAAAAGAATATATACAAGAGATATAAGAATCCAATAATAAAAATCACTAGTGGCAAAATGCATTGTTTAACTCTACAATACTCCGAACTCAGACTTCACTTTCTGGGTTACTTAACAAAACTGTCATTCCATGCAGGTATCAGAATTTTTATTTATCTCTCTCTATATATATATCTATTATGTACGTTTAATGTTAAATAAGTTTATATATCTAGATATATAGATAGATAAGCATATATAAAGACATACATACATATAAATATATGCATATTTATATAGCGATAAATAAATAGATATGCATACATATATTAATGTACATATGTGCATATAGAGATAGACAGAGACAGAAAGACAGAGCGAGGCAAATAGAAAAGACTTTGTAAATCTTTAAACTCATCCCATAGTTCCATTGCCTGAGTCAGGGGAAAAGACACTGGGCCACAGCTCCTTTTCATTAAAACTGCATTTGAACTATTATATTTGGCCTAAATGTGATTATCCTCTTTTCTCAAATGAATTTGGTCCTTGTGAAAAAAATATGGACTGTCAGCACTGGATCACAACCTTGAGCCCACACTGAGCACACTTTATCAAAAAAAAGTGTTAACTATGTCTGCAGGAATTTTAGAGATATAATATGCTTCCACAAATATAAAAATAAAATTTAGATGTTGTGACAATAGAACGGCATTAAGGAGGAGAGTGTGGAGATGTCTCTCTAACATCTAACATTGAGGCTCTTAATCATTAATGAATGTACACACAAAAAAAATGGGGCCATAGGGAACCCAACTGACCAGAAGCCTCCTGTTTAGGCAAACCAAACCAGGCCCTAGTTATAACAAAATTTTTTAAGTAAGGTTGTATAATGACACTTAAAAACAATCTGAAGTGCAATAAATTAGAGAAAGACATAATGTATGGTCTCACTTATATGTGAAATCTAAAAAAAGCAAACTCATACAAACAGAGAACAGATTGGTGGTTGCCAAAGGCAGGGGGCTGGGGTATGTAATGTACAGCATGGTGACTATAATTAACAGTACTGTATTGTATGTTAGAAAGTTGATGAAACAGCAGATCTTAAAAGTTCCTACCACAAGAAAAATAATTGCAACTATGTGAGCATGAACACATACCAATTTGATGGGAAATGACTAGAAATAAACTGGAACTCATTTAACTCTTTGAGCCTTGTAAGATTTAGAAAGTCCTTGAAATAAGAAGGAAAGACTATCTCTGACAAGTGTTTAGAGTAGAAGGACCATGAAGGCCCACATATATCTCACATCCACTAAATCTCTCACTACTAAATTCCATTTACAACCTCAGTGAGTCTAATATAATCATTCTGATATTCTTGGGTGGTAAAGTAGGTATGTCAATCCCTGGATTAACTGGAATAATTTTAAACTAAAAATAACTATAGGTATAAAAGTAATTATATGTGTGGTGGTCAACGGTTCCATTGTAAGTACTTGTGGGGAGATTTTTGTTTTATTTTAACATATATTCAAATCTATCAGAAACTTGTAATGCTTATAATTATATTTTATATCAAAGCTATTTATATCCAATAATTAATATTTAATTTCAAAAAAATGCATAAGGGAAAAAACACATATCAAGATATCAAAAATCTCAAATTACCAATGGCATTTTTTACAGAACTAGAACAAAAAATCTTAAAATTTGTGTGGAGATGAAAAAGACTCTGAATAGCCAAAGTAGTCTTAAGGGAAAAAAAACAGAGCTGGAGGAATCAGGCTCCCTAACTTCAGACTATACTACAAAGCTATAGTAATCAAGACAATATGGTACTGGCACAAGAACAGAAATATAGATCAATGGAACAGGATAGAAAGCCCAGAGATAAACCCATGCACCTATGGTCAACTAATCTATGACAAAGGAGGCAAGGATATACAATGGAGAAAAGACAGTCTCTTCATTAAGTGGTGCTGAGAAAACTGGACAGCTACATGTAAAAGAATGAAATTAGAACACTCCCTAACACCTAACAGTTTATACACAAAAATAAACTCAAAATGGATTAAAGACCTAAATGTAAGACCAGACACTATAAAACTCCTAAAGGAAAACACAGGAAGAACAATCTTTGACATAAATCACAGCAAGATGTTTTTTGACCCACCTCTTAGAGAAATGGAAATAAAAACAAAAATAAACAAATGGGACCTAATGAAACTTAAAGGCTTTTGCACAGCAAAGGAAACTATAAACAAGACAAAAAGGCAACCCTCAGAATGGAAGAAAGTATTTGCAAACGAATCAATGGACAAAGGATTAATCTCCAAAATATACAAACAGCTCATGCAGCTCAATATTAAAAAAAAAAAACCCAATCAAAAATTGGGCAGAAGACCTAAATAGACATTTCTCCAAAGAAGACATACAGATGGCCAAGAGGCACATGAAAACCTGCTCACCATCACTAATTATTAGAGAAATGCAAATCAAAACTACAATGAGGTATCGCCTCACACCAGTTAGAATGGGCATCATCAGAAAATCTACAAACAACAAATTCTGGAGAGGGTGTGGAGAAAAGAGAACCCTCTTGCACTGCTGGTGGGAATGTAAATTGATATAGCCACTATGGAGAACAGTATGGAGGTTTCTTAAAAAACTAAAAATAGAATTACCATATGACCCAGCAATCCCACTACTGGGCATATACCCAGAGAAAACCATAATTCAAAAAGACACATGCACCCCAATGTTCACTGCAGCACTACTTACAATAGTCAGGTCATGTAAGCAACCTAAATGCCCAGTGACAGATGAATGGATAACGATGTGGTACATATATACAATGGAATAGTACTCAGCCATAAAAAGGAACGAAACTGGGTCATTTGTAGAGACGTGGATGGACCTAGAGACTGTCATACAGAGTGAAGTAAGTCAGAAAGAGAAAAACAAATATCATATACTAACGCATATATGTGGAATCTAGAAAAATGGTACAGGTGAACTGGTTTGCAAGGCATAAATAGAGACACAGATGAAGAGAACAAATGTATCAACACCAAGGGGGCAAAGGGGGTGGTGGTGGTGGGATGAACTGGGAAATTGGGTTGACATATATACACTAATATGTATAAAATAGATAACCAATAAGAACCTGCTGTATAAAAAATAAATAAAATAAAATTTTTTTAAAAGATATCAAAAATCTTAAAGGGACAATATCCCAAGAGATTTTTCATTTTCTTTTGAAATGAGGTAAAAGGAGTCTTTTTTCAAAGTCTTACCTCATCATTTGACAGCAATATCCAGAGATACCAATATACCTTGATCAAGCTGAGCAATAAAGAATATTCCCAGGTTTATGGAAAGAGGCATATTTGATGGACTCTTACTATATGAGTGCTTTAGACAAATAACATTGCATATAAGAGCAATACTGATTGAAACTTTTTTTAAAATAGTAAAACATTGGAAATGTAAAGAAGTAAAGTTCAATACAAATAATGACCTTACCTCCCACTTGAGACAATACTGTTATAATGGACACTTTTTAACACATTATAAAGCAATATCGATTTTTTTAACACCTTAAGCTTGTTGAATTCGGGAAGATAAAATAAATTATACTTCAAACAAAAATTATTTGTGAAAACAGAAGAAATACTGACCCAAAATACTGATTTTTGTAAAGTTTAGATAATCTTCTAGTGACAAACTGTGGGCTATGTTAGAGATGTTTTCTGTAAATTAACTTCAGAGAATTTTTCTATAATTTTGCCCTTGTGCCTGTCCTTGGGTGAAACAACAGACTGAAGGAACCATATATGTAACCCAGCAAACTAATTTGTATTCACTTCTTTACAAAAAAAATATTAGAGTACCAGCTATGTGTCAGGCATTTGAGGCTTCCTGCTGGGATTAAATACATGATGCATGGTTAAATATTCAGGAGTTACTATATTGTTTTAAAAGTTGAAATAATAGTTAATATTACACATTAAGTAGAGCACATCCTTATAAGGGTGAAGAGTACAATATACAGTGAAGATGTAACTATGGTTTACCTATGGGCAAACTACTATAGTAACACAACACTTAGGGTCAAAACATCTGGGTATGCAGAGACAAACAGGTGTTAAGGAGCAAGGTGTTTTAACACAGTTCTCATTCTTTATGTGAATAAAATAATCAAAAGTGACATAAGAGAGCTGAACAAAAGAAAATTAATAAGAACTGAACTCTGTACTCTGGAAAAAAAATAGTGCATTTTCTTTTCAAATATCCATGAAATAGTAATCAAATTTTGATCATATATTTGGTCACAAGGAAAAAATTAATTTTTTTAAAATGAAAAGCTTGACAAATGACATTCAATGACTATAATCAAATTTTAAAAAGCAACAGATACTTATTTACAAAACAGACTTGCAGACATTGAAAACAAATTTAGGGTTACCAAAGGGAAAGGGTAGGGGGAAGGATAAATTAAGAGTTTGGAGGGGCTTCCCTGGTGGTGCAGTGGTTGAGAGTCCGCCTGCCGATGCAGGGGACACGGGTTTGTGCCCCGGTCCAGGAAGATCCCACATGACGCGGAGCGGCTGGGCCCGTGAGCCATGGCCACTGAGCCTGCGCGTCCGGAGCCTGTGCTCTGTAACAGGAGAGGCCACAACAGTGAGAGGCCCGCATACCGCAAAAAAAAAAAAAAAAAAAAAGAGTTTGGGATTAACAGATACTATATATAAAATACATAAACAATAAGGATCTACTGTATAGCACAGGGAACTATACTCAATATCTTGTAATAACCTATAGTGGAAAAGAATCTGAAAAAGAATATATATATATATATATATTATATATATAATATATATATATAAAACTGAATCACTTTGCTATACACCTGAAACTAACAACATTGTAAAACAACTACAATTCTAAAAAGCAACAGAAATCAAAAGTAAAAACTATATCCAGACCCTCAGATATTTAAAAACACTCTCCTAAACTTCTTTTGAAGCAAGAAGTAAATAATCTCAATTGCTAAAAAAAAAAAAAATCAGTGGGAATTACCCTTTGTTCCACAATTCATGGGATGTGATCAAAGAACACTAATTTGAAAGGATAAAATAGAATGAGGACAATCACTTGTTTTTTGGTTGTTTTCATCATTACTAAGGAGAGGGGCAGATAGTAAAACAGAACCAGCCAGCCAAACTGACAAAGGGACACAGAGAAGTGGTCTGAGAAGACCTTGGTCATTATGTTGTCATCATCTTAACAGTGATGAGAAGGTGTGCTCTGGGCTCAGTGCCTGGAATCAGATTCTTTTTCTCCCACGTTCTAGGTGAGTGATCACGGGCAAATCTGCCCATCTTTAAATTGGTAATAATAAATACCTTCATGAGGTTTTCACAAAGGGTAAATAAGTTATTCAAGGCTAGAACAGTCCCCAGGACAAAGTTAATTCTCAATGAACATTAGCAAAATTCCAGTGAGGAGAATGGAAAAAATAGGAGGACAAAAGGTATCAAATACTACAAAAAGCCAAAGGGCATAAGAGTTAAGAGGATATCACTGGATTTGACTAGCGGATTGCCACTTGAAATTACAAGAATGCAATTCGAGAAGAGCAAGAGAAGTTAAAGATGATAGACTGCAGGAGCTTATTGTGTTCCCATGTAATGTTTTGGGGAAAAAATTGTCCAGGATGTCTAACAGGCATTTCTTAAAGATTAGTATATATGAATCATTTTGCAAAGCTATTTCAAGATGGAAAAAAAACAGATCATTCCACTGGCTTTCTCTCCTGTATCCTCTGTTGGCTACCTAAAGGCCCATGGGCATGACTCACTCAATCACAATCACGCCATATTCTTTGTTTAGTATAATTACTCCTTAATGTGTTTAACTATCTACTGAGCACCTGTAACATATAACAGTGTCAGCCTTTATGTTAAAATTTAGAAATCAACACATATCAGTCTCAGAAGGCAAAACAGATCTGATTTTGAAGATGAACCAAAAATGCAAATATTTATGTAAAATATACTGATTTTTACGTGTTGGCTCAAAAATACTGAGACCATACAAACCAACAAAATAAAAGGTTGAAAAATAAAATAAAATAAAAGGTTGAGTTCATAATTGATCACTGTGACAATTTAGCTCTTTATTTTTATTTTTTGACAATTTAGTTCTTGTTATCCAATCTCTTATTCTCATTTTTAATCTCTCTCAGTGTTTCCTGTAAAATTCATGTCTTTTTTTGGGGAAAAAAAAAGCCTCTAAAGTACAAGAGATTTAGAAATAAAGGAAGTCAGAGAAGAGTACTACCTGTCCGTAGGGCATTTATTTCATGTCCTTAGGTCATCCCATTTTATTTTCTTCTAGTTCTGAAAATACCATGCTGACCAGATTTCTGATTAAAGGTGGATTTGGACTGAGCAGAAATTTAGAGAACTATATATCAACTGACCAAAATCCTTTTCAGGAATGAAACTGAAGAAAGTACACTTTCCTTTTAGGTGCAATTCTCAGAGGAGTGAAAGTATTTCTTCAGTATTTAGCAATCCCCCTATCTCTTAATTCCAGGAAATCCATTAAAAGACTTTTATAATTATGTATTATAGTTGAATAATTATTATATGCCAGGCATTAGGCTAAAGTGAATACTAGCGTAAAAAAAGAACTATTAGCCATCCTATTTTCAAAAGAGAAAGCAAGAACTCAAAGAAAATAAACAATTTACAATAGGTCACATAGCTAAGCTATAACCAGAGGGGCTGAGATTAAAGCCCATAATTATGTGATAATTCTGTAAGGACTAAAGAAGATAAGTAGGTTGCAAACAACAAAAGACTGTGGAGTAAAGGACAAAAGGAGGAGAAAAGAGTAAAAGTAGCACATAGAAAGGGAGGCAGTGGCAATAATAGATATAACGTCCCACAACCAATAGTCCACCTTTACAGAATTCTGCTTGGTATTTCATCCTGCACAGGAAACAGGAGATGAGCTTTTGGAGGGTGCCTCTTAATAAGAATGATCTCTAACCCACCAAGGACAGCTGACAATAGAATCCAAAGAGATAGCTGAAAAATGTCTGATTGTTCCTGTGGCTTTTTTTTTTTTTCCCTCACTCACTGAGTAGAAAAAAAAAAAAAGCAGCTGGAAGAAAAAATAGGAAGATGTGTGCCATCTTTTCATCTTTGCTCCAAATGGGAGAGGGGGAGGGCTCATTCATACATTCATTGGTAACATCCGCATACTTCCAAAACAGTTCTGGGATTCTCTTTTTTGATGGAATTATAGCATTGTTATTTCTTTAATGAGGTTCATATCAGAAATCTTTGTCAGAGAAGAATTTAGACAATAGCCCAAATGTGCCACAGTGAACGCTGGATGACTAGATAAGGAAATAAGCTACACTATCAGTTATGAAAAAGGGATGAAGAGAGATGCTGATCATTTTTGTAATTAGATTTCTTCATATTTGAATGTAAAGGTATAATCTTTGGATCTTAAAACATAAAAAAAATCAATTAATCAGATTATTTCCTTGGAAATAAATGAGATGCTATGTAAATCAATACCAAAGTTACATAGAAGTCAGGAAATAAAAAGAACAGAGTGCTTCTCTACGGTTTTAATAAGCCATAGCTGGGATATCAATCCATCACTTGCCAAGCCTGTCTAGAATTCATATGAAAATGTTCATAATGAATGGAATCAGTTGAGGAAAGAGGTGTCTGATGTCCATAGTACAGCCTGCCAGGTCATTCTGAGAAGGGCAAAATGATTTAGCCAAGGATTTCCTATATTGCTGGAAAAAACTGCATCACCAATCGTCACAGGCTTAATTGCAATTCTAATCTTTGGGCTATAGAATTCATCTGCTGCTGAGAAACTACTCTGCCATGTGTTTCTAAATCTTGTGACATTTAGCAGTGTTACAAAGATTGCCAAATTTATAATAAATACTGAACTTCAAAAGAAGAGGTATTTTTTAGTCATTTCTTAGGTGTACAAATGCTATACAGAAAATAATTACGTACCTGACAACAATAATATGAGTAATGGAAATGGCTAACTAATTTGTCATTTATTTACTTCAACATTGATAATTTAGGGAAGATCATGTAGTCTTATACTTTTAAATCTAAATTTTTAATATATACTGTAGCCACGTGGGTGTATTATAGTCTGTCTGAGCATTATAAACACAAATGTCTTTCAGGGTCCATACAGGTAAAGTCAAGGAGTAAAGTGAACCCTGCTGGAGAAAAAGCACATGGCCATCTTGGTCTACATTTTTGTCATCAATCTTTTGACAGAGATACAGTGAAGGTAAAAATTTATATACTATAAAAAATATGATCATGAATGGTAAATAATGTTCAATACTAGTGTCAGAGACAAGAGGGAAGCATTTGGACTTTGGCAAAGTGAAGACCCCATATCTCACCAAAGGTGTCAGCTATTCCCCAGTCCTATCTTACCACTGCCTTTGAGAATTTAGGTTCACAGCTGTCCAATCTTTTGATTTTTTATATTTTTGAAAATGTTTCTAAAATATCACGCTAAGACAAACAAAATGCATCTGTGAACTATGTTTAAGTCTAAGTCTGAGGAAGGACAGAGCACAGATAAGACAAAAATCATGCAGCTGTATGTGAACTGGTAAAGTCTGGGCAACACTCCCACTATGGTTCTATTTAGATGTCTAGTTCATTCTCAAGTTCTTCTAGGTTGTGTGCTCAAGGGGGAGGGAGGGCAGGAATGAAGAGGGACATGCAGTCCAGGATTCAGGAAGAGGGGCAGAATGGAATTACTGCAGTTGACTGTGTATACTTGGGTACTGGAATCAAATTTGCTGTTAACTGGCTTTATGACACTGTCTGACTCATTTAACATCTCTGTGCCAGTTTTCTCCTCTTTTGAATTAATGAGAATTACATTAGATAATGTCTAAAATCTTTTCTACCCTGAAACGTTTAGAAGTAGGCAAACTATATCATAGCCTCTCAGTGACACCTAAGGAAGTTGTTAGTCATATTGTATCAAGCCTATAATTTATCTTCAAATCTTCTTTCATAATCTTTTTCACTGAGGTAATTTTCATTTTTAACAATTACCTTTATTTTTATACTTTTATGAGTTTAAAAAATTCTATGTGTGTGCCTTAGGAACAGGCAAACAGATTTAATCTCGTGTATCACGTCTAATATTAAAGTAGCTTCCTGGAGGACTGCATTCAAAAGGACTGTGGGAGTTCTAGAGGTGGTGCATAGTGTCATGCTTGATTAGCAATGTCTGCATAGGCGAGGGAGAATGATTTGATTCTGAATCCTAAGATTTCAAAATTACCTGAACCTTAGATTAAACGTCCAAGATTCATGGCTACTTTTCTCTATATATGTCTTCAAGAACTTTAGAAATAAAATTTTTTAGCCAAAATATCAACCTGCCTCATTTATTTTTTGGGGGGTGGGGTGGGGAGGGCACAGGGTGGTACCTTTTTTCTCAAATCATAAAATACATTATCAAAAACATCATTATTTAAGTTTTATTTCAAAATCCTGGTAATTCATAGGCAAAATATATAAAGTATATGTTGAATTAAAATTAAGCAAAATTAATTCTCCATATCTCAGTTGTATTCTCAGTTAAGTATTTTCCAGCAAATCAGGAACACAGTATATCTTACTCTTCACAACTTAGTTAAATATCAAGGAGAAGAGTGGTATGAAATATACTAGGCCTGTCAAAATTTAGCCACATTTAAGATTCTTATCAGGTCTTTTACACAGGTACATGAAACATAGAATCCAATGTGTATCATCATTGCAAAAGGATTGAATGTTCCAGAAATGTCAGAATTTAAAATGAAAGTAAGATCTTGAAATACTTAAAGGAGGAAAGAGTCTTGTTGCCCAGAAGTTTCAGCAGGGACTTACAGCTAAAGATTTATTCAAGAAATAAACAAGAAGAGATAACTCTTCCAAATGCCATGATCTCTAGAGATACTTTTTTGAATAAGGTTCCTAAATTTGTTCCATTAAAAAAATATATTTCTATTAATAGTATGATGAGATTTTATTGTCTCAAGTAGATTTTTAAAGTTCTGATTTAAAAATGTCCATATGTAGAATTTTAAAAAATAGTTTTATTATTTGTAGTGCTTATTATTAAGTAGAATAGAAAAGGACTACCTAATAGATGTCTTATCACTTCCTTGGTGAAGAAACAATAATAATTTGGAATTTATTCTATTAATTTTCAGTAGATAACTGTGTGCCAATTTAGGGCTTTAAGATTCTGAACAAAATTGTTCTCTAAGATTAAGCATTATCTCCGCAAGTAACCTTCAGGAAGATACCGTTTCCTAAATTGAGGTAAATTCAAATTACCACTGGCTCTGAATTTCTGAATTAGTAAAGAATAAATTATCATGTAGTCATCTTACCACTCAAGTTCTTATTAATAAATATATTTAAAAGAAAAGCAACAACTTTGGGGAAAAGGAAAGCCACACTTTGAAAGGTCAGGTTCTCAAAAACACTTTCCTCACAAAGGTTGCTCAGATGAACATTTTGTATCTCAATTAAATTTCTGCCTGATCTTCAAAACCTGTCTTGTATGTTTGTTTTTCTCCCAAGAGCCAGAGACATGGCTTTTCCAATTACAGCCATGCTTGGAAATCCTTAAATCTCTAAATAAACCCTTTTCTGGATCCCATGGGAAGAATTTGTGTGGTTTGCACAACAACTTTAACTGACACAACAGTTAGGCTAAGAGAGCTGTCAATCCAGAGGCAAAGAAATCCATGCTGCTGAAGAAAATCAGTCCAGCTATTCTGGGGGAAAAAAATCATGTTTCATTTCTCATTCTGGGCAATTCCCCATTGAAAGTAATATGTCTTCAATCTTTGAGAATCTTCTCACTAAAATTCCAAACATTTTTCCAATTTTCCAAATTTCTCTAAATTGTCATATGGCCTGAAAAAAATTCAACCTCTAAAATTTCTCCATGCTAGGAAGTATCAGTATTTTAAATTTATGCAGGTCTTTTATCACCACGAGGTAATTATTACATTCATTATGGAAAAACACCAAGAACAATACCATAGGATGATAGGATTAGTCTTAGCCTTAAAAGGAATTGCATGCCCTGAAGCATGTCCTTAATTATTCAGAAGACCAAGTAATCATCTACATGGAATTTATCAATAAGTAATATGCCTCCCTTAACGCACTTTAACTGAACTCCCCTTTTTATAGTGAATCATCCACATTCAACACCATAAAAGCTTGAAGTTTTAACAAACTTTGATGTGGTATCAACAGCGAGAGCTCAGGCATGTGTCATTTTCTTTATTTACACTCTCCCTTTGGGTCCTCTCATCCAGTCTTAAATCTCTGAATACCAATTATGTGCTACTGTTGTCTCTAAAGTTTATTTCTCTAGCTTGGTGCTCTCCTCTGTACTCCATATCCATTCATTCAACTGCTAATTTGATATTTCCACTTGAATAGGCATCTAATGAACATTTTAAACTTCATGCTTCCAAAAGTCAACTATTACCTCCAAAAGTCAAATAAACTTCTCTAACAATTTATTTTTTCCATTGGGGTAAAAAAGGGCTACCATCTACTCTATGGCACAGATTTTAAAATCTACAAATTGTCCCAGATTCCTTGCCTTCCCTCATTCTCTCCATGCAATCCTCCAGCAAGCCCTGTTTGTTCTACCTGTAAAATATAACTCCAAAGTGCCTACTTCTCTCCACCTCCACTGCTACCATGCTAGTCCAAACCACCACCATCTCTTGCCCAGCAAACTGCAGCAGTCTCTGAAATAGATCACTGTCTTGCCCCTTCTCCAAACCATTTTGCAAGTAGTAGCCAGAGCAATCTTCTGAAACAGAGTATCATTGCATGTCACTAAGCTGAAAAAAAAACCCATACTGACTTCACATTGCATTGAGAATAAAGTGCAAACTCTTTACCTAACGAGGCACTTATCATCTAATCCCTGCCTTATTCTTTGAATCCTTTTTTTTTTTGTCATTCTCTCCCTTGAATACACACTTTAAAAGAGCAGAGACTTTCCTGTCCAGTTTACCTTCAGCCCAGCCCTTAGAATAACGTGTGGTATATAGCAGACTCTGAACATATGTTTCTAAAAAGAATGACTCAGGTTTCCGAAATATGAATACAAATGTATGCATGAAATATGAGGGAGGGAGCAGTGTTGGTCATTATGCTATTAAAATAAGATCATGTAATACACATTTCTGTACCTTTTTTCCCTCATGAAACAATAATTTGAGGGATTTTTTTTCTATTCAGACAATAAAGCTTTAGTTTCTTTTTGTCAATCATGTATGATATTGCATTAAACAACTCAAACATTTTTTCAGCCATAACCCTATTAATGGACATTTTTTTTCACTTTTGCCACTGTGAATAATGTTGCTGTATCCTTGTACATAAAGATACATTTATATGTATCAATCAATGAGACTGACTTCCAAAATCAAGAGAGTTGGGTCAAAATTATATATTTTTGAATTTAAATAAATATTACCAAGAACAAAAGCTGTAGCTTTTTACATTTCAACAGTAAAATATGAGACTATCCTTTTCCCACATCCATTCCATTACTAAGATTTTAAGAAGTTGTTCTTGTATATTTTTTAATTTTTCAATTTTGAATTTTATTGTAATATAATTTATCTACAATATATTTATATGTATTTACAATACCAAAAATATTTTTGTTTTATACATTTACTTTGTTTTTTACCTTTTTCCCTGTTGTTTTTCTTTAGTTTTGCATTTTTACCCTTGATGCAGAAGGTTTTTCCACTGTGAGATTATGGATATAGTCTCCTATATATCTTGCAACATTTTTATTGTCCAATTGTTTAAATTTAAAGTTTTAATCCATATAGACTACACTTTTAAATGTAGTTGGAGATGGAGGGTCCAATATCATTTTATTCTAGAGCTGTTTTGACAATATCATCACTATCCTATTCCCATAGTGAGTTAAGCTATCATTTATATCATATGGTAGTTTATCATATGTATATCATATGTCTCCTTTCTCAAATATTCTGGGATATATTCTTGTCCACTAATTTATTTGCCTTTTCCACATACTACTACCACACTGAATTGGTTGCAGTGACTTTATATTATCCTCTCATTGTTCTTTGGGTATTTGCCAGCATTTATGGTTCCATATAAATTTTAAGATTATCTTATACCAGTAAAAATCCATGTGGTACTCTAATAGGAATTGGATTTAATTTATGTAAATCTGGGGACAATTCATCTTTTCATGAGAAGCCTTCCCGGTTAAGAATATGGTTTTAATGAAATAATGCCACTTGCAGCAACATGATGGACACAGAGATTATCATACTAAGTGAAGACAGAGAAAGACAAATATCACATGATATCGCTTATATGGGGAATCTAAAAAGATGATACAAATGAACTTACTTACAAAACAGAAACAGATTCACAGACTTAGAAGACAAACTTATGGTTACTAAAGGGGAGAGATGGGTGGGAGATAAATTAGGAGTTTGGGATTAACATATACACACTACTATAATTAAAACAGATAATCAACAAAGACCAACTGTATAGCACAGGGAACTCTACTCAATATTCTGTAATAACCTATGTGGGAAAAGAATCTGAAAAAGAATGGATGTATGCATATGTATAATTGAATTACTTTGCTGTATAACTGAAAATAACACAACATTGCAAATCAACTATATCCCAATATAAAATAAAAATTAAATTTAAAAAAAGAATATGATTTTCTTATCCATTCACTAAGATTTTGTTTTATGACTTTCAAAAAGATTTTCTCACATAAATCTTATGTCATTTTTTTCCTGAATTGATTACTAAGTATTTTTCAGCATACTTTTGCTGTAGTTGATTATTTCCAGTACAGATTTACCTGTATTATTCTAAGTATTGCTGCAGTAGGAAAAAATGGGTTTATTTATGATATTTCTTCTCCCCATTCATAGCACCCAATTTTTGTTGAATTCTGTTTTGGTATTTTTTCTTGGTTTCTTGAATTTTATAGAAATACGACATATCAGAAAAAAGACAGAATTTTATTCTAGTTTTTCCAATGTTTATGCAAGAGTTACTAACTTTTACGAACTCTTAAGTCAATGAATAATAATGTTGATAATAAACATGCCTATCTTGTTCTTATTAAATTCAAATAGTTTTATTTTTAACAGTATTAATTTAATGTTAAATTAAAACTACAAATTTTACCTTTTTAGAATTTCAAATATTTGAGAAATGTGAAAAATTATTCATTTCATTAAAACACCTCAAACCCACTATATATCGTTCTCAACAACTACCATGATCTAATTGCAAATGTCTACATACTTTAGTCTTTGGAAAAGAGGTCTATATCATATTTTATTAGTATATTTTTTGGATAAATTACTTATATATAGGAGTTGCATGTGAAGAAATAACGTTGTTGAATTTTGTCAGATACATTTCATACATATTGATATAAACTGTCTACCTTAATGTGTTAATACAATGTACAATAATTATTTCTAGATATTAAAATAAACTTGCATTCCTTAAATAAACTCTACTTTATAACAGTCTATTATTCTTTGACACATTTCTGAACCATTTGCTAATATTTTATCAAGAATTCTGCTCAACATTTAGAATGAAACTGATCTCTAGTTTCATCTTTATACTAGATGTTTATGTATTTATAGTTATTAAAGCAATTTTAGTTTTCACAAAATAAACTGGGAAACAATTCATCTTTATCTATGTCTTGGACTACTTTAAATGCCATTAGAATATTCTGATCTTTAAATCGAACTTAAACTCAGTGGTGAATCCATCAGGTCTTAATTATTGATCAACAGTAAATATCACTACACACTTATTAAATTGGCTGAAATTTAAAAGACTGACAGCATCAAATGTTGGCAAGGATGTAGAGAAACTGCAACTCATACAAAACTGGACGGAATGTAAAATGGGCCAACCTAGTCAAAATAATTTGATAGTTTCTGGAAAAGTGAAACACGTGTCCACCATATAATCCAGATATTCCAATCCAATCCAAGAGAATGAAAACATATTCATGCAAAGATAAGTATGCAGATGATCACAGCAGATTACTTGTAACAGCCAAAAGCTGGAAACAAGCCACTGTTCATCACAAGATGAAAGGATAAACAAACAGGGATACAGGCATACGATGGAATACTACTTAGCAAAATAAAGGAATTAATTCCTGATACATGGAAAAGGATAAAGAAACTCAAAATAATTATGCAGATTTTTAAAAAACAGGTGAAATGATTACATACTGTATTATTTCATTTATATAAAATTATAGATAATGCAAACTAATCTATAGTTAAGGAAAGCGGATTAGTGGTTACCTGAGACAAGAGGGTCAGGGAGTGGGTAAGGGAGAGAGTACAGAGATGCACAAATAAACTTTCATTATCATTGCTGCAGTGACATTTTCATATATATATAGAACATTCTCAAACTGTGCTCTTTAAATATGTATAGTTTATCATATGTCAACTGTACGTCAATAAAGCTGTTTAAAAATTCCTGAAGTTCCTTCCTGGTCTGTAAAGTCATAAAGGATGAGTAACTTGTAGAGACTAAGAGTCAGAGTGAGGCTCTCTGAATCCAGCCTCTTGTTATCCCAGTCTCATCTTTACATCCACGGGACTGTCAAATACATGTCTGCCACAGGTGTCGAACAAAATCTTTACTGCTAAATCTTAAAAATTTCAATGATACGTTATGAAATTAAAGGGCAAAACAAAATAAATAAAAATATTAGAGCATACATAATACATAAAAATATGAATCAACTGGCACTTATTATGTATCACTTAGTATGACAGTAATTATATGCACTTGCGCATATGTATCCTTAAATAAACTCAGTTAATAAAGAGCATTCATCAACACTCACTCCAAACAACCATACTTAATGATATCCTTAAGAATTAAAAGTCTGACTCTTGTCATTAGTTTTTAAAGCAGTGTCTATGAATTTGATTAATAAACTCTAGGTACTGATTACGCTATCTACTCGTGCATGCATTCGTCTACCAAAAACTCACTGTAATTCAGAAACATCATTAATGCTAATGGTCATTGCTGAAAATGAGGGTGTTGTTAATATCATGGCCATCAGCTTTAGCACGTTAAAGATACTTCCTCACACTCCTCCCAGCTTCAGTGACTTAATTTTGTTTTGACAAAATGGGAAAGTATTTAATATGATCTTATTATGATGTATATAGCAGCAGCATTTGAAATAGCAAAGGAAAACCCTTTATTCTCTAAGAGAGGAATATATGAATAAGTTCCATAATTGTAGTACATAATGCAGCTATGGAAAAAATTATGTATATAAATATGAAAACTTTCCAAGTTACATTGTTAACTGAAAAAGGAAATTAGAGAATAATCCTATTTTAAAAGATGAACAAAATCCCTCTACAATGTACATATAGCCTTATTTTAATACTAGAAAAAGTATGAAAAAGTGTTTACAGGGTTTCCCTAGTGGCGCAGTGGTTGAGAGTCCACCTGCCGATGCAGGGGACACGGGTTCGTGCCCCGGCCCGGGAAAATCCCACATACCGCGGAGCGGCTGGGCCCATGAGCCATGGCCGCTGAGCCTGCACGTCCGGAGCCTGTGCTCTGCAACGGGAGAGGCCACAACAGTGGGAGGCCCATGTACCGCAAAAAAAAAAAAAAAGTGTTTACAAAACTGTCAACATCAGTTACCTTAAACTAGATTGCAAAAGCATGGGTAATTTTTTTCCTTATTATTATTACAAAGTAAATATTTTGTTTTAATTTTTATAAAATCTGTAAAGAAATATTATCTCTCAAATACACTTAAAATTTGGAAAGTCCCAGAAGAAGACCTCCCCTGAAAGTAAAAATATCTATATGACATTATTCATTCAAATTAATAAAGTTAGTTCAAGGAACTGTCATATATTGAGAAGACATAGGTATGTTCTCTATTTCTTACAACACTGCAAAATAAGCATCATTATCTTCATTTTACAGGTGAGGAATTTAAGGTTCAAAGAAGATAAGTGTTATTCCCAAACATAGTGCATAATTACCAAATAGCATTAGTTAATTCACACTCAAGTCTGGCTCTAAATCTTGAGCTTTTGACTCTACAATATTACTTTCATATACTTATAGCCTATTTTAAAACACAGAGCATTCTAACACTTCAAATATTATAAAGGACTGAATATTATAGAGCAGACACTCTGCCTTTAGGAAACATTGTATCTTGAGAGAAAGAAGAAACAGTCACTATCTGAATAACATAGTACTCAGTGACCAAGTCGAAATGAAAGAAGCCACATCTATTTCATTCATCTCTGCTTATCTCCATGCCTTTCATACAGTGGATATTTAACAAACATTTGTTGAATAAATAATGTCTTTCACTGTGGAATATAAACGTATTAAAAAGTCTCAAAATATTCAAATGTGTTCTGCCCAAAGGGTATGCAGAGGCTGTGTCAATCCAATGTGGACAAAGCACAAACCATGAAGCATTTCTCTTCACTTAGAGCACTGATACCACTCCAGCAACACAACCTTATGCGCCCTCTTTTGCCAACAAGAGGAGACACTTATGAACAGGCTGGTTGGGGGGGATATGCATTGTCCATGGTCCTGAAACTTGAGCTCTCTGGGTAAAGCTCACTGGCGTCTTTAACTGTTTCTCATTTCAGACTCCCAGAAGCCACATGCCAATTTAATAAAGCTAACTGGCATTTAAAAACAGTTCTAAATATAAGTTATTAGGCCTGAAAATTGATTCAAATGAAAAAAATAAATTTACATGCGTCTCCAGGGGTCTTTCATTCTCCTTAAAAGAATTGTGCCATGGGCCTCCCTGGTGGCGCAGTGGTTGAGAGTCCGCCTGCCGATGCAGGGGATACGGGTTCGTGCCCCGGTCTGGGAGGATCCCATATGCCGCGGAGCGGCTGGGCCCGTGAGCCATGGCCACTGGGCCTGCGCATCCGGAGCCTGTGCTCCGCAACGGGAGAGGCCACAACAGTGAGAGGCCCGCATACCGCAAAAAGAAAAAAAAAAAAAAAAAAAAAAAAAAAGAATTGTGCCTGTTTTCCAAACAGTAAGAGTTGGTATTAGATTACTCTCACAGGTCAGGTCACTTTCCATATGGCCTTCTCAGACTTTTATGGCCTTCTATGGTTGATAGTTTCATGCTCCTAAGAAAATTATTTTAAAACTTCTCGGATTCCCAAGCAAGAGGCTCTGCTGACATTGCATCTAATTGACTATCTCAAACAGGACTCAGAAAGACAATATAAAATGAGTTACCAATGGCTTTTTTCAGTAGGCATGATCCTACACCTTTCATTTGGTTATTTTATGTGTCAAAAAATGTGTATATACATATATATGTATATGTATACATATACATTCGCTGCTAAGAAGCAGCAAATTTGGATATACCATAGGTCAATTGCCTCTTTGATTATCTGCTATCAGAATAATCAATATTTATAGTTTTAAACCTATTATATTATTTAAACCTATAGTTTTAAACCTATTATATTTGAATTTACTCCCTCAACCTATGAATTCTGAATAAGAATTATATATAATATACATAACTTGTAAAATTGGGAAAGACTACATTCATTCCTTCACTCATTCATTTAAATAAGTATTAAAAAACCTATTATTTATAAAGCAATGTGCCAGGCACTGAATTTTTAAAACATTCCAACATCTAGCAATTGCTTAAATACAATTATTTAAAATATCAACTGAAGTAACTACGAGCAGTATTTTGATTACTACATAGCAATCTGAAAAATCCACGTTTATAGAAGATTTCAGTGTCTTATTCAATATCTATTAAATACTAGATTTCCTATTTCACTGGTTGAACATACAACTAAATGTTTTTACTTTTCAAAATCATAAATAAATTTTGACAAATGTTAAAGGTCATTAGCTGCACTGAAATCCTTAAGACCTGCTATGAAATGTGCTCTCGATGGGATATTAATTTCAGAGACATCCATTTCAGTTGATTACCCTTGAACAAGACATAAATGTTACAGGACCACTGCTGCTAAAGATATGTCTTGCTTTTAAAAGAGTAAGGAATTAAATGAACTGGCTTTTCTTTTTCTTTGCTTTTCTGCAAAAAAAAAAAAAGGCTATAAAGATACTTTACTTCCAATTTTACTTAAAAATAAAAACAAGATTCTTAAATAATTAGACTCTCTTTGTCTTAGAAATTCTTTCATAAATTTTTCTTAAGCAATAATTAAGAACTTGCACAGAGAGTTACTTACGGAAGTGTGCTTGAAACACTGTTTATAATAGTAAATTAACTGGGAAAAAACTATTCAGTGGGAAAATATATTTTTATATAGTGCATATATCTCAGTCTCTGTACATGTTTTATTTAATATATACTATATATATAATTCATTAATTACAACTGGGATAATTATGATATATATTTTATATTTATATCATTTATAACTTTCTGCAGCATGTCTTTACTGCTTCTACAATGAGAAAAACATTGTTTGAACTAAATTTTTTAAAAATTCAAAATTTTGATACTGAAGTTTTGTAAATTTTAAGCATCAAGTATGTATTTTATTAATTAGTCCTTCTCCATTTTATGAGCCTCATGAAATGCAAAGTTAATCTCACTCCCACAAATTTGTTTACTGGCTCCTGCCTTTACGCTCTCCCACCCCTCCTCAACATGCATGCCAACAATATTTTATATATACCCTTGAAAAAGTTACTTCTTTTCTCTGAATCTCAGTTGTTCTTTGTTGTAAAATAAAGGCATTAGCGTAGCTTCTTTTTATACTTTAATATTTAATATTCTTATGATATTCTAGGAAGCATCCCTAATGTAACCCTCGCAGCCTTGGTTAGTTCAATATATAACTTCATTCCCATATAGATGAACTTAGTTTTCCATTAATCGAACAAAGCATACTCACTAGGCATACATTTTCTCTCCTAATACAGCCTGAACTTCTTAAAGCTCAGCACTTGTAGTGCATATATATTGTTTTATCTCAACATCCCTCCTTTAGTCCATGTGATCTTCATGAAACTGTGAAGTCAGAGTGTTCATGTGACACAGGTCTGTCAATCATTATGCTCAAAGTCGTAGGTGTAAGTCTAGGATAGCGGGGAAGAAGAGTTCTTATGATCTATATTTTTATTGGTAGATACTAAGTTGTAGCTGGACTTATCTGTCCACCTTTAATAGTAAACATTTTGTTCTATTAAGAAATAAAATAAATGTTATGTGAAATAAAAGCATTAAGGCCAAAGTGAAGCTAGAGCTGCTGGCCATCATTTTCCCTGGCTACATAAAGAAAGACCATTTGAAAAGCACAGCATGTGACCAACATAGAAGGTATCAAAATTGAGAGATGGAGGAAAGAAAAGAAAAATGCTAATGACATTAGTTAAGCAGTTGGACTAAAATGAGAGTAGATCAATCCTACATCCTGGATTTCCCAGATATATGACACAATATATTTCCCTTCCTTATTTAAACTAGTCTTTGCTGGTTTCTGGGTCCTGCAATGAAAAGAATTCTGGTGTATAAAGAGCAGGAATTATCCATTCATGTGTGTTTTGGTTTGGTTTTTTTCTATTTTAAAGCTTTCCCCAACACCTATAATAAATTCTATACTATGGTATTCTCTGTATTTCCTGGCTTAAATACATAAGAAAATGTTTTCAACCACTTAAGTTTTATCTCCCTCCAGAATGTCTTTTTCAAAGTATTCAAAAGCTTAGTGAATAAATTCTAGAAACAAAGCAATACAGTAAGTCTCCTACATACGAACCATAAAGATGCGAACATGCGTTCCATCCGTGTCAGGTGTGAGTGAAACTGCAGCCTGCCCTCTGTCTCCTATTGCTGACGATCCTTCAGCTCTACCATCTCCCACCTCCTCTCCCTCCTCCAGTCAGTAACTCTTCTTGCCTGTTCACTTGATGCCAGCCCCTCCCTGTATGCCAGCTGCTGTACTGTACTACTGTACTTTTCAAGGTACTCTACTGTAAGATTTAAAGCATTTTATTTTTGTGTTTGTTTTTTTAATGTATTATTTATGTGAAAAGTATTATAAACTTATTACAGTACAGTACTATGTAGCCGATTGTGTCAGTTGGGGACCTGGCCTAACTTTGTTGGACTTAATGAACAAATTGGACTTAACGAATGCACTCCTGGAATGGAACTCATTCATATGTAGGGGACTTACTGTATATCAGTTTGTAATACAAAACTTATATTTCTACTTAGGTGTCAAAGGTCAGCAGATACTCTGCTCATGGTAAACTGACACCAAGCCACAGAGGAAGGAAAACTGTTCTTTTCTATAAAATTACTGTAAGATCAGAACTGGACATGCTGGGCATTGTTTCAAATCCTCTCTGCCTCATCTCTTAATCCAGTCATCGATACAGTCACGGCCCTTCACCTCCAAACTGGACTGGGACCCTCTCACTTCCTGCCCCAGCTTCTCTAATGCCCTAGGCTGGGATGTCTGCAGAAACTTGGTCCTCACTGCAGAAACATAATCAGAAAGTTCAGAATTCACTCCTGAGACTGCTAAATCAGTTAATTTGATAATAATCTCAAAACTATTATACTCACCATGCCTAACCATGCTGACTTGACAGAAGGCTACTGGTAAGGCCTTCTAAACATCTACTGGACGTGAACAGTCATTTCAAAAAGCCACCTTACCATTTCTACAAATTGTTGATGGATTTTTTTCTTTTCCTGAATTGGCTGACTAATGTGATCCTCTCGAAACAAGCCATTACGCAATGGCTCAACTTAGCCACTGATACTTCAATTTTACTTTACATTTCTCTTCCTTCAAAGGTTTACTTGTAAAGAAATCAGTAATTAAAATATCACACAAATAGGGGCTTCCCTGGTGGCGCAGTGGTTGAGAGTCCGCCTGCCGATTCAGGGGACACGGGTTTGTGCCCCGGTCCGGGAGGATCCCACATGCTGCCGAGCGGCTGGGCCCGTGTGCCACGGCTGCTGAGCCTGCACGTCCGGAGCCTGTGCTCCACAACGGGAGAGGCCACAATGGTGAGAGGCCCACGTACTGCAAAAAAAAAAAAAAAAAAAAAAAAAAAAAAAAAATCACACAAATAAATGAATGTAATGTTGTGATAAGTCTTAGGAAGGAAAAATATAGAGTGCTTTAGGGGCTTAAGATAGGAGACATAGTTTAACCTAGATACCAGGAAAAGATTCCCAGAGGAAATGTCATTCAAGCAGACCAAAAGGATGAGATTAAGTTAACTGAGAGAATTTAGGACCAGCGGAAAGAGAGGCATGTGGGAAAATATGGACAAAGCTCTGTGGTTGGAGTGAGCATGGAAAGCAGACATAGCTAAAGGAAGATCAGTGTGAACGGAGTGAAGAAAGTGAAGAAAGTCTTCACCATATGAGGTCTGTAGACCTTGTTAAGGTTTTCATCTTTATTCTGAGAACAGAGGAAAACAATGAAAGGTTTTTAAGCAAAGTTTGGTGTGAGAAGACAGGATTGTAGTAGTTGTTAAGTTATTTCCTTGGTCAAAGTCTACCTTCATTTTACCAAGACTTCACTTTATCAAGACTCTTAACCCCATGCAACTGTGAAGATAAATCTTTTCTTATTTTACTGGATGGACCAAGGAACAATTTCTTCTTAAATATGAAGGCACTTACATGCACAAAGATATCTAAACTTACATGTACTCACACACAATATTTCACACACAGATAATCTTAACTCTCATCTTTTAGCTCATTTTTTTAAAAATATGACAATATGTAACCACCTCTATGATTATCAAAATTTTGCATCAACATTACCTATTTCACAGTCTTATGACAGAAAGCGTGTATGGTTTAAGGCCTAAAATTAAAGTCCAATGTTATGTGCTACCTTGACATCGGGGAGAAACCAGGAGGGTTTCATCTGGCCTAACTCCAAGTTTCCCTCTCCATTCTGCTCCTGTGGGTAAGGTCCCCTAGCTAAACAACCTTCCTTACCAAGGGAACCAGGCACAGCCCCTGCTTATCCTTAAGTAGCATATTTCAGTTCCCTGCCATCCCATGAAATTATTCAAACATGCCAACCACATCCTCCTGCTGGAACAAGAGGTCACCTCACCCTCTTGATGCTACAAATCTTGCTGCCCACAGCCCCTGGTTGTTCATTCTGCTCCTAAATACAATCCCTGTGTGGCCCTGCATGGCACAGTATCGTCCTTCCTATATATGTGACTAATTAACTGCTGTCAATCTCATCTGTCCAGTGTTGGGTGTCATGTGTTCAGCCACTGCCATAGCCCAATGGTGGAATCTCTCTGTCATAAACAAGGTGAATAGGAGATGACTAAAGAAGCATGTGAATAAAAAAAGCCAACATGTGAAAGTGTTGTGAAAGATATTAAGTACTTTACAAATATAAAATCAGAACTTTAAATTAAGCTAAGACTCCTCATTTTTGCCTGTCAAATTGCCCTATGTGTATTTTACAGATGAAGAAACTGAGGCCATAGAAACAAAGCTGTTTTCCTAAGTTCATGCAATTACTAAGTTTTATGGTTAGATTTAAAACTTTTGGTCATTTGAATCCAAAGCTCATATTCTTCCTATTATGTCATATCGCAATCATTTGTCCCCCTTCAAATGTGAAGTATATACAATGAAAATAATAACATTTCTACTTTAAGAAAAACATAAATAACAACCATGTGATTTTCTTTAAAATGATCATATTATACCCAGCACATCCACCCACAAGCACAGGCAAACACCTCATAAAAAAGCTCTCACGTATCTCTGGTTAATCCATCACTAATGTCCTTTGACACACACACACACACACACACACACACACACAGACATACTTGACCACCACTGCCACCTCCATCACATATGCTTGCATTTAGTATTAGCACTTCTAAAAGGAAGGAGAAATTCATCTTTGGTCAAGCAACACAACCAGGGAGAATGTTCCATCATAATATTTCAACTGCCAAACAATACATTCTATCACTACTGTTACAATATTTAAATTTCCACATGGCACCATTTATTTGGTAACTTCTAACATGGCCCACTATCACAGAAAGATATCTCAAGGAATGCAGTATAGCCTAGTTCCTTGAGAAAGGATCGATAAACAAACATGATCAGTGTTTACACTTGCCTCAGCTCTGAAATATGCACAATAAACACAGATGAGAATATCCAGAACCCAGTGTTGAAAAAAACAGCTTAGAGGAACAAAGAAGTGGTGTGTTTCAACCTGTTAAAAAGATGATTTCATAAAATCTCTTAACCTCTTAACACAGAGTTTAAGATGTAGAAATTACTCAACATACAGTGCATGTTAGATATTAGGATTCAAAGGAAAATCTGATGCTGCCTTATGTAGTCTTCAAAGCACAATAAGTATTTTGCATGTTTAACACTACATAATACTCATGCAATGAAACACTTGCAGCTATCTTCATATTGAATTTATTCTTAAATCAGTAAATGGATTTTCCCATATAAAGTTATTTACTTATTAGTAAGAAGTAACAACAAAATTTTCAAAACCCAAATCAGCAAACTAGAGATTTTCATTCTCAAAAGTCAGCTTAGGCTTCTCTCTATAAGAGGAAACACCCACACAAACATGCACACACCCACACACACCGTGCTTAATATGTTATCTAGCTATGCTCTGTACATTTTACCATCCTAAGTTTAATTTACTTTGCTCAGGAAAATTTCAGCAAGGAAAAGGACAGCTGTGGGAAAGGGAATAGTTATTCGATTTAAGTTTACAAGCATTTATTGAGTGTCTATTCTCTGCCAGGAACCTGTTACACTTTGAAGATAAATGGTAAATTAAATGCACACACACAGTCCCTCTTACAGAGTTTGTATGTGGCAAAAAAACACAGACTCTCCTACAACACTATTATTTTATTCTGCTCGTTTGTTCATAGGACTTACTTTTTATTTGTATTTATCTATTTGTCTGCTTATTTGTTTGTAATTTGGGTTCTCCAACATCAGCTGATACACCCATGAAGAAAGGACTCATGTCTACTTCACTGTAAATCTTGCCCCTAATAGATGTCTGGCATGTTAGACAACTAATTGACTATGTTTGGGGTCCCCATACCACCCTCAGTTTCAATGATTCACTAGAAGTACTCACAGAATTCAGAAAAGCTGTTATGTTCATAGTATGGTTTATTACAGCAAAAGGATACAGATTGATATCTGCAAAGGAGAAAGGCTCATATAGCAGAATTCAGCAGAGATTAGGCACAAGCTTCCAGCTGTCCTCTCCCGGTGGAGTCATACAAACAGCACTTAATTCTCTAGCAATGATGTGTGACAACAGGCATTAAATATTGCCAACCAAGGAGCTCACCTAAGCCTGCTGTCCAGGGTTTACTATTGGAGGTCCATCACACAGGTAGGAAACACTGACACTGGTTACTCAGTGACCTCTCCTGCCCCTTTAGAGGTCAAGCTGACACAATACTGCTCAAGGCCACCCTGTGAATCTCAACTGTTAGCATAAAGTATCTGCTGTGGCCCTAGGCCTCAGGTGTACAAAGATACTCTATCAGGTAGGATATTCCAAGGGCTTAAATGTTATCTCTCAGGAGCCAGTCAAGGGCTTTTTAGAGTGCTTTAAGAGTATACAACAAAGGATTTAGCCTCATTTAGGGATAGGGAATGTCTCCCTGAGTATGTGCAAGCTTAAACTGTGATCTAGAAGATAAAGGGAATGTGCCAAATTAAAAGAGGGGGAATGTGAAAAGGGAGTGAAAACGGAAGTGACAGGGGCAGGGGCAGCGTACCAGAGTGAATAAGCAGCACGGAGAAAATGTGGACACATTTATCATTCTTAAATTACCCCACCCGATCTCTGTAAAAAACATACATCGATGTTTATAGAGAAGAGAAAACTCTCTGCATAAATTTCTTTTAGATGCATCCTTTAAATTTTATACCAAGAACAAACAACCCCTTCCTCTGGCCTGTACAGTTTAGGCTCCAATCTTTCCTTAGTCTTCCTTGGTAGTTCACACACTTAAAAAAATATTTAGTGACATTTACAACGTACCAAGTATCATGCAGGACTTTGTCAATATAGCAGCTAATCTCAGTTCTTGACCTTAGTGAGGAATTTTTATCTAAAATGAATTGGCACGGTTTTACACTGTGAGAGTGTAAAATAAAGGAAAAACTATAAACAGGAATAACAGGTGGAATAAAATTTGTATGATTTAGATTTGGGTGGCAAGGACATCCTCTCTAAGAAACCACATTTGAACTGAGATCTAAAAGACAGAGGAGTGAGCCAGGTAAAGCATGAACATGATGGGGAACAGGAGATGAGCAGCAGTACCAGAAAAAAATCACAGGCCCGTCTGAAGATTCAGAGTGGGAAATACCTTGATGTGCCAGGGAACAGCAAGCAAGCCAATATTTCTGGGGTGTTATATATAGAAGGGAAACTGGTCCAAGGAACAGGTAAAGTGAAAAATAAGGGCCAAATGATGGCAGTCCTTCTGGCCTATCACAAGAGTGTGCCTTTAGTTTGAAATGCAGGTACAGAGCAGAGTTCTAGAACCATTAATAGCCTGTTTGGGAAGGACAGCTAACGGCTAGTGGTTACGGCCAGCCCTGAGTCCCACTCGTGCCTAGATACGGCTGTTTCAAGTCCTTTAACGCAACACACACACACACACACACACACACACACACACACACACACCACCACCACCCCCACCACCCCCGACTTTGTGCTTTCAGACAAAGAGCAGACTAAGGAATACTGTACACTCCCCATTAGCTTTGGGACAGGGGGAGTCCTGAGTTTACGCAAGATCATTCTTTGAGTCCAGAGCACCTGGACCAAAAGGATCAGATCTCCAACCCTGGTAAATGTATAGGCTTACCTATGACTCTCCTCCTCAAGACAAATTTTTCACCTCCTAGCCCTGCATTCACTGGTGTGCTGAGGCAAGCAAATTAGGCCCAGAAAAAAAATTTAATGGCCCTCAATATATATCTATGTACTGGAGACATTTAAAAACTGTAAAAGAAGTATTCCCTGTTCTTAAGTAGCTTGGAACATAGTAGGGAAGATAAAACATAGACAGAAATTTTCTCAAGTTCAAGCCATAAATCACAGAAGGGGAAAAACAATAAGATACAGAGGAGGAAAAAAAAAATGAGATCAGACATTATTTCTTGGAAGGAATATTTTAGCTGCAACTCAACTATGTAATAGCTTCAACAAAAAGAAACAGGTAAATGTATTAGGAAAATTTGCAAAAGCTCTTTGAATATATACATGGGAAACTACATGGATTGGTTGATCTTAGCTTCTACTGGTGAAGGCCAAACTTCTGTTTCCCTCCACATGTTCTCAGAACAATTTGGAAGTTCCCCTTTCTGTCCTGGGACATATGCACAATACAATATACTTCGTCACTAAAGCATCTGAGCTATGGGTTTACAGAAAAGTCAGGTGGGGTATTGAAAAATTCAAATCAGATAATGTCAGAAGTGATGGAAATGTTTTACATCGGCTAAGCTTTCAGCTATGATTTCAAGAAGCCCAAAGAAAAAACGTTTCATGGACCTCATCACAAGACAGGAAAACTTTACTGAGGGTTCTCTGAATAAAAAATTAACCATGGGCTTCCCTGGTGGCGCGGTGGTTGAGAGTCCGCCTGCCGATGCAGGGGACGCAGGTTCGTGCCCCGGTCCGGGAAGATCCCACATGCCGCGGAGCGGCTGGGCCCGTGAGCCATGGCCACTGAGCCTGCGCGTCCGGAGCCTGTGCTCCACAGTGGGAGAGGCCCGTGTACCGAAAAAAAAAAAGAATTAACCAAGGATGGTGATCAGGAGGTTCAAATTGCCAGTAGGTTAAGTCTCTGTGGTACTGCTTGTATCTTGCTATTAAATTTACCATAAACAAAACAGAAGGGACAAGGCTTGAGTTCCTTGTCCTCAAGAAGCAAAGCCTTTCAAAATGACACTGTGACAGGTTAAACTCCACATGCTCTATTTGAAGGAAAAATAAGAGAGGTCCCTAACAGAGGTAGGTTTGGCAACACTAAAGAAGCATTAAAAATTCAGTTCCTGGGCTTCCCTGGTGGCGCAGTGGTTGAGAGTCCGCCTGCCGATGCAGGGGACACGGGTTCGTGCCCCTATCCCGGAAGATCCCACATGCCGCGGAGCGGCTGGGCCCGCGAGCCATGGCCGCGGAGCCTGTGTGTCCGGAGCCTGTGCTCCGCAACGGGAGAGGCCACAGCAGTGAGAGGCCCGCGTACAGCAAAAAAAAAAAAAAAAATTCAGTTCCTCTCATTTTCATTTGCAGCAGGATGAGAATTTCTCTCCCTGTCCCAGGCTTCCTTGTTTTGCATCCTCCTCCACTCTCACCCCTCATTCAGTACTATAAACACAGAAGAGGGGCAAAGATGTCTTAGAACTCTAACACATTTATTTATTCATACATTTAACAAGTAAGTCCTGAACACTTACTAAGTACTGATAGTCCCACAATGAGCTAATAAGGTCCTGCCCACAGAGCACATGTATTTTTATGGATCTTACATTCTAGATCTTTCATCAAAATTATTTTGTGAAAAATTCTTTATTATCCAAAGAACGATGTGTTTGTCTTTGTGTTTCACCCTAGAGACTATTAAGAACCTACTCCTGTGACACACGGGGGGAAGGCCTGGAAGTACCTCCCCAACGTGGAACTAAGACCCTCAGGGAGGTGGAAGAAAACAAAAGGACTAACACACTGAAAAAAGGGAGACGATCAGACAAAGAAGTGAACTCCATGGTGCCTAGTCAAGATGGACTGACAAATTATTTAATGGAAAAATCAAGAATTAGTATGTACCATTTTCTTTTGGGTAATGGATTATACCTATACCCTCTCACACATTATAACAATAACCACAGAGTCTACATTTGAAGAACTCATTTTTCTCCTTCCCCCTGACCCTTTCCTTGGAGGAAGTTCTGCACTAGGGCAGAGTAAAGGGATGTTTAATATTAGCAAGATAAATTTTGTTTTTACGTAGATGCTCCAATCCAAAAAAAATCTAAAAAATCTAAATCCTCCTCAACTGATACTCAGGATCCTGACCCTTGGGGGTAGGAAGTGGTTTCAAAGAAAGAACAAAGCGGGGGGGGGGACAATGAGGAAGAAAACAGAACACTCCGCCGTGTACCCTTCTGTTCACGCTATGAAGTGGGCATTGCTTTGGGCCCTCCAAGAGACGGAGCCTCAGTCCCTGTCATGAAAGGCCCGCACCTTGAGAGGGTGTGTTGTACCTCACAGTCTGGTCCACAGGAGACAGCCATAAGGAAGACACAAGTTGCAAAAGGAGAGTTTGCCTCTGTTCTGCCCAAGGGAGAGAGCAAGCTTCATATAAACAAAGATGCAGGAAGAAAGGCATGGTGGTGGTAATACCAGTTCACACAAAGGTACAGATCTAGAGGATCCCAGAGTATGTTAAAGGTAGAGCCAGCCCTCCAGTCTCCCTGCATTATAGAGTATCAGTAGAATTTTCTGGGAGTGAGACCAGAAGATATAATTGGATTTCAAGGTTTGGAAAAGTGAGAAAAGGAAGCCCATCAGAGAAGTTGGAATTCAGTTCAGCAGGACATGTGAAATCAACCCAAAGCTTGCTGTTTGAACAATGATGTCAGGATTAATAATTTGCCTGGAAAGGAAGAATTTGCTATTTCTAAACTCACTGAGGTTGGGACAGAAGGACCTTAATTAGAGCCTAAGAAAAACTTAATAACTTTATATGAGTCATATGAGAAAGAGGAACTTTACACTCATTGTTCAGTTACTTCCTTTAGAACCAAATTGGAATATGATGGGAAAACATCACTACGGTAAGAAAGACAAGCTTCGGGACTTCCCTGGTGGCGCAGTGGTTAAGAATCCGCCTGCCAATGCAGGGGACATGAGTTCAAGCCCTGGTCCGGGAAGATCCCACATGCTGCGGAGCACCTAAGCCCGTGCGCCACGACTACTGAGCCTGCGCTCTAGAGCCCGTGAGCCACAACTACTGAACCCGCGTGCCACAACTACTGAAGCCTGCGCGCCTAGAGCCCGTACTCCACAACAAAGAGTAGCCACTGCTCGCCGCAACTAGAGGAAACCCACGCACAGCAACAAAGACCCAACGCAGCCAAAATAAATGAATTAACTAATTAAAAAAAAAAGGACAAGCTTCAAAGTATGCCATTAGTGTATAATAGGAGCCTGATGCTATTTATCTGAGAATAAAATTTTCCCAAATGAGCTAATACCAAGTGTAGCAGATCTTGAGCTGTACCATCGTGAGAGAAATCTAAATGATATAAGGAATTCCTAATATCCAACCCAGCAGGCCAATGAACTCTTCCTTGAAACTGTATCAAGCTCACTAAGAATACACTCTTTGGAGTAAGATAGGACGACACTAGCTTTATCACCTTGGGCAAGCCACTTAACCTCTGGCTGCCATTGATGCAAGAGGGAGGAGATATGGGGATATATGTATAGCTGATTCACTTTGTTATAAAGCAGAAACTAACACACCATTGTAAAGCAATTATACTCCAATAAAGATGTTAAGAAAAAAAAAGAAGGCAATTAAATATTTATTAATCATTGGCTGTGGATCAGGTGTCATGCAAACTACTGGCGTATAATAGAGAAACAGGCAGATGTAACCCCTGGCTTCCTAGAGTTTACATTCACGTGGAGATTATTCAAAATGGGAGTGAACAAACAATGCCAGTTTTGTAAAAGGAAGATATTTTTACAAAACCTTTGTTATGCTTATGTTATAAGTTATTGTGAAAATTATATAAAATAATGTATATAAATCCCTTCACTAGCCTAGTAATAAATACTGAATAAGGCTTAGTTATCATTAATATTATTAGTGACACTGTGGGCTTCAGGAAGTTGCATTTGTAAAAGCAATTTGCAAATGCAACTTTTGTGGAAGTCTAAAAACGTCGAGTAAAAAATGATTTCAAAGCAAGCAGATTCTCAGTTTCTAACAGGATACATACGCACAGTGAAACTGACACTGTGCAAAAAGTATATATATACTTTGTTATTTTAAAATGACACCTACTATGGCAGACATCATTCCTTTTATCTAAGTGCTTTGCCATCCAATCACAGAATCAAGATCTAATTTAATGGTAACTGGCTACTTCGTACAAAGAGAAGCAAGAGGCAGGTTAATTGCATTTCACAGGGACCAGAACATTAAAATAACCTAGGGAGTAATTTATTCTAAACACAAAGAATCCAGGGCTAGGAACATTTTCACCAACTACGAAAGACATCCATGGAATGGGGCTGTGTTAAAGAAAAGCCTAGTAAAATTCGCAGGCTCCCTTTTCTCAAAGTTTGCAATCTGAAAAAAATACTAAGTAAGATAGAGTGGGTAATTTTTTTCAACTATAAGTTTTCTAAATATGGGAAAAACAGGTTAAGATTTAAAATGCAAAGACTTTACCAAACTGTGGTCTTCTAGTATTCAAATCCTAAAGCTTACTCAGGATTCCCTGGTTTAGTGTCTGCACACAGCAAGCTTTCAGGAATTACTTGTTGGATAAAGCAAATTTTCTGGCCTTGTAAATTCCACTGTGTTTTCATAATTCAATAGCAAAGCTGAAAACATTGCTTAGTCATTCCTTATGCAAAGGCCTTGCATGTTATACCACAGTTTTATTAATAAGCCAAGTATTTCAGCTTTCATGCTGACATGAAATTAGAATAAATTTAACTGTGCTATTTCCTCATACTCTTTCCTGTCCCTTACTAATCATTTTCCATTATCAGCTGTCAACACACGAACCATCACAAAACCCAGCCTATGCCTCTACTGCAGTTCCCTATGTTCCACTATCAAAAGTTGTTTAAAATAATTTGTTTTGATTTTCCAATGCTCTTAGGATCATAGGTGGTTTCGTATTAAAGAGGAGGACTATTGAAAAAAGTGAGTTTGCTGAGTGATCACAAAAGGAATTGTCACAAAAGGAACTGAACAAGTCATTAGCTGCTAGAAATTTCATAGAACTTAAAATAACAGTTCTAAGTACATGTTCTGCCAAAATATTTTCACACTGAATGCCTACCATTGTCTGAAACATTATCCAAGCCACCATCAGTATTAAACTGGACCACTGCAACAGCGTTTTATATGGCTTTCCTGCTTCCATTCCTGTTCCTAAAAGTTCATCACTGAGTGGCCAGAGTTATTGTAAAACTTAAATCAGATCATGCCACTCCCTTGTATAAATTGTTCCACTGCTTTCACTGCACTGGAAATTAATCCATATTCCAAACTGTGATCTTCAAGGCCTTATATAGGGTTCTGGCCCCTGCAGACCTCTTGAATGCCAACTCATGCTAGGAACCTGGACCTACTATATGTGAACCACACTGGCCTTTCTATTCCTTGAGTGCACCAAGTACCTCTCTTCTTTATAGCCTTTGTATCTGCCTTTTCCTTTGACAGAATGTACTGCCCCAAGGTTTTTCTAATGAGCACCTTCTTATTCAACTCAGTTCTCTGCCCCATGTTTGAAGAGACCTACTGTCAACATCTAATCTAAAGGAGCAGCTACTCCTGAATTCACTCTCAACTCCCTCTTACTTCAGTCACACATTTATCACTGTCTAAAATACTGTCTTCAAGTATTTGCTTACCTATTGATTAGCCGTCTGTTCAACAAGCCCACCCTTAAGATTTTCAATGCCCACTGACACATTTAAACATTTAAAAGTTATAAATCAAGCTAAAAAAACCTGCTAAATAAAATATATTCTATCTTCCTACCTTTGATAAAAAGGTTTAATAATGAAAGGCCAAGTTCAAATTTAGAATGCTCAGACTGCTTGATGTACTGTGCCAGAATATGCAGCCTGGGAGAGGGGGGCAAACCCTGGCTCATGGCCCAACCCCTTTCCCTTCCCACCCTTTGACATTGTCCCACTCAGAAAAAAAGCCTCATATTAATATACAAAACACACCAACCCATTCAGCCATGTCTCATCTACAGTTCCTCCTCCCAGACAAGTAACAAGGCCCTGGCCACTCCTGAGACATAGAAGAGAGCACAACAGTGTCATACTAGAAGGGATTCATGAAACAGGCTTGTGCACTCTCTAGAAGTCAGCTCAGGGTGGTTTGGGCAGGGAATCCAAGGTGCCAGTTACCTGGTTTATGATCTCAAAAGAGAGGCAAGTCAGCAGCTTCCCTTGGCCATTCGGACACCATGGCCAATATGGAGGGATGTGCTGGATAGGGCCAAAGTGTGATCCCCTTACATGTAAGGGCCAGGACAGGGCCCTGCTTGTATGAATTTCAGAGAAGTATTGCAGTCTAAACCCCACCCCTATCCCATCTATAATCAGAATGCAAGTTCCACAAGAACAGCTCTATTTTGTGTTTTCATCCTTAAACATTTCTAAGCACTTAGTATGTGCTTAATACATATTTGTTGAATAAATAAATAGTTGGTACTTGAATGTTTATGGAAATGCATATAATGCTTTAACCTCAAAATATCTTTATGAGTGTCTAGATACTTGTATCTTCAACTTTTTAGTCCAAAACTTGAGTCCAAGTGCGGGGGCTGGGGTGGGGGAAATGAGTTCAAGGTCACATACTAACTGTTGGAACTAAAAATGAGGATTAAAAGGAGCCAGGTATTCCAGAGTAGAGACTCAGTTATTGCCACCCATCAGATTGCAATTATGTGGAATACATTTTTTAAAATACTAGACTTTGCTTTTTAGAGCAGTTTTAGGTTCACAGCTAAATTGAGAGTATAAAATGTTTCACCCTTCAAGTAACACAGGAGAAAATGAGAAATTTAAGATCCACACTTCTTCACCAAAAATGATAGGGAACCGGGACCTAAATTATGTCAAGGTTAGGAAGGCCAACAGGCTGACCCAGGGTCCTCCCTGGCAGGGGTCCACTGTTCTTTGGAAAACTTAGAATCCAGAGACGCTAGAAACAACCTGAGATCTACTGTTGGACCTCTCAGGGCCTATCAGATGGGTTCAATGGACTGGGTGAAAACCTTCCCTTAAATGTGATGGTCATCAACGAATAAACATCTAGAAAACAGGGCTTCCCACCATCATCAAGTTTTTCTAATCAAGGAAAACCTATTGGCTCCAACTCAAAAGGAAGAATGTCAGTAGTCTGATCATATGGCAAAAGAACCATAGCAATAACAACGACAATCATCATGGCGAATGCATACTGAGTTTAGCTTTGCAAAGTCATGAACTTCTTGCCCTCTCCACTCCCCTTTCTCTCTAATCCAAGGTGCCATCAGCCCTCACCTGGTGGAGAGCAGTAGACTCCTCACTTAGGTCTTTGAGCATCCACACCTACTTCCACTATCTTCATGCTGTGACCACAATTCAAAATGCAAACATACTCATGTCAACACCACCAACACCTTATCCTTCTTAAAACCCTTCAGCAGTTTCTCAAAAATCTCAATTAAAAAAAAATCAGATTCTACAACATGGTCTAAAAGGCCCTATATGTTGTGACGCCTGCTAGCATCTCCAGCCTCATCACACATCACTCATCCCTCTTGTTCCCTGGGCTCCAGCCACACTGGCCTATACTCCATTCCTCAGAAGTCTCCTGCTCCCTGCTGATCCAGGGCCTTTGCACGTCTTACTCCCCATGTGATGAAACCGCTCCTCTCTCTCTCCCCATCTTCCCTTAGCTAACTTCTACTCATCTTTGAGATCTAACTGATGTCACTTCTCAAGGAAGTTTTCCTGTTCTTTCAGACTCAGAAAATACCTCAGAGCTGTAATACTGTATTGCTTTATTTCATATCCCTTGTCACAGTTAAAATGTTACACATATTTGTGTAGTTATTTAATTCATAGCTGTCTTCTCAACTAAGCTCACAAACTCCCCAACTTATAGGTTCCATGAAGGCAGAATGAGTGTGCCTTGCCTCACCCCTTTATTCCCAGAACTTAAAACCATTCCTGGGCAAGTGACATCAGCAACATGGCTGAATAAGACATCCCTCGTTGTATCCCCCCCATCAACAACAACAATTTGGCATCCATCCACAGTCAAAAGTGCCTTTGGGGGAGCTGTGGGATCTAGCACCACACACCAAAGAACCCAGGAAGAGTCTCACTCACCCATACATTAGATAATAGGCATACAGACCTTGGTCCTGACTGTGGACACTGCAGGGTGTGTGAACTGGCTCCAGCCACTCTCAGCCATGGTCCAGGAGGCCCTGGAGAACACTGTCTTGGACAATCATGCAGATAAGAGAGTCCTTGCAGAAGTCCAAGTCTCCAAAAAAGAAGTTCCAGCACACTGTTGGAGGAAAAAAAAATGAGTTTAGAGGCATTGAAGAAGACTGGAGGAAAAGTTTCCCTTTACCCATGTCATGCCTCCCCCAGGGTGGCACAGCTCAGTGTGCCAAATGAGACCTGCTAGGCCCATGATTGCTCCCACAAGGAAAACTGAGAGCATGTAGGTGAGTATCCAGCTTCCCCAGCTATATGAGATGTTGCTATAATCCCATTTCTCTCTTGCCCCATCCAGGGTGCTAAGTCATGAGCTGCATGAGTAGGGGAGGGAAAAAGCTGAGAGAGCTGAAGATAGGACTCTCAGACGGCTTTAAAGAGACATAGATCCTACCAACTACATCACAAACTACACCAAGAAGCCTGTCCATGAGACACTGGGGATGCCTCAACTACAGATACCCCCGATTAACCCACGGGTATCCTCGGTGCTTTGGGTGCCTTGCCAACACATATCCCCACCCTGCAGCTAGCTCTCTGTGCCTGCTCCAGATGGTGGCAGAGCCAGTTTTGGAAGATGGCTAATGAGCACATGCAGAAAGCTGACCTGAATCTGTGAGCTAGAGACAGACCAATAAATTTGAGCTTGAGTTTGGCCCTTGAGAAAGCAACAGGAAGGTTGTCAGCATTTGGCCTGGTGCTTTTTGTGGTGGAGAGAAACCATACACTCTTACAAATTCTGCCACAAGAGGGAACAAGAAGCATGGAGCAGTTATATCCATAGAAGGTCTGAGAAAGCCTCATATTTCCTTAGTAGGGCTGATGGAAGATATTTATTTCCCACGGGCAGGTTAGTAAAGACAGGAGGAGGATGTGACTAAAATGTAAATTGAGACAGCAACAGAAGAGTACAAGGAACATGAAAAAAATCAAGAAAATATGACCAACAAAAGATCAAAATAATCATCCAGTAACCAACCTCAAAGATATGGAGATAAGATATTGAAAATAACTGTTTGAAGGAAGATCACTAAGCTACAAGAAAACACAGAAAGACAATTCAACAAAATCAGGAAAACAATATGTGAACAAAATAAAATGTTTAACAAAGAGACAGAAATCATAAAAAAGAACCAAACAACAATTCTAGAGCTGAAGAATACAATGAATAAAATAAAAAATGCAACAGAGAGAATCAACAGCAGACTAAATCAAGCAGAAAAAATGATCTGTGAATTACAAGATAGGACAAGAGATCTTCTCTAAGACATGTTATAATAAAACTGTCAAATATCGAAGACAAGGAGAGTTTCTTAATAGTATGAGAAAAGAAGTTGCAATTTACAAGGGAACCCCCATTAGGTTATCAGTGGATTTCTCAGCAAAAACCATTTAAGCTAGGAGAGAGTGGGATAATATATTCAAAGTGCTAAAAGAAAAAACTGCCAAACAAGAATACTTTACCCAGCAAAGTTGTCCTTCAGAAATGAAGAAGAGATAAAGACTTTCTCAGACAAATAAAAACTGAAGGGAGTTCATCACCACTAGACCTGCCTTATGAGAAATATTGAAAGGAATTCTTCAAGCTGAAATGAAAGGATGCTAACTAGTAACATGAAAACATATGAAAATATAAAACACATCAGTAAAGATAAGTATGTAGTCAAATTCAGAATACTATTATACTGTGATATTGTGGTGTGTTAACCGCTTAATTCTAGCATAAAGGTTAAAGGACAATAGTATTCAAAGTAACTATAGCTACAATAATTTGTTACTGAATACACAATATAAAAAGAGGTGGGGCTTCCCTGGTGGCGCAGCGGTTGAGAGTCCGCCTGCCGATGCAGGGGACGCGGGTTCGTGCCCCGGTCTGGGAGGATCCCACGTGCCGTGGAGCGGCTGGGCCCGTGAGCCGTGGCCAATGAGCCTGCGCGTCCGGAGCCTGTGCTCCGCAACGGGAGAGGCCACAACAGTGAGAGGCCCACATACCGCAAAAAAAAAAAAAAAAAAAAAAAAGAGGTGAATTATGGCATCAAAGACATAAATGGAAAGGAGGAATAAAAAGGTAGAGTTTTGTATGCAAAAAAAGTTAACTTGTTATCAACATAAAGTAGATACTTATAAGTTAAATGTAAGCCTCATGATAATCACACAACAAAAACCTACAGTAGATTCACAAAAGAAGAACAGAAGGGAATTAAAGCATATCACTATTAAAAATTATCAATTCACAAAGGAAAGCAGCTGGAGAGAGAAAGGAAGAATGGAACTATAAAAAAGCCAGAAAACAATTAATAAGATGGCATTAGTCAGTCTTTATCTATCAATAATTAATCTTAATGTAAATGGAATAAGTTCTGCAAACAAAATGCACAGAGTGGCTGGTTGATTTAAAAAACAAGACCTAACTATATGTTGCCTAAAAAATGCTCACTTCAGCTTTAAGGACACACTTAGGCTCAAAGTGAAGGTACAGAAAAAGATATTCCATGAAAGTGGAAACCAAAAGAGAGTAGGGATGGCTATACATGTTTCAGACAAAGTAGATTTTAAACCAAAAATTATAACTAGAGACAAAGAAGGTCATTATATAATGATAAAGAAGTCAATTCATCAAGAAGATATAACAATCATAAATAATATATGTACCCAACATCCAAACACCTAAATATATTAAGCAAATACTAACAGATCTGAAGGGAGACATAGACAACAATACAATAATAGAGGACTTCAATACCCACTTTCAAAGATGAATAGGAACGAAAAATCAAAAGGAAACATTGGACTTGAACTATACTTTAGACCAAATGGACCTAACAGGCATATACAGAACACTGCATCAAACAGCAGCAGAGTACACATTCTTCTCAAGCACACATGAAACATATTCTTCAGGATACGTTATGTGATAGGTAACAAAACAAGTCTTGGCCAATTTAAGAAGACTGAAATCATACTAAGTATGTTTTCCAACCATAATAATATAAAACTAAAAATCAATAACAAGAGGAAAGTTGGAAAATTCACAAACATGTGGAAATTAAACAACACACTTAACAACCAATGAATCAAAGAATAAAATCAAAAGGGAAATAAAAAAATATTGAAACAAATGAAAATGAAAACAAAACATACCAAAATATATGGGATGCTGCAAAAGCAGTGCTGAGAAAGAAGTTTTAGTAATAAACACCTACAAAAGAAGACAGATTTCAAGTAAACAAAATAACTTTATACCTCAAGGACCTAGAAAAAGAACAAATGAAACCCAAAGTTAGTAGAAGAAAGAAATAACAAAGATCAGAGCAAAAAGAAATGAAGTAGAGACTAAAAAGACAACAGAAAAGATCAGTGAAAGTAACAGCTGGTGCTTTGAAAAGATAAAATTGACAAACCTTTAGCTAGATTCACCAAGAAAAAAAAATGAAAAGACCCAAATAAAATCAGAAATGAAAGAAGAGACATTACAACTGATACCACAGAAATATAAAGAATCATAAGAGACTTACTATAAACAATTATACATCAACATATTTGGCAACCTAGAAGAAATGAATAAGTTCCTAGAATTGTACAACCTACCATAACTGAATCATGAATAAACAGAAAATATGAACAGCAAATAATGAGTAAGGATTAAATCAGTAATCAAAAATCTCCCAACAAAGAAAATTCCAGGATGGTTTCCCCAATAAATTCTACCAAACATTTAAATAAGAATTAATGCTAATTCTTCTCAAACTCTTCCAAAAAATTAAAGAGATGGCAACATTTCCAATCTCATTTTATTAGGCTAGCATTACTCGATACCAAAGCCAGATAAGGATGCTATCAGAAGGAAAAAAAAGAAACTACATGTCAATATCCATGATTAATATAGATGCAAAAATTCTCAGCAAAATATGAGCAAACTGAATTCAACATAACATTAAATAGATCATACACCATGATCAAGTGGGACTGATTCCAGGGATGCAAGGATGGTTCAACATATGCAGATCAATAAATGTGATATACCACATTAATAGAAACAAAAACAAAAATCATATGGTCATTTCAATAGATGCAGAAAAAGCACCTGACAAAATTCAACAACCTTTCATGATAAAAACTCTCAGCAAAGTGGGTATAAAAGAAATGTACCTCAACATAATAAAGGGCACATATGACAAGCTTATAGCTGACATGACACTCAAAACCTTTTAGTTGAAAATTTTTACTCTCAGATGAGGAAAAAGACAAGGATGCCCACTCTCACCACTCTTATTCAGTATAATACTAAAGTCTTCACCAGAGTGATCAAGCAAGAGAAAGAAATAAAAGGCCTCCAGATCAGAAAGGAAGAAGTAAAATGTTTGGTTGCCAATGATATATCATACAGTATATAAAATCCTAAAGACTCCACCAAAACCTGTTAAATAAATGAGTAGAGTTGGAAGACAGAAATTCAACATAGAGAAATGAGTTGTTTCTATGCATTAACAACAAAATATCTGAAAAATAAAGGAAACAATCCTATTCACAATAGCATCAAAAATAATAAACTACGAATAAATTTAATCAAGGGTGTTACATCTGTGAGAATGGCTATTATCAAAAAGACAAGTAATAACAAGTATTAGATGCGGAGAAAGGGAACATTCATGCACTACTGGTGGGAATGTAAATTGGCACAGCCACTAAGAAAACCAGTATGGAGGTTCTTCAAAATTTAAAAGAGAACTACCACGTGATCCAGGCATTTCACTTCTGGGTATATATCCAAAGAATATGAAATCACTCTCTTGAAGACATATCTGCACTCCTATGTTCATTGTAGCATTACTACACAGCCAAGATATGGAAACAACCTAAGCGTCCATCTATGGATGAATGGATAAAGAAGCGGTAGTGTATATATATATATACACACACATACCTATATACATGTACATATATATACTTACATATATATATAAATATATAAATATATATATATATAAATATATAAATATATATATATATATACACATATATATATAAAATGGAATACAATTCTGCCATAAGAAAGAAGGAGATCATGGCTTTGGGACAACTTGGATGGACCTTAAGGGCATTATGCTAAGTGAAATAAGTCAGACAGAGAAAGACAAATACTGTATGATATCACTTATATGTAGAATCTAAAAAAGATAAACTCACAAAAACAGAGTAGAATGATGGTTGCCAGGGGCTAGGGGGTGGGAGAAATGAAAGATGTTAGTCAAAAGATACAAATTTCCAGTTCTAAGATGAATATATTTTGGAATTTAATATGCAGTATGGTGATTATAGTTAGTAATACTGTATTATATACTTGAAACATGCTGAGCAAGTAGATCTAAATATTCTCAACACAAAAATGAAACGGTAATTATGTGAGGTGATGAAGATGCTAACTGACCCTACTGTTAGTTGGGTTTTGTAATATGTGAGTATCAAATCGTTACACTGTACACCTTAAACTTACACAATGTTGTATGTAAATTATATCTCAATAAAGTTGGGGAAAACATTCCTAGCACACATTTGGTGCTCCATAAATAGTTCTTGAATAAGGGAATAGGTAGAATAGAAGAATAGTTCCTTGTGTGCAAAGAATTGTGTTCCGCATTATTCATGTTATAAATGAGGAAACTAAAGCTTAAGAAGTTGAGTTATTTCCCCAACATCATATATTCAATAAACTGATGCTGCAGCCAGGAATCAAGCCCCCATTTTCTGACTGAGAGCTTCTATATGCTCAAAAATACTATGTAATAATAACATATCTGCAAAAATTTACTTCACCTGCCTCCCCATATCTAACTTTTCTTCCATATCATAACTTCATTTGGAGATAATGTTTCAGCAGAAATGAAAATATTCCTAAGTTATTCTAGCACTTATTTTCAAATAGCAATGTGAGGCCAGTCTTTCAAAAACATTCCCACTTTTTATGAAATGGAAAAGACGTTCAAAATGTATTTATTTACCACAGACAAACTGAAAAATAATGTCAGGTACCCATGGTGTTATACTAAATCATTCCATTTTCTTTCCTAAAACAAATGGTATTATCAACCTCATGCCACACAAGTCTTATACTACCCTGCCCCATGGTATTAAATTAACCTTTACCTGACATTTCTAGGTAATCATTTTGGGAGCCACCCAATAAATCATTTAATAAAATGAAAATGGAATAACTTTGCAGAAAGAATGTGTGCTCATTTTAAGTACTCCTAAATGGAGGCAACTGCACTCAACAACAAAAATAGCTCTTTGCATCACCAAACATAAACGAGTGGATTGGCTTTCCACAAAGGCAGCCAGGAAGTATCTGGCCATGAACCAGAATAGTTTTTTTTTTTTTTTTGCCTTTATTTTTTATTTATCTATTTATTTTACAACTTTATTGGAGTATAATTGCTTCACAATGGTGTGTTAGTTTCTGCTTTATAACAAAGTGAATCAGTTATACATATACATCTGTTCCCATATCCCTTCCCTCTTGCATCTTAATGACATCCTCAAACAGGGACAACTATGCCTGTGGGGTTTTCTTTCCTGCCCTCTTCCCCGTTTGTGGCCACTGAACTTTGCAACTGATCGAAAAAGCAGATTGCTTTTTGCAAGGCCATTGCATCACTGTGTGGTTAAAAACTGGTAACTAAAACTCCTTACCATTTAGCTTAAGAGATCACTTGTCTTTTGGAGAGAGAAGCTGAAATCTATTTTAAAATATGGAAATGGATGGAAAAGTCACCTTGAAGAGAATTTTGGTTCTGCAAAAGGTCATTTTAATGACTTAGTTATCCCAGTATAAAGAAGTGGGAGTCAGTTGTTAACATTCCTAAGTACCTCAGCAAATCTTCATTCCTTCATATGTCATGCTGGTTTCTCAGAACAAATAGACTAGTATGCCTAAGGAGGCTAGAACCCGAAGGAGGGAAAGGAGTCATACCTGGAATCCTTATCTTTGAGATCTGATGTTTGGAAATTAGAGGACTGGCCCAGAATAGCTTCAACCAAGGCCCAGTGGTAAGACAAGGAAATACAACTTCTTTGAAACATGAGGCTACTACAAGCTGGCAACTCTGCCTCAACTCAAGAGTCTGAGATTGTAGGAGAGGGTAGATTTAATAGGAAAAAATAGCTTATGTAGCTGCTACTTCCTCTGAAATACCTCCTTTATTGAGTTCTCAGATAAAAAGATCTGCCATTTCACCTCATATGGGATCTTTGAACACTTACACAGCAAAGACCTTTCTGAGGATTTTAAATGATAATAATTGGCTTGAGAGTAATGCAATCCATGTATCTAACAGTAAGTAAAAAGCACAGAATAGTGATCAATCAGGAGTTCCCCTTTAACCACAATGAAATCAGGATACTCATTACTTTAAAAAGCACTGCATTTGTTTACATTCCATAAAATAAGGAAGTTTTGCATCTCTGCAAAGTGTATACCTATAGATCAGTGGTTATCAAATAGGGGCAATTTTGCCCTCTCTCACAGAACATTTGGAAATGCCTAGAGACATTTCTGTTTGTCACAACAGAGTGCTGATACTGACCTCTAATGGACAGAGGTCAGGGATGCTTTGAAACATCCTACAATGCAGAGGCCAGTCTCCCATAATAAAGAATTGTCTATCCAAAATGTCAGTAGTATTGAGGTTGAGAAACCCTGATATAAATCAAAAAGAAACATCTTAAAGTCACAAAAAAACATACTCAGATCTCATTACAAACTCCGCAAAAGTCAATGAATATGAAAACTGACAAAAACTTTGAAATCTTTCCATTTTTCAGACAACTGATTGAGTTCTTCGTCCCAGGAATACATTCATAAAGGCGACTGAAGAAAAACTCTTCAGTCATTCTTTCCAGTATAATTCTAAATCCACACTGACATTCTGGAGGTGTATCTAAGACAGGCTCTGAGAATTTTATCTATACTTAAATGGACAAGCCAAGTTACTATACAGTACATTATGGGGCATTTTGTGTACTTGGCAATTTGGCAAAAGAAACTGAACCAAAACAAAATTTTAATAAAAAGCCAGTGCTGTCAAGTAATATCTAGAAGTAGCCTGGGGCCACCTAAAATGAGTTGTTCTTTGATTTCTAATGTAGTACTAAGAGTGAAATCTGGTCAAACAGAAGAAATTTTGAGTCCCAGCTCCATTTTAACAAACTGTTCTTTTGTAGAATCCACATTCACATACCTCACTTAAAAATAATGATTGTACTTATTTCAGGGGGTAATTATGAAAGTTAAACTAGATGGTGCTTATCAAAATATTTAGGACATTAACAGCTTGACACTCTACAAATGTAGATAATAGTGACATGTTCCAAGCTAACCTAGGTAAGTGTCACAGGATGAAACTTGATTGAAAGAAGAGAATTTGGGGAATTTTCTCTATTGAAAGTGTCTCTTCTTTTGGAAAGTTTGACTTTCAGTAAGACATCAATTTAAACCACTAAGATACTGAAAGACAGGGGAAAGCTTATGCATTACTTCATGATGATTCTAAATCAGGGTATTTTGTTAATGTTGATATAAAGTAAAAACTTTGTCACAAAAAATAGAGTAATAATTACACAGGATTTCCACAGTTTTACTATTATAGAACTTCAATTGTTGGATGACCAATTCAAGTATTTCAAGATCTCACCTAGAGAAATAAGTATAAAAATAAATGATAATAAAGACATGAAAAGTGACATAGTTCTGCTGGAAATTACAAATTTATGCATTTAAACAAAACATAATAAAACAAAACAAAAATTAGCATAATTGTCAATTTAACATTAGCCATATATGATTTAGAGGTGAATAACTGAATAAATTCTCAACTTCTCAATGAGAATTTCTTAGGGGACATACCTACCTTGTCTAATAGAGAACATACTACCTACTCAGTAATCCCAAAATATCTACCCCAGGGTACCTATCCACGCTATACCATTAATATCATTTGATTCATAACCCTTCCAGCTTGAAACCAACTTCATACTTTGTCCAGTTATACACCAATGGCCCAGTACATACACATAATTTATTGTTCCAAGTGGGTAGCTAAATATACAGCCTTCAAATGATTTACACTTTCTATGCCCAATCTGTTACACATGTCATAATCTTGGTATTAGAGATATGATTTTGGCCTAGGATTTTGAGCCTCCTGGACACTAATAAAAGAACTAGACAGAAGCTATACAAGAAGAAAAGCAGCTTTATGATAGAGTTTGCCCAATACACCTTTTATGTTGCAATACTCCATTGTCAATAAACAAAAACTCACATGCTTTAAAAAGCAGTGCTTTTGTGTTATCTCGATAAGCATGAAATTCTCCATAGGTTCCCATCAAAAATTAAGGAATAACAACAACAGGAGTAAGAAAGTTATGAGAGGTAACACAAACTAACAAAGTGCCTGGAATATGGTAGGAAATCAATAATGTTAACTATATTTAATATTACTAAATGAACTCAAAATATCAACATTTAAATCCAATCATTTTCTAGAACCAGAATACAGAGAGCATAAAATAATTTACCTCACAAACTTTCGACCTCTATCCAAATATCTCCAAGACACTTTTAAATTATTTCATTATGTGGGAATTTACTGTAGCAAATTGCTTTATATACTTGTTTAAATATAGGTTTAAATAAAAAGAACATTAGTTGACAGCTGGAAAATCACACTATATGCAGAATAATTTTATTCTAATTATATGACTAGAGAGAATATGTGTTATTTTATCCATTGTTCATCTCTTTTGGAAGATTTCTCTCCCCTAGTCCATGTAATTTGGGGAACTGAGATTGAGAACCATTAGAACGGCATAAATATGAGCTTCATGGGGACCTTTGCCCCCAGTATGGAGAAAGTATGCCTGAGAAATACAGGAGGTATAGAAGAAATGGGATTCCAAATATAAAGAGAGATAGTCATTACAGTTCCTGATCGTTCCTAGCAAGGATTTTAATCTTAAAATTTTAGTCTTAAGACTAATGGGAAGCCATGAAGCCATTGAAGAGAATCAATCAGGAGACAAGCATGGTCATGTTAACACATGGCAAAGATAACTCTGACTACAGTGTGGGACACAGTTTGGATGGGAAATAGAGTGAGTGTGTGAAATCCATTTTAGAGGTTATTTTTGACATTCAGGCAAGAAATCAAGGCATCTTTTCATGTGAGTCTTCCCTGACCAACATCAAACCTGACAAAGAGACAAAGAGTTTATCCCCAGCTACTATGTACTTTAATGGTATCTTTTCTTCCATCATATTTATCTCAATTTAAGATGTATAATTTGTATGCTATAGGTTTTTTTTTGTAATGCCTGCTCTTCACTAGACTTGCCCATGAGTGGCAGGGATTGCATCAGTTTTATTTACTTCTTTTAACTCCAGTACACAGAAGAGGGTTTAGTTCAGAATTTAGGCCCAATAAATATTTGTTGAATGACTGAATGAATGGCCAGCTTAATAAGAGTTGACACTAACCTTCATTGATCTCAGAAATATGGTTTCAATAGAAATGCTATCTCTGGACACATGATAAATAGAGATGAAAATAAATACATGGCTGAACACTCATTTGTATCAATAATTACACATCTACAAGCAGATTTTTTTCCCATGGCTGTCAGTAAAGGAGACTGTTTTTATCTTTCTTTTGCTCAACATTACACATTACAACAAACAGAAAATTAGCAGAAGTTGTTGGAAATTAGAAGAGTGGAAAAGAGCTGGACAACATATAGGGCAAATCCTTTGACTACTAAGTAAAAAAGTTGCCTACAAACTAAATCTACATCAAGATTCTAAAGCAATCTCAAATATCTAATTACTAGTCTGATAGATTTTTGTACATTTTCACTCACCCTCCAGTAAATTAGTTTGATAATATAGAAAAAGAGTTCCTTTAAGGTTACTATACTTCTAACTGAATTTTCAGTCCCTTCCCCCTCACCACTGTAGGAAAGTGTACTGTTCATGGTGCTGAAACTACAAAGATGGATGACTAAACTTTCTGAAGGTCTAAACACAATCTCAGCTCTTCTTTTTGATGCATGACCACAGGACCATAAGTCTGTTGCTGGATTGATAATGAACCTCTCCCACTGGCTTAGTGAGATAAGGCACATTCTAATTATTTACTTTCAGGTTCTGAAATCACATTGAGCACAAACCAGCACAGAATCAAATCATGTTTTGACTGACTAATCTCTCAAGCAATACTGAGTCATACTTTAGAGAAGGTGATATTTTGCAAGCACTGTTTAGATTTTCCATAATATGACATTAGTAAGTAATTTTGATTGTTTTACAAAATTTGTATCTGTCTAGATTTAAGTAAGAAAGTATTTCATCTCTGTATTAGGAAATATATGCTATATTCCTACCGTATGTGTTTTTTTATTTAATAAATTTGGTTCTACGTAAAAGTAATGTGATGATTTCTTTTCACTTGTCTCCCTTGGATAATATGGTTTATTCTATATAAAGTCTCTAACAAAACTTGCAACATTACCTAACAAATGGGATGTACAGATTATAAATGCATTATGGGAAGGTATAGGAAGCCGAATTTGCTAAGTATATTATTTCTGTGTGCCCTATCTAGGTTCTAAAATGAGTTGGTTTCTGAAGTTGGAATCATTTCCAATTATTTCCAATGGTTAACATTACTATTATTCACCATAACAGAAAAATAATCTTAGCTTCTTTTTTTGTTTAGCTGTTACTTAGCTACTTTCTTATTATAGAGCTCTAAATTAGCAAATGTCCTTTTGAGCTCTGGATGGAAATTATTTGGGCTGAGTTCCTTAAATCAGGAAGATAAATAAGTACTTAAATGGATATGACTTGTGCCTCTGAGTAAATGTCCTGGGAAAATTATTGTCTTTTAATTAATCTGCTTTCTCAGAACAGATAGCTAATTTTTTTAATTTGCATGAAACTTGGGATATTGTATATATTGTGTCATGCTCAGTTTAGACCACAGTATGTCAGATTAAAATCATATTCCTGTAAGAAGTGAGAATTACCCAATATTTCAATAAAGTCTTCACAACAACCTAGACAGAGTTTGGGAACAGATGTTGGAATTCTCTGAAGATAATACCCCAAACTTAACCACATTCTGTTCTTCATGTCCATGCTCTATGACCACCTAATAGGGGAAATTAATTGATTTAAATAGTACTTTAGGAACTCAATGAATTCTTTAGAACACAGTCAATTCTTTCTAATTTTCATCAATCTTCGAAAAATCCTGTGTTCCTTTAATAAATATCTAATCTCTTTTTCTATTTTCTGCACTGTGTTGAGGCATTTGCAAAAGAACAATAAACACAACTTACATCTCTATAGTTCTCTATGGCTTGCAAAGGGTATTTCACTACATTTCATTTAACCTGCATAATGATACAGTGAAGTAGCTCTCTGGAAAACAGACCCAAGGGAGGTTGCTACTCACCCAAGTTCATATAGACAATGACAGAAATGGGACTTCACCTGGGATTTCTGACTATAGGTCCAGTGTGTTTATAATTGTTGTCGACCATGATGTCTGACCTAAAGAATGTATGATTAATTGAAAACAAAATGCAAACAAATATGGAAAAATTTAAGTACCACATTAAAGAGGCAAATCTAAATAATTTCAGGAATTTTTCTAAAAAATCTAAAAAAAAATTCTCTCAGAATTTTTACTGGGAGGGTTTCCCAGATGCTTTCATAAAGGAAAATCAAAGAAGCTTCTCTATGACTAAACAAACTAACTAAAAATAATGTAAACCAGATGAGGTAGAAATAGTACTTTCCAACAGCAGTACACATTTAAAATATCATTCCCTATATTTCCATGTAGATGGCAATTCTATAGAAATACTTCATGTTTTGTTGTTTTACTCTTGATGATGCTTTGGAGTAATATAGAGTAAATTATTATTTGCTGCCATAGACATTGAAATGGAAACTGGAAGTTAAATTTCCTAAACATTTCCAAATGTGCAGATATTCCATATTTTGAAAGCAGTTCAACTAGTATTGGTCTACACTCTTTAGTTTTCTTTCTGATGTTAACATTTAATGAAAAAAATAATTCTTTAAAAATATGGGTCAGAAAAAATTATGTTGCACTTGATAATCCAATTAATTTGATATAATGAGGAAATGAAATCACTAGCTCATTTACTGCAGAGCATATGGTAAGTATTTTCCTACTTTTGGCCCACAGTCCACTAAAACTATTAAGAATTATAAAAACTGGTCTGATGTTATAGAAAGTTGTACATTGAATAATGCTGGTCCTTGCTGAGAAAGAAAGGGTGGGGGGAAAAAAAATCCAGACCTTGCTGCTGAGAGAGAAAAATAAAGCCCTTAGTGTGGAGGAACCTACATGTTATGTGACTTTTTAGTGACTCACAAAGAAATCAGAGCTAATAATAAATTTTCTAAGAAATGAGTGGGTTGGATAAGAAATCCATTCTAAAATTCATTTCAGCTCTTAAAAATGATGCTACTTTTCAAAAGTCTGATTCTTTTATCATAAGAAATATTCTGATTGCAAGTAGCAAAACACATTTCAAACTACCTTGAGCTACGTAAGTAAATAAGTTGATAAGTGGTGAGCCTAACTCAAAACTCAAAAATAGTTCAGAGAAAATACTGAGATTAAAATACAAAAGAGAGATAATGGTAGCCTCGACTAGTATTATCAGCAGAGATGGTTAGAAATGGAAAGGCACAAGAGAAATTTCTGATGGCAGAAACAACAGAGCCTTTTGAATGATTGGATATTGAAGGTGAGGATGAAAGAAATACCAAGGAAAGCTTGTTTTTGTTTTGTTGTTGTTTCGTTTGTATTAACAATTGGATAGAAGAATTCAGGGCAGTTTGGGACATGTTAACTCTAAATACTTTTGCATAGCCTGGGGGAAAAAGTAATATATAAAGTAGTGATATAGTTAAATCCATCATTTTTCCCTTTAGGATTTTTCCTTTGCAAATCAAAAAATATATTCCACCCAATGTCACAAAGGTCTCTTATGTTTTCTTCTGTTGGCTTTACAATTTTATTTTTTACATTTAAATCTTTAATCCAAAGAGTGTATAAGCTGAAGAGAGAGTCAGGTTATACAATTTCTAAAATGATTTTCCCACAGATGAAGGATAACTATGTGCCATGAACTGATGATGATCTCACTTCTGGGGACTTAAAAACAAAACAGAACAAAACAATTTTTTCAATAGAGGCATTAATAAATAATTATTAAAAATGGTCTATATTTACATTAGTAGGCTTAAACCATATCCCAGATAATTACACATTGGTGTTGAAAAACACCATGGAGATTATCTAGTAGTTCTACCTCTGGAATGAAGGCTCAGAAGCTCAAAAAAATTAGTTAGTTAATACAATACAACAGTATGTAAGCAGAGCTGAGACGAGGACCCTCTTTTCCCAGTTCCCAAATGAGTTTTTCTTGCCCTCTTCCATTTATCAATTCATCAGCTATTTACTCAGCATCTATTATATGCAAGGCATGTGTTAGGTCCTATAGAGATGTCAAAAGGTTGGTCCCCATGGCCAAGATTCTTAAAATGTATTGGCAATACAATAGTATACACAAAATCTATAATATAAGAAAGCACATAAGGACCAAACAAGTGGTTAGATATAGCTTTTGAGTTCAAAAGAGAAAATAAGTCAAAGGTAGGATTTCTTTCCAGGCACTTGGCTAAATGCTTTACAGGTCTTCTCTCATTTAATCCTTAAAATGCAACTCTATAAGATAGTTATTATTAAACCCACTTTACAGATGAAGACATGATGAGAGTTTTGGGTGATGTGCACAAGATAACATAGCTGTTAAATGTTCAAACCCAGGCAGTGACTCCAACTACTGTACCCCACTGTTCACCTACAGTAGTGGGAAGGATGACAAAATTTCAGAAAGAATACGAGATTTGCCCTAGGTCATAAAGTATACATAGTATTTCCAGTCATGAGAAAGAGAAGGAATATCATGGACCAAGAGAACATATTGCAGGCATCAGGAAAAACATGATACTGCAGAGTTGGCAAAGTACATGAGTTCATGTAAAGCGGTATTAGAAAATTAAGATGGAAAGTTAGCAAGGGACCAAATAGTCAAAGAGTATGAGTACCAAGCTAAAGTGTTGGGCTTTATATCGTAGGCAGTGGGAGATATTAAAACTTTCTGAGCACAGGAGCAGCAGACACAAAACAGACTTTTACTAAGATTAATCTGGCAGGAGTACGGAATTTAAAAAGAGAAAAAGAGCAGAAAGACCCAAAGAGGAATTGAAATATTTTGAAATCCAGGACAGCAGCCTACACTAGAAATAATTACCAGCCAGATTTGTTTACGGAGTCCTCACCACCAATAACAACACACCAGATTTGTTTCTCACCAGCTCTGAAAAAAGATGTCCTCACTTTCAATGTTTGTTTTTACTCACTGGCACCATTTTCAATTATAATTATGTTCAATAATGTTTTGAAAAATTGAAATGTTGATTCTTAATTACTCAAAGTTTTTTGTTTTGCTATAGGAAGAAATTATTGAAGATTGACTCTGGTTACCAAAGAGTCCCTAAGTAAAATAGAATAATTGGGATATCTATATAAAATCTGACCTAGACTGCATATGTTCCAAATGTTTCCCATTGTAAAGGACACCTCTCTATGCATAAATTGTTGAGAATTCAGCACATAACTTGTGAAAAAGGATATTATAATCAAGTGCCTGGTAGCCCAATTAAAAAAAAAAAACATTATTCTTACATAAGAATTCTTAATGTCAAGAATCTAAGAATCTGTGTGTCTTCTTTTTAACAAGGCAGAAAAGAATATGCAGTAAAAAGAAATGTTCCAAAAATGAGAGGACTAGAAAAGATAAACCTTTCTAAAGAGTCTCCCCCTCTGTTCAGAGAAATAAGAGGCCTATTCTGAGCATTTCTCCCCAACTCTATTTTCAGTGACACTATATTAGAGGCTAGAAATTGGCCATGCTGGGAAAATATACACCATGGAAATCAGAAAATACTACAAATGTGGGCTTTTTTCAGATAATTAATTTGCCAACAAATTTGCCTATGTTATCCCTAATCATGTATGTTCCAAATATTTCCTATAGTTAAAAACCCCTACTCTTATAAAAATGTTTGAGGACTTGGAACTTGAAATAGAAATTTTAGAGACTTTTGAAATGAAAAATTTCACATACTTTTGTTTTTTAGAGAACAGAAGTTTTCTAATATTTATAATTTTCCCTTTGTTATGGCATGGCTCAATAATGTCTTGCCGCTAAGTATTTTCCTTAAATATAATAGTCTAGTTCAGTTGTTCTCAAATATTAAAGTGCATCAGAATCATACAGAGAAATTAAAACACAAATTCCTGGTTTGAGAATTTCTGATTCTGTGGATTTGAGTTGGGGCTCAAGAATTAGCATTTCTAACAAGTTCCAGAGTGATGACCATTTCCTGGTCAGGTACCACACTTTGAAAATTATTAGTCTAATGTAGTACATTTTATTACCAACTAGAAAACTTACCATAAACAATTTCAAACATTTTAACTTTCTGATAAAAAATCTTCTGAAAGGGAAAGGTCTACATTCTTATTTCATAATGCTTACCAGACACAATTTAATGTTTCTTTAATAAAGGATCTCTCTGGATCCCTCTGGGTCATTAAGTCATCATTTGGACATCAGTTCTCATTCTTCAGAATTTTAGATAGAATAGATGATCAACATATATGCTATTGTGACCCCAGGATAGTGTCTCTGAGACTTTTCTTTGGTAATCTGTAGTTAAAATTAAAGTTTTCCTATGATTTTCCTCTTTTCATAGGGGTAAAAACATTCTGCTATAATTGAAAGTTAAGATTATATTGCCTATATTTTTTAAGGCAACAGCAGCATTTACGAGGTATAAAAATCCCACACATGTGAAAACTGACACCAAAAATGGCAGTACTTCAAAATCTAGCCTTGGTTCATCATTCTCTCTCAATCTCTCTTTCTCCACACACATACACACACACACCATTTCCAAATCTATTTCCATATTTATTATTGTCCCCTTAAGTTTGAGCAGTTATCTACCTTTCCTATAATTTAACTTTTCTTCCCCAAAGTAGAAATATCAGTACTTCCTTCTTAAGGATGTTGTGTGAACCAAGTAACTAATGATGGTTAATGTTAAGCAATATTACTGACAATGTTCAAATATTCAAAGATACACTATAATAGAGAATCTTATTTTTAGCTGGAAACTGAAATACTTTGAAAAACAAATAGGGAAGATAAAATAGCTAGTAAAATGTCAAGGGACTCTTTTAAATTATATATCAAGAGTTGTATATGAAAGGGAGCATTATGCATACACCAAAGACTGTCTATTAGTTCATTTACTGACATATGCATTTACTTGTTCCTTCATTAAACTAATATTTATTGAGTACCTACTGTGTGTTAAGGACTATGCCTTGGGGATACAATACTGAAAAAAAAACAGACATGGAGCCTGCCCTCATGGATCTCAGAGTCCACCAGGGCATAGAGATATGAATGAAATAGGCAAGTTAATGGATGTATCATTCTAAATTCAAATAATTTATCCAAAGTAAAGAAACAAAATGTTATGAGCGCATATAATGAAAAATGACTGACCTACATTTGGAAGTCAAGGAAATAGTCCACAAGGAAATGACAGTCTTGTTCTGAGAGCTGGAGGATTAACAGGAATTAACTAGGCAAAAAGAGAACAGCGTTCCAGAAGAAGGAAGCATCACACAGGTAGGTCCCTGGGCTACGTGAGAGGATGCTAGAGTGTTGGAGGACAGGAACAAAGACAGCTTAGGCCTGGTCGTGGGAACAGAGTGGAGCAAGAGACTGAGAGCAAGTGAGCACATAGGCTGGAGATAAATCATGGCAAGAACTCTATCATGGTAAGAATTTTAATGAAACTGAGAACACTAGAAAGGCATAGGTGGGTTACAAAAAGTGAGGAGACATGGACAGCTTTGCTTAAAAGATTGCTACTCTGGTTCCTTTGGATATATTGCATCAAATAAAATATATTATAAAATTAATTACACTGTATTTTACTCTTTTAATGTGTCTACTAGAAAATTTAAAATTTTATATGTGGCTTTCACATTTCTCGTGGACAGTGCTATTCTAGAACTTTAGTTTTCTCTACTGTTTTGAGCTAAGCATTGGAGAAAACCCCATTGGTGAGAAATCAGAATGCTCCTTCTTCTCAGATAAGCTTTCTGAATACTACTAAACACTTAGACATTTCATATTAAAGATGATGACCAAAAATGAAGATGTTAAAATGCATAACCTCAAGGAACTTAACAAACCTGTGATAAAAAGCAAGGAACCCTATTTATTAGAACTTATAAGTTCCAGGCAATACATTTAACTTTTTCATTATGACATTTGTGAACTCACTGAACAATACCCAGTAATGATGTTTATACCAACATAGGAATACTCATATCAAACCTGATTCTTAAATTGTGACTCACACAATATGAACTTAGACACATAATTTATACCCCATATTCAGATGCTTAGCCCAAATCAGTAGAAAAAAAGTTCTAGAATGAGAGCCACACATAAAATGTTTAAGTTTTCTAGTGGCCATATTAAAAGAATTTTTTTAAGTGAAATTACTTTAATACGTTTTATTTAACCCAATATATCCCAAGTCTCACCACTCCAATGTGCTGTCAATATAAATTAATGAGCTATTTTATGTTCCTTCTCTAGTACTGTCTTTGAAATCCAGTGTTTATTTTACTCTCAAAGCACATCTCAATTCAGAGTTTTCACATGCCAAGTGCTCAACAGCCAAATGTGGCAGGTGGCTGCTGTAATGAACATCACAGTTCTAGAGGGAAGTGATTTTAGAATCTTGTTCTGACTCCATCACTAAACAAGGTAACCTTGAAAATGTCACTTAAATTGTAAGTTTCATTTTGTCATCTGTGAGATGGGCATAGTATCCATTGTATCTGCCTTGAGAAGTTATAAGAATATTAAAGTAATTCAATATGTATTTCACATTATAAGGAATGACTTTGATCTTACTTTACTTTCATGATTTTTATCCCTCCTAAATTAATAATAAACACATAAAGCACTCAGAAGGGTTACTGTAACTACTACTACTACTATTATTACTATTATTTGTACTGTGGTTTTAAAAATATACACTGTGAGGGCTTCCCTGGTGGTGCAGTGGTTGAGAGTCTGCCTGCCGATGCAGGGGACACGGGTTCGTGCCCCAGTCTGGGAGGATCCCACATGCCACGGAGCGGCTGGGCCCGTGAGCCATGGCCGCTGGGCCTGCGCTTCCGGAGCCTATGCTCCGCAACGGGAGAGGTCACAGTAGTGAGAGGCCCGCGTACCGCAAAAAAAAAAAAAAAAAAAAAAAAAAAAAAAATATATATATATATATATATATATATATATATATATATACACACTGTGAGATGTTTAGTTTTCTCTAAGGGAAATTAGAACCCACACAAATGTCACTTATGAATGGAGTCATTAGCCAATATTTCAAAAAGAACATTCACAGGAATTTCAATAAATTGGAAATACTTAATGATGCTAATGTGCAAATACTGGGCAGACAGATGACTTGCTGATGGGTACCATATGCATTTCCATTACCAAAAAATTGGAAATAGCATAGATTATGAAGGAAATAATGAATAATAGCACAGAATTTTAATTAATACTGAAATAATCTAAGTTTAAATCACAATGACATATAACAATGCTATGGCAGCAACTCTAGATTTCTATCTTTATATAACTGCTGAAAGGTAAGTGAAGTTGAATAAAATGTTTGGCACTTAATTATTTTACATATCTTAATGTTATCCATTTGACACAGAAGACTTTGATTGCTTAGTTGATTATATGCAGCATAGCAAAGCATAATAAATGGGGTTTGACTCCTTTCCTACAGCTTGAGTTTGTCATTGTAACTAGTATTTTGTGTGGTAAGGAGACTGGGTGCCCTGTCACTGATACTCTTGAACTCAGTTCCAAAATTCAAGTCCCTGTTACATACAAACTGCTCTGCTAAGACGGATATAACACCTCACCACAATTTTTTTAACCTGTTACAAATGTCAAAGTCATCTGAAGAAAATTAAGTTTTACAATGATTCACTGTGCTTTGGAAAAAAAAAAACGTTACTGCCTTTAAAATCCCCTCTGCAGTAGACTGATTGGTTGAATGTCCCCAATTATTTGCTTTTCTGTGCATCCATGCCTATTTTGCTACATGTCTTTGCAGTAATAATTACTAATGAGATTTAATCTATTCTCTCTTTTTACATATTTTTTATTGTGGTAAAATATACATAGCATAAAATCTACCATCAAAATCATTTTTAAGTGTACAGTTCAAAGACATTAAGTACATTCACATTGTGCAATTATCACCACCATCCACCTCCAGAACTTCTTCATCTTCACAAACTGAAATTCTGTACCCATTAAACACTAATTCTCCATTCCTCTCTATCTCCAGCCCCTGGCAACTACCATTCTATTTTGTCTACACAAATTTGATGATTCTAGGAACCTCATATATGTGGAATCTTATAATATTTGTCTTTTTATGACTTATTTCACTTAGATTAATATCATAAAAGTTCATCCATTTTATAGCATAGTCAAAATTTCCTTCCTTTTAAGATAGAATAATATTCCATTATGTGTGTGTGTATACACCACATTTTGTGTATCCACTCATTTATCAGTGGACACTTGGCTTGCTTCCACTTTTGAGCTACCGTGAATAGTGTTGTTATGAATATGGGTATGAAAATATCTGTTTGGAATCCTTTCTTCAATTCTTTTGGATACAGACCCAGATGTGGAATTTTACCTTTAATCTTTTGAGGAATGACCATACCATTTTCCCCAGTGGATACACCATTTTACATTCCTGCCAGCTATGCTCACTTTCTTGCCAACACTTGTTATTTTCTTCCTTTCTGATTACAGCGAAACTAATGAGTGTGAAATGGTATCTCACTGTGGTTTTGATTTGAATTTATTCCCTTACTCCTGAATCTGACTTTGGTACTAACTTTGGTCAGTGGAATATTAGCACAGCAACTCAATAATAATCTTTAAGAAAATGCTCATGCCTTGCTCTCTGCCAATAACATGGGAAGAACAAGCTCAGTCTTGCCTGTTGGAAGAGGGAATATGAGGAACAAAGCTGAGTTGCTCAAGTCATCCCAGACAAGGCCATCCTAGATTGGGTAATAGGCAGCTGATCCTCAAACATGTGAGTGAGGCCAGCCAAGATGAGCAGAGCTGCCTAGCTGACCTGCTCTGAGTGCAGAGACACAGTGAGCCCAGCTGACATCAACCAAGCATAGCCAAACCCAGTTCAAATCAGAGAAACCCCATAGACTTGAGGCTAAATAAACTATTATCTTTGCTTTATTTTGTAGCCATATCTATATATACATAATCTTTTGGGATAAACCAAAGAATAAATTATTGCATGAAACCCTACTGTTACATAATGAGTCAAGGTAGACATATCAGTGGTAAGAATGTACCAAAACAAAAGATCAATTAATTAAACGTTGCCAGAGTACAGTGGAACATATCATTAGAAGTGGGATGGAAATACTGAATTTTGCTTTTTTTGAGCAAGTACATTTTCCTTTCTCCATCCATTCTTTCAAACCATGGCCAGTGTGTTTGGCTCCTGAAACCTCTTTCCAAGAATCCATAACTGAAAAAGCAAAGAATCAAGGGCATTGGTTTGTACCTATGGAAGACCCAGAAATTTATGAATCCAGGCATGACCATCTTTCTCATAGTTAGAGATGAAAATCTCATTGGCTACACAGTTTTCTTTTCACTTAACCCCACTCCCTGTGACCTATGGTCATCTTATTGGCCCTTCCTCTATTTTGTACCTGGCCTGTTATAGGCTTGTATGTTTCCTGCCTGACCTCTGTCAACATATGAGTCATAACCCAGATCTGGAATTAGGACTTCCTTTGGTTTCTTCTCATTGTGTTCCCTGGAAATGTAAATTTTCAGAAAACAGAAACAAAAGATGACTTGGATATTAGGAATGTTATACTTGGTTTGCTATTGAAGATAGCTTTATTTAACTATGGAAACTCAAATTCCAAGAACTTTAAACACAGTATTAGAAAAAAGTATGTTTTTTCCCCATTTGGTTTCCTTCTCTCCTACATTTTGGATGGTATTCTCACAGCTGTCATTATCATCGTTATTTTCACTACTCATGAAATGAGCCATGTAGCATGCTCAAGTGGAAGCCAAGGAGCTTGGTGCCCATTTTTGTCCTGTGATCAATTTGAAATGGCTTGCTGTTTTGGTCCTGACTGAGAGAGATTAATAACATCTTAAGGTAAAATGCTATTGATTCATCTACTCTTAAAAAAACCCCTATTCCCATAGAAATTTATTATTTCTGATTCATCAGATCCTTTTATTTAGTTCTTTAGTCTAACAACATTATTTTTATAAATAGACACCCTTCCCCAGCAATGTCAGAGTATACAAATACCCCAGGAATTTTATTAAATGCACTTAATTGAGATGGGCATGCCAAGGGAACACTTTGTTTCATAATAATAAAAAAAGCAAAAAGAACAAAATCTAGTCCCAATTTCCCTACAGAAATATCATTTCAAGGATAATTTTTCAGTGTTATAACTTATGTCATGAGAAATGCATCAAAACTATTCTTTGACATACAAGAAGTCATCTGATATCTCTTTGCTTAATCTATGTAACAAGAATGTCTAACCTGGAGAACACCAAGGAGACCATGGATTAAAGTCAGGCGGCCCACAGGGAGGGGAAAGGGTAAGCGGGGATGAAGTGAGATGGTGGCACTGACATATATACACTACCAAATGTAAAACAGATGGCTAGTGGGAAGCAGCCGTATAGCACGGGGAGATCAGCTGGGTGCTTTATGACCACCTAGAAGGGTGGGATGGGGGGGTGGGAGGGAGATGCAGAGGGAGGAGATTTGGGGACATATGTATATGTATCACTGATTCACTTCATTATACAGCAGAAACTAATGCAACAATGTAAAGCAATTATACTCCAATAAAGATGTTAAAAAAAATTATATCCTTTGTTTCTCACTAACCTGATTTAGCTGATTTACCTGATTTAGCTTTCCCTTCAATCATGAATGCAGACAACAAATTCCAGTACTGTTAGCAGAATCTATGGTTCTATCAGGAAAAATCAAGATATTTTTGTATTACATTGCAGTTGCTGCAAATAGTTCAATATATCATTAATGTTCACCACTACTTCAAAATTATGGTAATAATTAGGTAATAATAAATCCTGTTATTGTGTTGAAGAAGTATATATGTTACTATGTCACAAGTTTGTTTTTATTCTGTTTTGAGGATTGTATTTAAACATAATAGGTTTCCTTTCATCGTAGGTGTTCTAGTTTTTACCTTTAATAACATAATTCAAAAAAGAGGTCCATAGGTTTTACCATGTGCCATAAGAGGTCCATGGTACAAAATTGCTTAAGGACTTCTGCTTATCAGAAATATATTCTCTGGCGGAAAAGGCTTGTTGAACCTCTTAAGATAGCGAAAATAGCATCCATTTAGGAGAGGTGCAATGGGATGAGTCACTAACAGAAAACTCTGTGTGGGCAGCCCCAAGAAGAACTGAAATAAGCAGTATCTGAGGCAGCCCTCCTGTCTCTGAGCTCGATGCCCTCATTCTGCCTGCGCCTCAGTTTACCCAGGACCCCCCTGGACAGCATGCCGTTTTCCCGCCTTTCTTGGAAGTTCTCCAATGTTGAGACTTTTACCAATATTCCATTAAAACTAGGTCCCTACGACAAATATAAAGTACTGACAGGTGTTTTAATGTTCAGTGCCTTATTGGAAAATGATTTGCACTTTTACAGAAGCTTTATGGAGCCAGTGTTGCAACTGATTACAGAAAATTCTCAAATGTGAGGAAAAGAAAGAAGACACTGTTGACAAGCAGGAGTTCATAAGCTCAAGCTTCTCTACTCACCTGTGTTTCCAAAAACTCTAGAAAAGGTCAAGCTCACATATTGGGCTACGCATTACAGCCAAATTCCCAGGTTTGAGTTAAACTAGGGATATGAATTCTACTCTTTTGCTAAATTAGAAAATAATAAAAAAAATCACAATGTAAGTTTTTTTCTTCACACCTATGAGAGACCCTCTGAAAGCAAACAGGTTTGGACCAATATTCCAAAATCCAAATGTTTTCCAAAGCTCAACATATCTGTAGGTGTCTTCAACCTAGCTTAGTTTGTCCCATGTCATGCCCTCTTCTTAGATCTGAATATCTGAATTAACATATATTCGTTTCTAGTAAGACTAGCAGCATACGACATGAAATATCACAAGATAGCAAATGATTCAGCCAAGTTTTTTCTTCCTCTCTCTCTCTCTCTCTCTCTCTCTCTCTCTCTTCCTCTATAATCTAGGGCACGCACTGGATCAGTAGAGGAACATTTTAAGACTTTAAATTTTAAGTTGAAATTGGATAGTTTTAAACAAAAATTGTATTCACATTTCTCTGCCAACCTCAAGGGAAATGTACTAACTGAAGATCACAATGAAAGGGAGGTGTATTCAGACACTTCCTGGGTTTTTATATTTAACTTCCTTTAGACTCAAAGAAAGAGCACAGGGAGCCACCTCCATTTCATAGTCTGTTAGCATGTTTCATAAAGGAGGGAAGAGATGATTGAACAGTTAGAATGTGTAGCAATTCTAATTATGTGGGATGCTGAATAAGATCAGCAACAACTGAAATGCTGAGAAGCCGACAGCATCCTCATAAACAGAGTTAAGACAAGTCTCGGCATCAGAGATTTAGGAGTGTAGGTCTGTTCCCAACTAGCTTATTATAACAGGAAGATTTAAATTTAGTACATAGTACAGAGCAAACCTGAAGATGGCTGACTCTCTTTGGTCAGGAAATAGATCTTTAACCTTTTTTGAACTGAAAAACTTCAAGAGTACAACAAACACCCCTGATGTATATGAGGTTGACATATATTCTAATGCACTCAGCAATTATAACTGCAATGTCATCTGTAGGAGGAATACAGCATTATTCCACTTGGTCACATCCAGAGCCCCTCCGCTTACAGGCCACATCACTGTCATGTTTTGCTTACATCTAGGATCAACATACCATAAAGAAGATGTGTTAGATAAATATAAACATCTTGACAGGTGAATGCAAGTACAGACAGTAATACCTTTGAAAAGTACAAATTAATATGACTTACTTCTATGAGAAGCATTTATTCACTTAATTTGGCCCTTTCGTACAGTTTCTGTTCTTACCTTCCCCAAATATCATTTATCTGCCAAGTTGTATTTATTTGAAAGCTTTTGGACTATTTAAATGAAATTACACTTAAACTACTTGCAAGGGCAGAGGACAAGGCCTCAGATTTTGGCAGGATCTCTGCCACTGGTTCAGTTAACTCACTGATGATCTGAACGTACATGTGGTATTACAGCGAGTTACATAATGCCCACCTCTGGGACAATCAGCTGAACTGTATTAGCTCTGAGAAGGCAGAGCGCCAAAGCCAGGATGAAATACAAGCCTCCACTTGGACACGGGGTGGGGATGGGGATTCAACAATTCACAAGAAGTGCTGGGTTAGATGAATCTGTAGGTCAGGCTCTGGGTTATGGCAAGGATGCCTCCCTAAATTTTGTACCTTGGGTTCCTTGCTTGCTGCACCCAGCCCTGGTTTAAATAGTATGATCATCTCAACCACGTTTGACATTAGGACGCATAGCATACAGGAAGGCAATGTTCTCCTTGGTGTGGCTTACAGGACTGAATCAGAAGTACTTGCAAAACCTGGTAAAATTGAGAGATTTTCCATACCAAATCCTTAATCAACTGAGAGAGATGTTAGAGAATGAGGCCTGATAATTTTCATTTATAATCACTTGAGGAGACTCTGATGCACTCTAAAATAGATCCTCAATGCAACAGAATGAAACACATCAACTCAAAATGCATTAGAAACATGAACATAAGACCTGAAACCATAAACTTCCTGGAAGAAAATACCTGGGGTAAAAGCCTTGACATTGGTCTTAGCGATGACTTTTGGGATTTGACAACAAAACCAAAGGCAACAAAAGCAAAAATCAACAAGTGAGACTACATCAAACTAAAAAAGCTTCTGCACAACAAAGGAAACCATCAACAAAATGAAAAAGCCAAATCCCTATGGAATGGGAGAAAATATTTGCAAATCATATGGTAAGAAATAAATCAATCCAAACTATATAAAGAATTCATACAACTCTACAACAACAACAAAATGATTAAAAATGGGCAGAAGATCTGAATAAACGTATTTCCAAAGAAGACATACAAATGTCCAGCAGGTACAGGAAAAGGTGCTCAACATCAGTAATCATCAAAGAAATGCAAATTAAAAACAACACAACATGATAACACCTCACACCCTTTAGAATGGCTATTATCAAAAAGACAAGAAATAGGGCTTCCCTGGCAGCACAGTGATTAAGAATCCACCTGCCAATGCAGGGGTCACGGGTTCGAGACCTGCTCTGGGAAGATCCCATATGCTGTGGAGCAACTAAGCCCGTGCACCACAACTACTGAGTCTGCACTCTAGAGACCGCGAGCCACAACTACTGAGCCCATGTGCCACAACTACTGAAGCCCGTGCACCAAGAGCCCGTGCTCCACAACAACAGAAGCCACCACAATGAGAAGCCCATGCGCCACAATGAAGAGTAGCCCCCGCTCACCACAACTAGAGAAGGCCCGCACACAGCAAGACCCAACACAGCCAAAAAAATAAAATAAATACGATAAATAAATTTTTTTTAAAAAAGACAAGAAATAACAAGTATTGGCAAGGATGTGGAGAAAAGGGAACCCTTGTGCACTCTTGATGGGAATATAATTGGTGCAGCCACTATGCACAATAATATGGAGGTTCCTCAAAAAATTAAAAATAGAACTACCACAACAATCCAGCAATTTCACTTCTGGGAATTTATCCAAAGAAAATGAAAACAGGATATGAAAGAGATATCTGCACTCCCATGTTCATTACAGCATTATTCACAATAGCCAAGATATGGAAGTAACCTAAATGTCTGTCAGTGAATGAACAGATAAAGAGGTACACAATGAAATACTATTCTGCCATGAGAAAGCAGGAAATCCTGCTGTTTGCAGCAACCTGGATGAACTTTGAGAACATTACGCTAAATGAAATGTCAGACAGAGAAAGACAAATACTGCATGACCTCACTTTTATGTGGCACATAAAAAAGCCAAACTCGGGCTTCCCTGGTGGCGCAGAGGTTGAGAGTCCGCCTGCCGATGCAGGGGATGCGGGTTCGTGCCCCGGTCTGGGAGGATCCCATATGCCGCGAAGCGGCTGGGCCCGTGAGCCATGGCCGCTGGGCCTGCGTGTCCGGAGCCTGTGCTCCGCGGCGGGAGAGGCCACGACAGTGAGAGGCCCGCATACCGCAAAAAAAAAAAAAAAAAAAAAAAAAAAAAAAAAGCCAAACTCACAGAAACAGCGTAAACTGGTTGCCAAGGACCGGAAAGCGGAGGAAATAGGTAGAGGTTAGTAAAAGGGTACAGATTTTCAGCTATAAAATAAAGTCTGAGGATCTTATGTAAAACATGGTGACTAGAGTTGATAACACTGTAGTATATAATTGATATTTGCTAAGAGAACAGAACTTAAATATTCAAGGAAATAAGGAAAGAATGGAGGGAGGGAGGGAGGAGGGGAAGGAGGGAGGTCCTTCAAATACTTGCCATATAACCGAATGATTGATTGACTGAATAAACAAAAGGCAAGTGAAGACTTAGGCGTGGTTTGGGAGCTATCTTGTACTCTGGGCATTTTCCTTGAACTAAAAGAAACACAAGGCAGAAAGGAAAAAAATATCTGCATGTGGATTTACCCATTCACATAATTTACCACGCTGTTTTTCCTAAGAGAACATATTCTAACATCTTTAAATAATTTCATGTAGAAATATTAAATTTAGTCTGAAATATTATTTTGTACTAGATGATAGCAAATACTGCTATTTTCTCAGGTTAGTAAATTGAAAACAAGTGGCAATTCAGTTTCTTAAAACTTTTGTGAACTTACATTTTTTAAATTTCTGGTCCCCAATATTTCACTAGCTTGCTCACCCAGAATGCTATTAAATTAACAAAATATATGTTCTTAAAAAGTCAGACAGAGTACCTTAACAGAAATCATATATGCACTTAAAATGGGAGCACAAAATAGGATACAAGTTTTACACTGTTCTTCAGAAAGCATAGGATTGTGATATTTCCCTCTAGGAGAAAAGGTTATCTTTGGAATCAAACTTTAGGTTGTTTACAGAAGAAATACTTCCGTTTAGGAAGCCGGAATAATGATAGAGACTGGCATTAGACTTTTGATTGTGGAAAACACCTATGACTGTATTTTACAGGTTGGCATATTGCTGCTGGGAAAGGAAGTTTTATGTTTTACAGCCTTGAATTCATTTTTGTTTTTTATATAATATACAACAACTCCTGTGGGTCCACCGAAGCCTACCTCAATAGATACTCTCTGTTATCTCTGTTATCCCATGTATTACAGCAATGATTATGATATGAAAACATATTTTGGTGCTAACAAAGCCATACTGTAGGCTTAATAGCTAAAGTGGCAGGGCAGAATGGCCCACCAAGGTACAGTTTCTGAGGAAATATTGCCACAAAATATTCATCTAGGGAAAAAGAGATTGTTTCTGTGTGTTAGTTGGACATAGATTATAGTACTTTGGGGGATTACTGGATGGTGTTTTGGAATTTGGGGCTTCTATGAATGTGGCAAAATCTTTTTCTGTTTTCTAGGAACAAATGCCTAGGTTAAAGTGCAGTAACCAGGGTAACAGATTCTGAGAAAAGGTGAATCCTCAGTCTTTTTCACCCAGTCACTAGCTCCAGTTCCCAGTCTCATCAGCTTTGGCCCTTTTCCCATAGGTAGAATGAGAAGATAAATAAGGTTATCAACACCGAGACCGATGTGATAAAGAAACCGGAGAGTCAGACAGAGAAAGACAAATACTGTATGATATCACTTACACGTGGAATCTAAAAAATAATACAAATAAATGTATATGCAAAACAGAAACAGACTCACAGACATAGAAAACAAACCTGTGGTTATCAAAGGGAAGAGGGAAGCAGGGAGGAACAAATTAGGGGCATGAGATTAACAGATACAAACCACTAGGTATAAAATAGATAAGCAACAAGGATATACTGTATAGCACAGGGAATTTATCTTGTAATAACTTATAATGGAGCATAATCTGCAAATATACTGAATCACTATGCTGTACACCTGAAATTAACAAGCATAATAAATCTCAAGCAATGGAAATATGAGTTTAACATACACAAGAAATAAGCAAGTAACAGGGATGTTAGGAAAATAGGTCTCTGATTCGTTTAGGGTATTTCTCTAGGTAGCCTTTTTAGTAAGGTTGAAGCCTAAAACAATGTTTTCCAAAGTTGAGCCTTGGACAACCTGCACAAAATCACTTGGAGAACTTATTTAAAGTGATGTAGTCAGAAATCTGTTCCTCTCTGTCTCTCAATTCTGCTTTCCTGTGTTGGCATCATCTTCAGGCAGGCTCTCTCCAGAGATGTCACAGGCTGCTCCAAGATTCCCTGTTCTGCACAGGTAGCAAAACAGAAGCTGCTCTGCCCTAGCCTTTACTAGGTTCCAGTCTACTGGCCTGACTCATGTCACACTGATGATTCCTGCACCAGTCATCATGGCAGGGGATGAAATATGTCCACACCTGGGTTGTTTGCCTAACCATGGTGCCAAGATAGGAGGTGAGTCTCATCCAAATCTTAGACTGTGGTAGGGGCAGGTACTCCTCAAAATCAGGCTGCAGCTACTAAAAGACAGGAAACTAGATACTGGCCTGGCAGAAACAAGAAGTGACTTTTACAAGACAATTTATATATGTTCATTTAGTTACTTTTTAGATATTAATTTATACATTTATTGGGTCCATTCCTGTTAAGAAGGATTTAAGATCAAACATCTGCTAGTTAAAAACCCACACATGACGGAAAGAGATGAGTTCTCCAAACTATAGAGTCAATACTATTTTTACCTAGATATGAAGAAGTGAAGCCTATCTGCTTCGTTTTTTTAACCATTTTATCAAGGTATGATTAACATGTAAAAATCTCTACATATTTAATGTATACAAATCTATGAGTTTGGAGATAAGAATACATCCATGGAACCATCACCACCATCAAGGCCACAGACATATCCATCACCTCCCAAACTTTCTTCTCACTCCCTTTGTTACTATTACTGTTGCTATTTTTATTTTCTGTGTCTGGTAAGAACACTTAACCTAAGATCTACATGGGTGGCCCTGGAGGACATTGTGCTAAGTGAAAGAATTTAGACACGAAGATAAATACTACATGATATTACTTACACGTGGAATCTAAAATAGTCAAACACATAGAAGCAGACAATGTAATGGTGGTTGTCAGGGGCTGAGGGGAAGGGAAATGAGGAGGTGATGCTCAAAGGTTACAAAGTCTCAGCCACGCAAAATAAGTTCTGGAGACATACTATATAGAGCATAGAACCTATAGCTAATGGTACTGTACTGTATATTTAAACGTGCTACCAGAGTTACTCATATGGTTACTGTATTCATCAAAGTAGAAGCTCCCTGGGGGTACTTTTAAAATTCCTAATTGTTTTTATAATTTCTGCCCTTGCTCTGCATTTCTTTGCCTCATTTACTTCTACACCGTCTCACTTCTCATTTTTGCTCTCTATAGCTTGGCCTTCCCACAATCTTCCCACGAGCTTAAAATGGTTTAGTTTGGAAAGCAGACCAAGAACATAAAACTATTAAAAGCATCACATGAATTTGGAATTGCATTCCGCTGCTAAAACAGGCCTCAAGTAACAGTTGTTTGAACAAGATGGAGTTTTATTTTCTCAGTATGGAAGCCCAGAAGTAGGACAAGCAGGGCTGATAGGAAAGATGGACCATATTCTCCCTGTCCTCAGCCTCTTCCATCTTACTGTCACGTTGTGTTTAGCATGTGCCTTTCATTCTCAAGGTTGTCTCAATGAAAACAGAGAATATGCCACTGCAGCCATGTTCCCAGAGAAGGGTGGAAGAAGGGAAAAGGGGGAAGGACAGACAGCGTGCATCTCGTCACCAAGTTGCTCCCTTTACTAATTTTCTCCTGGCGTCTCTACCAAATAAATGACTCCTGCTTACACGTCAGTCATTTTTATCTGCCAGAAAGACTGGGCATGGCAGGACTTTGATTTTGCTTTTGTTTTCTGTTTCCTGAGCAGGGCACATTGCTTCCCTTCCCTATCTCCACAATTCATGGAAATGTTACTAATGAAGAAAGAGAAGATAAATATTAAACAATTTACAATGTTCAGCACAAGTGAGTATCCATTGGTTCTTGAGACTCTGCAAATTTAAACCTCAAACTCAAGAGCAACTCATTGTTTCTTTAAGAAACTCTCCCAGAAAAATCTTGATAACGCCTCCCACAAATTAAAAGGAAAATCAATTTGATTTTAATTTCATCCAGTTTGATTAGACAATAAAGATTAAGGAGGAATTTAATGAATAGGAGTGCTCATAGTTTAGAAGATAATGGTAGCATAAAGTAGAGCCACTATCCTACAAATGGGCAATATGCATTTCCAATTTCTCCAGGGGGAAAGGTTTATTAGCCCAAATCCCAGACAGAGGTAACACCTTCTTATTGTTATTGGAAACTCGGTCATATAGTTCTCTGCTACCAGATAAGAAATCTAAGGAAGGCTTTCGTTTATACAACAACATGGGTAACTCAGTTCCCTAACCTGCTATTAATGTCACCTCATTGGATCCCAGGGCATATTCTTTATCTGAGCCCACCAAATTATGTGTGTGTTTTCTGGTCAACAAAGGCAAAGGAACTTTTTATTAATTTGAGAGAATAGTAGAGCATAATAAAACACAGTGAAACAACCATTCCCTTGGCATAAACATCCATTTACTGAAGAACAAACTGCAGACCTAGTCATTTAATTCTAAGAATCCCTCTAGTCCAGATTGCTATATTCACTAATGCTTTCCAGACCGTAATTCTTCTACTTTTGCCTCCTTTGCAGCCTATTTTAGTTGGAAAGTTACTAACATCCCCCATTTTTAATATTGTAAATGGGTTGTCCACTGAAATGGTGTATGTCATTTTAAAAGTAGGAGAAAAGCAAAAGAGCTCTGCTAGGCAATGTATTCCTACTATTAATGCTGTGGCAATATGTTTTCATAATTTGTTTTGTTTTGTTTGTAGTTTACTGCTATACCAGCATCAATTCCTTTTTTTTTTTGTCACAGGACCCTGATTTTTCTTTGAATATAAATTTAGTGGGAAAATAGATCAAGGCCCCCTCAACTCCTGGCCAAGGGTGAGCAGGATGCCAGATGCTCTCTTCCTGGAACTTCAATTTTAAGCAGAAAAACCCACAGATTAAAAAGTTCAAGTTCATTCATCCAAGAGAAGTACCCTATAAGGACCATCCATTTCTGCTCCCTGAATTTTCAGAGCAACTGTAGTCATTTATAAAGTTTACAATCTTTACACAATTGTTCAACAATTCTCTGAACTACTCTATATCCCTTCAACAAATATCTACTTTGCTTAGGCTTATCAGAGTTTTATTTGCTTTCGACTAAAGAACCATAATTGATATGAAGTGCGAAGACCAAATGTAATAGCACAAGCCCCCAAAGTCCCTCTACATCCCTGAGTGCTGTGCTTCTAAAGCAAATGGGGAAAAGATAATCCTCCCCAATTCTTGAAAGAAAAATATAGGTTAACTCTACAGAAAAAGTGCTACATAGTTCCAAAAGCTTGATTTATAACTCAGAGTTTCTGGAGTTCATGGCCATGTCTTGGCATACAGGTATTTTTAATGATTTAATTCTACCTGTCTGATGCACTGAAGGAAATTTAAAGATTTGAACCAATACACCACTGTTTTTAAAGTACAATTTTATTATATATATATATTTTGTGTGTGTGGTACACCAAGCACCCAGAACCTAGCTTAAGGAAGAGACCCTTATGGGTATTTTGAAGATCTCTGGATCTTCCTCCCTGAACAGAGCCCCTCCATACCCCCCTGAGAGGTAACAGCTGTACTAAATTTCTTTTAATCATCATTTGGTTTTCCTTAGACTTGCCCTACAAACAGACGTCCCTAGTTGAAAAGCTTGCTCATGCATGTTTTTAAGGTTTAGGTAGATCTTTCCACCACTTTTATTTATTTATTGATCAGCATTGTTTGTAAAATCCATCTGTGTTTCATTACTAAATAGTACACCACTGTATGCACAAACCAAATTTGCTTATCTACTGTTTTTAATGATGGAAGTTGGACTGTCTCCTCTATTAAGAAAAAAAGCTGTAATAAATACACATATCTTATCACTTAGAAATGTGTAAGAGTTTATCCAAGGTGTGAGCGTACAATACCTTAAACACTTGCTGGTTCTTAAAGGTACATGCATCTGCTTTTGTACTAGATAATACTAACGTTTCCCACGTGATTATAGTTGACCCTTGAACAGCAGGGGTCCACTTATACAGGGATTTTTTTTAAATAAACATACTGGAAAATTTTTGGATATTTGCAACAATTTGAAAAAACTCGCAGATGAACCTAGTAGTCTAGAAATATCGAAAAAAATAAGAAAAAGTTAGGTACGTCATAAATTCATAAGTTATATGTAGATACTAGTCTATTTTATCATTTACCACTATAAAATATACAGAAATTATCATAAAAAGTTAAAATTTACCAAAACGTATGCATACAAACTGTACATGGCGCCATTTACAGTCAAGAGAAATGTAAACAAACGTAAAGATGAAAAATTAAGTCATAACTGCATAAAATTAATGGTAGTACATACCGTAGTCCTGTGATAATTTCATAGCCACCTCCTGCTGCTACTGTGGGGAGCTCGAGTGTGTGCTGCGAGCGTCAGCTTCAAACGCCAGAGACGCCAAACATCCCCACCTGAGCCCGTGTGTCTCGCCAGTTAAAATCTCATCTCGCGGGAACATGAGCTCTCGCGGTTCTCGCGTTATTTTCCATCGTGTTTAGTGAAATACCTAAAACCTTGAATAACGCCATGAGACCTATACAAAGTGCCACTAGTGATGCTGGAAGTGCTCCCGAGAAGCAGAAAGAAGTCATGACATTACAGGAAAAATCTGAATTGCTTGCTATGTACCGTAAATTGAGGTCTGCAGCTGTTGTTGCCGCCATTTCAAGATAAGTGAATCCTATGTAAGGACCATTGTAAAAAAAGCAAAGCAAATTCATGAAGCCATCCCTGCAGCTACACCAGCAGCCACGAAAACCTTGCACTTTTTGCAAAATACCTTTTTTTTTTTTTTTTTTTTTTTGCGGTACACGGGCCTCTCGCCGTTACGGCCTCTCCCGTCGCGGAGCAAGGCTCCGGACGTGCAGGCTCAGCGGCCATGGCTCACGGGTCCAGCCGCTCCCCGGCATGTGGGATCCTCCCGGACCGGGGCACGAACCTGTGTCCCCTGCATCGGCAAGTGGACTCTCAACCACTGCGCCCCCAGGGAAGACCCGCAAAATACCTTTTTATCTCCTATTAACAATGCAGCTTCTATGTGGGTGCAGGATTGTTATAAGAAAGGATACCTGTAGACTCTAATAGAATTGGAGAAAAAGTGAAGTCAGTATTATGACATCTTAAAGCAAAAGGAAGGCAAAGTATATAAAGCTGGAGAGTTTAATTCCAGCAAAGGATTGGCACCATATAAAAAACTTTAGAGAAATTAGAAAGTCAGACAGAAATTACAGTATATTTCCATAAAGTTTGCCGAGTGTGCCTGCCCCTCTTTTCTCCCTTCACCTCCCCCACCTCTTCTGCCTGTGACTCCTGAGTCAGCAAAACCAACCCTTCCTTCTCTTCCTCCTTAGCCTACTAAACGTGAAGGTGACAAAGATGAAGACCTTTATGATGATCCATTTCTACTTAATGTAGTAAATAATCATCATGTTGTACACTTAATAAACCTATCTGTTGTGTATGTGTGTGTGTCTTTGAGTGAAAATCTAATAACTATATGGAAAGAACTATGAGATGTTTTTGTGTCATCATCATCATCACCTAAGTATTCATCATCAGAACACTGTGTACAAGACAGTCTGGATATTAATCCTATGAGAGTCATAAGTATTACAAATACATCATAGTTTTTAGTTTGCACTTTCATGATTTAGCCTTTTGATAAATGTTAGGTCTTACCTTTAAAGTTAGTAATTTTCTCCTGTATAATTTGACGGTTTGTGTCATGTTTAAGAATATAATAAAGAATATGTTTTTCGGGCTTCCCTGCTGGCGCAGTGGTTTGAGAGTCCGCCTGCCGATGCGGGGCACGGGTTTGTGCCCTGGTCCGGGAGGATCCCGCATGCCACGGAGCGGCTGGGCCCGTGAGCCATGGCTGCTGAGCCTGCGCGTCCGGAGCCTGTGCTCCGCAACGGGAGAGGCCACAACAGTGAGAGGCCCACGTACCGCTAAAAAAAAAAAAGAATATGTTTCTCTAAAAATATATAATTACATCTTTTATAATTAATGTCACCAAGAATCGATGTTTGTGTGTGGGTCTGTAAAAGAATTGATGTTTGTGTGTGTGTGGGTCTGTAGAAATGAAGTGGGATTCAATTTCATATCTTTCCACATAAACAAATGTGTGCCCATTAACTTTTTTATTGCTAAACCCACCTTTTTTCAAATCATCTGTACAGCACTTCTGTAATATAATGTTTTCATATAGAAACATGAAATATTTGGATATATGTATATATTTCTAGGATTTCTAACATTCCATTGATTAATTTATCTATTAGCAAGAGTTTTTTTGCACCTGTTCTTGCTTCTACCTGGAAAGCATCTCCGGCAGGTCTTTTCTTGGCTTACTCTTTTCTCCATTTAGGTCTTTTTTCAAAGGGTACTTTTCTGACAATTTTAACGTAAAATAGTCCCCAATCCCTCATTTTTACCCCATCTCATATTGTATTCACTATATCCTTTACCACTGCTTTATATTTATACTTACTTGTCTCTTTATTGCCTGCATCTTCCATTAAAATGTAGAACCATGAAAGCTGAGACCTTGTCTGTCTGGCTCATTTATGCATCTTCAGTGCCTTTGGAATACTTGGAAGATAGTAGGCATTTAATGAGATGTTTTTCAAGGAATAAATGAAGAAATAGGTATAAAGTTTGCTCTGTCACTTATGAGATGAGGAATCTTGGGCAAGTTACGTAATCATTCTAAATGGCACTTCTAAAATGTCAATATTATTTCCTTATTTGCAGGCTAAGGCTTAGGGATAATGTTTATAATGTGCCAACGATGGTGCCTGGCACACAGAAAGTGCTTTGTAAGTGGTATATACTATTATATACCGTCCACTGATAAGAAGAAACAAGATGCAACTTGCCATCAAGAAAACCCTGAACATTGGGGCTTCCCTGGTGGTGCAGTGGTTCAGCGTCCGCCTGCCGATGGAAGGGACACAGGTTCGTGCCCCAGTCTGGGAAGATCCCACATGCCACGGAGCGGCTAGCCCCGTGAGCCATGGCCACTGAGCCTGCGCGTCCGGAGCCTGTGCTTCGCAATGGGAGAGGCCACAACAGTGAGAGGCCTGCGTACCGCAAGAAAAAAAAAAAGAAAACCCCCAATATAAAGATACAAAATATCAAATGAGAATTTTGGACTCTGATTATTAAAAAAATGAAAGATGTTTAGAGAGAACCCCCTTGAACTACTTTAAATAGAAGAGGGACTCCATTAGGAGATTACAGTGATATCTCATGGAACACAAGACTGGAAATAGGGAACGCAAGGAGTCCCCCTTCTCCCTCTCTCATTGCTGCTTCCCTCTGCAATTAATTTAATGTCTTCTTCATTTCAACTAGCTTTCTGTTTTTAGTTAATAGAGCAGCCACAGGCTACTGAATTTATATGCTACAAATTCAGCCAATCAAAAAGGGGTCAATCTTATTTTTTCAGTCCCAATTCCAAATTTTCATGGAAAGGACTGATTTGACTGCTTTGATTTATATACCTACCATTCAACAAATTGGTTGTGGTTAGAGAGCAAGGGTCATATTGTACAAATATAGCAGCTCCCTCTAATCCATGTGGGTGGAGAGAGCAATTACCTGCTCCCCCAAAGGAAGCAGACCTCAATAAGTTAAGGGGGCTGAGAGGATCATGGATAGGCATCCACTCTCACTATATTTTTTTGAATGTTAACAGTGTCCTTTAAGCATCAGCTCACAAAAGAACCACAATCAAAGGCATAGTACAGTGAAAAGACCACTACCCTGAAAGTTAAAAGACTTGGTTTCCAGTATCTAGTTAACCAGCTGGAAAAATTCAGAGAAGTCACTGTACAGTAAAAGGGTTAAATTAAACAGTATTACTTTTTATTGCTTTAAACATTTATAATTCAATCCTTTCAATGATGGGCTAAATTCCAGGATATGTTGATGGCTATAAATAATATTTATTTTTCTCCAAAGTTAAAGGCAGATAGATATTGGGACTGACTTTCCTATCATGAAACTCTTATTTTACCTGGCATACTGAATGGCTCCAAAAGGGCAAGGCACTGAGAAGGATATATTTTTCTTCCCTCATTTGACCTAACATTCCTCTGGAGGGGTCACTCCCATGGTGACAGCTTCTGGGAAATTTGATAGTACCATCACCAATTAAAGTGCCTCTTTTTCTTGACAGTCAGTACCTATTTTATTCTAGATGTGCAATTTGGCCTCTTTCTGTCATAAACCTTCTCTCCTGGATGGCAGTTTGAGGAAACAGACACCGCTACTTGATTTCTCTCATACCATGGGAAGTTTCAGCCCACTGAAATCTCATCCACATGGCACTAATTCATTTTCCCTTTACAGCCCTCAAATTCAAAAGGCACTATCCACAGGTCCACGAAGCAAAAGACCAAGTAGATAATAGTTTGCAAATGATATAGACAGCAAAGCCATTAAGGTAAAAAAATAAAATACTGTGTTTTTATTCCCGTCTTGCCCCTAGGTTCTTCCTGACCCTTTTTTTTTCCTTAGATTCCATATATATGTGTTAGCATACGGTATTTGTTTTTCTACTAGAGAATGGATTTGAGGATATGGGTGAGGGGAAGGGTAAGCTGTGACAAAGTGAGAGAGTGGCATGGACGTATGTACACTACCAAACGTAAAATAGATAGCTAGTGGGAAGCAGTCGCATAGCACGGGGAGATCAGCTCAGTGCTTTGTGACCACCTAGAGGGGTGGGATAGGGAGGGCGGGAGGGAGACACAAGAGGGAGGAGATATGGGAACATATATATATGTATAACTGATTCACTTTGTTATAAAGCAGAAACTAACACACCATTGTAAAGCAACTATACTCCAATAAAGATGTTAAAAAAAATACTGTGTTAACAACTGTATTACAGTAATGTAGGCCACATTCATACATGAAAAAGAATGATTAGAGAAGCTAAAGCTTCTTTTTCTGAGCAACCACCAGAACCGGTATTAAGCTAAGATGTTTAAATAGGTTATCTCATTTAATCCTGTCATAAAATGTCCATTCTTAAAATGAGGAAAAGAAGGCTTGAAGAAGAGTTTCCCAAATTACACAGAAAAAAAAAAAGTATTGTTTAGTGCAAGTTTCACAAACTCACATGTTCACAGGAGCCAAGCAGGTAAGACAAACGCATAAATTAGGTGTGGCACTTGCATATTAAACAAGAAAATTTTTTCTTTGCTTCTACAATTAAGAGTACAGCAACTTTCAAGTATACAATACAGTATTATTGACTATAATTTTAAATGTTCTCACCACAAAAAAAGAAAGGGTAATTATGTGACACGATGGAGGTGTTAGCTAATGCTATGGTGTTAATCTTTTTGTAGGATATAAGTGTATCAAATCAACATGTACATCTTAAACTTAAACAGTGTTATATATCAATTATATCTCAATAAATCTGAAAGGAAAAAAAAGAGAACACTGTCTCCTTTTCCTTGAAAATCCCCACCCTCTAGATCCATCCTTCATTTTTGAAGGTACATTTTCTCTATTATAAGAAAGGCAACAATGTGAAAGAAATGGTCACTGCTTATTGTCCCAGCTTTGCAGTCAGGACAACAATATAGAAGGATAGAAACTATGGCAAACTGTAGAGGTCATGTCTTGACTAAATGGAGGAGATAGAGTAACTCTCTAGTCGATAGTTCCCCTAGGATATAGACACATTTTTCAAGGGAAGATGCAAGTCTGGATTTTTACATGAAGTCCTCCAATTTTTAAATGCTGGCTCAAACAATTTAAAAATATAATACATAGGCCAAATAAAATACACCTGTGGATAAGTAAAAAAAAAAGAAGATTCTGGATAGTGCACACCTGGGTTTGAAACCTAACTATGCCACATAACAACTATGTCCTTAGCTTCTCTAATCCTCAGTTTTCTCATTTGTAAAATGGAAATTAAAAATAGTACCTGTAAAAGAATCATTAAAAGGATTACATGAGATATAAAGGAGCACTCAGTACACAGTAAATAGTCAATAAATGTTAGCTAATGTTTATGCTAAGTAAATGAGTCAGGATTTAAACTGAAGTTTACCTTCCTCCAAAGCTCATGCTTTTCACATTATATCACCATTCATTTAACCAGCTGAGGATCCTTCACAGTGATTTAAGGACCTCTCCTAATTTTGTTCCATCATGTAGTTGCTTTCCCCCCCATATAACTGTGATTAATCCCCTGAACTTACTTTAGCTAGCACACTTAGAAAGCTAAACATTGGCTTTGGTCACCAATAAAAGAAGTACGCAGAAAGCTTAGGCTCAACTGTATCACAAAAGTTGTGTGTGCATGTGAATGTCTGTATGTATGTGTGTGTGTGTCCCATATCTCACTCTGCATGCCAAGATGTTTACATATTCCTAAAACCAGCGTATTTTATGATCTCAAGATGGCTGCTAATGCATGGTATACATGCTTCCTTATCCACATGTAGCAGGAAAAGAGAACATCCTTACTCCTGAATTCCCAGCAAAACCCTGAATTTCACTTCGATTAGAACTAAGGTGACATGAGAATGGGATGGCAACCCCAGAACCAAAGTATACAATCAATGAAATGAACTAATCTGACTGGCTTAGTTTACCTAGGTTTTTGGCTTCACCACTAGATGCCCACAAAAGAAATTGGCAACTGTTTTAAAAAGGGATTGAGGAGACGGTTATAAAAGAAGATACCAACAAATGTCCACTAAACTGGTTTTAAAATTTTGTTTGTTTGGAGAATTGAAGGGTAAGTTTTATTACCAGGGGGTGTTGAGGTAGCCATGGACTGCACCAGTTATGCTCAGTGATAATTATACGTTAAATAATGCCACACTTTAACACAAAATAAAGTGATACTTAGTATCACAAACTCTTACAGCTTAAAAACTGGAAGAAATCTTAGAGAGCAGCTAATGCAACATATATATTTGATAGATACATAAAAATGTTTCCTGAATAGCATAAATGTCATGCTTAACATCAAACTTAAAAGTTAATTGTAACTGGAATCCATATTTCTCTACTCATATTTATGTTTTCTCTGAGCAGCTTAGAAAAAAGATACAAAACAAACCTCAATCCTTATAGAGAAAATTTAGGTTGATAAAACATAAAGCAATTTTTAAACCAGACTTACATTCTCTAAGTACTTCTAAGAGAAGACAACTGATGGATCCCTGTTTGAGGGAGGAAATAAATAATAGTCTCTACATCTGCCTGGACACATGCTATGGTCCCACATAGCCATTCATCTGGCTTGATATATTTTCAAGTTCTCCAGCCTATAATATGAAAAGAGAAAGGAGAAGAAGAAACACAGAAAGGGGATGGGAAGGGAAAGAAATAGCTTAATTACTAGACCTTGTATTTTCTCAAAGGCGAATCTTTTTCAAGGTTTTCAGATTAAAAAATTTTTTATATTGTTCTTGCATTTTGTCTCTGCCAACATCAATAGCAGAATATTGTCAGAAGTGGTAAGCAATACAATACTAATACAATGCAATACCATACCAGACCATACCATGCCATATCATACCATACCATATAATGCAATGCAATACTATATATATATATATATATACACACACATACATATACAAATATATACATATATATGCTTCACTTGATAGGGAAACCAAATCTATTATAAAATCTACATCTTTACAAGTTTTTTTGTTTGTTTAGGGATAACAACAGTAGTATAATAAACCTGTGTTCTATACTCCTAACTTGAAAGTTAAAACATTGTGTTTTTATAGCTTTCAAAGATATTCCATAATTGAGCCCTCTAAAAGGTAAAGAATCTGTGCATATCCAAAACAAGAAGAAAAATGAGCAAAGATTTCATAATGAATTTTCCCAAAACATACATTTCTCAATCTCACTATTCTTCCTGGTATTTTTCTCACATAAAAAGTATGATTTATAGCCTAGACTTTTAATGGAATAATGATTCTAATGTTAAGATTAACTATGGTCTGGATGGAACTGCTGTGTCAAACAACAGAACACAGGTTGAAAAAAGCCAATTTTGGGTTTAAATTAAAAATTAAAGATTGAAAAAAAATGTTTTTTATTTCTCTGGAAACAATAGCCTTCTTGGACTACGTGATTATCATTGTGTCCCTAATTCACTGGTAAATAAAGATTTACAGAGTATATATGTGGCTGCACAGCAAATAAACTTTGAACTACTTTTACCACTAGTTCGACCAGTTTGTTGAATGTTATTCATCAATGTTTCACTTCAGGGAAAAAATACTTGGAGCAGCGTGAAAATTATTTCCTTAACAGATAGCACCAGATTTCTTTTTGTGGAGGGAACTAACTTTGTGTAGGAAATGCAATGATACAAAAGTGAGTTCGGGAAAAGTGAAAGTGGTGATAGGTTGGCAAAAACAAGCACAACAGAAGAAATATTTTAAATTCTCTGCACTGGAGAAAAAGAGATAAAGTATCCTCTTTTGGTTGCCTTTAATTACCTATTGAATACACAGAGAATCAAAAGTGGGGAAGGTGTGAGAACAAAGAAGAGAGAAGGAGGTGCAAAGAGGAGGAGGAAACACAACCAGAGAGCCTGAAACTCAACTTCTGGAAACAGCTCCAGGGCTTCTAAAAACAGGCATGTCTTACCGTGAATTTTAAGTTATGTGTGTTTCTTCAGGGTAAAACTCTCCATCTACTCAAAAATTCAGGAAAACCTGGACACAAATTCCTTAAATAAATGGTTTGGTGAAAAGTGAGGGGAAAGGCTAAATTCTCTGCTTCTTGGTTCATGTGGTGTGAAACAGAGACAGAGGCAGAATGGACAGACCATCCCCAAACTGACCTTATTCATCAGAAGATGATGACTTTATTCATTACTCATCTCAAGGACCTTAAATAGTATCTGGCATGTAGTAGGTGCTTAATAAATATTTGTTGGTTGAAGGAAGGAAGGCATGAATTAATTAATTAATTAATGGAGAATTTGAAAGGCAGCAGCGATTTTAAGAAAGTAAGCCCTTTGGGAACCATGCAAATCCTGGAGAGGTGGTCATACTGTTATATATGAAATGAAGTTTCAAGTGATCTTATCAAAATCTTACAGGTCAATAAAAGCCTGGTTAACATCTAGTTTACATCTAGGTTAACATTTAAGACTTTTAAAAATCATTGTTTCAAGAATAAATATGACCAAAAGGTTTTTTTTTTAATCTTAAAGTATCTACTTTTGCTTGCCTTTAATTACCTATTGTACAGAGACTAAAAGGTTTTTAAAATTACTACTAAAAATAAATGTCCAGAGCATAATTTACAACTACTGGAAGAAAAGCATCCTGAAATACAGCTTTATAGACACTCTAGTTAAACCAAAAACTCTATCAGGCTGATTTCAAAGTATTAAAGGGTTAAGCCTAACAAATTACCTTAAAACTTAGTGGCTTAAAAGAGCAAAAAATATGCATCACCTCCCAGTTTCTATGGATTGAAATGTAAGAACTACTTAGCCCAGTGATCCTGGCTTGGAGTGTCACAGGAGGTTGCAACCATGATGTTGGCCATGGCTCAGTTTTCTGAAGGTTTGAATAGGGCTGGAGGATTTCCTCCCAAGGTGGTTCATTCAAGTAGCTGGCAAGTCAGTACTGTTTCTTGGCAGAAGGACTCAGTTCCTCATTACAAGGATCTCTCCTTAGGGCTGCTTGAGTGTCCTCACAAGACAGCCAACTTCCACCAAAGCAAGTGATTCAAAAGAAAGAAGCTTCAGTATATTTTACAACCACCTTTGAAAGTGACACACCATGACTTCCACCACATTTGATTCATTAGAGGAAAGTCACCAAGTACAGCCCATAGTCAAGAGGAGGGAAATTAGGCTCCATCTTTTATAGACAGGCATGCCAAAGGTTTGGGGGACACTTTAAAACCACCACAATTACTGTGAGTCAAAAATTTTAAGTATTCAGTTAAAAAGCTATATTTTAAATATATGTTGTACTTTAGTAATACAATGCAATTTAACAATTCAATGACCTTTTTTTTTTTTTTTTTTGGCTCCATTGGGTCTTTGTTGCTGCGCGCGGGCTTTCTCTAGCTGCGGTGAGCGCGAGCTACTCTTCGTTGTGGTGTGAGGGCTTCTCATTGCAGGGGCTTCTCTAGTTGCGGGGCATGGGTTCTGGGCACACAGGCTTCAGTAGTTGTGGCACACGGTCTTCAGTAGTTGTGGCACGTGGGCTTCAGTAGTTGTGGCTTGCGGGCTTTAGAGCTCAGGCTCAGTAGTGGTGGTGCACGGGCTTAGTTGCTCTGCGGCATGTGGGATCTTCCCGGACCAGGGCTCGAACCCATGTCCCATGCACTGACAGGCGGATTCTTAACCACTGTGCCACCAGGGAAGTCCCTTCACTGACTATTATTTTAGCAATTAGAAATGCATTATTTAGCAAATTAGAAGTAGTCTGTGAAGAATATTCCTTTACTGTGTCACATTACTGAAGAATGTTGTTAAAATTAGATCTTCAATACAACTTTGTTAATGCCAAATCAGCAAGGTCTGACAGGTTGATGAGTTTTTATCCCATTTTTCCATCTTTATTCATTATTCCTGACATTTTTATTTTTTTATTTCTTTATTTTTATTTTTTATTTTTTGGTACGCAGGCCTCTCCCTGTTGTGGCCTCTCCCATTGCGGAGCACAGGCTCCGGACGTGCAGGCTCAGCAGCCATGGCTCACGGGCCCAGCCGCTCCGCGGCATGTGGGATCCTCCCGGACAGGGGCACAAACCCATGTCCCCCGCATCGGCAGGCAGACTCTCAACCACTGCGCCACCAGGGAAGCCTCTGACATTTTCATTTAATTAAAACTTGGCCATCTCCAAATGAAACTGAAAATAGTTTTTAAAGACAGACATCAATACTTTGCATTCTAACAAAGGACAACGTGTGTATAGATTCATGCATGCATTCCCAGAAAATATGTAGGTATTAAGGCACTGTAGTGTATCAGAATGAAGTTGATAATTCATTAAAATCACTTTAAAGAGCTGTCCTTGGCCATTGGGTTTGAAGATGAACTTCTAGCTCACGACATTTCCTTTTGATGGAATCGCTTTAAGAACACAAGTTATATTAACCTTAATGTACACCACAACAAGAAATTAAAAACGTCATAGTAAAAACATTCAGTTGAAGAATTGCTACCCTTAGTCAACACAGAGAATGTTACCACCAGGCTTTGTAAAACAATAAGTATTTGATATCTTTTAGGGACCACTACTAAAGTGTTTTTATGAATGAGGATATTAGATCTTAAGACTCCTATATCTATTTGTGCTTTTCATTAATCACTTATTAATTTAAATAACAAAAAATCATGGAGATTGTTGACATACAAGAAAGAAAATTAGCATTAAATATTAGAGATCTTTCCTAAATAATGCATTGTTTGAATAACCAGACTTGCTTTAATTAATATTTTCCATTGCATGTTTATTCATATCAGAAAGGGGAATAATTCATGTACAGATTATTGAACCAATTTTCTGCAAATGTTAGAGAAACAGTGGACACCTAATTTGACCGGAAATGGAAAAACATGACTGCTAGCTGATAATGATCATATTTTACTGTGAAATTATGGGTCAAAATTGCAATGTTTACCTCCCTACTTCACTTAAAAACTTGTGCTATTTTCCCATGTGTAATCCCCTCAAGGAACTTCTAATGTCATTGAGGAAATTAGACCAGTATACATAGAAGGATCCCAGAATCCCGTTTAAGGCAGTATATGAAGAAGTCCTGGGTTTTAATGATTATGGTATCAGAGGTCACACAATTCCAACACTGAATGCACCTCTAATATATATATTAGTGTCCCTTTAGCTGAGACCCTATGAATAACATGATTCCTGTTAGAAATGGAAGTTATCAACAGATTTTTCAAAGGTTCTAAGGGCAATATAGTTAGTAACAATAAAATATATATAACCCATCAATAGTATAACATTTAACTGTTCATATACAAATTTTAATATTAACGAGCATCTCTTCCTCAAAGCAAGTTATACATAAGACTTACATTCCAAAAGGAGGACTCCATATGTACCTAGACCAAGCCAGAAACAAAAAATGAAAGTTTAATCTAGTGTTGTATTTGCAAGTTTTAATAACTGAAATCTTGAAGAAAGTAAATAATTCTGGGTTAACTTAAGTTTTCAGCATATTTGCCATTCATCACTGGGTAGAGTATAGTCAAATTTGATCTTTTGCATTGTAACTGACAGGCATTTTTAACTATATATTTAAGGTAACCACAGAAAATAATATCATCCAACAATGATCCATCATAATAATTCATGATTAGTATTTTCTCAAAAAAAGACATTGAGTTATATGCTATTATAACCATATTAAATGCTTATTCATACTAATACAAAAAGAAAAACATAGTCACCTACTTGCACAAAGATTTCTAAGTTTATAATAGCTAATGATCTTCCTAATATTAAGAAACCTACAAAACTCTAGACTGACTCAGATGCTCCACTTCAGTCTAAACATTCTCGAATAAAAACCAGAGCTGGGCAGTAGTTAAAGCAGCAAAAACAACTTTTACTCAGGACTATCGCAATAAGGTAAAAGTGACTCAGTACCAAACCTGGATTAATTGCAAATACAGGGCAAGTGGGAATATACAGCCAAGGAGTGGAAGGGGAGGGAGGGTAGTGGATGGAAAATTACTAAGGGGAACATCAGGGATAAGGAGAATTTCACCTAAACTGACCTAACAGGGTTCTTTGTTGAAGATAGGCCAGGGTAATCAGGCATCATCTGGGGGATGATGAAGGATGAAGAACCTGATCAGATATTGAGGATGGGGGACTCTTGCTAAACTGACTTGGCAGGGTTCTTGCTAAAACTGTATTTTACAAGGGAGTATACAGGTGAGTTCAGGAGAAGGTTCAGGAGCCTAACTAAAGTTTGGTCAATCAAGCAAAGAATCTGTCAACATAAACATAGTTGATTTTAGGATATATACTGTAGTGAAGTACGATCACTGCATGATCATTTTCATAGTTAACATCTAGTTTCAAAAAGTTCTAAGTGTGAACACACTTATCAGTAGAGTTTAAAACAAAAAACTACAGTCATCCTTCAGTATGCATGGGGGATTGGTTCCAGGATCCCCCGCAGATACCAAAATTGGACGGTGCTCAAGTCCCGCTTATAAAATGGCATAGCATTTTCATACATAACCTACGCACATCTCCCATATACTTTAAATCATCTCTAAATTACTTATAATACCTATTGCAATGTAAATGCTATGTAAATAGTTGTAAATAAAATGTAAATGCTATGTAAATAGCTGCAGGCATGGTGCAAACTCAAGTCTCGCTTTTGGAACTTTCTGGAATTTTTTAAAAATATATTTGTAATCCACAGTTGGTCGAATCCACGGATACAGAACCTGCAGATACAGAGGGCCAACTGTATTTTTTTTCATAATTGTGAGCACATGGAAGGTCATTCTAAACATATTTTCAAAGTTCAAAACTGTAAAGAAAGAGGCTGATTTGAAAACATAAACATTTCAGAAATTTGGATAATAAAATGCCATTATCAATGTTTACAAAACATACACTGGCCTCAGCAATAGTCCATTGATCCAATAAGAAGCCTCCACCTTAGAATTTCTTACATTCATTGTTGCCCCTACTAGGAACTCTGTTGCTCAGGTCTCCAGATGTCCTCATTTCTCTCACTTCCTTCAAATTACTACTCAACTGTCACTTTCTCAGTGGGGCCTCTCATGACCACTTTATATAAAATAAATGACACACCTCCCCAAAAGAAGCAGGTATTCATATTCCCCCTTACCCAACTTTATTTTGTCCAGAGCATTAGTCCTCATCTGACATACTTTGTATTTAGTTGTTTGTTTATTTTCTGTCTCCATTCCCACTCCAAATAAAAGCATGATCCATGAGGTTAAGGACTTTATTTTGCCACTGCCATATCCCCAGTAACTAGAATGGTTGCTGCTCCATAGTCTGTGCTCAATAGGTTTTCATTAAATGAATTCATAAAAGAAAAAAAAGGATTTTAAAAGGTTGCTACATGCTGCCAGATTACCTTCCCAAAATGTTGCAGCAATCACCACTATTCTGCAATATGTAAGAATGACTGTAACTGCTTCCCCATACTTTCACCAACACTAGACATTATCAATCTATTACGTATGTATTTATTTATTATCAAAAGGATAGGTGTAGCTTTTATCAAATGAATAGTCAAACCTAATTTATAGCCAGGATTATATATTTTTGTTGATATATTCCTATGTAACACACTATACAGAATGCAAAGAGAAACAATGCAGATAAAGTTTCAGAGTTAATATCCTCAATAGTTCATGCTCGTGCCTTTTAGCTCTAAGAATGAAAATGCAAATAAAATACATCTTCAGGTGAACCTGTGTAAGGCAGTAATCCCTCCGTTTCAAGAAAGCATCTTTCAGCCAGCACCATCCTTCTGTGAAATAGCAGTTTCTTTGGCAGGTCTGAAAGAAAGAATGAGAAAAATGAGAGGATCACTCATTATAACTGCCCTCCTGGAATCCTTTCAAGAATATGCTTCCATGACGATAAAGAGAATTCATAGGCTAAGAGGCACTCTACTAAGATTTACAGGAGGCTTTGGAATAGATCCACATGAAAGATAAATACAAATGTGCAAAAGAAAGACGGATGTGGCAGTGGTAAAGACATTCCTCATGTGACATGGAAGACCCCAAGGAACAGTGATTCTGGGGATGCAAACTCAGTCTGTTGAATAGGTCTTGAGAATGACAGTTGTAAAAGAACATCGAGCAATTGGAAGACCTATGGGGAAATTGGCTTAGAATCTGAAACTAGATGGTCTGCATGATAAAGTTTCTAAGGCACAGATTATCTTTAAAATGTCTCAGTGTTCAAAGATCACTGCCATACCCAATGTAGAAACTACAATGATGGGTCATTCTTTGAATAGTTCTGAGTTAATACAAATAATAGCATAAACCAAAATTAAAACAACTTTCTGCCATTCTTTTCTTTTTAAGTTATTCTTTCCTCTCACATTTAATAGGATTTTAAAAAGTAAAATAGCTGTCTTTCCAAATTGCAAAGTATAGATGTTCTATATAAACGCCACATAGTCAGGCTTACTTCTAATATTAGCCAAATTCCCCATCTGAGAGACAGAACTTAAGCTGGCATTAAAGCAAAAAAATAAATAATAAATAAATAAATAAATAAATTACTGCCAGATTACAGAAGACTTGGATCATTTCAATGATGTTGCCAACAGATGGCAAATTCAGAGCAATGGAAGATAATGCCAAAATAATTACTTCTCAAGCCAGGATCCAAGCTAAGAGTGTGCTCTCTGAGAAACAATGATTCTGCTCACTGCTGAGGGAAAAGACATACACACACAAGTATTAGGAGAAAAATAATCAAATCTATAGAAATTAAGGCTGAGAACTAAGGTTAAAAATATTCTAGTAGAAGGAAAGGAAAAGGGGAAGGAATATTTTAAATATGCCAATTAAGAATAAAATTATATTAAAATTATTCAGTGGTAATAATGCTGACCTTTTTAAAGCAGTATATGTATAGTCCATGTCCTTTTACAAGTATGTTCTCATTCAACCCACAGGAACGCTATGAGCTTGATTTTATTATTACCCACATTTTACAGATAAGGAAACGGAGGGATAAAGAAGTTAAATAACCTTCCCAAGGTCACAACTTGTAAGTGGTAGAGCCAAGATTCATTGCGAGACATTCTTATTCCAGAGACCCTACCCTGGACATCACACCACTATGTATCAGGTTAAATGTTGTATGTAAACACTCAAAAGGCAGTTTAACTTTCTGTTTGAAGGCAACCCAACTCTGTAAGCCTGGTTCACTATGACAGCATTGCTCTGCTCGCAGAAAACTCAAAGATTCATAGATTCAAACATTTAATTAGCACTACGTATAACACAAACATCACATCAGGCACTAGAGAGATGACAATTTATTTCCAGCTCAGAAACAGCTTATAGCCCAGCAGGAAGTAATACAGATATGTAAACAAAAATAATCATAATGTGATACAGGAAGTGACATCCTATGAGGTACATTTAAAATATAATAAGTTACAGACTTACCAAAATACTATTGCATTTTTATCTCAGGCAGGGAGGGGGAAATGAGAAGAAAGAAAAGGATAAGAAAGAAATAATGGCTGAAAGGTTCCCAAACCTGGGGAGAGATTTGGATATTCAAGTTCATGGAGCATATAGGTCATGCTGAAACTTCAATTCAAAATAATCTTCTCCAAGACACAGCATAAGAAAACTGCCTAAAATCAAAGTCAAAAAGAGAGTTTAAAAAGCAGCAAGAAAAATCAAATTTCTGTCATACAAGGAAACCTCCATAAGGTCATTAGCAGATTTCTCAGCAGAGACATTACAGACCAAGAAAGAATGGGAAGATATATTCAAAGTGGTGAAATTAAAAAAACTGCCATCCCAAGAATACCCAGTGAAGTTATCCTTCAGAAATGAAGATGAGATAAAGAATTTCCTAAGACCTACCTTACAAGAAACACTGAAAGCAATTCTTGAGGATGAAATGAAAGGATACCAACTAGTAACATGAAAACTTATGAAAATAAATAACACACTAGTGAAGGCAACATATAATCAAATTCAGAATATGCTAGTACTGTAATATGGTGGTATATTAACCACTTAACGCTAATATAAAGGTTTAAGAACAAAAGTAATAAAAATAGCTATAGTTACAATAACTTATTAATGGATACACAGTATAAAAAGATGTAAAGTGTAACATCAAAAATATAAAATGTGGAAGGGGAAATGAAACAGTAGAGTTTTCATATGCAATTGAAGTTTAGCTGTTATCAGCTTAAAACAGACCGTTATAACTATAAGATATTTGAGGTAAGCCTCAGGGTAACCACAAAGCAAAAACCTCTAGTATGGGCTTCCCTGGTGGCGCAGTGGTTGAGAGTCCGCCTGCCGATGCAGGGGACACGGGTTCGTGCCCCGGTCCAGGAAGATCCCACATGCCGTGGAGCGGCTGGGCCTGTGAGCCGTGGCCGTTGAGCCTGTGTGTCCGGAGCCTGTGCTCCACAACGGAGAGGCCACAACAGTGAGAGGCCTGTGTACCGCAAAAAAAAAAAAAAAAAAAAAAACCTCTAGTAAATACATGCAAGATAGAGAAAGACATCAAAATATACTGCCATGGAAAATAATTAATTTACAAAAGAAGACAGCAAGAGAGGAACAAAGGAATAAAGGAATTACAAAACAGCAAGAAAACAATTAATGAGATGGCAACAGTAAGTACTTACCTATCAATAATTACTTTAAATGTAAATGGATTAAATACTTCAATCAGAAGGCACAGTGGCTGAATGGAGACAAAATAAGACCCAACCATATGCTGCCCACAAGAGACTTACTTCAGCTTCAAAGACACACATAAGCTCAAAGTGAAGGGATGGAAAATGTTATCCCACACAAATGGATAGCAGACAAAAGAGAGCAGGGATAGCTATACTTATAGCAGACAAAATTAATAGACTTCAAGTAAAAAATGGTAACAAGAGACAAAGAAGGTCATTATATAATGATAAGGGGTCAATTCATTAAGATAATATAACAATTGTAAGTATATATGCATCCAACATCAGAGCACTTAAATATATTAAGCAAATATTAACAGATCTGAAGGAGTAATAGACAATAATATAATAATAATAGTAGGTTACTTCAATATCCCACTTCAAAAATGGATAGATTAATCCAGACAGAAAATCAATAAGGAAATATTAAATTTGAACTATACTTTAGACAAAACAGACACAACAAATATATACAGACATTCCATCCAACAGCAGCAGAATACAGTTTTCTCAAACACACATGGCATATTATCCAGGATAGGTCATATGTTAGGTAACAAAACAAATATCAAAAAATTTAAAAAAGACTGAAATTATACCAAATATATTTTCTGACCACAATGGAATGAAACTAGAAATCAATAACAGGGGAAAAATGGGAAAATTTATTAAAATGTGGAAATTAAACAAGATGCCACTGAACAACCAATGGGTCACAAGAAATCAAAAGGGAAATCAAAAAATATCTTGAGCTGGACAAAAATGAAAAAATATACTAAAACTTATGGGATGCAGCAAAAGCAGTGCTAAGAGGGACGTTTACAGCCATAAATGCCTACATTAAGAAAAAAGAAAGATCTCAAACAACCTAACTTTACACCTTAAGAAACTAGATAAAGAAGAATAAACTAAGCTCAAAGTTAGAAGAAGGGAGGACATAAAAAATGATCAGAACAAAAATAAATGAAATAGAGAATGAAAAATACAGAAATGATCAATGAAACTAAGAGCTGATTCTTTGAAAAAATAAACAAATTTGACAAACCTTTAGCTAGTCTCACCAAGAAAAAATGAGCACTCAAACAAGTAGAATTATAAATGAAAAAGGTAACAGTACAACTGATAAAACACAGAGGATCATAAGAGACTACTATGAATGATTATATGCCAACAAATTGGACAACCTAGAAGAAATTAATTAAATTTTTAGTAACAAACAACCTACTAACCCTGAACCATGAAGAAATAGAAAATCTGGCAGATCAGTAACCAGTAAAGAGACTGAAGCAGTAATCAAAAACCTCCCAACAAGAAACATCCCAGGACCAGATGGTTTCCCAGATAAGTTCTACCAAACTTTTAAATAAGAATGAATGCCAATCATTCTCAAACTCTTCCAAAAAACTGAAGAGGAGGCAACATTTCCAATCTCAGTTTCTTAGGCTAGCATTACTTTATACCAAAGACAGATATGGGGCTTCCCTGGTGGCGCAGTGGTTGAGGGTCCACCTGCCGATGCAGGGGACACAGATTCGTACCCCAGTCCGGGAGGATCCCACATGCTGCGGAGTGGCTGGGCCCGTGGGCCATGGCCACTGGGCCTGTGCGTCCGGAGCCTGTGCTCTGCAATGGGAGAGGCCACGACAGTGAGAGGCCTGCATACCGCAAAAAAAAAAAAAAAAAAAGAAAAGACAGATATGGATACTACAAGAAAAGAAAACTACAGGCCAATATCCTTAATGAATATAGATGCAAAAATTCTCAAACAAATACTAGGTAACCAAATTCAACATCACATTAAAAGAATTTTAGGACTTCCATGGTGGCACATTGGTTAAGAATCTGCCTGCCAATGCAGGGAACACAGGTTCGAGCCCTGGCCCAGGAAGATCCCACATGATGCAGAGCAACTAAGCCCATGCACCACAACTACTGAGCCTGTGCTCTAGAGCCTGCGAGCCACAACTATTGAGCCCATGTGCCACAACTACCGAAGCCCATGCACCTAGAGCCCATGTTCCACAAGAAGAGAAGCCACCTCAATGAGAAGCCCACGCACCGCAACGAAGAGTAGCCCCTGCTCTCCGCAACTAGAGAAAAGCCCGCACGCAGCAACGAAGACCCAATGCAGCCAAAAATAAATAAATAAATAAATAAATAAATGTATTAAAATAAAATAAATAAAAGAATTTTACACCATGATCAAGTGGGATTTATCCCTGAGATGAAAGGGTGGCTCAACATACAAAAATCAATAAATGTGATACATCACATTAATAAAATGAAAGATTAACATCATATGACAATCTCAATAGATGCAGAGAAAGCATCTGACAAAATTCAACATCATTTCATGATAAAAACTCTCAGCAAATTAGATATAGAAGGAATGTACCTCAACATAATAAAGGTCATTACATGATAAGCCCACAGCTAACATCATACTCAACCGTGAAAGGTTGAAAGCTTTTGCTCTAATATCAGGAGCAAGACAAGGGTGCCTACTCTCACTACTCCTATTCAACATAGTACAGACAGTCCTAGCCAGAGCAATTAGGCAAGAAAAAGAATAAAAGGCAAAAGGCATCCAAACTGGAGAGGAAGAAATAAATTGTCTTAGTTTGCTAATGACATGATCTTGTATATAGAAAATGCTAAAGAAACTACCAAAAAAACTGTGAGACCTGATAAACAAATTCAGTAAAGTTTCAGGATAGAAAATCAACATACAAAAATCAATTGCCTTGGTGTATACTAACAATGAACTATCTGAAAAAAGATAAAGAAAACAATCCCATTTACAACAAAGTCAAAAACAATGAAAAATACTTAGAAATAAATTTAACCAAGGAAGTGAAAGATCTATACACTGAAAACTATAATACATTCATGAAGAAATTAAAGAAGCCACAAATAAATGGAGAGAGAGCCTGTTTTCATAGGTCAGAACTAATATTGTTAAAATGTCCATACTACCCAAAGCAATCTACAGATTCAGTGCAATCCCTAACAAGTTTCCAATAGCATTTTTCATAGATATGGAAAAAAAAACTCTAAAATTTTATGTAGCCACAAAAGACCCTGTACAGCCAAAGCAATCTTGAGAAAAAACAAAGCTAGAAGCATGATACTTCCTGATTTCAAACTATATTATAAAGTTATAGTAATCAAAACAGTATGATACTGGCATAAAAATAGACACATAGACCAATGGAATAGAATCAAGGGTGCAGATTTAAACCCTTGCACATGTGCTCATATAATTTTTGACAAGGGAGGCAAGAATACTCGATGGGGAAAGAATAGTCTCTTCGATAAATGATGTTGGAAAAAAATGGATAGTCACATGCAAGAGAATGAAACTGGACCCCTATATTATACCATTCACAAAAATGCAATGCATTAAAGACTTAAATGTAAGGTCTGAACTGGTAAAATTCCTGGTAGAAAATATAGCGAAATGCTCCTTGCCATAGGTCTTGGCAATGATATTTTTGGATGTGAAACTAAAAGCACAAGCAACAAAAGCAAAATCACCAAGTGGGATTATATCAAATTAAACAGCTTCTGCACAGCAAAAGAAACAATCAACAAAATGAAAAGGCAACCTATGGAATGGAGCACATGTATGCAAACCGTATATTTGATATCCAAAATATATAAGGAATTCATACAACTCAATAGCAAAAAAAAAATCTGATTTTAAAGTGGGCAGAGGACTTGAATAGACATATTTCCAAAGAAGATATACAAATAGCCAAGAGGTATATGAAAAGTTGTTCAACATCATTAATCAACAGGGAAGTGCGAAACAAATCCACAATGAGATGCTACCTCACACGTGATAAAATGACCATTATCAAAAAGACAAGAAATAGCAATGGTTGGTAAGGATGTAGAGAAAAAGGAGCCCTTGTACACAGTTGGTGGGAATGTAAATTGGTGCAGCCACTATGGAAAACAGTATGGGGTTCTTGAAAAAATTAAAAATAGAACTACCATATGATCCAGGAATTCCACTCCTGGGTATTTAACTGAAGAAAACAAAAGCACTAATTCAAAAAAATATATGCACCCTCATGTTTACTGCAGCATTTTTTACAATAGCCAAGATATGAAAATAACCTAAGTGTCCATAAATGAATGAATGGATAAAGATGACGTGATTATTATATATATATACACACACATATATGTATGTATATATATACATATATGTATATATACACATATGTACAGGTATATGCATATATTATACTACACACACACACACACACATACACACAATGCAATACTATTCAGCCAGGAAAAAAAGTGAAATCTACCATTTGCAACAACATGGATGGAACTTAAGGGCACTGCACTAAGTTAAATAAGTCAGATGAAGAAAGATAAATACCATGTGATCTTATTTAATATGTGAAATTTTAAAAAACAACAAATGAACACACAAAAACTAGTTCATAGGTACTTGCCAGAAGTGGGGGGTAGGAGATAGGTAAATGGGCAAAAGGGGTCAAAATAAATGTCATGGAGATGTAATGTACAGCATGAGGATTATAGTTAATAATACTGTGTTGCATATTTGAAAGTTGCTGAGAGTAGATCTTAAAAATCTTGATCACAAGAAAACCAATTGTAACTATGTATAGTGATGGTGATGGATGTTAACTAGACTTACTGTGGTGATCATTCTGCCATATATACAAGTATCAAATCATTATGCTTTATACCTGCAACTAATATAATGTTATAAATCAATTATAATTATAATACCTCAATTTTTAAAAAAGTATTCGAATATAAAATGCAGGCTACAGCAAAAGAAAAGGCAAAAAAAATTTTTTACATAAGCAGTGTTCTAGTTGATAATGTTTTTTTCTACAGGGACTTAGATTAACAATTCTAAACAACTATATATGTATATTGGAATTGAACAATGAAATAAATGGATGGTGGATGGTGGGAGCAGGTTTATCACTATTTGAGAGGAAATTACAGACAAGCAAGGGGACAAGACTAGAATGATCCTTGTGGTAATGGATTAGAATGGGAGACATCAATATAAACTCATGTTTAGCTTAATATAAATATAGATGGAAATGTATAGAAATACTTACAGATATGTGTATATGCACAGGTTTATATACTTACCTATACTTCCTTGTTCTGTCAGCTGTGAGGTCTAAGAGAAACAACATGCCAGTAGCAGCTAACACACCTAAAGCCCAAATTTTGATTTCTAATACCATGTTCAATAAAAGAAACCAAAACTACCTGGAGAAATGTCTGATTCTAGGACTTGGGAAGTAATTATTCAAGATGAGCATGAAATACCTTGTACAGAGTAATTTTAAAAATAAGCTAAAATTGGTAAGAGTATGTCAAAATGGTACAGAAACCAACCGCAAGCACTCCCAAAGGCCAAAGCTGGAACAATTTGAGCAACAAATAATAAAGTTGTATTAGATTATAACCCAAAGTATAAAATAAATACTCATAAATCCATACTAATCTAAATAACTGATTGAATAAATAAACAGAGGGAAAATACAGAAATCTCAAACTGACCTGGAGAACATTCTGCAAAATACATGAACAGTACTCCTCAAACTATCAAAGTCATCAAATACAAGGGAAGTCTAAGAAGCTGTCACAAACAAGAGGAGCCTAAGGAAACATGACGTGTAAATGTAATGTGGTATCTTGGATGGGATCCTGGAACAGAAAAAAGACATCAGGCGACAAAAACTAAAGAAATCTGAGTAAAATCTGGACGTCAGTTGGTAAGAATGTATCAATGCTGGTCCATCAGTTGGGCTAAATGTATCATACTAATGTATATATTAATAATAGGGGAAACTAAGTATGAGGTATTATGGGAACTCTCTGTACTATCTTCACAACTTTTGTGCAAGTCTAAAACTACTATAAAATGTAAAAGTTTATTAAATATAAATATCTATCATAAGAAATAAAAAGAATTTAAAGGATGTACGAATCAACTTGAATATTTTTACATTTATGTGCTTCTAAAAAGAAAAATAGCATCCTATGGATATGTACCTCCAAGTATTACGTGGTTAAGTACCTTAAAAACTTATACATGGGCAAGATGGACATTTTTCTCAATAGGTAAGAATATTACAAGAATAGAGCAACTTTTTAGCAAATTCCAAGAAGTAGGACTTCTGAAAAAAATAAAGGACTCAAGTAAAGAGATGCAGGACAAACCTGAAGTGGACAGAATTGGTATTATTAAAGAATAAGACTGTCTCCCTGAATGACTCTCTCTGGATTCCTAGGAAGGCTTGTTCTTATTTTTCTAACCAAAACGTTCAAAAAGATGGGCTTGAACTGAACTGCCAAAGACTGAATGGACAGTGATCAGTTGTCAAATCAACTGAATAAAAGAGGATCATGGACTCTCAGAGCTGGCAAAATCACCAGGGTCAAACTTTTATTTCTTATATGAGGAGGCTGAGATGCAGAGAGATGAGGTGTCTTGTCCTACAAAATACGTGCAGCTGGTGATTCAGGATCCTAGAGCCGAATTCCCTCTATCTCCAGGGCCATGCTTCTCCCAGTGTATAACACCAGTGACAGAGAATGACTGCTACCTGTTACTTCTTATAACCACTGCTTCCCCAGTACACTCTCATTCTCTCCTCTCTCTTGGGATAGACAAAGGTTTTTCTATCACAATCCACTTACTCACTGAGCATATACTGAGACTCAAATAGTTCTCTATGCAGTACCCCATGCATCCTCTACCCAGGATAAGAATTGACACAATTGATAACAGTAAACTTCTAGTCCATTCCTAGAAGAGGAGAAAAGGTACTAATATAAAGCAGCTATGCCCTAAGGTGACAAGTTAATACTGGAACCGGAGTGAACAGCCTCCTACCATAACAAACCCAGAAACTTCATTAAAGTAATGTTTGCTTATTAAACTGGAACCAATTAAAAGTAATCAACAAAAAAGTGATCTATTTCTTCTACTATATTAATTTAATTTGGATGAGAATAATCTATACCTCGAATTAATCACTTTAATGGGAGTTGGTTAAAACAGGTTTTCCAGCCTATCAATTTTTAAACTAAAATGGAGAAAAACACAAAAGCAGTTCAGTTTAAATAAAAGTACTTTGAAGCTTTGAACTTCAAAATAATCAGACATTGAACAGACATAGCTATTTTTCCAACGTAGATCCTAATTAGTTTTCTTCGGTCTGAGGCTGATATGCATCTAATAAACTTGCAAATTTAGCAATTATCTGCAAAAGTCTTTTCCTTTAAATAACTTGAGTTGTCTCCTGGGACTAAAAATATAAGCAACAGATAGAGAAATGTTTAAAAATGGCAAATTTGCCTGACTAAAAAATATACTTAGAAATGTGAAAAATCTGTGCTTAAATAAGTTACCTCAAAATCGCATCACGTGACCATGAATTTCAAACTTATTAAACTTTCAAAATCTCAAAGGTGTAAGGAAAATGTCAGCAGTTCCTGGCAAGCAAGAATAAACTTTATACTATGATAATGCTTCACAGACTGCAAAGTCTGAATTTCAGAACAGAAAGAAATCTCAGCAACCACCTAAATGAAATTCTGTGTTTCACATTTGTTCATTATACTTACATTCTGAGTTAACTCCAAGAAGGGACAAGGGTAGCTGGGATTAAAACCCCAGGGTACTGCCTGCTCACTCAGTGCTTGCCACCTCTTCCCATCATAACGTGCAGCCCTCTCAGTTTCCTCTCTTCAGAGCTGGGTGGCTGCCAGGCTTATATAACAAAGAAACCTGCACTCCCTCATCTTCATCTGTTTTCTTGGTTCCTCTTCACCCTAAAAGTCAAGACTATTTACTTTGGGATCTTTATTTCCTCATAGAGCACAAGACCTGACTGTTTGCTTTCTAGCTTAAAGCAATAGGTCTAAAATATAATACAACCTTTATTCTTTTCCTTCTAAAATAGGGTGACAGTAAGTAAAATATATCTTTCAGATCCAGAACGAGCAAAAGAGAAGTTACTAAAGTATATGCTAATTAAAGAATAATCATACTAAGTGGAGCTCCCCTCAGTGACTCAACATAGTTGGGTTTTTTTTGTTTGTTTGTTTGTTTTCCTGTACGCGGGCCTCTCACTGTTGTGGCCTCTCTCGCTGCGGAGCACAGGCTCCGGACGCGCAGGCTCAGCGGCCATGGCTCACGGGCCCAGCTGCTCCGCAGCATGTGGGATCTTCCTGGGCCGGGGCACGAAGCCGTGTCCCCTGCATCGGCAGGCGGACTCTCAACCACTGCGCCACCAGGCAAGCCCAACATAGTTGGTTTTGTGGCAAAGAAGCAGGCTCTGGAGTCAGACTTCCAGAGACCTTAAATCCTGCTTCTCCCACTGATTAACTGTGTGACTTTAAGCTTGATGCTCTTCTTACCACATCCTCACCAGTTTTATAGTTCAAAAAAAAGGAAAGAAAATATCAATATACATATATCTGAAATTATAAAAATATGTTATATATAAAATTATATATATAAGTCCCTGGATTACTGCCTCAATGCCTCTTTTTAAAATATCAAATAACATTATTTCATTACTTTTTATCTTTCAGGGGTTATCTCTGCTATACTAAATATGTGTCAGTCAGCCTATTATGTAATCCAGGGGCTACTTACACAAGTTCCTTAAAATTTCCAAGTCTCAGTTTTCCTCATGTATAATCCTTAAAGAATTAAAGGAGACAACAACTATTCTGCTATGAGTTAAATGTAGAGATTTAGTAGACTTTTCACCCTCTTCTAGGCTTCTCCCTTTATAACAGAGGCTAGAATCTTAGGAACTATATTTCTCAGACTCCTTTGCCAATGTGATTCTAGATATAGTTTAGTTTCTACAGTTCGGGTGAGTTTTGGAAGACAGACAGCTACAGTAGTACATTACTCTTCCTTTGGTAGTGGCAGGTAATCATGTGACCTCTGGCATACATAATGCTTCACGGTGGCCTCTGGATATTTCCCACCCCCATCCCCACCCACACCTCAGCATTACCTATCTTCATGCTACAAGTTGTCTTTTCCTAACATGGCAAAAGCAGCAACCTCTTGATCCCCTAAAAATCTAGAGCCAACAGAAAGTCAGTGACTTTTCCTGACCTTCACTCTTCAAGCCCATCCAATAATTTTGTAATCAACTAATCACCTGTATTAAATTCCTCTCTTCACAAAATACTTAGAATAATGTCTGTTTTCCTGACCGACCTGATAAACCTATAAAATATTCATCACAGTGCAGTGCCTAGCACACAGTAGGCGCTCAATAAAGATAGCTTGTAATGGTAGTAGTAGTAGTAATAGCCACAGCAGGAGGAGGAGCAGAGGCAGTAAACTAAATACCCACATTTTCAAACAAAACAAGGATAAAGTACCATGCAAATTAGGGGAAGGTCCGGATTATGGAAATCATAAGAGAAATGCTACCTTAGTTTTTAGAATTAGATGCAATGATTCAATTCAGCTGTCATGCTCTTTTGTTGAACAATATATGGATTTGCAAGTATTCTTTGTATATTTTATATTCTTGTGATTTGGAGGAACGATCTCTAGACAAGAAACCAGGAAATCTGGATGCAGATCTCACTCAGCCAATTTTTAAACTGTGATCTTGTAGAAGTCAGCTTTTGGTGCTTCAGTTTTCAAATCTGCAAAACGAAGTAGTCGAACCAAATACTCATTGAGGGCCTATGTTCTGCTTTTATAACTAAGTATGTGAAGGGCTTTAAGGTCCTTGAAGACTATTGCCCAAAGTCATTTAAATATTCCCCTGAAATCGAATGTATGTGATTAAGTTTCCTAAGAAAGAAAGCATTTGCATATCAAAAGGTATTTTTCATTTTAACATAGCCTAGCTCCTGTCCCAATTATCACCAAATTTTTATTAATAAAGTAATGCTGTCTCATTTCAACCAATTTACCGTGGAGAGAAAAGAGAACTGAAAAGTATCCATTCATTCCAGCTCCATTTCAGAGAGCAATTATACACTGGTCTTTTCAATCATCAAATCCAAACAAACAAGTAGCTCCTAGTTAAAAAAAAAAAAAAAAGGAAAAAGTAGAGGAGAGAGAGATGAGAGAGATGCAGAGAAAGAGAGAGACACACAGAAAGACAGAGAGACAGAAACAGATGAAGAGACAAGAGAGAATATGGAAACATTTTGAAAATTACAAAGCACTCAATAAATGTAAATATAGGCAGCTTCAACCACCCACTGGAGAATTAATTAACCAATCAATGAATTCTACTTCTTTATGTTGCTTGAAAGTTTAAATTACCTAAGGCAGTCCAGCAGACAGTGGTGAGAGCATGAGCTTTGAGTCCAGGCAGACACAACTGAATGTCAGATTCAGTAATCACCAGCTGTTTTAACTGTAAACAATTTGACCTCCATGTGCCTCTGTTTCTCATTAGTAACATGAGAATAACAGTAATATCATAGGATTGTTGTGTGGATTAACTGACAAAATACATGTCTACACACGCACTTATCAAGGTATTTAGTATAGAGTAAATGCTCCATACCTGCTAGTTATTGGTAGAAATTGCCCCTCCCGCCTGAGTTGTTTCACTTCATGAACTATCCTTAGCTAACCCATTGGTGCCTTTTGCAGCAATGTCATTATTCTAAGTCCAGCTCTGTAGGGCTAAATTGATTTCAGCCTACCCCATTTGGGACATGTGAAGATATGCTGAAAGGAAAAACCAGAACAAATCAGAAAGTAAATTAAACTCACTAAGTTGATGCTGAAGTTGAATTATAAAGGAAAAGTATGATCTTTTTAAGTGATTCGGAATACTCTATTCAGTCACAACTCGATCTTTTAATCTGCTTTTATTTTCAGCAGATGCTTACCCATTCAGTCCTAATTAAATGACTGTGCACCTGAAAAGACCAACACATGTGCTCGCACTTCCACATGAGCATGACTGATCAGATAACCTTCAGTGACAGAGGATTTTGCAAAATCTAAAGGAAAGAGGGAAAAGATACAAATCCAAGGGGTCTCAGAAAAATATTTCTCAATATATTAATAGGCAGTTATTCTCAAAGTGTGGCCCATGGCCCTTTATGGGCTGTCACACACTTTACAGTGGGCCATGAACTTCTCCAATTCAGTGGCAATATCATTAACAAATATTCCTTAGATGTAATATGTGCTATTAACTATTCTAGATGCTGAGGATACAGCAGTAAATAATATAGAACAAGCCCTTGCTCTCCTGGGCTTACTTTCTAGTGTCCAGAGACAGACACATAAAAATTAATAAGTAATATATATTCTGTGTCAGACGATGATAAGTGCTTTGGAGAATAATAAACAGTGAAGGTGCATAGAATTGCCATGGTGGGGAGCAAGTTTCAATTTTAAATAGAATAGACAGGGAAAGGCTCACCAAGATGATAACATTTAAGTAAAGATCTCCGTAAGGTGAGTTGTAAGCCATTTGCATATTTGGGGAAAGAGAATTCCAGTCAGAGGGAAGAACAAGGCAAAGACACTGGGCTGAGGAAGTATAAGGAAGCCAGTGTGGCCAACCTTTCTTCTAACTCCCTTTTTCACTCAATGCAGTAAGGCACCATGGAATATTTTGACCTTCCCAAAACAACCTCCCCCAAATCAGGAAAGTCCTCTGAGGCACTGCTGCAAGTTGAGCCCTGTACAGCAGAGACCTGGGCAAATTACTCAGAACAACACGATGCAATTAAAAAAGAAGCATGTCCAATGAAGATTCATTTTGTGCTGGTATATGCTTCAAGGCACTTCCCTAACTTTATCTCATAAGAACTCCAAGGACTGAGCCACCATCTCCCTCCAGAGCCACCCTGATTGCTATATTTGGGTTACTTTCCTACACAGTTTGCCATGGACTGAGATACAGTTTTAAGACTTCTTCCCTTCCTTTCCCTGCCCCTTCTTTAAACAGATTCTTTAAAAGTTTTCCCTGTGATTTTACCAATAACAACTCTAGGAAAAGCAAGGGGAATTAATAGCATAATAAACACAGGGATCCTACCAAGTTATAAGACAGGACACAGGGGAGGGGGAAGGGTAAACTGGGATGAAGTGAGAGAGTAGTATGGACATATATACACTACCAAATGTAAAACAGATAGCCAGTGGGAAGCAGTGCACAGGGAGGTCAGCTCGGTGCTTTGTGACCACCTAGAGGGGTGGGATAGAGAGGGTGGGAGGGAGACTCAAGAGGGAGGAGATATGGGGATATATGTATACGTATAGCTGATTCACTTTGTTATAAAGCAGAAACTAACACACCATTGTAAAGCAATTTTATTCCAATAAAGATGTTAAAAAAAAAAGAAGCATGTCCAAATGAATATCATATCACAGTCTCTCAACTCTGGAAAATACAAGCCCTGTGAATAAAAACTAAAGAATAGCAACTATGTAATAATGGCACTCATTCAATAGTCAGCAAATACTTGGTAAGCATGAATTATGTTTCAGATATTATTCTTTATATTATTATTAGGAATACAAATAAGTAGACCATTTCCTCTCATCCTGGGCTTGGACAGATAAAAGGGACACATTCACAGAATCATGTGATAAAACAATTCATGCACATGGAATCAACTTTCCATCCCACCAAGTGCCATCAGGAACATTCTGAAGACAATTTCCTTTGGAGTCTCACATTATAGCCACGGTAATCTTCATTTACAGACGATCTTGGGATTACCAATTTAACATTATTCACAAGTACTGGATAGCATAGGTTCTAAAAATAGATGTAAACAGATTAGATTCTGTGTTCCTAGTAGAGATAAATTTCACATAAAGCAAAGCAAGAAATAAAAAGGTACTCTGGAGAAAAAACTCTCCACTTACCCTTGCGCTGGACAACCCTTTGGTATTTTATGGACGCAGAAAATAGCACAGACAATTCCCCCTTGTCTTCTATTCCCATAGTGAACACCTGCTGCATTTGTCTTTCCACAGTCCATTCTCCCCTTCTCTTAAAGAATCATTTCCTTTTCCACTCTGAGTCTGTTACTTTGATTATGACTCACAACTCCAGTGGTAAGCAAGTGACTGAGATTGAAACAGAGTATTTCCCGTGCCCTTGCAGGGCCAGCTTTACAGGCATGTGAGCTATGAAGGTGTACAGGGCCCTGCACTTATAAGGGCCTCACACTGGGTTTAATGCTCTTCAGTCTCTGTTTCAACGTGCTAATAATTTTCTCTTTGAATTTGTGTTTTGTAAATAAAGCCCAATGAGACAATAGAATATACATGTGCGCAGAGAAAATACATACAATATGCACCATTCCTGGTCACTCCACTCACATATAAAATTTGTATATCACATTCTGGAGGCCCCATGAATACAGCATTCCAGTCTGTAGAGTTATGAAGATTCAAAGCAAACACTAACTAAGAATTTTTACCTAAAACTGAGTAATTGAGGCCCCTAAAAACCACACTTTCCACTTGAATCAGGTTTGCTTCAATGGAGAAAAAAGCAACAGCATTCTAAGAAACACAAATGACCAGAAAACCCAATTGTATTCATTTTTTATTGTTACTTTCCTGTATCAGGCAACCACTTATGCTGAAAATAATGACACAGAAGAAAAGAGAACTATGGGGTAACTCATAGTTCCTTTTCCTTTTGGTCCTTCCTTACTCAACAGTAATCTGAAAGATGGAGAGTGTTGATAGAATGAGCACATAACAAGAAGTGAAGTTAATTTGGTGAAGCATCTCCACTGCTTTGGTAAGAACAAAATTCATGTATGGGCAGGCTATGAAACTTATACAATGTTATAAACCAATGTTACCTCGATTTTTTTTTAAGTTGCATTATATACTCCTACTTATGTCGCTTAAGATGAAATGGAATTAAGGTGTTCCACATCCTACCTGATCAAAATCCTCCCTCACCTTTACTCACAGGTTCCATCAGACAATGCTTCAAAGAGACAAACTCTACCAACCTCTGGTCTGAGTCTCTCAAGTCACAGGTATTCATCTCTGTGGTACAACAGGGTATATACGCTTGGTCTTTGTCCCAGATTCCTGGCATAAAGCTCCTAGAAGCCTTAGGATCTCCAGAGTGATGTGTCTTTTGTGTGCTAGTGACATGACTGGTGCTGAGGGCCCCTAGATACCTTCAGGATGGGGGCTGATCACCAGAAAGACCAATCATGATTAGAAGGTTGGAACTTTCCATACCTTCCCCATCTCTGGGATAGGGAGAAAGGCTAGAATTTGAGTTAATCACCAATGGCCAACGATTTAATCAATCATGCCTGTGTCAAGAGACTTCTGATTAGTCCTTAAACTACAGGTTTCAGAGAGCTTCTTGGTTGGGGAATGCATCCAGTGCCGGGACAGTCGTGGTGCACCCCAATTCTACAGGGAAGAAGCTCCTGTACTCAGGACCCTTCCAGACCTCACTCTGTACACCTGTTCATGTGGATTGTTGTGGATTGTTTTGATATGATTTCAAATCCACTTGTTTATGACAAAAATGAAGTTGTTTTTAAGAGTAAAGTTGTTTTTAAGAACGAAGTTTTTGTCTTGATATAAAAGTAAAATTGTGTGTTAGGATGTCATTATCCACATCTGTGGTTTCCAATAAACACTCAGAAGCTCAGCTCCTGAGGGGCCCTGCTGGGGCCTTATTAGTAAGAACATAGGGAGAAGCAACTATGGGGAGGAACATTTAGACTATAAATAGCAGAAGTTTATGAGCACTGACCGAGATCGTTCATCTAGGCAAGGCTAACCTTTGATGGTCTAAATTAGCTCTCCGAAGACCGTGGGGCACCAGCTCCCGCTGGAGTAAAGGTGACTCTTTTACTGGCAGTGCGGTAGCTGCAAGAAGAGAATCATCTTGCCCACCAGCATCAAGGCCATTGTTCCCTAGCAACGTGCTCTAGCAACAGGGGACCTTTGTTTCACTGGCAGCTGGATGTCAGCTCATGGTTGGTTAAGCCCACTCTCCCAAGAAGCAATTTGTAGAAACGGTTCACCTCAACTAAATCTGAACTTTATTTCTTTCATCTCCCCTTGTCTGGAACAATAGTGTGATTAATCTGTCATTGGTTTGGAGTATGTTACATCTTTACTGGCTTATTAAGAGACATTATCCTGTATGCTGTTGGCTTGTGAAATTATTAAAATTCCCGCAGTGAACCTGTGTTAAATAAACTATTGGCAAAAACAACCTCAGTCTCTGAGTATAATTTTCCTTGAAACAAAATGACTGATCCTTTTAATATATTATAGTAAACCAGTGATAATAAATGGAGTGTCTTCCTGAGTTCTGTGATCCATTCTAGCAAATTATTGAACATGAGGAGGGGTTCATGGGAACCCTCAACTCATAGTCAGTTGGCCAGAAGGATGGGAGGCCCAGAACTTGCAATGGACATGTGAAATAAGAGGTAGTCTTGTAGCACTGAGCCTTTAACCTCTGGGGTCTGTGTTAACACAAGGTAGCTGGTGTCAGAATTGAACTGAATTGTAAGACACTCAGTTGGTGTCTGGAAAGTTGGAGAATTGGTTGGTGTGGGGGAAAAAACCCAAAACATTTGGTGTCACAAATGTTGTGATTAGGAACAGATCAAAATCTTTTAAGCAAAATCAGCACTTGGATATAGAAAGTCTCATATTGTATTCCAAACTGTTTTGTATTCAATAAACAATAAATTCAATGAAGTCAAAGACATACCATTTAATTTTCTTCCATCTTTCCCTCTCTTCTACTCCTAGAACACAGAAAGCATCCAATAAACACTAGTTGAAAGTTTTAAACTAAGATTTAGTTATTATCAAAGTCTATTCCTTATATATTTCTTCCACAGTTGTTGTTTAGATACTCTAATGTAAATGGCACCCACTGAAGGACAGAATACAACATGAACAGTACCTCTGGAGTTTTGCAATGCACTGGCCCTGTCTTAGCTTGAGTGTCTCTGTAAACAATGATATGGGTGCAAGTAGTTTATTTAGTAGTTTATTTAGTTTATTTACAATGATATGGGTGCAAGTAGTTTATTTAGAAGGTGATATCAGGAAGCACTTTGAAGGAACAGAAAAATGAGAGAGGGAAGGGAGGAAAAGTTAATACAGGGTTCACAAATAAGCAAGTTACTACTGTAGACAATTGAATATCAATCCTGCTAAAGACCCTCTGAGAGTCTTTGTGGAACACACACTAAGATTCCCATTCCTCACTGGGTTGAAAGTCACTCCAGGACATTAACTCTCTAGCACTTCTGGCCTTCCCCTTGGTTGCCATACTCCTGCAGCCAGAGAAAGTCCTTGGGCAAAGAAGCACAGAAGGCTCTGGGCATATAAGGGATCTATGTGCAGTTGTCCTAGGGTATGCTGAGGTGACACAACTGACAGAATCTACTACAGATCCCGATATGGGTCCATGATATGCTGTTAGAGTGCCAATACTTACCTACTATGTGTCTGCTATGTGCTAGGCATTGTTCTAGATGTAAAAGATACAAAGTTGAAAATAACAGATTAAAATCTCTCCCATTTTGAAACTTGTAGACTAGTGTAGTTAAAGGATATTAACTAAAAGATTATATTGGGTTGGCCAAAAAGTTCGTTCGGTTCACGAATACATTGTTCAATAAAGTTCTTGGTGAAATGAAAAATGTATCCTTTATTTTTACTTAAAATGGAACGAACTTTTTGGCCAACCCAATACAACTATATGGAGCATGTTTCAAGAAGTTCAGGAAGAAGAAGTGGATATAAATGATCATCTGGTCTTATCTGGGAGATTGGTCATAAGCTTCATAGAAAAAGTGAGGTTGAGAAGAGGAATGAAAGGTAAATAAGAATGTACTAAGAAATACTTTCAATGAATTAAAAAAAGGAAATACAGATGAAGTGTAGAGATAAAATGGGAAAACTAGTAGGAGGTAAGTCTGAAAAGGCAAGTAGGGGCTGGGTCATTCTGGGCCTTAAAGGCCATATTATAACCTGTAGTCCTTAAAATAAGATTGATGTTGTTCGAGGGTACAAATTTGCAACCAGTAGTAAATAAGCCATGGAGACCTAATGCACAGTGTAATAAATATAGACAATTATTATACTATAATTATATAATGTTAGAAATATCACAATGGCAATCATATTATAATATATATACATGTATCAAAGTAGCATATTGTATGCCTTAAACTTACACAATGTTATATGTTGAATTTATTCAATAAATAAATAAGATCAAGAAAAATCCATTGAAAGGTTTTAAGAAAGGAGTATATCTGTGGCAAGAAAACTTTCTGTGTTTTGAAAAGACTACTATGCCTATTTTGTAGAGATCAGTTTAGAAAAGTTCAGAGTAGGTATAAGAAGTACGCTTGAGGCCATGTATAGCACACTGGAGCAAAAATGGTAGCTTGCACTAGACACAGAGTTAAAAAATAGATGAACTGATTTAAATTGGCAGAATTTGATGATGACTACAGAAGAGGGAGTATCCATGCAGATATTGTCCCTTCCACTTCTGGACCATAGAACATGTTAAAAAACAAACAAATATATATATATATATATATATATATATATATATATATATATATATATATATATATATAAATAAAGAGAGAGAGAGTTATATAGAATTATATTTGGATACATTTTAGATAAATATTGGAGGACCAAATATAGATAAGGGAAGGTTATTTCACTTTGGACATGAATTTGAGACATTCAAGTGGAGCTGCTCAGTAAACATTTGGAAAAGGAAGCCAATAGCTCACAGAAGGGTCTGGTGTGGATATGCAAACTGGAATAGTCACATATATTTGTTACCTGAGGCCCTGGCCATACTTGGGATTGCTTGGGGAGAGAAGTTAGTGTTAGAAGAGACCCATGAGGAACTTGATTTTCCATATATTAAACCTAATGTGTAACTGCAAAACAATTTCTCCTTTGAAAGTTTATGTCAATATTCATGTCATTTTGATATAAATAAATTGTCAAGACAGTAGCTTTTGGTGTTGCTTTTTTGCTTTGTTTTGTATTTTACATTGCCTTGATTTCTCAATCTCTTAGAGATAATTTTGTTTTTCTCTCAGACGTTAATTTCCATCCAGACACAAACATGCAAGTGGGTCTCACATTTTAAAAGCCTGTGATAAAGCTTAACACAGCTTGAACTATTATAAATAAGAAAACTATTCAACAGTGTTCTGAAATAGCTCTCTTTACCCTCTAAATTTTCTAAAATGCAGAGTTAATTACTTAGTGGGGCATAATGGCAAATAAAATTAAATGGAAAGAAGGCACAGAGTTGTCAGTAGAATCCCAGAAATAAGACAACTGCTTACTTGTAGGTTGATAAAGCAAAGAGAAAAAGACCTCTTTCTAATTTTTTCTACAGAAACAAAACATACACATCAAATTAATAGTTTTTATCTTACATCTAACAATGCCATAAATATACAAAAAAGCATTTGATCTTTGGGATCTTGTAACCATACACCAACCAGAAAAACAGTAGCTAAATGATATTTACAGCACTGGAAACAGAGCCATATAAACTGGAACTTCAGGTAATTCTACTTATTTTATAACTTACTTCAGTTTAGATTTTCCTCAAATGTTTGTTTAAGCCCCACACACTAAAGGGAGAAAATAAATATATCCCCAAATCATAAACAGTTAATAGCAGTTCTGGCATTTGGATCACAGTGTGCCTTAGACCAGGACTCTCTTCCTCAAACCACACTTTTCATTTCTACCTCCTGTGAGTTTCTCTATTAAAATAAGTCTCTTCTCTATCATCTAGATTAATCCAAGGGTCATTATTCTAAATAAGCAAGAGAAGTGAAAGATGAAGCTTACATTTTAATATTATTGAGTCATCACCACCTGCCCATCAATGGATTGAAAAAGGAAACTAAGAAAAAATGGGCTCCCGGAGTTACATCCAAGGGTCAATCTCTTCGATAGGCGGTATCAGCCTTTAGTTATTCAGGGTGACTTGACTTCAACCAAGAGTGGGTGGCGAACTGCCCAGTTGTGAGTACCATTAACTGGCTCTTCCCCCTGCTTCTGGGACTATACCCATGAAATGTAAAGAATCAGACTCACTAAATTTTAGATTTTGGAAATACTACTAGACATGAATGAGGAAAATACAGTTTTTAAAATCTGACATATAAGTAAAATTAGATGTATGAATGGACTTGCCTCCAGGAAACCAAAACTTCGCAGGAAACGGTTCCTATATGTGATTAGATTCTGTTTCTTAGTTTCTCAAACATTGAAACAAATGTAGAGGTGCCCCAAATGATAAACTCTAGCTTCTACCTCTCCTCTGACTTCCACATTCATACCCACTCCATGTTGACTCTTCCACTAGGCTATTCCGCAGAATGCTCTAAAATTTGATTATGGATTGCTACCTTCTCCCTCCAAAGCTGTCCACCCTTTAGGTTTCCCTATGACATTAAACTGTGTTCAAGCTACCCAGCTGCTTAAGTCAGAAACATAAGAGTCATCCTACTCCTTTACATCTCACATAGAATTTATCAGCAAATCCTATTGCTATCATATCTAAAATATGAACGGAATCCATACAGTAGTCTCCAACTCTGCTACCACTAGCACTGTCAAAATCACCATCAATCCTCCTCTGCATAACTACCTTAGCCCCCTGTCTAATCTCCCTGCGTCTAAATTCATCCCCTACCCAAATTAATAGTAGCCATAGCAATATTAGAAAAACATAAACATGATCGTGTCGTTTACCTGATTAAAACTTTCACTACCTTCCAGATGAACTTCAAATTAAACCCAAACCCCTTTTCATGGTCAAAGGTGAAGCCCTGCAGGCTGAGCTCTGCCTACTTCTCCCACCTACCCCACATCGTCACTCACCATGTACTCACTGTAATGTACTCACTGTCACCCAGTCACAGGGCCATGTCAGGAGCTGGTCAAATACGCTGAGGTCTTTCCCACTTTGGGATTTTTGCATGTGCTGTCCCTTTCACTTGGAATTTTATTCTTTCTGCTTATCCTTTTTTTGTTCCTTTTCATATTCTGGACTCAGCATAAATAACATCTTCTCAAAGAGTCCTTCCAGAGTCGCTCAACTGGAAGAGAAACATCTTCTCCCCATACCCTTATTCTCTACTCAGCAGCCTGGTCTTTGCTTTCTTCACAGTACTTGGGGCAAAAGGTAATTATATGTTCATTGCCTTGTTTTTACTCGCTTATTTCTCATTTTCCCTATAACACTGTGAGCTCTGTGAGGGCTGGGCTTTGTTTTACTCACTAATTTACACCTAGCATCTCAAACTTTGTAGATATATATTTGCTGAAAGAGTGAATGATGCAGTGAAGTGATAAATGCTCCTCCTTGGAGAATCATGCATGCATCTTCAAAACATCAGCCTGGCTGATTTTTGAAGGAAATCATCAAGAGGATGTGACCTCCAGTTGACCCTTGGTCTGGACCCAGGAAATTGGAGGCTCCTCACCCCCTCCTGTGTCCTTGGAATGTATGTTTTGCCCACTCTTCCCAAGTAGGAATTGTTTTCAAGGACACAGCCTTATGAGAGCAATGTGTTGTTGAGACCATCTGGACGATACACATGAATGAATCCAGTTAGGGCTTCTACATAAACTTAAGATTCTGGTGGGTGGGTGCGGAGGTCTCATTTTGCAGTTGCTCAAGACAAGCTTTGTATGTAAGTTCCCTTGCTCACTGAAACTGCCACCTACCAATCTGGAGTGGTCTGCCTCTTTCTCTGGTCTCTCCTTGCCCTCCATGTATGGGGGCCAGTTTGCAAATCACCACTAATAATCTACTGAATTCAGAACCTACTAACAGTAAATAAAGCAAAAACTGAAACCACAATCTGGCAGTTTTTTTCTGCAAAAGGATGCTATTTCCTCTCTCATTTGAAATATGTTAACCATAGAGTATTCCACTGATGTCTCCAATTTCACAAGTCTTCAAAGATCTTGGATTTTATTTTTAACCTTTTTCCCATTTTCAACTGAGTGTTTGTTTCAGTCAGCATTAATGGGTATGCCATGCTGACTTCAGAGAAGTGGAATGAAAATTTAAGACTTTTATTTCCAAAAACTCAATTATTTTGGATGTTATTAGAAACTGAAGGCTCAAACATTTCTAATCATTTTTTTAAAATAAATTTATTTATTTATTTTGGGCTGCATTGCGTCTTTGTTGCTGTGCGCAGGCTTCCTCTAGTTGCAGTGAGCAGGAGGCTACTCTTCGTTGTGGTGCGCGGGCTTTTCCTTGCAGTGGCTTCTCTTGTTGCGGAGCACGGGCTCTAGGTGTGCAGGTTTCAGTAGTTGTGGCACCCAGGCTCAGCAGTTGTGGCTCACGGGCTCCAGAGTGCAGGCTCAGATCCCACATGCCGCGGAGCAGCTGGGCCCGTGAGCCATGGCCGCTGAGCCTGCATGTCTGGAGCCTGTGCTCCGCAACAGGAGAGGCCATAGCAGTGAGAGGCCAGCGTACTGCAAAAACAAACAAACAAACAAACAAACAAACTTTCCATTTTTAGATATTTGTAACTATTTCAAAATGATGTTTTTCAAACATTATACAGACTAAATAAAAATACCTGTAGGCCATATTTAATACACAATACACCAGTTTTCAATTTTATTTAAGCTACCTAGTATAGATATTTGTCTATTCCGTTTTTCAAAATTTGTATTTAGTGACTCACCTAACGCTGCTGCATTTATAACCATCTTTGATTTACTTTCCTTTATGGTCTCCTGTGAATCCTCCAATTTGGTAAATCTTTCAACTGGAAGGTATAAGTAACATCAAAATGGTCAAAATTTCCTTTGCATATAACATTAAGAAAGGGCCAAGTAACGTGCTACAGTAGATGTCCTCCAAGATAAGCTCCATTCCACTGAAAGATCCATTTACTGCCATACATTCTATAATGTTCTATTCTACTCAAATAGAGATACCTAAACTAACTCATTAAAGACTATGTCACTTGGAAAAATAACAAACATTTTCAAAGGGAAACTTGTCTATAACTCCTGTAAATAATAATTTTAATATCATTAGGACCTAGGCATTTATCAGTTACAAAGTAGGTGAAGAAAAATGAGCAGCATAGATAAGAGCATAGGCTTTGGTGTCAAATAAGCCTGTGTTAGAATCCCAGCCCATTTCTTACTGGCCAGCTGACTTTTAACACAGCATCCTCCCAGACTCTTGGCATCTTTGTGTCCTAGGTTAAAATGAAGAAAATAATAGTACCTGCTTTAACAGGTTGCTGACAGTTCTAATTATATAACATGCTTAAAGTAATAAAGTTATAGCAATTGAAAAGAGATCAGTGGTTATCAGATTGTTTAGTTGGGATGTGTGACTATTATGGGATAACTTGAAGAAATTTCTTTGCAATGATGGAACTCTGTATCTTGATTGTGATAATGGTTACATGAATAGATGCATATGGTAAAATTTCATAAAACTGTATAGCAAAAAATGCATGTAAAACCAATGTAATCTGAATATGGTCTGGATTCAAGTTAATAGTTTATTAATGTCAGTTTCCTGGTTTTGACAATGTACTACGGTTATGTAAGTGATTATACTGAGGGACACCGGGTGATGGATACACAAGAACTCACTATATTATTTTACAACTTCTAATGAGTCAAACTACTTCAAAATTAAAAGTCTAAAGAAAAACAAAGGAAAAAAAAAGCTTGCTAAGAGAATTGTATGTGAGAGTGTGCAAAGAACTTGACACAATATCTGGCACATTATAAATGCTCTCTAGATGGTAGATATCATTTTTTAATTATTAAGTCTAGGAATTGAAACTTAAGAATAATGAAAATGGAATATATACCACTGAGAAAGGAGATAAAATTTATCAGTTATCTAAGGAGGTAACTCAAATTGAATTTTGAATATTAAGACCAATAAAAGGGCAAAAGATGAAGTGATAATAACTCATCAGCTTCAAACTCATTTCTCATTGCCCACCTACCAACATTTCAGTCACTTGACATTATACCCAGGAATCACTTGCACATCACTGAAATTATTCAGTCCTTTAAAGGACTGCATAATTTACTGTAATGACACAGTAAACGTTTCTATCTCTATGCACTTTCATACTAATGATGCTTTAAATACTTACAGCTTATTAATAGCTATAACACATTATAAATAGTTTATAACATAATCACCTGTTTTAATTAATAGCAGGGCTTAAGCAGTAGGAAAAAATTGTGATAAATCTTCATAGACAAGTTAAACTGACTTTCTGGTCAGTATAATGTTCCCTCCCCTTGAAGTAAACTCCAAAAATAATTAGAATATTAACGTACATGAATCTTTACTTTCTTCTTTCCAGATGTACAGCTGCTTAAGAAATACAGTTTGATGTTCTAGTTTTTAATGAAGAATTATGAAAGAATTATGAAAAACATGTTCGAATCACTAATTAGTTGATACATGTCTAAAATGATCTATAACCATACAAATACTCTGATTAAAGTTATAATAAAAATAGCACGGGGCTTCCCTGGTGGCGCAGTGGTTGAGAGTCCGCCTGCCGACGCAGGGGTCACGGGTTCGTGCCCCGGTCTGGGAAGATACCACATGCCACGGAGCAACTAGGGCCGTGAGCCATGGCAGCTGAGCCTGCGCATCCAGAGCCTGTGCTCCGCAATGGGAGAGGCCACAACAGTGAGAGGCCCGCGTGCCGCAAAAAAAAAAAAAAAAAAATAGCATGTGATTTGAAGTGAGATAGCATGGGCTGTTACTGATACATTTACTCAACAGATTTTATTAAGCTCATACTATGTGCCAGTCATTTTTCGAGGCACTAGGCATACAGCAGGAAGCAAGACAAAGTCTCTACCCTTATGGGGCTTACATTCTAGTAGGGAAGACAGACAAACAAATGGCAAACAAACAGAATAGAGTATTTCCTTTTATAAAGAAGAATTACCTAGATCCATAATAAAAAGTGGGGGGTGATGGAGAGAGGGGGGACTATAATATGTAGTGATTAGGGAAGGCTTCTTCAAGGAGAAAGCATTTGAACGACAGAAATGAATGAAGATGAGGAAGTAAGCCATGTGAAGACCTAACAGAAGAGTATTCCCAGAAGAGGGAGCAGCCAGCACAAATGTTCTCAAGAGGGTCAGGCTTGGTGGGTCTAAGGGACAAGAGATAACCATTGTAACTAGACTAAATTAGCCATGCAGAAGATGAGGTAGGCAAGATAGCAAGAGATAGGCTCACGGGATATGGGTGTTACTGAGTGTGATCGGAAGCCTCTAGGAAGTTTGAGTAAGTGTGTGTGTCATCATCTGACTTCGATTTTTAAGTTCAAACTCACTGCTGGATGGGGAGCTAACAGTAGGTGGGACAGAATGAACACGGAGGCCTAGCTTAGCAAGGCTCTTCCCGGTGAGAAGTGATGATGCTCCTTCTCAGCACTGTGAACATGTTACTTGGCCGCTCTGGCTTCAGCTCCCTCACCCACAGACTGTGAGCTATAAGGGAGCTGTTTTTACATGTAACTTAAATTCTGCATGGAAAGTGAAACAAGCTTGGCTGGCTGACCACAGATTCTGCATCTGAAATAAACATCAGGTTCCAGTTCTACCCTAGGAAAAACTAAGGGCTATCTTTCACAGAATTTATTTCATAGGTACTGTATAAATTTTGGAAACGATCCGCAAATATAAAGAATAACATAAAAAATCTTCAGCAAGTCTACCATGTAAGAATGATGATCCTGATTATGTTGCGTTTTTCCCCCACCCACACATAACCTTTTTGGAAAACTGCTGTTTTCCTCAGAAGCATTTACTATACTTCAAATCATTAAATATTCTTCAAAAATATGAATTTTTGATTTATTTGCATAAGTCCCTACCATGGTACATTTTACCTGTTTCCAGGCCTACATAACTATAAATGACGCTATGATAAACATGCTAATATGTAAATCTTCGCATGCAGAGCTGGTTGTTTCCCTAGTGTAAACTCTTAAAAGTAGAGTTTCTCAACAGTCAAAACCTGTATGAAAATTTAATGCATTTAACATATGCTGCCAAATTTCCCACCAGAAACTTATTCCAATTACCCTTTAGACCAGTAATATTTTTGAGTCTTCTAGGGCTTTTTTGAAATCTCTACAGTCCTCTTTATCACTAATCTTACAGGGCTTCTTGTATCTACCGCACTTTCTATCTCTGTCTGCTCCTCTTGGGAGTCCTTGCTCCAGACTTCTGCTCTTCATCCAGATCTAACCCCACATAAGTCTACACACTCAGAGCCTCCCAAGGTTGGTCGTAGCACACATCGTTGACTCCCTACATAACTGCCTTTTCACCGTTCTCCCTGGCTAATAGTGACATGCTCTTGTCTGGGTATCAGATTGCTAGCAATGTACTTGAGGAAAGTAGGCTTCTCTTCCAACCCTGAGGGTGGGGGGTGAATATTTATTTTTCTCATCCATCGCTAGGGGATAAATCTCTTTTTTTTTTTCCCTAATTCCATTGCCTTTGCCACTAATCAGCAGTATGTGAACTATGTCTAGTGAATAAAGCATAAGGGGAGATACGCTGGGGGCTTCTGGAACAACAATCTATCCTCCCAGATAAAAGGAACGAAGCGGTTCTCAAGCTGCTCTAGTTCTCTGCTGCTTCCTACTTTTGAACAGAAATGTGATACATGGACGTTTGGCAGCCATTCCGCAGCCATTAGTTGTTTCAGGATGAAAAAAAAAAAACAGGTCAAGGATAGTAGAGCAAAAGGATAGAAAGTGGCTGGCTTCTGGACATTACTCAGGCACTGAACAAATCTTGAAGACCATCTGTATTTAATAATTGACATTTATTGAAGTAAGGCTCCGTCTGTTCCACAGAGATGGCGAGATAGAGGCTCTATCTTTTTTGATGGTTACTATTCAAAGGAATGGCTCCTAGGTTCTTAAGGAAGACATTCTTGGGTTGTAAAACCGGCAGGACATTGGGAAAAGGTTTATATCTCTAAGGGGCTGAGAGAGATTTTATAGTTGCAAGGTTTCTAAAGTAAATACTCTAAGGAAAGGAATCTCAGGGGCCTATAGTCAGAAAGAAAACTGTCTATGTTTAGTGATGGTGAGAAGAACACTGAAGCCATCTTTGTCAGTGAACATGCTGCTTCTCCCTCAGTTACCCTAATCACTCCCCACTCCGAAAACCTGTGCTAAGGAATTAAGTGAGCCTCTTATGACCTTTCAGAAAATTCCTAAATTGGCCAGAGTTAGTTTCTGTCCTTTGCAATTAAAGCCCCTCTGATGAATCAAGATTGCATTCCTTATGTTTCTCTTTTTTGGAAATTAGGAAATGAAATTACATTTTCCACTGAGAGTAAATTATAACAGATCAGATATAGTGGGGGGAAAAAGGTACTGAGCTTGGAGACCTGAGATATGGATTCTAGTTTCAGTTTGGTTACTGTATGTTTGAGGTCTGATGCTGGTTTTTCTCAACCTGACAAATGAGAAGGTTGGGTCTTTGAGGTCCCTTCCAAATCTGACTTTCCAAAACTCTGTGATAATTTTGCCAGTTAAACAAATGCACCTTTAGAAATGTAAAATCAAAAGATCATTTCTTTATTCTCAGATTTTCATTAGCTGGAAAGAATAAAAATAACTATGCCGAAACTGTCCACGGTTTAGTAGAAGCAAAATCACAGTCAGAATTTCAAACAGCAGGTTTTGATTAGAAGGAGTTCAAAGCAGTCATAATTTACTTGCTCTTCAAAGAACCTCTTAGCATAGACCTGCACAAATTACCAGTATAAAGTGGTTGGCAGGTACAAGGTAAAAGACAAGAACTAGGGGCTTCTCTGGTGGCGCAGTGGTTGAGAGTCCGCCTGCCAATGCAGGGGATGCGGGTTCGTGCCCTGGTCCGGGAAGATCCCATATGCCGTGGAGCGGCCGGGCCTGTGAGCCATGGCCGCTGAACCTGCGTGTCCGGAGCCTGTGCTCCGCAACGGGAGAGGTCACAACAGTGAGAGGCCCACGTACCGCAAAAAAAAAAAAAAAAAAAGACAAGAACTATATTGAGTAGATAAAGAATTATCTCAGACACTGGATGATACTTTAGAACAGTAACTTGGGAAAGGAGGAATACGACAAACTGATCATCATAGAATAAGTTCATTTTTCCAGCAATTTGAAAGCAGCAATTCATAGCAATGAAATAAAATCAGCACGTCTCGCCACATGGGGCAGCTAAAGTTGTAGTCTCCACAAAAGAAGGATAAATGGAATGTGTCACAGGGGATTAGGTGTTTAAGGGAGTAGAAAGTTCTTATAATAGCTGCTACTTGTGATAGATTTCAAGAATGCTTTTGAAATGAGTAGATAAGGTACTAAAATTCTTGCATTCTGCCTGGGCTCAATCCTTTGGGAAAGGGAGTAGCGTAAGAAACGAGTGCTGAAATTTGTTGCTGGAAAATGCTGAACATAATTTTAAATATAACGTTTGTCTCATTTGAATCATAATTCGTGCTCATTTTAGGAAAACTCCAGAAGAAATATATACAAAAAAATTAAGAAAACATATTTCCATTACTCATCTAGACACAACTCTACTTCTTCATTTTCCCTGGAACAAAATCTCAGCTATTCCAACAGGGGAATTACTGCTTTCATTACTAGCCACATACCTAGAAGGAGTGTGTTCAAATTGGAGGACTAAAGAGAGATGGGCTGTTGCCTTTCTATCTCTCTCCCTCTAATTACAGATATAATTACATAGATATTACTTAAAGAGCCTAGGAATGTTGAGGGCATAACTTGGTTTGCCCAAGCTACTAGGTTGGGCTACTGGGAAACTACCTACTTCTACTAGTAAAACTAGCTTTCCTATAAGCCTGGCATCCCTTCTTGGGCAAAGACAGCAAGGAATCCCATATATTAGGTTTCCCTCCAAAGAGAATTATCAAGGTATAATTCCCTGCATGTAATCCCTTAGGTTCTCCTTCTACATGCCAGCATTACTGGGTCATGGTTCATGTCGAGTAATGCATATTCAAGTACAGATACTGCCTCTGTCAGCATCTACAACCTCTAAGCCCCACCCACTCAGGGAAGCAAGTGTTTTAACACGTAGCTCCATCTTTATCCTCCTGCTATCTGATACCACTTGAAGAGGATTTAGAAACACTGTATGGCTCCCAAATACAGGATAGGTCATCTTTCTAGTCTGGATAATAGGGGAACAGACCACACTGAATGGCATGAAAATCTCTGTCAAAGGCACTAGTAAGGATTTCCATGGGGTGCTATAGCCTTAGCCAAAAATACCACTGGACTTTTCATGTAAAGTCAGGTGTTATTCCCTTGGATAGAGGCAGAGCCAATCACTTACACATATTTTCAAAGCACTACTGACCAACCCAATACTTTAAACATTTAATTTTTCTCTACTGGGTGGGCAGTTCAAGCCGTGCAGCCAACACCAACTAGTTTTTGCATTACTTCAAGCAAAGGCAACAAAAGAAACAAAACTCATTACCTGTGAGCATTCAAACCCTGACAATACACCACATAAATCATCACTTCAAAAGAACATGTTAACAATGACTTGACTTCCCCATACTAAGCAGCTAAGGAAGTTAAGCATTGCTGCCCACACCTTTTTTTTTTTTTTTTTTTTTTTTTTTTGCGGTACGCGGGCCTCTCACTGTCGTGGCCTATCCCGTTGCGGAGCACAGGCTCCGGACGAGCAGGCTCAGCGGCCATGGCAGCTAAGGAAGCATTACAAAGTATGTTGATTGGTTGGTTTTGCCAGGGGCAATCTATCCTTTTAAAGGGGTGTCCAAGATATTAGAATTTGTCATTTACTGACACTATCTGTACACAGCTCTATGCTGGGACTAGATGTTGGAAAACATGGCATTCAGAAAGAAAGAGGGCTTGAAGTGGCTTTCTGCAGACTTCTGAGAAAAGGTCTCAGGATTCCCTCTTTTATTTCTCAATCCATCTGAGAAAGTTAGGAAAGAACCCTGAGGTGAAGTATGGAAATGAAAATAATTCTGAGGAATTTTCTAGAAATTTCCAGAATCCAAAAATTTCTTTCTCAAAATTTTAATGGAGCAGAAAGTTCTCCCAACGTTCCATGAGTTAGCCTTTATTTGCCAGTCTTAATCAACTTTGGATAAATGGTTAAAAATCTGAAAGAGATAAATATTGCCAATCAATGTAAACAACTGATGGCTGTTGACTGATGATTAAGTTGTGTCATCGATACTATAATGGCATATGACTCTGTGATGTGATATAGGTTGTAACAAGATGCAGCCACGGTAGCTAAGACGAGTGATGTACCAAATATGTGAGTGTTCCTAACTCTCTCAGTTGAAAATACAACCTGACTCAACCCTTCTAGGAACAATATAGGCCCTTTGTTCTGTTATCTCTATTTTTACGAAAGGAGAGGACTATAATGAAGAAGATAAATTATGCTAAGAATCAAGTATAATCTCCTTATCCTCTTTTGGAAGATTCTACATGAACTGGACTTGCCTATCTGTCGAGTCTCTTATCCTATGACCATAGCCCCAAAACTTAAGTCTCTTCTGACTTTGCTCACTTTCCTCTACAAGAAATTTTCTTCCTTCACCCAGTCATCACAGAGGTAACTCCTTCTTACTTGGGTTTCAGCTCAAATGTTAGCTTTTGAAATGTTCTTAACTGACCAATCTAAGGTAACTTTATACCCCAGGTAAAGCTTTATGTTTTTCATGCTTCTTACTCCTATCTGAAATTATCTAGATTAGTTGCTTATTGTCTTTTTGTCACTATAACAATATAGATTGGATTGGGGATAGGAAACTTGTATATCATGTTTATTGTTAGATTCCTATTTTCTACAAGAATGTCTAGAATATTTGTTAAGGAATTACTGAATGCAGAGTATAGTGGTTTTCCAAGGAAGAAAAATTAAAGAAAGATGTTGTTTCTTCAGTATTGGTATGTGCCTCATACTTGGAACATATCATGAACATTTTCTTAGAACAGGATGCAAAAGACAATTTAATCAAATGCTGATCACTATAATGGAAGAGATGTTAAAGTACCTCCACTGTCTTTAGTGCATTATTGCTATTCACTTAGCATGAATAAAACCAAAGGCATATGTAGTATATTTTTACATTTTTCAGTGGGGCTTGTATATCTTTTTTGACAACTGGCTCCCAGCACTTAATTTAATGCTATACTGAGGTATGTTTTAGCATTTTTGTACTCATCTATTTCTAATCAAATTAAGCCAAGTCTATACCTTATCAGCTAAATGCTACACTGACCCAAAGTTTAAATTCCCGTTGGAATCTCTCTGGGAAGGTGGTCTATGTATGTTTCAGCATGGTTTTCAACTTCTCTTCAGTATTAACCTGTTATTCTTATTCCAAGATGTAACCCTTGGCCATTCCTACAAAAGACATGACCCTTTTTTCATACTAGGTCCGGTAATAAATTTGGGAGCTCCATCAAGCCTAGGAATGAGTTGTGCAAATAAATACCAGAGTTTATGATTATCTTTTCAAAAATAATATTATCCTCCAACCTCCTAAAGAGCTTTCCTGGAAAATAATTTAAACATTGATAAAGGAAATGATTAACCTAGTCCCACTAGGTTACTGCTAGCTTGTTTGGAATCTGGATGCTTTATTATTGCTCTCAGCCGATTTAATATCAACTGCCTATTTGCTGTCAATGTCAATGTCTTTAAAACTCCTTGACTGGGTCCCTAATGGAAAGACATTAGATGATAAGGCAAGTGATTTCTCTACCTTCCTTTTGGTGTCTGACATCATTAATGTGATTAATGAGGTGACCAGGGAACCAAAGTCACTTGTCACCATTAGATTGCTAATACAATAGCCAAAGCTCAAAGGTGAGGAAGGAATGAGAAAGAAGTCTTCTCTTATCTCTGTTCTCTACTTTATCAAGGAGACAAACAACCTACCTTGTGTGAACCTTTTTGTAATAGTAAACATTTTGTAATAGTAAATGCTAAGAAAATGAAAAACATGTTTATTTGGTTCCAAATTATTTGTGATGACTGAAAAATAATTATTTTGCCTTTAAAGATTAAGAATCCATTCTAGATGATTGAATAATGACTATACAATAGAAAAGAAATTGCTGGATCAGTGCTTTAAAAAGGAGTAAGAGGAAAGGTAGACTCACCAATGGAAGTGATTGGCTCATGTTGATATAAAGTCCAGCAGAAGCTCTTGCTTCAGGCACAGCTAACTCTGTCTTGCTCCTCCTGTCCCCCTCTTCCTCTCTTCACCATTTCCCCCTTCTCCCTCCATTTCTTTGCTATAATTTTCTCTGTTGTTTTCAAAATCCTGGAGAATAACAGAGAGAGAGAGAGATTAAGAGAGAGAACTTCTTTTCTTTCATTGTAGTAAAATCCCAAAATTGATACAAACCTGGCTTGGACTACTTACTCAGTCTTAGAGGATGAGGATATGTATATTGATGTGTTCATACGAGCCCAGACCTGGAGCAGGGGGAAGTAGTTCACCCAAATGTGAAATATACAAGAGTGGGATATTGTGATGCTTTTTTACATATAAAAGGAAAAATCAATCCTGAGCAACCAAACAATAAAAATAAACTATTTATCTACCATAGAAGGAACAAATGGTTTTTAAAGAGAAACTGGGTTTGCATTTGGTCATACAAACTTTTTTCTGTAGAGTTATATGGACTGATGGGTATTCTCGTACATGGCTGGTGGGAGTGTAAACTTCAGAATTTTCCTGAAGAGCAAATTGGAAACATTTAAAATATGAATATACATCTTAAATATGAATATACACCATTCTAGAAATTTATACTAAAGGAACAATAATAAATCATCACAAAAATGTGACCAAAGTGATGTTTCTCTCATTGTATATATGACAACAAAGAACTGGCAGCAACCTAAATGTCAAAAAATAGTGGAGATTAAAAAAAAGCATGGAAAGTACTATTTTAAAATTTATGTGTTTATTTGTCTGTTATTTATTTATTTATATAATCTGAAAAGATATATACCAAAAGACTAGGAATATCAGGATGGATGAAATATGGGTGATTTTTCCTGCCTTCTTTTTGCTAACCTCTATTTACTAATTTTCCCCCAATCAGTATAAACATGTATTAACTGTGTAATGTTTGTGTTCTGAGAAGAGAGCAGCTTGAACACAGATTCCTGATTCACTCTAAATACCCTTTCTAAATAATACCATATTGGGATGGGAGGCTGGTGAGCAGGACATATAACACTTCAAAGGTGTCTTTAGGGACCAAGAATCAGCTGTAAACTGTAAAAAAATTCTCTTTTGTGATCTAAGCCAAGGGATCAGACCCAAGGGAAAGGGCTTACCTGTGTTTGGGGTCTCCAATGATGACTCAGGTTTCTTTGTTTCTTGAAGGAAATCAGCAAGCAGAAGCCTGGGTTTCTCTTCCAGAAAGACTGCACCTGTCCATTTGCTGCATGTGGTCCTACTGACCCAGAGGCCTGGAAGAAATTACACAGAGGAGAAAAATGCCCTGTCCCTGAAGTGGGGAAAGGCCTGCCACTTGTACCCCAATTTCACATGCTATCTTAAAATTAATTCCAGATGAAATAAGTTTTTAAATGCAAAATACATAATGGTTAAAACATTACAAGAAATTTAAGAAGAGTATTTGTATAACCTTGCATTATACAAGATTATTCCTAGGCAAGATAGGAGACCTAAAAGCCATATGTAATATTTCATTATGTAAAAATTAAACACCTTTCATGGCAAATATACCGTAAGCAGAATTAAAGAGAAATGAGAAACTGAGGAAAATATTTTCAAAGCCTATGTTAGATAAAGGGTTAATACTCCTTGTATTAAAAGATCTCCAGAAATAATTAAGAAAAAGGGAAGTAACTGAAGGAAAAATGGATGAAAAGGCAAAGACAGAAGAACAAATTCTAATGGCCAATAAATACACAAAAATTCTCTTAACCTTGCTAGGGTTTAAAGGAATGCAAGTAAAAGCAACAAGATGTCATTTTTTCATTAATCTCATATAGAAATAATAATATAGTGAGAATAAAGCACTGATGAAAAAACAGGGAGACATAACCTCTGATAGGAAATAATTTGTGAATTGCAATGACCTCTTGGATTGACCTATTAATCTCGATTTGGAAATCTATCCATTAGAAATAAAAACCCTGTGTTCTATGAACAAAGATGTCTATTGCAACACTATTTTATAGTAGCAGAATAAAAGAAAAAATAAAGGGACACCAACAAGGGAAATGGTTGGATAAATCACAGTACATCTACTCCATGCAACAGTCCATAGCTATCAAAAAGAATAGATTAGGCCAATGACTCTCCAAGTGTGGCCCTTGGACCAGCAGCCTCAGCAGCACCCAGGAACTTGATAGAAAAGCATGTTCTCTGGTCCCACGCTAGGCCTGCTGAATTGGAATCTGTGAGGATGGGGCCCAGTAATCTGTGTCTTAAGTTATCCATGTGTTTCTGATACATGGTTAGATGTATATCACTTGTCTTGAGAAGTCTATTCATATTGTTAAATGGGAAAATTAAATTTCTGAGTAATATATTTAATGTGATGCATTTTTTATAAAAATAAACAACTATAAAGCATACACTTTTTTGATATGTACTCATACTTTTGTATGTGAAAGCATAAAGTTGTGCCAATAACATTTTTTAAGGTAGGAAAGGAGTAGGGAAAGAGAAATAACCTCTCTCTTCATGTATCTTTGCTTCCTTTTTCACTGGAAACAGTGAGCATATATTACTTTCCTAATTAAAAAAAAAAGACATTTAAATAATAAGTTAAAGAAAAAATGGTCATTGAGCCTAGATTTTCACCTGACCTAGATCAAATAGACTCTAAGCTATGTGGACATCAATTGGTTAGATCTTCCTTTCACCAAGCCTTAATTGGCCTTAAGACCTAGCTAGTGATGGCTCTGGCATAATCCTTTACTAAGCAAACTATTAAATAGGTAGGTGGATCAGAGCACGGATTCTTCCATTTTGCATGAAGGGGCTCAAAAGCACAATTTCTCTGGATTATTTCTCCAAACTGCCTTTATAGTTAAAGTTAAGACCTATCCATTGGACCCTCTGAAAAGGTTACAGTCACTGTAAGCAAACTATATAGATGTCAACAGCTATAATACAAGTCTATGCACAGTTTACTGAATTTAAAAATTTTGTCTTATAAAGCAGAAACTAACACACCATTGTAAACCAATTATACTCCAATAAAGATGTAAAAAAAAAATTGTCGACTGGTAGTTTATTCCAATCCTTCTTTCCACTGTGCTTTAAATTTTAAGTGTGGAGAAACAATGGTTTCTTCTTTAAAGCCTTAATCATTTATTGAAATACCATTTTTAAAGTCAGATTAAGTTAAATGTTGAATTATTACATTTTTTGGCTAAGATTTTCCCTTCAAGGACAAAATACTCCAATACTATCATTTGAGATTGGTTTTATCTACATCTGAAGTTTGTTAGAAAATACATGTATTTGCAAAGCTCTAGCAAGTCATAAGTACATGATGGAAGGGTCCAAAAGTTACATCCCAGGAAGTCACAAAAGTTAACAACATGGGCCAGAATAATCATGGAGATTAGGTAAATTTAACTTGTGATGTTGACTTCTTCCTTTTAATTACTTAGCTCTTCAATATAGTCAATAGTCTGATGAGCTCTGATTATGGAGAACTCAGCTAAAAATATACTGAATTATAATCACCTGCAATGTGACATTTAAAATTCTATGATTTTAGTTCTCCTATCCACCCATTCTTCTTCCATGGGACAACTTTAGGGTTATAACTGAAATGAATCTCTAATGACTAATGCCCCAGTGATTTGATTTTTGCACATTGCTGAAAAATTAAGAAGAATGTTTACTTGCCCTTTAAAAACCTATATTCCACTGAAAGGAGCCTAGATTTAAAATTCTCACAAGCCTGAAAGAAATAATTTCATAATCTAATATGTTATGGTAGTCTAAATGAGAATTTTCCAACTCAGTCTCATAAAAAGAAGCCTTTTGCCACTAGACTTAAAAAAGATTAGACATACAATTTAATTAAGTTAACAAAGTCCACTGTAATTCCTTAGAAGTGAATCTCTTTTAATCTTCCAAGTTTATTGGATTCATTACTGTTGCAAAGAATTTCTAACCCACGATTACATCTGTGCCTTTCTGCAGAGCCATTCAGCATCCTGAGAAATACCCAACTAATTTGATTACATGCTTTGGTTCTCAACAGATCCCAAATAGAGAAAATCCTTTCTGCCTTTTATCTAAAATGTTTGCTCTGCATTAACATATTTCACTAGTATAAGTAGATAAGCTCTTTTTTCCTTCAACCAAGTATTCGAGAACCTACTATGTGCCAGTGTTTGCCAAGCACTTCAAGTGCATAAGGAAAATCAAGACAAGGATTTGACATAAGTAGCTTACATTACAGTGAAGGTCTCTCTCTAAAAGGATTCCTTAAATATTTTTTGCTAACTCAATATTTATTACTTAATCAGATGCTTTATTTAACACCCATGCTATTTGCTACCCTATTAATACTGATTAATGCATTTTACTATTTTGCTCTAAATGTTTTACTACCCTCCAAGGGAAATATTTGGACATTTCCCTTCACTGAGGCCAGATTATCACTGGCACCCAACAAAGGAACAGACCCTATGTTCCTTCCAAAATTTTTTGACTTTATTTCCATAATATAACATCCTTTCTTTTATCAAAGAGTGTATGAAATGCTGGAACTGAGGAGAATATTTTTATTTAAATATTAGAAATTTGTACCTGTGTAACTTAAAGCACCATACCTTACCCTGAAAGGATTTATACGTTGTGCTGAGACAGTGAATCAATTTTATTTGTGGTGTTAACGGAAGTTCAAATTGTTAAATTAGATTCAGATAACATATTCATGGTTTGCATTAACAAGAAAATAAGCAGACAGTTGAACAGATTCAGAAACTGTACATGTTTAAAGCAATGAGCATTTTAAGTGTGAAGAGAAAAATAATGTAGTTTTAGTAAATAGTCTTTCTACTTTAAAGTCTCAACCACGGCCATGGGATTTCTGTTCTCATTAAATCTTAGTTTTTTCTTAGTCCTAAAAAGACTTTTCAGTAGAGGGTGGAAGAAATCCAGTTTTGAAGAACTCATGTTACTTTAATCGCCATGGTCAGGCTCTACAGGTGAGAGAATGTAGTCCCTCCTACAAAGTTCGTCCTGTCAACCAGAGGAAGGACAGAACCTTGGGGCTGAAAGAGTTCAGATTCACTACCCACAACTGATACTAAATTTCCCACATTTGTAGTAGGGGATTATCCAAAAGATACTTCTATGCATTTGCAAAACAAACTTTTAAAAGTTTGATGCTGGGGCTTCCCTGGTGGCACAGTGGTTGAGAATCTGCCTTCTAATGCAGGGGATACGGGTTTGAGCCCTGGTCTGGGAAGATCCCACATGCCACAGAGCAACTAAGACTGTATGCCACAACTACTGAGCCTGCGCGTCTGGAGCCTGTGCTCTGCAACAAGAGAGGCCGCGATAGTGAGAGGCCCGCACACCACGATGAAGAGTGGACCCCGCTTGCCACAGCTAGAGAAAGCCCTCACACAGAAATGAAGACCCAACACAACAAAAATAAATTAATTAATTAATAAACGCCTACCCCCAACATCTTAAAAAAAAAAAAAGTTTGATGCTATTCCGTAGGACTTTTCTCGGAAATTTTCTTTAACTAAAAAGTACTTTAAACTTCACACTAAAATTCTTACAAGGGTGACTTATAGAACCCACACTGGGGTTTTTCATTCGAACTGTAACTAAAGATAAGTAAATAAGAACTGCCATCTCCAACCAACGGTTAGGAATGAAGGTGCTGGATTTGATATCCTGGGTTTGATTTCCAGCTGTGTAATCTTGCACACATTACTTTCTCTAATCTTGTTAAGCCTCAGATTCTTCACAGGTAAAATGAGGATAAAAGTAGTGCCCATCACAAAAGGGTCTTTGTGAAGAGTAAATGTAATAAGGTGTTTATCAGTACAATGCCCTGCACATAGTTCCCACTCTATAAATTCATGATTCAACAAATAAATATGTGCTACTCTTTGGTCATTTTCAATATTTTTACTCTCTATTATTTTCCTTAATAGACTTTAAGGGGTAATGATGTTACTGTCATTTTCAAAGAACCAGATTAGTATTTATTTATCTTCTCTAGAATTTTTAAAGTTTTTGCCTTCTTTTTCATAAATAACATCTTTTATTTCTATTTGTCTCTTCTTGCTTTTTCTTTTAAGTTTTTTTTTTTTTTTTTTTTTTTTTTTTTTAGCTGTGTTGGGTCTTCGTTGCTGCATGCAGGCTTTCTCTCATCGCAGTGAGTGGGAGATATTCTTCGCTGCAGTGCACAGGCTTCTCATTGCAGTGGCTTCTCTTGTTGTGGAGCACGGGCTCTAGGCGCACGGGCTTCAGTAGCTGCAGCACGTGGGCTCCGTAGTTGTGGCACGTGGGCTCTAGGGTGCATGGGTTTCAGTAGTTATGGTCCGTGGGCTCAGTAGTTGTGGCTCAAGGGCTCTAGAGCACGGGCTCAACAGTTGTGGCGCACGGGCTTAGTTGCTCCGCAGCATGTGGGATCTTCCTGAAGCAGGGATCGAACCCGTGTCCCCTGCATTGGCAGGCGGATTCTCAACCACTGCGCCACCAGGGAAGTCCCTCTTCTTGCTTTATATTTTCTTTTTTCTAACTTCTTGATTCTTTTATTTTTTGCTTTCTCTCCTAAGGTAAGCATTAGGACTCTGATTACAACTTGTACTATAGCCTGTAGGTTTGTATGTGATGTGTCTCATTAAATTGCTTTCTAAAGAATTTGCAATATTCACTGTCTTCTCTTGGATTCGAGAATAATCTGGGAGTGAATTTCTTAGTTTCCATGTAGTTGAGATTCTTTTTGATCATCTTTTAATTTTTGGATTACTCTATTTGAAAATACCTTTTAAGTTAGAATCATCTTTACAAAAAAGAGATTTCTGTCCTAACAGTTAGTTAAAATTTCATTATCATCTAAGGGAATCTGTTTTTATTTAATAATTTTGATAGCCCTTTAAAAATTCCCAAGAAAAATTTCACAGTTTCTGTAGCCTCAATACTGAGAAGCATGCAACAATGAGTAAAAGCAAAAGAAAGTCCATATTTAAATGTCTGGACATTCAATGTATTTTGCTTTATTATAAATCTTAAATATCTAGTAGGAATCAAGATGGAGAGAATTTAAAGTATTCCCACTTGCTTATACACTTTACTCTTCTCAGTTTTAATAAAAAGCCTTTATAATAGAAGCCAGTCCAGGGAATTTTCTGGAAGTAAAATTAATAAGAAGTCAAGCATCAAAGCACAGTGTTAAACATAAAATAAAGCCAACAGACTGGGTGCAAGGAGTATATAGATGATGAAAGTCAAGCTTATGTTTAAAAAAATAATAAGTACCCCATCTGAGCCATATGTATGATCCACAAAGACAAGGAAACCTTATCACTGCTGTAGCTCCACCTCAAGGAGAAAAGAAACCCCAGGAACAAGTGGTTTAAATTCCGAGACATAGCCAACAACTCTAAATGCAGAGACTTCCACATTAGTTCTAGAAGTTTATAATCTAATCCTCAGTCCCAGGAAAACAAAACATTTTACCCTGGATCTAGAGGTCTCTCCAGGTTTATGCAGGGTTATAGAAAGAAAAGACTATTTTCACAGCTTTAGGCAAGTGGTTCTCGCTGACCCTTAGTTTCCTCATCTGCCGAATAGGTGCCAGGTGGCAAGAGCCCTGATTATATAATCTGTATGTTTATTTTTAGCTCTAGCATTTTTAAATTGTACAGGCAGGTTAACATGTGTCTATTCTAAGCATTAAAAATGTATGAAGAAATCCAATCACAAATAGCAGGGCTATAATAGAACTTACTAAAATAGCTTTGATCAAATATACAACACCCTGAAGTATTACTTGATAAGACTAGTTTTGCACTAATCCTGTCATTGATAAATTAAGTGTTCAGGTATGAAGACTAGTCATGTCAAGTTATTTCATGATGCAGAAATTTTATTTACCCAAAAGAATAAGAAGAAAGTAAACTTTTGAGTACTTTAAATGGGCTGAGAAATACGTGCTAAGAGTTTTACGTGTGCCAAATAACTGGAAATCATGAAAATTAAAATTGTGGACTATCAGTCTAGAGCAGATGTTGCTGGTTCCCTGCCAATATCCCTCTGGTCCTGTTACTTCAGTTTGCTCCTGTACAAATACCAAAGGCCAGAATCTGCATCTCTTTGCCCAGGAGCCTTTGAAGACTTGGAAGGCTGCCACACCTTGCACCCAGCAGACCTGCGGTGGAGGGAACTAACACCTCTACCCCAGGGAGCAGTCTAAACCAAGGGCTGAATGGAGTTGCTTGGTAAATGCCCAGCTTGCTCATCCCACAGGCAAGGTGTGTGTTTTACACCATTTTTTCAGAACTTCCCAGAGGTGTTAAGATCTAGTTACCAATAGCAGTGGCTGCATTGATAGTTCTTAGCACACTGGCTACCCCACCTTCCTTGTGTCTCTTCCCCACTCCCCTACTCATGTTTCCTGTACCTGCCAAGCTAACTACTTGCACTCAAGTCCTTCTATTGTCTCAAGATCTGCTCCTGGGGGACCCAAACTAAGACTGACTACCAGAAACAGATTGATCTCATTGTGCAAGTAAATCTTCAAGTCAGTTACGATTTTGTCCTTCACCACCCCACTTATATATACAGTCATGCTCTTTGCCCCAAATTAGGAACAAACTGGGCAGCAGTCCTGTATATGCAATCAAGAAAGCAACACCCACTTCCAAAAGAAAAACACATACAGAGGCGAAACTTGATACCGACCCTGGGAGCAAAGAACATGACAGAAACCTTTTGCTCAAATGAAGATATCATAGGATGGGGAAATGGAAGGAAGGGGATTAGCCCTTTGATTACCGTTTTCCCTACTCTCAGGAGAATTTTGATGATAAAGATTTAGACAAGCATATTTTAGCAGGGTAGACATGAGTTAAGGGTTCATTCTGCTGAACACTAGTTCTGAGTCTGAAAGCAAAATTGTGGCAGGGACACATCATGGATATAACCTGTACCTAACACAGTAGTTGGAACGTACGTAGTAGGAGTTCACTATGTATCTGTAAATGTATAGTGAGAACCAAGATGGATCAGGCAAGCCTTAAAGACTAAGAAAGAGGAAGTTAATCCACTGTAACTAGCTCAAGACTAGTTAGAAGGAAAACTAAAACGTCATCCCGTTTCAGCTCATCAAGTTAGGAAAGAAGCCTGCATGATCAAAAACCCCACATGTACTGTCTTTTAGGAGCTTGGAGATAATGATAGAAAGGGCGGTGGACATTCTTCAAAAGGAAGAAAGGGAAACGTCCATCATCCCAATTATGTTTTCATTATAAAGTCCAAACCAAAGGCAAACTTAAAATGTTATATTCAGAATGACTAAAGAATTAATTACTGTTGTAATATCTTAGTTCTCTTGTGTTAAAGTCAAAATTATACCTTCCCAAATGTCTATTTTCATATCTCTGAATCACTCATGAACACACTGTAGGTTACAGGCATGCTACTTTTACCTGACCATTGTTGAGCCCTTCATATTAATAGACCTGATCTTGGGTAAAAATATTCTGATGGAGACAAAAGAAATTTAACATTTGACTGATCCTAGCCTTCTTACATCACCTCCAGTTATAAGGAATTTGCTCATTCTCTTTCTCTTCCTTCTTCTCTTCTCTCTTGAAAACCCAGTCCCCAGGATATCATCATCCTGAATTTGGAGAACAGGTATAGTGATATCTGACTGGAGGAATGAGGATGCTTCCAAAAACAATGGACACATGGTTTGGGGCTTGGTAAGACAGGAAATAAAGGGAGAGAATGAAACATTCAGGGGTACTATGGTATATTAAAAAATGAGAGAGGAAGGGGGATTTTATAAAGTGTTATTGAATGACAGAGCTGTGATTCAAATATACACCACTAAAATACTTGTCTGGAAGTATAAGTTTAAAGTATAGTATGGTATAGTACAGTAGAGTATAGTTTAGTATAGTATAGTATTGTCTGAAATACTATAGCTTAAGCTGCCTCTAGGCTAAGCTGCCTCTAGGCTAAGTTGCCTCTCCTACCCTCTTTCTATCCTGAAACTATATACAATAATGTTGCTGGGTCCCCAGAGCACTAGCAGGACAACTTTGAAATAAGTTATTAGAAAAGCAAATCACCAAAGAGGCATTAAACTATCATCTTTCCATCAACCACAATATCCTTCTGTCTTTAAAAGACAGATGTTCAAAGAGTGAAAATGTGCCTATTTTATCTGGGAAAAAGTAGGAATTTTATTTCAACTTTCTGTGTATCATTAGGTTGCTGGAAATCATGGAAACCTAAATTACATATGCAACCACTTCATGCACTGAGACCTCTTGTAAGAAGAAAGCAGCAATATAATCAGTCAGCTCAAATCATCCTCCATGTTAACAAGGTGGCTGTAGAGTCATTTTAAGAAATGACTTTCTGCTCCTATTAGTAGACTGATTATACTCTAGCTTTTGTTCCAGAAGCATATCACCAAACTAGTCTCCCAAAATGTGTATTAAAAATGATACATTTTCCTTGCCAGTGTTTATATTCAAGTCAAAGTTTCTTTAGAAAAGAACAGGAATACAAAAAAAATTGAAGCCATGGCAGTTTGCCTCTCTCCAGCAAAAGCAATCATCAAGGTAAATATGTATTGTTTGAGTTGTTGAACATAGATGTGTGGACAGAAGTTTAATGGCCATGCAACCTGTTTCCAGTGCATTAACTATCACATTCCAAATGACAACCAAGATTCTTTCTTGTTTAAAATGTGTCCCACATGCTCAGAATCCATCTTGATCAACAGACTGTGGTATAATTTGGCAGTTCAGAGATGAGAAGATTATGGACACATTTCAGTTAAAAAATAAATTCAAAGAAGACAACTTGTATGCATGATGTATCTAAAAATGCTTCCGAAAGACATTTAGGAATCTAAGTCAACTCTGAACAGGGAGTCTTGGTCTATTTTGTCAAACAATATAATGTAGAAGAATTACTTATGGAGAAGCTACAGACAAACTTCCACTTTTTATACAACAAATTCCTGAAGGATACTCAAAAGCTGAATGTGAAAAAATAAAACGATCTGTGTGGAACCTTGGCTCCACTAATGACTAGTTAAAAGAATTTAAATTATTTAATGTCTCTAATTCATACACTTATACATTCAACACATATTTATTGTGTTCCTGTTACGTGTCAGACACTGCTCTAGGGTTTGAAAATACAGAAGTTCACAAAAGAGGCTACAATCTCTGCCTTCACACTTTGAAATGAGAGAGGCAAAACAGACTGAGGACAAATATATATTAGAACATGACAATGTTAGAAAGAAAAATAAAATAAAATAATGGGATACGAACTATTGGAGGGGTATTACATAGGTATTTGATAGATATTTTAGAGAGGGACAGGTAAGATGTCACCAAGAAGATGACCTTGATGATAACCTGAAGAAAGTGAGGGAACAAGTGTGGATATCCATGGAAAGAAACAGCATTTCACGGGTGGCAAGTACAAAGGCCCTGAGGCAAGACTATGCCTGACAAGAAAAGAGAGCAAAAGACAGCAAAAGCAGAGAGATGAAGGGTAGGGTGTCAGAAGAGGAAGTCAAGAAGTAAAGGGGGTCAGAGCTGGGGAACAGACCTGTTAGTTTATAGCAAGGACCCTAGAGAGAATAAAAAGCTATTAGAGGATTTTGAGAAAAGAAATTATATCATCTGCCTTACATTTGACAGGAATAATTATTCTTCCTCATAAGTTTACTGTAAAAATTAAGATAGGTACTTCCCTGGTGGTGCACTGGTTAAGAATCCGCCTGCCAATTCAGGGGACATGGGTTCAAGCCCTGGTCTGGGAAGAGCCCACATGCCGTGGAGCAACTAAGCCCATGTGCCACAACTACTGAGTCTGCACTCTAGAGCCCGCGAGCCACAACTACTGAGCCCACGAGCCACAACTAGTGAGCCTGCATGCCACAACTACTGAAGCCTGTGCACCTAGAGCCCGTGCTCCGCATCAAGAGAAGCCACCGCAATGAGAAGCCCGCACCCCACAACGAAGAGTAGGCCCTGCTAGCCACAACACAACTACAGAAAGCCCGCGCACACCAACGAAGACCCAATGCAGCCAAAAAAAAAAAAAAAAAGTCTCCCTTTTAAAAATAAAAATTAAAAAAAGCCCTCTTGTCAAAAAATTTTTTTAAAAAATTAACTAAGATAATTGACATAAAATGCTTCCCACAGTACATAGCAAAAGGTAAACATAAAATGTTAGCTGCTATAATTATTTTTGTTATTCAGACAGGGATTAGGAACACATAATAAAAAATGAAAGTCATTGCATGGGTTAGGCTTCTTATTTTTTATTTTGTCTTTATTCTTAAAAAACTCCGAATAACAATCCAAGGAGGGAAAGAAGAATAATGAAGAGATGCTTTGGTTCAAAGATCAAGTGAAGATAATTTCTGATACATTTAAGTGCCTTTTTTAAAAAATGGAAGAAAAAACTTAAAGTACAAAACAGAAGGATATTAAATTTTCCAGGTAAATCTCTCAATGCTCTAAGCACAGAAATAATTGGAAATCTACTTGAAGCCATTTGAATTGATGTTTCTTCCAACTTAGGGCCAGGAAGAAGCATCAAAACTGTCTGGATGACTTTTGGCAAAGAGCTATACACAGTAAATAGAAAGAATTTATTGTAAATAGATTCCAAGAAAGCTACCAATAGGCCTCCCTGCTGGCTGAGCAAGATTACTGAAACAAAATAAAGCAAAGCAAAAGGTATTATTGCCTACTTAAGCAGTCTGGCATAAAAATTATTACAGTAGCTGGACTGAAGAAAAAATAAACAGATCATGCTTAAAACGTCATGAGAGGCAAAGTACATTTTCTCTCTCCCAGTATATCATGACAGGTGTACAACAGGCATAAATGATATAAATATTGGAGAAGGATTTATGATTTGAACTCCCAGAGAACCTTCAAAGTGCAGAACCTCATTTCACACACAGCCAAGGAACAGTATATTGTTATCTTTCATTTTTATATCATTTTGTGTATTTCATTCCTTTAAAAAGCATTTATTGATTACCTATTATGTGCAAGGAGCTGTGGAAAATAGAAGATTGTGTAACACATGGTCCTTGTCACCCAAGAAACCCATGTTATAACAAAGGGACACAAGGCATAGTGTCTATTTCACTGAACATAAAACACCATCAACTGGAGTTAAATTAAAATAATAATTTTATAGGAAAAAAGAAAATCAATAAATATACATAGTTTTTAAGATAAACCTGATATCAAAAACATTGAAGTTTGAAAGAAATACATACCTTAATATATAAAATCAAGTATATAAATATCTACACTAAGAAGAAGCATAAGTGTCAAACATGGTTTTTGAAATAACAGGATGTTATAGGCGCACAAAGGAAAAAGTATTACCACTGGGTCAGAGAGGTTAGCAAAATCCAGATGATGTTAACATTTCAGCTGGGCTTTAAAAAAAGCAACAGAAAGTCTATAATGGAAATGACGGGTAAAAAAAAAAAAAAAAAGGAAAGGGGTAAGAAATGCATTCCAGGCAGATGAAATAGCACGTACAGAGTAAAAATTACTTTGCACGGAGGAGCAGCCATACATTCAGATTGACTGAAGGAGGTTCATATTGGACCCAGTTGTAAGGGGTTTTAAATGCTAAATAAATGATTGTAAACACTGCCCTTTCAGAAACTAGGAAGCTTCAAAAGTAGACAACACACATTGTTTAGGAACAATAACAAAACAAAAATCCACAGTGAACTGGAGGGAGGCTAGCCTGCAGAGTGGAAGAGCAGTAGGGAATCTTCCATAATACTCCAGGCAAGATATGCCAAACCAGACAAGGGAGGTGAAAAGGTGAGTTGAAGAGAGATGGATGTGTCTCTCTCCCTTTAGCGTGCTTTTACTCACATGCTCGTAATTAATCTGTAATAATGTGACATCAAAAGAATTATTCAGATTTTAAAGAGGAAGAAGCCAAGAGAGAAAATTTATGACTTTTTTTTTACTGTATATCGTGTTGAGATAAACTGAGTCATATTAAAAATTTTAAGTTTATTTGAGCAAAAATCAATTGGAACCAGGCAGTGCCAAACCTTCAGTGGTTAAGAGGGCTCTGCTGAGAAGAACAGGGGGAGATGTGTCTGGAGAAAGTGCAGAAGCCGAGAAAAGAAAGCATAACTTGGCTATAGCTTAAAGCCTGGCTGGCTGTTTGTGATTGATTGTCCTGAGTGTATTGATTTTGGAACCCTAAAGCATTTACAGGCTTACATTTTGGTTTGCTCACGTAGGCCACAGCATTAGCGCCTCCGCAGTCTAAGGGCCTCGTTGTTTAATTAATTTAACACTAGATAGATTCGACCACCCCAGAGGGCAGATCTGCCGTTCTCTTCTCAGCACATCACCTACCTTTCATAGGTTTCTGATCAGAAATTACAGAATGAATGCTTTAGGATGAATTGGATGTTTCAACTTGAAAGATATTAAAAGCACTGTGAGCATACAGGGTGCAGTGCTTTGCTAAACAAAGATGGCTATACTGACTCAGCTGTTCAACCTCACGTAGTTGTTGACAATTTTCGTGGCAGTGACAGTTTGTAAAGGCATTATCTCTGTGCCCAGCCTGTGCCATGTAATCAGAAAACTAAGACAGGTGGCTGAGTGACATGCGATGAGAGGTGAATCAGAATTTTGGCTACTTTGTTAGCAAAATTGTGTTCAGGGTGATTTGGAATTCCACATTCCTATTTCAAATGATAAAATATTTCGGAAGGAGATTAGGCATGCACACATCATCAAAAGAAATTTCATCTAATGATGTTGGACAAGTTACCAATCAAAATAGACTAACTACCCCAAGCATCACTTGCATGAAGAACACTGGTTCTCAATTTGTAAATCATTTCTTAGATACCTGGTAGAGTTAAAAAATAAGGGTCTTATTTTGTGGAGTCTCTGACAACTCTATCAGAGTCACCTTGGGTGACCCATAATTCAGATTATAAATCAGGCAGAATGGAGTCAGGTTTGGAAATCTGTTGCAACCAGATTTGGAAAACACTGCTCCAGGGGACACTGTGACCAATAGATAGCTCACATTGAATCCATGAGTAGAAACTAGTTTTTCTCTCCATGACATGATAACTTACATCTTCAAATTCATTCCAAGCCACATTCTTTTGCAAGCAACCAATTTCTATCTTTTGTGATGATTATATTAATATTGATACTAAGCACATATGAAAACCATGCATTCTTTTCTATCTGGCATCTTTCAAGATAATCCACGTCATGGTGTGTATAAGTAGTGCATTCCATTTTATTGCCAAGTATAATAAGAAGGTTGGGAAGGAGAAGCAACCTGACCACAAGTGGGATTTTTCAATCATGAAAACTATTCTTAATTAGTAAATACTTACACATATGTACACATATATACATACACTTTCATATATATGCATCCTACGAAGGTCATCTATAGTTTCAAGATTATTCTTTTTGTAGTTATACAGTTTGTGATGACATTTTATTGGTCTGGGGCCACCTCTGTTTATATAATGTCCCCCAAAAGGTGTTTTGTTCAACAAAGAGAGGAACACAAAAGTCTCATTTTTGCCAAGTTCTTTGTAGGATGGATCTGTATAAATTCTAAAACAGTCATCAGGGAATGCACTGAAGAAAAATATTCTAAAGCAAGTCTCCACAAACTTTTTCCATAAAAAGCCAGATAGTTAATAGTTCAGGCTTTGTGAGCCATATGGTGTCTGTCACAACTACTGAACTCTGCCAATGTAGCATGAAAGCAGCCACAGAACACAGGTAAAGGAACAAGCACATCTATGTTCCAATACAATTTTATTAATGAAAACAGGTAACTACCAACACCTATTAGAATGGCCAAAATCCAACACATTGGCAACACCAACTTCTGGCAAGGATGTGAAACAATAAGAACTCTCATTCATTGTTGGTGGGAATGCAAAATGGTAGCCACTTTGGAAGACAGTTTGGTGGTTTCTTACAAAAGTAAACATACTCTTGCCACATGTTCCAGCAATGATGCTCCTTGGAATTTACTCAAAAGAGTTGAAAATTTATGTGTTTTGTTCATTAGAATACTCACAGGGGATTTTTAGGGCAGTGGAACTAACTCTTCTCTATGATAGGTAATGGTGGATACATGACATTATGCATTTGGCAAAACTCATAGAATGTACAAGGCAAAGAGTGAACCCTAATGTAAACTATGGACTTTAGTTAATACAAATGTATCAATATTGGTAACTCAATTTTAACAAATGTACCACACTAATGCAAGATGTTAATAATAGGGGAAACTGTGGGTGGGGTGAGAGCACACTTTCTGTTGGGAACTCTCTACTTTCTGTTCAATTTTTCTGTGAACCTAAAACTGCTCTAATAAAACAAAACAAAACAAAAACAAGCAATGAGCCAGATTTGACCTGTGGGCTATAGTTTGCTGCCCTCTGTTCTAGAGAATGAAGACATCATCAGAGAATACTTGGAGTTCATAAAGTTGTCTTTGTGAATGTCACTGACTTCAAAGAAATTCATTCAATATTGCTTTCAGAATTTTGTTTAGAAAAGCATGATAACACTCCTGCCAATTACATTCATATTTTCATATTTTTATTTCCATAGCAAAAAGTTATCCATTATAATCATGAAACTGAACCCATGCACTTTTCTTACAAGCCAACAGTTAAGCAGATCCTTCTTGCTCCAGCACTGGGGGGACCTCCCACAACCCACAGAGCCCCTGTGTGGGGAACCTAGCACATCTTAATGCAACACAAGCAGTGCTCCAAATACAGGTGTCTTCAGGCTATGGCTTCATCTAGGCTGCTCAAAAAGATTAGGTACTTTATTGCCCTCTTAAATAGTCTCATATTTTATACTTTAGAAAGTTTTATCTTCTAGAGTTTCCACCTGTCATGTTGCCATCAGTAGCACGGGAAACAACCCTAGCATTTTTTTAAAGAGTGCTATAAACTCAGTCTTATCTCCATGGCCAGTTTACAGTAGCAATGTGTATTCCATTTTTAAGATACTAATCAAATTTTAGTTAAAATAGTAACATGTATTCTCAGTAACAATACTATAAGTAATCTGTTTTGCACTTAATGTAACACTAAAAACATATATTCAGTGGTGTTATTATTATTTTACATAGTTAATTGTTTATGTTTCAAAATGCAGCAATAAAATTTACTTCAACTGCAATCACCAATGCAACTACAACTTTTCTTATAATTTGCCATAAATAATAAATAATGCAGTGCCTATAAATGCACAACGATCTTTCTTGGGAAAAGTTGGCTTTTGATTGCTGTAATTTTTGTGAGATTTGTCAAGTCAAGATAGAATTTTAACTAACTTGGGGTCCACCTGCTGCTAAGTGATCTAGGAATGTGGAGAAGACTTGTTTTCTTTAGGACAAGCTATAACTGCCCTGGGAATCGTAACATGTATATTTCTGTCCCTTTTTTGTTATTTTCAACAGAGTGTACTCATTAACAATGGGAAAGTAGCTGAACTTCAACCATTTAGTATAAGGATTGGGTTGATTAGCTTCTGACGGTAGGATGGCTGAGTTGGAATGAAAGACTTGACTTCTCAGTATCTGCACACATAAGCTATTTGCCACTCATAAAAGACTAACAACTTTCTGGGCTTCCCTGGTGGTGCATGGTTATAATCTGCCTGCCAATGCAGGGGACATGGGTTTGAGCCCTGGTCCAGGAAGATCCACATGCCACGGAGCAACTAAGCCCGTGCACCACAACTACTGAGCCTGCATGCTACAGCTACTGAAGCTTGCATGCCTAGAGCCCATGTCCGCAACAAGAGAAGCCACGACAATGAGAAGCCAGCGCACCACAATGAAGAGTAGCTCCTGGTCATCGCAACTAGAGAAAGCCCGCACACAGCAACGAAGACCCAATGCAGCCAAAAATAAGTTAATTAATTAATTAATTAATTTTAAAAAGACTAACAACTTTCTTTCCTGACCATGTCTGTAACTAGGTCAACAGCCATTTTGAAAAGAGGCAGATATGTATATTGTGGAGAAGGTAGAATAGAAAAGAGACCAGAAAAATCTCTTTTAAATAGAAGCAGCAGCATCTGAGTTATGAATTGAGTTATTTGTCAAGTGATCTCGCCTTGAGCAAGTATAAATAACCTTTAGAGAAGTGATAGAGACATCTACTACCAGCTATTGACCACATACCGTGCTAGAACAGAAGTCAATACATAAACAAAACAAGGTTAAATACATTAGCAAGGACCCAATGCCGTATAACTGCAGTTTGCCCCTATCCTTCTCCCTCTCTTTTTTGTCTCCAATTTTTATGTGTAGGAGGAAGGCAGGAGGGAATCAAAGCTTGCAAGGAGAATTTTGCCTCGTTATTTTGCTAATTTAATGTTCAGCATCTGGTCCATCTGTTGCTGTGCATGGGCTATGGTGATCTGACACTGATCATGGAATGCTGATTGAAAAATAATGAAGAGTCGACTTCAGATGGAAATTCTTTGCGGGTGAACTAACAACATTCAAGCTTATTAAGACCAGTCAATAACTAACCAAATTTTTGCTTCTGAGTTATTTTAACAGATGGCTGCTTTATCTTCTTTCATAAGCTCACAAACAGTGCTCATCTGCATTTTCTTTGCATCCTAGAAAACAGTTGCTGTGGTGCTTCACTTTTATTCCCTTATGCATTTAAGTTGAATTTTTTATGTTGAAATTTTGGTCTGAGCTTTTCCACTTTATAGTGGCAAGGTTAGAATAAGTTAGTAATAATTAAGTGTGGGTCAGAGGCATATGTAATTTTCGACATATGCCTTGGAAACTCAAGCTGCCTTAGGAAAACACCCCCACCCATTTCTTCAGCTGCAAAATGAGAGATTCTGTGTTTGCCAGTCAGCATCTGTCTATATAAGACAATTTTTCAAAGTTAGAGAAAGTTTAAGGCAATAAGGTGACTTTTTCTAATAGTGACAGTGACTTTTTGTAACTACAAACAGATATTTAAGCAATTATGACAAAGTCACATCTCTGAGTGCTTACAGGGCAAAGTCTTCCAATGGCTGAAAGCAATATACACATCATCCTAAATCTAGGACAATTTGGCGAGTATCATAGTGGCACATTACAGCAATATGGAATTTATCCCAATTAGTTGAAACTTTTTCTCCTCTTGTCTAGCCTAATTTAGTTCTAGAAATACTTGAAAGAATTTTTTTATCTCATGGATAGAGCTTTCCTTTAATCAAGGATAATAAGTGCTATATGAGAGAAACAGGAGTCTTGATCTGTTGGGAAGTAACATAAAGGCTTATATTGCGGAGATGTGGTCAATTAATTGTAATATTCATAAAAGTTCTCAAAACAATAAAAAGAAGATTGGTAGCAGGTCTGAAAATATCATAATTACCATCCCAAGATACAAGCAAACCAGTTTACACATAAGCTAGTTTGATAATTCTGCAGCCAATTAGTAACAATACAACCAAAGTTACTTGAAGTACTCAGAGAACATAGATTATTCTTGTTACACTCTCCAAACAAAACAAAACCAAGCCTAGTATGGTAGATTGGTTACATTAATGGTCCCAAATAATGCCTCCCTACACTGTGGCCCTTAACTGTGTGGTCCTCTCCCACTGTCTCCCACTGTGGCCAACTAACTTATTTTAGCCAATGGGATACTAGCCCACATGCTGCAAGCAGAGACTTGAGGACATGTATGTTTCTGCTGTTCTCTGGTGTGACTGAGGGGCTGGCTTACTCTTGGACCCTTACCACTACCAGATGAACATTCCTAGGCTAGTCTGATGAAAAGATAAGAGAAACTAAATGGACTAAACCCAAACTGTCCAAGCTAAAGTCATCCTAGTTAAGACAGCCCTCTGCTTACCTGCCAGCTGACCAGAGATGCATGAGACAGTCCACCTCAGATCAACCCAGCCTCTATCAATAAAACCAGCAGCCAACCCACAGACTTATGAGAAATAATGAATGTGTGTTTTAAACATCTTTGTTTTGAGGTGATTTATTACACAGTATTATTATGGCAATAGATTATTGATACACCTTGTTACAGTCTGAAAATCTTTCTGAAAACTTATAAATCCACCTTTTTGCCTGAATCTGTTCATTTGCTAAACACAGTAATTTTCTCCATTTGTCTCTTTCCCTCGATAAATTGAAATTAAATACTTCATTACATACTGAAATGCCTCTCTGTTATTACCAGTACTTGCATTTCCAGTGCAGTATACCAGTTATCTAAAATTACTATTCAACTTCCAGGTCAAATTTTTGCAGTTTTCCAATATGCCTTCTACCTAAAAGAAGTCTTAAAACTTGAAGGGACACTTCTAAAAGAGATTAGGCTTAATCTGAGAAAAAAATGTCCTAAAGGTCTTTGAGGAAATAAATCAAAAAAACAAAAAACAAAAAACTTGGAGTATATGCAATTCCTTGCTGCTACATTTTTTTCTCTTTTGAGTTTTAAATAAAGGTCAGCTTAGTAACAACTAGAACCAATCTATTTATTTCTTGTCGTTATCAGTCAAAGTTCAGGTCATTTTAAAGGGACCCTCCACTCCTTGACAAGTTTTCCATACCTTTCCTAAGGACAGTACTGTATCAACATTAGTATGATATGCTTATCATACGTCTTTGCACTGAGGGATTGGAAATCATCGATTTTTCTTTACAGAAAGGAAATCTGGGCCATTGAAGAGGCGAGGTCATTTGCTTTTTGCTCAGCCTCTCAGAATCTTGTTTTTTTCTTTTATCACAAATCAAATGAAGTTGTTGGGCACAGAAAATTTTGAGCAATTTGATTGTCTTCAAATAACTATTTTCCTCCATATTTCTGTGGGAATAGAGAATACAGAACCAGAAAACAGAAATGATTTGTTTTTATCATAAATCCATCAACCCAAATAAAGGCATAGGTGTGGAAATTTAATGTGAGAAAGTTATAGGTTTTAAAGTTTTAAAATAAAGGTAAGATACTTTATTTCTAGTGGGTTTATAGCATGTGATGAAAGTGTAGGAAATAAACAAAGAGATGTAAGATTGCCAAGCTAATGGCCACTTATTGATAATGATAAAACACGTTACTGAGAATGATAAAAACTGCTATATCTTCTTACTCTAAGTCAGACTCTCTGCTAAGTGCTTTCCAAACATTTAATTTAATGCTACAACAACCATATGATTCAATGGCAAATACAAGTAGTTGGCAGATCCAAGAGCCATTTCTCTCTCCCTTCTCTCATACTACCTTCTACTACTCTGGCTAGAAAAGTGAAATATTCAGTTTTCCAGTTTTCCTTGTAGTAAGAGATGGCCATGAGATAATGTTCTGTCCAAGTATATATAAGCAGAAGTTGTTTCAGGAGATTTCTGGGAAAACTTTTGTTTTCTTAATCAAAAGAGACAGTCACGAATGACATGACTTTTCCCCCTTTCTTCCTGCCTTGAATGCAGATTTGACGCCTACAGCTGTGGCAGCTATCTTGTCACCACATGGAAAAGGCCTAGAGGATTACAGAGATGCCAACCCTGTTAATACTGAACCACTAAACCAATCCCAAGAGCCTCTACCTCCAGATTTCTCATCATGAAAGAGAAAATAAACCTCTACTTATTCAGGTCACTGTTAGGCAAGAGTTTCACTACTTCAACTTGTAAACATTCCTAATAGAAATTTCAGATCCCATGTTTGTTTGTTTTTGTTTTATGTTTTTCTTTTTGCCAATTTGTAGATTCGTTTCTTTAATTCACCTCCAGTAATGCTAAAGTCCAAAATAAATCCACATATTCCATTAAAAATTTATATAATATCTAAATATGAAACATATCAGGTAGGTTTTAATTTTGCCTTGTTTAACATTCAACAAATTGAAATTGGGCTGTGCATAGATACCCTAGTAACTTCAAGCATTAAAGCAACCTCTTGGGCTGTGCATAGGTATCCTAGTAACTTCAAGCATTAAAGCAATCTCTTAATTTTGAATACCCATTCATTCAAAAATATACACAAAATATGCAAAGAGGTGTTCATACTTAGCTAGAAACAAATAGAAGCTATGATGTCATAATTGAAAAATAACAAGTAAATATCCTATACTATTTAATATCCTATATTAAAAGTATAGATTTAAAAATGTAAACAATTAAATAAAAAATTAAATATCCATGCAAAATACCCAATGCAGAAACACTTTATATTCATTCGTCTGTTTTTCACACATATACCTAAGTCCTTATGTCTGGGAAGGTGCTTTGTATTTCTGTTTGTTATCAAATCCCATGTTCTTAAGCAAGCTCAGTACTACCTCTCTCTGTACTCAATATTGAAGTAAACATTCTATCAGCAATCTCTCCAAAACTTCCCAACACCAATCTTTTCCTAGATTCCAAGTGCATGTAAGGTGCTGGTTATAAACTGAAATCAATTGATTGCTGATTTTAGTATAATGATCACCAAGAAAAGCAGAATTAGCAGATGGAATAAGCAAAAGATTTACTTTTTATTTGGCCATAAGGTGGATATAAAATAACAGAGACCAAAACAGACATTAAAGTATAAAATGAATGACTTTCAGAGAGTGTATTTCCTGGGAGCAGGCCTTGCATTCATCCCTTTATCTCTGAGGATGCAGTAATCCTCAAGCTACTCCTAATTTAAAGAACTTTGGAACTATTAGAATGACTCAGTGAGGATTTTGAATTCTGAGGACAATGAAGTATAACTGCACTCTCAGACTTTGGTATCATAGAAAGAGTTCAGGCTTTAAAGCCAGATGAACATTTACCAGTAAATCATACCTGGGGTGATTTACTTAGCATCTTTGAGCTTTAGGGTCTCATCTATAACTCATAGAGAAGTTGCAGACTAAATATACCATTTTTTAAAGTGTCGGTACAGACTATGGCATATATTAAATGTTCAATAAATGACGGCTATTTTTATTAGCTTATCATTTTGATATATTATCTTATTTTTAAGTATCTTTAGACAAAGCTAGAAAAAAAATCACAGTATGTTCAGCCAGTTTCACACTTACTCAAAATGAATTTCTGGCCTCAAAATTAAATCTTCTTTTGCAACCTATAATCTTTAAGTATGAGGCCAGAAAACTGTGGTGAGAGCAGCCATTGATCATGACGAGATCCCTGACTGAGCTGAGTACACACTGGGTAAACTCCAAGTTCCATGAGGAGTGAGTGAAAATGAAATAAAACCACAGCAAGTACTGTTTGCTCCATCTGCCTAAAATGTGGAGAAAGTGCAAATGGGGTGTCCTGTTAGCCTTCTCTTTATTTGTTTAGTAAATGTGAGAGTGGTCAAGGAGCCCATGGTACATTTGGCAGCGTGGGTCACAAAAGGTTACCTATAAATAAAAAACAAGATCCGATACCCTCGTTTTATCCATTCTTCCCTCAAGACTGTTCATCTGACAAGTATTTCAGCTCCTTCTGTTTGTTAGGCACGGAGGATACAAAGGTTAATGAGATACAGTTCCTGCCCCCGTGAGATCTCCCACTGTGGTTAGAATGAGAAACCTTTAAAGTCTGACTGCTGGGCTTCCCTGGTGGCGCAGTGGTTGAGAGTCCGCCTACCGATGCAGGGGACGCGGGTTTGTGCCCTGGTCTGGGAAGATCCCACATGCCGCGGAGCAGCTGGGCCCGTGAGCCATGGCCGCTGAGCCTGCGCGTCCAGAGCCTGTGCTCCACAACCAGAGAGGCCACAACAGTGAGAGGCCCGCGTACCGCAAAAATAAATAAATAAATTAAAAAATAAAAAAATATAAAATCTGACTGCTGGAGCAACCATGGTGAGCAGCAAGGTGAGTGCAGAATGAGAACGTGGAAAATAAAAGCTCTGCGGCTCAAGTTATTAATCAAAGTTATAATGTGAAAGGTCTCCCCCTCTCCTGCCTCCATGATCCAGAGTCCAGCTTCTCTGTGTGAGCGCCAAACCTAGGAGACTGGAGCGAGGGAGAGAAGTTGACCCAGGCTTGGATTGAACTAAGATTATGAAACCAGTCTGAGGAAAAACAAAGAACTATGGATAACGTGTCCCATCTAGCCTGACTCAGAAATTCCAAATGTCCACTCTGCCCAACAGTCCAGGTGGGCAGCCTGTGAACCCAGCTCGCGTCCCCATGAGGTGACCTTCTCCCAAGGAGAAATAGTGGCAATTGTGTCCTGGTGACAAATCAGAAGCCTCCCTGGTTACCAAACCCAACCAGGTACACTTTGTCTATGGTCACTGTGTTCCCTACAACAGCTGAGTGAACAGAGGTGGTGGAGTAGTAGTGAGACTGACATGCAAACAAGTAATTATAATACAATGTAATGTGGAAGTTCAGATTGGTGAGCAATGAACTCACCTCAGTCCTGGGATCAGATGCTCACAGAAAGCTCAGAAGACTTGTCACCTGGTGATACTTGGAGGAGGATATAGAAATTTTGTGAACCTGGTGTGTGGAAGCGGGGAGTCAAGGAGAGAGCACGCATGCCAACGGAAGAGCAGGAGGTAAGAAAATGATTGAAGTGCTCTGGGAAAGATAAACAATTTGACAGAACTGAAGTGCAAGCGCTCCCGTGTGCGGGAGAGGTGAGGGCAGTGGGTGGTAGGGGTAGGAGTGAGGAAAGCAATGAGACAGAAAGTTAAACCCAGACTGAGTATGGCTTTTTATGCATAAGTAAAGGGTCAGACAAATTATGTGCCCAAGCAGCTCAAATTTGCTCCCCAAAAGGGCATTTTTCAATTTCCTGTAGATTACATAATCATCTTTACAAAAAATTCCATATTTTTGTTCTTTCTTGAAAACTCAGATGTGGTGATAATCTCAGAGGTGAGGTGATCACGTGGCCCTCTTAGAGCCACGTGGGATCCAGTGGGCCACGGACCCTGCCCAGTGCATGTCACTTGTTTTGTTTCCTGCCAGAGCCTGGAAGTCATGTGAGTTTTTCACTCCTGCACTCAGTGATGGAAAGATAACAAAAGTGTTTTACAGGAATTACCGAGAAGATTGCATTCATTATCTGCTCAACACTGTGAGCAAAAAAAGAAGGGATATCACAGAAATTCTACTAATGCCAGCATTTTAATAGTTTAAAATTCACTGTTGTCTACGCAATTTTCAATAGTATGTAAAATGGACCTCTGAAATACAACTATCTTACTACCAAAACCTTCTTTTTCTCTCCTTTTGTAAAATAATTTTCAAATCATGGAGCCCATCCCCAGAAAGCCACAGAAGATAAATTACTTCATTGTGCTGAGTGCCTTAAACAATCCAAATCAAAACAAACTCTGAACTTAATATCACTCACTGATGACGTTCTAATGCATTGCATCTAATGCATCTAATCTAGCATTGCTCCAATTGGTTATATAAAAGTTTATCCTAATTTGTAGTGTTTGCAAAGCCCTTCAGCATATGTGTTGCTGTGGTATGTGGCCTCAGTATGTAGTGATTTAGTTTCACCCCCACGTCAGAGGACAGTTGAGTTTAACAGTATCCGCACACTTCATTGCAGTGCACTGAATTAAAAACAAATTAATACTTTATCCTCAGGTAACTCTTAAAATCTACAAAGTCTTATTGAAAGAGATTTATTAAAAGAACTAGGAGTTTGGCTGGTTTAGTTTAGCTTTTTGTTTATGTACTAATCAGAGCAATTTCGACATTCTCCAAGATGCATAACTAAGATGCATAAAATGTAAAGCTTCTCAAGAAACTGAAGTTACAAAATCCTCTAAAGTAAAATATTGACCAATGAAGAATATGAAGATGTATCTCATGCCATCACAACAAATGAACTCGAGGTGGGAAAAAAATGACTGACAAAGAGATAGATCTCTATTATTTACTGAATACCTTCTAATGTCAGTTACTATATTGGGCTTTTTACATATTATACATTTAAACCTTATAGCAAATCTATGACAAGTTTAAGTCCCCACTTTATAGGTGCAGAAGGTAAGGCTCAGAGAGGTTAAGTAGCATGTGTAACATGTCACAGCTGCAAGAGGCACTCAGTTTTGAACCCAAGATTCCAAAACTATGCTTTTCTCTTATATACATATATGTGTATATACATATATGTATGCATATAACTATAATTGACTTACAGTATTATATTAGTTTCAGGTATACAACATAGTGATTCAATATTTTTATACATTATGAAAGGCTCACCATGGTGAGTCTAGTTACCATCTGCCACCGTACAAAGTTATTACAATATTATTGACTCTATTCTCTATGCTGTACATTACATTCTCATCATCTATTTTTTAACCGAAAGTTTGTAATTCTTAATCCCCTTCCCCTATTTAGCCCATCCTTCCCACTTCTCTCCTCTCTGGCAACCACTAGTTTGCTTCCTGTATCTATGAATCTGTTTCTGTTATGTTATATTTGTTCATTTGTTTTATTTTTTTAGAGTCCACAAATAAGTAAAATCATATGGTTTTTGTCTTTCTCTGACTTATTTCATTTAGCATAATACCCTCTAGGCCCATCCATGTTGTCATAAATGGCAAGATTTCATTTTTTTATGTCTGAGTAATATTCCATTATATATACATGCCACATTTCCTTATCCATTCATCTACAGACAGGACACTCAGGTTGCTTCCATACCTTTACGATTGTAAATAATGCTGCAATGAACCTTGGGGTGCATATATCTTCTCAAATTAGTGTTTTCATTGTTTTCAGATAAATACCCAGAAGTGGAATTGCTAGATCATATGGTAGTTCTAGTTTTAATTTTCTGAGGAACCTCCATACTCTTTTCCACAGTGGCTGCACCAATTTATATTCCAACCAATGGTGTACAAGGGTTCCCTTTTATCTACATCCTCAACAACACTTATTACTTGTCTTTCAGACAACACCCCTTCTGACAGGTGTGAGGTGATATCTCATTGTAGCTTTGATTTTCATTTCCCTGATGATTAGTGATATTAATCTATGACAAAGGAGGCAAGAATATACAATAGGGAAAAGACAGCCTCTTCAATAAATGGTGTTGGGAAAACTGGACAGCTACATGCAAAAGAATGAAACTAGACCACTTTCTTATACCACGTATAAAAATAAACTCAAAATAAATTAAAGACTTAAATGTAAGACCTGAAACTATTAAATTCCTGGAAAGAAACATAGGGAGTACTCTCTTTGACATCAGTATTAACAATTTTTTTTTTGGATCTGTTTCAAAAGGCGAAGGGAACAAAAGCAAAAATAAACAAATAGGACTATATCAAACTAAAAAGCTCTTGCACAGTGAAGGAAACCATCAACAAAATGAAAAGGCAACATACTGGATGGAGAAAGATATTTGTAAATCATATTTCCAATAAGGGGTTAATATCCAAAATATATTTTAAAATTCATACAACTCAATATCAAAAAGACAAACAGTCTGATTTTAAAATGGGCAAAGGACCCAAATAGACATTTTTCCAAAGAAGACATACAGATGGCCAAAGTTATGCTTTGAAAGGAAACTCAACACTTAAAATGATCAGGAGTTATACTGAGTATTACCCAGTCCTGCTGAAGAACCACTGCCAATCTCAGCTCTCTGGAGGATCTGAAGCTAGATGCACATATTAGGGAATGGAGGTTTACAGGTGTCTCATATTTGTTCCTCTGTTAAGGGGTACTCCTGCAAAGGTTACACAAATACACACACACACACACACACACAACCAGCAGCATTATTATCATCAAACTGACAGCAGTCCTATATATCTAGAAAGTTATGAGAGGATGGGCCATTCCTCCCCCCAAAATAGTTAGGCTATCTTAAAGGAGATCAAATATTGGGTACCTGGACGGACACCACCCCTGTAAGTGCATAGATAAATGTGCACTATCCTGCTAAAAAGACAGCAATAAACACACTCACAATCTATCCATCATGGCTAACACTCTGAACTGAACTGGGCACCAGAGGCCGCTGAAAAGAAATCCTTAAACCAAAGACTCTCTTTTACTTGTTTCTTTAATATTTCACTAGGTTTGAGGAAAAGCTGGCCAAGCAACTCCACCAAAGTAGCAATAGTTCCATCCAGATATTTTTGTATACAAAGGAGCCAGAAAACTCAAGGGTAAGAATAATGAAGCTGCCAAACAAGTTGGATGTAATGGCAGCATGAAGCAACAGGATAAGTGACTGAATTGCAGAATGAGGGCTACGCTGCTGAGGCCAGTAAACCAAAGGTGGCTTGTTGGGACTAAGCTCTAAACATTAAGATCAGGTCACATCAGAAAAACTCCAAGAGAGGCTTTGAAAGAGCAGATCCCTTTCTGATGGCTTCATTTCATTTACGAATTCACACAGTTACACACCTACTTTCAAATTTTGCTATCTGCCTAGTATGAAAAACAGAAAGAGCAGGAAATAATATCCTCAATAAAAAAAAAAGACAGGTAATAGCAGTTATCAGAACTTAAATGAAATCATTATTCTACTTGATGTCAACAACTGTGCTGTAAATGGGCACATTTCCAGAATCTTGACACTTATTTTATGTCCAGATTTCACAATTTTTCCCAGTTACAATAGAATTTGCAGGGAGCTCTTATCTTCCTGCCTATATATTGTCTTAGATCTTAAACTCTTAGAGGCAATGATATGTTTTACACTTACTTTTATGTAACTGGCTGCACTTTCTTTTAAATAATAACTCATTGCCTTTATAAAGCAGATTATATATTTCAATAGAGTTTTTCCATTATATCATTTTGTTTGACTCTCATTGTCTTGTGGGGAAGAGCAGGATGGCATATCCCAATTTTGCAGTTAAATTTTAAAAGAATAGTTTCTCGGGCCTCCCTGGTGGCGCAGTGGTTGAGAGTCCGCCTGCCGATGCAGGGGATACGGGTTCGTGCCCCGGTCTGGGAGGATCCCATATGCCGCGGAGCGGCTGGGCCCGTGAGCCATGGCCGCTGGGCCTGCGCATCCGGAGCCTGTGCTCCGCAACGGGAGAGGCCACAACAGTGAGAGGCCCGCATACCGCAAAAAGAAAAAAAAAAAAAAAGAATAGTTTCTCAAGAACACATAATTATTCAGCCAGAGAGTTGAGGCAAGAACCTGAATCTTCTGATCTAAGGATAAATGAACCCAATTTTCAGATCTATTTTTCTTTTCCCAAGAAGGAAAAGGCAGCAATGATTTTCATGTAATCCTCTTAAGTGTATTCAGCCTAAATCATGTGTCAAACTCTGGGAACCCATGAGCAAAATCTTCAGAACTTGTTGTTTAGCCCAGATATTGTTATAAAGGGCAGTATAACAAAGTGCTTAGGCAGTTGGCAGAAATGTGAGTAAGCTATTTTCTTTGAGGAAGAAATTAATTTTGATTAGGTGTATGTTGAAGTTTTAATTAATATGATGGTCTATTGAATAGCTTAAATATAAAATAAAGCAAAGGTCATTGCTATGGACTGAATGTCTGTGTGCCCCCAAAATTCGTATGTTGAAACCATAACCCCAACATGATGGTATTTGGATATGGGGTCTTTGGTAATTAGGAATATGGTAATAAGGTAATTAGAGTTAGATTAGGCTGTGAAGGTGGGACCCTCATGATGGGATTAATGCCTTTATATCAATACAAAGAGGATGAGACATGAGAGCTCTCTCTTAGGGCACACACCCAGGAAGGCCACGTGAAGACATAAACAGGAAGAGGACCCTCACCAAGAAACTGACCATGTTAGCACCCTGATCTTGGATTTCTAGGTGCCAGAACTGTGAGAAATAAATTGTTTCTCAAAATATTTTTGAGAAACAATTATTGTTTCTCAAATCTAAAATTGTTGTTTTAGCCACCCAGTTTATGATATTCTGTTATAGCAGCCCAAGCAGACTGAGACAGTCACACTATAAGGCAGGTGTCATGCATGGCCATAATAGACAAGCAGCTTAGCACCAATTCCTTATACCAAGTGGCCTCTGTTGTCATTTGAGATTGTGACCCTGCAACCCAAATAATGATTTGTCCTTAATTCTTCTAAAAGGCACTATATTGAAAACCCTGTTCTTAGTAAGTTATAGCTCCTAAAATGCCACCAGGTAAAGAACTTTACAAAACAGGTTAAAATATCTATCAACTGAATCAATCAAAAATTGTGTAAGTAATATTGACTTGTTAAGTCCATTAGATGATTACCTCAGTGTTCCATTCACTGTTCAATAGGATGTTACATATTATTCTCCAAAATAAAAGTAAACACCTCAAAAAAAAACCCATCTTGAAAACACCGAGTGAGATATAATACCTAAACACACTGCTTACATAGTGAGAGTATTAATGTATTGCCAAGGAAAAAATATAAGAAGTATCTAAACATAATAAGCACAAGATTCAAGAATCCAAAGGCATGGACGAGTCAAAACATTTTTCTGTGCATCCTTTGAACCTCAACATGTACATAAATTAGTAAATGTCTAAATAAAGTGCCAGTGCAGTCATTCAACCAGGAATAAGGCAAAGTGAATATGAAGTCAGTACAAATCACTGGGCCCTGCTGGGTAGAAAGAGGATGGGGCAAATCCCATGTCTGCCCTTCCTAGGGAGACATTCTTTTCCCACTGGGCCAAAATCTGGTCATAATTAAAGTATTCAACATTTATTCAAAAAATATTAACTGAACACTTACAGTGTTCCAGGCATTGTCCTTGACACAAAGAATAGAGAAATGAACAAGACAGAGAAGGTCCTTGATCTAATAGAACTTGCAATCCAGTTGGGGTAAATAGGTGAGAAAAATGTAAACAAATGAACAGGAATGTTTCTAGGGATGATACCTTTTTATGACAAGTTAATTTGACAGAGAATAGTCTGGCTAGGTATATGTAGATAGCCTGGTATGTGCCTGTATCTCTAACCTAAATTCTTATCTTCTTCCGCTCCCTGCAGCTGCCTCAGCCTAACCTTTTCTGATGACTGAAAGGCACTATAATTCACTGTCTCAGGGCTATAATATGAGAACATTTTAATGTCATTTAACACTTTAGAGATTACATTCACATACATTGTCCCATTAAATCCTCACACCTTAGTAGATAAGCAGAGTAGATATTTATTATTTGGGGGATACCCTGCTTCATTTACACCTTCCTAACCATACCCTATTTCCTTTTGGGGAGTTATCTGTCTCCCATTGTTTGTAGTCTGGGTGAGATTATAAATCCAGGTGTCTGTCTGCCACCAGAACCCAAATTGACTGGATTATTCTGCACTGTCCTAGTATATCAAGCAGTTGAACATATAACCTGAACCCTGTCAAAGTTTTCTGACAGAAATTTTACTATTTAGGGCACAAATGGAAGAAGAAAAGATCATTGATGTTATTCGCCCTGATCGTGTAACCTTAACTAGACTGTCCCTATTACCAGAAATTCCTGTGGTTCTTCCTTTCTAGCCTTCAGAAGAGGCTTTGCTTCAAGTCATCCTTCAACCTTCCCTTTGATTGCTGAACTCTAGGTAGACTTTAATTTAATGCCTTTTCCTTGAGTTACTCAAAGTTTCTGTTCCTTGAAACCAAAGTCTTCCAACTAATAAATTAGATCTTATGCCCATTTTACCAATGAAGACTGAGATTGAGAGGAGTTACCTGTCTAAAGTCATATCCTTAAACAGTACTAGACCTAGAATGTGAACCTACTTGTTCTTATTCCAAACGCAGTACTCATTTCGTGACACTTTGACTAATAAAATGTATCAGAAAACTATAAAGACCATAAATTGAAAACATGTATTTACCTCTTCTTTCCCCTCTTCCATTAAATAAAAAAGTAAAGAAAATTTCTAAAATATAAACACAGAAGGATTAAAAATAAAGGGATGGTAATAAAATTCTAGAAACTGGAGAGCAGAAGGATGAACAGTATACACAAGAAAACTGAGTCCTAAGCCAAGAGTAAGAAAGCTGTGATGCAACCTGATTTCTACTACAAAATCCCTCAAAAGACACATATGTTGTTTGTGCACATTACTTCTAGAAGTGAATGTAAAAATAAGGCTAACAATTAGAGAATAGGTATAAAATCTTTTTAGAAAGCTATTAAACTTCAGATTCCTCCCCAGTCTAACAAAGAAAATGGAAGTTCATTTTAATGAAGGGTAAAATTGAGCTTCTGGATAGGTCATAATAAAAGGCAGAAGTAAGGAAAACCAAAAGTTTTCATGGAAATGCTAAAATGTAGAGCCACCTCCCCAGCTCAGCTTTCAAAATACTGGAAGCCATCAAGACAGGAGACAGGGGCTTCCCTGGTGGCGCAGTGGTTGAGAGTCCGCCTGCCGATGCAGGGGACGTGGGTTCACGCCCCGGTCTGGGAGGATCCCACATGCCGCGGAGCGGCTGGGCCCGTGAGCCATGGCCGCTGAGCCTGCGCATCTGGAGCCTGTGCTCCGCAATGGGAGAGGCCACAACAGTGAGAGGCCCGCATACCACAAAAAAAAAAAAAAAAAAAAAAAGACAGGAGACAGGATTCTTCACTGGGTGACACAACCAGCCGAAGAAACAAGATCTAAACTCACCAATATGACATACTCCCCCAATTAAATGGCCCAGGTATACTACCCTATAATGAAGCCCACATTTAGCCAAACATCTGAGGAAAATTTCAAATATAAAATATATACAGCAAAACACATAAACTGAAAAAGGGCTAGTTGAAGGAAACAAAACTCTGCAGAGAACTAAACCCTTTAAAAAACTATAATTAATATCCTCAGAGAGATAAAAAGATATTGCATTCATGAAAAAAGAATAGAATGCTATTTTTAAAAAGAGCAATCAAAGATCAAGAAAGAACTCTTAGAAATCAAAAATATGGTAACAGAAGTTATGAAAGGCCCAATAAAAAGTTGGACAGTAATATTGATGGAATCTCCCAAAGGCAGAAATTTGAGGAAAAAAAAAATTTTTTAATTAGAAAATAAATTCATGAGATCCAATATTTAAGAAATGAAAATTGAGAAAGAAGAATAAAGAAATGGAACAGAGCAATATATGAACAAAATAATTCAAGAAAATTTCCAGAACTGAAAAATTTGAACTTCAAATTGAAAGAGCCAATCAGTTGTTCAGAAAAAAAAACTAAAGGAAAAAAATCAAGGCACACTTCTTTGAAATTTCAGAATACTAGGGGAAAAGAAAAGATACTAAAAGCATCCAGAGATGGGACAAAAACAGGTTACTTATTAACTTCATGTTTAAGATGGACTTCAGATTTCTCAAAATCAGTACCATAAAGCAAAAAGACAACACCTTCAAAATTCTAAGAGAAAGTTATTTCCAACCTAGAATATTATTCCCAACTGAATTATCATCCATAGGTAGACTGAAGACATTTTCAGACATTCAAGATCTCCAAAAATATCCTACATAACATTTCTCAAAAAAATTACTAGAGGAGATGCTCCCCCAAAACAAGAAAGTCATAGGATCCAGGAAACAAGTGGGAGATAAACAGAATCCCCTTGTCAAAGATGATAATGAAGAGAAATCTCTGGCTGACAGCTGTATAGCTGAACAGATTGAAGCAGGTCAGAGAGGTTCTAAGGGATATACTGTCAAGATGGAAAAAATAGAATATCCGATGCATTTGAACTGATCGAAAGGAGATTTAGATAAATGTAGAAGAAATGGTTAAATATATATTTATTTATTTATACATATGTATATATATATACATTATATATATTTATACATATGTATAATACATTTTACATATATGTGTGTATATATACATTTTAATTTTAAAAAGGACAATTAGCAATTAAAGGGGAAAAAAGGAAGTTATGCAACAAAGGAATAGTGTTTGGAATATACCACATGTCTCCACTGAGCCTATGACTTACGTGATCATAGTAAATACAAAAGGTGAATATTCATCTACTCCAAATAATTATTTAACTATGTTCACTGATGGGCAGTTATGTTTTTATGCTTGCCTGTGCTAGGAGGGGTGATGAAAGAGAGGTAAATTTTCCTCTACCAAAGTGAGAAGTAAATAGATGTTGGCTAAAATGGAAAAATCAAAGAGAAGTACCATAAACCATTGTTCAGAAATGTGGAGGTACTTTTCATAAGAGGCTGTTGAAAATAGTTCCCTCTGGAATGCAAAAAATGGGCAGAAGAACCTGGGGACAGATATTCTTCCAAATAGCCTTGGAGAGCTGTATGAGTCTTTAAATCAGATCCTGAAAAAATTAAAACAACATTAACAAAACTTAAAATTAAATTAAAAACACCCAACTGGCTATCCTTTTCCACACTAAAGAAGCCACACATCTAACCTTTCCTTCAGAGGTCAAGCTTTAGCTTATTTAACCATGAAACCATATACAGTCATTCTGGTGACAAACTAAGGATGCATTTTGCGTGTGTGTGTGTGTTACTCTCATGGAATATATTATCCTCCTGCAAGATTGTAGCTGGCAGAGACGAATGCCTGAAAAGGTTAGGAGAACCACTGACTTGATTGGAAGAGAGGACAGTTTGTTAAGAAACTGTCCCAAATCCACCACAGAATAATGAAGCTAATTTCCAAAGACCCTGATGCAATTCTTTGTCCTGGCCCTATCCATCTTCTCTACACTGGTAGGCAAAAACCACAGAAACAAAACACTTTTTCTAATTTAATAGATTCTGAGAAACAAAACTGAACAAACAAACAAACAAAACAAACAAAATTGACTAATGAAGGTGATCAGAACACATAGGCAAACTGGATACTTACCTAACTCTTGAATTTTCCGGATTGAAGAAAGGTTACAGTCCCCTTCATTAATGTTCCATTTAGAATCTCTGCATCTTCTTTGGAAGAGAGACTTTCCATCCTTACAGGGATACAACATTTTCTAGGGTTTTAAAGCTTCCTTTGAGTGGCTTAAAGTAGGGATATTTCACTATCGTCTTCATTTTTGAAACTCTATGCCATTGAGCATGGTATTCTCCTTGAAGTGTTTAGCTAGACCAAAATCACTCTGAGATGTACACATAGGAGACGCACCTGTCTCATGCCCCAAACACACACAAGGCCATACAGCACAAAACCTAATTAGTCTGCAGTATGTAGCCACATTAACAGATGTTTTAGTTGTGCCATTTTGCTTCTTCACTAGTTTTCTATTCTCCTTGTCAGTGACTCTCAGAGTTTAGTTGGCTTAAGTATCACCTGGGATGCTTTTTCTAAAATGCAGGACCTCAAGCCCCCAATGATTTGGAGTCTTTACCTCTAGTGTTGAGTTTGTGAATCTGCTTTTTAACAAATCCCCTCCATCCTATGATGCCATCACAATATTTATAACACACTAGCCTGTGAGATAAAATCAATCCCTTATCACAGCATACACAGTCCTCCTAATCTGGCCCTTGCCTACTTCTATAATCTATACTTCTTACAGCCCAGAGTGAATGTCACTGCTCTAGTGGAACTTGCAAATTTCCATGCCATTTCATATATGCATGCCATATTATTTCCTGGGATACATGTCTCTAGCCAATATTTATTATTTTATGTTCCCATCATCCTTGGGATAATCTTACCTCCTGGGAATAATAGGCTCTTAGGAGGGGGATGGGGTATGCTTTTCATACCCACTCATTCATTCTAAACATGTTTCATAGGGTCTGCTAACCACAGTATCCACTCCCCCAGCCACAGGGAAATAGGAGTAGGTATGTGAGACCAACAAAATATTTTCCCTGGGATTTTTCAAACTGGAAATTTTAAAAAGAGATAGACCTTTACTAGTGAAAAGACTAAAAACATGTAAAGGACAGGAGCTATGTAAAGACTTGTTCCTTGAAAATGGAGGAAGGCCGTCAAACAGAGTAAAGCTAACATTCACAAAGGAGCAGAGATAGTTAATAAATGTGAATTGACCAAAATACAATTTTTTTTTGGTGGTACACGGGCCTCTCACTGTCGTGGCCTCGTCCGTTGCGGAGCACAGACTCCAGACGCGCAGGCTCAGTGGCCATGGTTCACGGGCTTAGCCGCTCCGCGGCATGTGGGATCTTCCTGGACCGGGGCACGAACCCATGTTCCCTGCATCGGCAGGTGGACTCTCAACCACTGCGCCACCAGGGAAGCCCCAAAATACAATTTTGATACAGATGATAACTACTATACATTTTTAAGTTAAATATTCTGAAAGAATTATTACATGACTGGTAGACTGAGGACTACATGGACAAATTTTATTAGGAAAAATGTATTTAATTCTAAGATTTATTTAGGACTTTAGTGTTGTTCACAGTTTACTTCAAAATGCCAATAATACCTTAATATGATAGCATATATTAATATGTAGTGAAGATAAATAATTTCTTATAAAGTACCCTAAAATGACAGAAAATTATAACATTTTCTAGGTCATACATCTTTTTGAGAAACTGATGAAAGTTAAAGATTCCCTTGGGGCAAAAAAAAAAAAAAAAAAAGCACATTCACACAAATTTTTACAATTTCTGGAGAATCACAGATTCTCCTGAAGCCCATTCATGGACCTCTTAGCAATCCCTGGGCTCAATGAGGCTTGTTTTGGTTCTATTTCACACATCTGCTACACGAGCCTCCCTGTGTACATAAAAATGGATAAAGTAAAGTGACATTTGTGAGAGTTGAAATTTATTTAGTTTCCAGGTTGGAGATGGTAGACAATAAAATAAATGAGAGAGTTCCAAGTGGTAATTAGGAATCAAGAAAAACCTTAACATAACCAATTTTAAAAACATCTTCCTTCTCTCTAATTTTTATTTGGTTTAGTTTTTGCTTTCTTTATTGCTGTTGGTGGAAGTGTTTGCTTGCTTATTTTTCTTGTGATTACTTAGTATATTTATTTCATCTAATGTAAAATGCAAATGCTTTTCTCATGATTTTTCTTCAGATTTCCTTGTGATCTCTGATGCAAAATATAGGTGCTTACTTGCCACATTCCAAGTACTTTGTCTTCATATCTATTGACTGTGAAAATGCGGCAGCACTTTGAAATATTAAATAGATAATTCAAGATTGAATAGAGTATAGATTTTACATATTGAATAGAGATTCTAAACTGTCTTTACAACCAGCATCTCATGAGACAATTTTTAGACTATTTCATAGTCTGACATTTAACAATATATTTTATATTGCTTTCTAATAACTACATGCTTGTTAAACTTCTTTATCTTATTATAGCAAATTACTTATGAGCAGGTTTCAGGTCTCCTATTTCCCAGGTAATTTTCACAAAATATTTTGGTCAACATTATGAGTTGCATGTGACAGTGACAACTCATACCGCCTTAGGGAAAAAAAAGGAAGGGGAGTGCTATTGTCTTCAAAAACTGAGGAGGTCGATGATGATTCTTCCTTCTGGCACAGCTGGATCCAGGGGTTCAAACAATGATGTCAAGGATCACTCCTTCTATAGTTTGCACAGTATTTCTCTGTGTTAGCTTCATCATTTGATGGGTTCTTTCCATGTGGTGGCTCTCAGCACCTCCAGGCTTACATTGCCCTTGCATTCTACTTCCCAATTATACATTTCTGCACATTTCTGGAATTCAGTGCCATGTACCCAACTTGACTAATGTACTCATCTCTGAACCAGTCTGGACATAGGGATTGATTCTATGCAAATTAAATGAGTTAGGAACTGAGAAGAGAAGGAGAGATCAATATGGCAGAATAGAAGGATATGGAGCTCTCCTCCTCCCACAACTATATCAAAAATACATCTACATGTGGAACAAGTCTCACAGAACACCTACTGAATGCTGGCAGAAGACCTCAGACAACGAAAACTGCAAGATCACCATATAACCAGGTAGGACGAAAGGGAAAAAAGGAATCGCGATGGGACTTTTGCCCCCTGGGAGAGAGCTGTGAAAGAGGAAAGGTTCCCTTACCCTGGGAACCCCCTTCACCAGCTGGGAGATCAGACAGGACAGAAAGGGAGCTTCAGAGGCTCAGAGAAGAGTGCAGCAGCTGGATTGTGGCAGGCAGAACAGAGAAAGACCAGCACAGCCTGTCCTGGCCACCTCACTGCACTCCCAAGCCCAAGAAATGCATCTGCTAGAGCACGTGTGGGCTGGGTACTGAAAATTGGACTTCAGCGGACAGACCTGGGGAGAGGACTGTGGTTGGCTGAGTGGGGATAGCCTGAAGGGGAGGGAGTGTGGGCCAACCCACAACCAGGGGTATATGCAGGACAAAACCTGGGTCCACCATAGAAGCCCTGTTGTTAACTCACAGGCGAAGGGAGGAGCGGTGCCCCACCATAGCAGCCTCATTCCTCACATGCTCACAGACGGCACGGCTCTGCCTCTGTGAGCTCTGGGAGTGTGCAAGCACCAGGGGTTGCCTGTACATGAAGGCGGGGCTGAAATTTGAGCCAATCTCAGGGGCTGAGTGACTTAGGAAACAGGGCTGAAATCTGAGCACAGCAGCTCTGAGATCCACGGATTTACCCTGCTGCCACCTGTGGCTATGTAAGCTCTGCATCTGAGGGACAGCCAAGCCAATTACTGTTGCTCCCATGTCTGGGGAGGGTCTGGCATCAGTAGCTGCAGGCTTTGTGGGCACAGGCTCACAGAGGCGGGGCCAGGATCTGGGCTGATATCATAACTACCACTGCGGGGCCAGGTACGTGACTACACATGACTACAGCAGGCCCCAGTGCTTGACTTCAGGGGACCTGCACTGGTGGCTTTCTGAGCACAGCACCTGAGGGACACCTGGGCTGATTGCCAGCATTCCCACAGTTGAGGCAGGTCCAAGGACAGTGCCAACAACAGTGTACTTTGTGAGCCCACACAATGGGTGGTGACAGGTGACACCACACAGCACATTTCCTGGTGGACACCTCCTGTGTCCTGACAGATGAATGGATAAATGTGGACAGATGTGGTACAATGGAATACTATTTAGTCATAAAAAAGAATGAAATAGTGCCATTTGCAGCAACATGGATGGACCTAGAGATTTTCATACTAAGTAAAGTAAGTCAGCTAGAGAAAGACAAATACCATATGATATCACTTATTTGTGGAATCTAAAAAAATAATGCAAATGAACTCATTTACAAAACAGAAACAGACTCGCAGACATAGAAAACAAACTCATGGTTACCAAAGGGGAAAGGGGGTAGGGGGAGGGATAAATTAGGAGTTTTGGATTAATAGATACAAACTACTATATATAAAATAAACAAGTTCTGTGTAGCACAGGGAACTATATTCAATATCCTGTAATAAACCATAACAGAAAAGAATATTTTATATATATATATATATATATATATGAATCACTTTGCTGTTCACCAGAAACTAACTAACCTACAACACTGTAAGTCAACTATACTTTAATATATTTTTTAAAAAAAGAAAAGAACTGATAAGAGATACTTGCCCAAGGGAAAATCATAGTGTGATTATCAAAAGAATGGCAATTATGAGAAGGAAACTGGAAAGGAGAAAAAAAACATATATCTACTACATAGAGTTTACTAGCTTTAAGTACATAGCAAACACTCTTTGGTTGATATAGCATCCTCTCTCATTCAAGACTAAAGATAAAGAACCATTTTGTGTCTGTCTTACACAGGGTCCACTTGATTACAAGGCACTCATCAGTATAGTTCAAGTAAAAATTGGTTTTATTTCATTCTCAAGCAATCTCACTTTAAGAATTACAGCAGGGTCTCCAAAAAACCTGAAGGTTGTCAGGCAACTACATATGTGTATGGGAGTGTTGGGGCAGGGTCTACTGGGTAGAAGATAGGATATGACTTTTATATAAGATATGTCCTTGTGCATTTGTATGTCTTTTTCACTATAAATCAGCTTGTCACTTACATTTATTCCAAGGTTTACATATGGCCTCATCTAGGCCATCCAGAAATAGAGAACTTAACAACAGAATGCACAGGGACTTCTAGCTCTGCTGCCCACAAAAATCTCAGTTCTCTAGTTCAGATCTGATGGGCCAGAGGTCAGAGATCCATTGTGGGCCCCCTAGATGAGTTGTCTGAAGTAGGAATAGTAGTGGGGGCGTTGAAAATGAAGACTACATAGTTCAAAGGAGCTCTCATTCTGGAGCTAGGTGCTGGGCAGGATCCTTGAAGGTAGTTGTGGAGGCAAAGAGGAAATTATTGACATCTTTAATGCAATTTGATACAAAATTTAACTCTGAATTTTACACCAACTATATGAGAATTACACAAGTGGAAATAAATAAGAAAGTAATACTCTAATAATGAGAATTTCATTCTATTTGTCATGTCAAAACCAAGTTTTCATTTAAGGAAAATGATAAAGAATGAGATCATCTATGAATAAAATAAGGATTTCGTTCATCTATCTTAAAGCAAGGTTACTAAAAATGCTTAATATTATGAAGTATGTAATAATGGTTTTATTCGGTAGAGGTTGGAGTTTTAAGGGATAATAAAAGTAATGAACTTTTGACTCCCACCAGATTTAACAATCTCTAATATTAAAATATTAATATTGATATATATTTAAAATTCATATTGGAGTTAATACTAAAACAGTAGATAATATCTATTTAAATAAATATGTGGTTTCAAAAACAGCAATACAGTATGTATTATGTCTCAGCTTCTAAAAATTCACTGACAGTAAAAGAAGGGTTATTTTTTATCATTTTAGCTATATTTTCCTTTGCTCTGAGTCTGTTGAAATTTAAAAAAAAAATGGAAACGAACACATTTTTCCCATTAGATTTGAGTAAATTGAATCAACCACCCAGAAATGTGTGATTCTGGTGTATGTTACTTTTCAATATTCCATTTAAAATTAACCAGCACCAAGAAAAGCCCAATGCTATTTTCAACAATACCTTCCAGAAGAGGGAAAAACAAAACTGATTTATATAGCAACACTTAGAACATCCAGCAATAGAAAATCTACCAAATGTTTTCTATTTGTTTTTATGACTGTGTATATAGAAGTTTATATTCCTACATGGGGTGGGTAGCTATCAATAGAATACAATGAAATAATACCTCTTTTAAATCTTAAATCTTTCCTTAACTTTGTCAGTTTAGGGTGATTAGTTGTGCTCATAATAAGCCTGTTGATGTGAAATCTCTAGTGCATGAAGTAAAAAAGAAAAATTCCTAAGAATTCCCCAGAAAATGCATTCTATCCAGTTCCCTGAGATTTCTGGGATTGTCCATCTGGAATTTACATCTACCAGGTCCCATATAGACATTCATCTTTCTGGGGAAAACTACTTTTGCAAAGTAGTTAAGGCAGGGAGTGTAAAATCAGACAGAGTAGAGGTTGAACTCCTCCTTCTCCACTTATTGGCTGTGGAGAAGCCAATTGCTTAACTCCCCTCAGCCTGTTTCCTCATCTATAAAATGGGTACCTACCTTATGAGTTGTTGTGGGGATTAACTGAGATAAAGTGTGTAAAGCACTTAAGATGGTACCTACAGGGTCTTCCCTGGTGGTCCAGTGGTTAAGACTCTGCGCTTCCACCGCAGGGGGCATGGGTTCAACCCCTGGCCAGGGAACTAAGATCCCACCTGCCGCGTGGCATGGCCAAGATAAATAAATAAAGTTTAATAAAAAAAAAAAGATGGTACCTACACAAAAAAATATGCAGTCAATTTGGTAGCCATTGTTGAGAAAGAATTCATTATGTAAAAAATAATCACGTAATAAATAAAGTAGGGCCATTCCTACATCTGAGCTTATATATTATATAGCTTTTATAATATATATGGTGATTATTTTTCCATATCTGTCCTACCCACCCTCACTGGACAGTGAGCCCCTTGAGGGTAGTGATTTTGTCTTACCTTTTCATCCTTAATTCAGATCTTGGCACATATTAGGTCTTAAATAATTACTTGTAAATAGAATTGAACCTAAAAATTCCTACAAGTCCATTATTCCTTCTAGGATGTAGAACTATACAGCTCTTTACTCTGTTTTATGTAGCTGAAGTGCGTAAGATATATTGCCCTCTGAAACCTTTAGTCAAATGCCAGAAAAAAAGAGGCATTTGTAAAACAGGCTATGCAGTGTTTTTTAACTGGTAGAGGAGCTTTAAAATCTCAAGGCAAGTACTGAGTAAATGTCTAACAAAACCTAAATGATATTACATCTTAAGTTCTTAGTAGTTGGTATAGAAAAAAGAAGCTGCAACATTTTTTGAGATATTGCATCAGAATTTTTGGTTCTGGGCTCCAAACCTTGCTGCATCAACCTACATTCATTTTCTTTTTTTTTTAATTAATTAATTTATTTGTTTTATTTTTGGCTGCGTTGGGTCTTCGTTGCTGCGCGTGGGCTTCCTCTAGTTGCAGTGAGCAGGGGCTACTCTTCGTTGCAATACGCGGGCTTCTCATTGTGGTGGCTTCTCTTGTTGCAGAGAACGGGCTCTAGGCGCGTGGGCTTCAGGAGCTGTGCCTCGAAGACTCTACAGTGCAGGCTCAGTAGTTGTGGTTCGTGGGCTCTAGAGCACAGGCTCAATAGTTGCTCCGCGGCATGTGGGATCTTCCCAGACCAAGGATGGAACCCATGTCCCCTGCCTTGGCAGGCGGATTCTTAACCACTGTGCAACCAGGGAAGTCCATCAATTTACATTCTGAAGGTTATCTTCAGGGCCAGAAGGGTGAGAAACAGAAAGGTTTAAAATAAAAAATTTCTCAGGGTTACTATATCTAAAAATCCCTGTATTTTAAATTCAGCTTTCACCTTGATAATAGGACTCTGATTGTGGTAAGAAACAGGTTTAATTCTGTTTCCCTTGAAAAATGTACTTTTATAGTGTGGGAGAATGCACTGAACTACTTTTAAAGTTATGTTCATGGATATTTCATAGATTGCATTGACTTGCGGGTCCTGAAAGGGTTAGCACTTCTCTCCTTCGGGATCCTGACTCAACTCCAGGACCAAAAATCAGCAAATGAAACTGCATCCTAGTTAAGAGCTTTGAACACCTCCCACTTGTTTCTAAAGGTGCCTTGGGGACTTATCCGGCCTAGATAAAATTCAGCAAACGTTGAAGATGTGTGCTTAATTGCGGAGCAGGGAGAGGTTGACTAAAGTCAGATAATCTAACACCTGCCTGGAGAGTAAGGAAGAAGTGTTTATCCTGATCTAGGGGCAGAAAAGTGGGTGATAAGATGAGGTTGCAATACGGAGGAAGAGAAGGAAGCTTAAGGGGAAGGGCACAGAGAGAGGGGAAGGTCATCAGTGGTCACTTTGTGTAAGGGTTCTAATCAAACATTGCTAATTATTCCAAGTTACAAATCCAGAAAAGCTCCTGCTTTGGACAGAGCCAGTGCACCTGTTTAAAACAACGCTCCAGCGTTCTTAAACTGACAGTGTTGGGAGGCCCTTGGGTTCAATCCTGGGTCCTCTTTTCTCTCCCTTCTATAGTCCTTCTGCCCTTAGAAAACTTGTCCAGGCACATGACTTCAATTAATTTATAAACCCTGATGACTCCAAATGTTTATCTTCTAAGCTCCACCTGCCTACCTAACATTTCAATGTGAATATCTCAGCCACCTAACTGTATCCCCTCTAATGCAGAACCTTGATCATCCTGCAAAATCTTCACTTCAGTTTTCCTTGACTTAGTAGATAATGCTAGTATCTACTTCCTTCTATTTTCCCTGACAACATCCAAGTTGAAGTAACGGTCCTACCTTGTGTGGACAACTGTGTCTGTCACCTGAAATGGTCTTCCTTTTGACAGTCATCTTTGTCCTCCCATCATCCATTTTCCATACTGCTACCACAGTGATTTCTTTTTTCTTTCAAGGTGTTTCAATGGTGTTTGATAGTGTCACATTCCTGAGTAAAGGCTTTACATGGTTTACCTTTGCTCTTAGAATCTAATCTCAAATTCTTAATGCAGTCTATAGGTCCAGAACAACCTGGTCCCTTTCAATTAACACTTTTCCTCTCCTTTCTTAAACTCCAGATATACCAGTGCCTTAAATATGCAAAGACCCACCTGAGTGCAGGGCCTTTGCAAACACTCTTTTTCCACCTTAACCCTCAAGCACCTTTACAGAGTAACTTCTACTCATCTCTTAGGACCTAATTTAAATGCCACTGCCTCTGGGAAGCTCTCTCCATGTTCTGGACCAGGATAAGTATGAGCTTAGTTTCCTTCTCCTTTTCCCGTACTGTAAATATAAGATTCTTTATACAATTTTTGTGTACAGGCATACATCGTTTTATTGTACTTTGCTTTATTGAGCTTTGCAGATATTGCATGTTTTACAAATTGAAGGTTTGTGGCAACTCTGTGTTAAGCAAGTCTATTAGCACCATTTTTCCAACGGTGTTTACCCACTTCATGTCTGTGTCACATTTTGGTAATTCTCCCTCTGTTTCAAACTTTTTCATTAATATTATATTATACCATATTATATTATATTATTATTATTATATTTGTTATGGTGATCTGTGATCAGTGATCTTTGATGTTACTATTGTAACATCAACATTGTTTTGGATTGCTACAAACCTCACCCATATAAGACCATGAACTTAATAGATAAACGTTGTGTGTGTTCTGACAGCTCCACCAACCAGCCATTCCCCCATCTCTCCCTCTCCTCAGGCCTCCCTATTCCCTGACACACAACAATATTGAAATAAGGCTAATTAATAACCCTACAATGGCCTCTAAGTGTTCAAGTGAAAGGAAGAGCCATACATCTCTCACTCACTTTAAATCAAAAGCTAGAAATGATTAAGCTTATTGAGGAAGGCATGTCAAAAGCTGAGACAGGCTGAAAGCTGGTCCTCTTGTGCCAAACAAGTTAGCTAAGTTGTGAATGCAAAGGAAATGTTCTTGAAGGAAATTAAAGGTGCTACTCCAGTGAACACACAGATGATTTTTAAAAAGTTAAACAGATTTGTTGCCAATATGGAGAAAGTTTTAGTGGTCTGGAGAGAAGATCAAACCAACCGCAACATTCCCCAAAGCCAAAGTCTAATCCAAAGCAAGGCCCTAACTCTCTTCAATTCTATGAAGTCTGAGAGGAGGTAGGAAGCTGCAGAAGAAAAGTCTGAAGCTAGCAGAGGTTGGTTCATGAGCTTTAAGCAAAGGAACCACCTCCACAACATAAAAGTACAAGGTGAAACAGCAAGTGCTCATGGTAGAAACCACAGCAAGTTATGCAGATCTAGCTAAGATCATTAACGAAGGTGGCTACATTAAACAACAGATTTTCAATGTAGATGAAACAGCCTTATAGTAGAAGATGCCATCTGGGACTTTCACAGCTAGAGGGGACAAGTCAATGCCTGGCTTCAAAGGTTGAAAGGGCAGGCTGACTCTCTTGTTAGGGGCTAATGCAGCTGGTGACTTTAAGTTGAAACCAATGCTCACTTACCATTCCAAAAATCCTAGGGCCCTTAGGAATTATGCTAAATCTATCCTGCCTATAAATGGAACAACAAAGCCTGGATGACTGCACACCTGTTTACAACATGGTTTACTGAATATTTTCAGCCACTGTTGAGACCTGCTACTCAGAAAAAAAGATTCCTTTCAAATTATTACTGCTCATTGACAATGCACCTGGTCACCCAAGAGCTCTGATGGAGATGTACAAGATTAATGTTTTCATGCCTGCTAACATAACATCCACTCTGCAGCCTGTGGATCAAGGAGTAATTTCAAAGTACAAGAATTTCAATGTTAAGAAATGCATTTCATGGGACTTCCCTGGCAGTCCAGTGGTTGAGACTTCGCCTTCCAGTGCAGGGGGTGTGGGTTTGATCCCGGGTCAGGGAGCTAAGATCCCACATGCCTCACAGCACATGCCAAAAAACCAAAACATAAAACAGAAGCAATACTGTAACAAATTCAGTAAAGACTTTTAAGATGGTCCACATCAAAAAAATCTTAAAAAAAAAGAAATGCATTTCATAAGGCTATAGCTGTCATAGATAGTGATTCCTCAGATGGATGAGGGCAAAGTAAATTGAAAACCTTCTAGAAAGGATTCAACATTCTCGATGCCATTAAGAACATTCATGATTCATGGGAAGAGGTCAAAGTATCAATATTAGCAGGAGTTTGGAAGAAGTTGATTTCAACCCCCATGGATGATTTTGAGGGGTTCAAGACAGTGGAGAAAATAACTACAGGTGTGGTGGAAACAGCAAGAGAACTAGAATTAGAAGTGGAGCCTGAAGATATGACTGAATCGCTGCAATCTCATGATAAAACTTAAACAGATGAAGAGTTGCTTCTTATGGATGAACAAAGACAGTGGTTTCTTTAGATGGAATCTACTCCTGGTGAAGACACTCTGAAGATTGTTGAAATGACAACAGAGGATTTAGAACATTACATAAACTTAGCTGATAAAACAGTGGCAGCAGGGCTTCCCTGGTGGCGCAGTGGTTGAGAGTCTGCCTGCCGATGCAGAGGACACGGGTTCGTGCCCCAGTCCGGGAGGATCCCACATGCCGCGGAGCGGCTGGGCCCGTGAGCCATGGCCGCTGAGCCTGCGCCTCCGGAGCCTGTGCTCCACAACGGGAGAGGCCACAACAGTGAGAGGCCCGCATACCGCAAAAAAAAAAAAACCAAAAAACAGTGGCAGGGATTGAGAGGGCTGACTCCAATTTTGAAAGAAGTTCTACTTCATGAAAGGAAGAATCAATCGATGTGGCAAACTTCATTGTTGTCTTATTTTAAGAAACTGCCACAGCCACCCCAGCCTTAGCAACCACCACCCAGATCAGTCAGCAGCTATCAACATCTAGGCACAGATGATGGTTAGCATTTTGAAGCAATAAAGTATTTTTTAATTAAGGTATGTACATTGTTTTATTAGACAATGGTATTGCACACTTAGTAGACTACAGTATAGTGTAAACTTAGCTTTTATTTTCATTGGAAAACCAAAAAATGTGTGACTTGTTTTACTGCAAAACTCGCTTTACTGCAGTGGTCTGCATCTGATCCTACAGTATCTCCAAGGTGTGCCTCTGCTGTGAGCTTCCTAATTAGTCTGTGAGCGTCAACAGAAGCAGAGGCAATGTCTGTAGTGTCATCTACTGAATGTTCTGCAGCTAGCAAACTACTTGGAATGTACTTTGTAGAGAAACAGTAAATACAGCATTTTTAGAAAACTCACTAATGAAGGAAGCAAGTATATTAAAAGATCAACTAATGATGGCAGCCCTATTAGTTAAGGCTCTCCAGAGAAACAGAACCAATAGGATAGAGACAAAGGGAGATTTATTTTGAGGAACTGGCTCATGTGATGATAGAGGCTGGCAAGTCCCAAGATCTGTAGGATGAACTGGCAAGCTGGAGACCCAGGAGAGCTGGTAGTTTAGTTCCAGTCCAAGTCTGAAGGTCCAAGAACCAGAGGAGCCAATGCCCAAGTTCAAAATTCTTCCTTCCAGGCAGGAAAAATTCTCTCTTGCACAGGGAAAAGTCAGCCTTTTTGTTCTATTCAGGCCTTCAACTGATTAGATGAGGCCCACTCACATTATGGAGTGCAATTTTCTTTACTCAGTCTACTGATTTAAATGTTAATCTCACCCAAAAAACATCCTCACAGCAACATCCAGTATAATGTTTGACCAAATATCTGGGCACCCTATAGACCAGTCATTAATGTTGGTACATAAAATTATTATATCAGCCAAATAATCCCATGGGTTTGTCTTTTTATTGGCCATTAAATGTCCTTATGTCTCCAAAATATTAATGTCAAAGCCAAAATCCTAACACTCAAAGGGTTTTAGGAAAGTCAGTTTGTCTGACATGTTGCTGCACAACTCTGTTTATGATTTTCTTTTCCTAACTGCTGAGGTGCATTTTACTTCAAAAACATAAAAGCCAGAAAATGATAGTAGAACTAATCATGTTAGATGGCTCATGGGCTCTCCCTACATCCCCATCACCACCACAGATACATTCCCAACAACTAACACAAGTCTGTGTGTTTTTTCTGAAGTTCCAGAGACAACTAAAGTAAGTCACTGTAAAGAAAAAGAAATTTAGACATGGATACTCAATACAATTTTTTGAGGAGTCTAAGGGAAAGAATTTTAAATAAAAGTTAGCTATTGAATATTTACAGGGATTCTCTTAAAGGATGATCCACAGTCTCTATCTTTGTTTCTCTGTAAGTCCTTCCTCATCTTTCCATCCTCAAAGATGCAGATCCGTACCCTTATTTTGAAGAAATGCTCAGTCTTGTCATAGGGTCCATTGCCTTCCCCTATCCATGGCTCACAGTAACACAATTACACATTCTAGTACATTTTCTGAAGAGTATTCCTTCTATAAAAAGGGGGAAAAAACTCCAGCAAAACACTGCACAGTGGAAGAGTTTTTTTTTTTTTTTTTTTGCGGTACGCGGGCCTCTCACTGTTGTGGCCTCTCCCATTGCAGAGCACAGGCTCCGGACGCGCAGGCCCAGCGGCCATGGCTCACGGGCCCAGCCGCTCCATGGCATGTGGGATCTTCCCAGACCAGGGCACGAACCCATGTCCCCTGCATCAGCAGGCGGACTCCCAACCACTGCGTCACCAGGAAAGCCCTAGTGGAAGAGTTTTGACACTCCGAATCTAGTTGATCTCAGTGGCTTTTTTTTTTTAACTTTCTAATATTTTATTCAAAGAGAGTAAATTAAAAATGAGATTACATGTATAAAGGTACTTTCTTACTCTTTGGCATTCAAAGCCTTTCATAATTAAGCCTCGACATACTTTTCCAATTTCATCTCCTGTGTCTCCTTTCAACCCATCATACTCCCAAAACAGAGCATGTTATCCTAAGCATAAAAAGCTTTCTTGGATTGAATATTTAAATAAAATAATACTATATATTTGTTAAAGATAAGAAATCTAGTAGATTCATTGACTTTTCCCCCATTATGCATGTGGAAGAAGTGGAATGTATGAATGAAAAATGTTGCCTGCCATATCTGTAAACAAACGATGTTGCAGCCATTAAGCCACTATGGTCAACCCCAACGTTGAGCCGTGAGTGAACTCAGGATGGAAAAGAACAGGATACTGGCCCTGGATAACTAAGGTGCCTATCAAAGGAATGATTTCAATTCACCCAGACCCTTGCATCCTTCCATACATAGAAAAGCACTAAATTCCTTAACTTGAAATATCTGGTTTTCTTTAATTAACAATAATCTTTTGATGTTCCGACTACCTGGTCTCTGTTGCAAAACTCCTATATATCCTGGCTCTTCCTCTCCCCCTTCAGAGCAGTCCCTCAGAACTATCTGAGAGGCTGCCTCTGGGCTTGAAATCCTCAGAAAATCCACCAAATTAAACATAATTCTCAACTTTTAGGTTGTACATTTTTTCCCAGTCCACAAATGTATCAATGGCCCTTTCTGATTTGATAGAGCAATTGTACAAATACTTTCTTTAGGAACACAGAGGTATCAATTAAAACATTATTTGTATCTTTTTGTTTTAGGTTTCACATGTAAGCAATGTCACATGATATTTGTCTTTGTCTGACTTACTTCACTTAGTATGATAATCTCCAAGTCCATACATGTTGCTGCAAATGGCATTATTTCATTCATTTTAATAGCTGAGTAATGTTCCATTGTATATATGTACAACATCTTCGTTATCCATTCATCTGTCCATGGACATTTAGTTTGCTTCCATGTCTTGGCTATTATTAACAGTGCTGCAATGAACATTGGGGTGCATGTACATTTTCGAACCATGTTTTTCTATGGATATATTCCCAGGAGTGGGATTGCTGGATCATATGGTAGCTCTATTTTTAGTTTTTTAAGGAACCTCCATACTGTTCTCCATAGTGGTTGTATCAATTTACATTCCCACCAACAGTGTAGGAGGGTTCCCTTTTCTCCACACCCTCTCCAGCATTTATTGCTTGTAGACTTTTTGATGATGGCCATTCTGACTGGTGTGAAGTGATATCTCATTGTAGTTTTGATTTGCATTTCTCTAATAATTAGTGATGTTGAGCATCTTTTCATGTTCCTCTTGGCCATTTGTGTGTCTTCTTCAGAGAAATGACTACTTAGGCCTTCTGACCATTTTCTGATTGTGTTGTTTGTTTTTTTGATACTAAGCTGCATGAGCTGTTTGTAAATTAATCCCTATTGGTCACTTCATTTGCAAATATTTTCTCCCATTCTGAGGGTTGTCTTTTCGTTATTCTCATGGTTTCCTTTGTTATGCAAAAAGTTTTGAGTTTAATTAGGTCCTATTTGTTTATTTTTGTTTTTATTTCCATTACTCTAGGAGATGGATTGAAAAAGATATTGCTGTGCTTTATGTCAAAGAGTGTTCTGCTTATGTTTTCCTCTCAGAGTTTTATAGTATCCAGTCTTATCATTTAGGTCTTTAATCCATTTTGAGTTTATTTTTTTGTATGGTGTTAAAGAATGTTCTAATTTCATTCTTTTACATGTAGCTCTACACTTTTCCCAGCACCATTTATTGAAGAGACTGTCTTTTCTCCATTGTACATTCTTGCCTCCTTTGTCATAGACTAATTGGCCATAGGGGTGTGGGTTTATTTCTGGGCTTTCTATCCTGTTCCATTGATCTATATTTCTGTTTTTGTGCCAGTACCATATTGTTTTGATGACTGTAGCTTTGTAGTATAGTCTGGAGTCAGGGAGCCTGCTTCCTTCAGCTCCGTTTTTCTTTGTCAGGATTGCTTTTGTTATTCAAAGTCTTTTGCTTTTTCATACACGTTTAAAAATTTTTTGTTCTTGTTCTGTGAAAAATACCATTGCTAATTAGATAGGAATTGCATTGAATCTGTAGATTGCCTTGGGTAGTATAGTTGTGTTGAAAATATTGATTCTTCCAATCCAAGAACATGGTATATCTTTCCATTTGTGTCATCTTCAATTTCTTTCATCAGCATCTTATAGTTTTCAGAGTTCAAGTCTTTTGCCTCCTTAGGTAAATTTATTTCTATAATGAACTTATTTACAAAACAGAAACAGACCCAGAGACTCAGAGAACGAACCCATTGTTACTGGGAGGAAGGGTGGGAGGAGACATAGATGGGGAGCTTGAGACCGACACATACACACTGCCATATTTAAAATAGATAACCAACAAGGACCCACTGTACAGCAGAGGGAACTCCGCTCATACTCTGTTAATAACCTAAATGGGATAAAAATTTGAAAAATAATAGATATATGTATATGTAAAAAATAAATAAAAACAAAAGATACTTGTTATAACAAAAAAACCCGTTATTATTAGGGAAAGAAATTATCAAGTATGACAACTAATCAGAATTACGGATTTCTCTTTGAAGGATGCTTTTACTTGGCATGGCAACAATTTCTTAAAAAGTAGGCATTCTTACACAATCTTTATTCAAATTACACTTCCAAGGACAAAGTCCTATTCACAGAGAACAGAACAAATTGATTATAGCTATGAGTATTAACACAGGTTTCCATGTTTTGTAGGAAAAATAGAAGTGGTATTCTTGCAAATGTTCTCAATTTAACCTCTTAAATAAGTCTATTCGAACTGGGTATATTGTTGCAGCACAATCTCTCCCCTTTACAACTGCAGAAGAAAGAGGACACCTCCTTTACTTCTTTTTAAAAAACTTTTACTGAAATATAGTTGCTTTACAGTGTTGTGTTAGTTTCTACTGTATAGCAAAGTGAATCAGCTATATGTATACATATATCCCCTCTTTTTTTGATTTCCTTCCCATTTAGGTCACCACAGAGCATTGAGTAGAGTTCCCTGTGCCATACGGCAGGTCCTCATTTGTCATCCACTTTGTACATAGTATCAGTAGTGTATATATGTCAATCCCAATCTCCCAATTCATCCCACCTCCCCTTTCCCCATTGACATCATACGTCCGTTCTCCACGTCTGCGCCTCTATCTCTGCCCTGCAAACAAGATCGTCTATACCATTTTTTTTCAGATTCCACATATATGCATTGATCAGTGGCTTTTAATACATTGGGTTCTTTCATTAGTCAGGTCTCCAAATGTTATGGACTGAATGTTTGTGTTGTGGTTGCCAAGGGGGAGGGCGGGGGGAGAGGGATGGGCTGGGAGTTTGGGGTCGGTAGATGCAAACTATTACATTTAGAATGGATAAATGACAAGGTCTTATTGTATAGCACAGGGAACTATATCAAATCTCCTGCGATAAACCATAATGGAAAAGAATATTTATAAAGAATGTACATATGTGTATAACTGAGTCACTTTGTTGTATAGCAGAAATTAGCACAACATTGTAAATCAACTATATTTCAATTAAAAAAAATCACATGTTGAAATCCTATCTCCCCTAGTGATGATACTAGGTTTGGCCTTTGGGAGGGAATTAAGTAATGAGGGTGGAGTCTTCACGAATGGGATTAGTGCCCGTATAAAAAGACACAAGGGAGCTTGCTTTCTCTCTCTCTACTCTCTGCCATTGTGAGGATGCCATGTACTATGGTGGCACGCTGATCTTAGACTTCCAGCCTCCAGAACTGTGAGGAATATGTTTCTGATAAGCCACCCAAGCTATGGTATTTGTTATCTCAGTCCAAATCGACTAAGACACCAAACATACAATATTTACTGTGTCCCTACTACATGCCAGACCCTATTCATTTTGAAGGGTCCACCACCAATATAAGGTAAAGATATGCCCCTTCACACTTTCAACTATCAGAACACAGTATATATACACACATACATGCAAATACACTTCATCAAAAAACAATACTCTCCCAAATGTAAATTTCTCTGCAAAAGTTTCCCCTGCCCACAGTGCAGATAGCCTTTTTTGTTTTGTTTTGTTTTGCGGTACATGGGCCTCTCACTGTTGTGGCCTCTCCCATTGCAGAGCACAGGCTCCGGACGCGCAGGCCCAGCGGCCATGGCTCACGGGCCCAGCTGCTCCGCGGCATGTGGGATCTTCCCGGACCGGGTTATGAACCCATGTCCCCTGCATCGGCAGGCGGACTCTCAACCACTGCACCACCAGGGAAGACCCGCAGATAACCTTTTACATTTCAATACAGGGCAAGTGGTCTGAGTTCCTCTATATGCACTGTCTTGTTCATACCAAGTCAGGCTATACTTCTGCCTAACAAACTAGCAGATAACAGCATGTATATGCAACATAAACATCTGCCTCACATAACCACTCCTAAGTACAAATGACTTGAAAAAAAAATTGAAGTTTTCATTTTTTTGTTTCTCCTTTTACCATTGTCCAAACTCCCCTCACTTCCACACAACTGGTTTCAGTAGGCAGATGGGGAACAGAAGGGGGTAAAAAGGATGGGCATTCCTTCCATTATACAAATATATACCATGTATATATATGTATATAAATACGCACATATACATATACATGTATTTACATAGTCAAACTTGATGTGTCTTAAAATAAAATGTAACATGTTGTCAGAGGAAAGCTCTTTCCCAAATGAAACTTTGCAAGATGCATTTTTAAAGTAGGATCATACTGCAGTCACTGGGTTCTTGAAAGGTGACCTTCACCCACAACTACATTAGTCAGCAATTAAATTTTCTCAGTATCTTAAAGAGGTGATAATAGCCGCAAATTGTCCTGACATATGCTACCAGCTACTTCTTTAAAACAACAGTTACACAACTTGCTTTCTCTCAATCTGAATTTTTTTTTTAAAAAATGTTCATCTTTAACAGTTGTTTCACATTTTCAAACTCAAGTTTGGAATTGAAAGTTGGGAACTCATGTGCAGGAAGATCCAACAGCCAGTCTCAACTAAGCATATTAAAGCCACTTTTACGGATACATAATTGCACCTTTTCTCAATCTCATTATTTTTTAGAGAACTTGAAATGTTATCCTATTTGATCATGTTTATATCATTTCTCATTGCAATTTCACACTCCATCTGAAATAACACATTTTTTCATAGAATGTTCACATCTCTCATTCCTCAAAAGCCTCACAACAACTGTGAATATGGTAGGTGGGATGGGTAATATTAACCACAGTTCAGAGTAGGCGAAATGGAAGCTTAAAGAAATTAGAGTGTGAATATTCTCAACTCTGTCTTGAGTCCCCATTCTTCCATTACCCAAAAGATCTCTTGTACTATATAATCATAGATTCAACCCAACTTTATGTGATAGCCTCATAAAATTCTAACTTTAATTCCTCCTGTTTATCTGAGTGCCAAGCTTGTGATTCCAAATGTCTCTTGTCCATTTCTTGTTGTATATCTGACCATAATTCAAACTGAACTGAACATCTCCTATGACCTTTTTCTCCTTCACTAATTCCTACTGCTAGCACCTCCATATCCTGCTCTGCCTTAAAAACCTTCAGATTTTTAGGGATTCCCCCATCCCTTTCCACAAATAAAATTAGTGTGATGTCATCCAACTCCTCCCCTCAGAAATCTTCAGTAGCTCCCCATTTTCTACCGCAATTAGTTAAAACTTCTCCCAGGTCCTTAGCATCCTTGAATAACAGGTTGAAATCATCTTCTCTACCAACTTCATTTTCAGTTGCTACCCATCCCTTGTCCTGGTTCTCATCAAATTTGCATACTTGACTGCCTTGTAAAGATACTAGAATCATTCTTGAATGTCTACCTTTTATGTTTTTCTTTTCACCTGAAATACTTTCCACCAATGACTCAGTCATCACTATTCTTTCCTTGTATGGCTACTAAAATTAATGTCTATACCAAAAATTCAGCTATTCAAAATTTTGGTATGATTTATTACTTGCTTTCTGAAATTTTTCTCATCTTTGAAATTCTTAAAGAAAATATGAAAATAGATAAGTTGAATTTTATATACCTTCCCAAGTACCCTAGCTCAGAGATTAGACACACTCAAGCAATGTGGGTGGCAAGGGTAGTTCTGAACTAGAAATCTGCAAGCTTAGCTTACTAGCTTGTAGTGTGATTTTGGATAACTCATTTAACCTCCTGGATTGCAAGATCTCTATCTACAAATATAGGAATAGTAAAATCGGGGGGAAAATCCCTCAAAACTCATTTCCTGCCCATCTTCATGATTCACCCACTGAATTATTCCCATCAGCATATAAATAGCGATATCACCATCATCCAGACCCCTCACTGCCTTCCACCAACCGCTCCATTTTTCTGATGCCCTTTATGGCAAAGCTGCTCAAAAATGTTATTCCATTCTTTTTTTTCACTTTCATTTTTTCCTCAACCCATTCTAATCAGATACTTTGCTTTTTGCACACTAGTAAACAATGTGTGTTAAGGTAACAAATTATCTCCATTCTGCCAATCCAGCCATCAATTCTTAGTTCTCATTTGACTGAATCTATTAGCAGCATTTAAAATTATAGATCACTCTATCCTTCTTTTTTGTTTGTTTGGGGTTTTTTTCTTCCAGTTTTACTGAGCTATAACTGACATACAGCACTGTATAAGTTTCAGGTATACAGCATAATGATTTGACTTACATACATCATGAAATGGGTACCGCAATAAGCTTAGTGAACATCCGTCATCTCCTATAGATACAAAACAAAAGAAGTAAAAAAAAAATTTCCTTGTGATGAGAACTCAGTATTTACTCTCAACAATTTTCATACATAACATACAGCAATGTTGATTTTATTTATCATGTTGCACATTACATCCCTAGTACTTATTTACCTTATAACGGAAAGTTTGTATCTTTTGACCACTTTTATACAATTCCCCCTCCCCGGCCCCTCGCCTCTTGTAACCACAAACCTGATCTCTTTTTCTATTATGCATTTTGTTTGTGTACTTGTTTTTGAAGTATAATTGACCTACAACATTATATTAGTTCCTGTTACACAACATAGTGACTCGATATTTTTGTACATTTCAAAATGATCACCGTGATAAGTCTAGTTACCATGTCACCATGCAAAGATATCACATAATTATTGACTATATTCCCCACACTGTACATTTCACACCAGTGACTCGTTTATTTTGCAGCTACAAGTTTGTACCACAATCTCCCTCACCTATATCTCTCCTGAGAGAGAAAAGTCCTTCTTGAAATACATGCTTAGCCTGCCTTCTAGAATACCACACTCCTCTGAGTCTTTCTCTTACCTCACCTTCTCCTACCTCTTACCTACCAAGGCTCTATCCTCGGCCCATTTCTCTTTTCAACATACATTAATTCACTAGACACACATTTAACTTTAATATCATCTACACATATACGCTCAAACCTATATCCATTTGTAACATTTCATTTACACTCCAGATTCATATACACTGCTTATTTAACATCACCACTTGGATGTCTAATAGGCATCTCACTTTTAACATGTCCAAGATAAAACCCTTTAACAAAACTTGCTCTCTTTAAAATCTCCAAATTTTCTCTTCCCTTACACTTCCCCATCTCAGTAAGTGGCAATACCTCTCCTTCCATCAACAAGGTCAAAAGCATTGGAGACTTTCTTGACTTCTCTCTTTTCCCCAACCTACACATCTTACCTATTAGCAAATCCTATTCATTAAACTTCTGACACTTATCCTGATTTCATTCTCTTCTCACCACCTCCATCATCACAACCCTAGTAGAAGCAAGGATGTTACTGGCCTAAAATTGTCATTGTACAAAATTTTTAAAGGTACCCATTTGGGGCAGTAATATCATTGGATGAGAAAATGGGGCATCTGTGAGATTTAGAAAAAATATGCCCCTCCTGTGATCACATGGCTTGGCAACAGATGAACTTTGCAATGATTGGAAAAGGCTCTCCTTCCTCTAGGTGAAAACAACCCTTGCCAGGGCGCAAGGCTTGGAGAGGAGAGCTCTAGCTGTATTTCAGCCCCTACTTGATCCTCATCCTGCAAAACTGTGCTTATCAGCCCTGAGTCCAAGCCACCACCACATCTCACCTAGAAAACTGTGATCACTTCCTGTTCACCTCCTCGCTTCAGTAGGTGTCCCACCACATCCAGTTCTCCATAAAACTTCCCAAGTGGCATTTCTGAATTATAAAGCTCACAAGGACTCTCTCCTTGACCAAACTTGAGTCAGCTCCTCCCACCCCTCTTCTCCACTAGGCCCCAAACTTAGGCTCTGTCCTTGGCCTGCTAAGTCCAGTTTTAGCAAGAAACCTGCTGGATCAGTTTAGTGAGACTCTCCCACCCTCAATATCTAATCAAATTCCTCACCCCCCACCTTTGGTTCTGATGACCCTTGATATCTTACCGCTCTGGCCAGCCTTCAGCAAGAATCCTGTCAAAGCAGTTTGGCCAGAACACCCTTTACCCGTGATGTTTCCTCTTAGGAATTTTCTACCTACTGACCCCCATGCCCAGCTCCTTGGCTACACATCCATACTTGTCCATACTGTATCGGGAGTGGAGCCCCATCTCTCTCCCCGACTGCAAAATCCCCCTTGCAGAAGTCTCCTCTTGAATAAAGCCTTTCTTATCATCTTTAACCATTGTCAAGAAGAATTTTTCTTGAACAAAGTAGATCTCAGCACACCCTGACTCAAAGGTCGCCAATGACTTCCCAATCACACTCAGAATAAAATGCAAACTGCTTACCATGGCCAACAAGGCCTTGCATGATATCACTCTTCCTCTTTCTTTGCTTCATCTCTCTACATTTTCTGCCATATTCACTCCTGTCTAGCCACGCGGCTTTCTTGCCGTCTCTCCAGCCCACCAAGCTTTTTCTGCCCTAGGTCTTTATAGCTGTTGCTTCTTCTACCTATAATCACCTCCTCTAAGACCTTTGCAAATATTGCTATCTCAATTTATCCCAGTTCTCTTTAAAAAGTTCCTTCCTGAGTGTCTTTTATCTAAAATAGCACACACACACAAACTTTCACTCTCTATCCCCCAGCCCACTTACTTGTTTTCATAGAATTTATTACAATATGATATGTTTTATACTCATTCATTTTTTTATTATTTGTTTTTCCTGCTAAGTTGTGTAGTTGCTAATGGAGAAAGTATCTATCCTATCACTATATCCTCCAATGTCTAGAACACAGACTGGCACTAGTGGATACTCAATACTTGTTGAATGAACGAATGATAATTACCGTGCTTATAAACCACCTTTACAACTGTTTATTGACATTGTTTTATTTAAATTGAATGTCTTTGTTATTTAAATGGCTATATTTTAAATGAAATTTTTTTTCATTTAAATTAGAAAATGAAAATAACTAATTAGCAGTAGCATTTGACACATAGAAGGTAATCAGAAAATGGATATATTGAAAACAAAATAGTATTTATGGCATTTCAGTTAGCTATTATTCTAGTCAAAGACTCTGAATGTGGACCTTCCTCTGTTAAAAAAGATTACAAGGTATTGGAGAAGTGATAAGAACTCACCAGCACCAAACTGAGAGTTTCTCCTCCTGAGTAAATCAAAACAATCAAGGGAAAACTAAAAAATTGAAAACCTTTTTTACTTATGAGATTCAAAGTAATTCAATGCTATGCCATTATACTACTTGAAATCATCACACATGTCATCAGTAGGCGACTTTTCACTAACTGGGATGCCCTGCACTAGGTGGTTAAGCCCCTCACACCTCTCACTCTGTGAGGAATAAAAGCAGCTTGCCCAGGGTCACACAACTGTTCAGGGTGTACTAATACTTGGAACCAGATTTTCTGATCCTATCTCATGGCTCTGTCCACTAAATTAATCATCTCCCCCATTTGACATCAAAACTCTAGTTGCCATCTTTCTATACACCTGTAACCTGGCTTTGGCCTTCCCTAAAGTGATCAAATATCCCCAGGTCTCTGGTCATGAATTGCACTCAAAGCTTACCCACGGGTTAAATCAAGGTCTAGGAGAATAACAAATTTTACAATCCTTAATGCAAAGTCAATTACACCACTCTTTTTTTAACAGCTTACATCATCTGCATATGTGAAATGAAGTTGATGTGCAGTCAAAATGACAGAAACAGATGCTTCTGCCATCACTTAATATGAAACATAATTTTCCATGCTGGTGAACAGAAGGTTCTCCGCTGCAGAGGCTATAGGTACAAAGGGTCTTACATTTTAGAATCCATTGAGTATAAAATGTCTCCAAACTTCTCCCCAAACACGTTTCGTTTTGTTCATTGAATGCTATACATTCTTATATTGGTTTAGGTTATAAACCCCACTGCTTAATGGTTGTCCACTGGTTGACAGTCTCACTCCTGCTTCTAAGATAGAAATATCTAGATTGAAAACCTGAGCTTCTGATCACCCTAAGCTTGATAAACACTCATTCATTACAAATGGTTGTCATAGCAATAAGCAGAGTATTACAAAACCAAGATAGAATAATACATTCACATAAAATTTAGATAACTTAAAGTATCCAATCAACGATCTTTAAAGTAAAATTCTACATCTGCTATAGTATAATGGTGATTTAAATGCCCATATTCAGCAGGTTTTTCAGCCTTAATTTATTCATTGCTCAACAGTCATTTGTTGTTAGGGAGCAACATAATATGGTGAATAGGATAAGAAATTTGGTAATATATACCGCTGGGTTCGTATCCTGCTTCTCCCACTTACTAGTTCTATGGCCTGGGATTAGACACCTGTCTCTCCTGAGACTCTGTTTCCTCTTCTACTTTAGAAATGATTATGCCTTTCAAGACTGTTGTAGAATTAAATTAAGTAACATGTGAGTCCAGTGTTTGACAGCTACTAGGCAACTAACAATCAACGCTTCTTCCTTCCCTCGAGGCAGCCTTTCCTGCTATGTGCTGTTATATGTATAAACACAAAGATAAGGGGTAGAGTTGTTGACTCAAGAGTTCACAGTATAAAAAAATTCAAATTCTTTTCTACCTTAGTGCCACACATAGGATTTCTCAGTCTAGGAAGCTGGACACAATTCTACTCTCCTCTGATATCTTGTTCCCTTGTCATATTCAGATCTTAATCTAACTGTCATCTCTGAAGAAGAGTCTATCCTGACTAGCCCCTAACACATACAATGAGTCTTAATTCCAACATCCCATTTCTTTCTTTCATGGTTTTTATTACTATTTATATAATCATTATGTGTGTGTGTGTGTGTGTGTGTGTGTATTTTCCTCCACTGCTCAATGTAAGAGGGCTGGGAACACATTTTTCTTATTACTAATACCCCTAGATCCTTGTCTAATGCCTGGCACTTAGTAAGCACTCAAAAATATTTGTCCAATAAGTGAATAAAGTGTTGAGCAATAAAAACACATCTCTTTCACTTATGAAAATATTCTAAAGTAAAAACAAATATTAAACAAATTAAAATATAATTGTCCAGTTATAATTGAGATAAGAATACAAAATAGGAAAAAGATGCTAAGGATATTCATTTTTGAATGAAGACGTATCTATAATATAATTTGATGAGCACTATAATCAAGGAACATTCAAAGTGCTTCACAAACAAAGATGATGGAAAGATTTGTTCTAACTAAACAGAGAGGGTAAACCTGAGGTTTCATGGAGTAGCTGACATTCTGACCTAAGCCTTGAAGAATAAATATAATATGGTGAAAAGTGGAAAGGGTAAGAGAGTATTCCATGATAGAGGTCTCACAGTAAACAAACTAACTCACAACTTCCAACAATATTTGTCAAAAGGTAGAAAGGAATGTTAAATGGGGTAAAAAGAGGAGCATAGATCAAAAGTAACTTAATAGGGACACCTTCAGGTTCAGCTGTGACATGTAAAGAGTTCGGCAATCATCATTCCCAACCTTACAAAAAAAAAAAAATGGACATATGGACAAACTGAAAATAAATGACTTTTCTTGGACTATTCAAAGAACTGAGTTTGCAGAGTAAACCACCAGCCTGAAATCTCAAGAGATAAACTAATCTGGAGAGACAAACCCAACGATCGGCTCTGGGCTATAAATTTAAATCATGTATGATTTCCTAGGGCTGCTGTAACAAATTACCACAAACTTGGTCATTTAAAACAGAAATTTATTCTCTTACAGTTCTGGAGGCTAAATGTCTAAAATCAAGGTGTGGATAGGGCTATCCTCGCTTTGAAAGCTCCAGGGAAGAATCTTTTCTTGCTCCATCCTTCTTTCTGGTGGTTGACAGCAAATCCTGACATTCCTTTGCTTGCAGCTGCATCATTCCAATTTCTCCCTCTGTGTTAACATGGCTGCTTTTTCTCTGCATGTGTCTGTGTCGTCCCTCTATGTGTTGCCTCTCTATGCAATATAGATAACCTGAGATTTTTTTCCAAATCATCAAGTTCTGGTTCCTTTTACTTAGCAATTCCTGTCTCAATTTATCTCTATTCTCTCACATTTTACTGTAATCAGAAATCTCCCTCTCCTTTCTCTTATAAGGACACCAGTTATCGGATTTAAGGCCCATCCTAATCGAGTATAACCTCAGCTGAACTTGATTACATCTGCAAAGACCCTATTTCCAAATAAGATCACTTTCACAGGTACTGGGGTTAGGACTTAAACCTATCTTTTTGGAGGGAAACAATTCAACCCACCACAGATTACCCTCTGGCCCCCAAAATTCATCTTTCCCATGTGGAAAATACATTTAACCCATCCTAACATCCCTGGAAGTCTTAATCCATTTCAGCCTTACAACTAAGTCCAAAATCTCATCTAAATATCATCAACTCAAAAAGTCTCAAATCTCATCTAAATCATCTAAATTAGGTAGGGTTGAGACTCTGTGTATAATCCCTCCTGGGGCAAAATTCCTCTCCATCTGTGGCCACGTGAAACTAAATATAAGTTACCTGCTTCCAAAATACAATAGTGGGACAGGCATAAGGTAGGCATTCCTATTCCAAAATAGAGAAGTTAGAAAGAATAAAATGTCATTGGTCCCAAGTCTAAAACCCAGCAGGGCAAATTCCATCAAGTTCCAAGGCCTGAAAACAATCTTCTGTGGCTCTATGCTTTGTCCCCTCTGCTCACTGCCCATTGCAAGGCCCCCTCCTCTGCTGCCCTTGCACTGGTATCTCTTCCCTCTCAGCTGATAGCTCTGTCATTTGAGTCATTCCTTCCTTTTCTTGACGGACAGCACATGGTCGCAAATGAATAGCTTGATTGGCTCATTCCCTGCCTATAGAATCCCAGAAGCCTGGTAGTCCTCCTTCGTTTTATCCCATCTTTGTCCCTTCAATCCAAACTGGCAGTGTTGTAGGTGGCATAACATTCTCAAAACCTTTGTGGGTCTTCTGAGTATTTCAAGAAGATCCACATCATAGACATGAGAATCCTCCACAGGTTCTGCCTAGATAACTAAACCTCTATTCCTGGCTTCAGCTGAGATGGTTGCAATCAACCACTATGTGATCCATGAATCACATGCCTAATCTCACCAGCAGAAGGTTGCCCAGCTATACCCTTGGCACTCTCTCTAGAACATGTTTTAGCATCTCTTGCAATATAAATAAGCTGATATTTCTCTAAATCATCAAGTTCTGGTTTCTTTTAACTTAACAATTCCCTCCTCAACTTATCTTTTTCCTCTCACATATTACTATAATCAGCAAGGTGAACAGGCCATGCCTTCAATACTTTGTGTAGAAATCTCCTCAGCTAAAATATCCTAGTTCATTGCTTACAAGTTCTATTTTCCACCTAATAGTAGAACACAATTCAGCCAAGTTTCCTACGATTTTATAACAAATATTACTTTTCCTCCAGTCTCTGATAAAATTTTCCTTATTTCCAAATGAGAACTCAGTAGAAACACCATTAACATCCATATTTCCATTAATAGTTTCTTCAAGGCAAGCTAGGATTTTCCTACCAGGTGCTTAAAAATTCTTCCACCCTCTCACATTACCCAATCCAAAGCCGCCTCCGTATTTTTAGAAATTTGTTACAGAAGCAACCCACTTGCTAGTACTAGATTCCTAGGGATGCTATAAAAAAAATTATCACAAACTGGTGGCATAAAACAAAAGAAACTTATTCTGCCACATTTCTGGAGGCTAGAAATCTAAGGTGCCAATTCAAGGTATCAGCTGCACCATATTTCATCAGAAATTCTGGGTAAGATTTTTTCTCCTTCTCTTCCAACCTTCTAGTGGTTGATGACAATGCTTGGCTTTTTTTTCTTTCTTTTTTCTTTTCTTTTTTTTTTTTTTTTTTTTTTTGGCTTGTAGCGACATCACTAAATTTGATTCAGCTTTCCAGCTGTCTTCCTTCTGGGTGTATCTGTGTGTCAGATCCTCCCCTCCTTTCTTCTAAAATGACAGCAGCCAAAAATATTTGAAGAGATTATAGTGGAAAACTTCCCTAATATGGGAAAGGAAATAGTTAATCAAGACCAGGAAACACAGAGAGCATCATACAGGATAAATCCAAGGAGAAACACACCAAGACACATATCAATCAAACTATCAAAAATTAAATACAAAGAAAAAATACAAAAAGCAGTAAGGGAAAACCAACAAATAACATACAAGAGAATCCCCATAAGGTTAACAGCTGATCTTTCAGCAGAAACCCTGCAAGCCAGAAGGGAGTGGCAGGACATATTTAAAGTGATGAAAGGGAAAAACCTACAACCAAGATTACTCTACCCAGCAAGGATCTCATTCACGTTCGACAGAGAAATTAAAACCTTTACAGACGAGCAAAAGCTAAGAGAATTCAGCACCACCAAAGCAGCTTTACAACAAATGCTAAAGGAATTTCTCTAGACAGAAAACACAAGGGAAGGAAAAGACCTACAATAAGAAACCCAAAACTATTAAGAAAACAGTAAGGGGAACATGCATATCAATAATTACCTTAAATGTAAATGGATTAAATGCTCCAACCAAAAGACATACACTGGCTGAATGGATACAAAAACAACACCCGTACATATGCTGTCTACAAGAGACCAACTTCAGCCTAGGGACACATACAGACTGAAAGTGAGGGGATGGAAAAAGATATTCCATGCAAATGGAAATCAAAAGAAAGCTAGAGTAGCAATTCTCACATCAAAAACAACAGACTTTAAAATAGAGACTATTAGAAGAGACAAAGAAGGACACTACATAATGATTAAGGGATCAAACCAAGAAAATGATATAAAAACTGTAAACATTTATTCACCCAACATAGGAGCACCTCAATACATAAGGCAAATTCTAACAGCCATAAAAGGGGAAATCGACGGTAACACATTCATACTAGGGGACTTTAACATCCCACTTTCCCCAATGGACAGATCATCCAAAATGAAAATAAACAAGGAAACACAAGCTTTAAATGATACATTAAACAAGATGGACTTAATTGATATTTAGAGGACATTCCATCCAAAAACAATAGAATACACATTTTTCTCAAGTGCTCATGGAACATTCTCCAGGATAGATCATATCTTGGGTCACAAATCAAGCTGTGGTAAATTTAAGAAAATGGAAATCATATCAAGTATCTTTTCCGAAAACAATGCTATAATACTGAATATCAATTACAGGGAAAAATCTGTAAAAAATACAAACACATGGAGGCTAAACAATACACTACTTAATAACCAAGAGATCACTGAAGAAATCAAAGATGAAATCAAAAAATACCTAGAAACAAATGACAATGAAAACATGACGACCCAAAATCTATGGGATGCAGCAAAAGCAGTTATAAGAGGGAAGTTTATAGCAATACAATCCTACATCAAGAAACAAGAAACCTCTCAAATAAACAACCTAAACTTACACTTAAAGAAAAGAGACAGAAGAACAAAAAAAAACCCCAAAGTTAGCAGAAGGAAAGAAATCATAAAGATCAGATCAGAAATAAATGAAAAAGAAATGAAGGAAATGATAGCAAAGATCAATAAAACTAAAAGCTGGTTCTTTGAGAAGATAAACAAAATTGATAAACCATTAGCCAGACTCATAAAGAAGAAAACGGAGAACTCTCAACTCAATAGAATTAGAAATGAAAAAGGAAAAGTAACAACTGACACTGCAGAAATACAAAGGATCATGAGAGATTACTACAAGCAACTATATGCCAATAAAATGGACAACCTGGAAGAAATGGACAAATTCTCAGAAAAGCACAAACTTCTCAGACTAACCAGGAAGAAATAGAAAATATAAACAGAACAATCATAAGCACTGAAATTGAGACTATAATTAAAAATCTTCCAACAAACAAAAGTCCAGACCAGATGGCTTCACAGGCGAATTCTATCACACATTTAGAGAAGAGCTAACACCTATCCTTCTTCAACTCTTCCAAAATATAGCAGAGGGAGGAACACTCCAAAACTCATCCTACAAGGTCACCATAACCCTGATACCAAAACAAGACAAAGATGTCACAAAGAAAGAAAACTATAGGTCAATATCACTGATGAACAGAGATGCAAAAATCCTCAACAAAATACTAGCAAACAGAATCCAACAGCATATTAAAAGGATCATACACAATGATCAAGTGGGGTTTATTCCAGGAATGCGAGGATTCTTAAATATAATCAAATCAATCAATGTGATACACCATATTAACAAACTGAAGGGTAAAAACCATATGATCATCTCAATAGATGCAGAGAAAGCTTTTGACAAAATTCAACACCCATTTATGATAAGAACCCAGCATAAAGTAGGCATAGAGGGAACTTTCCTCAACATAATAAAGGCCATAGATGACAAACCCACAGCCAACATCGTCCTCAATGGTGAAACACTGAAACCATTTCCACTAAGATCAGGAACAAGACAAGGATGCCCACTCTCACCACTATTATTCAACATAGTTTTGGAAGTTTTAGCCACCGCAATCAGAGAAGAAAAAGGAATAAAAGGAATGCAAATCAGAAAAGAAGAAGTAAAGCTGTCACTATTTGCAGATGACATGATACTATACATAGAGAATCCTAAAGATGCTACCAGAAAACTATTAGAGATAATCAATGAATTTGATAAAGTTGCAGGATACAAAATTAATGCACAGAAATCTCTTGCATTCCTATACACTAATGATGAAAAATCTGAAAGAGAAATTGAGGAAACACTCCCTTTTACCACTTCAACAAAAAGAATAAAATACCTAGGAATAAACCTACCTAAGGAGACTAAAGACCTGCATGCAGAAAACTATAAGACACTGATTAAAGAAATTAAAGATGATACAAACAGATAGAGAGATATACCATGTTCTTGGATTGGAAGAATCATCATTGTGAAAATGACTATGCTACCCAAAGCAATCTACAGATTCAATGCAGTCCCTATCAAACTACCAATGGCATTTTTCACAGAACTAGAACATACATTTTCACAATTTGTATGGAAACACAAAAGACCCTGAATAGCCAAAGCAATCTTGCGAAAGAAAAATGGAGCTGGAGGAATCAGCCTCCTGGACTTCAGACTATACTACAAAGCTACAGTTTTCAAGACAGTATGGTAGTGACACAAAAACAGAAATATAGATCAATGGAACAGGATAGAAAGCCCAGAGATAAACCCATGCACATGTGGTTACCTTATTTTTGATAAAGGAGGCAAGAATATACAATGGAGAAAAGATCTCTTCAATAAATGGTGCTGGGAAAACTGGACAGCTACATGTAAAAGAATGAAATTAGAACACTACTTAACACCATACACAAAAATAAACTCAAAATGGATTAAAGACCTAAATGTAAGGCCAGACACTATCAAACTGTTAGAGGAAAACATAGGCAGAACGCTCTATGATATATATCACAGCAAGATCCTTTTTGACCCACCTCCTAGAGAAATGGAAATAAAAACAAAAATAAACAAATGGGACCTAATGAAACTTAAAAGCTTTTGCACAGCAAAGGAAACCATAAACAAGAGGAAAAGACAGCCCTCAGAATGGGAGAAAATATTTTCAAATGAAGTAACTGACAAAGGATTAATCTCCAAAATTTATAATTATAACTTATAATTTAAAGCTAACAACCCTATCCAAAAATGGGCAGAAGACCTAAGTAGACATTTCTCCAAAGAACATGTACAGATTGCCAACAAACACATGAAAGAATGCTCAAGATCACTAATCAATAGAGAAATGCAAATCAAAACTACAATGAGATATCACCTCACACCAGTCAGAATGGCGATTATTAAAAAATCTACAAACAATAAATGTTGGAAAACGTGTGGAGAAAAGGGAACCCTCTTGCACGGTTGGTGGGAATGTAAATTGATATAGCCACTATGGAGAACAGTATGGAAGTTCCTTAAAAAACTAAACATAGAACTACCACACAACCAGCAATCCCACTACTGGGCATACACCCTGAGGAAACCATAATTCAAAAAGAGTCATGTACCACAATGTTCATTGCAGCTCTATTTACAATAGCCAGGACATGGAAGCAACCTAAGTATCCATCGACAGTTGAATGGATAAGGAAGATGTGGCACATATATACAATGGAATATTACTCAGCCATAAAAAGAAACAAAATTGAGTTGTTTGTAGTGAGGTCGATGGACCTAGAGTCTGTCGTACAGAGTGAACTAAGTCAGAAAGTGAAAAACAAATATCGTATGCTAACACATATACATGGAATCTAAAAAAAATGGTTCTGAAGAACCTAGGGGCAGGACAGGAATAAAGACGCAGACATAGAGAATGGAGTTGAGGTCACGGGGAGGGTGAATGGTAAGTGGGGTGAAGTGAGAGAGTGGCATGGACTTATATACACGACCAAATGTAAAACAGATAGCTAGTGGGAAGCAGCCGCATAGCACAGGGAGATCAGCTCAGTGCTTTGTGACGCCCTAGTGGGGTGGGATAGGAAGGGTAGGAGGGAGATGCAAGAGGGAGGAGATATGGGGATATATGTATATATATAGCTGATTCACTTTGTTATACAGCAGAAACTAACACACCATTGTAAAGCAATTATACTCCAGTAAAGATGTTTAAAAAATTAATTAATTAATTTAAAAAAAGAGGCAGCAGCCATTGGATTTATAGCCTACTCTAATCCAGCATGATCTCATCCTAACTTGATTATATCTGTGAAGACCCTATTTCCAAACGTGGTCCCATTCACAACTACAGTTGTTAGCAAGAATTTAGGTGAGCTAGAGAGAGCTGAGTTGCCAAGTCTGGAGTAGTGAAATAAAACAACAAGCCAGATGAAAGTAACAGTCAAGTTTTTAATCACTTACTGCCCCACAGTATAAGCAAGAGCCTAAACTAGAGAAAGCAATGACTTCCCCTCTGTTCTGTTTTCCCCATGGAATGGTTCTTAAGGAGAACCAAATGGATCAGCACAGACATAGGGAGTTTTCTCGCTGCTGAGAGAGCCCCCAACCAAAATGCCTGCAGTTTTTTGGACCTGGGGGCCAGAGGACGAGTGAGGGGAAAGGCTAGTAATGGAAAAGTACTCAGTACTGTCAGAGTAGGGAAAAAGTGTCTTCAAGGTACCCTCCCATGAGTAAGGAGGTTTTGGCAGGTGTTCCTGAGGAAGCCCCAATACAAAGGCTTTTGAATGCAGGCTCCTAGGCTAGGAATGCAGATATCTGTAAAAGGATGGTCCTTGACTGCAGCTTCCTAAAGAGACTTCAGTTCATTGACTGTGCACCCCCAACTCTGGTGTGGGGAGGTCAGATTTTCCTTGTGAGGCATGGCAGTTAAATCCTTTGTAATTGTCTGTGTTTGGGCCTGAAAAAATCACATGGAGGTTTTTGACTGGGAGATGGATTTCTCAAGGACTTGAGCATATCTTTTTGGAGGGGGCACAGTTCAATCCACTACTAATGGTAATTTGGACATTGCTGGAGAGTGAGTGGCCTAGTATGAGAGAAAGAAACTCCTGAGGCTGCTGTCGTAAGGCTTCACCTCAGAAATCCCACCAGATGTTCACAGCAAAGATCTAAGAAAGATCCTCTCTTGGCTCTTGCAGGAAAGAGGAGTATTAATCAAAATGAAATACACCCCAAGTCTTCTTCATAACAAAGGCCTTCTCTCCAAAGAAAATTACTTTTCCAGACTCTTATCCTAGTTGGGGAAAGGGTGTTCCTCCCACTCCAGCTCCCTTTAACCTTACTGTTTCACCTAAGGGAAAAAAATTATAGTCAACAGGGCTCAAGGTTTCAAGGAGATAAACTGGGAATGCTGTAGCCAAGGAAAAAGATAAGGGACAGTGAAGATAAAATGTTTACTACTGGAAAAACAAGTGTGAAGGTCATGGGCCCAAGACAGGGAGTCACCAGAGGCTGAAATTTAATTAGAAGATTACAGAATGCTCCCCCTCCCCATACCTTACCACACCACCAAAGAGACTCCTGAATAATAACCTTGGATTACAACTGAAAGAGCTATAAGACAGACTCTCTCTGTGAAGGGATACTCAGGAAAGTTCAAAGTCAAGAGAGAAAACAAAAGCAAGACCCAGAGGAATTTGAAATCTCTTACACCTATAACTATAGCAATCATTAAATGTAGCCCAAGTCCTAGGCAGGTTACTATAAATCCTCTCACCAAAGGCCCATTTACCTTCGGTTCTATTGCCTGATACCATAGCTATCACAAAATATTACAAGCATGCCTAAAGCTAGAAAAAAGAGTGAAGAGACAAAGCAATCATCTAAGCCAGACTCAAGTATGACACAGCAGGTGGAATTATCAGACAGAGAATTTATAATAACTATGATTAATACATTAACAGCTTAATGGAAAAATAGAGTACATGTAAGAAAAGATGCATAATGTAAGCAGAGAGATGAAAACTCTAAGGAAGAATCAAAAGGAAATGCTAGAAAACAAAAACACAATAGTGGAAATGAAGAATACTTTTTTTTTTTTTTTTTTTTTTGTGGTACGCAGGCCTCTCACCCCTGTGGCCTCTCCCGTTGCGGAGCACAGGCTCCGGAGGCGCAGGCCCAGTGGCCATGGCTCACAGGCCCAGCCGCTCTGCGGCATGTGGGATCCTCCTGGACCGGGTCACGAACCCGTGTCCCCTGCATCGGCAGGCGGACTCTCAACCACTGCGCCACCAGGGAAGCCCATGAAGAATGCTTTTTTTTTTTTTTTTTTGCGGTAGGTGGGCCTCTCACTGTTGTGGCCTCTCCCCTTGCGGAGCACAGGCTCCGGACGCGCAGGCTCAGCAGCCATGGCTCACGGGCCCAGCCGCTCCGCGGCATGTGGGATCCTCCCAGACCGGGGCACGAACCCGCGTCCCCTGCATCGGCAGGCGGACTCTCAACCACTGCGCCACCAGGGAAGCCCAAGAATGCTTTTAATGGGCACATCAAAAGACTCATCATAGCCAAGAAAAGAATTAGTGACCTTGAATATAGGTTGATATATAGTGCAAAGAGAGAAAAAAGAAGAAAAAACAATAGAACATACAAGAACTGAGGGACAATTACAAAAGGTGTATCATACACATAACTGGAATACCAGAAGGAGAAGAAAGACAACAGAGAAGAAGATATTTTTGAAATAATAATAACCAAGAATTTTCTAAAATTAATGACAGATACCAAACCACATATCCAGGAGGCTCAGAGAATAGGAAGCAGGATCAATACCAAAATAAAAACAAAACAAAACAAATAATCCAAAAAACAAAAACAAAAGTGACCAAAACATATAAAATCCACGGTTAGGTATTTCATATTCAAGCTACAGAAAAGCAGAGACAGAGAGAAATATCTTAAAAGAAGCCACAGGAGAAAAAATATCTCACCTCTAGAGGTAACAAGAATAGGAATGACAGCAGACGTCTCAACAGAAACCATACAAGCAAGAAGAGAGTGAAAAGAAATATTTAAAGTGTTGGGGAAAAAGACACGTAAAGGACTTGTATCCACAATATACAAGGAATTATTAAAATCACCAATAAGAAAAGAAACAACCCCAATTTTTAAAAAGCAGATGATCTGAATGTACATCTCACCAAAGAAGATATGTAAGTACATAAGCATATGAAAAAATGCTCAACATCATTTGTCATTAGGAAAACACAAATTAAAACAATGAGGTACCACTACACACCCATTGGAATGGCCAAAATGCAAAAATCTGACAAAACCAGTTACAGCCAATAGGAACTCTCATTCATTGCTGATGAGAATGCAAAACAGTTGGCCACTTTGTAAGACAGCTTACAAATTTCTCATAAAGTTACACATAGCCAAACAATACAATCCAGCAATCACATTTCTAGGTATTTAAGCTACTGACTTGAAAACTTATGTCTGCACACCAAAACCAGCACATAAATGTATATAGCAACTTCGTTCATTAACTGCCAATCTGGAAGCAATCAAAATGTCCTTCACAGGTGAATGAATCAGCAAACTGTACTTGTTATCTCACCCATACAATTTGAGCAATAATAAGGAATGAACTACCAAGACATAAAAAGATATGGATAGATCTTAAATGCATATTTCTAAGTGAAAGAAGCCAGTATGCATACGGTATGATTCCAACTATGTGACATTCTAGAAAAGTCTAAACTGTAGAGACAGTAGAAAAAGGTGTGAACCTTAATGTATGCAAACTTTAAAAAATCATTTAGGAGGTCAGGGATCACAGGATGGAATACAGTATGTAACAAAAGAATCCAAAAATATTGCAAATATATGAAACAACTTCACTGAAGAGGATTGGGGAGAAGATGCTGACTTAAGTAGCTTTAGAAGTGAGTGGAACTTGTAATGCTAACAGCAAAGGGAACTGTACGTAAGCACGCTACTCCAGTTGATAAAAGTATCGAAAGCTTCCTACATGGGTATGAGCTAACAATTCTGAAATTATACTGTAATTGAAAAATTAAGTAAACAGATCATGGATGGTAGGAGCCAGGTTTCTCACTGTTGGAATAGGAAGTTAAAGATAATCAAGGGGAGAAGACTAGAATAATCCACATGGTAATGGCTCAGAGTCGGAAATATCATATGAACTCATGTTTAGCTTAATAGAGATACAGATGGTTACAACATATAAATATTTATAGATATGTGTATACACACACATATATTTCCTTGGTCTATCAGCTGAGAGGGCCTAGAGGCCAGGGTATCTAGCACCCAGATCTTGGTTTCCAACACCATTCTCCAATGACAGGAACCAGGGCTCTTTGGAGAAACGGCTGATCCTAGGAATACGGCAGGATATACACAAGATGAGCCTGGAGAACTTTGTAGTCCCATAAAGCAAGTGTTAAAACACTCATACATACACACACACATACACACAATGATGGGAGTATGTCAATAGGAACAGGACCAGCCGAAAGAGCTCCCACCGGTCAAAGCTGGAACAATTTGAGCAATAAAATAAAGTAATATTGGAGTACAACGCGAAGTATAAAATGCATATGCATCAGTCCATACTGATATCAATAAAGGCTTGAGTATGTAAATAAGGGAAAATAGACAAACCCGTTTAGAAGAATTCCAAATAGGTTTGTAGATACTGCCCCCTCAAGGAGATGGAGCACAAATCCCCACTCCTTAAGTACAGGCTGCTCAGAGTGGCTTTTTCCCAAAGAGTAGAGTATAAAAAGAGGGGAAAACAATAACTTTACAGCGGAGAAATCTGGCAAACATTGACTGCCAGGAGATCAAGGTAAATATCAACAGTGATAACTCGTATTGATAGTGTGTTCCCTTGATATGATGTGATGAGAATCAAACTTTACCTCTGTGGTCTTCCTCCCAAGAACACAATGCTCCAGGCGAATCATGAGGAAACCAGACAAATCTCAACTGAGGGATTTCTACAAAGTACCTGACCAGTACTCCTTGAAATTATTAAGTACATTAAAAACAAGGAAAATCTGAGAAACGTTAACAGCTTGAGGAGACATGAATGACAACTAACATGGTATCCTGTTTGGAACCCTGGAACAACAACAACAAAACACAATGAGTTAAAAATGAAGGAAATCTCTATGAGTCTGTTTCTGTCTTGTAGATAGGTTCATTTGTGGTTGCCAAGGGGGAGGAGGGCGGGAGAGAGATGGACTGCGAGTTTGGGGTTGGTAGATACAAACTATTACATTTAGAATGGATACAAGGTCCTACTGTATAGCACAGGGAACTAGATTCAATATCCCATGATAACCCATAATGGAAAAGAAAATTTAAAAAGAATATCTATGTGTGTATAACTGAGTCACTTTGCTGTACAGCAGAGATTGGCACAACATTGTAAATTAACTATACTTCAATTAAAAAAAAAGAAAAGAAAAGACACCGCACTTCCACTGCAGGGGGCACGGGTTCTATCCCTGCTCGGGGAAGTAAGATCCCTTGTGCCCCACAGCACAGCTAAATTTAAAAAAAAAAAAATGAAGGAAATCTAAGGTCTGGACTTTATTTAATAATAATGTATCAATAGTGATTCATGAATTATGACAAGTGCATGATTCTTATATAAGATATTAATAACAGGTAAAACTGAATGTGGGGTATACGTCAACTCGCTAAACTACCTTCACAATTTTGCAGTATTCTTTCATGTGTTTGTTGGCAATCTGTATATCTTCTTTGGAGAAATGTCTATTTAGGTCTTCTGCCCATTTTTGGATTGGGTTGTTTGTTTTTTTGTTATTGAGCTGCATGAGCTGCTTGTAAATTTTGGAGATTAATCCTTTGTCAGTTGCTTCATTTGCAAATATTTTCTCCCATTCTGAGGGTTGTCTTTTGGTCTTGTTTATGATTTCATTTGCTGGGAAAAAGCTTTTAAGTTTCATTAGGTCCCATTTGTTTATTTTTGTTTTTATTTCCATTTGAAGTAAGTCAGAAAGAGAAAAACAAATACCGTATGCTAAAACATATATATGGAATATAAGACAAAAAAAAAAGGTCATGAAGAACCTAGGGGTAAGACAGGAATAAAGACACAGACCTACTAGAGAATGGATTTGAGGATATGGGGGGGGAGGGTAAGTTGTGACAAAGTGAGAGAGTGGCATGGACATATATACACTACCAAACATAAAACAGATAGCTAGTGGGAAGCAGCTGCATAGCACAGGGAGATCAGCACGGTGGTCTGTGACCACCTAGAGGGGTGGGATAGGGAGGGTGGAGGGAGAGAGACGCAAGAGGAAAGAGATATGGAAACATATGTATATGTATAACTGATTCACTTTGTTATAAAGCAGAAACTAACACACCATTGTAAGGCAATTATACTCCATTAAAGATGTTAAAAAAAAATTAAAGCTTTAGGAAAAAAAACAATTTTGCTGTAAATCTGAAATTATTCTAAAGTTAAAAGTTTATGTCTCTGGAACTTGTGCTCCGCAACAAGAGAGGCCGCGACAGTGAGAGGCCCGCGCACTGCGATGAAGAGTGGTCCCCACTCGCCGCAACTAGAGAAAGCCCTCACACAGAAACGAAGACCCAACACAGCCAAAAATAAATAAGTTAATTAATTTAATTAAATTTTAAAAAAATTTTAAAAAAAGTTTATGTCAAAAATCATTAAATATTTTCAGTGGCCACTCATGAACAAGGTCCTCCATATACCACCACAACCCTCCCTCAGCAACATTTCCAAATAGGTACAGAAGAAAAAGACTAGTAAAACTCATACATAGTGATGCCAAAGCAACTATTCCTCAAAACCACATCCTTATCTTTATTCTTTTACTCACAAAAATGTTCCACCATCCTCCTGAGAGCCAGAGAAAAGCTTTCTCTTGGCAAGAAAGGTGAAAGGGAGAGCAATGTTCACCAATTTACTTTAAAAATGTGACTCTTTTACTTCTATAAAGTCACCATTTTTGTTCTGACACTTTGGGTTACCCATCCACCAGGTATTATGCCCATTTTCTTATTTTCCAGCACAGTCTGCTTTGCATTATAACAGCTGAAAGCATCAGATTCTCACCTTCTCAGATACTTCTAAAAGTTCAGAGTTGGACACTATGATACAATCCTGGGGAATTCTGTTTAGAGGCTTTGGGAATAGTTTGACTTCCAAATCAAAAGATATGTGAGGAGAAACTCCCCATATATCCTCTTATATATATTTCATGGATGTACTTGTATGAGGACATGATGTCTGAAGCTACAGCAGCCATGTAGCAACCATGAAGGGATAACCCTAACAGTGAAAATCAAACTACCAAGAATGGTGGTTCTCTAAAGGGTAGAAAAGCATCATCTTTCGACAGCATCAACGAGCTTCTAAACTTGCTAATCCTAAAATCTGCCCCATGTCCAGAATCCTTGTTAAATGGTTAATAAATATCCTTATGGCTTCAAATTCTTCTATCTATATGTTGTTACTTAGAGAGGAGAGCCCTATAACTGTTACATATCTAATTACACTGTTCCATAAATTTGCTCTTCCCCACACCAACTTATGTTTGTCTACCTGAACATGACCTATGTTATTCAAAGTCCAATGAAATTTTCAACACCGAACAACCTCATTCCAAGAGAAGATAGCCCTGCTCTAGTTCATTAACCTTTACTAACTACAGCAGTCGTTCAAGCTGCTTGTTGCTCAAAAGAATTATTTGAGGAACTCGTTAAATATTCAGCTTCCCAGACTCTACTTCAGACTTACTAAATCAGTCTCTGAAAGAAAGAAATATGGAAATTTGCATTTTTAACAAGCTACTCAAATAATTGTGGTAATCCTCTAAATTTAGGAAGCACTGGTCTATACTGCACTGATACTTAGTTGATATGTTCATCATCTAACATCTAATAGATATGTTCATTATCTATCTAAGCTTCTAGACAGCAGAAACTAAGCCTTAAGTCACATGTTTTAATTTTTCTGGCATATTTTCTGCATTCTTCTGGGGTAGTATTACTCAAAAACATAGCCCAAGTCCATGTCAAGTCTAGAGATTATTTTAGGTGGAGCATTATACATTATACAAAGTGGATGAATGTGATATGCTTATCTTAAAGATATGGCCTGAAATCTAATCTCAGAGCAGTCATTAAGAAGTAGCAGGGGTGGAATGTCCTATAAATATCAATTAAATCTATCTGGTCTACTGTGTTATTTAAAGCTTGCATTTCCTTATTTACTTTCTGCTTGGATGATCTGTCCATTGGTGTAACTGGGGTGTTAAAGTCCCCTACTATTATTGTGTTACTTTTGATTTCCCCTTTTATGGCTGTTAGCATTTGCCTTAGGTATTGAGGTGCTCCTATGCTGGGTGCATAAATATTTATAATTGTTATATCTTCTTCTTGGATTGATCCCTTGATCATTATGTAGTGTCCTTCCTTATCTCTTGTAACAGTCTTTAATTTAAACTCTATTTTATCTGATATGAGTATTGCTACTCTAGCTTTCTTTTGATTTCCATTTGCATGGAACATCTTTTGCCATCCCTTCACTTTCAGTCCGTATGTGTCACTGGATCTGAAGTGGGTCTCTTGTAGACAGCATAGATAAGGGTCTTGTTTTTGTATCCATTCAGCCAGTTTGTGTGTTTTGGTCAGACCATTTAATCCATTTACATTCAAGGTTATTATGTATATGTATGTTCCTATTACCATTTTCTTAATTGTTTTGGGTTTGTTTTTGTGGGTCTTTTTCTTCTCTTGTGTTTCCCGCCTAGAGAAGTCCCTTTAGCATTTGTTGTAGAGCTGGTTGGTGGTGCTGAATTATCTTAGCTTTTGCTTGCCTGTAAAGCTTTTGATTTCTCCATTGAAGCTGAATGAGATCCTTGCTGGGTACAGTAATCTTGGTTGTAGGTTTTTCTCTTTCATCACTTTAAGTATATCCTACCACTCCCTCTAGACTGCAGAGTTTCTGCTGAAAAATCAGCTGATAACATTATGGGGATTCCTTTGTATGTTTTTTTTTTTGCTTTTCCCTAGCTGCTTTTAATATTTTTTCTTTGAATTTAATTTTTGATAGTTTGATTAATATGTGTCTTGGTGTGTTTCTCCTAGGGTTTTTGGGACTCTCTGCGCTTCCTGGACTTGGGTAGCAATTTCCTTTCCCAAGTTAGGGAAATTTTCCACTATAATCTCCTCAAATATTTTCTCAAACACTTTCTCTTTCTCTTCTTCTTCTGGGACCCTTATAATTCAAATGTTGGCGCATTTAGCATTGTCCCAGAGGTCTCTGGGATTGTTTTCAATTCTTTTCATTCCTTTTTCTTCTGCTCCTTGGCAGTTATTTTGACCATTCTGTCTCCCAGCTCACTTATTCGTTCTTCTGCCACAGTTATTCTGTTATTGATTCCTTCTAGTGTATTTTTCATTTCAGTTATTGTGTTGTTCATCTCTGTTTGTTTGTTCTTTAGTTCTTCTAGATGTTTGTTAAACATTTCTTGTATTTCCTCAATCCGTGCCTGCATTTTATTCCGAGATTCTGGATCAACATTACTATCATTACTCTGAATTCTTTTTCAGGTAGATTGCCTATTTCCTCTTCATTTATTTGGTCTTGTAGGTTTTTACCTTGCTCCTTCATCTGTGACTTATTTTTTTGTTTTCTCATTTTTTTTCTTTTGATGGGTGGGATTGTGTTCCTGTCTTACTGGTTGTTTGGCCTGAGGCTTCAAGCCCTAGAGTTTGTAGACTGTTGGGTAGAACCAGGTCTTGATCCCGAGATGAGGACCTCCGGGAGACCTCACTCCAATGAATATTCCCTGGGGTCTGAGGTTCTCTGTTAGTCCAGTGGTTCAGACTCAGGGCTCCCACCACAGGAGCTCAGGTCCAACCCCTGGTTCATGAACCAAGATCCCAAAGACCACGCAGGGTGGCAAAAAGAAAGAAAAGAAAGAAAAGGAAAAACAGCAGCAGAACAATAACAAAGAATAAAACATAAAATAAGATTAGTGGGATTTCTCTGGAAGTCCAGTGGTTAGGACTTCACCTTCCAGTGCATGGGGTTCGATCCCTGGTCATAGAGCTGGGATCCCACATATCTTGCAGCCAAAACACCAAAACATAAAAAAAACAGAAGCAATATTGTAACAAATTCAATAATGACTTTAAAAATGGTCCACATCAAAAAAAAATCTTTAAAAAAAGTAAATGAAATAAAATAAGATTAGAAAACTAGGAGATATGTTAGAATAAATAAAAATATAGGTGAAACAACAACTGGAATATAAAACAAAACCACAATAGCAAAACAGAAGGGAAAAAAAGCCAGAAAATGCCTTGGCTGTGGGGGGTGAGGTTTAGGCAGGGGCGAAGCTTAGACCGGGGACGGGGCCTATGCTTAGGACCCACAGGGCTGGAAAAGGTCCTGTGGAGGTGGGGGGTGGAGCTTAGGCTCAGCAAAGCGGGAGGTGCCCAGGACTGCCTCTGGCCTTGGAGGGCGGAGGACCAGGTCTGAGACCCCAGCAGGCTCACTGGGCCCAAGTGGCAGGGGAAATGCTGGCAAGATACACTTTCTTCTCAAGTGCACATGGAACATGCTCCACGATAAATCACATCTTGGGTCACAAATCTAGCCTTGGAAAATTTAAGAAAATTGAAATTGTTTCAAGCGTCTTCTCCAACCACAGCATTATAAGATTAGAAATCACTTACAGGAAAAAAAAACACACAAATATATGGAAGCTAAACATTAAACTACTAAATAACCATGATATCACTGAAGAAATCAAAGAGGAAATCAAAAAATACATGGAAACAAATGACAATGAAAACACAATGACCCAAAACCTATGGGACAAATCAAAAGCAGTTCTAAGAGGGAAGTTATAGAAATTCAATCTCACCTCAAGAAACAAGAAAAATCTCAAATAAACAATATAAACTTACACCTAAGCAACTAGAGAAAGAAGAACAAACAAAACCTAAAGTCAGTAGAAGGAAAGAAATCATAAATAGCAGAGCAGAAATAAATGAAAGAGAAACAAAGAAAACAATTGCTAAGATCAATAAAACTAAAAGCTGTTTCTTTGAGAAGATAAACAAAATTGATAAACCACTAGCCAGACTCATCAAGAAAAAGAGGGAGAGGACTCAAATCAATAAAATTAGAACCACAGAAATACAAAGCATCCTAAGAGACTACTACAAGCAACTCTATGCCAACAAAATGGAACACCTGGAAGAAATGGACAAATCCTTAGAAAGGTACATAACCTGCCAAGACTGAACCAGGAAGAAATAGAAAATATGAACAGACCAATCACAAGTAATGAAATTGAAACTGTACTTTAAAAATTTCCAACAAACAAAAGTCCAGGACCAGATGGCTTCACAGGTGAATTCTATCAAACATTTTGAAAAGAGCTAACACCCATCCTTCTCAAACTTCCAAAAAATTGCAAAGGAAGGAACATTCCCAAACTTATTTTATGAGGCCACCATCACCCTGACACCAAAAACAGACAAAGTAACTACAAAAAAATAAAATTACAAACCAATATCACTGATGAATATAGATGCAAAAATCCTCAACAAAATACTAGCAAACAGAATCCAACAGCACATTAAAAGGATCATACACCATGATCAAGTGGGATTTATCCCAGGGATGCAAGGATTCTTCAATATATGCAAAATAATCAATGTGATAAACCATATTAACATATTGAAGAATAAAAACATCTCAATAGATGCAGAAATAGCTTTTGACAAAATTCAACACCCCCTTATGATAAAAACTATCCAAAAAGTGGGCACAGAGGGAACCTACCTCAATATAATAAAGGCCATATATGACAAACCCACAGCAAACACTATTCTCAATGGTGAAACACTGAAAGCATTTCCTCTGAGATCAGGAACAAGACGAGGATGTCCACTCTCGCCACTATTATTCAACATAGTTTTGGAAGTCCTACCTATGGCAATCAGAGAAGAAAAAGGAATAAAAGGAACACAAATTGGAAAAGAAGAAGTAAAGCTGTCACTGTTTGCAGATGACGTGATACTATACACAGAGAATCCTAAAGATGCCACCAGAAAACTACTAGAGCTAATCAATGAATTTGGTAAAGTTGCAGGATACAAAATTAATGCACAGAAATCACTCACATTCCTACACGCTAATGATGGAAAATCTGAAAGAGAAATTAAGGAAACACTTCCATTTACCATTGCAGCAAAAGAATAAAATACCTTGGAATAAACCTATCTATGGAAGCAGAAGGCCTGTACTCAGAAAACTACAAAACACTGATGAAAGAAATCAAAGACAACATAAACAGATGCAGAGATATACCATGTTCTTGGATTGGAAGAATCAATATTATGAAAATGACTATACGACCCAAAACAATCTACAGATTCAATGCAATCCCTATCAAGTTACCAGTGGCATTCTTCACAGAATTAGAACAAAAAATTTTACAATTTATATGGAAACACAAAAGCCCCCAAATAGCCAAAGCAATCTTGAGAAAGAAAAACAGAGGTGGAAGAAAGAATCAGACTCCCCGACTTCAAACTATACCTCAGAGCTACAGTAATCAAGACAATATGGTACTGGCACAAAAACAGATATATAGATCAATGGTACAGGATAGAAAGCCCAGAGGTAAACCCATGCACATATGGTCACCTAATTTATGACAAAGGAGCCAAGAACATACAATGGAGAAAAGAATTCAATAAGTGGTGCTGGGAAAACTGAACAGCTACATGTAAAAGAATGAAATTGGAACATACTTGACAGCATACACAAAAATAAACTCAAAATGGATTAAAGACCTAAATATAAGACCAGACACTATAAAACTCTTAGAGGAAAACATAGGAAAAATACTGTTTGACATAAACCACAGCAAGAGCTTTTTTGACCTACCTCCTAGAGTAATGAGAATAAGAACAAAAATACACAGATGGGACCTAATGAAACTCAAAAGCTTTTGCACAGCAAAGGAAACCATAAACAAGATGAAAAGACAACCCTCAGAATGGGAGAAAATGTTTGCAAATGAAGCAACAGACAAAGGATTAATCTCCAAAATATACAAACAGCTCATGGAGTTCAATATCAAAAAAACAAGCGACCAAATTTAAAAAGTGGGCAGAAGACCTAAATAGATATTTCACCAAAGAAGATATACAGATGCCAAAGAGGCACATGAAAAGATATTCAACATCACTAATCATTAGAGAAATGCAAATCAAAACTACAATGAGGTGTCACCTCACACCAGTCAGAAAGGCCATGATCAAAAAATCTACAAACAATAAATGCTGGAGAGGGTGTGGAGAAAAGAGAACCCTTTTGCACTGTTGGTGGGAATGTAAATTGATACAGCCACTATGGAGAACAGTATGGAGGCTCCTTAAAAAACTAAAAATAGAACTACCATATGACCCAGCAATCTCACTACTGGGCATATACCCTGCGAAAACTATAATTCAAGGGACACATGTACCCCAATGTTCACTGCAGCGCTATTTACAGTAGCCGGAACTTGGAAGCAACCTAAGTGTCCAACAACAGATGAATGGATAAAGAAGATGTGGTGCATATATACAATGGAATATTACTCAGCCGTAAAAAGGAACGAAATTTGGTCATTTGTAGAGATGTGGATGGACCTAGAGTCTGTCATACAGAGTGAAGTAAGCCAGAAAGAGGAAAACAAATATCGTATATTAAGCATATATGTGGAATCTAGAAAAATGGCACAAATGAACCTATTTGCAGGGTGGGAAAAGTGACATAGACGTAGAGAATGTACATGTGGGCATGGGGGGAAGGGGTGGGTGGGACGAACTGGGAGATTAGGATTGACATATATACACTACCATGTGTAAAACAGCTAGCAGGAACATGCTATAAAGCACAGCAAGCTCAGCTTGGTGCTCTGTGACAAGCTAGATGGGTGGGATGGGGGCGGAGGTCCAAGACGGAGGGGATATAGGTATACATATAGCTGATTCACTTCATTGTACAGCAGAAACTAACATAACATTGTAAAGCAATTATATTCCAATTAAAAAAAGTTGCAGGGGTAAAATTATCTCTAGAAAACTAAATAGAGAGCTCTATGAGAATTACCTTGTTATATCAGACACCTCATAACTTATTTTTATATTTACCTTCTCTTTATTATACACAATGTTAATTTAGACAAAAATAACATGTAAAAAGAGTGGAGGTAGAACTCAAGTGGTTGAATGTTGAGGAAGATTGCTCTGTGGGATTGTGGTAAATAGATAGTCTTCATTTTATTAGCCATGACAGTAATCCCTTTAATTAACTAGAAAAAAAAATGAAACGCAATCTACTTTTCAATTTGGTTTGGTGCCTTGCACCAAGTGTTGCACATAGTAAGAAATGCATTAGTAAAAAGGCAAAAAAATCACACATTTCACCCCTGAATAGTGAATCTCTAAGGTCATTCACACATTCAGTCCTTCAGTCATTCAACAAATACTCATTGAGCATCTGCTATGCAGCAAACTCTGTTCAACCAGCCATTTGTATGCTACAATGACTGTGTAAAAAAAGTTTGAAATTTTCATTTTTAACAGGTTATCTGGATGACTGTGATGAGCCTTCAGGTTTAGGAAGCACTGGTCTGTGTTACATGGATGTTTAGTCGTATATTCATTAACACTGCCCTCATGAAACATGTATTTTCCATGTGGGAGACGTAGGCAACAGAAAACTTAGCAAATAAATACATAGTCTGACAACTAATAAGTACTATAGAAAAATAAATCATGGTAGTACCTATTTCGGGCAGGTGGTGTTATTTTATATCCAGTAACCAAGAAAGTCCCATTTATGGGGACTTGAACAAGATCTGAAGAAAGGAAGGGAATGAGTCATGGGCTGTCTGGGGGAAGAGTGTTCCATGAAGAGAGATCAGGGAAGGCCCTGAAGCAGGAGCTTAAATGGAATGCTTAAGGAACAACAAAGAGGCCAGACAGGGAAGTTGAGCTACAGGGAGAGATGTAGGAAATGAGGTTATTGAAGTAGCGGAGGAGCTGATCTTGAAAGCCTATTTGACCATAAAAAGACGTGGAATTTATTCTGAATGAAATGAAAGGCCAGTTGATGCTTTTGAGGAGAAGGGCATAATCTAACTTATGTTTTAGAAAAATTATTTTGCCTGCAATGTTGAGCCTAGACCATAGGAAGAGCAAGTATGGAAGCAGAGAGACATGTTAGATGAATAAGGCTGTAATGTGTGCAGAGAATTTGGGAGGTGATCATAATAAAAGCGGTAAGAAATTGATCAATTCTGTATGTATTTTGACAGTAGAGCCAACAGGATATCCTGAAAGATTAGGAGTGGGGCTTGGAAAAAATAGAGGAATGAAGGATTACTCTATGGTTTTTGTTTTTGTTCCTGGTTTGCTCATTTTTTATTTGTTTTTGCTGGGGTTTTTGGTTTTATTTTGGGGTTCTTTTGTTTGTTTGTTTGTTTGTTATTTGTGTCTGACCAACTGGAAAGAAGGAGTTTCCATTTATTAAAATAGGGAAGACTCGGGCTTCCCTGGTGGCACAGTGGTTGAGAGTCCGCCTGCCGATGCAGGGGACACGGGTTCGTGACCCGGTCCAGGAAGATCCCACATGCCACGGAGCGGCTGGGCCCATAATCCACGGCCGCTGAGCCTGCGCCTCCGGAGCCTGTGCTCCGCAACGGGAGAGGCCACAGCAGTGAGAGGCCCGCATACTGCAAAAAATAAATAAATAAATAAATAGGGAAGACTCTTAGAAGAGTAATACTGGGGAGAAATCAAAGTGCAGTTTGAGACATACAATACTAAGTTTAATAACTTTACAGTACACTGAAGTGGAAACAACAAGTAGGGATTTGAATCTATGTGTCAAGGTTGGATACAGAAATTTTTGAGTTGTTAATATTTAGAAGGTATTAAAGCCATGAGATCTGATGAAATCACAAAGTGAGGGAGTGTGGATAAGGAAAAGGGACACTGTAAGGATGTAGCCCTGAGGTGTCCCAAATAAGTTAGGGAGATGAGAAGGAACTACAGACTGGGAAAAAGTGCCCAGTAAGGTAGAAGAAGAATCAAGAAAGAATGTCCCCAAAGCTAAATTGAAAATTAGGGAGCGAGCACCTGTGTCAAATGATCTGAAAGGTCAAATAAGATACAAACTAGGGATTGGTCCTTAGAAGAGCAAAAGGAAAGGCACTGACGACTTTGACAAGCACAAGTTTGATGGAATGAGGGGAGAAATGCACAGAGAGAATGGGAGGAGAGAAATCGGTCACAGGTGATAGAGACAGTTTTTCTAGAAGTGTTGTTATAGAGAGGCTACAGAATGGGATGGGAGCTAGAGGAGGAAGTATACCCAAAAGGTTTTTTAGTGGATAATACTCCATCATACCACTAGGCTGATAAAAATTTTAGTGAGAAAACTGATTTACAGAAGAGAGGAGAATTGCTAGACTGATATTTTTGAAAAAGCAAAAGAAAATGGGACCCTGTAGACCAGGGGAAGTGTTGGCCTTAAGTAGGAAAACAGATAGTTTTTCCATAGTAACAGAAGGGAAGGCAGGATACGTGGATATAAAGGCATACAGGCTCATACATGTGGTGGCATCAAACGGTACCCCAATACCAGACCTCAAAGATCCTAAAACATGATTCTCTGTTTCACTTGACAAGAAGAAAAGATGAGTCATTATTCTGTTTTCCACTGACAGAGGATTTTAATGGGGTCCAAGTTTTGAATGAACATAGTTTTACAGAGATGTTCTAATCAGCTGGAAAGAAAAAGTAGAAAATACCAATATTCAGATATGTAATCAATCAAAACTATGTTGACTTCAAATGCTTCCTAATAATGAATGAAGGAGGGAGCAAAGTTTGAAAGTTTCTTTCACTTACGTATATTACACTTTTTATTTTTAATGTTATCCATAATGACTAATAATTACAAAACTCAATAATGTATCATTTCCTTTTGACTACAGTTGGTCCTAGCTATAGGATGAGGTGATTGATTGTGGCCTGACTTAGTCAATGATGATATGTCTCTTTCAACTTTCCAGGCGAATTTGACTTAGGAATACCTGGATTATGGTAAATTTGATATTGAAATGATAATTTAAAAGCCTGTAGAAATATGTAATACACTAAAATTGTGCACACCTGGATGGGATCCAAAACGTGATTAGCTTTTCCTGCTACCCAACATCAGGCCAAAGTCCCTGGAATGCTGAAGCATCCAGGGTCAGCCTTGATCAACATCCAGAATAAATCAATGATGTAGGAAAATTTGAACAAGATTGGCCATTAAGCCCTTGAGAACAACTGAGGCTTGCATTTCTCATTCTGATGAGCTAACAAAAAAACCCAGAATAATGAAACTACACAATCTTACACTTTAAGCTGATTTTTCTATAGACCATAAGTATGTGCAGCATCCTCTCAATATTCAATAGCTTAAGAATAGCACCTCTAAATGCAAAAACATCTCTGCTATACTTGAGAATATCTGATATTTACATATGGAACCAGTAACTTTTCACATTTGATACAAAAATGATGGCTGGGGCAAGGCCTACAATTACTTCATTTCCATTAGTTGTTGGGAATCAGTCATTCTTCTGCTTCTGATGTAAGTGTTAAATCACTTTTCTTTCCAAATTAGTGACCCAGAGTCACCCTAAAAGCAGACCAATTCTTCTTTTAGGCAGTAGAAAATTAAATTGTTTAACTTCCAAATGTTGAAGGCTCTTATAAATCAAACCTACACTTTACTCATCATATAGTTACCAATCCTTCACCATGGCTAAATGAGAATATAAAATACTTAGCTCTGAAAACATATGTCATGATGTAATATGTAATATTGTCACATTTCAGTACATCACTTTCTGAGTCATTAATAAATACACAAATCTGCACAAAGTACATGTCATTGGAAAACCAAGCACAGGAAATACGTGAATGAAATGCAAGCACATGACAATCAGGAGAGATGGTGTCTGGAAGGACAAGCTGAGCTTTTCAGGTGCTCTAACCTGCATGAATCATTAATACTTCAAGTATTTAGGACACAATTTTTATTTTTCACTGAAGGCATCAAGAGAAGATTTATAATAGTTTTTCAGTGGTTATATTACCACTTCTATTTACATAAATAAGACTATATCTTGTTTTATGTACATGCTCACAACCACATTCTAATGCTAAAGACCAAATGCACAGTGCAGCAGGTTTTGTGACATCAACCACTTCATTTTTATTAATCCCCAAAGATATCAGAAAAGAATATTTTAGCACTTTTAAATACCTGTGTCATAAGGAACTACAGCAGAAATAACTGGAAATAGAATTATGCTCACTATAACTAGCTGATATATAATTCCACATGTCAAATACAATAATACAAATACATAAATGTTTCTAATCATAGTTTTCTACCTACTGAACCAAATCTAACTTTTCTTCACTTTTTTCCTAACTAGAAATTTCATGGGTGAGTCAGAGCTCAGACCTAAAAGAAAGTGAGGAGGGAAATGAGTCAGGAAGTCTTTGAAAAAAGCTATACGAAAAAAAACCAAAAACTAATTTTCTTATCTATATTAACAGAAAACACTTCTGTCTCCATAATGTCATCTAATACTATAAATGCAAAGTTAATAGCATAAGTCAAAAACCTTTCACTAATTCTAGAAGCACTTCTGGGTTCAGACCCCCTTTCTTCACTCTTTATGTCCTGTTTATAGCTGTGGAATACATGGAGACTACAGGATTCTCAGAACTGATCATGCATCAGAACCAGGCCTGCTTATCTGGAATCTGCCTTTCCCATCAGGAAGAGCTCAGTCCCATCACGAGGAGCTCAGTCCCTGAGGATTATATGGCTTCGATTTCATTATTTATGATTAGTCTTCCTATTAAAACAACATTCAGAAAGCAGGATAAATGGAAATGTTTTTGAGCTTATGCCTGCAGTATGAGTACTTACAGAAGCTTGTAACATCCACTGTAGTGAGCCCCAGTGATTGTCCACATATGGCATGAAAGGTAGGAACTAGGTACTGTTTAGCATCTACCAAAATGTGAACATAATTCCTTCTGCTCTTGCTTTCTACTCTATGCTCCAAGAAGGTTATGGCCTTTAGATATTCAGTAGATGACATATTTAATAATTCTGTAGACCCAAGTACACCCAGGCAGTATTTTTCATGAAAAAATATGTCCATATTGTCCCCTGTATTCATCAGTAATGCATTGAAAACTGGTTTTTATAAATTCTAATGGCAACATAGTTTAGCGGGGAAAAGATGACACTTATGATGGAAGACCTACAGCTTACTCTAAGCCACCAATATTTATGATTGCAATCCTGTCATTTTTCAGGTTCCCTTGCTGGTATATGGGGATGGAATCTGATTACAAACAAATGCTGTGGGGTTCTGATTGAGAGAATGCTGGATACAAGTTCACAGCATATGGTAAAGGCAACATGCACTTTCCAGTCTATCACTATGACACTCATCCCCACAAGGCCACAGGGTATAAAGGCAATGACATCTGTGAGATAATAAGTTCACCAAAGATTGTCTTTGGGATTGAGTCAGGACTCAAAGCAGAATTTAAACAACTGTGTATCCCGGCAGTCCCAGTTTTTTATAGCTTTTACCTGCACTTGCTTCAGCAGAAGCAGGGACCCACCTATCACCTTTCCATCCCACTCATGGTGGCTTCTTTGGAAACCAGACGGCACATCTAATTGGTTTATTCACTCTGAAAACACACACACACACACACAAAGTGAGGCTACTTTTAATGGTACAAGGTTTTTTTGTTTGTTATCCTTGCTCGTTGAGGTAAAAGCTCAGTAATCTTTAAAAAATAAAAGATCTGTTAAATACATGATCCAGTACAGTTCCTTCTCTGACAACATTTTACTGTAGAAAGTCTCTAATTAACCTTTATTTAAACAAATCACTAGATTAAAAGAGCTGTTTCATTCCCTCTGATAGACCCACCAAACTAATATCCGTGGCATGATAAACTTATAGGCATTTTTCTAGCACTCTATCCAATTATGGGCCCCCCAGTTGGGTTGTACTTTTACCAAGAGTGACCTGTGTTTCTTTGTTCCTACCCTGTTGAGACCAGTTGAACTTGTCAAGGTAATTAAAGCACTTAATAAACTGTTGTGTAAACCACGGAAATATGAATTCAAAAGAATGAAAGGTGTTTTTCCATGACAACCAAGGTAAATGTTTTTAAAAGATGTTCTAAATAGGACCACTATCAAAAATTGCTATTAAGTTGTGTGAATGAGATGGGGGTGGTGATAAAAAAAATCTAGATGGAGTCTGGAAGTAGACAGCTTCACAAGATTTTTAAATTCTGACTCTTTTTAAAGAAATGGAACCTGAAACAGGATATAAGTGAACAGCAACCTCACGGGTATAGCTTAGTCAAGAAAAAAGATAGAGAAATCCCATCAGTGAAGCTCCCCTCAGACAAAGGCCTCAGATTATATCAGTGAGATTGGCAAATGAATATATATTTAAATGTTTTACATTAAAGCAAAATATTTAACTGTGTATGTTTCATTTTTTTATGATTCCCTCATTAAATGACTTTTTCAATTAACCCACCACCCATTGTTCCTACTTGCTTTGGGTAAGAGGTCTGCTTCTAGTTTTCTAATCTAACCACATTTCACTTTCTCCTGTTACTCTACTTCCCCAAGGCAAACCTCTCAGAATAGTATTTATTAAAAAATCTCTCTACAGCATGACTAAAAATGCTGGCAAATAAAAAGATACAAGTCTTTGCATTCTTTGTGAGGAGTGATAAGGAATCCTATCAACCTGCATAAAGTAAGATTTCATTCTGGCTTCAATTTACTTCTAGCCCTGTTATCATTCCATGACATTTTTCACTACTGGGGGAAGAGGTTGGCTAAATCGTTGGTGCAGAGGTAATTTATGGCAATTTAAACTGAGTCAAGACGTTAACTAATAACTTTGAAATAATGCATGCACCTCATACTGAGTTTAATCAGCGTTTATTAAAAGATGGGTTACATATGCCTTTTTGCCCTTCATGTATCCTCATGTAGAAACAAGTTTACCAGTAATTAAGCAAAAGCCCTCATAGTGCTCTTAATCTGAATTGTGAGCTTTTTGTAAAAATGACTTGTCAGAACGTAAATGGTTAAAAAAAGATTCCGCAGCTCACCTTCATCACTCCTAGGGTATATTATCAGCAAAAAGCACATCTCCCTCCACTTTGAGATTGTAGAAAATGACCCTCTTGTGAAGCCTGTGGGACTGCTCACTAAACATGAATCTTCAGCACCGAGAACAGAAGCTTCAGCACATCAAAGTCAATGTAACCTTAAGAAGAGCTTATCATTTTTAAGTCATTTGCATCTTCTCCCCCCAGACTTCCTTTCCCAAGTGTGGAGGATGACTGGGCATCTCAACCCAGTAAGCATGAATTTCAAATGGATGCCTTTGCGGGCAGCTCCAGGGTGAGAAGCTTGGGCTGGTCACCTGTAACAGCCATGCAACCACCAAATAGTCAGTATTATACGGGGTAAGGTTATCGCTGACAAGCCTCACAGCACTATTCAAGTCCTGTGAGAGCAAGTATGAGTTAGGAATTCTCAATGACGATCGTTTGGTTACAAGTATCAGAAACCCAACTGAAGCTGATTTAGGCAACAGCAGGAATATACTGTTACACTTAACCTGGAAGTCACAGGGGAGCGGACTGGCCTCAGACACGGATGGCTTTTAGGGGTTCAAACTATGCTGTCATGTCTCTTGCTCCCTCCCTAATCGCTGTTCTCCCAGATATCCCTCACTGTATAAGAGCAGCGATAAGGTATGCTGCTCTCTGAGCCTGTAAATTCAGCAAAAAGAGCATCCCTGGGTGTCTGTGTCAGCCTCTTGATTGCACCATCCCTGTTTGGGTTACATGCTCATGCTTTGGGCAGGGAACCCAGGGCCAAATAATTAACCCTTTTAGGAGAGCAGGGTATGGGGGGAAAAAAAAGACAGTTCCCCCCAAAAACAGATGCAGGACAGACCAAAATATAAATTAAATAAAATAGCCAACATCCACAAACGTCCCTTAAAAGAGTCAATAGACAGGGAGGTAGGCAGAGAGGATTTAGATGGGTAAGAAAAAGGATGCAAGTTTTGGAGCCAGAGTTCTGTCTTTGAAAACTGTTTATACCACCTACAAGAAGTGAGCCCCTAAGTCACTCATCTCTCTAAGCCTGTTTTCCCCCCTGCAAAGCAAGTCCTAGCTTGCAGAATTATTTCAAGAATTAGATGCCCTCTTTGTAAAGCACCTAGTGTGGGACCTGCCAGATAGTAGACGTCCAGTAAAGGGTAGTTCTTATTATTTGGGTGAGGCCAGGGAACCGAGATTAATTCTAAACCTCAGTCAAAAAGAAGTAGACAGTTGGAGAGATATGAAAAAATATAAATTTACTCTCTCTAACAGGGAGTAAATAAAATGACTATATTTGCTTTGAAATATTTGAAATAAAATTTAGCACAAACTTACAAAATAGCAATTATATTTAAGTATCAAAGTATTGTTATACGGTGAAGTATTACAGTGACATTTACAAACCAAGCATGTTGCTCAGAGTGTGCAGTTGCAATAAATAAGTGGCAAATTTTTTCAGCCTCAATATTCACATTGATATTTAATACACACTGAATAATTAGCACAACTCAAGATGGGTTTCTCAAAGCAGAACTAGGAGAAGGCAGCAGCAAAGGCTTGTGGATGAGCAAGAAGCAGAAGGCTAGAGCTTGAAATCCCATTTCTGGTTCTCACACTAACCTCCTCTGTGACCTTGACTGCCAGTCCATTAACTTCTCAATGCTCACCTCATCTGTGAAAGAAAAAGCTAGCGGGCTCTAATCACCTCTAAACGACAGTTTGTGCTTGAGAACATGCCATGAAAAAGAAAGAGGATTTATTTCAATCCTCAATTTCACCTCACCTCCCAGGACAATTTTATTAAATGAACAGTTAATTAATACACACCTATCCTTCTGATTAGTTGCACATCTATGTTAATTGGGTCTTAATATGTAAGACCAAATCTATTAAATAGGCATATTTTGTAGTTAATATAGGAATTCAAATCCACAGAATCACAAACCTATAGAGACAGAGGTAATCCTAGAATTGAACTAGTCCAACTCCTTCATTTTATAGATGAGGAGAATCAGAACCAAGTCCGTATCTTCCAGGCCTGAACTGTATTCTACCATTCCAGTTAAGCAAGACCTTTTAAAGGTTTTAAAGTTATTTTTAAGGCAGTGTTAGGTCTCTCAACTACAAAGAGTAAAACCAAGTCCCCCTAAAACCGAGTCCTCTGCCAGGTTTATGACTAACTTGTCTCTCCAAATATTATTCCCTTTCTTTGCCAACACCTGTTCCCCTCAAGACTGAGGAGTAGCAAAGAAAAGGGGGGACTGAGGGCTTCCCTGGTGGCGCAGTGGTTGAGAGTCCGCCTGCCGATGCAGGGGACACGGGTTCGTGCCCCGGTCTGGGAAGATCCCACATGCCGCGGAGCGGCTGGGCCCGTGAGCCATGGCCGCTGAGCCTGCGCGTCCGGAGCCTGTGCTCCGCAACGGGAGAGGCCACAACAGTGAGAGGCCCGCGTACCGGAAAAAAAAAAAAGTGGGGGGGTACTGAAACTTAGGAGGACCCTGTGGGACCCTCCCAGACATGAAAGCCTTTCCGTGTCCCCTATTTCTTGTTTGTAGGAAAAAGGTTTCAGTCTCCTAGACCTTCCCTGAATTCCAAAGGGCAGATTCAAACAGTCACTAATTAGGGAAGTGAGGAATGCAGAAAGAAACAATACTGCAGAGATGGGGCCTGGTCCTGGCTCCTCCCCAAGGGATATACATAACAATCTGATACACATCTCTGAGTTCTTTTATAGGAACTAGGGCCCCTACACAGGTGGAGGATGGTAACTCCAGGCTGAGCACTAGCACTACTGGTTGGAACCAGAGGCTGATGACTGAGATACCTGGAACACCATCTTTTTACCTCACCACCAACCAATCAGAGAAAGGTCACACACCCTACAGACCTTACCCCAAATTTTGCCTATAAAAGCTGTTCCCTGAAAACCACTTGGAAGTTCTGGTCTTTTGAGTATGAACCACTCTGTTCTCCTTGCTTGGTCCTGCAATAAACCTTTCTCCACTCCAAACTCCAACGTTTCAGTTTGTTTGGCCTCACTGTGCATTGAACACACAAACTTGGGTTCGACAACAAGAGGAGAAGACTATAAATAAGAAAAAATAAAGATGTAAGAGGCAGTACTGGACACAGATGGTCCAGGTTGGGGTCTGAAACTGGTTGAAAAGATGTCCTTGAGATGGGAGACTGGAGAAAGCCATTAACTATGGAGATGAATGAAAGAGCAGAAATGAGAGAGCCTCAGAGAATTTTAACTTAATAATCTTTACATCCCATAAGGACAGCGCATGACTATCTACAAAGTAAAGAATCAGGTAGATGTATGTCAGAGGGAGAAATAAAGACTAGAATTCAATGAAAATGTTCACTAACCAATGTAATATAAGGTTACTAAATTACCAGTTGATAAGGAAAATGTTCAATAAAATGTCATCACACCATACAACTGTTTTGAGTAACTACAAGCAAATTCTAAGCAGAGAAGTGATTATTAGTAGGTGGTATCAGCCAATGTCTAGAAAATCAACAAATCCATTGTGTTTAAATAGAAAAAAATTTTTAGTCTTAAATATACAACCTCTGTAACCTTATCTTTATGGCTCAGAGAGCTGCTAAAAAGTGACTTGAGCAGGACTCTTGGAATTCTGGAGTAAGAAGCTCAACAGATCCTCTCCTCAAAAAGCATTGACAAAACTGAACAAAATTATCCAAAACTAACATTTCAGAATTTTGAAATGGGCCAAAGGTACAATTTCATTGGAAATGGAACGAAGGCATACAACAAATTGAGATATGTTTATTCAAGAAAAAAAATCCTAAATCTTGGGTCATAACTGTGGGAGTCCATGGGGTTTTAGCCTGGAATTGCTTCCAACCCCTTACCCAGCACCATCAGCTTCAAAGATCTACTAGGGTGGCGGCAAGCTCTGAAAACCAGGGATATTGATTTAGATATTGATTGAAAGGGATATTGATTTGGAGGGATATTGTTGCCTGAGAGGGATATTGATTTGGAGGAAAAAGTCAGAAAAAGCCCATGCTCCTGGGAACTATCAAAAAGAGTAGCCACCTAGATGTTAACAGAATGGGGAAGACCAAAGTCACAGCTGGCCTGAGGAGATGATCCTGGTTGGGTCTAGTAATAAACTGGCAGACTAGCTAGAAATTTAACAAGGAGGTCCACAGAATGAGACATACCTATTTGGCTTCGATAAGCAACTATATATCCCTGGTAGTCTGAGAAGTTACACCTAAGGACAAGGTCATGAAAACCAAGCAGGACCCTGTGGGGTTCCTGGGCACAGAAGCCTTTCTGTCCTCTGTTTATTGTAGGAAACAGACTCTAGCCTCCAAGACCTTCCCTAAGTGCCAAAGGGCAGATCCTGGCAGTTGCTTACCTGGGAAGGGACAGGATGAAAAGACAAAGGAGCGGGAGCCAAGGAACAGTAGTGCAGCCTTGGGGCAGGGTCCTGGTTCCACCTCAAGGGACACACATAACAATGTCTTTAAGCTCTTTAAGATGTCAATATTCTTCATACCAAAGAAAGACCACCTGAGGCTACATTAAAGGAACCAGAGAAGCCCATCAAGAAGATTACCAGAGACCAGGTTAGAGGAGTACAGGCCCTGCACACACCCTTATCTTGTCAGCAACCCCAACCTTGAATCATTGCTATAAAACTCATCAAATCCTCCCGTATTGAGACACAAAGTTTTTCAGGGCAGGAGCCTGCTGTGTCCCTCTTTGCCTGGAAAGGCAAAAAAGCTATTCTTTTCTACTTCACCCAAAACTCTGTTTCTGAGATTCGATTTGGCACTGGTACACAGAGGCCAAGCTTTTGGCATCAGTCAGACAGGAGAGCAATCACACTCCCCTATATGAACATGAGGCCATGCACATGTGCAGAGGTGAAAGAGGGCTGAGCAGTAAATAAAAGTCAGGGAAACTGTAAACTGATGGAACTTTGTATGCACTCCCCAAACCACACATACATCCATTGGCAAAGGGTGGAAACGTTACCAACTTGAGATGTTTGAACATGAAGGAAATCAGAATATGTAACCCCCAAATAAGCTACTTTGGCACAAGGATTATTTTGAGCTGGAGGCATTTGAGAAGCAGATACAAGAAAAGATCCCTGCCTTCTCCCTTTTTGCTAAAAGCAGGACACAAATTTTCAAAGGTGTCTTTCCTCCCCTCTCTACCAGGAAAGACAAAAGTTAATCATTGGAGAAAACTTCAGACCCTATTAGCCCAGTAGCCTTTAACTACCGTACCACTAGTTTCCCATATATTTACTTCCCCATAGTTTGTTGCTCTTGAAGCCTATAATTGCTTTCCTTTGTCCTATCATTTCTTTACAAATTTATTGTTTCTTTGTTGGAGGTATTATATAAGCCTGAATTCTAAGCCAGATCTCTGAGTTACTCTTCCTTGAGTTATATATATACACATAAATAAACTTCTGTTTTTATTTTCTCTTGTTAATCTTTAATTATAGAACCCCAGCCAAGAATTGAAGACGAACAGAGTAAAATTTTTTCCACCCCTGCAAACATAACCTTTGACCAAACATTGGCTGAACATCAAGTCATGCTGACTCAAGGGTGACCCCAAGTTAGCCAGATTTTAAAATAAATACAAAAAATTAAGGAAAAACAACAATAACAAAAACACTAAACAGAGACATCCATGGCTACACATGAAGGGGGAGATAGACTCCAAACAATTAGTCCAGGCAACTTACTTACAAAACAAACAAACAAACAAACAAACAAAATCTTGTAGAAAATCCTATGAAATCCACAAAAACAGTTAGAACAAATAAACATGTCAGCAAGTTCACAGAATACAAGATTAATATTTAATAACATTGCATTTTACACATTAACAATGAGCAATCAGAAAAGGAAACTAAGAAAGAAATTCTTTTCACAATAGCATCAAAAAAGAATAAAATACTTAGGAATATCTTTAACAAAAGAAGTGCAAGACTAGTACACTGAAAAATACAAAGCTTTGCCAAGAAAAATTAAAGATCTAAATAAACGGAGATACATTCTATATTCATGGATTAAAGATTCAATAGTGTAAGATGGGAATTTTCCCAAAATTGATCTTTAGATTCAATACAATCTCTATCAACATTCCAGCAGGGTTTTGTGCAGAAATTAACAAGTTGACCCTAAAATTTATATGGAAAAGCAAAGGATCTAGAAGAGCCAAAACAGTTTGAAAAACAGAAAGAAAGTGGGAAGACTTACTCTAAGTTCAAAACATTCAATCAAACTACAGCAATCTGGACTGTATACCACTGGCATAATGACAGACATACAGATCAGTGGCACAGAAAAAAGAGTCCAGAAATAAACTATTACACTTATAGGCAACTGATTTTCAATAAAGGTAGCAAGAATTAAGAAAGGATAATGCTGGGGCTTCCCTGGTGGCGCAGTGGTTGAGAATCTGCCTGCTAATGCAGGGGACACGGGTTCGAGCCCTGGTCTGGGAAGATCCCACATGCCACAGAGTAACTAGGCCCATGAGCCACAACTACTGAGCCTGCGCATCTGGAGCCTATGCTCCGCAACAAGAGAGGCCGCAATAGTGAGAGGCCCACGCACCGCGATGAAGAGTGGCCCCTGCTTGCCACAACTAGAGAAAGCCCTCGCACAGAAATGAAGACCCAACACAGCCAAAAATAAATACATAAACAAACAAACAAACAAACAAAAATAAATAAATAAAGCCAAGCATTTGAAACCCTTTAAAAAAAAAAAAAGAAAGGATAATGCTGGGACAGTTGGTCTCAATAAGCAAAATTATGAATTTAGATCCTTTCCTCATATCATATTCAAATATCAACTCAAAATGGATCATAAATCTAAAAGTAAGAGCTACAATTATAAAACTTGTACAAGAAAGCATAGGAGAAAATCATTGTGAATCAGTTTCCACAAAGTGTTCTTACATACAACACCAAAAGCATGATCCATTAAGGAAAAAAATTGGTAACTGGATTTCATCAAAAGAAACCATTAAGAAAAAAAAAATTTAAAGACCAACTGGGAGAAAATATTCATATATCTAATGAAGCTCTTATATCTAGACTATTTTTAAAAGAGAAAAAAATAAAACACTCTTACAACTCAGAGATGGAAATGCAAACAACCAATTAAAAAATAGACAAAAGGTTTGAACAGATATTTTATTAAAGAACACGTACAAATAGGTAAAAATTACATGAAAATGTGCTCAATATTTTTAGTCATTGGAGAAATGCAAAGTAAAACCGCAATGAGATACCACTTTATACCGACTATAATGACTGTACTTCCAAACCAGATAATCACAAGTGTTGGCAAATATGTGGAGAAACTGGAACTCTCATGCATTGCTGGTTAGAATGTAAAATGGTACAGCCACCTTGGAAAAGAGTTTCACAGTTTTTTTTTAAAGTTAAACAGTAAACTTAACATATGACACAACAATCTTATTCCCACCTAAGAGAAACAAAAACATATCCACACAAAGATTTATACACAAATGCTCACAGCAGTTTTATTCAAAAACCAGAAAGAATTCAAATGCCTACCAACTAGAGAATGAATGAAGAAACTGTAGTATATTCACTCATTAGAATACTATTCAGCATTAAAAAGGAACTAACTACTGATCCATGCTACAATTTGCTCAAAAACATTATACAAAAGATTAAAAAATTATATATTGTCTAAGTTCATTTAAGTGAAGTGTTCCAAGCAGGGCAACTGAAGAAATAAATAGCAGATCAGTGGTCGTCTGATGCTAGAGGTATAGCAGAAATTGACCACAAATAGGCATGCGGGATTTTTTGAGTTGATAGAAATGTTCTAAAATGGAATTATAATGATAATTGCACAACTCTATAAATTTACTAAGATCATTAAATTTTACATTTAAAACAGGTGAATTTTAGAGTATGTGAATTTCGCTTCAATAAAGCTACTAAAGTAAATGATAGATAGATAGATTTAAAAATTAGGGCTTCCCTGGTGGCGCAGAGGTTGAGAGTCCGCCTGCCGATGCAGGGGACGCCGGTTCGTGCCCCGGTCCGGGAGGATCCCACATGCCGCGGAGCGGCTGGGCCCGTGAGCCATGGCCGCTGGGCCTGCGCGTCCGGAGCCTGTGCTCCGCAACGGGAGAGGCCACAACGGTGAGAGGCCCGCGTACCGCAAAAAAAAAAAAAAAAAAAAAAAAAAATTAAATGACTATGGACACCAAGGGAGGAAAGTGGGGGTGGGCGGGTGGGATGAACTGGGTGATTGGGATTGGCATATATACACCAATATGTATAAAACAGATAACTAATAAGAACCTGTTGTATAAAAAAAATAAGCGACTAGAAGTATATAATTCACACCACTTGCAAATAATATGCATTGAAATTACACATGGGAATCTAAAACAACTTTGGAATCTATCTTTCCTTGATATCCCTTACAGTAGGGGATGGTTCAATCAGTCCTCTGTCAATTTCAAATCATGACTTGGAAGAGATTAGGGAACTGAACTGAATAAAGGAGACAAGTGAGGCAAAACATTTTAAAGACTAACTGAAAACCTAAATCACAGTGTATGACATAATAAGATCAAGATCATACAGAGGTCACTGAGTACTAAGATTCATGTCACTCCATTTTAATAACATGTAAAGCAGATGATACATGGGTGAAACCATGAATGTTGATATATCTGAGTCCTAATGTTATCATTAAAAAAATCTGAGTGATGGTTCTAAAAGTCATAAAACCTAAATATTCATACTTTGCATCTTGCACTCTTTCCTCACAAAGAAACTGATAAAATGTGAGATTTTTGAAATCATTGTTTTCTCAGATAAATTACTTCAAAAGTCTTTTCCCACATTTGTAATAATTTCTTATCTGAAGAAGACCAATAAGACTTAGGACTAAATTAGGCTGAAGAAACCATGTTTCTCCTATACCCTACATACATTCAAAGAAAATATGGATGTTTTTATTTATTGATATTTATTTATACTGGAGTTACAACCACAATATTATTATATTAGGCACTGAGGAGTCTGGAATGCTTGGACACTAAAATTTAATTGGCACTGTTGTAGGCAACAGACTGTCAACTAGAGCAAAGGTTAAAAAGCAAACATAAGTTGCTCATGGAATGTATGTTGTTATAGAAACTGGAGTAAGGATGAGGAAAATAAGGAGACTGAAAAGCACTGTCATAATGGACAGAAGCTCATCTACAAACTCTGTATAAGACCTTTCTTCTTTGAGTTATGCGTAAAACCAGCCTGATCTATTGTTACCATCAAGTTCAAAATAAGTCTCCCAAGGTTCCAGGAGTCAGGCTGATCTCTGTATTTACCGTGCTTACCCAGGATTCTCATGGAGCCTGAGTTACAGGGTGTGGGGAGGAGTATCATGGTATTTGTAACAAATTGACCTTATTTAACAACACTGAGGGATTACAAAGATCTTTAACACTAGAGTTTGATTCCTATTTTTATAAAGATGGAATCATCCTGTTTTTCAAAATTGAACTGGAAGGCAGTGGAAATTTTAATAAAGAAATCCTAAGTCACATTCAGTTTAAGACAGGAACGGGGCTGTGAGCAGAGACAAAACTTTTAAAATAATGCTACATATGGAATAAAAAAAAAGAAAAAAGCCCTCCTGATGTGCTGTTCTACGTGTTAAGGGTACACGGCTCAAAGCTGCATCATCAATGCTATAAACAGCCAGGAGCATGGGGTGAGTGTCTGTGGGGCATCTCTCATAAAGACCTCCTGTCTACTCTTATCACAAGTAAAGAGGTGCAAACCTCTTCTGTTCACTGAGTGCTCTTCTAGATGATATCCAGTCCATATATTCATGAAATGATTTACTTATTTTTTTCACTATATCAGATTACAGCCTGATATTTTCATTTATCTGCTTTTTAGATATTAACGTTGATGTCATTATTGCTTCCTCAAGTCATGACGTTAGCCACCACTGAGAAGACATTAAGGTATTTGCATTTATTTCAACCTTTCTGGATACCTAGGAAAAATAATGTTCCAGTGTAAAGAGCTTTGAGGTCAATAGACTTTAGAAGTCTGGGCTTTGTCGCTAACCAGCTGTGAACACTGGGGCAATTTCCTTAATCTCTCTGAGCCTCTCTAGAGGGCTAAGAGACAGTTTAAAGAAACTGCATATATAAACTATTTATGATAGAGCCTGAGAAGGTACATTCAATAAGACAAACAAGGGGACATTTTCATAGTTAAATCTGGGTGTTTGATCTTAGAAATTGCCTGGATCCTGCAACTCAGTTTATGTGTCATGGAAAAATTAAAGCTGTAGAAAACTGCATTACACTGAGAATCATCCAGATCTTAATGCTGCTTCTACTGAGGCAGGAGTGAGGAAATTATTGCCCAGAGGACAACCAATATACCACCTGTTTCTGCAAATAAAGTCTTATAAGAACACAGTATATCCAGTCATTTACATACCACCTATGACTACTTTTATGCTGCAAAGGAAGAGTTAAATAGTTGTGACAGAAACTGTATGGCCTGTAAAGCCAAAAATATTTACTATCCAGTTTTCTGAAAAAGTTTACCTACCCCTCCTGATACTAGAGTATGCTATATAAGCACATACAGCAAAATCAGTATCAGAACCTATATAGTGTTGAAGATAATGTCAAGCTTAATCATTCAAACTTAATCTACTAGGAAAAGAAATACACAAACCGTGGCTGTTAACTCTCTGACAAAAATTCCAGAAGAATATGCCATGATTATGATCCCGTGGAATTTCTTAGAACTCCTACATTCTGACTGGGGGGGTAGGGAGGTGTTTGAATGTAAAATACGGCTTTCTTAACATATTTTCTAACTTAAATTATCAACACTCAGGTAATTTGCAGAAGAGCAAGTTTATTCCTAAATAGACTAATTTCTTGAGTGACAGCTAGGTATCAAACAGTCCACATAAGTGTTATCTCATGGGCACAGAGTCATTCTTCCTGTGTGTCTGTTTTTAAAGTTTAAACAATGAACACTGCTCAAGGGACAGAGATTAATGGAGGACGATATTCTGTCAGTCTTTCTTAACCAGTATTCCATGAGAGCGTTAAGTCCTGATGGCCCAAGTCACTCACCATATATAGTGAAGTAACTTATTTCCTATGCACCTAGAATGGTACTAGCATACTATCCTTGGGAGAATTGAGCTCAATCATTTTCTACATGCCTTAGTTTTCTCATAGAACACTGGTAGACAAAAGCTGGTAGATATAGGGTTGGGGGCCTATGATTTAGTCACATTTTCTTGACAAGAGCTATGCACGCCCTACTCTCTGTCCTGAGATTTGACCATCAGGAAATGTCTATGGGATGTGAATTAGAAACAAATAGACTAGAATAACAGATTATAAAGAGACCACAGAATCATCCTAGCTCTGGAGTTAATTAACTACTAATGGTGAGACTTTGGTAAACTAAATGTAATAATGCTTGCTAAGGGCTTGCAATTTAATAGGGACTCAATAAATGATCATGGTTATTAGTTATTCCTACTATTATATCCAATTCTCAAAATCTTCTAGCAGAAAGAACCACCTTGCTTTAAATGCACTGTACTATAATTGCTAACCAAAGTCTCAGTAAGCAAATGTCTAGAAGATGAAAATGGAGAAAGTACTTGAGCATATCTTTTAGATTTTCAGCAAGTTACTGAGTCAAATAATTCAGAGATGTAAAGAATCACTATTCTTACCATCCCTTAGAAGAAAAATAATGCAATTTTATAATGCCTGAATTTTTAAACACTGATTCAAATCTTAATAGGACCAATATTTTATAATAACTGTAAGTAGAGTATAACCTTTAAAAATTGTGAATCACTATATTGTACACATGTAACTTATATAATATTGTACATCAACTATTGTACATCAACTTTTTTTCAATAAAAAAAAATTAGGAGGACCAGAGTATAGAGGCTTGTTGCTATATGAAAGAAGACTCTTCATCTTCAAGAAAATTTCACTGGTAATTAGAAAAATACAAATAAAATAACAATGAGAGATCATTTTCACACATTAGTTTGTAAAAAGTAAAAATAAATAATAAATATTCATTGTTACCAATGGTATGGAGATAAATACTCTCACACGATAGAAATATAAATTGGCTCAGCCTTTTTAGAGGGTAATTTGATATCTATTTATGTGCACATCTTTTCACTCAGTAATTCTACTTTTATGAATCCATGCTGCAGAATTCTGACATGTTCAAAGATACATGTTCATCCCTAGCTTTTATCTCCAGCCTTAATATTTCACCTTTACTGTAGATTCTTACATACAACTGCCTATTGGACATTTCTATCAGGATGAATGATGGCACTCTCACAATTTAACATTTCCAAATCCAACTTTTGAAAATACTCTTCAACAAAAATAAAAAAAGAAAAAAGAAAAAACAACACAAATATACATGTTCAAAAATATTATTGTGTACTGTATTGCAATTAAAAATGAACAAAAATTTCATCAATAGGAAAATGCATACATTATTTATGGTTACACTATGCCATGGATGCAATACAACCATTTTAATCATGAAACAATTTCTATATGTGGATTTGGAAAGTCATCCCAGATATACTGTTAATTGAAGAGAGATTTTAAAAAAGCAAATTCCAGAACAAGTTTCACAGCATGATATTATTTTTGTAAATATTATTTATGTCATTAGGGTGCATTTGTGCACATGTGTGTACATACATGATGCCAAATGCAAAGAAAAATATGTGGGAAGATATATATCAAACAGATGACAGGATTTTCTCTGGGAAAAGAAACGTGATTAGGAAAATGTGAGTAGGGAAGAGTTAGTTCTTACACTCTACTTACTAATTATTTTAAAGTTATTTAAAATTGCCATCAAGCATATACTACTTCTGTGATTAAAAGTATTTTGGGACCCGGAGGAAGATGGCGGAAGAGTAAGACGCGGAGATCACCTTCCTCCCCACAGATACATCAGAAATTCATCTACACGTGGAACAACTCCTACAGAACACCTACTGAACGCTGACAGAAGACCTCAGACCCCCCAAAAGGCAAGAAACTCCCCACATACCTGGGTAGGGCAAAAGAAAAAAAGAATAAACAGAGACAAAAGGATAGGGACGGGACCTGCACCAGTGGGAGGGAGCCGTGAAGGAGGGAAGGTTTCTACACACTACAAGCCCCTTCGCGGGCGGAGACTGCAGGTGGCGGAGGGGGAAAGCTTCGGAGTAGCGGAGGAGAGCACAGCAACAGGGGTGCGGAGGGCAAAGCGGAGAGATTCTGGCACAGAGGACCGGTGCCCTCAGGCACACCAGCCCGAGAGGCTTGTCTGCTCGGCCGCCGGGGCGGGCGGGGCTGGGAGCTGAGGCTCGGGTATCGGCTTTCAGTCGGAGCGCAGGGAGAGGACTGGGGCTGGCGGCAGGAAGAGAGCCTGAAGGGGTTAGTGCACCACGGCTAGCCTGGAGGGAGTCCGGGGAAAGGGTCTGGAGCCGCCGAAGAGGCAAGAGACTTTTTTCCCTTTTGTTTCCTGGTGCGCGAGGAGAGGGCATTAAGAGGGCTGCTTGGGGAAGCGCCGGAGACAGGCGTGAGCCGCGGGTAAGGCGCGGACCTCGGAGACGGGCGTGGGACGCTGCCGCCGCCGCCGCCGCCGCCGCCGCGGGGCCTGTGGGCGAGCGCGGGTCACTGTCCGCCCCGCCTTCCGGGGGGCCTGTGCACCCCGCCACTGCCGGGGTCCCGGGACCCGGGGACGGCTTTCCCGGGAAAGCGCACGGAGCACCTCGGTCTGGTGCAACGTCACGCCGGCCTCTGCCACCGCAGGCCCGCCCCACACTGCGCGCCCCTCCTTCCCCTCTGCCTGAGTGAGCCAGAGCCCCCGAATCAGCGGCTCCTTTAAACCCGTCCTGTCTCAGCGAAGAACGGACGCCCTCCGGCGACCTACGCGCAGAGGCGGGGCCAGGTCCAAGGCTGAGACCCGGGAGCTGTGAGAGCAGAGACAGGGAAATCTCTCTGTGCAGCCTCGGAAGCAGCGGATTAAAGCTCCACGGTCCATTTGATGTGCCCTGCGACTGTGGAGTGCATGAATGGACAGCGAATCATCCCAAATTGAGGAGGTGGACTTTGAGGACAAGATTTAAGACTTTCCCCCCTTTTCCTCTTTTTACAACGAATTATCCCAAATTAAGGAGGTGGACTTAGAGAGCAAGATTTCAGACTTCTCGCCTTTTTCCCCTTTTTACAATGAATTATCCCAAATTGAGGAGGTGGACTTGGAGAGCAAGATTTTTGATTTTTCCCCCTGCTCTCTTTTTGTGAATGTGTATGTGTAATCTTCTGTGTAAGATTCTCTCTGTATAGCTTTGCTTCCACCATATGTCCCAGGGTTCTATCGGTCCGTTTTTTTTTCAATAATTACTTTTTAATTTTAATAATGCTACTATATTTCATACTTTATTCTATTTTACTTTACCTGCTCTTTCTTTTTTTCCTACCTTCCCTTCCTCCCTCCCTCCGCTCCTCCTTTCCTTCTTTCTTTTTCTTTCCTCCCTCTCTCCCTCCCACCCTTCTTCTTTCCACTTTCTTTTTCTTTCCTTCCTCCCTCCCTCCTGTCTTTCTTTCTTTCTTTCCTTCCTCCCTCCCTGCCTTCTTCCATTCACTCTTCCTTTTGCTTTCATTCCTCCCTCCCTCCCTCCTTTCTTTCCTTCTTTCTTTCCAGCCTTCCTCCCTCCCTCCCTCCTTTCTTTCTTTCTTCCGTCCTTCCTTCCTTTCTTCCCTTCTTCCTTTCTTTCCCTCTCTCTTTCTTTCTTCTACTAATTCTTTCTTTCTACTTTTATTCCCTGTTATTCTGAGCCGGGTGGATGAAAGGCTCTTGGTGCTGCACCCAGGAGTCAGTGCTGTACCTCTGAGGTGGAAGAGCCAACTTCAGGACACGGGTCCACAAGAGACCTCCCAGCTCCACATAATATCAAGCAGCGAAAATCTCCCAGAGATCTCCATCTCAACTCCAGCACCCAGCTTCGGTCAACGACCAGCAAGCTACAGTGCGGGTCACCCTAGACCAAGCAACTAGCAAGGCAGGAACACAACCCCACCCATTAGCAGAGAGGCTACCTAAAAACAAAATAAGGCCATAGGCACCCCAAAACACACCACCAGACGTGGACCTGTCCACCAGAAAGAAAAGATCGAGCCTCAACCACCAGAACACAGGCATTAGTCTCCCCCACCAGGAAGCCTACACAACCTACTGAAACAACCTTAGCCACTGGGGACAGACACCAAAAACAACGGGAACTACGAATCTGCAGCCTGCAAAAAGGAGACCCCAAACACAGTAACATAAGCAAAATGAGAAGGCAGAAAAACACACAGCAGGTGAAGGGGCAAGATAAAAACCTTCCAGACCTAACAAATGAAGAGGTAATAGGCAGTCTACCTGAAAAAGAATTCAGAATAATGATAGTAAAGCTGATCCAAGATTCTATTTCCAAGATCCAAAATCTTGGAAATAGAATAGACAAAATGCAAGAAACAGTTAACAAGGAACTAGAAGAACTAAAGATGAATCAAGCATCGATTAAAAACACAAGAAATGAAATGAAAAATACTCTAGATGGGATCAATAGCAGAATAACTGAGGCAGAAGAACGGATAAGTGAGGTGGAAGATAAAATAGTGGAAATAACTGATGCAGAGCAAAATAAAGAAAAAAGAATGAAAAGAACAGAGGACAGTCTCAGAGACCTCTGGGACAACATTAAACGCACCAACATTCGAATTATAGGGGTTCCAGAAGAAGAAGAGAAAAAGAAAGGGATGGAGAAAATATTTGAAGAGATTATAGTTGAAAACTTCCCTAATATGGGAAAGGAAATAGTTAATCAAGTCCAGGAGGCACAGAGAGTCCCATACAGAATAAATCCAAGGAGAAATACACCAAGACACATATTAATCAAACTGTCAAAAATTAAACACAAAGAATCATATTAAAAGCAGCAAGGGAAAAACAACAAATAACACACAAGGGAATCCCCATCAGGTTAACAGCTGATCTCTCAGCAGAAACTCTACAAGCCAGAAGGGAGTGGCAGGACATAATTAAAGTGATGAAGGAGAGAAACCTGCAACCAAGATTACTCTACCCAGCAAGGATCTCATTCAGATTTGATGGAGAAATTAAAACCTTTACAGACAAGCAAAAGCTGAGAGAGTTCAGCACCACCAAACCAGCTTTACAACAAATGCTAAAGGAATTTCTCTAGGCAAGAAACACAACAGAAGGAATATACCTACAATAACGAACCCAAAGCAATTAAGGAAATGGGAATAGGAACATACATATCAATAATTACCTTAAATGTAAATGGACTAAATGCTCCCACCAAAAGACACAGAGTGGCTGAATGGATACAAAAACAAGACCCATATATATGCTGTCTACAAGAGACCCACTTCAGACCTAGAGACACATACAGATTGAAAGTAAGGGGATGGAAAAAGATATTCCATGCAAATGGAAATCAAAAGAAAGCTGGAGTAGCAATTCTTATATCAGACAAAATAGACTTTAAAATAAAGACTATTAGAAGGACAAAGAAGGACACTACATAACGATAAAGGGATCGATCCAAGAAGGAGATATAACAATTGTAAATATTTATGCACCCAACATAGGAGCACCTCAATACATAAGGCAAATACTAATAGCCATAAAAGGGGAAATCGACAGTAACATAATCATAGTAGGGGACTTTAACACCCCACTTTCACCAATGGACAGATCATCCAAAATGAAAATAAATAAGGAAACACAAGCTTTCAATGATACATTAAACAAGATGGACTTAGTTGATATTTATAGGACATTCCATCCAAAAACAACAGAATACACATTTTTCTCAACTGCTCATGGAACATTCTCCAGGATAGATCATATCTTGGGTCACAAATCAAGCCTTGGTAAATTTAAGAAAATTGAAATCGTATCAAGTATCTTTTCCGACCACAATGCTATGAGACTAGACATCAATTACAGGAAAAGATCTATAAAAAATACAAACACATGGAGGCTAAACAATACACTACTCAATAACGAAGTGATCACTGAAGAAATCAAAGAGGAAATTAAAAAATACCTAGAAACAAATGACAATGGAGACACGACGACCCAAAACCTATGGGACGCAGCCAAAGCAGTTCTAAGGGGGAAGTTTATAGCAATACAATCCCACCTTAAGAAACAGGAAACGGGTTTCCCTGGTGGCGCAGTGGTTGAGAGTCCGCCTGCCGGTGCAGGGGACCCGGGTTCGTGCCCCGGTCTGGGAGGATCCCACATGCCGCGGAGCGGCTGGGCCCGTGAGCCATGGCCGCTGGGCCTGCGCGTCCAGAGCCTGTGCTCCGCAACGGGAGAAGCCACAGCAGTGAGAGGCCCGCATACCACAAAAAAAAAAAAAAAAAGAAAAGAAACAAGAAACATTTCGAGTAAACAACCTGACCCTGCACCTAAAGCAATTAGAGAGACAAGAACAAAAAAACCCCAAAGTTAGCAGAAGGAAAGAAATCATAAAGATCAGATCAGAAATAAATGAAAAAGAAATGAAGGAAACGATAGCAAAGATCAACCAAACTAAAAGCTGGTTCTTTGAGAAGATAAACAAAATTGAGAAACCATTAGCAGACTCATCAAGAAAAGAAAGGAGAAGACTCAAATCAATAGAATTAGAAATGAAAAAGGAGAAGTAACAACTGACACTGCAGAAATACAAAAGATCATGAGAGATTACTATAAGCAACTCTATGCCAATAAAATGGACAACCTGGAAGAAATGGACAAATTCTTAGAAATGCACAACCTGCCAAGACTGACTCAGGAAGAAATAGAAAATATGAATAGACCAATCACAAGCACTGAAATTGAAACTGTGATTAAAAATCTTCCATCAAACAAAAGCCCAGGACCAGATGGCTTCACAGGCGAATTCTACCAAACATTTAGAGAAGAGCTAACACCCATCCTTCTCAAACTCTTCCAAACAATATCAGAGGAAGGAACACTCCCAAACTCATTCTACGAGGCCACCATCACCTTGATACCAAAACCAGGCAAGGATGTCACAAAGAAAGAAAACTACAGGCCAATATCACTGATGAACATAGATGCAAAAATCCTCAACAAAATACTAGCAAACAGAATCCAACAGCACATTAAAAGGATCATACACCATGATCAAGTGGGGTTTATTCCAGGAATGCAAGGATTCTTCAATATACGCAAATCAATCAATGTGATACACCATATTAACAAGTTGAAGGAGAAAAACCATATGATCATCTCAATAGATGCAGAGAAAGCTTTCGACAAAATTCAACACCCATTTATGATAAAAACCCTGCAGAAAGTAGGCATTGAGGGCACTTTCCTCAACATAATAAAGGCCATATATGACAAACCCACAGCCAACATTGTCCTCAATGGTGAAAAACTGAAACCATTTCCACTAAGATCAGGAACAAGACAAGGCTGCCCACTCTCACCACTCTTATTCAACATAGTTTTGGAAGTTTTAGCCACAGCAATCAGAGAAGAAAAGGAAATAAAAGAACTCCAAATTGGAAAAGAAGAAGTAAAGCTGTCACTGTTTGCAGATGACATGATACTATACATAGAGAATCCTAAAGATGCTACCGAAAAACTACTAGAGCTAATCAATGAATTTGGTAAAGTAGCAGGATACAAAATTAATCTACAGAAATCTCTGGCATTCCTGTACACTAATGATGAAAAATCTGAAAATGAAATCAAGAAAACACTCCCATTTACCACTGCAACATAAAGAATAAAATATCTAGGAATAAACCTACCTAAGGAGACAAAAGACCTGTATGCAGAAAATTATAAGACACTGATGAAAGAAATTAAAGATGATACAAATAGATGGAGAGATATACCATGCTCCTGGATTGGAAGAATCAATATTGTGAAAATGACTCTACTACCCAAAGCAATCTACAGATTCAATGCAATCCCTATCAAACTACCACTGGCATTTTTCACAGAACTAGAACAAAAAATTTCAAAATTTGTTTGGAAAAACAAAAGACCCCGAATAGCCAAAGCAATCTTGAGAAAGAAAAACGGAGCTGGAGGAATCAGGCTCCCTGACTTCAGACTATACTAAAAAGCTACTGTAATTAAGACAGTGTGGTACTGGCATAAAAACAGAAAGATAGATCAGTGGATCAGGATAGAAAGCCCAGAGATAAACCCACGCACATATGGCCAACTTATTTTGATAAAGGTGGCAGGAATGTACAGTGGAGAAAGGACAGCCACTTCAATAAGTGGTGCTGGGAAAACTGGACAGGGACATGTAAAAGTTTGAGATTAGATCATTCCCTAACACCATACACAAAAATAAGCTCAAAATGGATTAAAGACTTAAATGTAAGGCCAGAAACTATCAAACTCTTAGAGGAAAACATAGGTAGAACACTCTATGACATAAATCACAGCAAAATCCTTTTGGACCCACCTCCTAGAGAAATGGAAATAAAAACAAAGATAAACAAATGGGACCTAATGAAACTTCAAAGCTTTTGCACAGCAAAGGAAACCATAAACAAGACCAAAAGACAACCCTCAGAATGGGAGAAAATATTTGCAAATGAAGCAACTGACAAAGGATTAATCTCCAAAATTTATAAACAGCTCATGCAGCTCAATAGCAAAAAAACAAACAACCCAATCCCAAAATGGGCAGAAGACTTAAATAGGCATTTCTCCAAAGAAGATATACAGACTGCCAACAAACACATGAAAGAATGCTCAACATCATTAATCATTAGAGAAATGCAAATCAAAACTACAATGAGATATCATCTCACACCAGTCAGAATGGCCATCATCAAGAAATCTAGAAACAATAAATGCTGGAGAGGGTGTGGAGAAAAGGGAACACTCTTGCACTGCTGGTGGGAATGTGAATTGGTACAGCCACTATGGAGAACAGTATGGAGGTTCCTTAAAAAACTAAAAATAGAACTACCATATGACCCAGCAATCCCACTACTAGGCATATACCCTGAGAAAACCATAATTCAAAAAGAGACATGTACCAAAATGTTCATTGCAGCTCTATTCACAATAGCCCGGAGCTGGAAACAACCTAAGTGTCCATCATCGGATGAATGGATAAAGAAGATGTGGCACATATATACAATGGAATATTACTCAGCCATAAAAAGAAACGAAACTGAGCTATTTGTAATGAGGTGGATAGACCTAGAGTCTGTCATACAGAGTGAAGTAAGTCAGAAAGAGAAAGACAAATACCATATGCTAACACATATATACGGAATTAAAAAAAAAAATGTCACGAAGAACCTAGGGGTAAAACGGGAATAAAGACACAGACCTACTTGAGAATGGACTTGAGGATATGGGGAGGGGGAAGGTTAAGCTGTGACAAAGCGAAAGAGAGGCATGGACATATATACACTACCAAACGTAAGGTAGATAGATAGTGGGAAGCAGCCGCAGAGCACAGGGAGATCAGCTCGGTGCTTTGTGACCGCCTGGAGGGGTGGGATGGGGAGGGTGGGAGGGAGGGAGATGCATGAGGGAAGGGATTTGGGAACAGATGTATATGTATGACTGATTCACTTTGTTATAAAGCAGAAACTAATAAAAAAAATCACACACACAAAAAGAAGTATTTTGAATCATTACTAATAGATATGATATCTATTATTCCTATTTGGTTCAGATACAGACCTAGAAGCTTCATCTAATAATGAAGACGTCTATCAATAAATATTAGTCAGAAAAATCAGTGCTAATTTTCAAAAATAAAGAACAATAAATATTTTAGGATAACTATAAGGACAAAGAAATGGATAACCTAATTTTAAATTCAACAAATATTCATTTAGTACTACCAGTATGTCAGTCACTGTGAGTTGCTTGGCACTGAAAGACTGTTAAAACAGATACAGTCCCTGGCCTCAAGAGTTCTCCGTTTAGTGCAGGTATTTGACATATAGGCAGATTGCTTCAGTATCCTAGGATAAAGGCAGTGATTGAAGATCAAAAGGCTATAAGAACAGTGAAGAGGAGTCCAAGAAAGGAAGTCTGGATGTTTACCCTTAGACTCTAAGGAATTAATCTCTAGGAACTGAGACTCTTATCCATCTAACTGCAAATAAGCCGAATTGAAAAACAGAAAACACTGAAGAGGCCATGCCCTAATAATTCAATACATTTTTTTTACGTAAGGAGTAGAGAATTAAAGATCCATATCAACACCGTGTTACACTTTAGCTTACTACGAACAAATTAAAAGATTTGGGTTTACATAATTTATTTATTTGTTGCTGAGCTCCCAACGATATTGTCATAGGCAATTATTCAGTCATTTATAGTTTACAAAGCACCTACATATACATCATTTTATTTCATCCTTACAATTTCTGTGTTAGATGTAGGAATTTTTCCCATTGCAAAGATTAGAGAAGGGAGGTTTACAGAGGTAAGAATAGACTGTCCCTAGCCAGGTGACATTCTGCAAAAAATGGGGCATTTTTCTTCATTTGGAGGAAGATTCTGGATTTGCAAATACACTATTTAGTAATTAGAGAAAATATAATAAAGTGTTCCTGTTTTATCCCAAATGAACAGCAGGGCCTTTTTATACCATCCTTATATGATTACAGTAATTATGACAGTAACAAGAATAAAACATACTGTAAGAAAAGGGAAAAATATCAGCCTAAACTTCCCTTAGAACTCCTAGAAATGCCCAAAATGGCACCTTATTTTTTTCAAAACTTAATTCCTTCCATGCAGTTGTTCCCTCCATCCAAAGCTTTTGGTAATTTAATTTTCCATTTCCATGACCTAATTCACTAAGTTACTACATCAACCATGTGGCTTTCAGGAAATTAAACACAAAATAGTTTATTTTAAAAAGGAAAGGTGTAAGAATCATATAATATAAATTCCAAGAATATGTTTGTTTCAGGTATGCCTTGATCCAAGGGCTCAAATAATGACATGAGGACCCAGATCTTTTCTTTCTGCTGGTTCTGCTCTCCTCAATGTTGGCATTGATCTCAGGGGGCAAAATAATTGCCAACAGTTCCAGACCACAGGCTTTCAGGTTCAAATCCAATAGGAAAAGTGCCCATACCTTTTTCTTAGCAACTTAAGAAAGTTTTGTTTTGCCTCATTGGCTTTGCCTCATTGACATATTTATCCCTAAACTTTGGCCAGAAAAAAGTGATCCTTTGAATGGTTAGGCATTCATCTCAAGTCAATCCCTTAAGCTGGGGGTGAGTCAATGTCATACAAAGCACACAGAATGAGAAGGAAAACGAAGTGTATCCCCACAGGAAAATCAGTATACAATTGCCAGAAGAAAGTTTAATGGATTCTGAATGACAGAAACAATAGTCATTCATGACAGTTCCATATAGGTCTTATATTAAACACCAAGCTCAATTTTGTATTAATTGAAGGCTGAGTGCTAGTTTTATGGCATAAAGCTACATAAGGAAGGGTAAGAAAAGATGCTGTAGATCAGGTTCCCTGGGAAGCAGACTCTGAAATGGAGATCACATGCATGAATTTCACTGGGACGTGCATTCATCGACACTTGTGAATGGGTGAAGGAAGCAGTATTGAGAGGTGGAAAAAGAACTCTGAACAAGTTGGTCTTAGCCAGTGCCACAGGGAGCTCTGAAGCTAGTATAGTCTTCAGAGTTGTCCTGAATTGTGGCAAGTAATTGGCTCCCCACATTGTCCAGTGATTGGAAACAGGCTACACCAGGGGAGGGGACATAACCTTGGGTGACACAACAGCCTTCCACTGAAGTCAGTTCCTGGGAGACACTCAGCTGTGCCCTCTCAGCAGATAACACTACCAAAAGTGCCTTGATACTGATGTAGGTGATCTAGGCAGCATACCAGAACATTCAAGGGTTTGCCTCTTTGCTGCTCAGATCCATTGGTAGTAAATAAGTTTACCTCATTTGGAAACACCTCCTCTAGCATTCTGATTGCTCTCTTTTCCTGGGAAAACTTGCAAGTAGAAAGTTAGTAGGATAAACTACAGCTCGTCCACCACTGCAACTATTCTCAGGGCCTCAACTGATATTCATCATCTCCTTCCTACACTACCAATTTGAGATTCCCCTCCCTCACCCCAAGCTAGCACATCTGCCAGTATAAGCCCCTTTTCATCATGCCTTTCTCAGGTCACTGCACTTGTCCACTTATGGTCAAAATCAGACAGGGGAATACCAAGAGATGCCCAGTGGATGTTTGTGTGGATCTGGGTGTGTTCATTATATAAAAGCAATCCTACTTCCTTCTAATGATGATAGTCAATTATCTTTGCCAGTGTGGCCCCCCCTTACCCTGCTTTCTAGTTTCTTGGCACAAGGATATCAAAGTGACTGGATCCTTAGCCATAGATTAGAACTTAATGAAATGTTTGCTGTGTCACCTGGTGGATGGATTCTCTCTCTGAGACCATAATCTCTAGACCCACAGAACCCAGAGTTAAAAGAACAACAACAAAAATTCCTTAAAAGGATCATTGGGAGTGATAGGAAGCAAGTCAACTCCTACCACCACTTCTTGGTTTCCAGACCTATTCAGTCAGCTTACTGGGGCCATCATATAATGGCTATTGCCCAAGAAAGATTGTATCTGGTGTTCTGCACCCTTAAAAAGCTGTTCATTCATCATTTACTTACTCTGAAGGCCAGCATTTTTCGGATGTTTTGGTATAGGTTAGAACAGTGAATACCACAGTCAAGCATTCACAGTGGCACCTCCTTAACTATAAAGTGGATCCCTTGGTCTAAAGCAATGTTATGTGGAATCCTATGTCCATGGATCAAACACTACTAAACCCTTGGATAGTGGAGCTAGCTGAAGCCCTGTGGGCAGGAGAGTCAAAACCATACCTAAAATGTATTCCAATCCCAGTCAACATTAATCTCTTTTCATTCATGGTGGAAGGGGTCCAATATAATCAACTTATTGTAATGACTACCAAATGGTTAGTATTTTCAAGGAATGGTGGCATATCAAGGGTTCAGCATTGTCTCTGTTGCTGGCAGTTTGGACATTAATCATCAGCAGCACAGCTGGATTAGCCTAGGTGAGTTAAAGTTGTGGGCTCATGGATAGCCTCCATCCTTGCTACCACGGCTATTCCCAGAACTTGGGTGCTGATGATAGGCTGGTAGACATCTCCTGGTATAATCATTGTTATCTATTTAGTTATTTGGTGAAATTTTGTACAAATGCTCTCTGGTAAGTATTAACATATAATGCAGAAGCTTTCACAAATGATGAAGTTAGAGACTAAATTTATACTCCCACCTGAAACGATTTTTAAAAACCCATAAAATATATGAAAGCACAGTTTCAACACACTAGACGTCAGGCAACAAAAGACAGTAATTCCCTTAAGTTGAGGAGATAAAGCTGAGAGTCCATCGTTAAGGTATGGAAAGAAATTGTCAACCCAAAATTATACACTCAGTGACAATATCTTTCAAAACTAAAGATGAAATAAAGGCCTTTTCACACATATAAAAACCAAAAGAATTTATCAACAGCAGAGCTGCACTATAAAAAGTGGTAAAGGAAGTCTTTGAGCCAGTAGGAAAATGATACCAGAGGGAAACATGGATCTACACAAAAGAATTAAGAATAGCAGAAATGGTAAACACATGGGAAAATACTTGTTTTATCCTTATTATTTAAATATAATTAAACCACTTGACTGTTTGAACAAAAAGAATATCAAAATATTGTGGGATGTGTAACATATATACATATGTAAGTATGTATAAAACAAGAGCATAAAGTTGGAAGGAGAAAAATGGAAGGATACTACCATAAGGTATTTACACAATTTACACTATATATGAAGTGGTATAATACCACTTGAAAGTAGATTGTAATAAGTTAAACATGTACTTTAAATCCTAAATCAACCACTAAAATAACAAAAAGTTACAGCCAACAAAAGAGATGAAGTGGAATCATAAAAACTACAATTATTCCAAATGAAGGCATAAAAAGAGGAAAAGAAAACAAAGAACAGATAAGTCATATAGAAAATGAATACCGAGAGGATAAACTTAAATCTACCCATATCAATAATCACATTAAGTGTAAATGATAGAAAAATATATTCCATAAAAATGGAAACAAAAGGAAAGCTGGGGTAGAAATAGTTATATCAGATAAAATAAACTTTAAAACAATCTATAATAAAAGACAATGAATGACATAATATAAAGGGGTCAATCCAAGAAGAGGATGTAACATTGGTAAATATATATGCACCTAGTTTAGGAGCACCTAAATATGTAAAGCAAACATTAACAGACATAGAGTGAGAAACTGACAGTAATACAAAAATAGTAGGGGACTCTAACACTCCACTTATACCGATGGATAGATCATTCAGATAGAAAATCAATAAGGCAACAGTGGTCTTAAATGATATACTGGAACAGATGGACTTAATAGATATCTACAGCACATTCCATTTAAAAACATTCTTTCCCAATGTACATGGAATTTTCTCCAGTCTAGATCATATGCTAGGCCACAAAACGAGTCTTGGTAAATTTAAGAAGACTGGAATTATATCAAGCATCTTTTCCAACCACAATGGTATGAAACTTGAAATCAGTTACTGGAAGAAAAATGAAACAAACATGTGAAGACCAAACAGCTTAGTACTAAAAAAACCAATGGGTCAACAAAGAAATCAAAGAGGAAATCAGAAAATATCTTGAGACAAATAAAAATAAAAACAAAACTTTCCAAAATCTATGGGACAGAGCAAAAGCAGTTCTGGGAAGATTATAGCAATATAGTCCTACCTCAAGAAGATTATACCAATATAGTCTTTCCTCTAGAAAGAAGAAAAATCTCAAACAAACATTTTTCATCTAAAGAAATGAAAAAAAGAAAACACAAAGCTCAAAGTCAGCAGAAGGCAGGAAATAATAAAGATCAGAACAGAAATAAATAAAATAGAGACCAAAAAAATCAATAAAACTAAGACTTGTTTTTTTGAAAAATAAACAAAATTGATAAACCTTCAGCCAGCCTCATCAAGAAAAAAGAGAGAGGGTCCAAATAAACAAAGTTAGAAATGAAAGAGAAGAAGTTACAACCAAAATAGAATCATAAGAAAATACTACAAACAGTTATACACAAACACATTAGACAACCTAGAAGAAATGAATAAATTCCCAGTAACATACAGTCTTCCAAGATTTAATTAGGAAGAAATAATCTGAACAGACTGACTACTAGTACTGAAATTGAACCAGTACTCAAAAACTCACAACAAACAAAGTCCAGGATCTGAAAGCTTCACAAGGGAGCTCTACCAAACATTTAAAGAAGAATTAATACCTATGCTTCTCAAACTATTTTCCAAAAAAATTGAAGAGGACAGAAGACTCCCAAATTCACTCTACAAGGCCAGCTTTACCCCATTAATGAAACCAGACAAAGACACAAGTAAGAAAGAAAGAAAGAAAGAAAGAAAGAAAGAAGGAAGGAAGGAAGGAAGGAAGAAGGAAATTACAGGCCAATCTCCTGATGAACATATATGCAAAAATCCTCAACAAAAATTTAGCAAACTAAATTCAACAATACATAAAAAGGATCACCTACCATGATGAAGTGGAATTTATTCCAGGAATGTAATGATGGTTCAATTGATGCAAATCAATCAATGTGATATACCACATTAACAAAACAAAGAATAAAAGTTACATGATCATCCCAGTAGATGCAGAAAATGCATTTGACAAAATTCAACATCTATTCATGATAAAAACTCTTAATAAAGTTGGTATAAAGAAACATACCTCAGCATAATAAAGGCCATTTATGACAAACCCACAGCTAACATCATACTAAACAATGAAAAGCTGAACACTTTTCCTCTAAGATCAGGAACAAACAAGGATGCTCACTCACACCATCTCCATTTAACATAGTATTCAAGTCCCAGCCACAACAATCAGACCAGAAAAAGAAATAAAAGGCATTCAAATTGGAAGGAAGAAGTAGAACTATTTTCAGATGACATACCAGATAGATAGATAGATAGAGAGATAGATAACCCTAAAGACTCCACCAAAAGCTATTAGAACTAATAAATGATTTTGGTAAAGTTGCAAGATATAAGATTAGTATACAGAAATATGCTGCTTTACTATACACTAATTATGAACTATCAGAAAGAGAAATCAAGAAAACAAGATACCTAGGAATAAATTTAACCAAGGAGGTGAAAGACTTATACTCTGAAAACTATATGACATTGATGAAGGAAACTGAAGACAATACAAATAAATGGAAAGATATCTCGTGTTCATGGATTGAAAGACTTGATATTGTTAAAATGTCCATACTACCCAAAGCAATCTACATATTTAATGCAAATCCTATCAAAACATCCATGACAGTTTTCACAGAACTAGAATAAATTATCCTAAAATGTGTAAGGAACCCCAAACAGTCAAAGCAATCTTGAGAAAAAAATAAAACAAAGCTGGAAACATCACCCTCTCTGACTTCAGACTACACTACAAAGCTACAGTAATCAAAACTGCATGGTACTAGCACAAAACAGATGCATAGATCAATGGAACAAAATAGAAAACCCAGAAATAAACCCATGCACTTATGGCCAATTAATCTATGACAAAAGAGACAAGAGTCTACAATGGGGAAAATAGTCTCTTCAATAACTGGTGTTGGGAAAAGTGGAAAGTTACATGTAAAACAATAAAATTGGGGCATTTTCTCATACCATATACAAAAATAAACTTAAAATAGATTAAAGAACTAAATGTAAGACCTAAAACCATATGTGGAATCTAAAATATAAAACAAATGAACGAATATTTTAAAAGGAAACAGACTCACAGATACAGAGAACAATCTAATTGTTACCAGTGGGAAAAGGGGTGGTGGGAGGGGCAATAAAGGTAAAGAGGATTAGGAGGTACAAACTAGCAGGTATAAAATAAATAAGCTACAAGGATGTGCTATACAGCACAGGGAATACAGCCAATATTTTATAATAACTTTATGTGAAGTATAATCTATAAAAATATCAAACTACTACGTTGTATACCTAAAACTATTAGAATTATTTTCCTCTTTATGACTTAAATGATGAATGGAAGGTGAAATAATTTTAAAAATTAGGGCTTCCCTGGTGGTGCAGTGGTTAAGAATCCTCCTGCCAATGTAGGGGACACATGTTCGAGCCCTGGGCCGGGAAGATCCCACATGCCGCGGAGCAACTAAGCCTGTGCACCACAACTACTGAGCCTGCTCTCTAGAGCCCACAAGCCACAACTACTGAAGCCCACATGCCACAACTACTGAAGCTCATGCGCCTAGAGCCCGTGCTCCAAAACAACAGAAGCCACCACAATGAGAAGCCTGTGCACTGCAAAGAAAAATAGCCCCTGCTTGCCGCAACTAGAGAAAGCCTGCAAGCAGCAACAAAGACCCAATGCAGCAAAAATTAATTAATTTTTAAAATAAAATTAAATAAAAATTAAAATTAAAGGACTTTATGATGTTTCCATTAAAGAAATGTGAATGATGTAAACATGCCAATAAGGCAAAGACTGGAAAATAAAAAAACAAGACCCAGTTACATGCTGCTTATAAGAAATGAACTCTAAATATATAAACACAAATAGGCTAAAATTAAATGGATGGAAAAAAATATACTTTCCACAACTTTTTGATTAGATAACACTAATCAAAAGAAAGCTGTGTTGAGTATATTAATTTCAGCATCATCTTCAAGCAAAGAGATTGTACTAGCATTTAATAGGATGTAGTGAGTCACTTCTGCAGGTCCAGAGGATTCAGAAAGATCTGAAGTTTCAATTTTCTCAGGTAATTTAACTTAAATGTCCCCATCCCAAGACTCAGCAACCTGCTCTTTCCCAACCAGGATCTTTACCTTGAATAGCAGAATTCCTGGCCTTGAGAATATGGCAGTTCTCTTAGGAAGCCCCATTTTGATCCTGATATTCAGTGTTCTCATTTCTCTGACTTTGAGAGACGAGAATTTCTTTGTATCTTACTACTGAGGTCTTTTGACTTTCACACTTAAGTCAGTGATCAATCACATGCAGTCTTTCATTCTCTTCAAAGTACTCATGGCACCGAGCAAGAGATAATCAATTCCACAGACCTTATGGTTACTACTTTCCCTAAGCCTTTCAAATGTCTGTGATATTGAATCTTGTAGTATATTTCCTTCTATCATCATCTGATCTTGATTCACCACCAAAGGTTATTTGAATACTTGCACTGATACCACAGACTATATACTCTGCCTACCATCGGTGACGTAATCCTTATTGCCAGCCAACTGGTAAGCAGCACCAAAATCTCATTTTAGAACCTGCTTGTCATTTAGATTCTGCTGATTCCAACTGTCTTAAGTCAGGCTCACCAGGTAACAGACTCTGAGATTGAATTTACATTCAAGTAGTTTATCAGGAAATGCTTTCAAGATAAAATCCTATAGGAATGAAAAGAAGTATATAGGACTGAGTAGGAGAACTTCAACTGTGATGTAGTTGAAACAGACACTTCAGCTGCTCCCATGGCGACCTCTGAAGCTGAGATTTGCCAAATAGAAGCAAGAGAACCAACCCTTATTCCCCACATTGGTCAGTTTTTGGATGTGGGTGGTTCCTGAGGTGGGGCATAATCTTGGACAAGAAGACTCTCCTTTGATGAAGGTAATGCCTTGGTAGGCACTCAGCTGTGAGCTGTCAATAGGTAGATTATGACAAGTTAAACATGTGTACTATAAATCTTAATTCAACTTCTAAAATGAAGCTGAGCAACTGGGTGCCTAGATGCTAAAGGTAGAGCGTGCTGGGGAGAATGGGGAAGGCAGGCTGAGAATTTAGGTAGCACACCATAGATCTACTGTAAAAGACAATACTGAGTGAAAAGGGGTAAAAAAAAAAACAGTTAATCTCATTCCTATTTTTAGTTCTGTGAGCTACATTATAAAAAAAAGTACCACTACTGCTTCACCTTCTTGGGGGAGGGGCCAATAATAACGAGCAAACCCTTCAGTAGGAATTTTTGGCATCTTCCTAAAAGAACCAGAAAGAATAGATCCCCCTTACTTGCAGATGTGAAATGGTTACACACTTATTATAGACACATAATTCTTTTACTTCAGGTTCATCGATGGATGCATCAGTCTGTCATAGATGAAAGGGAAAAGGCCAAGGGAACAAAGAGTCTAGCTGATACTCATTTTCAAATCAAACAAAACCATTTCTAAGTGCTAATTTCTCTCAGTTGTTAACATGAGCTCAACTCTTCTGTTTGATCCTCACTGAACCCATATTTTAGAACTGGTCTACTCAACCCAATACTAATTCAGCTGAAATAATTTTTAATGTGTATACAGAAAATACGTGTCTGGTTTTTTTCCAAATTATCATGTGGAATAAGCATTTCTGAATCATACAATTTCTTTCTATCTCCATTTAACTCAAATCCCCTCATAATGAAGTTTTTCTCTTTTAGAGTTAATATGAGCCAGACTTATCCAAAAGCAAAGAGCTGCCCCCAAACCAAATGTATCAGACAGTTTCATTTCCCTGACTAAAACTAGCTTTAGGAGACTTCCCTGGTGGTGCAGTGCTTAAGAATCCGCCTGCCAATGCAGGGACACAGGTTCGATGCCTGGTCGAGGAAGATCCCACATGCCACAGAGCAGCTAGGCCATGCACCACAACTACTAAGCCTGCGCTCTAGAGCCCGCAAGCCACAACTACTGAGCCCACATGCTGCAACTACTGAAGCCTGTGCACCTAGAAGCCCATACTCCACAGCAAGAGAAGCCACTGCAATGAGAAGCCTGCGCACCGCAACAAAGAGTAGCCCCTGCTCACCACAACTAGAGAAAGCCTGCATGCAGCAACGAAGACCCAACGCAGCCATAAATAAATAAATAAATAAATAAATAAAACTGAAAAAAATAGTTGTTGATTATTCAAACCTGTAGCTATTTAAAAAAAATAATAAAAACAGTAAAGTGATTTTTAAAACTAATAAAAATATTACAAAAAATAAAAGTGCTCTCTCAAAGTAACACTCTAACAATATTCAATTAAAAAAAAATCTAGCTTTACTCCAGATTCTATTTCAAATATAACTCACCAAGAACTTACCCCATACGTTCTCCACACAGTACCTAACAAAGTCACAAGAAGCCAGCCACACCCAACCATCACAGGTTCCACCTACACTTCCAAAGTAAGCTTTGACAAAATACATGCCATGAAATCCATATCATTTTACATTTTCAAAGAGCTTCGGAACAGAAAAAACACCTGCCTTTACATTCCAAACAGTCAATGCAGAACTCTGATGCATGGGTTACTAACACCAGAGTGATGAGATAACTACATTTGTCGGCTCAGGCTGCCATAACAAAATACCATATCCTGGGTGGCTTAAATAACACAAATTTATTTCTCACAATTCTTAAAAGTACAAGACCAAGGTGCCAGGCTATTCAGTTCCTAGCGAGGGGCCTCTTCCAGGCTTGCAAATGGCCACCTTCTTTCTATGTCCTCACAAGGTAAAGAGAGAGAGAATTTTGGTCTCTCTTCCTCTTCTTATCTGTACACTAATCTCATGATGGGGGCCCCACCCTCATGAAGTCTTCTAAACCTAAATACCTTCCAAAGGACCATCCAAATACCATCACATAGGGGTCAGGGTTTCAGCATATGAATTCTGGAGTAACAAATATTCAATCTATACAACTAACACACTCAAAGATTCATGATTATGTACTTTCTTGGTCATAATTTCAAGACTGTTTTCTGTATATTAAACAAATGCTTACGTTAGCTGCCTTTTATATAAGAATTAAAATTGGTCACAAAAGTACATTTTAACAATGACTTTTAAACACAGAGTTCATAATAAGTAACTGGTTAGATAAACGCTCTTGTGATATGGTCTTGAATTTCATTTTGTATTTTAATTGAGTATTTTATCAGCTAATCTAAACATCTTACATTAAATAGAAAGCTCATGCATTGAAAAACTATGGTTAATTGAATTGTCTGGTTAGTTAAATATTGAGGAAGAAGATCCTTTAATTCAACAATTTCTGAATACAAACACACACAAACACACACTGTCTCTCTATATCTATCTATCTATATCTAGCTGTCCATATACATGTTGCATAATTTAATCTTTCTCAGTGCCTGAATGTCTTTCAAGGCTTTAAGAAGACTTTGACCAGCAATAATTACACCATAAATGCAGATGGTCAACATAAAGCTGCTTTGTACATATCAGAAAGTAGATTTGTATATTTTTCATTTTCTGAAAAAGAGACAAATAATTTAGAGTCCTTCATTAAATGTATGTAATACATATTGATAAAGAACCTGTATAAGTCCAGCCAATTAGATGTTCCAGATTACCAAAAGAAACACTGATCTGTTACCTAGGATGACAAAAGCTTACCACAAATATTCATAATATCATAAAGTAGAAGGTGAATTTTACTTGTAATGGCAAAATCATGCTGGCTTTGGTCTTCCTAGCTACAGAATGTTCAGTAGGCTTTAATAATAACTGCAAGTAGTTGTTCAGTTTTGAAAGATACAACAACCTTGAACTAAAAGGCCTAAATCATCTTTCTTTGACCAGCATGTACACTTCCCAAAAGTGAGGATTTTATTGATGCCATTCAATATGAAAAATTTGTATTAAACCCCCTTCCTATCTACCCACCCCTTATTCAGAGCTACCTATGAAGTGACAGATTCCCTTCATATTCATCCCATTTATAGTTCCTAGCTCCTGGAACCATTTATAATTCCTAGTCCCTGGCCCAGTCATCTGTTTGAATCCAACAACTGGCTCCATCTGCCTAACACAGTATTCTGCAAAGATGGCTGGGGCTGAGGTAGAAAAGTAAACAGCTAGGGTGCAGGAATAAGAATAGATGGAATCCAATTGGTCAGGTTTGCATGTAGTGAAAGTTAATTCACAGGAATTTATTTGACTGGGTTTCCTATGTATGAAGCCCTCAAGAACATCTTCTTCCCAAATCCTTTTCCCCTAAGTCCACCAAACAAAACAAATATAAAGTCTTTCTTTTTACCCGACCATGAGTCCATCTTTTATGCAGCACCTAAATTTCTCACTATACAACTGACAACTCTTCCACCCCAATTTCATTTAATTATCTTATTCCCAGAAATCAGCATAATTCTAATTACTCTTAATCCTTTTTGGAGGCATATATCAATTAATCTTCAGTAATAACTTCACTTAGAAAAAGTCTTTTTATTTTTCATATACCCTTAAGCTAATTCTGAAAATCACTGACTACTCACATATATGATTCTTGAGCTGGGTGCTTAAACAGTGGTCTTTGAACACACTGAACAAAATAGAGAAATCATCAGTCCATATTCATGTCTGATCCTTTTCCCTACTCTGGGATAAACAATGGGTTTGTAATTCAACTGACAGATGAAGGTCTTATGTTTCTTATGTCCCCAAAAGAATCACCTCCCCAAAAAAATATTGGTTAAAAGTTATAGTTGGTTAAAATTTTCTATCAGTTTGATTTAACTTTAAACCTATAATATAAAAAATATTCTCGGGCTTCCCTGGTGGCGCAGTGGTTGAGAGTCCGCCTGCTGATGCAGGGTACATGGGTTCGTGCCCCGGTCAGGGAAGATCCCACATGCCGCAGAGTGGCTGGGCCCGAGAGCCATGGCCGCTGAGCCTGTGCATCCAGAGCCTGTGCTCCGCAACGGGAGAGGTCACAACAGTGAGAGGCCCATGTAATGCAAAAAAAAAAAAAAAAAAAAAAAAAAAAAATTCTCACCCAAAGCAAGATAAAGTAAAATAGACAATTAAAGCATAGTCTTGGCTTTTTATGTACTCAACTTCAAATTTTTCATGCTTTTTGTAAAATTGCCATGCTGAGAACCTTTTTTCTCTGTTTAAAATTCAGGACAAAGCAAAGTATATGTCTACAGACCTATTTGTCTAGAAATAAAAGCAATAAATGAGAGTCACATTTGAATAACAAGAGTGGACTAGACATGAGAGAATAGAACAGGCCTAGGCAGCTTCAATTGTCCATCTTAAAATTACTTACTATTTTTGGGAATAATAGAACATCAAAAGGATAAATTCAAAACTCAAATTAATTCCTGTCCTCCCAGGAGAGACTGACTGCCTGATTCTGATCTGTCTTTCATGCATCGTTCTCACTCAAGTTACAATTTCAAGGGCTAGAGTGTCATTCCAATATGCAAAAGAGAGTTGGCATTGATGAGAGTTATATTTAGAAATCCTTGTACTATGAGATAGAATATAACATTAAACTTGTGAATTTTAAGGTCATGACAAGGACATATTGACAAGCTAAAGTTTCAAAACTATGTAAATTAGCTACTTGGATAATCACAGGCTTTACAAATCTTCTGCTCAAATTAAGAGACAAGCTTGTTCATTCTTTCCACAATTAAGGATCTGTCGGAATAGGGCTATGCTATTTTCTGCTAACAAACAATCCCCAAATCTCACTGACTGACTTATAAAAGCCAAAGTCTATTTCACAGCACATTGCTGCCACTGCAGGTTGTCTCACTCTGGGTGGCAGCTGATAGAGGAGCAACCATCTCAAATGTTGCTGGTCACTTTGACAATGGGAAAACATAGCTCTAGGGTGTGTTGCACCAGTGATAGTACTGTTTCTGCCCAGAAATGACTCTCACTTCACTCAGAAGTTATTGATTAAAACAAGCCATAGCCATACTGAAACAGAAGGGAAGGGAACAGGGCACAACATTTAAAAAAATGACACAGCCATAAGACATGACAAAAACTGATTAGAACTAACTAGATCCAAGATGGCAGAAGATAGGACTTCCAGTGGACCTTGACCCTCATTGTACGCTCATTGTAATACATCAGCACACTAAATGACACACCCACAGGAACCATGCCAGTTCCAAGGCCAACCATAAAAGGTCAAAAAGTGGGTCATGGCCCAATTCTGGAAATCCCCACCCCTTCCCCAAAGTAGCTGGAATACTCCTCCCACTGATTAGCCTATGAAATTACCCACCCCTATAAAAATTGATAACCCCTGTATCCTGGTGCCTCTTCCGAGATGGCCCACACTCTGTCTGTGGAGTGTGTTTCTCTTTAAATAAATCCACTTCTTACCTATCACTTTGTCTCTCACTGAATTCTTTCTGTGACGAGACATCAAGAACCTGAGTTTCGACCCCAGAGGAAGATGGCGGAAGAGTAAGACGCGGAGATCACCTTCCTCCCCACAGATACATCAGAAATTCATCTACACGTGGAACAACTCCTACAGAACACCTACTGAACGCTGACAGAAGACCTCAGACCCCCCAAAAGGCAAGAAACTCCCCACATACCTGGGTAGGGCAAAAGAAAAAAAGAATAAACAGAGACAAAAGGATAGGGACGGGACCTGCACCAGTGGGAGGGAGCCGTGAAGGAGGAAAGGTTTCCACACACTAGAAGCCCCTTCACGGGCGGAGACTGCAGGTGGCGGAGGGGGAAAGCTTCGGAGTAGCGGAGGAGAGCACAGCAACAGGGGTGCGGAGGGCAAAGCGGAGAGATTCTGGCACAGAGGACCGGTGCCCTCAGGCACACACCAGCCCAAGAGGCTTGTCTGCTCGGCCGCCGGGGCGGGCGGGGCTGGGAGCTGAGGCTCGGGTATCGGCTTTCAGTCGGAGCGCAGGGAGAGGACTGGGGCTGGCGGCAGGAAGAGAGCCTGAAGGGGTTAGTGCACCACGGCTAGCCTGGAGGGAGTCCGGGGAAAGGGTCTGGAGCCGCCGAAGAGGCAAGAGACTTTTTTCCCTTTTGTTTCCTGGTGCGCGAGGAGAGGGCATTAAGAGGGCTGCTTGGGAAGCACCGGAGACGGGCGCGAGCCGCGGCTAAAGGCGCGGACCCCGGAGACGGGCGTGGGACGCTGGGGCTGCTGCTGCCACCGCCGCAGGGCCTGTGTGCGAGCACGGGTCACTATCCGCCCCGCCTTCCAGGGGGCCTGTGCACCCCGCCACTGCCAGGGTCCCGGGACCCGGGGACGGCTTTCCCGGGAAAGCGCACGGAGCACCTCGGTCTGGTGCAACGTCACGCCGGCCTCTGCCACCGCAGGCCCGCCCCACACTGCGCGCCCCTCCTTCCCCTCTGCCTGAGTGAGCCAGAGCCCCCGAATCAGCGGCTCCTTTAAACCCGTCCTGTCTCAGCGAAGAACAGACGCCCTCCGGCGACTTACGCGCAGAGGCGGGGCCAGGTCCAAGGCTGAGACCCGGGAGCTGTGAGAGCAGAGACAGGGAAATCTCTCTGTGCAGCCTCGGAGGCAGCGGATTAAAGCTCCATGGTCCGCTTGATGTGCCCTGCGTCTGTGGAGTGCATGAATGGACAGCGAATCATCCCAAATTGAGGAGGTGGACTTTGAGGACAAGATTTAAGACTTTCCCCCCTTTTCCTCTTTTTACAACGAATTATCCCAAACTAAGGAGGTGGAATTAGAGAGCAAGATTTCAGACTTCTCGCCTTTTTCCCCTTTTTACAACGAATTATCCCAAATTGAGGAGGTGGACTTGGAGAGCAAGATTTTTGATTTTTCCCCCTGCTCTCTTTTTGTGAATGTATGTGTGTATCCTTCTGTGTGAGATTTTCTCTGTATAGCTTTGCTTCTTCCACCATATGTCCCAGGGTTCTATCTGTCCGTTTTTTTTTATATAATTACTTTTTAATTTTAATAATGCTACTATATTTCATACTTTATTCTATTTTACTTTACCTGCTCTTTCTTTTTTTCCTACCTTCCCTTCCTCCCTCCCTCCCTCCGACCCTCCTTTCCTTCTTTCTCTCTTTCTTTCCTTCCTCCCTCCCTCCCTTCTTCCTTTCACTTTCTTTTTCTTTCCTTCCTCCCTCCCTCCCACCCTTCTTCCTTTCACTTTCTTTTTCTTTCCTTCCTCCCTCCCTCCCTCCTGTCTTTCTTTCTTTCTTTCCTTCCTCCCTCCCTCCCTTCTTCCATTCACTCTCCCTTTTTCTTTCATTCCTCCCTCCCTCCCTCCTTTCCTTCTTTCTCTTTCTTTCTTTCCTCCCTCCCTCCCTCCTTTTTTCTTCCTTCCTTCCTTCCTTTCCTTCTTCCTTTCTTTCTCTCTCTTTCCTTCTTCTACTAATTCTTTCTTTCTACTTCTTCTCTCTTTTATTCTGAGCCGGGTAGATGAAAGGCTCTTGGTGCTGCAGCCAGGAGTCGGTGCTGTGCCTCTGAAGTGGGAGAGCCAACTTCAGGACACGGGTCCACAAGAGACCTCCCAGCTCCATATAATATCAAGCAGCGAAAATCTCCCAGAGATCTCCATCTCAACACCAGCACACAGCTTCAGTCAACGACCAGCAAGCTACAGTGCTGGTCACCCTATGCCAAGCAACTAGCAAGGCAGGAACACAACACCACCCATTAGCAGAGAGGCTGCCTAAAAACATAATAAGGCCACAGGCACCCCAAAACATACCACCAGACGTGGACCTGTCCACCAGAAAGACAAGATCGAGCCTCAACCACCAGAACACAGGCACTAGTCCCCCCCACCAGGAAGCCTACACAACCTACTGAAACAACCTTAGCCACTGGGGACAGACACCAAAAACAACGGGAACTACGAATCTGCAGCCTGCAAAAAGGAGACCCCAAACACAGTAACATAAGCAAAATGAGAAGGCAGAAAAACACACAGCAGGTGAAGGAGCAAGATAAAAACCTTCCAGACCTAACAAATGAAGAGGTAATAGGCAGTCTACCTGAAAAAGAATTCAGAATAATGATAGTAAAGCTGATCCAAGATTCTATTTCCAAGATCCAAAATCTTGGAAATAGAATAGACAAAATGCAAGAAACAGTTAACAAGGACCTAGAAGAACTAAAGATGAATCAAGCATCGATTAAAAACACAAGAAATGAAAAATACTCTAGATGGGATCAATAGCAGAATAACTGAGGCAGAAGAACGGATAAGTGAGGTGGAAGATAAAATAGTGGAAATAACTGATGCAGAGCAAAATAAAGAAAAAAGAATGAAAAGGACAGAGGACAGTCTCAGAGACCTCTGGGACAACATTAAACGCACCAACATTCGAATTATAGGGGTTCCAGAAGAAGAAGAGAAAAAGAAAGGGATGGAGAAAATATTTGAAGAGATTATAGTTGAAAACTTCCCTAATATGGGAAAGGAAATAGTTAATCAAGTCCAGGAGGCACAGAGAGTCCCATACAGAATAAATCCAAGGAGAAATACGCCAAGACACATATTAATCAAACTGTCAAAAATTAAACACAAAGAAATCATATTAAAAGCAGCAAGGCAAAAACAACAAATAACACACAAGGGAATCCCCATCAGGTTAACAGCTGATCTCTCAGTAGAAACTCTACAAGCCAGAAGGGAGTGGCAGGACATAATTAAAGTGATGAAGGAGAGAAACCTGCAACCAAGATTACTCTACCCAGCAAGGATCTCATTCAGATTTGATGGAGAAATTAAAACCTTTACAGACAAGCAAAAGCTGAGAGAGTTCAGCACCACCAAACCAGCTTTACAACAAATGCTAAAGGAACTTCTCTAGGCAAGAAACACAACAGAAGGAATATACCTACAATAACGAACCCAAAGCAATTAAGGAAATGGGAATAGGAACATACATATCAATAATTACCTTAAATGTAAATGGACTAAATGCTCCCACCAAAAGACAGAGATTGGCTGAATGGATACAAAAACAAGACCCATATATATGCTGTCTACAAGAGATCCACTTCAGACCTAGAGACACATACAGATTGAAAGTAAGGGGATGGAAAAAGATATTCCATGCAAATGGAAATCAAAAGAAAGCTGGAGTAGCAATTCTTATATCAGACAAAATAGACTTTAAAATAAAGACTACTAGAAGAGACAAAGAAGGACACTACATAAGGATAAATGGATCGATCCAAGAAGAAGATATAACAACTGTAAATATTTATGCACCCAACATAGGAGCACCTGAATACATAAGGCAAATACTAATAGCCATAAAAGGGGAAATCGACAGTAACACAATCATAGTAGGGGACTTTAACACCCCACTTTCACCAATGGACAGATCATCCAAAATGAAAATAAATAAGGAAACACAAGCTTTCAATGATATATTAAACAAGATGGACTTAGTTGATATTTATAGGACATTCCATCCAAAAACAACAGAATACACATTTTTCTCAACTGCTCATGGAACATTCTGCAGGATAGATCATATCTTGGATCACAAATCAAGCCTTGGTAAATTTAAGAAAATTGAAATTGTATCAAGTATCTTTTCCGACCACAATGCTATGAGACTAGACATCAATTACAGGAAAAGATCTGTAAAAAATATAAACACATGGAGGCTAAACAATACACTACTTAATAACGAATTGATCACTGAAGAAATCTAAGAGGAAATTAAAAAATACCTAGAAACAAATGACAGTGGAGACACAACGACCAAAAACCTATGGGACGCAGCAAAAGCAGTTCTAAGAGGGAAGTTTATAGCAATACAATCCCACCTTAAGAAACAGGAAACATCTCAAGTAAACAACCTGACCCTGCACCTAAAGCAATTAGAGAAAGAAGAACAAAAAACCCCCAAAGCTAGCAGAAGGAAAGAGATCATAAAGATCAGATCAGAAATAAATGAAAAAGAAATGAAGGAAATGATAGCAAAGATCAATAAAACTAAAAGCTGGTTCTTTGAGAAGATGAACAAAATTGACAAACCATTAGCCAGACTCATCAAGAAAAAAAGGGAGAAGACTCAAATCAATAGAATTAGAAATGAAAAAGGAGAAGTAACAACTGACACTGCAGAAATACAAAAGATCATGAGAGATTACTACAAGCAACTCTATGCCAATAAAATGGACAACCTGGAAGCAATGGACAAATTCTTAGAGATGCACAACCTGCCAAGACTGAATCAGGAAGAAATATAAAATATGAATAGACCAATCACAAGCACTGAAATTGAAACTGTGATTAAAAATCTTCCAACAAACAAAAGTCCAGGACCAGATGGCTTCACAGGTGAATTCTATCAAACATTTAGAGAAGAGCTAACACCCATCCTTCTCAAACTCTTCCAAACAATTTCAGAGGAAGGAACACTCCCAAACTCATTCTACAAGGCCACCATCACCTTGATACCAAAACCAGGCAAGGATGTCACAAAGAAAGAAAACTACAGGCCGATATCACTGATGAACAGAGATGCAAAAATGCTCAACAAAATACTAGCAAACATAATCCAACAGCACATTAAAAGGATCATACACCATGATCAAGTGGGGTTTATTCCAGGAATGCAAGGATTCTTCAATATACGCAAATCAATCAATGTGATACACCATATTAACAAGTTGAAGGAGAAAAACCATATGATCATCTCAATAGATGCAGAGAAAGCTTTCGACAAAATTCAACACCCATTTATGATAAAAACCCTGCAGAAAGTAGGCATTGAGGGCACTTTCCTCAACATAATAAAGGCCATATATGACAAACCCACAGCCAACATTGTCCTCAATGGTGATAAACTGAAACCATTTCCACTAAGATCAGGAACAAGACAAGGCTGCCCACTCTCACCACTCTTATTCAACATAGTTTTGGAAGTTTTAGCCACAGCAATCAGAGAAGAAAAGGAAATAAAAGGAATCCAAATTGGAAAAGAAGAAGTAAAGCTGTCACTGTTTGCAGATGACATGATACTATACATAGAGAATCCTAAAGATGCTACCAGAAAACTACTAGAGCTAATCAATGAATTTGGTAAAGTAGCAGGATACAAAATTAATGCACAGAAATCTCTGGCATTACTGTACACTAATGATGAAAAATCTGAAAGTGAAATCAAGGAAACACTCCCATTTACCATTGCAACAAAAAGAATAAAATATCTAGGAATAAACCTACCTAAGGAGACAAAAGACCTGTATGCAGAAAATTATAAGACACTGATGAAAGAAATTAAAGATGATACAAATAGATGGAGAGATGTACCATGTTCTTGGATTGGAAGAATCAATATTGTGAAAATGACTCTACTACCCAAAGCAATCTACAGATTCAATGCAATCCCTATCAAACTACCACTGGCATTTTTCACAGAACTAGAACAAAAAATTTCAAAATTTGTTTGGAAAAACAAAAGACCCTGAATAGCCAAAGCAATCTTGAGAAAGAAAAACGGAGCTGGAGGAATCAGGCTCCCTGACTTCAGACTATACTACAAAGCTACAGTAATCAAGACAGTGTGGTACTGGCACAAAAACAGAAAGATAGATCAATGGAACAGGATAGCATGCCCAGAGATAAACCCACTCACATATGGTCAACTTATCTTTGATAAAGGTGGCAGGAATGTACAGTGGAGAAAGGACAGCCTCTTCAATAAGTGGTGCTGGGAAAACTGGACAGGGACATGTAAAAGTATGGGATTAGATCATTCCCTAACACCATACACAAAAATAAGCTCAAAATGGATTAAAGACCTAAATGTAAGGCCAGAAACTATCAAACTCTTAGAGGAAAACATAGGCAGAACACTCTATGACATAAATCACAGCAAGATCCTTTTGGACCCACCTCCTAGAGAAATGGAAATAAAAACAAAGATAAACAAATGGGACCCAATGAAACTTAAAAGCTTTTGCACAGCAAAGGAAACCATAAACAAGACCAAAAGACAGCCCTCAGAATGGGAGAAAATACTTGCAAATGAAGCAACTGACAAAGGATTAATCTCCGAAATTTATAAGCAGCTCATGCAGCTCAATAGCAAAAAAACAAACAACCCAATCCCAAAATGGGCAGAAGCCTTAAATAGGCTTTTCTCCAAAGAAGATATACAGAATGCCAACAAACACATGAAAGAATGCTCAACATCATTAATCATTAGAGAAATGCCAATCAAAACTACAATGAGATATCATCTCACACCAGTCAGAATGGCCATCATCAAGAAATCTAGAAACAATAAATGCTGCAGAGGGTGTGGAGAAAAGGGAACACTCTTGCACTGCTGGTGGGAATGTGAATTGGTACAGCCACTATGGAGAACAGTATGGAGGTTCCTTAAAAAACTAAAAATAGAACTACCATATGACCCAGCAATCCCACTACTAGGTATATACCCTGAGAAAACCATAATTCAAAAGGAGACATGTACCAAAATGATCATTGCAGCTCTATTCACAATAGCCCGGAGCTGGAAACAACCTAAGTGTCCATCATCGGATGAATGGATAAAGAAGATGTGGCACATATATACAATGGAGTATTACTCAGCTATAAAAAGAAACGAAACAGAGCTATTTGTAATGAGGTGGATAGACCTAGATTCTGTCATACAGAGTGAAGTAAGTCAGAAAGAGAAAGACAAATACCGTATGCTAACACATATATACGGAATTAAAAGAAAATGTCATGAAGAACCTAGGGGTAAAACGGGAATAAAGACACAGACCTACTTAAGAATGGACTTGAGGATATGGGGAGGGCGAAGGTTAAGCTGTGACAAAGCGAAAGAGAGGCATGGACATATATACACTACCAAACGTAAGGTAGATAGATAGTGGGAAGCAGCCGCAGAGCACAGGGAGATCAGCTCGGTGCTTTGTGACCACCTGGAGGGGTGGGATGGGGAGGGTGGGAGGGAGGGAGATGCATGAGGGAAGGGATGTGGGAACAGATGTATATGTATGACTGATTCACTTTGTTATAAAGCAGAAACTAATTTAAAAAAAAAAAGAAATCATGGCCCAAAGTTTTCCAAATTTGATGAAATCCATAAACCCACAGACCCAAGTAGCTCCATGAGCCCCAAGCACAGAAAATTAGAAAACTACACCAAGTAATATCATCATAAAACTGACCAAAACCATTGATAAAGAGAAAAAATTCTTAAAGATAGTGAGAGAAAAACAGACATTTAAAAAATAAGTTTGACAGTGAAGTTCACACCTGAAACAACACGAGAGAAGAGGGTGGAGCAACAGTTTCAAGGCACTGAAATTTAAGGGGAATAAAGTTAGTTTCAAGGCACTGAAATTTAAGGGAAAAAAAGTTAATAAGAATTCTATATCCAGAGAAAATATCTTTAAATAGTAGATGAAATACTTTTCAGATGTTCAAAAGTTGTAAAAATTCATTTCCAACAGACCACACTACAAGAAATATTAGGGGAAATCTTACAGGCAGAAAGAACACGATAACTGAAATGTGGATCCACACAACACAATGAAGAGCACAAGTAACAATAATTACGTTGGTAAATATATGATTTTTTTTTAAGCTTAAATCTCCTTAAAAGATAATTGAGTGGTTGGGGGTGGAGCGCGAGCCAAAGGAGTGGGGTGAAAAGATGCAGCACTGGTTAGAGGACAAAGCGTGCCCCAGCGAGTTCACGTTCAGCCTAGCCAGTTACTGAGCCTGCACGCATTATGATCCTGATGCATTATGATCCTGACGCCCCACCCCCACCAACACCTCCATCACCAGGGAAACGGCACCAGAGCTGCTAAGCACCGGAGCAGCTGAGCCCAACTGCAGGTTTCATGGCGGCTCCAAAGACGGCAGCTGTGGAGCCATTGGTGGGGGCCGTGGTCCAGGGTACTGACTCCACTCAGTTTATGGTTTTCGACTCAAAAACAGCGGAACTACTTAGTCACCATCAAGTGGAATTAACCCAAGAGTTCCCAAAAGAAGGATGGGTAGAACAAGACCCTAAGGAAATTCTTCATTCAGTTTATGAATGTATAGAGAAGACATGTGAGAAACTTCAAGAACTCAGCATTGATATATCTAACATAAAAGCTATTGGTGTCAGCAATCAGAGGGAAACCACTGTTCTCTGGGACAAATTAACTGGAGAGCCACTCTACAATGCTGTGGTGTGGCTTGATCTAAGAACCCAGTCTACTGTTGAGACTCTTAGCAAAAAAATTCCAGGAAATAATAACTTCGTCAAGTCCAAGACAGGCCTTCCACTTAGCACTTACTTCAGTGCAGTAAAACTTCGTTGGATTCTTGACAATGTGAGAAAAGTTCAAAAGGCTGTTGAAGAAGGTAGAGCTCTTTTTGGTACCATTGATTCATGGCTTATCTGGAGTCTGACAGGAGGAGTTAATGGAGGTATCCATTGCACAGATGTAACAAATGCAAGTAGGACATTGCTCTTCAATATCCATTCTTTAGAATGGGATAAAGAGCTGTGTAACTTTTTTGAAATTCCAATGGACATTCTTCCAAATGTCTGGAGTTCTTCTGAGATCTATGGCCGAATGAAAACTGGGGCCTTGGAAGGTGTGCCAATATCTGGATGTTTGGGGGACCAGTCTGCTGCATTAGTAGCACAAATGTGCTTCCAGGAAGGACAAGCCAAAAACATGTATGGAACAGGCTGTTTCTTACTATGTAATACAGGTCATAAGTGTGTATTTTCTGAACACGGCCTCCTGACCACAGTGGCTTACAAGCTAGGCAAAGACAAGCCAGTATGTTATGCATTGGAAGGTTCTGTTGCTACAGCCGGTGCTGTTATTCGCTGGCTGAGAGACAATCTTGGAATTATAAAGACCTCAGAAGAAAGTGAAAAACTTGCTAAGGAAGTAGGTACTTCTTATGGCTGCTGCTTCATCCCAGCCTTTTCAGGGTTATACGCACCTTATTGGGAGCCCACTGCAAGAGGGATAATCTGCGGTCTCACTCAGTTCACCAATAAAAGTCATATCGCTTTTGCTGCATTAGAAGCTATTTGTTTCCAAACCCGAGAGATTTTGGATGCCATGAACCAGGACTGTGGGATTCCACTCAGTCATTTGCAGGTGGATGGAGAAATGACCAACAACAAAGTTCTTATGCAACTGCAAGCAGACATTCTGCATATTCCAGTAATAAAAGCCTCCATCCCTGAAACAACTGCCCTGGGAGCTGCCATGGCAGCAGGAGCTGCAGAAGGGGTAGACGTTTGGAGTCTTAAACCCGAGGATTTGTCCATGGTCGTGATGGAACGGTTTGAACCACAGATAAAAGCCACAGAAAGTGAAAGTCGTTATTCTACATGGAAGAAAGCTGTGATGAAGTCAATGGGTTGGGTTACGACACAGCCTCCTGAAAGGAGTGAACCTACTACGTTCTCTAGTCTGCCCTTGGGTTTTTTTATAATGACTAGCATGATAATGTTAATTGGAGCAAGATACATCTCAGGTGTACCATAATAATATCAAACATGGATTCTCAAGATGTGAGCTTTTCACAGAATGAAAAAAATCCAGCAATTCTGTCTCTTAATGTGATGACACTAGAACAGACTGACTTTATTTATAAACCACTTACTGCATGGCTTATGAGAACCCTACAAGTAAACCTATGGCTAGAAATAAATAAATTACAGCAGGAAAAAAAAAAAAAAAAAAGAGCCTGAGTTTCATTAAGTCCTGAGACCATGTGTGTGATCTCAATTAAAAGACCTTGGGTTCAAGACCCAATCTGGCTTTAGGCCAGGTTCGAGTCCCAGCACATGGGTTCAAGTTCCAATCTGAGTTACATGGTTTCAGTACCAACCAACCATAATGGGGGCAGGGAAGTACAATCTCTCCAGGTACCTAAAGGAAAAGAAGATGACAGCCAGAGCAGCGATCACAACAACAAAAGTCCCTGCTCTTAGAAACTTATTAGTGAAAGGAGTCCTACAAATACAAAATATACAAATGAATAGGAGAGATATGTACCCCCATTGGAGTAAGTGATATGGAGGAGATAACCAATGATGTGGTAGAGAGTAACGTGAGGGGAGAGAGATGAATCAGAAGGTCCATTTTAGACAAGGTGGTCAGTTATAAGATAAAGTTGACAGTAGATACATTTTGATATCTTCCCTTTGTCCTTTCAGGTTCACTCTCCTTCCTTTTCCACCCTGCTCTGTGCCTTGAGAAGACATGGGAAGGGTAGCAAAATATGGCACCCCAAAATATGGCTGTAGGGGTTCAGGACATGCTACCCCAAGATATGAAATATGCCGCTTTGGTGTATTGATTATTTTGAGCTTGTAGGCACTTGAAAAATAGCAAATGCAGGGAGAGGCTTTCTCTGAACTCCCTTTATCTGGCTAAAGATAGATCCTCCAAAGGGAACTCAATTGTCAAAAATCCTCTACCCAGGAGTTTTATCAACAAGGGAAGATTGAGTCTTTTTTTTTTTTCCATTCTTTTCCAGTTTATTTTCTGTTGGTGTTGAAATACCGATTTTGGGAAGGAGGACCTCAGACAAGTTGTGTCATTAGTGTCACAGGAATTTGAATTAATTGAATGTGATTTGAGTTGAAAAGTCTTTGGGTATCTTTAGGATAAGATAATGAAGGTCATGGTTTAAATATAGATATTTTGGATGGGGACATAATTGGGTTATTAGATGCCTCGTAGAGAATTAGTCCCTGAGTCCAGGCACACAGGGTCAGAAGTTAGGGATCAAGAAGTAATAGATGAGGGGTTGCTAAGGGGAAGGAAAGAGAGTGGTGAATCTGGATAAATGAGAGTAGAAGGATGCAAAGAAAGGGTCCTCCTTGGGGGTAAGCTCTTTAGTCCATCTGTGCTAATATAAGGCCTTGTCCTCATGAAGTATGCAGAGTCATGACCTCAGGTGAAGATCTTTCTGGTTTCAGTTCCCTAGAGAAGAGGCAGGTTCTCAGACAGGAAACCTCATGTAAGGAGACTAGCCTTAGGCAGATAGTAGAATGGTGGCATGGGCAATTTTATCTGTCAACTTGACTGGGCCACGAGGTGCCCAGACATTTGGTCAAACATTATTCTGGGTGTGTTGGTGAGGATGTTTCTGAGTGGGATTAGAATTTGAATCAGCAGACTGAGCAAAGCAGAATGCTCTTTCTAATTTGAATGAGCCCTATCCAATCAACTGAAAGCCTGAATAGAACAAAAAGCCTGGCCCTTTCACAAGTAAGAGGGAATTCTTCCTGCCTGACTGTCTTGAGCTGGGACATAGGTTCTTTCCTGCCTTCAGACTCAGACTGAAAGAAGACTGACTCTTATCACAGGAGAGGAGAGTAGTAGTAGACACCACACCCAGACAAAATTACTCACAAACTATCATACCTCCCATCTATTCTTCTAAGGGCAATTTGTCTTTCTTAATACCATTAACCATCCTTTAAGGGGCCTACAATTCCCCACCTCCCCTTCCCCTGTTAAGATGGTATTTGTCTGTGGAGAACAAACTCATGGTTGCCAAGTGGGCGAGGGGTTGGGGAGGGATGGATTGGGAGTTTGCGATTAGCAGATGCAAACTACTATATACAGCATGGATAAACAACAAGGTCCTACTGTATAGCACAGGGAACTATATTCAGTATCCTGTGATAAATCATAATGGAAAAGAATATTAAAAAAAAGAATGTCTATATGTGTATAACTGAGTCACTTTGTTATACAGCAGACATTGGCACATTATAAATCAAATATACTTCAATTTAAAAAATTAAAAAAAAAATTTTTTAAGGGCTTCCCTGGTAGTGCAGTAGTTAAGAATTCACCTGCCAATGCAGGGCACGCAGGTTGGAGCTCTGGTATGGGAAGATCCCACATACCGTGGAATAACTAAGCCCATGTGCCACAACTACTAAGCCTGCGCTCTAAAACCCATGAGCCACAACTGAAGCCCGCAAGCCTAGAGCCCGTGCTCCTCAACAAGAGAAGCCACTGCAATGAGAAGCCTGCACACCGCCACAAAGAGTAGCCCCCGATCGTCACAACTAGAGAAAGCCCCCGCAGAGCAACAAAGACCCAATGCAGCCAAAAATAAAATAAAATAAAAAAATTTTTAAGTAAAAAATACAGAGAAGCTTCAAGATGGTGGAAGAGTAAGATGTGGAGATCACCTTCCTCTCCACAAATACATCAGAAATACATCTACATGTAGAACAACCCCTACAGAACACCTACTGAATGCTGGCAGAAGACCTCAGACCTCCCAAAAGGCAAGAAACTCCCCACGTACGTGGGTAGGGCAAAAGAAAAAGAAAAAACAGAGACAAAAGAACAGGGACCGGACCTGCACCAGTGGGAGGGATCTGTTAAGGAGGAAAGGTTTCCACACACTAGGAAGGCCCTTGGCGGGCTGAGACTGTGGGTGGCGGAGACGGGGAGCTTCGCAGCCGCGGAGGAGAGCACAGCAACAGGGGTGCGGAGGGCAAAGCGGAGAGACTCCCGCCCGCACATAGGATAGGTGCCAACCTGCACTCACCACCCCGAGAGGCTTGTCTGCTCACCCACCCCCACAGGAGGGGGATGGGGGCTGAGGCTCGGGCTTTGGAGTTCAGATCCCAGGGAGAGGCCTGGGGTTGGCTGTGTGAACACAATCTGAAGGGGGCCAGTGCGTCACAGCTAGCCGGGAGGGAGTCTGGGAAAAAGACTGCAGCTGCCGAAGAGGCAAGAGACTTTTTCTTGCATCTTTGTTTTGCAGTGCACAAGGAGAGGGCATTCAGAGCGCCACCTAAACAAGCTCCAGAGAGGGGCGTCAGCCGCAGCTATCAGCATGGACCACAGAGGCGGGCATGAGATGCTAAGGCTGCTGCTGCAGCCACCAAGAAGCCTGTGTGCAGGCACAGGTCACTATCCACACATCCCCTCCCTGGAGCCTGGGCAACCCGCCATTGCCAGGGTCCCGTGATCCAGGGACAACTTCTCCGGGAGAACAGACAGCACACCTCAGGTTGTTGCAACATCACGCCGGCCTCTGCTGCCGCAGGCTCGCCGGTACTTGATACCCCTCCCTCCCCCCGCCCACTGGCCTGAGTGAGCCAGAGCTCCCTAATCAGCGGCTCCTTTAACCCCGTCCTGTCTGAGCGAAGAACAGACGCCCTCAGGTGACCTACACGCAGAGGCGAGGACAAATCCAAAGCTGAAACCCGGGAGCTGTGCGAACAAAGAAGAGAAAGGGAAATCTCTCCCAGCAGCCTCAGGAGCAGCGGATTAAATCTCCACAGTCAACTTGATGTACCCTGCATCTGAAGAATACCTGAATAGACAATGAATCATCCCAAATTGAGGCGGTGGACTTTGGGAACAGCGATATATATATTTTTTCCTTTTTCTCTTTTTCTAAGCGTGTATGTGTATGCTTCTGTGTTTGATTTTGTCTGTATAGCTTTGCTTTTACCATTTATCCTAGGGTTCTGTCTGTCCGTTTTTTCGTTTTTCTTTTCGTTTTTTTACTATAGTTTTTAGGACTTGTTATTATAGGTGGATGTGTTTTTTAGTTTGGTTGCTCTCTTCTTTCTTTCTTTTGTTTAATTAATTTACACATTTTTTATTTTCAATAATTATTTTTAGTTTTTATCTTAATAACTATATTTTATTTTATTTTAGTTTTTTCTTTCTTTCTTTCTCCCTTTTATTCTGAACCACGTGGAAGACAGGGTCTAGGTGCTCCAGCTGGGAGTCAGGTCTGTGCCTCTAAGGTGGGAGAGCCAAGTTCAGGACACTGGTCCCCCAGAGACCTCCCAGCTCCACTAATATCACACAGTGAAAATCTCCCAGACATTTCCATCATAACACCAAGACGCAGCTCCACTCAATGACCAGCAAGCTGCCAACCAACTAGCAAGACAGTAACACAACACCACCCATTAGCAGAGAGGCTGCCTAAAATCATAATAAGGTCACAAACACCGCAAAACAAACCACCAGACACAGACCTGCCCACCAGAAAGACAAGATCTAGCCTCATGGACCAGAACACAGGCACGTCCCCTCAACCAGGAAGCCTACACAACCCACTAAACCAACCTTACCCACAGGGGGCAGACACCAGAAAAAACGGAAACTATGAACCCGCAGCCTGCAAGAAGGAGACTCCAAACACAGTAAGTTAAGCAAAATGAGAAGACAGAGAAACACACAGCAGATGAAAGAGCAAGGTAAAAACCCACCAGACCAAACAAATGAAGAGGAAATAGGCAGTCTATCTGAAAAAGAATTCAGAGAATGATAGTAAAGATGATCCAAAATTTTAGAAACAGAACAGAGAAAATACAAGAAATGTTTAACAAGGAACTAGAAGAACTAAAGAGCAAACAAACAATGATGAACAACACAATAAATGAAATTAAAAATTCTCTAGAAGGGATCAGTAGCAGAATAATGGAGGCAGAAGAACGGATAAGTGACCTGGAAGATAAAATAGTGGAAATAACTACTGCAGATCAGAATAAAGAAAAAGAATTAAAAGAATAGAGGACAGTCGCAAAAACCTCTGGGACAACATTAAATGCACCAACATTTGAATTATGGGGGTCCCAGAAGATGAAGAGAAAAAGAAAGGGACTGAGAAAATATTTGAAGAGATTATAGTTGATAACTTCCCTAATATGGGAAAGGAAATAGTTAATCCTGTCCAGAAAGCACAGAGAGTCTCATACAGGATAAATCCAAGGAGAAACACGCCAACACACATATTAATCAAACTATCAAAAATTAAATACAAAGAAAAAATATTAAAAGAAGCAAAGGAAAAACAAGAAATAACACATAAGGGAATCCCCATAAGGTTAACAGCTAACCTTTCAGCAGAAACTCTGCAAGCCAGGAGGGAGTGGCAGAACATATTTAAAGTGATGAAAGGGAAAAACCTACAACCAAGATTACTCTACCCAGCAAGGATCTCATTCAGATTTGATGGAGAAATTAAAATCTTTACAGACAAGCAAAAGCTAAGAGAATTCAGCAACACCAAACCAGCTTTACAACAAATGCTAAAGGAACTTCTCTAGGCAGGAAGCACAAGAGAAGGAAAACACCTACAATAACAAACCCAAAACAATTAAGAAAATGGGAATAGGAACATACATATTGATATTTACCTTAAATGTAAATGGATTAAATGCTCCAACCAAAAGACATAGACAGGCTGAATGGATACAAAAACAAGACACATATATATGCTGTCTACAAAAGACCCACTTCAGACCTAGGGACACATACAGACTGAAAGTGAGGGGATAGAAAAAGACATTCCATGCAAGGGAAAATCAAAAGAAAGCTGGAGTAGCAATTCTCATATCAGACAAAATAGACTTTAGAACAAAGACTATTTCAAGAGACAAAGGAGGACACTACATAATGATCAAGGGATCAATCCAAGAAGAAGATATAACAATTGTAAGTATTTATGCACACAACATAGGAGCACCTCAATACATAAGGTACATGCTAACAGCCATAAAAGGGAAATCAACAGTAACACAAACATACTAGGGGACTTTAACACCTCACCTTCACAAGTGGACAGATCATCCAAAATGAAAATAAACAAGGAAACAAAAACTTTAAATGAAACATTAAACAAGATGGACTTATTTGATATTTATAGGATATTCCATCCAAAAACAACAAAATACATTCTCTTCTCAAGTGCTCATGGAACATTCTGCAGGATAGATCACATCTTGGGTCACAAATCAAGCCTTGGTAAATTTAAGAGAATTGAAATCATATCAAGTATCTTTTCCGACCACAACACTATGAGCCTAGATATCAATTACAGGAAAATATCTGTTAAAAAAATACAAACACATGGAGGCTAAACAATACACTACTTAATAACGAAGAGATCACTAAAGAAATCAAAGAGGAAATCAAAAAATACCTAGAAACAAATGACAATGAAAACACGACGACCCAAAATCTATGGGATGCAGCAAAAGCAGTTCTAAGAGGGAAGTTTATAGCAATACAATCCTACCTTAAGAAACAAGAAACAGGGAGCCCTGGCGTCACAGATCCTGACAGGGAAGAAGTAGGCAGGTCCTGGCAGTGGGGAGCTGTGGCGGTGGTATCTCGGGTATAGCCAGCTCCAGCCGGATGGAGTCTCGAGTCGCGGACGCCCGGGCCGGCCAGGCTGAGCGCACAGCGGGCGAGGGCCGGACAAGCAGCGGCACCGCTCAGGGACCCGCAGTCTCGGCGCCCTTGGGTGCTGCCCGGTGGAAGCTCCTGTGGCAGGTCCTGAAACAAAAACACCTGGATGATTGTCTACGACATGTATCTGTAAGAAGATTTGAATCATTTAATCTGTTCTCAGTAACAGAAGCCCAAAAAAGGGAAACTGAAGAGGAAGTTGGTGCCTGGGTTCAATATACAAGCATCTTCTATCCTGAATACAGTATTTTCTTAAGGCATAATAGTGGATCTTTGAATGCTGAAGATGTTCTTACCAGCTTTGACAATACAGGAAACATTTGCATCTGGCCGGCTGAAGAGGTTTTGGCTTACTACTGCCTTAAGCACAGTGATGGATGCAGGGACCTTGCTGTGTGTGAGCTAGGGGGTGGCATGACATGCTTGGCTGGGCTCATGGTTGCTATTTCTGCAGATGTCAAATAAGTTCTGTTAACTGATGGGAATGAAAAGGCCATCCGAAGTATCCTTATTCAGATAGGAAACGGGTTTGTTGTGCTCATTCCTTTTTGCCGGCTGAGTAACAATTGATATAAGGAAAGACAGCATGGGGTATTAAAAGAGAGTTCCCCACACACACATGATAAGTAATTAAGAAAAAGTAGAAATATATGGAATTCATTGGCTACAACTAAGTGGTATTTTTTTTAAATTTCAATGGATTTTTATAGTCACTTCTCATTAAAGGAGCTTATGATTTGTGGGGAAAAAAAAAGAAACAAGAAACATCTCAAATAAACAACCTAACCTTACATCTAAAGCAATTAGAGAAAGAAGAACAAAAAAACCCCCAAAGTTAGCAGAAGGAAAGAAATCATAAAGATCAGATCAGAAATAAATGAAACAGAATGAAGGAAATGATAACAAAAATCAATAAAACTAAAAGCTGGTTCTTTGAGAAGCTAAACAAAATTGATAAACCATTAGCCAGACTCATCAAGAAAAAAAGGGAGAACTCTCAACTCAATAGAATTAGAAATGAAAAAGGAGAATTAACAACTGACACTGCAGAAATACAAAGGATCATGAGAGATTACTATAAGCAACTATATGCCAAGATAAAGGACAACCTGGAAGAAATGGACAAATTCTTAGAAATGCATAATCTTCCGAGACTGAACCAGGAAGAAATAGAAAATATAAACAGACCAGTCACAAGCACTGAAATTGAAACTGTGATTTAAAATCTTCCAAAAAACAAAGCCCAGGATCAGATGGCTTCACAGGCGAATTCTATCAAACATTTAGAGAAGAGCTAACACCTATCCTTCTCAAACTCTTCCAAAATATAGCAGAGGGAGGAACACTCCAAAACTCATCCTACGAGGCAACCATAAACCCTGATACCAAAACCAGGCAAACAGGTCACAAAGAAAGAAAACTACAGGCCAATATCACTGATGAACATAGATACAAAAATCCTCAGCAAAATACTAGCAAACAGAATCCAACAGCACATTAAAAGGATCATACACCATGATCAAGTAGGGTTTATCCCAGAAATGCAAGGATTCTTCAATATACACAAATCAATCATTGTGATACACCATATTAACAAACTGAAGAATAAAAACCATATGATCATCTCAATAGATGCAGGAAAAGCTTCCGACAAAATTCAAAACCGTTTATGATAAAAACCCTCCAGAAAGTAGGCATAGAGGGAACTTACCTCAACATAATAAAGGCCATATATGATAAACCCACAGCCAACATCGTCCTCAATGGTGAAAAACTGAAACCATTTCCACTAAGACCAGAAACAAGACAAGGTTGCCCACTCTCACCACTATTATTCAACATTGTTTGGGAAGTTTTAGCTACAGCAATCAGAGAAGAAAAAGAAATAAAAGGAATCCAAATTGGAAAAGAAGAAGTAAAGCTGTCACTGTTTGCAGATGACATGATACTATACATAGAGAATCCTAAAGATACTACTAGAAAACTATTAGAGCTAATCAATGAATTTAGTAAAGTAGCAGGATACAAAATTAATCCACAGAAATCTCTTGCATTCCCATAAACTAATGATGAAAAATCAGAAAGAGAAATTAAGGAAACACTCCCATTTACCATTGCAACAAAAAGAAAAAAATACCTAGGGGGCTTCCCTGGTGGCTCAATGGTTGAGACTCCGCCTGCCGTTGCAGGGGACGCGGGTTCGTGCCCCGGTCCGGGAGGATCCCACGTGCCGCGGAGCGGCTGAGCCTGTCGGCCATGACTGCTGAGTCTGCGTGCCCCGAGCCTGTGCTCCGCAACGGGAGAGGCCACAGCAGTGAGAGGCCCGCGTACCGCAAAAAAAAAAAAAAAAAAAAAAAAAAAAAAAATACCTAGGAATAAACCTACCTAAGGAGACAAAAGACCTGTATGCAGAAAACTGTAAGACACTGATGAAAGAAATTAAAGATGATACAAATAGATGGAGAGATATACCATGTTCCTGGATTGGAAGAATCAATATTGTGAAAATGACTCTAGTACCCAAAGCAATCTACAGATTCAATGCAATCCCTATCAAACTACCAATGACACTTTTCACAGAACTAGAACCAAAAATTTCACAATTTGTATGGAAACACAAAAGACCCCAAATAGCCAAAGCAATCTTGAGAAAGAGAATTGTAGCAGGAGCAATCAGGCTCCCTGACTTCAGGCTATACTACAAAGCTACAGTAATTAAGACAGTATGGTACTGACACAAAAACAGAAATATAGATCAATGGAACAGGATAGAAAGCCCAGAGATAAACCCACGCACATATGGTCACCTTATCTTTGATAAAGGAGGCAAGAATATACAGCCTCTTCAATAAGTGGTGCTGGGAAAACTGGACAGCTACATCTAAAAGAATGAAATTAGAACACTCCCTAATACCATGCTCAAGAATAAACTCAAATGGATTAAAGGCCTAAATGTAGGGCCAGACACTATAAAACTCTTAGAGGAAAACAAAGGCAGAACACTCTATGACATCAATCACAGCAAGATCCTTTTTGATCCACCTCCTAGAGAAATGGAAATAAAAACAAAAATAAAGAAATGGGACCTAATGAAACTGAAAAGCTTTTGCACAACAAAGGAAACCATAAACAATACGTAAAGACAACCCTCAGAATGGGAGAAAATATTTGCAAACGAATCAATGGACAAAGGATTAATCTCCAAAATTTACAAGCAGCTCATGCAGCTCAGTATCAAGAAAACAAACAACCCAATCGAAAAATGGGCAGAAGACCTAAATAGACATTTCTCCAAAGAAGATATACAGATTTCCAAGAAACACATGAAAGAATGTTCAACATCACTAATCATTAGAGAAATGCAAATCAAAACTACAATGAGATATCATCTCACACCAATCAGAATGGCCATCATCAAAAAATCTACAAACAATAAATGCTGGAGAGGGTGTGGAGAAAAGGGAACCCTCTTGCACTGTTGGGAATGTAAATTGATACAGCCACTATGGAGAACAGTATGGAGGTTCCTTAAAAAACTAAAAATAGAACTACCATACGACCCAGCAATCCCACTACTGGGCATATACCCTGAGAAAACATAATTCAAAGAGTCATGTACCAGTGTTCACTGCAGCTCTATTTACAATAGCCAGGACGTGGAAGCAACCTAAGTGTCCATCAACAGATGAATGGATAAAGATGTGGCACATATATACAATGGAATATTACTCAGCCATAAAAAGATACAAAATTGAGTTATTTGTAGTGAGGTGGATGGACCTAGAGTCTGTCATACAGAGTGAAGTAAGTCAGAAAGAGAAAAACAAATACCGTATGCTAACACCTATACATGGGGTATAAAAAAAAAAAAAACTGGTCATGAAGGACCTAGGAGCAGGATGGGAATAAAGATGTAGACCTACTAGAGAATGGACTTGAGGTCACGGGGATGGGGAAAGGTAAGCTGGGACAAAGTGAGAGAGTGGCATGGATATATATACACTATGAAATGTAAAACCGATAGCTAGTGGGAAGCAACCACATAGCACAGGGAGATCAGCTCCGTGCTTTGTGACCCCCTAGAGGGGTGGGACAGGGAGGGTGGGAGGGAGGGAGACACAAGAGGGAAGAAATATGGGGATATTTGTGTATGTATAGCTGATTCACTTTGTTATAAAGCAGAAACACACACACCATTTTAAAGCAATTATACTCCAATAAAGATGTTTAAAAAATAAAATTAAAAAAAAATAAATTTTTTAATTAAAAAAATTTTTAAAGGTGGTATTTGTCTGAATTCTAAGCCACCCCAGAGAGTTATTCATTTTTCCCTAGGTATCTCTCATGTATACATGAGGTATATGTGTTAATAAACTTGTTTGTTTTTCTCGTTAATCTGTCTTTTATTATAGAGGTCTAACTCAGAAGGGTAGAGAAAAAATCATCTTTTTTCCCCTACACATGTATGAACTTCATCAATGAAAATTCTTTTCCCTCTGGCTTCCAGTTAGTTTCCTCTGCTGAGAAGCACAAGGGTAAAATCTGAGGCAGGCAGAAGAGTGAAGCCCTCACATCTTTCCTGACGGGTTGCTGCTGGCTGGCTGCATTCCCCAACTATGGTTACAGCTCCTGCCAGGTAGCCGTCACCACATGCATTCTCTCTCTGCTCATAGTAGTGGCCAAACCCTCTTCAGTTACTTCAGGCCCACGTATGGTAACTGCCTAATGTTTGTAGCCACAGGGCACTGTAGTATGCAATGTGGTTTCCCTAACTGCTAGAGACCGAACTGTGTCCCCACGAAAGTCATGGGAGGACACGATGAGAAGGCAGCCCTCTGCAAGCCAGGAAGAAAGCTCTCATCACAACCCAACCATGCTGGCAACCTGACCTTGTTGCAGGAAGGAGCACCCCTTCCAGGGACTGAGAGTGAGCTCTTGTCTAACAGTTGGAAATGAGTTGTCCGGAGACACATGTGCTAACAAAGCAAGAGACTTTATTGGGAAGGGGCACCCGGGTGGACAGCAGGAGGTAAGGGAGCCCAGGAGGACTGCTCTGCCACGTGGCTAGCAGTCTCCGGTTTTATGGTGATGGGATTTGTTTCTGGGTTGTCTCTGGCCAATCATTCTAGCTCAGGGTCCTTCCTGGTGGTGCACGCATCACTCAGCCAAGATGGATTCCAGCGAGAAGGATTCTGGGATGTTGGTAGGACATATGGACTGGTGTCTCCTCTCTCCTCTGGACCTTTCCCAAATTCCTCAGGTTGGTGGTGGCTTTGTAGTTCCACGTTACTTACCAGGACCTCGTGTCACAATGTAACTCATGAAAATGGTTACTGTGGTGCCTGGTCAGGGTGGGAGGTTTCAGTCAGTGGTTCCCCTAACAACCTCAGACTTCCAGCCTGCAGAACTGTGAGAAAATAAATTTCTGTTGTGTAAACCACCCAGTCTATAGTATTTTGCTATGGCAGCCCGAGCAGTATTAGACACTAACCTATACTCTTACAATAATCCCTTTATTAAACTTTTCTCAAATTATTCCACACAAGTGTCTCTTTTCCTGCTGAGATCCTTACTAATGCAAAATATGTATTTTGAATTCTCACTTGTTTGCACCTATAATTTCTCTTCAACTTGTAATTTCCTATATACATGACAGTTTAATTATGACTTAGAAAACTAGAACAAACTTTTGTTTTAAAAGGTAAAATATTTAAGTAAATATACCATTTATCTTTTATTTAAGTCACGATAGAGCATAATCATTCAGAGAACAGGACTAGAGGTTTAGGCAGACTTGGAGTTCAGTCCCATTTCTGCACCTGGTAGCAGAGATACTTGGCCAAATTACTTCTCTAATGTTCATGTTCCTCACCTGTCGAATAAGAATCACAATCTGCTTTGTAACCAATGTGGTTATCATAGGGTTGCAGTAATAGCCCAAAGTGAAACAGAGAAAGCTATTACTATTACTATTAATCATTATGATTATTATTCTCTTACCAAAAATCCTTTTGTGATATTACTATTTGGGGAAGCTTCTTGAAACTTGAGCATATCCATGGATACTAGTTCTCACAACCCTCGAAGACGTTGGGATTTTTACATCAAGGAGAATAGATTAGTACCCATATACAGGCTCCAAAGGCAACATGAACTAAGGCCAGGAGGCATCCTGCATTTTCCCTACAGAACATTCCCTTCAGAGGGGAAGTTCATCAGTGCCTTATTACCTTTAATGAAGTTCTCATATTAAATGCAGGACACTTGATATAATTTAATTAATTGCTTTTCTATGCTTAGAGGAAGCTGCTTGACAAATTATTTGTTCTGCCTGTATATTCTCTCTTTATCCTTTTTCTTACCTGCTGCCAAATCAGACATGGATATGACCTACACAGAGAGCTGAAAAATACTCACAAGCCTTAACCCCTACCTCAGCAACTGACATGACTTATTCACACATCACTTAATTTTTCTTTAATTACACAGAGTTTTCTATGGCTCAGTCAATAAGCATCTTATAGGAAAGCCAAGCTAGGCTCTGAAGTCTGCACATATTATGAGCCTTTGCAGTAGGAAAAAAGATTTCTCAGCAGGCAGATTAAATCATGAAAAATCTGAAAACCAACCATTTATGCAACAAGGTTATGCAACAAGGAATGTTTAGCTTTCTAAATTCAAAGTTCAAAAATAATTTCTAATAAATTGCTACTTACACATGACCTTGAAAAATACCTAATCAACCCATACTTCCAAGATGAGAATATTAAGCAAATGAGATACAAGACCTTGATCAAGTTCCTTAGCCTCTCTGATTTTTAGATTCCTCATTAAAATGGGGAAATAATAGAACATAGGGCAAGAGCTGCTGAGAGAATGACATGAAATAAGGCATGCAAACTGTAGTTTCTGTTACATAGGAAAGCACTCAGTAATTGTTAGATAGTCTATTATTAAGATATCTGATATCCATTCTAGCTCTAGTATATTATGACCCATTGCCATTTAGAAAATTTGACTCATCCTACAACAGAAAAGGGTTATTCCTATTACTATATGACTACCTTTTTAGTTTAAAGCTTTCTTATAAATATTTGTATCCCAAGAAAGATTTGACAGTTTTCAATTTTCAAGGTTATCCCATGTGGGTGTGCCCATGAAGATCACTGGCTTATTAAATAACTTCATACTGATAAGCAAAAAAGCTTTCTCTGATTTCTGGCTCATCACAGTCTAGAACATAACAAAACTAGGGTAAATTTTACCCTAAATAGCTTGAAGAAATAGGGAGACCAGGTTTTAAACATTAAATCTTAAGTATCTACTAACTTGCTCCAAGGATTCATTTACATAAATAACTGTAAAAAAAGATAAAGTAAAAATGAACAAATAAACGAATAGAGAAGTTCTTATTCATGTTTTGAGGTTTTTGAGTTTTATGATAGGTATTTTTTAATAACTCCAAAGTATATTTGTAAAAACATTTTTTAAATGGGGAGGGAGTATAATCCCAGAGAGCCTACCACATGAAGAAATGTTTCTGAAGTGCATTCATTCATGCCACACAGTTGGTCACCCTTACTGGACAAACTAGTCAAACAGAAGGCATGTTCATGCAGGCAGACATTTCACAATCCAGTTTTTATTTCCCCAGTCAGGACCCAAAATGTAAGGAAATAAGCAAATGAAACTCTAGTTCTTTTAAATATTTTTCTACTTGGTTAATTTTCTTTGGAAAGAAGAGAGAAGTCTTAAGACAAAAATAACTATTTTTGCTCCAGAAATTAATTGTAGTTACATTAGCTTAAGGAATAAAGCCTATCATATAAAAATACAATTCAGGCTAAGTTGGCATGCTAGTCAAGAGAGTCCATTTCTACAGTGAAGTTTAAAGCTGGATGAAATGTGAGCTTTCCTACAGGATCAGAACAAAAAAGGATTTAATATTGATTTTCCTAGGATAAATGTTCACAAGACAAATACTCAGTATCATGCCACGGGCAAATGCCTCATACGTTAAATCCATTCTCACCTGGAGTTAACAACCAGAGAATTAACAAAGTGACTGCCTACCAAAGGCTGTGAAATAAAAGGGCTCAATATAGTGTCCTTTAAAACACTTTCAAAACCTCCTGAATGTGGACAGTTCCACAAGATGTCGTTCTTGGACTCTTCAAAAGTCAATGTCATGGAAAACACAAACAAACAAACACACACATCAAAAAAAGTTTAACGACTTCCCTGGTGGTGCAGTGGTTAAGAATCTGCCTGTCAATGCAGTGGACACGGGTTCAATCCCTGGTCCAGGAGATCCCACATGCCACAAAGCAACTAATCCTGTGTGCCACAACTACTGAACCTGTGCTCTAGAGCCCATGAGCCACAGCTGCTGAGCCTGCGTGCCACAACTACTGAAGCCCACGTGCCTCGAGCCTGTGCTCCACAACAAAAGAAGTCACCGCAATGAGAAGCCTGTGCACTGCAACCAAGAGTAGCCCCACTCGCTGCAACTAGAGAAGGCCCAAGCCCAAACGCAGCAACAAAGACCCAGTGCAGCCAAAAATAAATAAATAAATAAATAGTTTTTAAAAGTTTAAATAAATAAAATGGGAGCGCACCTCTTAAATGGCTAAAATTTATAAAAAGTTATTTTACAAAGTGTTGGCAAGGAGGAACTGGAATTTTCATACACTGCAGCTGAAAACATAAAATGGTACAACCACTTTGAAAAACAGTTTTGCAATTTCTTCAAAGGTTAAACATAGAGGGACCTTCAAGATGGCTGAGGAGTAAGATGTGGAGATCACCTTCCTCCCCACGCATACATAAAAAATACATCTACATGTGGAACAACCCCTACAGAACACCTACTGAATGCTGGCAGAAGACCTCAGACTTCCCTAAAGGCAAGAAACTCCCCCACGTACCTGGGTAGGGCAAAAGAAAAAAGAAGAAACAGAGACAAAAGAATAGGGACAGGACCTGCACCTCTGGGAGGGAGCTGTGAAGGAGGAAAAGTTTCTGCACACTAGGAAGCCTATTCGCTGGCGGAGACGGGGCAGGGGGTGGGGGAAGCTTCAGAGCCACAGAGGAGAGCACAGCAAGAGGGGTGCAGACGGCAAAGTGGAGAGATTCCCGCACAGAGGATCGGTGCCTAACAGCACTCACCAGCCCGAGAGGCTTGTCTGCTCACCTACTGCGGCCGGTGAAGACTGGGGGCTGATGCTCCGGCTTCGGAGGTCAGATCCCAGGGAGAGGACTGGGGTTGGCTGCGTGAACACAGCCTGAAAGGGGCTAGTGCGCCAAAGCTGGCTGGGAGGGAGTCCGGGAAAAAGTCTGGACCTGCCTAAGAGGCAAGAGACCATTGTTTCGGGGTGCGCGAGGAGGGGGGATTCCTTCCCTGTCTGCACACAGAAGGCAGAGTGCCACCTAAATGAGCTCCAGAGACAGGCACGAGCCGCGGCTATCAGCTCAGACCACAGAAATGGACATGAAACACTAATGCTCCTGCTGTAGCCACCAAGATTCCTGTGTGCAAGCACAGGTCACTATCCACACCCCTGCCCTGGGACCCTGTGCAGCCTGCCAATGCCAGGGTCCCATGATCCAGGGACAACTTAACCAGGAGAACACACGGTGTGCCTCATGCTGATTTTGCAACACCATTCCGGCCTCTGCCACCACAGAGTCGCCCTGCATTCCAATTATAACTACCGTATTCCTCCCTCCCCCAGGCATGAGTAAGCTGAAGACCCCTAATCAGCCACTGCTTTAACACCCTCCTGTCTGGGTGGGGAACAGATGCCTGAGCGTGACCTACAAATAGAGGTCGGTCCAAATCCAAAGCTGAACTCCAGGAGCTGTGCGAACAAAGAAGAGAAAGGGAAATCTCCCCCAGCAGCCTCAGGAGCAGTGGATTAAATCTCCACAATCAAATTGATGTACCATGAATCTGTGGAATACCTGAATAGACAATGAATCATCCCAAAATTGAGGCCGTGAACTTTGGGAGCAACTGTAGACTTGGGGTTTACTGTCTGCGACTGACTTGTTTCTGATTTTCATGTTTATATTAGTATAGATTTTCAGCTTGTTATCATTGGTGGATTTGTTTATTGGTTTGGTTGCTCTTCTTTTTTTATAATTATTATTAAGTTTTACATTTTATTTTAATAATTTTATTTATTTATTTATTTATTTATTTATTTATTTATTTATTATTTTTCCTTCTTTTTTTTCTCCCTTTTCTTGTGAGCCGTGTGGCTTACAGGGTCTTGGTGCCCTGGTCTGGTGTCAGGCTTGAGCCTCTGAGGTGGGAGAGCCAATTTCAGGACATTGGACCACCAGAGACCTCCCGGCCCCACGTAATATCAATCAGCGAGAGCTCTCCCAGAGATCTCCATCTCAATGCTAAGACCCATCTCGATCTAACTGCCAGCAAGTTCCAGTGCTGGATGCCCCATGCCAAACAACTAGTAAGACAGGAACACAAACCCACCCATTAGCAGACAGGCTGCCTAAAATCATATTAAGTTCACAGACTCCAAAACACACCACCAGATGTGGCCCTGCCCAAAGAAAGACAAATTCCAGCCACACCCAACAGCACACAGGCACCAGTTCCCTCCAGCAGGAAACCTACACAACTCACTGAACCAACCTTACCCATGGGGGTCAGACATCAAAAACAATAGGAAATACGAACCTGCAACCTGCAAAAAAGAGACCCCAAACACAGTAAGTTAAACAAAATGGGAAGACAGAGAAATATGCAGCAGATGAAGGAGCAAGGTAAAAATCCACCAGACCAAACAAATGAAGAGGAAATAGGCAGTCCACCTGAAAAAGAATTCAGAGTACTGATAGTAAAGATGATCCAAAATCTTGGAAATAGAGTGGAGAAAATATAAGAAACGTTTACCAAGGACCTAGAAGAACTAGAGAGAAAACAAACAATGATGAACAACACAATAAAGAGAATTAAAAATACTCTAGAAGGAATAAATATCAGAATAACTGAGGCAGAAGAATGGATAAGTGACCTGGAAGATAAAATAGTGGAAATAACTACTGCAGATCAGAATTTTAAAAAAAGAATGAAAGAATTGAGTACAGTTGCAGAGACCTCTGGGACAATATTAAACGCACCAACATTTGAATTATAGGGGTCCCGGAAGAAGAGAAAAACAAAAGGTCTGAGAAAATATTTGAAGAGATTATAGTTGAAAACTTCCCTAATATGGGAAAGGAAATAGTCAATCAAGTCCAGGAAGCACAGAGAGTCCCATACAGGATAAATCCAAGGAGAAACATGCCAACACACATATTAATCAAACTATCAAAAATTAAATATAAAGAAAAAAATTAAAAGCAACAAGGGAAAAGAAACACATAACATACAAAGGAATCCCCCACAAGCTTAACAGCTGATCTTTCAGCAGTAACTCTGCAAGCCAGAAGGGAGTGGGAGGATATCCTTAAAGTGATGAAAGGGGAAAAACTACAACCAAGATTACTCTACCCAGCAAGGATCTCATTCAGATTTGATGGAGAAATTAAAACCTTTACAGACAAGCAAAAGCTACAGGAATTCAGCAACACCAAAGCAACTTTACAACAAATCCTAAAGGAACTTCTCTAGGCAGGAAACACAAGAGTAGGGAAAGACCTACAATAACAAACCCAAAACAATTAAGAAAATGGTAATAGGAACATACATATCGATAATTATCTTAAATGAAAATGGATTAAATGCTCCAACCAAAAGACATAGACTGGCTGAATGGATACAAAAACAAGACCCGTACATATGCTGTCTACAAGAGACCCACTTCAGACATAGGGACACATACAGACTGAAAGTGAGGGGATGGAAAAAGATATTCCATGCAAGTGGAAATCAAAAGAAAGCTGGAGTAGCAATTCTCATATCAGAAAAAACAGACTTTAAAATAAAGACTATTACAAGAGACAAAGAAGGCCACTACATAATGATCAAGGGATCAATCCAAGAACAAGATATAACAATTGTAAATATTTATGCACCCAACATAGGAGCACCTCAATACATAAGGGAAATGCTAACAGCCATAAAAGGGGAAATCGACAGTAACACAATCATACTAGGGGACTTTAACACCTCACTTTCACCAACGGACAGATCATCCAAAATGAAAATAAACAAGGAAACACAAACTTTAAATGATACATTAAAAAAGATGGACTTAATTGATATTTATAGGATATTCCATCCCAAAACAACAGAATACACTTTCTTCTCAAGTGCTTATGGAACATTCTCCAGGATAGATAATATCTTGGGTCACAAATCAAGCTGTGGTAAATTTAAGAAAATTGAAATCATATCAAGTATCTTTGCCGACCACAATGCTATGAGACTAGATATCACTTAAAGGAAATAAATTGTAAAAAATATAAACACATGGAGGCTAAACAATACACTACTAAATAACCAAGAGATCACTGAAGAAATCAAAGAGGAAATCAAAAAATACCTAGAAACAAATGACAATGAAAACACAAAGACCCAAAACCTACAGGATGAAGCAAAAGCAGTTCTAAGAGGGAAGTTTACAGTAATACAATCTTACTCAAGAAACAAGAATAATCTCAAATAAACAACTTAACCTTACATATAAAGCAATTAGAGACAGAAGCACAAAAAACCCCCAAAAGTTAGCAAAAGAGAGAAATAATAAAGATCAGATCAGGAATAAATGGAAAAGAAATGAAGGTAACAATAGCAAAAATCAATAAAACTAAAAGCTGGTTCTTTGAGAAGATAAATGAAATTGATAAACCACTAGCTAGACTCATCAGGAAAAAAAGGGAGATGACTCAAATCAACAGAATTAGAAATGAAAAAGGGGATATGGGTTTGTGCTCCGGTCCGGAAATATCCCCCATGCCGCGGAGCAGCTAGGCCTGTGAGCCATGGCCGCTGAGCCTGCGCGGTCAGAGCCTGTTGCTCCACAACAGGAGAGGCCACAACAGTGAGAGGCCCATGTACCGCAAAAAAAAAAAAAAAAAAAAAAAAATCTTCCAACAAACAAAAGCCCAGGACCAGATGGCTTCACAGGCGAATTCTATCAAACATTTAGAGAAGCACTAACACCTATCCTTCTCAAACTCTTCCAAAATATAGCAGAGGGAGGAACACTCTCAAACTCATTCTATGAAGCCACCATCACCCTGATACCAAAACCAGAAAAAGATGTCAAAAAAAAGAAAACTACAGGCCAATACCTCTGATGAACATAGATGTAAAAATCCTCAACAAAATACTAGCAAACAGAATCCAACAGCACATTAAAAGGATCATACACCATGATCAAGTGGGGATTATTCCAGGAATGCAAGGATTCTTCAATATATGCAAATCAATCAATGTGATACACCATATTAACAAATTGAAGGAGAAAACCATATGATCCTCTCAATCGATGCAGAGAAAGCTTTCGACAAAATTCAACACCCATTTATGATAAAAACCCTCCAGAAAGCCAGCATAGAGGGAACTTTCCTCAACATAATAAAGGCCATATATGACAAACCCACAGCCAACATCGTCATCAATGGTGAAAAACTGAAACCATTTCCACTAAGATCAGGAACAAGACAAGTTTGCCCACTCTCACCACTCTTATTCAACATAGTTTTCGAAGCTTTTGCCATAGTAATCAGAGAAGAAAAAGAAATAAAAGGAATCCAAATAGGAAAAGAAGAAATAAAGCTGTCACTGTTTGCAGATGACATGATACCATACATAGAGAATCCTAAAGATGCTACCAGAAAACTACTAGAGCTAATCAATAAATTTGGTAAAGTAGCAGGATACAAAATTAATGCACAGAAATCTCTGGCATTCTTATACACTAGTGATGAAAAATCTGAAAGTGAAATCAAGAAAACACTCCCATTTACCATTGCAACAAAAAGAATAAAATATCTAGGAATAAACCTACCTAAGGAGACAAAAGACCTGTATGCAGAAAATTATAAGACACTGATGAAAGAAATTAAAGATGATACAAATATATGGAGAGATATACCATGTTCTTGGATTGGAAGAATCAACATTGTGAAAATGACTCTACTACCCAAAGCAATCTACAGATTCAATGCAATCCCTATCAAACTGCCACTGGCATTTTTCACAGAACTAGAACCAAAACTTTCACAATTTGTATGGAAACACAAAAGACCCCGAATAGCCAAAGCAATCTTGAGAACGAAAAATGGAGCTGGAGGAATCAGGCTCCCTGACTTCAGACTATACTACAAAGCTACAGTAATCAAGACAGTATGGTACTGGCACAAAAACAGAAAGATAGATCAATGGAACAGTATAGAAAGCCCAGAGATAAACCCACGCACATATGGTCACCTTATCTTTGATAAAGGAGGCAAGAATATACAGTGGAGAAAAAACAGCCTCTTCAGTAAGTGGTGCTGGTAAAACTGGACAGGTACATGTACAAGTATGAAGTTAGAACACTCCCTAACACCATACACAAAAATAAACTCAAAATGGATTAAAGACCTAAATGTAAGGTCAGACACTATAAAACCAGCTCACAGGTCAAGTGGTAGTCATGTCCTCTCAATGACCTCCTCCAACACAAGGCAAGAGCTAAACTATCTACTTCCATCCAGTGATCCTGTTCAATGATAATTCTGAAACTAGAAATCCTGTCATGCCAAAACAGTGGATGGGTAACAGGTTTTGTGGAACGCACAGCAGTACACACAGAACCTAGGGTGTGCCTTAACTCTCCACAATTTCACCGAGTCCCTATGTCTACAGTACACAGAGGGGACACAGAAGGGACAGCATTAACAAGAAAATCCTTTTCTAATCTCTGCCCTTACATGACCCCACCTTACCAATTTTCCAAAAGGAAAGGCAGAAATGAAACAGATCAAAGTCTCTACTTTCTCTGCTCAGTGCCCTCAACAGACAACATAAATGTACAGAACCATACCTTTATCCTGCCTTGTGCCTTTCCTATTCAGCACCCTGTGCAAGATCAGAGGTTTCTGGGAGCCTCACTGCCTACACACTCTTTGCTCTGCTGTCAGTCTCATAGCACTCCTCTTTGTCCACCCACAACAGGGCTCAGCAACTGACCAATGAGCCTTCATTCAGAGCCAAAAAGAAAGGGGAAGGTGGGAGTAAAAGAACAGAACTCCTAGCATGAGTACCCCTGATATAAACCTCCATAAGCTAACACTTTGGCGTTGGCAACTCCCTCTTCCAGCCCTAATAAATCTACTTCTCTAAGGTAGGGACCAGCAATGTGCATTTTTAATTGCTCTTCCAAGGTGAATTTTAACCAGTTCTCCAGGTGAACCACTGGATTTGATGATTCAGAAAAGGAGCAAGGCAGAGTTTTAAAATCTGAACAGAAATTTAAAGGCAAAAAAAAAAGACATTTAAAAGTCACAACACAGGAAGGAATTTTGCTGTCAGACTTATACAATTTTTAATTTTTTAAGAGAACAATTATTATCAGCAAACATCTGAAGGGAATCTGGTCCATCTATTTTACTTGTTTTGACGTCTGCAGATAATGACAAGCTGGAGGGAAAAACAGGTTTAAGGTTCGCAGCAATTAGTTAATTTGTGACTGATTTAAAATACAATACATGCAGCTCTGTGCTTCTCCAGAGGGGAGAGTTACAAATTACTCTGGTGGTTGTTGCTGCTGCCACTGTTGCTATTATTGTTGTTTTTCAAAAATTGCAGCCTTCAGATGTTTGTGAATATTAATATTGTTAGAGGCTTGTCAGGTTGCCATAGCCACCTCGGTTCCCTTCTGCCAGCAGGACGTAAAGCACTGGGAGTCAGAACCGCAAAGGAATCCACAATGTAAATGCAACCTGGGAAGCCACCTCTTTCCTTCCCACATTTCCACACCTTGTTCGTTTTGATACATTGACCAAAACACACCTGCAGTGGGATTGCTGGGTCGTATGGTAGTTCTATTTGTAGTTTTTTAAGGGACCTCCATACTGTTCTCCATAGTGGCTGTATCAGTTTACATTCCCACCAACAGTGCAAGAGGGTTCCCTTTTCTCCATACGCTCTCCAGCATTTATTGTTTGTAGATTTTTTGATGACGGCCATTCTGACTGGTGTGAGGTGATACCTCATTGTAGTTTTGATTTGCATTTCTTTCATGATTAGTGATGTTGAGCATCCTTTCATGTGTTTGTTGGCAATCTGTATATCTTCTTTGGAGAAATGTCTGTTTAGCTCTTTTGCCCATTTTTGGATTGGGTTGTTTGTTTTTTTTGTTATTGAGCTGCTTGTAAATTTTGGAGATTAATCCTTTGTCAGTTGCTTCATTTGCAAATATTTTCTCCCATTCTGAGGGTTGTCTTTTGGTCTTGTTTATGGTTTCCTTTGCTGTGCAAAAGCTTTGAAGTTTCATTAGGTCCCATTTGTTTATTTTTGTTTTTATTTCCATTTCTCTAGGAGGTGGGTCAAAAAGGATCTTGCTGTGATTTATGTCAAATAGTGTTCTGCCTATGTTTTCCTCTAAGAGTTTTATAGTGTCTGGCCTTACATCTAGGTCTTTAAACCATTTGGAGTTTATTTTTGTGTATGGTGTTAGGGAGTGTTCTAATTTCATACTTTTACATGTGGCACATATATACAATGGAATATTAGTCATAGAAAGAAATGAAATTGAGTTATTTGTAGTGAGGTGGATAGACCTAGAGTCTGTCATACAGAGTGAAGTAAGTCAGAAGGAGAAAAACAAATACCATATGCTAACACATATATATGGAACATAAGAAAAAAAAATGTCATGAAGAACCTAGGGGTAAGATGGGAATAAAGACACAGACCTACTAGAGCATGGACTTGAGGACATGGGGAGGGGGAAGGGTAAGCTGTGACACAGTGAGAGAGTGGCATGGACATATATACACTACCAAACGTAAAACAGATAGCTAGTGGGAAGCAGCTGCATAGCACAGGGAGATCAGCTAGGTGCTTTGTGACCACCTAGAGGGGTGGGATAGGGAGTGTGGGAGGGAGGGAGATGCAAGAGGGAAGAGATATGGGGATATATGTATACATATAGCTGATTCACTTTGTTATACAGCAGAAACTAACACACCATTGTAAAGGAATTATACTCCAATAAAGATGTTAAAAAAAAAAACACACCTGCTTCCAGCCCACTAGCCCTCTCATGCTTGTGTTCTCTCCAGCTCATTTACCCTCCCCCTCTCCCCTCCATTCCCCTAGTACCCCTTGACTGTGCTCTTTTAAACCCTTGTACACACACTCTCACTCAAACGCTTCTAGTAACACTTCCTCTACCTTCTCTCCTAAACTGAAACCTGGCTTTGCCCAGATAATGATAATACTGAACTCTCAAGTGTACACAGATCCTGGTGATGTCATCTCCCCCCCCCACCGCTAATCCACCCCTAGTCCCATCATCCCAAAATCTCAGGGACTACAAGTAGGTCATTATCAATCTCAGTATTTCTGCTTCCTCTGCTGATTCACCATTTCCATTCAAGGACTCCTCTCTTCTTTGAACTTCCTCTGTCTGACCATGCCACCCTTTTCTGATCTCCCTCTTTGTCTTCTAGCCTCTGGGGGACCTCCAAGCTTTCCTGTTGGTGCTGCCCCTCCCCCACTGAGAGGTCACACATGGACTAGACCCCCAGCCACAGCCACTTGACACCCTCTATCCAAATCTGCTGCTTCAGCTCCATCTCATGCTGATTTAAGTTCCACCTACAGGCCCAAAGCCAGTGCTTCCAGCACTGGGATAATTTTCCTACAACTTGACTGACATTCTCTTTGCAACCCCAAAGCATGGCAAGCAATAGGACATGGTGCTTAGGAATACAGTGTCTGGATTAAACTCCACAGGTAAAGTTCTGGCTTTACCACTTACTACTTTCGTGGTTTAGCGCAAGCTATTGAACTTTCCAGGCCTCAGCTTCCTCATCCATAAAATGATGACAATAATATCATCTATTTCATAGGTTTGTTATGAAGACTGAAAAAGAAACCTCCTTAGTATAATTTAGACTGTTTGAAGGTAAGAGAAAGCCCAACTCAGACTAGCATAAAAAAACAAAAGTGTTTTATTGGCTCACTTTTCTCAAAGTCCAGAGGAAAGGTAGGCTTCAGCCTTGGATTGATTCAGTGGTTCAGCCATGGATCAAGGATCTAATTTCTCTCCCTCTGTTCTGTCTTCTAAGGTGTCAGATTCAGTTTAAGGCTGGTTCTCCCTCATGCTTATGAGAGGCTATCATTGGATTATAGGCTTCCTCATCCAAAACAAAGGAGTGAAGAAAATGATCACTTTGAAAAGCTCTCCCAGAATAGTAATGGAGAACTTTTCCAGACATTCTTAGAAAACCTCTCAGGTCCCATTGTCCAGTGTGAATAACAAGCCCATTCTGGAACCATTGCCTGGATCAGAGGAATTACTAATTTGCTCAGACCTGCTCAAATGGACCAATCACTGTAGCATAGGAGAGGGGATTACAAACCCTGGAAAATATTTATCTGCCTATAAACTGCACAGTAAGTATGAGATGGATATGGAGAGGGGAATGGATGCTGGGGAAATGACCTAAGACCCACTGTGCAGGGTCAACTCCTTAGTTAATGATGGGCAATTAGTAAACACTATGCTAATATTAGCACTTATTATTATGTCATTTTTACCTTTGATGACTACTTCTCATTCTTCTTTGTATTATCATTTATTATTTACATTATAGTCTCTCTATACTCTCCCATCCTCAAGCTTGTCAATACTTAAGGCAGTGTGCTTTCCTGAGTTTTTTTACCCCTAACGTGGTTCACCCCAAACTCTGTACCTAGCAGAGTGAATAAAAAGAAGAGAGCTTCAATAAATGCTGGTTGAATACATGAATAGACTATAAAAATGGTTCTACCCAGGGACAAAGCCTCTCTGGCAGGAGTTAAAGATTATGCAATGTTCTCATGCCCTTCAGTAAAGAACAACTTAACACATTTAAAAAATATTCTTTCTTGTACAAAGTAATATTACTAACCCCCAACTGATTACCCAGGCACAGACAGCGAATATGTCTTTGTTATTTTCTAACTGATCAGTAAAAGCTTTTTCTTTAACACAATTACATACAATTTATTCTTTTTCAGTTTTCTTTCACAATAACTTTTGAAGTAGATGATTCCATTTGACCAGACTACATGCAGTACAAAGAATACTATGAGACACGTGATTTTTTTTGGTCACTGTACCCTCATAATGAAAGCTAAGAAACCTTCAAATCGGTACATTTTAACTAAGAGCTATACTTCTCAAAACCACAAATTAACAGGAAAAACTCCCATATTACACAGTACGAAGTTATAAGATATTTATGTAGGAAAAGACTTCCCTGTTCAGATTATTCTTTAAAATGTCCCATTTTACATAAAATATAGTTCAATTTTAAACCAACTTAGATATATGCCTTATTCTGCCTTGTTGTTTTTAGTAAATAACATCACTTCCAAAGAAGTTTATTTTAATGTTTTTAAAAACTAGGTAATATTAGCAATTCTATAATAATGCAACTTACTAATGGGTAACTGTAATTTTTAGATAGACATGGTAAATGGCTCGGTATGTGAGGGCTTTTTTAAATTCTTTGTATTTCTTTTAAAGTCTGCAGGATTCCAGAATTTTATTACCTGAAAATTATCTGACTTTTAAAAAATACATTATTAAACTTGAAAATGTCTTTGAGAGAAGAAAAGTGTGTGGGAGACTATAAAACATACTGGCAGCCTAAGAGTAAAATGAGGGAAAATGTGGATTCCCTGTCTTTTAACTGAGAGGCTGTAGCCATGCAGAACCTTCACTTCTTGTCTGTGGAGACCATGCAGTGAATTTTAAGAGTGGAATCTGATGAAAGAGTAAAACAAGAAATGTTTAGAGAATATAAACTAGTCAGACTATCTGAATTTCATGAAAAAGGTAGTAATAAATGTAAAACTAATTATAGCACATGAGTCCAATCCGGGTAACACTACATATATAAAGCTATATTATACATTTGACATCTAATAATCTACGTGCATGACCTCTCATGTTTTTCTTTCATGTGCCTCTTAAAATTGCCACCTTGGTTATCTCTAGCCTCAAGCTTTTCACCATCCAATACAAAGTACAGCCTCAGAAAATAATGAAACAACATGAAGGATAGTTAATGCAGTGGACAGTAGTACATCCCCATAGAATCTGATGCCTGATGCAACTCCATGAAATAGATATTGTTACCTGAGGCCAAGATGTTAAATAATTTTTCTCTATGCTTCTGAGTATTGGGAATCAGGCCCCAAAGCCCCTGACTGCATTGCAATGTGACATCTAACCAATAAGTCTCTTTCCCAAAGCAAAATCCAGCAGAGAAAGTGTGCACCGTTGATCTCATACATCCAACTAAATAGCCAAAAGGCTGTGCAATGTAAGTTATTCTATTACCTCTGTTGGATTTGGGGGATGAGTCACTTGGGTGAGGCTTCTGATGTTTCCTCAGTGATCAGCATGCTTGATGGAGCAGACAAAGTTCATTCAAACCCATATTCCCTGCAGTCTCCAATCCGGCTTTTCTGGCGACCCTAAGTATAGAAACAGTTTAGGATGCAACAAACATACTATAGAAAGAGCCCTAACCTCAGTCATGTTTACAAATGACCTCTTTGAGATGCACAATATCACTCAATATTTGAAAGAAAAAATTAAGAGAAAAATTAAATGTCTTTTTTGCCCATAAAATTTAAACAGTATGGGGGCTTCCCTGGTGGCGCAGTGGTTGAGAGTCTGCCTGCCGATGCAGGGGACGCGGGTTTGTGCCCCGGTCCGGGAAGATCCCACATGCCACGGAGCAGCTGGGCCCATGAGCCATGGCTGCTGAGCCCGCGCGTCCGGAGCCTGTGCTCCGCAGCGGGAGAGGCCACAACAGTGAGAGGCCCGCGTACCGCAAAAAAAAAAAAAAATTAAACAATATGAATTTTTTTTTAATGTCTCACTTGTGGGTAGATAAATTGATGCACTCATGACGGATTTAAATTTTAAACAGGCATACCTTTTGAGCCAGTAATTCCATTTCTGTAAATGTATCCCTCGAAAAGTATTCAAAGATACATGCAAAAAATATTACAGTGTTGGGGCTTCCCTGGTGGCGCAGTGGTTAAGAATCCGCCTGCCAATGCAGGGGACACAGGTTCGAGCTCTGGTCCGGCAGGATCCCACATACCGCGGAGCAACAAAGCCCGTGCACCACAGCTGCTGAGCCTGCGCTCTAGAGCCTGTGAGCCACAACTACTGAGCCTGCATGCCACAACTGCTGAAGCCTGCATGCCTGGAGCCCATGCTCTGCAGCAGGAGAGGCCACCGCAATAAGAAGCCACACACCGTAGCGGAGCCACTAGATAAAGCCCCTGCGCAGCAACGAGGACCCAATGCAGCCAAAAAAAATATTACAGTGTTGAATAAGAAAGTAGCCAAATTTATTATAGTAAATCCATGCAATGGAATGCCATGAAGCCTCTAGAAAGAATGAGGTAAATCTATATATACTGATATGGAAAATATCCCAATTTTATTGCAGAGTGAGGAAAAGCAGTTTGATAACAAATCTTTAATATGATATCTATTTGCACATTATGATCTTATTTGTGAAAAGGCTGTATATGTATTTTTTCCTTGTAGACATAGAAATTTCTGGAAGTACAAAATACACAAAATACTGATAGCCTGTGGAGTGGGAGAAGGGCCAATGTGGGATACAACAGGACCTTAACTTTCCACCTTATCTTTTCTTTATATTGAAAATTTTTACCATGAGAAGGGCAAAAAATTCTCTTCCCCCATGTCTTGGCTGTATGAGCGTGAATATGGATGACGTAAATGCTCCATGTAAAGAACCTGTCAGACACCTGGAACCCATGAATGTTGTTTCTCCCATTCAAACACGAGTGTGCGTGTGTGCACACACACACAAACACACAACCCACTCCTTTCCAACACCTTCTGAACCCTGACACCATTTTACATGCCACCAATCTTACCATACATCTCCATTATCTTTTAGATATCCTTATTCCGTTCAAGGGAGAATTGAAGAAAGGCATAAGGAGAAGATTTAATTTGGACATTGTTGTCCCCTAATACCTAGCTTAGGTTTTTTCGAAAGAGAAAGGTAGTATTTTATTTTCCATTTTCAAAACAGAGGGAAAAGTACCTTCCCAGGTACTCTCAGTGACATAGGAAAATACTTCGTCCTGCTCCCTACTCCAACCAATCTTGAAAGAGAGACTCGGGTGGAACATTTAAAACATTCCTCGGTCTTCCCTGGTGGCGCAGTGGTTGAGAGTCCGCCTGCCGATGCAGGGGACATGGGTTCGTGACCCGGTCCGGGAAGATCCCACATGCCGCGGAGCGGCTGGGCCCGTGAGCCATGGCCACTGAGCCTGCGCGTCCGGAGCCTGTGCTCCGCAATGGGAGAGGCCACAACAGTGAGAGGCCCGTTCATGCATAATGATGTTGAAATAACCCTCCGTGAATTGTGGGGATTCTGACAGGCAGTGAAATTTATGACTCCTTTCCTCCATCCCAAATCACAGAAACAGTAAAAAGCTACCTTCCAGGTCAATGGTCTCCAAAATAGATGTTGATCTCACACCCCAGCGGTAAAGAAACTTTGAACAAGCATCCTTAATGTATTTTTATTTACTTATAAATCATATACATCACACCATTGTACTAATATATTAAAATATTAGCAAATATAAAAGTAGAAAATAAAATGGATGAAATTTAAAATACATAGAAAATCAAGCATCTAGTATTTCCTTCCCACACTCACCCAATGGGATACTGTTCTAAGTAACTCAAACAGCAGCTACCATGGTGTCTCATACACAATTATGAAATTTACATTTGTAATATCACATGAGTTATTATACCAATGAAAAAGTTTCAGGACAATGCTTTCTGTTGAAATGCCTCCTCAGATAGCCTAAAGTATATACTTAAATTGAGAAAATAAATAATTCTTCTTTCAACTTGTTGGGGAGAGAGTGGATAATATTTAATGAGTCTTTTCTCAGTGCCAAGATTTAAAACATCTCATATTTAATTTTCCCAACAACTCTGTATGGTGGACCCTTTACAGATACAGAAAGAGGATTAAAGTGGTCCAAGATCAACTAGTTAGAAACTGGTAAGGGACAGTATCAGAATCTGGTTGGACTTATTTCAATATCTAAACACTTAGTCCTCTTTACTACCTAGAAAAGAAAAACATTAGGGGTCAAAAATGTGTAAACATGGTTATAGAATCTGAGATCACAAAATACTGTAGAGTCAAAAAGATGAGAAGCAGTTTGAGAGTTGGGCCTTCTCTCCTATACCCCTGATTTCTATCGCTCTCTTTTTTTTTTTTTTTTTTTTGTGGGATCTCAGTTTCCTGACCACGGATTGAACCTGGGCCCTCATCAGTGAGAGCATGGAGCCCTAACCACTGGACTGCCAGGAAATTCCCTCTGTCACTCTCTTGCTACATAGAGTGATTTTTCTGTAGCTAAAGTGGAATAGGACCCTGCTGTATTAATCCCTGGGCACAGTAAACTCTAAGAATTTTGATAGGAGAGGTTTAGGAAAAATTTTTTTCACAGATTTTTAAATTATCTCTCTATATCCTATTACTTTCTTCAAATTGAAAATAAAACCCACATAGATTTTTTTTAACTTTAAATTGTGCATATCATTTATGTGAAAATTCTTCTTCAAAGACCTTACTCTGAATCAGTGGTTTTCAATGGCAGAGAAATTTTGGCTCCTAGGGGATATTTGGCAATGTCTGCAGACTGTTTTGGCTGTCACAACGTGGAGTGGAGGTGCTACTGGCATCTAGTGGATAGAGGCCAGGGATGCTGCCCAGCATCCTAAAGTGCACAGGACAGTCCCCTACAACAACAACAAAAAGTTTCCTTCCCAAAAATATCAATAGTGCCAAGTTTGAGAAACTTTGCTCTAAGGAAATAATCAGTAATATGTCAAAGATGACTATCCAGGTGTGTTCATTAGCACCGTTTGTGACAGTTTCATAATCTGAGACTCATTAAATTACAGTGCCTCCATTCACTGGAATGCTGTAGACATTAAAATGATGTGAAAGTTTTTAATAACATGAAGAAATGCTCATGATATTTGTCCTAAAATAATATATTTAGTATGATTAGAGCATTGTAAAAGTATACATATACTTGTGTATAGGCCTGGAAACTACTGTGAAAGAGTATCAACCAAAATATTTACACCATTTATTTTACCATTTATTTCTAAAGAGTGGTAGGGAATTCATACAAAAGATACTTCACAATTAATGTCATTAAAAATACCTATTCCATTTATCATCCTGAGGAGAAGGACATTTGATATAAGCCATTATCTCAAAAGCTACACAAACTTCCTAAGTATATAAGGCTTTGTACCCTTTCTTTTCTGAATGTGTCATTGGAAGAGTTTTACTTCCTGACATCAAGTTCTTTAATGGTAGAAAAGAGGAGCTGCAGGTGTTTCTCACCAGGTGCCTTGTGATGGCAGCAGGCAGAGTTCACTGGGTATTTTTGTTCAGAGCCAAAATAGCACCTACTATTCTCATTCCTTCTCTTTAAAAGCCTTCATTGTTATACTATGATTCAAAAGTAGAATTACTCGCTTCCACCCACACCAAAAAGAGTATGGTCATGACACTCTGCAAATTCAATAAATGTTTCAAACATCATGAACACTCATCCCCAGTTGAGAATGTTTTATGAGTAAAAGGCATTATGATATTGTCTGCTATGCAGCCTTATAACTTCCATACTGGGGTTTAAACTGTTGATGTTGCTGATAAATTATCATTATTTTAGTGACCAGTAGCCTCATGTGAAGAAGGAAGCAAAATGGCAACAAGTTCTCATAAATACCACAATGTTTATATCAATCAACAAAACTGATTAGTTTTGCTCACCAGTATAACTGAACTTCTAATCTGGATTGGAGAGAAAGGGAAGGTGGGAGTGGGGATGGGGTGAAGTGGGGACAATTTGGCCATGCTACTTGATGTCAATATAATACAAGTAGAAATGTAGCTTTACAGTGGCGATCCGGACAAGCACTACCTCCACCACGTGATCAAGGTTAACATCACTAGTGATAAGTTATGCTGACAGTATACTCTCTTGATATGATATAATGAGAATGGCATTTCACTTCTGTGATCTTCCACAACCATATACTAATCATGAGGAGAAACTTCAAACAAACCCAAAATGAGAGACATTCTATAAAAAAGCTTGATTTCAAAACTGTTAAGGTCATCACAAGACAAAAACAAACAAACAAAACACAAGAACAGAAAGTCTGAGAAACTAGCATAGACCAAAGAAGGTTAAGGAGACATGTAATGTCTCCTGGATGATTCTGGAACAGAAAAAGGACAGTATTAAAAAACTATTAAAATTTGAATAAAGTATGGAGATTAGTTAATAGTAATGAACTAATGTTGGTTTCTTAGTGGTAACAAATGTACCATAGTAATATAAGATGTAAATAATAGGAAAAACTCAGTGAAGGGTATTTGGGAACTCTCTGTAATATCTTTGCAACTTTTCTGTAAATCTAAAATTATTCTAAAATTAAAAGTTTACTTTTTTTTTTTTTTTAAAGAAGATGTTGGGGGTAGGAGTTTATTAATTTAATTTATTTATTTTTGCTGTGTTGCATCTTCGTTTCTGTGCGAGGGCTTTCTCTAGTTGTGGCAAGCGGGGGCCACTCTTCATCGCGGTGCGCAGGCCTCTCACTATGGCGGCCTCTTGTTGCAGAGCACAGGCTCCAGACGCGCAGGCTCAGTAGTTGTGGCTCACGGGCCCAGCTGCTCCGTGGCATGTGGGATCTTCCCAGACCAAGGCTCGAACCCGTGTGCCCTGCATTAGCAGGCAGATTCTCAACCACTGCGCCACCAGGGAAGCCCTAAAATAGCTACTAAAGAGTAAATTTGAAAATTTTGCAGGGTATAAGAATAATATACAAAAAAAACTTGCATTTTTACATACATGGCATTCAACAATTTAAAAAATGATTTTTAAAATTACATTTACAATACCATCAAAAATAAATTTGGAATTAGAAAATAAGAGAGGGAGAGCTTAAAGATGGCGGAAGAGTAAGACGTGAAGATCACCTTCCTCCCCACAAATACATCAGAAGTACATGTACATGTGGAACTGCTCGTACAGAACACCTACTGAACGCTGGCAGAAGACCTCAGACCTCCCAAAAGGCAAGAAACTCCCCACATACCTGGGTAGGGCAAAAGAAAAATAAAAAACAGAGACAAAAGAACAGGGACCGGACCTGCACCAGTGGGAGGGAGCCGTGAAGCAGGAAAGGTTTCCACACACTAGGAAGCCCCTTCGCGGGCAGAGACTGCAGGTGGCGGAGGAGGGGGGAGCTTCGGGGCCGCGGAGGAGAGCACAGCAACAGGGGTCCAGAGGGCAAAGCGGGGAGATTCCCACACAGAGGATCGGTGCCGACCGGCACTCACCAGCCCGAGAGGCTTGTCTACTCACACGCCGGGGCGGGCGGGGCTGGGAGCTGAGGCTCGGGCTTCAGTCGGAGCGCAGGGAGAGGACTGGGCGAACACAGGCAGCGTGAACACAGCCTGCAGGAGGTTAGTGCACCACGGCTAGCCGGGAGGTAGTCCGGGAAAAAGTCTGGAGCTGCCGAAGAGGCAAGAGACTTTTTCTTGCCTCTTTGTTTCCTGGTGCGCGAGGAGAGGGGATTAAGAGTGCCGCTTAAAGGAGCTCCAGAGACGGGCGCGAGCAGCTGTTCTCAGACAGAGCGGACCCCACAGACAGGCATGAGACGCTAAGGCTGCTGCTGCCGCAGCTACCAAGAAGCCTGTGTGCGAGCACAGGTCACTGTCCACGGCTCCCCTCCCCGGAGCCTGTGCAGCCCGCCACTGTCAGGGTCCCGTGATCCAGCGACAACTTCCCCAGGAGAACGCGTGCGCACCTCAGGCTGGTGCAACGTCACGTCAGCCTCTGCCGCCGCAGGCTCGCCCCGCACTCCGTACCGCTCCCTCCCCCGGCCTGAGTGAGCCAGAGCCCCCGAATCAGCGGCTCCTTTGACCCAGTCCTGTCTGAGTGAAGAACAGACGCCCTCAGGCGACCTACACGCAAAGGCGGGTCCAAATCCAAGACTGAACCCCAGGAGCTGTGGAAACAAAGAAGAGGAAGGGAAATTTCTCCCAGCAGCCTCAGGAGCAGTGGATAAAAGCTCCACCATCAACTTGATGTACCCTGCATCTGTGGAATATATGAATAAACAACAAACCATCCCAAATTGATGAGGTGGACTTTGGAAGCAAAGACATATATTTTTTTCCCTTTTTACTTTTTGTGAGTGTGTATGTGTATGCTTCTGTGTGTGATTTTGCCTGTATAGCATTGCTTTTACTATTTGTCCTAGGGTTCTGTCTCTCCATTCTTTGTTTTTTTTTTTTCTTTTCTTTTTAAAATTTTTTTCTTAATAATTATTTTTTATTGTTTATTTTAATAACTTTATCTTATTTTATTTTATTTATTTTATTATATTTTATTTTATCCACTTTCTTTCTTTCTTTCTATTTTTTCTCCCTTTTATTCTGAGCCGTGTGGATAAAAGGCTCTTGGTGCTCCACCCAGGATTCAGTGCTGTGCCTCTGAGGTGGGGGAGCCAACTTCAGGACACTGGTCCACAAGAGACCTCCCAGGTCCATGTAATATCAAACGGCGAAAATCTCCCAGAGATCTCCATCTCAACGCCAAGACCCAGCTTCACTCAACGACCAGCAAGCTACACGCTATGCCAAAAAACTAGCAAAACAGGAACACAACCCCATCCATTAGCACAGAGGCTGCCTAAAATCATAATAAGGCCACAGACACACAAAAACACATCACCAGACGTGGACCTGCTCACCAGAAAGACAAGACCCAGCCTCATCCACCAGAACACAGGCACTAGTCCCCTCCACCAGGAAGCCTACACAACACACTGAACCAATCTTAGCCACTGGGGACAGACAACAAAAACAACAGGAACTACGAACCTGCAGCCTGCGAAAAGGAGACCACAAACACAGTAAGTTAAGCAAAATGAGAAAAAAGAAAAACACATAGCAGATAAAGGAGCAAGGTAAAAACCCACCAGACCTAACAAATGAAGAGGAAATAGTCTACCTGAAAAAGAATTCAGAATAACGATAATAAAGATGATCCAAAATCTTGGAAATAGAATAAATACAAGAAACGTTTAACAAGGACCTAGAAGAACTAAAGAGCAAGCAATGATCAACAACACAATAAATGAAATTAAAAATTCTCTAGAAGGGATCAATAGCAGAATAACTGAGGCAGAAGAACAGATAAGTGACCTAGAAGATAAAACAGTGGAAATAACTACTGCAGAGCAGAATAAAGAAAAAAGAATGAAAGGAACTGAGGACAGTCTCAGAGACCTCTGGGACAACATTAAACACAGCAATATTCGAATTATAGGGGTCCCAGAAGAAGAAGAAAAAAGAAAGGGACTGAGAAAATATTTGAAGAGATTATAGTTGAAAACTTCCCTAATATGGGTAAGGAAATAATTAATCAAGTCCAGGAAGCACAGAGAGTCCCATACAGGATAAATCCAAGGAGAAACACACCAAGACACATATTAATCAAACTATCAAGAATTAAGTACAAAGAAAACATATTAAAAGCATCAAGGTAGGGCTTCCCTGGTGGCGCAGTGGTTGAGAGTCCACCTGCCAATGCAGGTGACATGGGTTCATGCCCTGGTCCAGGGAGATCCCACATGCCACGGAGTGGCTGGGCCCGTGAGCCACGGCTGCTCAGCCAGCATGTCTGGAGCCTGTGCTCCACAACAGGAGAGACCACAACAGTGAGAGGCCTGTGTACCGCAAAAAAAAAGAAAAAAAAGCAGCAAGGTAAAAACTACAAATAACACACAAGGGAATCCCACTAACGTTAACAGCTGATCTTTCAGCAGAAACTCTGCAAGCCAGAAGAGAGTGCAGACCATATTTAAAGTGATGAAGGAGAAAAACCTACAACAAATATTACTCTACCCAGCAAGGATCTCATTCAGATTTGATTGAGAAATTAAAACCTTTACAGACAAGCAAAAGCGAAGAGAACTCTGCACCACCAAACCACCTTTACAAAAAATGCTAAACAAAATTCTCTAGGCAGGAAACACAAGACAAGGAAAACACCTACAATAACAAACCCAAAACAATTAAGAAAATGGGAATAGGAACATACATATTGATAATTAACATAAATGTAAATGGATTAAATGCTCCAACCAAAAGACATAGACTGGCTGAATGGATACAAAAACAAGACCCATATATATGCTGTCTACAAGAGACCCACTTCAGACGTAGGGACACATACAGACTGAAAGTGAGGGGATGGAAAAAGATATTCCATGCAAATGGAAATGAAAAGAAAGCTGGAGTAGCAATTCTCATATCAGACAAAATAGACTTTAAAATAAAGACTATTATAAGAGACAAAGAAGCACACTAAATAATGATCAAGGGATCGATCCAAGAAGAAGATATAACAATTGTAAATATTTATGCACCCAACATAGGAGCACCTCAATACATAAGACAAATACTAACAGCCATAAAAGGGGAAATCGACCGTAACACAATCATAGTAGGGGACTTTAACACCCCACTTTCACCAATGGACAGATCATCCAAAATGAAAATAAATAAAGAAACACAAGCTTTAAATGATACATTGAAAAAGATGGACTTAATTGGTATTTATAGGACATTCCATCCAAAAACAACAGAATACACATTCTTCTCAAGTGTTCATGGAACATTCTCCAAGATAGATCATAACTTGGGTCACAAGTCAAGCCTTGGTAAATTTAACAAAATTGAAATTGTATCAAGTATCTTTTCTGACCACAATGCTATGAGACTAGATATCAATTACAGGAAAAAAATCTGTAAAAAATACAAACACATGGAGGTTAAACAATACACTACATATTAACAAAGAGAACACTGAAGAAATCAAAGAGGAAATCAAAAAATACCTAGAAACAAATGACAATGAAAACACAATGACCCAAAACCTATGGGATGCAGCAAAAGCAGTTCTAAGTTTACAGCAATACAATCCTACCTTAAGAAATAAGAAACATCTCAAATAAACAACCCAACCTTACACCTAAAGCAATTAGAGAAAGAACAAAAAAACCTCAAAGTTAGCAGAAGGAAAGAAACCATAAAGACCAGATCAGAAATAAATGAAAAACAAATGAAGGAAATGAGCAAAGATGCATAAAACTAAAAGCTGGTTCTTTGAGAAGACAAACAAAATTGATAAGCCAGACTCATGAAGAAAAAAAGGGAGAAGACTCAAATCAATAGAATTAGAAATGAAAAAGGAGAAGTAACAACTGACACTGCAGAAATACAAAGGATCATGAGAGATTACTACAAGCAACTATATGCCAATAAAATGGACAACCTGGAAGAAATGGACAAATTCTTAGAAATGCACAAATTCTTAGAAATGCACAACCTTCCGAGACTGAACCAGGAAGAAATAGAAAATATGAACAGACCAATCACAAGCAATGAAATTGAAACTGTGATTAAAAATATTCCAACAAACAAAAGCCCAGGACCAGATGGCTTCACAGGTGAATTCTGTCAAACATTTAGAGAAGAGCTAACACCTATCCTTTTCAAACTCTTCCAAAATATAGTAGAGGGTGGAACACTCCCAAACTCATTCTACGAGGCCACCATCACCTTGATAACAAAACCAGACAAGGATGTCACAAAGAAAGAAAACTACAGGCCAAGATAACTGATGAACATAGATGCAAAAATCCTCAGCAAAATACTAGCAAACAGAATCCAACAGCACATTAAAAGGATCATACACCACGGTTAAGTGGGGTTTAGATAGGAATGCAAGGATTCTTCAGTATATGCAAATCAATCAAAGTGATACACCATATTAACAAATTGAAGGAGAAAAAACATATGATCATCTCAATCGATGCAGAGAAAGCTTTCAACAAAATTCAACACCCATTTATGATAAAAACCCTCCAGAAAGCCAGCATAGAGGGAACTTTCCTCAACATAATAAAGGCCATATCTGACAAACCCACAGTCAACATCGTCCTCAATGGTGAAACACTGGAACCATTTCCACTAAGATCAGGAACAAGACAAGGTTGCCCACTCTCACCACTCTTATTCAACATAGTTTTCGAAGTTTTTGCCATAGCAATCAGAGAAGAAAAAGAAATAAAAGGAATCCAAATAGGAAAAGAAGAAGTAAAGCTGTCACTGTTTGCAGATGACATGATACTATACATAGAGAATCCTAAAGATGATACCAGAAAACTACTAGAGCTAATCAATGAATTTGGTAAAGTAGCAGGATACAAAATTAATGTGCAGAAATCTCTGGTATTCCTATACAATAATGATGAAAAATCTGAAAATGAAATTAAGAAAACACTCCCATTTACCACTGAAACAAAAAGAATAAAATATCTAGGAATAAAGCTACCTAAGGAGACAAAAGACCTGTATGCAGAAAACTGTAAGACACTGATGAAAGAAATTAAAGATGATACAAATAGATGGAAAGATATACCATGTTCTTGGATTGGAAGAATCAACATTGTGAAAATGACTCTACTACCCAAAGCAATCTACAGATTCAATGTAATCCCTATGAAATTACTAGTGGCATTTTCCCCAGAACTAGAACCAAAAATTTCACAATTTGTATGGAAACACAAAAGACCCCAAATAGCCAAAGCAATCTTGAGAACAAAAAATGGAGCTGGAGGAATCAGGTTCCCTGACTTCAGACTATACTACAAAGCTACAGTAATCATGACAGTATGGTACTGACATAAAAACAAAAATAAAGATGAATGGAACAGGACGGAAAGCCCAGAGATAAACCCATGCACCTATGGTCACCTTATCTTTGATAAAGGAGGCAAGAATATACAGTGGAGAAAAGACAGCCTCTTCAATAATTGGTGCTGGGAAAATTGGACAGCTACATGTAAAAGTATGAAATTAGAATACTCCCTAACACCATACACAAAAAATAAACTCAAAATGGATTAAAGACCTCAATGTTAGGCCAGACACTATCAAACTCTTAGAGGAAAACATAGGCAGAACACTTTATGACATCAATCACAGCAAGATGCTTTTTGACCCACCTCCTAGAGAAATGGAAATAAAAACAAAAATAAACAAATGGGTTCTAATGAAAATTAAAGGCTTCTGCACAGCAAAGTAAACCATAAACAAGAGGAAAAGACAGCCCTCAGAATGGGAGAAAATATTTGCAAACAAATCAACTGACAAAGGATTAATCTCCAGAATTTACAAGCAGCTCATGCAGCTCAATATCAAAAAAACAAACAACCCAATCCAAAAATGGGCAGTAGACCTAAATAGATATTTCTTCCAAGAAGAGATACAGATTGCCAACAAACACATGAAAGAATGTTCAACATCATTAATCATTAGAGAAATGAAAATCAAAACTACAATGAGATATCATCTCACACCAGTCAGAATGGCCATCATCAAAAAATCTACAAACAATAAATGCTGGAGAGGGTTTGGAGAAAAGGGCACCCTTTTGCACTATTGGTGGGAATGTAAATTGATACAGCCACTATGGAGAACAGTATGGAGGTTCCTTCAAAAACTAAAAATAGAACTACCATATGACCCAGCCATCCCACTACTGGGCATATGCCCTGAGAAAACCATAATTCAAAAAGAGTCGTGTACCAAAATGTTCATTGCAGCTCTATTTACAATAGCCAGGACATGGAAGCATCCTATGTGTCCATCAACAGATGAATGGATAAAGAAGATGTGTCCCATATATACAATGGAATATTACTCAGCCATAAAAAGAAATGAAATTGAGTTATTTGTAGTGAGGTTGATGGACCTAGAGTCTGTCATACAGAGTGAAGTAAATCAGAAAGTGAAAAACAAATACCGTATGCTAACACATATATATGGAATCTAAGAAAAAAAAATGGTCATGAAGAACCTAGGGGTAAGATGGGAATAAAGACACAGACCTACTAGAGAATGGACTTGAGGATATGGGGAGGGGGAAGGATAAGCTGGGACAAAGTGAGAGAGTGGCATGGACATAATATACACTACCAAACGTAAAATAGATAGCTAGTGGGAAGCAGCCGCATAGCACAGGGAGATCAGCTCGGTGCTTTGTGACCACCTAGAGGGGTGGGATAGGGAGGGTGGGAGGGAGGGGACACAAGAGGGAAGAGATATGGGAACATATGTATATGTATAACTGATTCACTTTGTTATAGAGCAGAAACTAACACACCATTGTAAAGGAATTATATAAAGATGTTAAAAAATATATATATAAATTTTAAAAACAGAAAATAATTTTAGCACAGTAACATCAAAATGTGCAGACTAAAAAAATACAAAACATTGCTGAAGGAATTTTTTAAATGAAAATTACATATATATGTGTGTATATATATATCTATGTAATATATATGTTATGTATATACACTGGCATAACTTACACAGTTATTTGATACTTAACAGAGGCACCAAAGCAAACTAATGGAGAACTGAAAATCTTTTCAACAAATGGTGATGGAACATCTGACTACCCATATGGGAAAAAATAAACCATGACCCCTACCTAATACCACACACAAAAATTAATTCAAGGTGTATCACAGACCTAAAGTAAAAGCTAAAACCATAAATCTTTTAGAGAAAACATAGAATATCTTCATGACTTTGGGTAGGCAAATGTTTCTTGGGCAAGTCATAGAAAGTAATAATCATTAAAATTTGATAAATTATAATTCATCAAAATTTTAACTTAAGTTCATCAAAAGATGGCATTTAAAAAGTGAGTAAACAAGGCAGAATTATGTGCAAAACATATCTGATAAAGGATGTTATCCAGATTATACAAAGAGCACCTCCATCTCAAAAATAGATACATAACCTAAAAAGTGAGCAGAAGTTTTAATCAGTAACTTCACAAAAGGAGATATACAAATGGCCAATTAATACATGAGAAGTTAATAGTAAAAAGTGGAAATAGGGCCTCCCTGGTGGCGCAGTGGTTGAGAGTCCGCCTGCGGATGCAGGGGATACGGGTTCGTGCCCCGGTCTGGGAGGATCCCATATGCCGCGGAGCGGCTGGGCCCGTGAGCCATGGCCGCTGGGCCTGCGCGTCCGGAGCCTGTGCTCCGCAACGGGAGAGGCCACAACAGTGAGAGGCCCGCATACCGCAAAAAGAAAAAAAAAAAAAAAAAAAAGTGGAAATAGTCTGTGTCCATCAACAGGATACTGGATAAACTGTGGCACATTCATTCAATAGGATACTATTCAGCAATAAAAGATGAATAAATTACTGAAACATGCAAAAACATGGATGAAGCTCAAAAACTTTATGCAGTGTGAAAGAAATCTTACACATAGGAACACCTATTTGATTTGATTCATATGAAATTCTAGAAAACACAAAACAAATCTACGGTGAAAAAAATCAGGACAGCAATTGCCTCTGGAGATGTGGGGCAGAAACTGAGTGGCAGGACATGAGGGAAATTTCTGGGACCTTGCTAACATTCTGCATCCTAATAGGGGTTTGGACTACACAGCAATATGCATTTGTCAAAATTCAGCAAGTGTGTAGTTTACATTTCGTTGCATATACTTTTTTAATTAAAATTTTTTTTTCTTCCATTTTTATTGAGATGCAATTGGCACACAGCACTGTGTAAGTTTAAGGTGTACAGCATGGTAATCTGACCTACATACATCATGAAATGATGACATAATAAGTTCAGTGAACATCCATCGCCTCATATAGAATAGAAAAAATATTTTTTCCTTGTGATGAGAACTCCTAGAATTTACTCTAACAGCTTTCATATATAACGTCTAGCAGTGTTAATGATATTTATCACATTGTCCGTTACATCCCCAGTACTTATTTACCCTATAACTGGAAGTTTGTACCTTTTGATTGCCTTTATCCAATTGCCCCTCCCCTCACTCCACCCTCTAGGAGCCATAAAACTGATCTCTTTTCCTGAGTTTGTTTGTTTGTTTTTGAAATATAATTGGCCTACAATACTATGTTAGTTCCTGGTACACAACATAGTGATTCCATTTACTTATATATAATTTTTAAATCCAACAAAATAATTTATAAATGAATACTGAACTCTAGTTAAGGATACATACGCATGAGGAAGCATGTAGGGGGAAATATACTGAACACTGCAATTTACTTTAAATGTATCCAAAAGAATATAATGACTTAATGCATAGATAGAGCAATGGGTACATGAACAGATACATGGTAAACAGTAGAATAAAAGGGTAATGGTAGAATCCAGGTGGTGGGTATATTGGTCTTTGCCCTAAAATTATTTCAAAATCTCTGAATGTTCATAATAAAATATTAGAAAAACCGAAATTAAGGACAATTTAGAAGTAAACTATGCTAAATATAAAAAACTATAGAATAAGGTTAAATTTATGGTGATAATAGTTTGAAGTGATGATGCAGTCAACAAACTGTTACACTAGGAGAAAGCACTTGAGAAACTGGAGAAAGTATTTGAGAAACAGTTGTACTTGAGAAAGTACATTGAAGTACACTGAGATAGAGGGTTGTATTCAAGGTCATATGTTGACATTGAGGTTACAGATGAGGTGCCACTTTTTAAGCGGTTCCGAGTGTGTCTATGGAACTAAAAGGCTGGTCTAGTAAAGGAAAAGATCATTAATACTAAGTTCCAGGAATGAGGAAGCCAGATATTGAAGGGTGGCAACTGGATTTGCCAAGAATGATGATAGGCATCGAAGTTACAGGGAAGACCATGTGATGTGACCGGGTAGGGACACTATGAGGAAAGGGATTATGTATTTCCAGAAGGAGCAGGTTTTGTTCAAGAAGGAGAGAGTCGGGCTTCCCTGGTGGCGCAGTGGTTGAGAGTCCGCCTGCCGATGCAGGGGACACGGGCTCGTGCCCCGGTCCGGGAAGATCCCACATGCCACGGAGCGGCTAGGCCCGTGAGCCATGGCCGCTGAGCCTGCGCGTCCGGAGCCTGTGCTCCGCAACGGGAGAGGCCACAGCAGTGAGAGGCCCGTGTACCGAAAAAAAAAAAAAAAAAAAACGAAGAAGGAGAGAGTCCTGGTCTAGAAGTACCAATAAAGCACAAGGAGGATGCCTATTCTAACATCTGCTCTTGAGGTACATGGAGCATGACGGAAGGAAAAAAATACAGCCTTTTTCAGAGAGTTGAACCCAGAGAAGACACCTATGTTTCAGTTACAATAAGAAGAGAACATGCAAGGAGAAGAGGAAGAACAGGACAGCTTACTGATCAGCACTGCAGGTCCCAGAAGACACAGGGGAGGCTCTGGGAGCCAGGAATGAGGGGCTGGTCACACACAGGACAGTACACAGATGAAAAAAAATGGGATTGATAATAAATGCTCAGGAAGATTATATTTTCTAGAGGTGACTGAGGTAAACAGCCATGTGTGGCATGATGAGTTTAATCCTCACAGGCTTCTGGGGGAAAGAATAATCAAGTCCAGGGCTGTGGACAGAAATGCTTCCAGAAAACAAGTCAAACCTCACTCCTCTCTCGAGCAGCATCTGGATGTATGGTTAGAATAAAGCCGAAGAAAGGAAAAGAATAGGATTAATCAGAAAAAAATATCAGAAACTATTAGAAAGTAAAACAAATTTTAAAGATGTAGACTGATGAAACAAGAAAAAACAACAGTCTACATCTGTTTTTCAGATGTAGACTGAAGAACAACAACTGGTTCTTTGGAAAGATTAATAAAACAGACAAACTTCTGCAAAGCCTTATCAAGAAAAAATGAAGAAAGACTAAATAACCAATATTAGTCATGAAAAGGGGAACATAACTAGAAATACAAAGATATCTGGGGTTTTGGAAAATTTCAAATGTGTACAGAAGTAGAAAAAATACACTAATGAATCTGGTATCCATTAGCCAGCTTCAGTAATTGCTAATTCCTGGCTAATTTTGTTTCATCTCTATCCCCTATCACTCCCCACAGCCTAGATGATTTCAAAGCAAATCTCAGACATCAGATGATTTCATCTGTAAATATTCAGTATGTATCACTAAAAGGTAGTAGCTTTTTAAAAAGACAGCCACTATATCATCATCATGCTTTCAGTATTTATATTTCTGTTTTTACATTTCCCAGTCATCTTATAATATTTTAGTTTGTTTGAACCAGAATCCAAACAGTCTCTACATTGTTATTGGTTGATAGGTCTTTTCTGTTTCTTTTAATGCATGTTTCCCTTATCTTTTCCTTGTAATTTTTTTTGTTGAGGAAACTGCCTTTTGTCCTATGGTTTACCCACAGCCTGGATTTTGTTGATTACATCCTGCAGTGTCATTTAGTATGTTTCTTTGTTCTCTTCATTTGCTGAAAACTGTCAGTCAGATCCAGAAACTCCATAAGATTCAGGTTCCATTATCTGATAAAACAACTTATTTTATAGGTGGCATTGGGTACTTCCATCGGGATCTGATTCTCTGCTTTTGTGATATAACAGCCATTGATAATCATTGGCCACATCAATTAATTCACTGGGGATGAAAACTGGTGATATTCTATCATCAAAATAATGGTCAGAGAGTATTCTATACAGCTTCATACTGATAAATCAACAACTCAATAAAATGGACTGTTCTCTTGGAACAACTATTATGAAAATCGAATCTTGAACCAGTAAGAAACGTTAACAGACTAATTACCATACAAGAAATTTAAAAGGTAATTAATGAAACATCCATGTTTTAGAGACTCATTTTCCCAAACCTTCAAGGATTCAGACCACAGAAAAAGATGAAAAACTTCACAGTTCATTTTATGAAGCAATAACCATTTTGATATGGAACCCAATAAGAGTGTAATAAAAAGAAAATTATAAACCTGTTTCATTGTGAAGATTAAGAAAATGATTAGCAAAATGAACGCAGCAATATAGTAAAATAACTTAAAATAATAACCAATTGGGATGGATCCAGAAACATGAGAGGTGGTTAAACATTAGAAAATTATTTACATAAAAAAATGGATGTTCCTTCTCACTTCAATTATTGAACATTGTTCTGGCTATTTTAGTAGTGCAAACAAAACGTACAGTTGTTTAAAGTTTGAAGATGGTATGACTACATACCAGAAAAATCCATGATTTCAACCTAAAAACTGTTACCAAAAAAGAAAATACAAATAAGTAGGCTGGAGTAAAATTAATATACAAAAATTGATGGCTTTCACATTTGCAAACAATAACCACCTAGAAAGAATAATGGAATAAATGCTGTAAAATCAATAGCAATTAAAATACAAAATATCTAAGAATAAACATACAAGAAATTCACAAGATTAAATAAAGAAAAGTTTTAAATGCTATTGACGGACGCTAAAAGGTGAACAAATAAAAGCATACCATATCCCTAGATAGGAAGATTACACATCATAGAAATGTTATTTCTCTTTAAATTTATCTATGAATGTAGGGTAATCTTAACTCCAAAATGTATATGGAACAATAAACAAGCAAGAATATCCAGGAAAGGGCTTCCCTGGTGGCGCAGTGGTTGAGAGTCCACCTGCCGATGCAGGGGACACGGGTTCGTACCCCAGTCCGGGAAGATCCCACATGCCGCGGAGCGGCTGGGCCCGTGAGCCATGGCCGCTGAGCCTGCGCGTCCAGAGCCTGTGCTCCGCAACGGGAGAGGCCACAACAGTGAGAGGCCCGCGTACCACCAAAAAAAAAAAAAAAAAAAAAAGAATATCCAGGAAAAAAATCTGAGAAAAAAAATCAGAGTATTGAAAGGGACTGGCCCGAAGAGGCATGAAAACATTATGAAGCCACAATAACTAAAGCACTGTGGTAGCAGCACATGAAGAGATAATCAGTGGATTAGAACAGAAGTGCAAAAATGAACCCAAATGCATACAAAGATTTAGTATTATTAAAGAGCATCTTAAATCAGTAAGGAAAAGATAGCTTAGGCAATAGGGACAACTATTGAGCTGTTTGGAAAACTGGATCCCCTTATACTTAGATAAGCTCCCCAAAAGATGAAGGAATTTACAAAACTTAAAAGTGTTAGAAGAAACCATTTGCAAATTCTTTTAGAATCTCAAATTGGGGAAGATATGTAAAACTATGACACAACATCTAAAGAAAAACTTGATAAAAAGACAAACTAGGAAAAGACAATTACAACTAATAATATAAAAAGCAAAAGGTTCTTCAAGTATGTGAAATATAGGAAAAGTCTGGTCAGAGCATTAAAGTGTCTCTTCTGTAACACCTTTGTCGAAAAAATGTGCTAATTACTTTTGCCTTACTGATAGGTGAAAAGTAATATTTCCATGTAACTTAAGTTCATGCTACATATTTTTTTTTACAACTTTATTGGAGTATAATTGCTTCACAATGGTGTGTTAGTTTCTGCTTTATAACAAAGTGAATCAGTTATACATATACATCTGTTCCCATATCCCTTCCCTCTTGCGTCTCCCTCCCTCCCACCCTCCCTATCCCACCCCTCCAGGCGGTCACAAAGCACCTAGCTGATCTCCCTGTGCTATGCGGCTGCTTCCCACTAGCTATCTACCTTACATTTGGTAGTGTATATATGTCCATGCCTCTCTCTCGCTTTGTCACAGCTTACCCTTCCCCCTCCCCATATCCATGCTACGTATTTTTAATTTAAATTATCTGTATCCATTTCAAGGAAAAAAGGCTACTTTCCATAGTTTCTGTTTCAGGTGTAAACAAAGTTTTGATTTCAGTGGAAATACCCCCAAAATGGAAGTTTAACTGAGCTGGGTCCAAATCTCACTCTGCACTTCATCAATATGTGTCTTTGCATAAATTACTTACTGTTACTGAGCTTGAGCATCTCTATCTGTAAGGAGTGCTAGTAATATCTACTGTGAACCATGTGAGGGCTGTCATTAAAAAGAAAATGATGGGGGGCCTCCCTGGTGGCGCAGTGGTTGAGAGTCCGCCTGCCGATGCAGGGGATACGGGTTCGTGCCCCGGTCTGGGAGGATCCCATATGCCGCGGAGCGGCTGGGCCCGTGAGCCATGGCCGCTGAGCCTGCGCATCCGGAGCCTGTGCTCCGCAACGGTAGAGGCCACAGCAGTGAGAGGCCCGCATACCGCCAAAAAAAAAAAAAAAAGAAAATGAGACAACATTTGTGAAGTTCTGGACACAGAGTAGGGATTTGACAGGTATTATCTTTTTTCGCTCCTTCCCTTGCCCTCACACCTAAAGAAGTTACACTTCTTCAAGCTGATCTGGATGGAGAACACTTTAAAAACACCTCAGAGGCACAGAATGTTCTAAGGGGAAAGGAGTGGAAGAAACAGCTAATAGATCCCTTTACCTTTACAAAGGGTAAAACTGAGGCCCTTCAGGGATGTTTCCAGGAGAACATCCACGAAGATGTGAATGAATAATGACAGTTTCCTGCCATCCTCCAGAAATTATCAAAACCACAAGTCACTCCAAAAACCCCAAACTCCAAACCTCAATAGGGCTTTTGGCTGGTTTTACCATGTCCCATGAAATCCTATAAATCAGCCTCCTCCACAAACTATCCAAGGTGGCACTCCAAAGGTTAAAAAACAGTCACAATTTCTTTGCTAGCCTGTGTCTTTTCTAGAACTGCATAAACAAGTTTAGAAGAGTTAATGCTAAGAATCTCTTGGACACAGCACAAGGGCTCCACCTTCAGCTCTCAGAAGAGGAATTCTTCAAAAATGCTCCTGAGTCCTCAAAAAGTAGATCTGAAATATAATGTTTTCTCATGAAATTTAAACCACACAACCTTTCACTTTTAAATATTTCAGTCCAGAATATTTATCTACTGCCCATAGGTGAAATGAAAGGTAAGAGTATTACGATGTGCTATATTGATATTAAACAGACAAGATTTAAAATATGTTACACTTTCTTTAAATTCTTCAGAATGCTGTCTTGGTGTCATTTTCTTTACTGCTGCAGCAGAGTCTGATAAGATCTTTCATTCTAATTCTTCTATGGTTTCACTCCACTGGACTTATGGTCTTATAATAAAGGAAAAGGTTAATTCTTGCCCAGCAGGACTATCCATAAATTACCAACAATTTTTGAATATCCCACTAAATATATGCCAGTTTTTGAAGGGAAATTTTATCTGGACAAAGGAAAGCAAAATTCAATTCTATGAAAGGGCATTACTTGGGCCTTGAAGATTGATATCTACCAATGGGTAATGGTAAGGAATATCAGTTTATTTAAAAAAAGCAAACTACCAAAAGATATCCCCATCATTCCACAGAATGAAACTCCCAAATCTAATTTGAATTCTAAAGTAGTTTATATAATTACATAACAGAATGGACTAATCTTCCACCACATACTTTATGGTAATCTATTAAAGAAAGGTGACAAAGTGCCCTCTTCTTTACAAACTGTCGCATGTAGAAGGGATATTAGTCATTTTTCTACATTAAAAGGTATCAGTAGATGCGGACTATACACATACACACACAGACATTGAATCTTTCAAAATCCAATCATAAGAGTAAATTTGTTGCTAATTTCTCTCCATTTCTTTCTTCTTGCGTCAACTAAACTCAGATTTCTGAGTGTCAGTGAAAGGAAGTCATAGATATTCAGGGTTATAGAACTGTGTCTAGGTAAGGAAAACTGGAAAATTAAACTTACGTGTTATACCCTGGAAAGTTTCTACATACCTCCTAATGATACCCAGAATTCTCATCTTTTTTGCCCTTAAGCTGTTTACAAGTCTGGAATCAGATGTTGCCACAGAGAAATGTGAGTTCTGTGTGTCCCAGAGACAATGGGGTTACAGCACCACCAGAGCAAGGATTGAAACTAAGTTCAAACTTCTGTTTTTCAACACCAAAAAAGTTTCCAAATCTTAGGCGGTTCCAGGATGTAATGGTGAGAACTCTGGACTCTGAATCCAAAGTTTCCAAGTCCTTGGCCATATAAAATCTCCATAAGAGTGAACAGTTAAAATTTGTAGAGCAATTGATATGTGCCTAGATTCTTGGTAAATATTTTCCATGTTTTTAATTTTCATAATGATTCAATGACTTAGTTTTCTTTTTTTCTTTTTCTTTAATTGAAGTGTAGTTGATGTACAATATTATATGTTACAGGTGTACAATTGATACGTAAGTTTTAAAGATGATGCTCCATTAGAGTTGTTATAAAATATTGGCTATATTCCCTGTGTTGTACAATCTATCTTCAGAGCTTATTTTATACATAATACTTTGTACATTTCTTTTATCCTTTGTTCTATCATTAAGAAAACCAAGTTTTAAAGAAATTAAGCCCAGTCACGTAGATGGACTAAGCAAGCCCAAACTTACTCCCCATGCTCTATACACAAATCACCCACAATAACCCTGGATGTAGATGAGTATCCAATTACATTCATTAAATGCTTTTTAATAAATTTCTATTTGACAGACATTATGCCTGATGAAAATGAAGCACAGAAATGTTAAGGGGCTTGCCTAAGATCTCAGAGCAACTTCACAAATGCTAGGACTAGAGCTAGTGCACTGAATCTCAATCCGGAAGAGTAAACACGATAATATGATGAAAGACTCCAGGCTCTGGAAGCAGACATGTCCACATTCAAATCGCAGATCCACCATACACTAGCTGTGTAACCTAGTTGAAGTTACCCACTATTTCTTTTCAGTGATTTGGGAATAATAATAGTTTTCCAAACTGTTACAAGTATTGAAACTACTATATAAAAAGGGTCTAGTACAAAGTATATATGCAAGTACTATTAGTTTTCATTCCATGGAAACTAAGATCTCTTAGGTCATTTGCCCACAGTGAACAACTGTCCCAGGTCACCTCAACTGTTAGTGACCTTGGTTTTTCCACTTGCCCCAAACATGAGAAACTTAACATCCTAGATGAATGAGCCTGGAGCACGGTTGTCCCCAAGGTCCCTTGCTGTAGTCTCTCCTCTTCCTCCTCATCTTCTTCTTCTCCCTCCTTTCTCTCTCTCTCTCTCTCTCTCTCTCTCTCCCTCTCTCTCTCTCTCTCTCACACACACACACACACACAGAAACACACACACAGTGTCCCAAATGCAAGAAAAAACAGTAAGATCACATTGTTTCACTCAATGGAAGCAACAGAATAAACACAAACTGCAGAAAGATGCCTGATTCAAGAGTTGCTATCTTTTTGAAGATAAAAAAAATGCCTCAGAGACCTTCAAGATGGCAGAGGAGTAAGATGTGGAGATCACCTTCCTCCCCACAAATACATCAGAAATACATCTACATGTGGAACAACTCCTACAGAACACCTACTGAACACTAGCAGAAGACCTCAGACCTCCCAAAAGGCAAGAAACTCCCACGTACCTGGGAAGGGCAAAAGAAAAAACAGAGACAAAAGAATAGGGACGGGACTTGCACCTCTGGGAGGGAGCCGTGAAGGAGGAAAGGTTTCCACACACTAGGAAGCCCCTTCACTGGCAGAGACGGGGTGGGGCGCTGGCAGGGGGGAAGCTTCAGAGCCGCGGAGGAGAGCGCAGCAACAGGGGTGCGGAGGGCAAAGCGGAGAGATTCCCGCACAGAGGATCGGGGCCGACCAGCACTCACCAGCCTGAGAGGCTTGTGTGCTCACCCGCCGGGGCGGGCGGGGTTGGGAGCTGAGGCTCGGGCTTCGGAGGTCAGATCCCAGGGAGAGGACTGGGGTTGGCGGCGTGAACACAGCCTGAAGGGGTTAGTGCACCACGGCTAGCCGGGAGGGAGTCCGGGAAAAAGTCTGTAACTGCCTAACAGGCAAGAGACCATTACTTCAGGGTGCGTGAGGAGAGGGGATTCAGAGCACTGCCCAAATGAGCTCCAGAGACGGGCACGAGCCGTGGCTATCAGCACAGACCCCAGAGACGGGCATGAGACGCTAAGGCTGCTGCTGCCGCCACCAAGAAACCTGTGTGCAAGCACAGGTCACTATCCACACCTCCCCTCCCGGGAGCCTGTGCAGCCCGCCACTGCCAGGGTCCCGTGATCCAGGGACAACTTCCCAGGGAGAACACAGGGCACACCTCAGGCTGGTGCAACGTCACGCTGGCCTCTGCCGCCGCAGGCTCGCCCCGCATTCCGAACCCCTCCCTCCCCTCCCCCCCAACCCCCGAGTGAGCCAGAGCCCCCTTATCAGCTGCTCCTTTAACCCCATCCTGTCTGGGCAGGGAAGACATGCCCTCAGGAGACCTACACGCGGAAGTCGGGCCAAATCCAAAGCTGAACCCAGGAGCTGTGTGAACAAAGAAGAGAAAGGGAAATTGCTCCCAGCAGACTCAGGAGAAGCGGATTAAATTTCCACAATCAACTTGATGTACCCTGCATCTGTGGAACACCTGAATAGACAGTGGGTCATCCCAAATTGAGGAGGTGGACTTTAGGAGCAAATGTAGATTTGGAGTTTGCTCCCTGCATCTAATTTGTTTCTGGTTTTATGTTTATCTTAGTTTACTTTTTAGACTTTATTATCATTGGTAGATTTGTTTATTGATTTGGTTGCTCTCTTCCTTTTTTTTTATATAATATTTTTTTCCTTTTTCTCTTCTTGTGAGAGTGTATGTGGATGCTTCATTGCATGCTTCTTTGTATGATGTTGCCTGTATAGCTTTGCTTTTACCATTTCTCCCAGGGTTCTGTCTGTCCCTTTTTTCTTCTTTTATTACATCTTTTTTATTTTTAATAATTTTTTTATTTTTTATTTTAATAACTTTATTTTATTTATTTATTTATTTATTTTTCTTTCTTTCCTTCTTTGTTTCTCCCTTTTCATCTGACACATGTGGCTGATGGGGTCTTGTGCTCGGGCCAAGTGTCAGGCATGTGCCTCTGAAGTGGCAGAGCTGATGTCAGGATACTCGTCTGCCAGAGACCTCCCAGCTCCATGTAATATCAAACGGCGAAAGCTCTCCCAGAGATCACCATCTCAACGCTAAGACCCACCTCCACTAAACAACCAGCAAGCTACAGTGCTAGACACCTAAGCCAAACAACTGGCAAGACAGGAACACAACCCCACCCATTAGCAGAGAGGCTGCCTAAAATCATACTAAGGTAACACACACCCCAAAACGAACCAGCAGATGCGGTCCTGCCAACCAGAAAGACAAGATCCAGCCTCATCCATCAGAACACAGGAAGCCTACACAACCCACTAAACCAACCTTAGCCACTAGAGACAGACACCAAAAACAACAGGAACTAGGAACCTATGGACTGTGAAAAGGAGACACCAGACACAGTAAGTCAGGCATATAACAAGACAGAGAAACAAACAGCAGATGAAGGAGCAAGTTAAAACCCACTAGACCAAACAAATGAAGAGGACATAGGCAGTCTACCTGAAAAATAATTCAGAATAATGACAGTAAAGATGATCCAAAATCTTGGAAATAGAATGGAGAAAATACAAGAAATGTTTAACAAGGACCTAGAAGAACTAAAGAGCAAACAAACACAGATGAACACCACAATAAATGAAATTAAAAATTCTCTAGAAGGGATCAATAGCAGAATAACTGAGGCAGAAGAACTGATTAGTGACCTGGAAGATAAAATAATAGAAATAACTACTGCAGAGCAGAATAAAGAAAAATGAATGAAAAGAACTGAGGACAGTCTCAGAGACTTCTGGGACAACATTAAATGCACCAACATTCGAATTATAGGGGTCCAAGAAGAAGAAAAGAAAAAGAAAGGGACTGAGAAAATATTTAAAGAGATTATAGTTGAAACTTCCCTAATAAGGGAAAGGAATAGTTAATCAAGTCCAGGAAGCACAGAGACTCCCATACACAATAAATCCAAGGAGAAACACGCCAAGACACATATTAATCAAACTATCAAAAATTAAATACAGGGCTTCCCTGGTGGCACACTCGTTGAGAGTCTGCCTGCCGATGCAAGGGACACGAGTTCGTGCCCCGGTCCAGGAAGATCCCACATGCCGTGGAGCGGCTGGGCCCGTGAGCCATGGCCGCTGGGCCAGCGCAACCGGAGCCTGTGCTCCACAACAGGAGAGGCCACAACAGTGAGAGGCCTGCGTACCACACACACACAAAAATTAAATACAAAGAAAAAATATTACAAGCAGCAAGGGAAAAACAAGAAATAACTAACAAGGGAATCCTCATAAGTAAACAGCTGATCTTTCAGCAGAAACTCTGCAGCCAGAAGGAGTGGCAGGACATATTTAAAGTGATGAAAAGGAAAAACCTACAGCGAACATTACTCTACCCAGCAAGGATCTCATTCAGGTTCGACAGAGAAGTTAAAACCTTCAGAGACAAGCAAAAGCTAAGAGAATTCAGCAACACCAAATCAGCTTTACAACAAATGCCAAAGGAACTTCTCTAGGCAAAAAAAACACAAGAGAAGGAAAAGACCTACCATAACAAACCCAAAACAATTAAGAAAATGGTAATAGGAACATACATATCAATAATTACCTTAAATGTAAATGGATTAAATGCTCCAACCAAAAGACATAGACTGGCTGAATGGATACAAAAACAAGACCCATATATATGCTGTCTACAAGAGACCCACTTCAGAACTAGGGGAAAATACAGACTGAAAGTGAGGGGACAGAAAAAGATATTCCATGCAAATGGATATGAAAAAAAAGCTGGAGTAGCAATTCTCATATCAGACAAAATAGACTTTAAAACAAACACTATTATAAGAGAGAAAGAAGGACACTACATAATGATCAAGAGATCAATCCAAGCAGAAGATATAACAATTGTAAATATTTATGCACCCAACATAGGAGCACCTCAATACATAAGACAAATACTAACAGCCATAAAAGGGGAAATCTACAGTAACACAATCATAGTAGGGGACTTTAACACCCCACTTTCACCAATGGACAGATCATCCAAAATGAAAATAAGTAAGGAAACACAAGCTTTAAATGATACATTAAACCAGATGGACTTAATTGATATTTATAGGACATTCCATCTGAAAACAACAGAATACACTTTATTCTCAAGTGCTCACGGAACATTCTCCAGGATAGATCATATCTTGGGTCACAAATCAAGCCTTTGTAAATTAAAAAAAAAAACTGAAATCATATCAAGTATCTTTTCAGACCACAACGCTATGAAAATAGATATTATAGGGAAAAATCTGTGAAAAATAGAAACACATGGAGGCTAAACACTATGCTACTTAATAACCAAGAGATCACTGAAGAAATCAAAGAGGAAATCAAAAAATACCTAGAAACAAATGACAATGAAAACACAAAGACCCAAAACCTATGGGATGCAGCAAAAGCAGTTCTAAGAGGGAAGTTTATACCACTACAATCCTACTTTAAGAAACAAGAAACATCTCAAGTAAACAACCTAACCTTACACCTAAAGCAATTAGAGAAAGAAGAACAAAAAAACCTCAAAGTTAGCAGAAGGAAAGAAATCATAAAGATCAGATCAGAAATAAATGAAAAGACATGAAGGAAATGATAACAAAAATCAATAAAACTAAAAGCTGGTTCTTTGAGGAGATAAACAAAATTGATAAACCATTAGCCAGACTCATCAAGAAAAAAAGGGAGAAGACTGAAATCAATAGAATTAGAAATGAAAAAGGAGAAGTCACAACTGACACTGCAGAAATACAAAGGATCCTGAGAGATTACTACAAGCAACTCTATGCCAATAAAATGGACAACCTAGAAGAAATGGACAAATTCTTAGAAACGCACAACCTTCCAAGACTGAACCAGGAATAATAGAAAATATGCACAGACCAATCACAAGCAATGAAATTGAAACTGTGATTTAAAATCTTCCAACAAACAAGAGCCCAGGACCAGATGGCTTCACAGGCGAATACTATCACACATTTAGAGAAAAGCTAACACCTATCCTTCTCCAACTCTTCCAAAATATAGTAGCGGGAGGAACACTCCCAAACTCATTCTACAAGGCCACCATCACCCTGATACAAAACCAGACAAAGAGGTCACAAAGAAAGAAAACTACAGGCCAATATCACTGATGAACAGAGATGCAAAAATCCTCAACAAAATACTAGCATACAGAATCCAAGAGTATCATACACCATGATCAAGTGGGGTTTATTCTAGGAATGCAAGGATTCTTCAATATACACAAATCAATCAATGTGATAGACCATATTAACAAACTGAAGAAAAAAAACCATATGATCATCTCAATAGATGCAGTAAAAGCTTTCGACCAAATTCAACACCCATTTATGATAAAAATCCTCCAGAAAGTAGGCATAGAGGGAACTTTGCTCAACATAATAAATGCCATATATGACAAAGCCACAGCTACATCATCCTGAATGGTGAAAAACTGAAATCATATCCACTATGATCAGGAACAAGACAAGGTTGCCCACTCTCACCACTATTATTCCACATAGATTTGGGACTTTCATCCACAGCAATCAGAAAAGAAAAAGAAAAAAAGGAATGCAAATCAGAAAAGAAGAAGTAAAGCTGTCGCCGTTTGAGCTGACATGATATCGTGCATAGAGAATCCTAAGGATGCTACCAGAAAACTACTAGAGCTAATCAATGAATTTGGTAAAGTAGCAGGATACAAAATTAATGCACAGATATCTCTTGCATTCCTATACACTAATAATGAAAAATCTGAAAGAGAAATTGGGGAAACACTCCCATTTACCATGGCAACAAAAAGAACAAAATACCTAGGAATAAACCTACCTAAGGAGACAAAATACCTCTATGCAGAAAACTATAAGACACTGATGAAAGAAATATAAAGATACAAACAGATGGAGAGATATACCATGTTCTTGGATTGGAAGAATAACATTGTGAAAATGACTATACTACCCAAAGCAATCTACAGATTCAATGCAATCCCTATCAAACTACCCATGGCATTTTTCACAGAACTACAACAAAAAACTTCACAATTAGTATGGAAACACAGAAGACCCCGAGTGGCCAAAGCAATCCTGAGAATGTAAAACAGAGCTGGAGGAATCAGGCTCCTGGACTTCTGACTATACTACAAAGCTACAGTAATCAAGACAGTATGGTACTGGCACAAAAACAGAAAGATAGATCAATGGAACAGGATAGAAAGCAGAGATAAACCCACGCACATATGGTCACATTATTTTTGATAAAGGAGGCAAGAATATACAATGGAGAAAGGACAGCCTCTTCAATGGGTGGTGCTGAGAAAACTGGACAGCTACATGTAAAAGAATGAATTTGAATACTCCCTAACACAATACACACAAAAAAACCTCAAAATGGATTAAAGACCTAAATGTAAGGCCAGACACCATCAAACTCTAAGAGGAAAACATAGGCAGAACACTCTATGACATAAATCACAGCAAGATCCTTTTTGACCCACCTCCTAGAGAAATGGAAATAAAAACAAAAATAAACACATGGGACCTAGTGAAACTTAAAAGCTTTTGCACAGCAAAGGAAAACATAAACAAGACGAAAAGACAACCCTCAGAATGGGAGAAAATATTTGCAAATGAAGCAACTGACAAAGGATTAATCTCCAAAACATACAGGCAGCTCATGCAGCTCAATATCAAAAAACAAACAACCCAATCCAAAAATGGGCAGAGGACCTAAATAGACATTTCACTAAAGAAGATATACAGATTGCCAACAAGCACATGAGGGGATGCTCAGCATCGCTAGTCATTGGAGAAGTGCGGGTCAGGGCTATGATGAGGTGTCACCTCACACCAGTTGGAATGGCCATCATCAAAAAAACCTACAAACAATAAATGCTGGAGACGGTATGGAGAAAAGGGAACCCTCTTGCACTGTTGGTGGGAGTGTAGATTGATACAGCCACTGTGGAGAACGGTGTGGAGGTTCCTTAAAAAACTAGAATTGGAACTAACTTACGACCCAGCAATACCACTACTGGGCATATACCCTGAGAAAACCATAATTCAAAATAGTCATGTACCACAATGTTCATTGCAGCTATATTTACAATAGCCAGGACATGGAAGCAACCTAAGTGTCCATCGACAGATCAATGGATAAAGATGTGGCACATATATACGATGGAATATTACTGAGCCATAAAAAGAAGCGAAATTGAGTTATTTGTAGTGGGGTGGATGAATCTAGAGTCTGTCCTACAGAGTGAAGTGGGTCAGAAAGAGAAAAAAAAAGCCATATGCTAACACATATATATGGAATCTAAAAAAATAAAAATAAAAATGTTTCTGAAGAACGTAGGGGCAGGACAGGAATAAAGACCCAGCCGTAGAGAATGGACTTGAGGACACAGGGAAGGGGAAGGGGAAGCTGGGACGAAATGAGAGAGTGGCATGGACCTATATACACTACCAAATGTAAAATAGATAGCTAGTGGGAAGCAGTTGCATATAGCACAGGGAGATCAGCTCGGTGCTTTGTGACCACCTAGAGGGGTGTGATAAGGAGGGTGGGACAGAGACGCAAGAGGGAGGGGATATGGGGATATATGTATACGTATAGCTTACTCACTTTGTTATACAGCAGAAACTAACACACCATTGTAAAATAATCATACTCCAATAAAGAGGTAAAAAAACTGACAACAACAAATAATTACCCTTAGGCTAATTATTTCAATTAAAAAAATGGAAAGTTATGATATTAATGCCTTTTAAAGTTCTCTCCTCACTAGCTTCATGCCAGATTTGGGAAAAGCTACATCTATATAGGTCCTTTTCTAAAATAAGAAAAGGATTCAGGAGTTAGTAGTAAGATTTTCATTACTGAGACAGTATAAAGGAAGGGCTATTTACCACTCTGAAATCCATCACCAAGACCATTCTTTAGCAGAAAAGCTCTGGATTACATTAAAATTCATTTTCTTTCCACATCATGGCTCATCAAATTTTAGAGCAGGAAGAGACCATAGAGATTATCTAGCTATGCTAGAACCTGCCTAACTTTTGTCCTTTTGTCCCTCTTCTCTGAGAATTAACTCCCTCCAAATACTGGAGTGGACCTCTCAGCCATGTTTGTAATAAATGATTCTTCCCTACCTGTTCACAGGCATAGATTTCCCTGAACCGACGTGGGAGAATCAGATTAGACTTGAACCTCAAGCATGCTAATTAGCCTCTGGAATTAAAGTAGGAGTTAGAGAAGACATTTTTGATCATGTACATACCAACTCAGGGAAAGGAGTCCATAGTATTGGAAGAAAAAAAGAAAAGAAAAAGCAATTTAAGAAGAGAACATATGTGGAATGAAAGAGATAAGGGAAAAGAGGAAAAAAAGAAAGAAGAAAGTAAGCTCCTCAGATCTTGACCATTTTCCAGTTCCAGGTATTAATATTTCATGAAAACAAACTCCACTTTCTGCCCTTGATTTCCATGCTAACTCATGATTCATTACGGCCACTTCCTTTTTTTTTTTTTTTCGCGGTACGTGGGCCTCTCACCGCTGTGGCCTCTCCCGTTGCGGAGCACAGGCTCCGGACGCGCAGGCTCAGTGGCCATGGCTCACAGGCCCAGCCGCTCCGCAGCACGTGGGATCCTCCCGGACCAGGGCACGAACCCATGTCCCCTGCATCGGCAGGCGGACTCTCAACCACTGCGCCACCAGGGAAGCCCACGGGCACTTCTTTCACTCTTATAGTTTCTGTTTCTCTCCACCAAATAATCCCTCGCTAAAATAGTAGACCAATGCTATCTTCTAATGACATTTTACAGATCAGAGAGAGGCCCAGAAGGGCAATGTCCCTGCTCATTGTCACACACATAATTAGCAGAACCAAATTCAATTTTTCTGTTTATAACTCAAGTCCTCTTTCTACAACACTAATTTCCACTTAATTCCCTAAAATACTAATATAAAAAGTATGATTAAACCCAAATACCATATTTCATAAAACCTCAGATCCATCAATTGTATGATACATCAAACATTACAAATTAAAATATGACATATTGCTAAGATGCCAATGATAGTAAGAGACATTCACATTTCATATATATTAACATGTGAAATAAAATGCTCACTTGAGAAGTTGTGAAAATAGTAATATAAGGGATTAGGTGCAAGTATAAATGTATTAGTTGTGGCCCCTGTTTGGGAAGAACTGGCTTTAAGGTTTCAAGTAGGAAAATGAAAATTGTGGAATTAATTCATATTTTGAAACCCACTCATGTTGCCAACAGTGGAGAATCTTCAGGTCCAGAATGTTTCAAAGATGGATAGAAAAGGCACTTTCAAATCCTGTCTTGATTTCCAAATCCCCCATTTTGTTGATGTCAAAGTCCTAACACTGTGCTATGCATTGAAATAGGAGAAATTGAGGTGGGAAGAGAATATGAGGAAAGAGAGAGAAAAAGTAGAAACCCCATGTCTAGCCCTCATGTGTTATTCTTTAATCAGTAATATTTATTACGTCCCCACTCTAGCTCAGGCACCATTTCAATAGTGGGCCTATAGCACAGAATAAGAGATGAAAAGTCAGTCTTAGAGACAATATTGTAGTAGAGGAAACAGATGATAAATAACAAAATAAAATTAAAATGTCATAGAAAAATATTAAGTAGTATATGTGCTCAAGAAAAATAAAGCATAGTAAGGAGTCACTCCCTCCAGAAACATATAGTTTAGAAATGAGTTTCACATGCATGAAATAATTTTGCAGATCCTTTGAGAAGCAGGTGATGAATGGGAGTTGTTTGGACACTTAGTATACCAGAATTCAGAGATACTCTCCCAAAGGTTTCCTTTACCCTTAAACTTTGATCTACCAACTCCATCATTTCATGACTCTGCAAAAGTCTTGATTCAAAAATCTGGTACTTGGTAAGAAACAGCTGCTGAGGTTATCAACCTAGCAAGTAGGAATCAGTTGCACATAAACTCTACTCCTAATTTATACGGGTACCCATGACCAGTGACTCTAGCATTTCTTGCTCTATAACTGAACCTTCAAATATTCGGTAAGGCAAGCTTTTGCATATGCATCTATGCATTCACTGTCTCAAAATCAGTGTCGCTCTGGTCTACTTCATGTCACATGGTGCTTTCCTTACTGGTAATACCATCTCTTCCTAACTGGTTGTCCAGAAGGTTCTCTTCATTACCACTCAGAGCAACTTATGCAACTCTCAGGGCAGCAGCCTGAAACTAAGTCACACCTCTGTCATCACACCACCTGCCCCAGGTTTAGCAAAGATTACTTAATTATCAATTATGGAGAAAACAAAAATATAAACTTCTCAAAGAGACTGAAATCTCTTTCCAGAAGTATTTTAAAATATTTTTTCGATTTAAAAATATCACATTAACATTTATTAATTTCCAAAACCTCAAGCAACAGAGACAATGAAATAGCATTCATGTTCCCCTAATTTTCCAATCTCCAAAGAAAATTACTCTTACCAGTTTGATGTGTATTCCTGTACAGTGATTCTGTGCATTGTTTATTAACACATATATAAATATAAATGGGATTTTTTATATGTATAATCTTCTGTAACCCACTTGTTCACTCAAACATTAATTGTAGATACCTTTTCCAGTAAGTAAATACGGACGTTTTAGTAGGTACATAGAAGTTAATTATATGGGGATACTGTAATCCATTAAACTATTGCCATATTGATGAGAGTTTTAAGTTCTTTCCAATTTTCACATATATAATGATGCTAGAAAGAACATTTACTGTATTTGCTTGCTTGATGTATTCCTGAAATTTTAACTTCTAGATAAAAGGAAATGTACATTTTACATTTATCAAGATAGCCATATGACTATGAAAATGACTGTACTAACGTGTATACCGCTGTCATTATAACAGATTGCCTGTTGTCCCATACCTGCACCCACATTGGTTATTATCAATCATTTTCATATTTAATTATTTGATCATTGAAAAACAATTATATCATTACAATGCTTCCCAAAAAAAATCATGGTATTCCTCACAAAAATTATTCCTTTTAAATTAAAAAAAAAATTTACCTTTACAAATGGCATATGTTCATGGTAGAAGATTTAGAAAATAAAGATTTACAGGAAAATAAAATATCAAGGGACTTCTGGTGCAGCTAAGATGGAGAAGCTGATAAAGGTTCTCTCTCCTACTGATTCACAACTAAAGATTCTGAATAGAATGCAAAATGCACCACCTGAGGACTCTGAAAAGAAAAAAAAATAGCTGGTAGATTGAGGACTAAAATCAGAATTTAAATAATTGTCTGCAAAGTGGGAGGCACCAGTCACGAGGAACTTCCTAACAGTAGAGAAAGCTAAAAGTCTGAAGAAAATATTTAAATCTTTCTGATCAAAAGTGCAGGGAAAAGAGAACCCTGGGATCCAGGGAGTATGAGGGAAATCTCAGAGGAGACAGCTGAAGGAGGTTCCTCTAATTCTGTGTATGAAGTCACATAATTTCTGGACTTGTCTTCACGGCGTGTACACACAGAACAGACCCAAAGAAAAGAGCAAAGGCTTCAAGAAGTGAACTACCATATAAACCTTTGCCCAAGTCCAAGACTAACCCCAAGAGGCACATGTGCCAGGCTGATCCAAAAAGCAGAGCAAAGGTTTAAAATCCAATCTGACCTTGGAAACACCACCATCAGGAGTTCAGAACTTGTAATCTGAATGTAATGAGGTTTAATTGCCTGCTTGAACAAAAAAATAACACTCTGAGGAAGATTTAATAGGACCCAGAGTCTATCAACGCAATATTCAAAATATCCAGGATACCATCCAAAATTATTCCACATACAAAGAACCAAAATTATCTGACCAATACTCAAGAGAATAGACAGCCAACAGATAACAAGCCTGAGGTGACCAGATGTTGGAATTATCAAAGACTTTTAAAGTAGCTATTATAACAATCTTCCATGAGGCAAAGGTAAACACTATTGAAATTAAGAGAAAGATAAAAGTTCTCAGAAGCAAAATTAAAACTATAAAAAAACCCAAATGATAATTTTAGAACTTAAAAATACAATAACTTAAGTTTTAAAAATTCATTGCAGGGGCTCAATAGCAGAATGGATGTGAAAGAGGAAAGAGCCAGGGAAATTAAAGATAGAGCAATAAAAAGTATGCAATCTAAAGAACAGAAAGAAGAAGATTGAAAACAATAGAGACTCCAAACTGTAGGACAATATCAAAAGATCTCACATGTTATTAGAGTCCCAGAAAAAAGGAAAAAGAAATGGGTGTAGAAAAGTATCATTAAGAATCCTGTCATCCATAATCAATATTTGATATAGACTCTTCTAGGCTTTTTTTCCATTTCCATAAACACACACACATACACACAAACACAAATACACACACACACTCTACATGGGATACTAGAGTACTTGCTGCTGATGAAATGTTTTTTCCTTTAATAATACATTGTGAATGTTTGTATATTTCAATAAGTGTACATCTGCATAATAATTTTAATAGCTGGCTAATAGTTCATTAAATAATGGAGCCATAATTGTGTTACTCAGTAACCTGCCACTGCTTATTTAGTTTTTTCCCTCTTTTTTAACTATTATAAAAATTCTGCACTTAGCCTTATTGCTAAATCATTGTCACCTCCTTATTATTTTCTTCATTTATATTCCTAAAAATAAAATTGCTGCTTAAGAGGTATTCATTCAACCAATATTCAGTCAACAAATATTTATTGAGCATGTAGTATAAAGCAGGCACTGCCAAAATGTGGAAGTACTACTTTCTCTGAACCCTTGCCAATTCTAAATATAATCAACACCAGTTAGTCAATCCTGCATGACAAAGTTCAAAAATATGCATATCTTTAGCTTCAATGGCACAAGAAAATTTGGTCTCAAGGGGACACTGTTGGTGCGAGATCAAATCTCCAAAAAATTCTTTAAAAAACAAGAATCAAACCACTAAATATTAAAAATACAGGAAACATGTTGATACATTTTTTTGCATATTCTTTTTCTTAAATAATATGAAGCAGCTTCAAAATTGGCTCATGTCAGAGCTACACATTTTGTCTCAATCAGCACACTGGTGATCCATATACTTTAAGACAGCCTCAGTGTTGGATCAGTGTTACAATTGTCTAACTGGCTGCAATTATTTCATCATTTCTGCCAAACAACCGAATTCTACAAATTTTAAGATTGCTTTCTAAAGGTTCTATAAAAGGGCATTGAAAATATCTTGTTGTTATTATTACTACCTAAAAGTTGATTCCCAAGAAGGTAATCCATTCTTCTGTATTTTTTAAGAACTAAACTGTATGAAGATAAAATGGTAGTGGGAGAAGAGCATGAAACATATTATTAATGTGTGATGTTACTATCCCTTAGTTGGAACAATAATGCTCAACTATTTTGGTGTCACTCCTTCCTTTGTGACCTCACTTTATCTTGGATATACCACTAGTACAGCATGTATTAAACAATTATCAGATGATATTCTTTGAAGTCTGTCTCTCCTAGTGTACACTGAACCCTATGAGGGCAGGAAGTGAATCTTATTCATTTTTATATCCCCACCAGTTAACTCAGAAAATGCTCAGTATATGTATGCTAATTTTTTAACATATTTTGGTCTCCTCCCTCCCTGTAAATCCAGAAGATATTCCACTTAAAAATAAAATGAATTAAAACAATGTATGGTTGCCAGATAAAATACAGAACACCCAGTTAAATTTGGATTCAGAAGACATTTTTTTAGGAACAAGTATGTCCTAAATACTGCATGTTTATCTGAAATTCAAATTTAACTGGACGTCTCATATTTTTGTTCACTAAATCTGCCAGTTGAAATAACTGGAGATTTCCTAGAATATCACTCAGAACACAGCAAAAGTTTCTCCCTGACCTAGGAAGTAAGGGTTCCAAACATCTCCATAATTGGAATGCAGGACTTTTCATCTCACATGGAGCTAGGTAAGCCACCTTATCAGGAATGCTGTGTTGCTTAACAGTCTGCACAATGTCACTTCTAAGTCTCTACCTTTTTGCACATTATCACTGTGTCTCTGTGCTTTAGTTTCTGAGTCCTTTTTGCTAGCAAAATTAGAAAAGTTTTGTATTTGATTGATTCATCTCCACCAGTGAATCTCGTGGCTTTGAACCATCCATCTCTCCATGGCAGGTTCCCTACCTTGCTCTGGAACAAGACCCTGGTGGGTCCTCCCAGGGGAGATCCTTTGGGAAAGAGCTGTGTGACGATCACAGAAGCTGCATTAGTGCACAGCCAGGCTTCATCTCAGAAGCTATTTTGTAAGCATGGATTTACTCCCCGCAGATAATTCTTGCTCAGTTACCTTCCCCAAATCCCCAACTGCTGCCAAGGTGAATGCATGCCCTGACTCTGGCTGTTGATTCTTATTAATTCAGCCAATCAATGATCTTGTATCATCAACTGTCTGTTTTTAATGTAACCTATTTGATGAGGCTGTATTAATTTAGGAGAAATATGCACTGGTATTCTGGCATGCACTTTTCCTAATTATCTTACAGCTCTCATTCAGCAGTGAAATTAGTCTCTGGTTATCACAGTTAATAGAAGCCCATAGCTCTTAGTTAAGTGATCTCCACCAGTCACCTGACCTTTTCTTGCTCTCAGCTGCATAAACATGATTGCACTATCTATGCAGTCCCCGGTGAATGCATAATTTGAGCGTGGGTGTGAATGTTTTAGCAAAATCTCCTGCTTCAGAGCAACAAGATGGCACTCTATTCTGGTATGTTTCTTTAAGTGGATGGTAACAAGATTGGAAAGACAAGGCTGTGAAAGGAAAAGTTACACAATAACAGGAGCGAGGTAAGGAGACAGCTTCTGAGGATACACAGATTCTCCATCAAAAGCAGAAAAAGGCATAAAATTCTCCATGTCTTCACTCCTAGTGCTCTTGAGCTATACAATGCCTCTCCTACATTTTCAACCTTTCTCTTAAAAACTGTGTGGAGTGCCTAGTCAAATTATTAATTTCTCCTCTACATTCCCATTCACTGTATTCATTCATTCATTAAATAAGTACCTACTAGACACCAAACACTATGAAAGGTACTGGAGATAAACCTGCAAATCAAACAGAAATAGTCCCTTCTCTCATGGAACTTCAGTCCAGTCAATGACACAGGCAAACAAGTTAATTAAAACCAAAAATTATAAATTGTTAAAATGCTAGGAATAAAAAAATTTAAATTAAAAAAAAATTTTTAAACAGGGTGCTCTGATAGAAAATGACCAGGAGGGACCAACTTTTGTAAAAGTATTCAGGGAATGGCTCTCTGAGGAGGTGATATAGGAGCTAAGACCTGAATGACCACAAGGAATCAACCCTTCTAAGTACTAAGACAGAACAATCCAGCACAGGAACAGCAAATACAAAGGTTCTGGGGCAGGAATAAGTTTGGTATGTATCCCAGCGAGGCTAGAGTATCTGAAGAAGAGGAGAGAGGCTAAGAATATGACCCTTTATTAAGCCCTTCTGCCTTTAGAATCTGGGGTGTAAATGGCTGTCTGTCTGTCTCCTTCCACTTCTCTCAGTGGATAATAAACAACTTAAGGGCAGAAGTGATACAGTATTCATTTTTCATTATCCACAACTTCAATTGTGACACCTTGTGTAAAATAGATGGCCAAGAAATGTTAGTTGAATTTACTTGTATTTATTTAAATGCACTATGAATTCCAATTCTATCTGTAAATAGAGAAAGCTACTACTTAGTTGCTGAACACTTGATAATTATAATAGTTAATATTTATTGAATGGTTATTTACCAGACACTGTTCTAAGGTGCCTATACATATTCATTTCTTTAAGGCTTGCAAAAACATGATGAGTAGATATTATGTTTGTTTCCATTGTAAAGATAAGAACCTGAACAGCATATAGGTCAATAAATTAAAATTGAGAATACAGTAAGTGTCCAAGCCAGGATATGAATCTAGGCAGTCAGCTCCACAGTATGTCCTTAGTCATGTTAATGATCCTAGTAGGCTAAATGTGTCTTGGAAAACTAATTAAGCCATTGAGATACATCAGTATTTAACACTCTGGGATTTAAGTCAGATGTATGACATGACACAGATGAAATATACTTATCCTGAATATGTATTTGAATATATTTGAACTATACCTTTTAATAAATTTCCATCTCTGCTTCCTTGGTTATAAGAAAGGATTATCTAGTCTTCCTTCAAATGGTTTGAGTGTTGCCATAGAAACTGCTTTTCCTTAAGTTTGCAAGGTGGTTCTCTCAGTAAGACACTCAGCTGTAGAAACAGTAGATCACTACAGTTCCATCCACAATGGCAACATCAAGGATTGGCTTGGGGAAATGTTCAATTTTTCCCAATATTGCCTATCTTTTTCTCTCCCTCTTCCCCCAAACCAATTCAAATACAGAATCTAAATAAAATTAGTGTGTTGCTATGGAAACATTATTTTATGACAACTCTCTAACTACCTCTTCTTCCAACAACCTGCTTGTTCCCCCTAAAATAATCTTAAATAAAGCTCTGGCATATCCACTGCCCGTTGGTGATGAGGAAGCACTATCTCTCAGAAGACTCCTATTCCTTGGTTATCACCTTCTCTTAGGACTTTTTCCTAAGACATAGGCCAAGGCCAAGGCAAATGGAAAACATATTAATGGTGGTCAGAAAAGCAGGAATGTAAAGTTTTCTGGAAAGAAATGAGAAGTACTGAAGTTTTAGCAAAGCAACTCACCTGTCCTTAGAAACGTACATCTTACTCATTTTCTTATCCACAGCATCTAGTATAGTTCCTAGTACCAGTTAAGTGCCCAATAAATGTTGCATTAATGTATGATGTCTCCGGTCCTTTGGGAGACAAATATATGAGGTACAGATGATAGGAAACATACAGGCAATTCATAAGGCTATTTCCCTGATGACTCTAGTCACAGCCATCTCTAAATCCTTGTGCACAGATTGCCAAACTTGCCCAATCGACATCCAAAATTATCTTTGCAATTACTTTGAAATGTTTTTATTTTGTAATCAAGCATGTTAACCATGCAGACATATTTTATTTATTTTTATTTAGGTTTATGTACTATCCCTCCAAGTGGATGTTAAGACACACGTGGAGCCATTTCCTTTCTCACTGTTCTTTTAACTTATCCTTTTTAATAACACAGGGCTGGCCACATTTTAGAGGCTCCATAATATTCAGTTAGTAGCTGATAAATACAGAGAGATGGAGGGCTTGCTGAGGGATCTTGTTCTTGCAGTAAATACCATTTTGTCACTCAAGCTGGGAAATTTCCACAGAAATCTTTCATTCACTCTTCACTCAAGAAACCTTGGAAAGGAAGGGGAGAGAGGGGAAAAGGATAGAAGAAAGAAAGACAGAAAGAAATTGGAAGCAGTTTTCATATAGGAAGGAGGAAGTTTAATGGGACTGAAAGAATATGAGTTTGGAGTAAGACAATCTGAGATATAATAACACAAGACCTTGGGCAATAATTGAACTATGTCTCTCTTTCCCTGAAACATGAATATTAATACCTTTCCCAGAAAATACAAATAATAATACAAATTTCAAAGAGGCAGAAATCTTTGACTTGCAAGTGGGAGGAACACATCTGGCAGTAGCTAAAGCCTAAGAAGGAATACTGGGGGTGCTCATAGAATACAAGGAGCTAAGGAAGGGGGAAGGCATAGAGACCTCAGAGTCTTCTAAAGCTTGACAAATGTTGTAATCTAAAAACTATAAACATTTTAAGTTTAGATGGTTTCTATTATGATTTTCCACACAGGGAGATGAGAGAGAGAAAGAAAAAACAAAACAAAACAAAAACATAGACCTCCTGTAGACAGCACAACTCTCTCAGCTCCATTGTAATCTGAAGTTACAAATGTTCTTATATACATGTTTATGTAGATCTAGGCTAGTTACCTCAGGAAGCCATTATATTTATGTCTCTTTCCAAGCCACCTTTTCCTATGTTTAGAATTTTCTTATGATATAGGGTAGCCATGGGTAAGGCAACCTTGAGACACAAGGAAGACTGAGTGGGCCTGAGTGAATCTTCCCTGATTTCTTGCTGATTTGGCCTGGGGCTGCTATAGGGCCTCCTGGATGCTGTCCTCAGACCCTGTTATGTGGCCCTCTCCACAATGCGGCAGTTTGCTTTTCCAAGGCCAGTAGGAGACTCTCTCATTCTTTGAATCTCTCTTTTCAGAACTATCAAGACCACTTCTCCTCCTCTATTTTGGCCTCTGCTCCCATACTAACTGCTTAAGTAAGTTAAAAACGAGCCTTAAAGCCAAACTGTGCAAGAAAAGATCTGATTGGTTCAGTTACTTGTCTGTGGCCACATGAGGCAAAACTTTTCCATTCCACTCCTCACCACAGAAGACTATCACATAGAACAGGGGTCCCCAAACCCCGGGCCGTGGATAGGAACCGGGCTGCACAGCAGGAGGGGAGCGACGGGCCAGTAAAGCTTCATCTGCCGTTCCCCATCACTGGCATTACCACCTGAACCATCCCCAACGCCCCCGACGCCCCCCCACCGCAGAGTCCGTGGGAAAATTGTCTTCCACAAAACTGGTACCAGGGGCCAAAAAGGATGGGGACTGCTGACATAGAACACAGGCCAGCTTTTGAATTGGTGACTTAGGATCAGGTGTTCATCTCGAGACCACTTTCTTGTACTCAGGTGGTAGGGTAATGGAGATTTAATGTTAAAGAAACCACCTTGGAAATGGATTGTGGCAGGCTTGGATTAATGTCTCCAACCAAAGGATAATTTCAGGTAGAGTGTCTTTCTTAGTAGAGGGTTTTTTCATTCATTATTTCTTTTTAGCTTGATATTCACAAAATTCTATTATGTGTATGGAGAAGGTATTCTATCCCTCATTTTAAAATAAGAAAACTTAAGTCCAACAAAACAAAGTCATCCACCCAAAGTAACCCAAAAGATAGTGTGAAAGCCTGGACCATATTCTGTGACTCTGAATTATTCTTTTGCTCTTTTTACTACATTACATAATCATTGTGGTCCTCCATTGCCTTATATTTTGATTATTCTTTAAAACAAAAACGAACAAACCTAAACTCTTTTGTTCTCACCATCTCAAAGACAACAATGACCAGAGGAGATAAAGATATCAATAAAGGGGGAGAGAGAGTTGCTGCCTGAAGGCTGGTAGAAGGTAAGACAATCTTATAATCAGATCATGCTCCAACTAGGATCAGTTGGTAGTGGATGCCTGTAGCTCCATGTCAAGAACTATAAAAGCATGTCTGGTTTCTCCTGCATGAAGGGAAAGTTTCCTGATAGATTAGTAATGTCTGGGGAGAGGAGAATATTTTGTGTTTGCTTAGTGATGTCTGCTATGTGCTCTGGAAATGATAGGGGAGAAAGAAAGAGATTATTTACCATGCCAGGTCCTTATGTCAACATCAGCCATTTGAGATTATGGCACAAAATTTATTATTCTGGTGTTTCTAGTAAAATGAGGGGAAATAATCTTTGAGAGCTGATCTCTGTGGGGGCCTAAATTTATTGGGGGCTTCCTATAAATTCAAATGAAGTTTAAAAATGGAACTTTTCTTCTGAAGAGAAATTAAATATAAAATTTAGGGATTGTAATCTTTGACAAACTATGGCCGGCTTTGGTTAAAAGTACAAAATGAACAAGGATAATGATGATGATAATGGTAATAAAGATGATAACAATAGGTCATAATGCCTAAATATAAATATTCTCTACAGAGAAGAAAGCTGATAAAGGAAAACTAACCTGAAAGATTTATACACAGACCTTCCAAAATATAAAGCATCCTTCAAACTTGTGAAAAAATAATATTCTGCAGCTGTTTTTCATCTCTAAAAGAGTGCTGAAGAGCTATAGGAAAATTAGAACATCATTCAATTTCCATTTTTAATTGAAAAAAATTTTAACTAAGACATATAACTGTCCTTGCACAAAAATAACACTGCAGATGCAAAATTTTCTAGATTCTAAATTTATTTTATGATTTCTAATTTGAGATGGTATTTCTTGTTATTGTTGTTTTTTCTTACTTTAAGGTTGTTTTTCACTATAGAGCATCATCCTAGAATATCTCTGCTTGGGGGGTAAAGTTAAGAGTCCATTTCAGATGATCAGTTTGAGAGTCATAGAAAACACAGGGAAGTGTAACCAGGGATTTAGAAGCCTTCACTGTACTCAGATCAGCGGAAGGCTAGGAACAAGATAAGGTAGGAAAGTCTGGGAAACCAGGCAGCAATGCTCTGAACATTCCATGGCAGAAAGCAAACCTGAAGGCCACATCCCAAGGGCAACCAAATCACCTATGAGAGAACAAAACAAAACAAAAACAAATCAAATAGCACTGATTTTTATTTTCAGATAAAGTACAATCTCATTGGAAAGCTATTTATCTCAAATAACAAAAATATAGAAAAATAAATTGACAATAAATCAAACTTGTTCATCTGGAAGAACTGCATGAGGACCAATTAAGAAAACTAACAGCCTATGTAAAAGACAATTTATACATAAAAATAAAAATATATAATATATATTATATATTTTGGTTTTTATATAGGATGCTAGTAGGTTATATAGAGAGAATACATACTTCTTAGTGTATATGTATATATATTACTTCTTAGTGTGTGTGTGTATATACATATAAACACTAAGAAAAATTCTAAAATGTGTGTATGTATATATATTTTAAGTATTCTAAGAAGACCTTCTGTAAAATAGAAGCAAAACTAAGCACAGTATTCATACGTCTTATTAAAAAATGTGGGACATTTAAAATTGGGTTTGCCATTTCTCTGGCAAGAAAAGATATTTAGTCAATTTAAGATTGAAAAGAAAAATGGGCACTATGTATATATATCAAATGGAAAGTAAAAGAGAAATGAAGTAAATGAATCCAGGAATTTCCAATGGAGCTCACTGGAAAAAAAAAAAAGAGAGAGAGAAGCCAGATGATCAACAGACTCTAAGCACACACGTGATAACAAACATGCAATGATGTATAGACTCATAGCCTCTCTCCCGAAGTTAGGTCTGACTCTGTGTTGGGAGCGGGAAGGGTGGTCTGTGAGGCAAAATGTATATCAGACAGGCCCAAGGCACACGTTCTTGTGGATGTCTCTGCCTCGGGTCCCTTGCCTAGATCACGAGCCAGAAAGTCCCACCCTGCCTGGATCTCTCTGAACAGAACCTCTATTCAGATCCCTAATCCACTGGTTCTCATCCACCCAAGCACCCTAGGCTCCATATTTAATCTCTGTAGATTCAGGGCACAGTATGTTTCTCTTTGTCTCAGTGGATTGTTCTGGTCTCTAGACATTATCCTTAGTTATTTAGAGTTATTATGCCAGCCTGATCCCCCCAGCCACTGGTTACCCTCTAAAATGCACTTCCAGTCCCTTTGGCTCACAATCAATGAAATGCTACATGATACAGTAGAACGAAGTTTCCAAGTCAGACAGACTTGGTCCATGCCTGTTCCTTCACAAACTGCTGTGTGAGTCTCAGCAAGTTGCTTCACCTCTCTGAGTTTCAGTTTCACACTTGTAGAATTATTGTCTAGATTTACAATAACTTCTAAAACAGAATTCACTGGCACATCACATACACTCAAAGTTATAGTAATTATTATTATCTGAATTCCAGGATTGACATTTCATTCCATTCTACTATTTTGTCATTTCTGATCTTCTGTGGAACTAAGAAAAAAAAAAAAAAAAACCTCTTACTCTTCATTAATTCATTCATTCAAAAATTATTTTACTAGATGCCTACTAGGATATCAGCCTTTGTGGTAGGCACTGGAGATGCAGCAAGGGGCAACAAAGAGATACAGATGCAATGCCTGCCCTCATCAATCTTTTAGTGAAAAAAATATATACATATATCTCAAATTAATAATTACATATGCTCTTAATTGCTATGGTCATAAGTGCATGAAGAAAAAGTACTGTGGGTCTAACCTAGTCTAGGAAAGGGGTAGGTCAGAGAAAATCCTAAGAAAAGCTGCTTCAAACTGAGACCTAAACTCTGAGTAAGATGAGTTATTCAAGCAAAGACAGCAGGAAGCATGTCAAGAGGACAGAACAATATGTAAGAAAGGCCAGGAAGTGCGAAAGGTTTGGCACATTCGAGGACCAGGAGACAGTGTGGCTGCAGAAGTAGCATGCTCAGGGGAAAAAGGATCACTGTTAAACATATAAAGAGCAAATGGGTTCAATTTGAACCACAGAAAGAGTGCAACAAGAAACTATTCCCAAGTCTTTGAATTACTCAGTGAGCCAATGAACAAGGGGGCACTGAATCTCTGACATAGCATAGTAGCTAACAGGTTTCTTGCACAGGATTGAGCTTGTAGGTAGTAATTGTCACAGCAATGTTGGGAAAACGCTTGTGTCCCGGAGAACTCCTGCCTTGTAAATATGTATCAACCTATTTTAGGGACACTTTAAGGTAGCAACTGACAACTAAATGATTGTTAAGGTAGCAACTGACAACTAAATGATTCTTAGCCACCACATGTCAGTCAACCTCATAATATTCCAGCCACAAAATCTTTTCCTCCTCTACGCTGCTATAGAAACATGTCCCTAAACCTCTTTTTTAACAGTTCATTGACTGAAATGTATGTTTCCATATAAACTGGAACGGTTTTATCTCCAGTGCCTAGAACAGTGGGATGCAAATGCTCAATAAAAACTGTATTCAGACATTTTCTTCCATGCTTGGAATATCTCTCCCCTTCCACTTGCTTTTTTTTGTGAATAACTTATCTCTCAAATAAATAGATGGATTTTCTGTGTATTTCCTCTAAACTTCACTCATCACTATCACCTATCCACCTGCATTATAGTTGTCTCTTTCCTTCTCTCTATCCCATCAGATAGAAACCTCCAGGAAACGGTCACATTCATTTTATTCACTATGCCCCAACGACCAATAAAAGATGCTTAGTAAATACAGGTTGAATTAATTAATGTGTTGAATTCATGAAAAATAAACTTGCTCATGAGGCCAATTAGCCTCATGTTCATTTCATAGACAATGAGGTCTGTCCAGTCAGAAAATTTAGAGCAGCAGCAGAATCACAACTCACCAAGCCTGAGTTATAACTGTGGAACTCCTCCCACTGAATTTGGCTAGTTTCCTGTGGCAGACATTAAGGAAGAACTATTGGCATTTAGATTTTGTTTGTTTTATTTTGTTTTATTCTGTAGGGGGAAATGCTTTGGCATTAGTATCAGCCATTAAAAAAACAACAACAGAGAAGACATAAAAGCAGAGTATCCTAAGTACCTAGAAAAAGGTGATCAAGCAAGAAAGTGAATAAAACCAATTCATCACAAAAGAACAGAAAACAACAAATTAATTCTAAGGCTCTCTGGGGGCTAAAACCAACACATGAATAAACGCTGGCTATGCCACAAAATATTCAACAACCATGCGCATTAATTGTTCTTTTAACAGAAAGAATCAGGCCATTTATCACAGCAGTGTTTGCCTCAACATACCACAAGCAAAATTCTCTGTGAGGGTCCAGGGTTGAGTATGTTTGGGCTGAATGCCTCATCTTCCTCTATGATTAACACGTATGACAGTGAAGAAACTGGTTCCACCTGTTTAATCCAATGCTTCCCAAATTTATTTAGCTTCAAAAAACTTTGTCCTCCTCCCTTTAACACCAATGAATACTTAAAGAGAGTAATGTTCCCTAAAACACCCTTTGGAAAATACCTGCGTATGAAACAGGATAGAGTGGATGAAAGGGAAAATCTGGGGGTGGAGCTTCAAGATGGTGGAACAGTAAGACAAGGAGATCACCTTCCTACCCATAAATACATCAGAAATACATCGACATGTGGAACAACTCCTACAGAACGCCTACTGAACGCTGGCAGAAGACCTCAGACCCCCCAAAAGGCAAGAAACTCCCCACATACCTGGGTAGGGCAAAAGAAAAAAGAATAAACAGAGACAAAAGAATAGGTCGGGACCTGCACCAATGGGAGGGAGCCACGAAGGAGGAAAGGTTTCCACACAGTAGGAAGCCCCTTCGCGGACGGAGACTGTGGGTGGCGGAGGGGGGAAGCTTCGGAGCCACAGAGGAGAGCGAAGCCACAGGGGTGCGGAGGGCAAAGCGGAGAGATTTCCACACAGAGGGCTGGTGCCGACCAGCACTCACCAGCCCGAGAGGCTTGTCTGCTCACCTGCCGGGGCGGCCGGGGCTGGGAGCTGAGGCTCAGGCTTCGGTCGGAGCGCAGGGAGAGGACTGGTGGCGTGAACACGGCCTGAAGGGGGCTAATGAGCCACAGCTGCCGGGAGGGAGTCCGGGAAAAAGTCTGGACCTGCCGAAGAGACAAGAGACTTTCTCTTCCCTCTTTGTTTCCTGGTGCGCGAGGAGAGGGGATTAAGAGCACCACTTGAAGGAGCTCCAGAGACAGGCGCGAGCCGCGGCTATCAGCGCGGACCCCAGAGACGGGCAGGAGACGCTAAGGCTGCTGCTGCCGCCACCAAGAAGCCTGTGTGCGAACACAGGTCACTAGCCACACCTCCCCTCCTGGGAGCCTGTGCAGCCTGCCATTGCCAGGGTCCCGTGATCCAGGGAAAACTTTCCCGGGAGAATGCATGGCGCGCCTCAGGCTGGCGCAACGTCACGCCGGCGCAACGTCACGCCGGCCTCTGCCGCCGCAGGCTCGCCCCGCACTCCATGCCCCTCCCTCCCCCCCGGCCTGAGTGAGGCAGAGCCCCCGAATCAGCAGTTCCTTTAACCCCGTCCTGTCTGAGCGAAGAACAAACGCCCTCAGGCGACCTACGCGCAGAGGCGGGTCCAAATCCAAAGCTGAGACCCGGGAGCTGTGAGAATAAAGAAGAAAAAGGGAAATCTCTCCCAGCAGCCTCAGGAGCAGCGGATTAAATCTCCACAATCAACTTGATGTACCCTGCATCTGTGGAATACCTGAATAGACAACGAATCATCCCAAATTGAGGAGGTGGACTTTGGGAGCAACAATATATATACTTTTGCCCTTTTTGTCTTTTTGTGAGTGTGTATATGTATGCTTCTGTGTGTGATTTTGTCTGTATGGCTTTGCTTTTACCATTTGTCCTGGGGTTCTGTCTGTCCTTTTTTTTTTTTTTTTTTTACTTAAAATTTTTTTTAAATAATATTTTTAATTTTAATAACTTTATTTATTTTACATTATCTTATTTTACTTCGTCTTCTTCTGTTTTCTTTTTTTTCTGCCTTTTATTCTGAGCCATGTGGAGGACAGGCTTTTGGTGCTCCAGCCAGGCGTCAGGGCTATGCAACTGAGTTGGGAGAGCCAAGGTCAGGACACTGGTCCACAAGTGACCTCCCAGCTCCATGTAATATCAAACGTCAAAAACCTCCTAGAGATCTCCATCTCAACGCCAAGACCCACCTCCACTCAACAGCCAGCAAGCTACAGTGCAGGACACCCTATACCAAACAACTAACAAGACAGGAACACAATGCCATCCATTAGCACAGAGGCTGCCTAAAATCATAATAAGGCCACAGACACCCCAAAACACACCACCAGACGTGGACCTGCCCACCAGAAAGACAAGATCCAGCCTCACCCACCAGAACACAGGCACTAGTCCCCTCCACCAGGAAGCCTGCACAACCCACTGAACCAACCCTAGCCACTGGGGGTAGACACCAAAAACAACAGAAACTATGAAACTCCAGCCTGCGAAAAGGAGACCCCAAACACAGTAAGTTAAGCAAGATGAGAAGACACAGAAACACAGCAGATGAAGGAGGAAGGAAAAAACCCACCAGACCTAACAAGAGGAAATAGGCAGCCTACCTGAAAAAGAATTCAAAATAATGATAGTAAAGATGATCCAAAATCTTGGAAATAGAATGGAGAAAATACAAGAAACGTTTAACAAGGACCTAGAAGAACTAAAGAGCAAACAGAGATGAACAACACAGTAAATGAAATTAAAAATTCTCTAGAAGGGATCAATAGCAGAATAACTGAGGCAGAAGAATGGATAAGTTACCTGGAAGATAAAATAGTGGAAATAAATACTGCAGAGCAGAATAAAGAAAAAAGAATGAAAAGAATTGTGGACAGTCTCAGAGACCTCTGGGACAACATTAAATGCACCAACATTGGAATTATAGGAGTCCCAGAAGAAGAAGAGAAAAAGAAAGGGACTGAGAAAATATTTGAAGAGATTATAGTTGAAAACTTACCTAATATGGGAAAGGAAATAGTTAATCAACTCCAGGAAGCATAAAGAGTCACATATGGGATAAATCCAAGGAGAAACATGCCAAGACACATATTAATCAAACTATCAAAAATTAAATACAAAGAAAAAATATTAAAAGCAGCAAGGGAAAAACAACACGTAACACATAAGGGAATCCCCATAAGGTTAACAGCTGATCTTTCAGCAGAAACTCTGCAAGCCACAAGGGACTGGCAGGACATATTTAAAGTGATGAAAGAGAAAAAACTACAAGCAAGATTACTCTACCCAGAAAGGATCTCATTCATATTTGACAGAGAAATTAAAAGCTTTACAGACAAGCAAAAGCTAAGAGTCAGCACCACCAAACCAGCTTTACAACAAATGCTAACGGAACTTCTCTAGGTAGGAAATACAAGAGAAGGAAAAGACCTACAATAATAAACCCAAAACAATTAAGAAACTGGTAATAGGAACATACATATCAATAATTACCTTAAATGTAACTACATTAAATGCTGCAACCAAAAGACATAGACTGGCTGAATGGATACAAACACAAGACTCGTATATATGCTGTCTACAGGAGACCCACTTCAGACCTAGGGACACATACAGACTGAAAGTGAGGGGATGGAAAAAGATATTCCATGCAAATGGAAATCAAAAGAAAGCTGGAGTAGCAATTCTCATATCAGACAAAATAGACTTTAAAACAAAGACTAGGGTTTCCCTGGCGGCGCAGTGGTTGGAAGTCTGCCTTCTGAGGCAGCGGACGTGGGTTTGTGCCCCGGTCTGGGAGAATCGTGCATGCCATGGAGTGGCTGTGGCCACGGGGCCTGCGCGTCTGGAGCCTGTCCTCCATAGCGGGGAAGTCCACAGTGGTGACAGGCCCGTGAACCGCAAAAAAAAAAAAAAAAAAAAAAAAAAAGACTATTACAAGAGACAAAGGACACTACAAAATGATCAAGAGACCAATCCAAGAAGAAGATATAACAATTTATGCACCCAACATAGAAGCACCTCAATACATAAGGCAAATACTAACAGCCATAAAAGGGGAAATCGACAGTAACACAATCATAGTAGGGGACTTTAACACCCCACTTTCACCAAAAGACAGATCATCCAAAATGAAAATAAATAAGGAAACACAAGCTTTAAATTACACATTAAACAAGATGAACTTAATTGACATTTATAGGACATTCCATCTGAAAACAACAGAATACACATTCTTCTCTAGTGCTCATTGAACATTCTCCAGGATAGATCATATCTTGGGTCACAAATCAAGCCTTGGTAAAGTTAACAAAATTGAAATCGTATCAAGTATCTTTTCCGACCACAACGCTATGAGATTAGATATCAATTACAGGAAAAAATCTGTAAGAACTACAAAAACATGGAAGCTAAACAACACACTACTTAATAACCAAGAGATCACTGAAGAAATCAAACAGGATATCAAAAAATACCTAGAAACAAATGACAATGACCCAAAACCTATGGGATGCAGCAAAACCAGTTCTAAGAGGGATGTTTATAGCTATGCAAGCCTACCTTAAGAAACAAGAAACATCTCAAGTGAACAACCTAACCTTACAACTAAAGCAATTAGAGAAAGAAGAACAAAAACCCCCCAAAGTTAGCAGAAGGAAAGAAATCAGAAAGGTCAAATCAGAAATAAATGAAAAAGAAATTAAGGAAATTATAGCAAAGATCAATAAAACTAAAAGTTTCCTTGAAAAGATAAACAAAATTAATAAACCATTAACATGACTTATCAAGAAAAAAAGGGAGAAGACTCAAAGCAAGAGAATTAGAAATGAAAAAGGAGAAGAAACAACTGACACTGACACTGCAGAAATACAAAGGATCATGAGTGATTACTACAAGCAACTATATGCCAATAAAATGGACAATGCAAGAAATGGACAAATTCTTAGAAATGCACAACTTTCCGAAACTGAACCAGGAAGAAATAGAAAAAATTAACAGACCAATCACAGTCAATGAAATTGAAACTGTGATTAAAAATCTTCCAACAAACAAAAGCCCAGGACCAGATGGCATCACAGTTGAATTCTATCAAACATTTAGATAAGAGCTAACACCTATCTTTCTCAAACTCTTCCACAATATAGCAGAGCAGGAACACCCCAAACTCGTTCTATGAGGCCACCATCACTCTGATACCAAAACCAGACAAAGATGTCACAAAAAAAGAAAACTACATGCCAATATCACTGATGAATATAGATGCAAAAATCCTCAACAAATTCCTAGCAAACAGAATCCAACAGCACATTAAAAGAATCATACACTATGATCAAGTGGGGTTTATCCCAGGGATGCAAGGATTCTTCAATATACGCAAAGCAATCAACGTGATACACCATATTAACAAATTGAAGGAGAAAAACCATATGATCATCTCAATAGATGCAGAGAAAGCTTTTGACAAAATTCAACACCCATTTATGATAAAAACCCTCCAGAAAGTAGGCATAGAGGGAACTTTCCTCAACAAAATAAAGGCCATATATGACAAACCCACAGCCAACATCGTCCTCAATGGTGAAAAACTGAAAGCATTTCCACTAAGATCAGGAACAAGACAAGGTTGCCCACTCTCACCACTCTTATTCAACATAGTTTTCAAAGTTTTAGCCACAGCAATCAGAGAAGGAAAAGAAATAAAAGGAATCCAAATCGGAAAAGAAGAAATAAAGCTGTCACTGTTTGCAGATGACATGATACTATACAAAGAGAATCCTAAAGATGCTACCAGAAAACTACTAGAGCTAATCAATGAATTTGGTAAAGTAGCAGGATACAAAATTAATGCTCAGAAATCTCTTGCATTCCTATACACTAATGATGAAAAACCTGAAAGAGAAATTAAGAAAACACTTCCATTTACTACTGCAACCAAAAGTATAAAATACCTAGGAATAAACCTACCTAAGGAGACAAAAGACCTGTATACAGAAAATTATGACACTGATGAAAGAAATTACAGATGATACAAATAGATGGAGAGATGTAACATGTTCTTGGACTGGAAGAATCAACATTGTGAAAATGACTCTACTATGGAAAGCAATCTACAGATTCAATGCAATCCCTATCAAACTGCCACTGGCATTTTTCACAGAACTAGAACCAAAAATTTCACAATTTGTATGGAAACACAAAAGACCCCGAATAGCCAAAGCAATCTTGAGAAAGAAAAACAGCGCTGGAGGAATGAGGCTCCCTGACTTCAGACTATACTACAAAGCTATAGTAATCAAGACAGTATGGTACTGGCACAAAAACAGAAATATAGATCAATGGAAAAGGATAGAAAGCCCAGAGATAAACCCACGCACATATGGTCACCTTATCTTTGATAAAGGAGGCAAAAATATACAATGGAGAAAAGACAGCCTCTTCAATAAGTGGTGCTGAGAAAACTGGACAGCTACATGTAAAAGAATGAAATTAGAACACTCCCTAACACCATACACAAAAATAAACTCAAAATGGATTAAAGACCTAAATGTAAGGCCAGACACCATCAAACTTTTAGAGGAAAACATAGGCAGAACATTCTATGACATAAATCACAGCAAGATCCTTTTTGACCCGCCTACTAGAGAAATGGAAACAAAAACAAAAGCAAACAAGTGAGTCCTAATGAAACTTAAAAGCTTTTGCACAGCAAAGGAAACCATAAACAAGATGAAAAGACAACCCTCAGAATGGGAGAAAATATTTGCAAATGAAGCAACTAACAAAGGATTAATCTCCAAAACATACAAGCAGCTCATGCAGCTCAATATCAAAAAACAAAGAACCCAATCCAAAAATGGGCAGAAGACCTAAATAGACATTTCTCCAAAGAACATATACGGATTGCCCAGAAATACATGAAAGAATGCTCAACATCATTAATCATTAGAGAAATGAAAATCAAAACTACAATGAGATATCTTCTCACACCAGTCAGAATGGCCATCATCAAAAAATCTACAAACAATAAATGCTGGAGAGGGTGTGGAGAAAAGGGAACACTCTTGCACTGTTGGTGGGAATGTAAATTGATACAGCCACTACGGAGAACAGTATGGAGTTTCCTTAAAAAACTAAAAATAGAACTACCATACGACCCAGCAATACCACTACTGGGCATATACCCTGACAAAACCATAATTCAAAAAGAGTCATGTACCAAAATGTTCATTGCAGCTCCATTTACAATAGCCAGGACATGGAAGCAACCTAAGTGTCCATCAACAGATGAATGGATAAAGAAGGTGTGGCACATATATACAATGGAATATTACTCAGCCATAAAAAGGAATGAAACTGAGTCATTTGTAGTGAGGTGGATGGACCTGGAGACTGTCATACAGAGTGAAGTAAATCAGAAAGAGAAAAACAAATACCATATGCTAACACATATATATGGAATCTAAAAAAAAAAAAAAGAAAGAAAATGGTCAGAAGAACCTAGGGGCAAGATGGGAATAAAGATGCAGACCTACTAGAGAATGGACTTGAGGATACGGGGAGGGGGAAGGGTAAGCTGGGACAAAGTAAGAGAGTGGCATTTACATATATACACTACCAAATGTAAAATAGATAGCTAGTGGGAAGCAGCCGCATAGCACCGGGAGATCAGCTCTGTGCTTTGTGACCACCTAGAGGGGTGGGATAGGGAGGGTGGGAGGGAGGGAGATGCAAGAGGGAAGAGATATGGGGACATATGTATATGTATAACTGATTCACTTTGTTATAAAGCAGAAACGGACACACCATTATAAAGCAATTATACTCTAATAAAGATGTTAAAAAAAAAAGGAAAAATCTGTCCCAAGAGTGGATACATACTCATAGGTCTCTAGCCACATGTAAATGTAAAGCTTTTCTAAAGAGCACTCTCTCATTACAGGTTTCAGTTCTGCTACTCGAGATATTTCTGTGTATCCTAAAATCAAGACAAGTTAGACCATAAGGAGGACTGTGGGAGATGACTGTCCTCCCTACAAATGAAATAAAACTAGTTTGTTATGAAGTGAGAAATCCCAGTAGCTTTATAATACAGTCTCCATTGTCAATCACACCTCTTAATGGATGCATAGCCCCCAGCAACCTCCTAGTCCGTTTTTTGGATGCTTAGTACAAAATATGCTGAGAATTTCTTTTTCTCCCTTGCTGCTCTAACTCGGTCTGGCACTGTCTATTTCAAACACATGTCTAAGGACATTTCTAGGGATTTAGAGGTAGGAGATACAGAAAGGCCCACAGGAAAAGTGACAGTCATCAAGTCCTCAAGACGCAAGCTGTGCAGGTAGCAGGCAGTTTCTCATAATTGAGCTGCAACTTTAAAAAACTTCGTGTCATGGACTGAATGTGTGTTCCCCCAAAACTCATATGTTGAGCCCTAGCCCCCAGTGTGGTGGTATTAGGAAGTGGAGCCTTTGGGAGGTGGTTAGGATTAGATGAAATCATGAAAGGAACGCTCACGAATTCACAAATGGGATTAGTGTGCTAAAGGAGTCAAGAGAGAGCTTACTTCCACCCTGCTCTCTGTCACGTGAGGATACAAGGAGAAAAGGGCAGTCTGCAACCCAGAGGCAGGTCTTCACCAGAACCCAACCAAGCTTCCACCCTCATCTGGGACTTCCAGCCTCCAGAACTTTGAGAAATAATTTTCTGTTGTTCATAAACCATCCAGTCTATGGTATTTTTGTTACAGCAGCCTGAATAGACTTAGTATCATGATCCAAAAATGTATTAATGTGAAAAAAATGATTTAAAAAGCATATCATTGTGAAATGAGTTTAGCATTTTCGGAGAAGTTTTAAATTTACAGAGAATCTGTAACAGAGTTCCTTTAAATGGTAAGCTTTCTTGGGAATTTTGTCAAGGTGTGCTCAATATTTATTAAGCATGTTCAGTATGACAAAATATATTAGAGATGCAAAAATGCAAGGGGCTGCCCTATGGAAGTTCACAGAAATGGTGGAAATGAACCTGTATGTTAAATAATTGAAATACTGTGTAATACATCTTCTAATCAGATAAGATCACACAGATTAGCATGATGAGACGAAGTGATTAGCCAGGCTTAGAAGAGTAAGGGAAGGCTACGTAACAGAGAAGATGCTGGAGTGACCTGTTGGAGGATTAATAGAAGTGTGCTAGATGGACATGTTAGAGAGAGGCATTCTGAGGAAGTGAAATCACATAAGATACTTGAAACAGTCTGGTCAGTTAAAAACACTGTGAGGCAATGAGTATTGGAGGTTATGAAGAGGCTGGCAGAGGAGAGGCCGAAGCAAGGAAGTGACACGGGTCTGCCCACTCTCCCCTCGGATGTAATAACAACTTTTACCACTGTTAAGTTATTTCACATCTGTCAACCAAGACTATTTTCTTCCTCATTTAAAAGATAAATTAGGGGCTTCCCTGGTGGCGCAGTGGTTGAGAATCTGCCTGCCAATGCAGGGGACACGGGTTCGAGCCCTGGTCTGGGAAGATCCCACATGCCACGGAGCAACTGGACCCATGAGCCACAACTACTGAGCCTGCGCGTCTGGAGCCTGTGCTCCGCAACAAGAGAGGCCACAACAGTGAGAGGCCTGCGCACCGCGATGAAGAGTGGACCCCACTCACCGCAACTAGAGAAAGCCCTCGTACAGAAACAAAGACCCAACACAGCCAAAGATAATAAATAAATAAATAAAATGTGACACCTTTATTTAAAAAAAAAAAAGATAAATTAAATGCCATAAGAAGAATTTAACTTCACAGAGTTTTTATAACAGTAAGCTATGACCAGAACTCAACTCTTTACCCTACAGTCCTTTCTACTGGACAACAGGAGCTTCTGAGTGAAACCAGAATTGATTTCTACCAAAAAAAAAAAAAATTAAAATTTCTGGCACAAAATGGCAAATGGGTGTTTGCAAGGAAGAACAAAGTCCTTATCAACTCAGAGCAAGAAAGCAACAGGCCCAAAACTCCACACACCTTTCCTTCAAGCCGTGAACCCCTGTCCTGGTGTTCCAATCTGAGCTGATGGAGGCCCTCCTGCAATACCACTGTGTCAGTCTCACAAAAGATAGACAGTTGTCCATGGATCCATTAAGGTTCTTTGGCTGCAAGCAAAATAAATAGAATTTGGTTATCTTAAGGCAGAAAGGAATTTATTTGAGAGAACTGGGACGGCTCACGGAAGTGAAGGAAAGCGAACACGACATACTTCTAAGACGGCCCAGCTAGAGCACCTTCAGGAATCATAATGTACTACAAGAACTCTGGTCAAGTCTCCTCCTGACACCCTCATCAAGATGGAAGAATTGCAACTATTTTTGGTCTTTCTCATTTCCCTTAAGATTCAAAATCCAGGGACAGAGGACCTGATGCCACTAGCTTGCACCGCTAGTTTACCCTTGAGCCAAGGGAAGGCAGGGCACCCAAATAAATATTGTATGATGAGGGAGAGAGAGTTTTCCTAATCAAAATCAGGATGCTGGTACCAACATAAGAGAGAGGAGACACTGAGCCAACAAAATCAATCAAGGCCACCATAATCCTTTATCATTTTTCTGCAAATGCTATCACACATCTGGCAATTTGTAAATAGTCATCCCACTTATTCACTGAAATCTACACCCTGTACCCACATAAATAGGATGAGATGGAAGAGGTATTACAAGGGAGGGAGGCATGAGAGTAGAGAAGTTAAGAGCAAGATCCAGGGAGGTAAACTATGGGATCAAGCCTCAGTTCCACCATTTACCAGTGGTGAGAATTCAGCCATGTTTCTTAAATTCTCCATGCCTCAGTTTTCTCAGCTATAAAAATGGGATGATAATATTAGAGCTATTGGCAGAAAATACAAGCTAAAGCATGTGATGCCATTTAGTGCTATGCTGGCATCCTATAAGCACTCAGTAAACATTAGTTATTATCATTTCACTGTCTGGCACTGTGACATCTATAGATATTTTTCTCCCCCTTTTAAAAGTTCTTGTTTTGATTCCTGTTTTCTCTACATCCTCTTACATACCATCACAATGTCACAATGTCATAAGAAATTCAGGGTGAGAAGCATCTTTGTTTTTCTTTACCACCTTGTTTCTCTCCTACCTGAAAAGAATAGTCAAGACACCATTTACATTTCAAACTAACATTCTGTGGCAATTGTTCAGCATGGGCAGCATTCAAAATATACCTCCAGTGATTTTTTTTTTTCTGAGAGGTACACAACTAAGGTTAATAGAGGTGCCATTTTCAAAATACATCTGCCCTGAGCCACATAAAAGGATTATTTTAAGAGAGCACAGGGCATAGGACACACCCTGATATTAAAAGGCCTAGCAACTAAAATTAATTTTACAAGCTCCCACACATAACAATTTTCATTGACTCTGATTTTTCTATCTAGATTACTTTTTTTCCCCTTGTTCAAGGAGGTCTAAAAAAAAATGAGTAGGAAGAAGAAAAATCCTTTCATTTGCAAACCATTGCACAGACACCACCTGCACCTTTTGAGCATTTAAAAGTAAATGACTTTGTCCTTTTTTTTTTTTTTTTTTTTTGCCGTACACAGGCCTCTCACTGTTGTGGCCTCTCCCGTTGGGGAGCACAGGCTCTGGACGCGCAGGTTCAGCGGCCATGGCTCACAGGCCCAGCCGCTCCGCGGCATGTGGGATCTTCCCGGACCGGGGCACGAACCCGTGTCCCCTGCATCGGCAGGCGGACTCTCAACCACTGCGCCACCAGGGAAGCCCGACTTTGTCCTTTTGTTGTTCCTTTTTTCTCTGTTTTTCTCTGCAGAGTTGCGTGACAGCAGCATCAGTACAAAAATAAAATACCTGTTTCCCCTCATCAAGTCTCACTGCTGTTTAAATTACCTTCAATAGTCTTCAATTGGTAAATACCCTATCTATGAGAACAGATGCCTTGAGATTTGCTAAAGAAAAGGGTAGCTTTCTCTGCTTTTTAATCAAACAAACATATCTTCAACATAAGCAAAACAGAGGAAGATTTCTGATTTTTGAAAAACTTGCCGGCACTAAAATGCTTATTTTTTTAACTTGTTCAAACTTTAAGATAGAGGATAAAGTTCAAAATTAGACGAGACAGTTTTTTTGGTTTTGTTTCAATTACATTCCTGGGATAGACATTTGAAATAAACTTCAAGCTAACAAATTGTTGGTCAAAGTCCAAGATTATGTCTTTATTCTCTTAACAACTGTTTAAGAGTTTATCTCCATTAAATCATTCAAATTATTATTCAAAAGCAGCTACATGCTTTTGACTCTTAACTGGCTCTGGTGGCTTAGTATTTTAATGCATAATTTTGCTTTTAAAGTTCTTTAAATTGGCCTAATGCTACTTACATATTACATAATTCAAAGACTAACAAACCAGGATATTAGAGACGAAATTTTTCAGTTCTATCATTTCTTAATTAAGACTGCAGTACTCACATAAGAGAGCTCTAGATAATCTAGACATCTCTAGAAATAGGCTAGTTGCCCCATCCTATAGGAAAAAGCTGACAAAATTTTAGATATCATAGTATGACATGAGGTCTTGCTTGGTGCCAATTTTGCCCCTATTCCCTAACCTTCTTCAATTAAGCTTATAATTTAAGAGACAGAGTAATGGAGAAGTTTAACGGGGTGTCTCTGATTGTAGATCCTCCTGATGTCTCATACAAAAAAAAATTCTCATAAATATTCACACATAATAACGATTTTTAAAAAAAGCTTAAAGATGAACAAATATGTTATTTCCAAAATCTGGGAGGATTCCCACAATGCTATGGCTTACGAAACTGGACAAAGAAAAAAAATGCTTTAGTTCATCAGACAGAGCAACCCAGGTAACAGAGAGGAAGAGATTTTATTCCTTTTCCACTCTGGTCTGATGCCTGAGAGACCCAGGATCTGGACAATAAGACAAGAGGGTGGGCATTCAGCTACTAAAAGAGATGGACAGGACACTGCCTGTTTCTACCTTCTCCTTACTGGACCACTGGATTTCTGCTATTGGCCAGCATCCACTTGCCCCCTTTACAATTTCAGAAGAATTCCCCCTACTGTGTGTTATATTCATTTCCTAGGACTCCAATAACAAATTAAAACAAACCACGTGGCTTAGAACAACAGAAATTTATTCACTTACAGTTCTGGAGTCTGGAAGTCTGAAATCAAGGCATAGGGAAGTCCATGCTCTCCCTGAAGGCTCTAGAGGAGGATCCTTCCTTACCTCTTCCTAGCTTCTAGTGGTTGCCCGCAACCCTTGATGTGACTTAGCTTGCAGCTACATCACTCCAATCTCTGCCTCTATTGTCACATGGTGTTTTCCCTGTGTAGCTGTGTCCAAATTTCCCTCCTCTAATAAGGACACCAGTCCTTGGATTAGGGGCCCACCCTAATCCAGTACGGCCTCATGTTAACTGGATTACACCAGACCCTATTTCCAAATAAGGTCACCTTCACAAATTCTAAGGGTTAGGACTTGAATATATCTTTTGAGGGGACACAATTCAACCTACAACGTGTGAGTTTTGGTGTGAGGCAGTGCCCTGTGGCGCTGTACTGCAGAAGGAGTCAGACTGTCCCACTTTCCACCCAGGCACATGACCTGATGGATTTCAGCCCACTGGATGCTCCCAGCCCCTATATTAAAGTTTGACCAAGTGACACAAAGGTGAAAGACATTTAAATTTCATGCCCAAATGCAGCAGTGATGCCCATCTAGTATCCCAATAATTGTACAGTTGTCTAATTTCTTCCAAAATATCAAATCCCTCTGGCTTATGCGACCCAGAATCAGTTTGTCATTTGGGAAGAACAACTCTCAAAAATATAAATAGGAGACATAGAAAGAAGAAAGGCAGAGATATATCTCCCATAGAAGGTGTAGTCTCTGCAAGAAAAGAATGTGGTCAAAGAAAAGCTAAGAAAGGAAGATTTTGAAAGAAGTACCTACTGAAGTATGTATATGGAATCAGTTCGAAATGTTCAGTGTCCAGGCAGTAGGGTTTAAGAATCCCTGTATTTTGGAGCTTGGGATGAACACACACACACTACTATATATAAGATAGATAACCAACAAGGACCTACTGTATAGTACAGGGAACTCTACCCAATATTCTGTGATAACTTATATGAGAAAAGAATCTAAAAAAGAATGAACATATGTATATGTATAACTGAATCACTTTGCTGTACACCTGAAACTAACACAACATTGTAAATCAACTATACTCCAGTAAAATTAAAATATTAAAAACAAAATCCCTGTATTTAAATCTATAAAGCATAGGAAAGAAGAGCTACTTTCTTATGGTTGATTTGACACAAGAATTTAACAAGCAGGGAAGAACCATGAGAAATGTACACAACCCTCTTCTGGTAAACATTGAATCTGGATAAGTGTCTCCTGACTGGGGGATAGAGAGATGGACAGAGAGAGATGTGTCCTCAAAGAATGATGATATATGCAGAACATTAAGAAGAAAAATCGCACTGAAGAATCATAAGAAGACCATGACACTGAAAGGGATCTACTAGTAGAAACAAAGGAAAAACATTATAAATGCTACAGCACTCCTCAATAGGATGCCAGGAATATATAATCTGTGTAAAATAAGAGCAGAAAATCAAATGCAAAGTAGACTGAGAAGAAAAAAACAGTATAATGCTATGAAAATATCATGGAATGAAATAAATCAATAAAATTTAAATTTAAGAGTTTAATAATCCATGGATTAAAGACTATGTATTAAAGAATAGAATTGACAATACTGTGAAAATTGGGCATGGAGCTATGTTAGGTTTAGTTTGGTTTGGTTTGATTTTCCATCAGGACAAAGGTAAACACCTACCAGACTAAAATGCAAATCAAGCAAAATACCGAGTAGAGTTGGCTCCTACTCCTAAATTCCACATTTATCATGCATCTCTTAACAGAGGTGTCTTCTACAATTAAAGTAAGAATCAAGTGAGGAAAAAAATTCCTTTGTGTCTTGAAACACTACAAACTGTATTATAAACTGACAATTGGTTTGCCATATTTATCTGATACTTTGAAAGAATAGCATAGGGTTTTAGATCTAAATCTTTGAACAAGTCAATTTGGAAAGATGAGCCTAACTGAACACGTATTTGAATGGAAATGGATAAACTAAACCTCAACATGCTGTGAAAAGATAGTATACAGTAAAGCCTCATAGAAACATCTTGTTATACCCTTTCCTCCTCGTCTCAACCTGTTCCATAAAATAGAAGCTTTCATCAAAATTTCAGCTTTCTCTAGGAAGAGCTGGATAAAAAAAGCTTCCACACTTTTCTTCACCCCTTATTGGATTCTCCCCACAGGAAGAAAAGCTATAAATGGTTGGGGAGTTTGGTGACAGTCTGACATGCATACATTTACTTTCTTATACTGAAGTTCTCAACTAGGGGTGATTTTGGCTGCCAGGGAAGATTTGGCAACACTTTGGCTGCCAAGGGAGATTTGGCAATATCTGGAGACATTTTTCATTTCCACGACTTTGGATGGGGGTTGCGGGGGAGATACCACTTTAAGGCCAGGGATGCTGCTAAGCACCCTACAACACACAGGACAGCTTCCCACAACAAAGAGTCATCCAGCTCAAAATGTCCATGGTGCAGGGTTGCTGCACCACATGGAGATCGCTGCTTCTTCATGGTCCTGTCTCATGTTCTTCCTCCTTCTTGCCAATTTCTACCTCCCATCTCATTAAATGAGAAAATCAAGGAGGATCTACTTAAATTTTCCACCTTCACCTGGGTTGGTAAGCTGTATCTGCATGAGAACCAGGAGGCCCTGTTTGTTCATGAGGTACCAATATGGCTTTGTAAGTGGCAGTTTGAATCTCACAGAAGATGAGCAGGCAGATTGGCCACTATATTTGCTGTGATAGGATCACTCTAACAGAATATTTGGTCAGCCAGTACCTCTTCTTCTAATCATGGGAAAGACTCAGAGAGAGATGGGTTTGGAGGGTGGGATCAAGATTTCTATCAAGTGTGAGATACTTATTAGATATCTAAATGCAAATGCCAAGGAGGCAATCGGACATATGAGTTTGGGACTCTGGGAGAGATGGAATTGGAGATGTAAATCTGGAAATTATCAGTGATAGTTATTTGAAACCATCTAACTGGGTGGATTCTTTAGGAAATCAGGATAGATTAAAAACAGAGGACTGAGAACTTAACATTCCAGTATATCAATATTCGGAGGTCAGAAAAAGGGAGAAGAATCAGCAAGAAAACTGAGAACCAGAGGCTGCACAAGTTAAGGAAGCTGTCTTCTGAGAGAATGAGACAGACATTCAGAGAAAGGAAAGGACTGAAGGAACCCTTGAGAGATGGAGAAAAAGATCTCAGTTCTTGTCTAGATGGACATTAATTATTTTCCCTGTCCAACGTCCAGCCCTAAATCTTAGTTTAGGTTCCCCAGAAGCAGAGTCTGAGAAGGAGTTATTTATTAAGGCTGTACTCTCAGGAAAAAGGGAGTGAGGGAAGAGTGATGGGAAGGGGGGAAAGCTAATCAAGGTTGTGCCCTCCCCTAGAACTTTGAAACATGACGTACATTATGAACTTATTCCCTCCTTGAGAAAAGAGGCAGCCCTTTGTGCCCTTGAATCAAACAGTCACGAGATGCAAGCTGCTGAAGAAAGGGGTGATTTACTTTCCAGATGAGCTGCTTCCTTTGGTGAAGGCAGTTAACTAGGGAAGAGGGAAGCTCTGAGCTGTTAGCAGCCAACAGTCATAGCAGCTCAGGGATGGATGCCTCGACTTGGTAAATGGATCTGGGAGGAGCACCAACAGCACCTACTGCATTTCTTCTGTTAATAAACCTCATTGTTCCCTCAGGGAAGCAGTCTTCCTTTACTCTCAGCTTGTTCTGGTGGAGTTGACTCTACTCTTCCCACCCCAACTCCAGTGATCAATAGACATGAGCAAGGCTTCCAACTAACAGGGTCGTAATTATGGGTTTAGCCACCAGCTCATGACCCAGTTTGAAACGGTGAGGGCCAGACCCAGAATTTTTGTAAGAACTCTTAAGAGAGGAAATATCTCTTCACTAGGGTTGCTAAGATCTGAGGATGTAAGGCGAAGTTGCAACTTTATCACCACAAGGAAGGAGCCTACCTAAGAATGAAGCCAAATCAGAGGAAAGCTCTGTTTAGGGACAAACTCCTGAACTTGTCTGTGCACTTGGATACAAAAATACTGATTCACCCATGCTTTTTAGGTTTGTGACACAATCCTTCTTTTGCTTTGGCCAGCCTGAGTTGAGTGGCTGTCTCTTCTACTCACCTGGAGGTCTAGCTATACTGCCTAAAACTGACTTCTCTGTGATTCCCCTCTATTATTTACAGTAAGTCCTCAAGCAAATTTGAATAGCTCTCTTTTCTTTGTAACCAAACATGCACTGACACATATAATATACACAGATTAACTGTTCAAATATTATAATACAATTAAGTGAACAACCTCAAAATAGCACCAAACATACTTTGGTCTTTCCTAGATGACTTAGAAGGCCCTTCAGAATAATCCAGTGCCTTTGGGTTATGTTTTCTAAGGTACCGTGAGGATTCTTTTAAACTCTAAACTCTCAACTTTAACCTGACTACTTCATTTAAGTGCTTTCCAGTCATTTCATTGTTATTTTGAATATTCTTACATTACAAATATCATTATATTTTCCATTTGGAATAAATATTAAAGGGAGAAAAGCAGATTTGCTGACATTTTTCCAAAATAAAACAAAAAAACTATCCCTTGATCCACTGCTGTGTGAAAAGCCAATATTAGGACTAGAGATTATGTTCTACTTTGGTTATCTATGTTCTTTTGTCTGATTTAACTTATATAAAATGCTATAAGAAATCAGTTATTTCTACTATAACTGTTATAAAATGCTAGTTAGAAGTCATTTATTTCCTTTACTTAACCCATTGTTCACAAAACATTTATCAAAATTTTGCTAATATACACTGATCCAGCACAAATCTAGGGAGAAAATATATCACAACTGACCTTGTTGAAAATCTGACAGTTTCATTTAAGCCCTTATTCATATCTGTGCATGTGTCCTTCTACATTATGGTTTCAACATACTGAAGTTGTTCTTTGTCCCCAAAATGGCCTTGTTCATTCATTCATGTTGATTTCAACTCCGTGCAGTTATAGCAAAGGCTGAATACTGAGTCCCCTGCCCAAGCCTCCTCTCTCATATACATTCATAGCCGTCTGACTAGGCATTAAGCTACTGCTGGAACTACACAAGTTTAACTTTTTAAAGAGAGATCAATGAGAGCAAATAGGTCATAAAGAACCTTAACAGATATTTAGTGCAAAAATAATAATTAATAATAATAATATCATGCATCCAAATAAATGCTATGAATGCAATTAGAAAGACTATGCAGCATGACGAGATAAAAAGGCTACTAGGAAAAATGTGATGATGGATAGATTTTTGTGCCTGTTTGTTTTTTATTAATATGACATCACTCAGTTACAAGAGTCCTTTTTCTCTCTGCATTTTGTAGCCAGAGGAGAACCTTCAGAAGGGATGAATTTTCTTTGATTCCACCTCCCCACAATCGTCTGAGCTCCTCTGGGAGCAATGTCAATTATACCATCGTCAATGCAAATGGCATTTTAAAGAGTTAGTACAGCAGGCAGAGAATGTTAATGCTGCTCAGAAGTGCCAATGTGCACTGCAGACTTTCCCCTAAAGTCTGCAGCCCATCACATGCCTTTATTCATTCAGATCTAATCCTATCAACTGAGAGGACAGGCCACTGGCTTGCTCTCTGCCTTTGTCACTCAAACTTACCAATTAAAAACAATCCATTTTCTAAAGTCGGACAGTGTGGAAATCAGGTTTGGCAGCCAAAAGATAAACTCCTATATACAGAGAATGATAATGAGAAGCCTGCTGGCTTTCTTGCTTGATGGGTTATTCTTATTAAGATAAAATGTGTTCCAGAAGCGACTCAGAAACATGGAAATAAGCTAGTTCATAAAAAGTTATGGGAGCTTAGGCTTTCAAATTAAGGAAACAAATATGATGAACATGAACTCAAACTCAGTAGAAAAGTGTCATCACTAGAAAGTCCTTCTACTGTGTTTTCTGATGTTGCAGTATTATAAAGAAAAATCTCATTCCATTATCACGAGAATTTAGATGGCTTGATAATTGAATCATCTCTACTAAGCTCTTATGTAATGAATGCTGCATTTGTGGTAACAAATAAAGCCTATAAATAAATAATTACCTTACTGTGATGGAGCATCTACCATGTACAAGGCACTGTGCTAGGCATGGTAAAGGGCATAAGAAAGTGTAAGATGAAAGACACAGATCTTACCCAAAGAAATAATGTTGTATTAGAGAAAACAATAACCAGAATGCAAGAAAAGATATAAAGCTGTGGAATGTCATACAAAGCAAATGTGTGTATATAGCAATCCTATAGAAACTCAAAAAGCAATAAAGACATGGGAATAGCCCATACTGGGTCTGATTAAGATCAAGTGATGGACCTTAAGTCTTAGGATATTTATTCTATTCTCTGGGCAGTGAAGATCTAAAGAATCTTTGAGCAGAGAGGTGACATGGTGAAGCATCAAAGGTAGATAATACTGTTAGTAGTATATGTATTGGACTAGAAAGAGAGTTTACCCACTGATGGTATATGAAATGATTTTAGGTGGTACCTGAACATGGAATTAAGTAATATTGAATTACACAGTGAAAAATATATTCTATTTTAATTTTCACTTTCAGAAGACTTGAAGGAATTTTGGGTTTGGTACTAATATGACTTTAACAGCTGTATAACACTTTGTTAATATCCTTTTTAACAAAGAGAGAAAGCAACCACATCCACTTCAAAGTCAATAAAATTGTTTCCATTAAATCTGCATTTACTTTTATATTTACCATCTATTTATGGCAAATGGCATTCTTTTCCTATTTATATAAATAAATAGAAATAGTACTATAAAGCTTCCATTGTAAATAAAATAAAAATTAGTTAATTTAAGGGGAAATTAAGTATATAATAGTACATGTGTTATGCATATATAGCAAAAATCAAGAAATGGAATGCAACTGAGTTAAGTTTGGAAAACACAGACCTAGGCTAGGAGCCACTAAACATTTTCTTAAAGAAATACTTGTACATGTGCAAAAAAAGTCTGTTCCAATATGTTCACTACAGCCTTGTTATAATACAGAAAAACTGAAAAAAAAACTAAATATTCCTAAATAGAGAAGAAGTTAAATAAAATATGGCACCACTATTTTAGATTACTTTGCAGCTGTTCAAAAAACAGTAAAGAACTATAATACATGTATTTATGTGGAAAGATCACCAAGTCTAAAAAAAAAGCAAACAAAACAACATAAAATCATGTGTTTGATACAATCCCAATCATTTTTTGAAATATGTAAGTAAGTGCATGTAAATGCACAGAAGAAGAACTGGAAAAATAATCATGATAGTTAATATTGTTTAGTTCAGGGGAAGTGAACGTGGAATCCAAAGGTGGGGGTGGGGGGAAGATAGGCACATCTTCTTTAATTTATTGCTGGCTAGTTTGAATTTAAATGCATGTATTTTTGAATTATTGTTGTAATTTTTTAAATACTTAAGAAAACAAGGGAGACCTTCAAGTAAGTTTCCATTTATTTAACTCCCTCCCAAAACTACACTAAAACATCAGAAAAAAACTTTTTAAAGGGCACAAACCACAAGGACAAAGAAAAAAGGAACAACTGCAGCACAGTTTTGAAAGCTGGATGAGTGGGAAAGAATCTAAAGAAAGCTCAGTCCTAAACTACCAGTGGAAGAAGCCAGGAAGAAACCCAATATGCTTTGCAGAATCTACAAAGCCTCTAGAACTGGCAACATTAGGTCCTCTGGGAATGGATGTGGAAGTGAAATTAAAAACAAGAGGACAGTTGGAAAGATGGTTAAAGAAGTACTTGGAGAATTCTGAAATTCAGTTACACCCCTATCCCTTCCCTGTTCCATACAGTCAGTCTGTGCATTATCTCTGCCCCAACAGGATAAATGGGGCTTATCCTCTACAGGAAATAAGACAGGTTTGCTCTCTAGATGGAGAACAAAAGGCTTAGATAATTAAGGGTGAAGATAATAGATGGAAAAAGAGGGATTCTCCATCAGGAGTTGCCTCAATGAAAGGGCCCACTGAGATCAAACTATAATGGAGCCCACAGTCCAGAAGCCCCTCACATGCGCTCAGGAGCTTCCTGTCAGCTGTGTATTGCCGCAGTCTTGAAGGATCACCAACATCAGAAAAAAAGACTCAAACATGTAAGGTAGGGTTTGAAAGAAATAAAAGCAACTTGGAGGACGCAGTCTTTGCAAGGGGAATAAACTATTCTTGCTTTACTCAAAAGATAAGGCAAGCTATAATATATATGAAATAAGAACATGGTACTATTAAAAGAAGAAGGAGGAGGAAAAGAAGTGGGAGGGGAGGAGGAAAGGGAGAAAGAAAAGAAACAAAAAAAAGAGCTACTGGGAAAAATAAATATATACACACTTATATGTACATAGTACATAACATGCATGTGTGTTTATATACAGGGGTGTGTGTGTGTGTGTGTGTAACTCAATGGAATAGATAAAAGAAGAAGGTGAGGAAATCTCCCAGAAGTTGAACAAGACTTCAGAGAATACTTGTGCCTGTATTTATTATATTTATGTGCTTTTTTTTCCAGAGTGGTTTGCTCGTTGATTAACACAGTATACCTCACTGGTCCATTTGCATATCTTGATCTTTCAATTTCCCAGTTTCCTCTAACACTTACCGTTCCATTATCACCTCAAGGGCTAATTTTTCTATAGAAAGTTCCAATTTGTATTTCCCATTTTGACTTCCAATCCAATTTCCCAATCTAAAAAAAAAAATGTTAGAATGTAAATCTCTCATTTCTTTTCTTTTGGCCCCGGGAGAGTGTGAAGTCAACTCTTGTAAAAAGAAGGGAAGAAAGAATTTAGTTTTTATTTGTTTATGTCAATTTCTCCCACTTGAATGTAAATTACATCTCATAATCATGGACTCTGTTTTGTTTTCTCACTGCTGGAATAGTGCCCAATGAAATATAAGAGGATGGAAAATACTTCTTGAATGAATGACTGAACAAATGAACAAACATATGCCAGGTGGATGTGTCTTTTAGAAGCACCATTGCAACTTGGGGAAAGAATGGATATAGTAACAAAGAAGCAGTGAGAAATAACTCTGACAACCACAGACTCTATCTCTTATGACACTTGTTTTGAAAAATCTCAAGTAAGTTATCTCTGCAATTAACCACATTTCCCCAGCATAACTCTAATCAGACCATACTCGGAAGTACAATAGTCAATCTCTGTAATGACTCTCTTTATATACATATTTGTGACCCAGGGATTCCCATCTGTTATAGGATACCCTTAGGAAAATTCCCTATATGGGCCTATGAGCCCTCACTCTTGCTTCATGACAAGCATTTTTTTCTGCTTCTTGTTAGAAGCAGATGGTTTAACAGGCTGTGAGTTATTCTTTTTCACTTAATGTTTTCTTAATTTTAGCAAAGTAATGCATCCACATGGCTTTCAAGTCACAATCAGATGGTGGGGTAGAGAGTGGGCCATTTGGTTGAGGAACACCCAACTGTCAGCATTTGTGGGTTCCTCCTGTTGGGGGTATAAGCCTGGCTGTCAGTATTCTGAAAGCATGTCAGGAGAAGAGGGACAGGGGAGCTCACCATTCAAGCTGCAGACATTCAACATCTCACTGTGATCCCCAGCTGTACAAACCTCTCCAGTGTGAACTTCCCATTTTCTATCAGGATGGACAAGGAGCAGCTTCTAGGCTAAGAGGGCTAAGAGAGGTCATCTAGGGGTCTAAATGCTCATGACACAAAAGTTTAAATGAATCCCCATTTTTCACATCTTGCCATGCTCCCTTTTAAAAACTACCTGGTATCTCTAATTCCTACACCTTTCTAGATGCCAAGACATAATTTTCCTCTTCTCTCATTGGCTTCATCCACTGCAGGCTTTAGTTTCAGCTTTCCCAAGTTGACGAATTCAGTGTCTACTATTCCATCTGCATTCCCTTCCCAAAATGTCCGGTGTTGTCCTCTTCTGTTTCACTCTTTTAAATAAGCACATATTTTTATTCATTTGGGGGGACTTAGGAGGGTGTGAAAATAAATGCATGTGTTCAATCCTCTGTATTTAACTGGAAGCCCTTAGTCAATGTCCACAAGTCAATGCCTATGTGCACTTCTAAGAAATAAGCTGTATATCTGCCTTGAAAAAAGAGAATGTATAATGTCTTTAAGTCTACTGCTCAAGGACTCTTTCTTTAGAAACTGTGTCTTTGCTTTTTTCAAGATCTTGTAAGACAATAGTGGGGAGGGGGGGTGGAGTCAAGATGCATACTAGGAGGACGAAGAATTCATGTCTCCTCACAGCTAGGGCACCTGCCAGGCACCGGTGGGGGACAGAGACACCTAAGGGGGTGGGAGGAACCCCCAGCAGCCAGGTAGGGCATGGAGCGTGGGGGGAGGAGAAGTGGAGGCAGGACGGGACTGGCACCCCTCAGGGGTGGCTGGGGGAGGGGAAGGGATCCCACACTGGAAGGGGGAAATTGGGGAACCACTGGGAGGGCAGAGGATCAAAAGGGAGCGTGGCCTGGTTTCCCCTGCCCACGTGGACCCCCAGGAACCTGTTGGGATCCCAGGCCTGATCCTCTGCCCATGGAGGCCCCCTCCAGCCACGCAGGTCCTGAGGGAGTGGGAGGGAGTGAAGGGGGAGCAAAAGTAAAGGCCGGGCCTCTGGGATTGGCACCCCGGAGGGGTGGCTGGGGGAGGAGAGGAGTTCCTACACCCAGTGGGACCCACCCATGGTTACGAGTCAAGCGGCGACGGGGGAGACCCTGGGGGAGGTGGTCAGGGAGGGGCATGAAGGAACAGAAGGGAATGGGGTCAGTGCTTTCCCTGTTCCACTTAGGCACCGGGGAGCCCGCTGGGCTCCTGGGCCTAATCCTCTGCCCTCGGAGCCTCCCTCCTGCCATACAAAGCCCAAGCCCCACCCCTACACCCCCACCCAGGGTCCCACTTCTACACTCCCACCCAGGGCCCCATCTCTACACTCAGAGACCCTCTCCAACACACTGGGCCTAAACCCCACCCACACACCCTCACCCAGGGCCCCACCTCTAAACTTCAGAACTCCACACGCCAGAGGCCCTCCTTCCAAGGTGCTGCCTCTCCCCTTCCATGCAGCTCCTAAGCAGAGGCCCCACCCCATGCTTGAACATCACCCCCCCTAGGGCCCACCCCCAGGGCCTTTTCAGTCCTGAGCCTAGGCCCTACCACACACTGAAAACTCACCCTCCCCCGATGCCGAGGTCCCATCCACCCTAAACCCCTTCCCTGCCTAAGTTCCACCTCGCCATCCCCACCACCGCCACACCTAAACCCTGCTCCCATAGCCAAGGCTTTTTTTTTTCTTTTCATTTTTCCTCTTTTAGATGGGGGTTCTGTTTTACCTTGTTGATTCATTGTTGTTGATTCTTTTATATTTTTATTTTTCCTAATAAATCTTTTACTTTTCTAATTTTATTTTATTCTTTATATTTTGTTAGTGATCTCTCCTTTTGACTTGTCCTCCCCCCTTCTTTTTTTTTCTTTTTTCTGTTGTGGTTTTATTTTACCTTGTTGCAGTTGTTTCAATTATAGTCTTATTTTTCCTAATATGTTTTTTATCTTTCTATTTTTTTTCTTTGATGTTGTACTGCTCCTTTTTTTCTTTCTTTCTTCCTTTACTTTTTTTTTCTTTACCGCACCACAAAGTTTGCAGATCTTGGTTCCTAGGCCAGAGGTCAGGCCCGAGCTCCTGTGGTGGGAGCTCTGAGTCCAAATTGCTGGATTAACAGAGAACCTCAGACCCCAGGGAATATCAACTGGAGTGAGGCCTCCTGGAGATCCTCATCTCAGCACCAAGATACAGCTCAGTCCAACTGCCTGAAAACTCCGAAAACTCCAGTGCTCGATGTCTCAGGCCAAACAACCAGTAAGACAGGAACACATCACCACCCATCAAAAACCAAAAATAAATTAAATGACAAAAATATTTATTACATACAAAGGAGCAAGGTAAAAACCTACAAGACCAATTAAATGAAGATGAAATAGGCAGCCTACCAGAAAAAGAATTCAGAGTAATGATAGTAAAGATGATCCAAAATCTCAGAAACAAAATGGAGAAAATACAAGAAACTTTTAACAAGGATATAGAAAAACTAAAGAGCAAACAAACAGTGATGAACAGCACAATTACTGAAATTAAAAATACTGTAGAAGGAGTCAATAACAGAATAACTGAGGCATAAAAAAGGATAAGTGACCTGGAAGATAAAATAGTGGAAATAACTACTGCAGAGCAGAATAAAGAAAAAAGAATGAAAAGAATTGTGGACAGTCTCAGAGACCTCTGGGACAACATTAAACACACCAACATTTAAATTATAAGGGTCTCAGAAGAAGAAGAGGAAAAAAAAGGGACTGAGAAAATATTTGAAAAGATGACAGTCGAAAACTTCCCTAAAATGGGAAAGGAAATAGTCAAAAAAGTCCCGGAAGCACTGAGAGTACCACACAGGATAAAACCAAACAGAAACATGCTGAGACACATATTAATCAAGCTATCAAAAACTAAACTCAAAGAAAAAATATTAAAAGCAGAAAGGGAAAAGCAACAAATAATATACAAGGGAATCCACATGAGGTGAACAGCTGATTTTTCAGCAGAAACTCTACAAGCCAGAAGGGAGTGGCAGGACATATTTAAAGTGATGAAAGGGGAAAACCTATAACCAAGATAACTCTACCCATCAAGGATCTCATTCAGATTTGACAGAGAAATTAAAACCTTTACAGACAGGCAAAATCTAAGAGAATTAAGCACCACCAAACCAGCTTTACAACAAATGCTAAAGGAACTTCTCTAGAGAGGAAACACAAGAGAAGGAAAAGACCTACAATAAAAACCCAAAACAATTAAGAAAATGGGAATAGGAACATACCTATCAATCACTGGATTAAATGTGCCAACCAAAAGACACAGACTAGCTGAATGGATACAAAAACAAGACCCATATATATGCTGTCTACAAAAGACCCACTTCAGACCTAGGGACACATACAAACTGAAAGTGAGGGGATGGAAAAAGATATTCCATGCAAATGGAAATCAAAAGAAAGCTGGAGTAGCAATTCTCATATCAGGCAAAATAGACTTTAAAATAAAGACTATTACAAGAGACAAAGAAGGACCCTACATAATGATCAAGGGATTGATCCAAGAAGAAGATATAACAATTGTAAATATTTATGCACCCAACATAGAAGCACCTCAATACATAACGCAAATGCTAACAGCCATAAAAGGGGAAATCGATAGCAACACAATCATGGTAAGGGACTTTAACACCCCACTTTCACCAATGGACAGATCATCCAAAATGAAAATAAATAAGGAAACACAAGCTTTAAATTACACATTAAACAAGATGGACTTATTGATATTTATAGGACATTCCATCCAAAAACAACAGAATACACTTTCTTCTCAAGTGCTCATGGAACACTGTCCAGGATAGACCATATCTTGGGTTACATGTCAAGCCTTGGTAAATTTAAGAAAATTGAAATTGTATCAAGTATCTTTTCCAACCACAATGCTATGAGACTAGATATCAATTACATGAAAAAAACTGTAAAAAATACAAACACATGGAGGCTAAACAATACACTACTAAATAACCAAGAGATCACTGAACAAATCAGAGGAAATCAAAAAATACCTAGAAACACATGACAATGAAAACACAACGACCCAAAACCTATGGGATGCAGCAAAAGCAGTTCTAAGAGGGAACTTTATAGCTATACAATCCTACCTCAAGAAACAAGAAACATCACAAAAAAACAACCTAACCTTACACCTAAAGAAATCAGAGAAAGAAGAGCCAAAAAAACCCAAAGTTAGCAGAAGGAAAGAAATCATAAGGATCAGATAAGAAATAAATGAAAAAGAAAGGAAAGAGACAATAGCAAAGATCAATAAAACTGAAAGCTGGTTCTTTGAGGAGATAAACAAAATTGATAAACCATTAGCCAGACTCATCAAGAAAAAAAGGGAGAAGACCCAAATCAACAGAATTAAAAATGAAAAAGAAGTAACAACTGACACTGCAGAAATACAAAGGACCATGAGAGCTTACTACAAGCAACTATATGCCAAAAAAGGAAAACTTGGAAGAAATGGACAAATTCTTAGAAAAGCACAACCTTCAGAGACTGAACCAGGAATAAATAGAAAATATAAACAGACCAATCACAGGCACTGAAATTGAAACTGTGATTAAAAATCTTCCAACAGGGAGACCTTCAAGATGGCGGGTAGTAAGACGTGGAGATCACCTTCCTCCCCACAAATACATCAGAAATACATCTAGATGTGGAACAACTCCTACAGAGCACCTGCTAAAAGCTGGCAGAAGACCTCAGACTTCCCAAAAGGCAAGAAACTTCCGACGTACCTGGGTAGGGCAAAAGAAAAAAGAAAAAACAGAGACAAGCGAATGAGGATGGGACCTGCACCTCGGGGAGGGAGCCATGAAGGAGGAAAACTTTCCACACACTAGGAAGCCCCTTCACTGAGAGAGACGGGGTGTGGTGGGGAGCTGGGAAGCTTCGGCGCCACGGAGGAGAGCACAGCAACAGGGGTGCAGAGGGCAAAGCAGAGAGATTCTTGCACGGAGGATCGGTGCCGACCAGCACTCACCAGCCCGAGAGGCTTGTCTGCTCACCCACCGGGGCGGGCGGGGCTGGGAGCTGAGGCTCGGGCTTCGGAGGTCAGATCCTAGGGAGAGGACTGGGGTTGGCTACGTGAACACAGCCTGAAGGGGGATAGTGCGCCACAGCTAGCCAGGAGGGAGTCTGGGAAAACGTCTGGAACTGCCTGAGAGGCAAGAGACCATTATTTCGGGGTGCGCAATGAGACGGGAATCAGAGCACCGACTAAACGAGCACCAGAGAAGAGCGCGAGCCGCGGCTGTCGGCACAGACACCGGAGAAACGCTAAGGCTGCTTCTGCAGCCACCGAGAATCCTGCATGCAATGACAGGTCACTATCCACACCTCCCCTCCCAAGAGCCTGTACGGCCCGCCACTGCCAGGGTCCCGTGATCCAGGGACAACTCCCCCGGGAGAACGCACGGAGTGCCTCAGGCTGGTGCAACGTCACGCCGGCCTCTGCTGTCGCAGGCTCGCCCCGCATTCCCAACCCCTCCTTCGCCATGGCCTGAGTGAGCCAGAGCCCCCTAATCAGCTGCTCCTTTAACCCCGTCCTGTCTGGGCGGGAAGAGAAGCCCTCAGGCGACCTACACTCAGAGCAGGGCCAATTCAAAGCTGAACCTCGGAGCTGTGAGAACAAAGAAGAGAAAGAGAAATTTCTCCCAGCAGCCTCAGGAGCAGCGGATTAAATCTCCACAATCAACTTGATGTATACCCTGCATCTGTGGAATAGCTGAATAGACAGTGGGTCATCCCAAAATTGAGGCGGTGGAAGTTGGGAGCAACTGTGGACTTGCAGTTTCCTGTATACTACTGACTGGTTTCTGCTTTTATGTTTATCTTAGTTTAGTATTTAGAGTTTATTATCATTGGTATATTTGTTTATTGGTTGGTCTCTCCCTTTTTTTTATATAAAGATATATATATATATTTCCTTTTTCTCTTTTTGTGACTGTGTGTGTGTATGCTTCTTTGTGTGATTTAGTCTCTATAGCTTTGCTTTTACCATTTGTCTTAGAGTTCCATCTGTCCATTTTTGGGGGGAGCGTTTGTATAGTTTTTAGTACTTGTTATCACTGGTAGATTTGTTATTTCGTTTGGTTGCTCTCTTTCTTTTTTCTTTTTTCTGTCATTTTTAAAATTTTTAATTTTTAATAATTTTTTCACTTATTTTAATAACTTTATTTCCTGTTATTTTCTTTCTTTCTTCCTTTCATTTCCTTTCCTTTCCTGCTGAGCCATGTGGCTGACAGGGTCTTGGTGCTCTGGCTGGGTGTCAGTCCTGTCCCTCTGAGGTGGGAGAGCAGAGTTCAGGACACTGGTCCACCAGAGACCTCCTGGCTCCACGTAATATCAAATGGCGAAAGTTCTCCCAGATATCTCCATCTCAACACTAAGACCCAGCTCAACTCAACAACCAGCAAGCTACAGTGCTGGACACCCTATGCCAAACAATTAGCAAGAGAGGAACACAACCCCACCCATTAGCAGAGAGGCTGTCTAAAATCAAAAAATGGTCACACAAACACCAAAACACAACACTGGATGTGGTCCTGCCACCCAGAAAGAAAAGACCCAGCCTATCCACCAGAACACAAGAACCACTCACCTCGATAAGGAAGCCTACACACCCACTGAACCAACGTTAGCCACTGGGGGCAGACATGAAAAACAACAGGAACTACAAACCTGCAGCCTGCAAAAAGGAAATCACAAACACAGTAAGTTAAGCAAGATCAGAAGACAGAGAAACACAGAGCAGATGAAGGAGTGAGGTTAAAAACCTACCAGGCCAAACAAATGAGGGAAAATAGGTAGTCTGCCTAAAACAGAATTCATAGTAATGATAATAAAGATGATACAAAATCTTGGAAATAGAATGGAGAAAATACAAAAAACGTTTAAAAAGGACCTAAAAGGACTAAAGGGCAAACAAACAATGATGAACAACACAATGAATGAAATTTAAAATTCTCTGGAAGGAATCAATAGCAGAATAAGTGAGGCAGAGGAACGGAGAAGTGACCTGGAAGATAAAATAGTGGAAATAACTGCAGCAGAGCAGAATAAAGAAAAAAGAATGAAAAGAATTGAGGACAGTCTCAGAGACCTCTGGGACAACATTAAATGCACCGACATTCAAATTATAGGGGTCCCAGAAGAACAAGACAAAAAGAAAGAGACAGAAAATATTTGAAGAGATTACAGATGAAAACTTCCCTAACATTGGAAAGGAAATAGTTAAACAACTCCAGGAAGCACACAGAGTCCCATACAGGATAAATCCAAGGAGAAACACGCCAACACACATATTAATCAAACTATCAAAAATTAAATAAAAACAAAAAATATATAAAGCAGCAGGGAAAAACAACAAATAACATACAAGGAAATTCCCATAAGGTTAACAGCTGATCTTTCAGCAGAAACTCTGCAAGCCAGAAGGGAGTGGCAAGACATATTTAAAGTGATGAAAGGGAAAAAACTACAACCAAGATTACTCTACCCAGCAAGGATCTCATTCAGATTTGACAGAGAAATTAAAACATTTACTGACAGGCGAAAGCTAAGAGAATTCAGCACCAACAAACCAGCTTTTCAACAAATGCTAAAGGAACTTTTCTAGGCAGGAAACACAACAGAAGGAAAAGATCTACAATAACAAACCCAAAACAATTAAGAAAATGGTAACAGGAACATACATATTGATAATTACCTTAAATGTAAATGAATTAAATGCTCCAACCAAAAGACATAGACTAATTGAATGGATATAAAAACAAGACCCATACAGATGCTCTCTACAAAAAACCCACTTCAGACCTAGGGACACATACAGACTGAAAGTGAGGTGATGCAAAAAGATATTCCCTGCAAATGGAAATCCAAAGAAAGCTGGAGTAGCAATTCTCATATCAGACAAAATAGACTTTAAAATAAAGAATATGACAAGAGACAAAGAAGGACGCTACATAATGATCAAGGGATCAATCCAAGAAGAAGATATAACAATTGTAAATATTTAAGCACCCAACATCAAACACCTCAATACATAACGCAAATGCTAACAGCCATAAAAGGGGAAATCGACAGTAATACAATTATAATAGGGGATTTTAACACCCCACTTTCACCAATGGACAGATCATCCAAAATAAAAATAAATAAGGAAACACAAGCTTTAAATTACACATTAAAGAAGATGGACTTAATTGATATTTATAGGACATTCCATCCAAAAACAACAGAATACACTTTCTTCTCAAGTGCTCATGGAACATTCACCAGGATAGACCATATCTTGGGTCACATATCAAGCCTTTGTAAATTTAAGAAAATTGAAATCGTATCAAGTATCTTTTGCTACCACAATGCTATGAGACTAGATATCAATTACAGGAAAATATCTGTAAAAAATACAAATGCATGGAGGGTAAACAGTACACTACTTAATAACCAAGAGATCACTGAACAAATCAAAGAGGAAATCAAAAAATATCTAGAAAAAATGACAATGAAAACACAACTACCCAAGACCTATGTGATGCAGCAAAAGCACTTCTAAGAGGGAAGTTTATAGCAATGCAATCCTACCTGAAGAAACAAGAAACATCTCAAATAAACAAACCTAACCTTACACCTAAAGCAATTAGAGAAATAAGAACAAAAACCCGCCAAAGTTAGCAGAAGGACAGAAATCATAAAGATCAGAGCAGAAATAAATGAAATACAAACAAAGAAAACAATAGCAAAGATAAATAAAACTAAAAGCTGGTTCTTTGAGAAGATAAAAAAAATTAATAAACCAGTAGCCAGACTCATCAAGAAAAAAAGGGAGAACTCTAAACTAAATAGAATTAGAAATACAAAAGGAGAAGTAACAACTGACACTGCAGAAATACAAAGAGTCATGAGAGATTATTACAAGCAAATATATGCCAATGAAATGGACAACCTGGAAGAAATGGACAAATTCTTAGAAAAGCACAACCTTCCAAGAATGAACCAGGAAGAAATAGAAAATATAAACAGACCAATCACAAGCACTGAAATTGAGACTGTGATTAAAAATCTTCCAACAGGGGCGTCCCTGGTGGCGCAGTGGTTGAGAATCTGCCTGCTAATGCAGGGGACACAGGTTAGAGCCCTGGTTTGGGAAGATCCCACATGCCACTGAGCAACTAGGCCTGTGAGCCACAACTACTGAGCCTGCGCGTCGGGAGCCTGTGCTCCGCAGCAAGAGAAGTTGCGATAGTGAGAGGCCCCCGCACCGCAATGAGGAGTGGCCCCCGCTTGCCACAACTGGAGAAAGCCCTCGCACAGAAACGAAGACCCAACACAGCCCTAAATAAATAAATAAATTTAAAAATAAATAAATAAATAAATAAATACTCTTGTTCTCTGTTTAAAAAAAAAAAAATCTTCCAAAAAAAGAAGCCCAGGATTAGAGGGCGTCAGAGGGGAATTCTATCAAACTTTTAAAGAAGAGCTAACACCTATACCTCTCAAACTCTTCCAAAATATAGCAGAGGGAGAAACACTCCCAAACTCACTCTATGAGGCCACCATCACGCTGCCACCAAAACCAGATAAAGATGCCACAAAGAAAGAAAACTACAGGCCGATATCACTCATGAACATAGATGCAAAAATCCTCAACAAAATAGTAGCAAACAATTCAACAGCACATTAAAGGGATCATACACCATGATCAAGTGGGATTTATCCCAGGGATGCAAGGATTCTTCAATATACACAAATCAATCAATGTGATACACCATATTAACAAACTGAAGAAGAAAAACCATTATGATCATCTCAATAGATGCAGGAAAAGCTTTTGACAAAATTCAACACCCATTTATGATAAACACTCTCCAGAAGGTGGGCACAGAGGGAACCTACCTCAACATAATAAAGGCCATATATGACAAACCTGAAGAAAACATCATTCTCAATGGTGAAAAACTGAAAGCATTTCCTCTACGGTCAGTAACAAGACAAGTATGTCCACTCTCATGACTATTATTCAACATAGTTTTGGAAGTCCTAGTCACGGCAATCAGAGAAGAAAAAGAAATAAAAGGAATACAGATTGGAAAAGAAGAAGTAAAGCTGTCACTGTTTGCAGATGACATGATACTATACGTAGAGAATCCTAAAGATGCCACCAGAAAACTTCTAGAGCTAATCAATGAATTTGGTAAAGTTGCAGGATACAAAATTAATGCACAGAAATCTCTTGCATTCCTATACAGTAATGATGAAAAATCTGAAAGAGAAATTAAGGAAACACTCCCATTTACCACTGCAACAGAAAGAATAACCTACCCAGGAATAAACCTACCTAAGGAGACAAAAGACCTGTATACAGAAAACTATAAAACACTGATGAAAGAAACTAAAAATGATACCAACAGATGGAGAGATATACCATGTTCTTGGATTGGAAGAATCAATATTGTGAAAATGAGTATACTACCCAAAGCAATCTACAGATTCAGTGCAATCCCTATCAAATTACCAATGGCATTTTTCACAGAACTAGAACAAAAAATCTTAAAATTTCTATGGAAACACAAAAGACCCCAAATAGCCAAAGCAGTCCTGAGGGAAACAAATGGAGCTGGAGGAATCAGACTCCCTCATTTCAGACTATACTAGAAAGCTACAGTAATCAAGACAATATGGTACTGGCACAACAACAAAAACACAGATCAATGGAACAAGACAGAAAGCCCCAAGATAAACCCACGCACCTATGGTCAACTAATCTATGACAAAGGAGGCAAGGATATACAATGGAGAAAAGACAGTCCTTCAATATGTGGTGCTGGGAAAACTGGACAGCTACATGTAAAAGAATGAAATTACAACACTTCCTAACACCATACACAAAAATAAACTCAAAATCGATTAGAGACCTAAATGTAAGACCTAAACTCTTGGAGGAAAACATAGGAAGAACACTCTTTGACATAATTCACAGCAAGATCTTTTTTGATCCACCTCCTAGAGTAATGGAAATAAAAATAAAAATAAACAAATGGGACCTAATGAAACTTAAAGGCTTTTGCACAACAAAGGAAACCATAAACAAGACGAAAAGACAACCCTGAAAATGGGAGAAAATATTTGCAAACGTATCAACGGACAGAGGATTAATCTCCAAAATATATAAACAGCTCATGCAGCTCAATATTAAAGAAAAAACAACCCAATCCAAAAATGGGCAGAAGACCGAAGTAGACATTTCTGCAAAGAAGACATACAGATGGCTAAGAAGCACATGAAAAGCTGCTCAACATCACTAATTATTAAAGAAATGCCAATCAAAACTACAATGAGTTACCACCGCACACCAGTTAGAATGGGCATCATAAGAAAATCTACAAAAAACAAATGCTGAAGAGGGTGTGGAGAAAAGGGAACCCTCTTACACTGTTGGTGGGAATGTAAATTACAGCCATTATGGAGAACAGTATGGAGGTTCCTTAAAAAACTAAAAATAGAACTACCATACTACCCAGCATTCCTACTACTGGGCATATACCCTGAGAAAACCATAATTCAAAAAGAGTCATGTACCACAATGTTCATTGCAGCTCTATTTGCAGTAGACAGGACATGGTGCAACCTAAGTGTCCACTGACAGATGAATGGCTAAAGAAGATATGGCACATGTATACAATGGAATATTACTCAGCCATAAAAAGAAACAAACTTGAGTTATTTGTAGTGAGGTGGATGGACCTGGAGACTGTCATACAGAGTGAAGTAAGTCAGAAAGAGAAAAACAAATACCGTATGCTCACACATATATATGGAACTTAAAAAAAATGGTTCTGAAGAACCTTGGGGCAGGACAGGAATAAAGCCTCAAACATAGAGAATGGACTTGAGGACACGGGGAGTGGGAAGGGTAAGCTGGGACGAAGTGAGCGAGTGGCATGGACATATATACACCATGAAATGTAAGACAAATATCTAGTGGGAAGCAGCTGCATAGCATAGGGAGATCAGCTCGGTGCTTTGTGTCCACCTAGAGGGGTGGGATAGGGAGGGTGGGAGGGAGACGCAAGAGGGAGCAGATATGGGGATATACCTTTATGTATAGCTGATTCACTTTGTTATAAAGCAGAAACTAACACACCATTGTAAAGCAAGCATACTCCAATAAAGACGTTTAAAAAGAAATACGTACAATTGTATGTAAAGGACGCTTTAAAAAAAGCTATCATGACAATCTGTGCATGTGTGTGTACAGATATGGAATTAAACACATAAAAATATAAAAATATAAACAAAAAATAAAAGACACATGCACCCCAATGTTCACTGCAGCACTATTTACAATAGCCAGGTCATGGTAGCAACCTAAATGCTTATCAACAGACAAATGGATAAAGAAGATGTGGTACCTATATACAATAGAATATTACTCAGCCATAAAAAGGAACGAAACTGGGTCATTTGTACAGACATGGATGGACCTAGAGACTGTCATACAGAGTGAAGTAAGTCAGAAAGAGAAAAACAAATATCATATATTAATGCATACACATGGGATCTAGGAAAATGGTGCAGATGAACCTGATAGCAAGGCAGAAATAGAGACACAGATGTAGAGAACCAACTTATGGACACCAAGGGGGTAAAGCAAGGGGGGCAGGTGTTGGTGGGATGAATTGGGAGATTGGGATTGACAGATATACACTAATATGTATGAAATAGATAACTAGTAAGAACCTGCTGTATAAAAAATAAATAAATTAAATTAAATTTTAAAAAATCTACAAACAGTAAATGCTCAAGAGGGTCTGGAGAAAGGGAACCCTCTCACACTGTTGGTGGGAATGTAAATTGGTACAGCCACTATGGAAATCAGTATGGAGGTTCCTTAAAAAACTAAAAATAGAACTACCGTATGACCCAGCAATCCCACTACTGCACATATACTGTGAGAAAACCATAATTCAAAAAGAGTCATGTACCACAATGTTCATTGCAGCACTATTTACAATAACCAGGACATAGAAGCAACCTAAGTGTCCATCAACAGATGAATGGATAAAGAAGATGTGGCACATAAATACAATGGAATATTACTCAGCCATAAAAAGAAACGAAATTGAGTTATTTGTAGTGAGGTGGATGGACCTAGAGTCTGTCATACAGAGTAAAGTAAGTAGCATTGACATATATACATTACCAAATGTAAAATAGATAGCTAGTGGGAAGCATCTGCATGGCACAGAGAGATCAGCTCGGTGCTTTGCCATCACCTAGAGGGGTGGGACAAGGAGGGTGGGAGGGAGATGCAAGAGGGAGGGGATATAGGGATATACATATGCATATAGCTGATTTACTTTGTTATACAGCAGAAACTAACACAACACTGTAAAGCAATTATACTCCAATAAAGATGTTAAAAACAAACAAACAATAGTGATCCAAATAAGGAAAAAGAATGTCATGAGTGGTTGTCACCAAGGTCCATACTTCTGCCATAAGGGAAATAATAAAGGAAAAATTCACAGGCTTCCCTGGTAATGCAGTGCTTAAGAATCCGCCTGCCAATGTCGGGGACACAGGTTCAAGCCTTGGTCTGGGAAGATCCCACATGCCACGGAGCAACTAAGCCCAAGCACCACAACTACTGAGCCTGTGCTCTAGAGCCCGCGAGCCACAACTACTGAAGCCCGCCAGCCTAGAGCCATGCTCCACAACAAGAGAAGCCACCACAATGAGAAGCCCTGACACCACAGAGAAGGGTAGCCCCCACTCACCACAACTAGAGAAAGCCCGTGCGCAGCAATGAAGACTCAAGGCAGCCAAAAATAAATAAGTAAAAATAATTTTTTTTAAAAAGGAGAAATTCACTCCTCCATCTCTGTCTCTCTTTCCAAGAAGATGCCTTTGTCAAAATTTCACGAAATTGGTAGCATTGCTAGAAAATCACCTCCATTTATTTGTCCATGTCCATTCTCTTGAAGCTACATCAGTTGCTGAGAAAGTTGAAGAATCCCATCTTCTGACAGGAATTCAGTAGAGAATGAAATCCTCTGACCAGTGCCTGTCTCTTAGTATCCTGCAATTTGTGTTTCCTTTGGGATCAGAAAGGATCCAAGTAAGACCTTCTCCAGTGAAGCAGCAGTCTTGGCCCAAAATAAGGGGCAGGTGGGAGGGGCTTCCTGACTATTATTCCTGGTGCGTTGATATTGATCCTATCAGACGTCTTGGGGTCAGTTCATTGCTCTGGTGTACTATTCATAATACTGACCATCAAGTTTTGGTCCCTTCCTTCTACTTTATTTAGCAGCCTTGTTCCTGGGTCTTCATCTTGATCCCTAATATCCCAGTTTTCCCATGTGTACCTCGATTTCCTGACTCACAGACCTTAAGCTGCTTCTGAACACTGATAAATCTGAGGCCTCCCACTGCCCCTACTACCAACACCATCAGCTCTATAGTACTAGGCTTATTCCCTCTCTTCTTTCTGATTCACACTTAAGAAGTGTGAACTGGCTGACAGCCATGTCTGTGACAACATCACCCCTCCTCAAAAAAGTCTGAAGTCTCCCTAGATAAAACCCACTGTGTGGAGTTCAGCCTATAAACAAAACCATGCACAAAATATCTTAACCTAAAAATTACCCAGATGGGTGAAACCACTTCTTAACCAGCTATCTTTCCCATCATATTTACCTAAATATCACTGGGAGGTATTCCCTTTAGGCCGGTTCAATACTATACACCCTTAAAGGGCTAGATCACATGTTACCCTTTGTAACAGTCTCACCTAACATTTTGGGTTTACTTTCATGTCTCCTTTTCCACTCCTCTCAGTTTTACATTTAACTCTATACTGCCTTACATTGTTATTAACTGCTCCTGATTAAGTAAAGGACAAAAAGATGAGTCTGATGAGAGAGAAAATGATAGAGGGAGAAGAGAATGGTGAGTCAAGCTAAGAATTATACATACTCTGAAGCAACAAAGGTAATTATTAATATATATCGCTACAGTGCTATAAGCTTGTTATAAAAGGGAAAAGCTTATATCATGCAGTTAAGTCATGACTCTATGATGATTCTTCCAGCTTATTTACCAACACCTCCACCCACACACCTATAGTCTTCTTGCCACTAGGGACCTAGATTTCCTTCTAGCATTAAAGTTATACCACTTGGGTTTTCTAAAACAAGAGATCTATCCTGGATTCCAAAATTAAGAGAAAAATACCCTTAGGTACTGTTTACCATGTATGTCAAAAAGAATGGAAAATATGGACCAAAAAACACACACAAAAAAACAGCCTCCTCCCAAAAAAAGTCTCTTTCTCCCTGCTCAGGAAAAGGTATTTCTGTAATCTGTATATACTTTAAAAGTACTCTTTTCAAGCATCACATGGTCTCTGATAAGGATAATAAATTTCCTTGGGTCACTAAGAACAAGCTTACTATCTTTTCTGGGTAAACTCAGTACCTGTAAAAAACCACAGGGGAAGATTTTTTATGTTAAAATATTAATAATTAAAGGCATAATCAAAGAAAATTTTCCCTTGTTGGAAAAATAAATGTGGCCTGAGTATGCAGTATGAATGCATTCACCATGTTCCAGGAGAAATCCATAGAGAGACACTCAGATCCAGGCACATCACAACAAATATTTTGGTTTACAAGAATAAAGAAAACATCCTAAAAGTATTCAGGAAAGAAGCAGAAACAGGTTGCCTACAATAAATAAAAGCTAGGTTGGCCTAAGATTTAACATTAAATTGTATTCTGAAGAGAAAATTCAGTGACCCAATAATTTGGTATCCAGATCACTCATCTTAAATGTATAAAGACATGCTCAAGTGCACAAAATCTCCAAAAAACACACAAACAAAAAATCCTATTTGAGGAGACACTTTGAGTCAACTGAAAGATAATATCAAAATTAGGAACTAAATTGAGAAAGACATGAAATAAAATTGATTCCCATACTTAAATTGCACCAAACATTGGGAATCCACTTTAATTATGTGTAATTAATTGCATTCAAGGATAAAACTTGACCATATAGTGCCTTGCTCACATGTTTCTCTTCTGTGTGTCTCCTTTCTTCATTCCAAAAATACATATTCCTTGAGCCCTCTAAGAAATGCAGCAAAAAAGCCTGGGGATTTGGAATCATCTTCTCCAAAAGTTTTACAGCAATTTATGGCAATCTACAGCAAAGAGAACAACAGTAAGCACTTAAATAATTTGCCCAACCTACTAAATTTGTTATCCTCCAAAAGGGAAGAGAAAACACAATTCTAGTACTAAGGCTTTTTTTAATACAAATAAATAGGAAAGTTAGGAATATAATGGGAAATCACTGATCATTGTCCAAAGCAGAAATTATAGGGTCTAAGGAAAAAAGTGTCATATCTATCCTGCAAAACCTCTAATATGATGTTTACGTATCCATTTAAGCATGGAAAAGATATATTACCAAAATTATTCAGCTTCGATACTGGCCACAAGCCCTCAATTTGGGATCTTGTGTTGTTATTCAATATGAAGCTACCCAAAATAATTGGAAAGCATTGTAGTATAGAAAATACTTCTCATTTGTGGGGGGAAAGTGAATTTATTTGCAATAGCGCTGTTCCTTTCACTGATTTTAAGGGGAAAATTTGCCATTTAGATTATCCAGACAGATGTGTTTCCCAACCTATTTATTAAACTTTTGTAGCAGGGGAAAACTTATATTTAAGAAGCGAATTATTTGTATATGGGTGTTTTCTTTGGTTCTTTTTGCAGATGCCACAGCTGCATATGTAACTCTTGAGCAGAGTTCTTTACTTTAAAAAAAATTACTCTCTATCTATAATGCTCTCTCTTGCCTCTCTAAGAAAGGTGCTAGCTGTCTAATGATGTTCACAGTGAGAAGAAGAGGGGTATGGACAGGAGACTGAGTGTCACCTGAAATCTCTGAACAGAAGAAAGGAATCCAAGCACCTCCTTCCACTGCTCACAGGGACCCAGGACCGTATCGGAAGGGCCACCAAGGAGAGGCTGTGTCTGTTCCAAGGGCCGAACTAATTTAGTAATGAAGAGTATTCAGAGAAAATCATGTTCAAAAGCCACGACTGAGAACCCTAAAGACATTTTCATCACAAACTTAATGGAAAAATCACATAATATGGCAGAGAGAGTTTAAGCTTTAGAATCAGAAAGACCTAAATTCAAATCCTAACAATCCACCCCCTGGTGTATAATTTGAACAAGTTATTGAAAATCTCCAACCCTCTGTTTGCTCCTTGGCAAAATGAGGATAACAATACCTGTCTCATGGAGCACTTATGAAGGATTGAGTTAATATATGTAAATTGTATGTTTCCTCTATAAATATTAAGAATAATGTCTCCAGATCAACGTAGAGAAAAGAAGAAATCAGGGGACTTTGTACCTGAAGTAAAAAATAATAATATCAAACAGTAAAATTTATTGTAAACTTACTATGTATCCTTCAAAGTTTTCAGTGCTGTGGAGTATTTTAAAATTATGGTTTTGCCATATTGATTAAATAATAAACTCCTGAGGATCATGGACAAAACTATGAGCACTAGAAAAAGTAAAAAGGAGACACATATGTAGAAAGAGGGCCAAGAAGAAGGCAATGAGAGCTGAGCCTTACTGGATGAGCAAATGAGAGACAGAGAAGGGAGGAGAGAGCAATCCACAGAGGAAATTCAGAGTGAGTGTGTGTGTGTGTGTGTGTGTGTGTGTGTGTGGAGAGACAGAGAAGAAGGAGAAGGGGGAGGGGGGAGGGGGAGGAGAGAAGAGACATAGAACCATGCATTAGACACCCAGTGAGGGTCAGTACTGCATTCACTGCATTACATAGTAATCACATTTAATCATCAGAACACGTCTGCAAGTATTATCTCCATTTCTTTTTTTTAAATTAATTTTATTTTTTTTTACAGCAGGTCCTTATTAGTCATCCATTTTATACACATCAGTGTATACATGTCAATCCCCATCTCCCAATTCAGCACACCACCATCCCCACCCCACTGCGGTTTTCCCCCCCTGGTGTCCACACGTTTGTGTTCTACATTTGTGTCTCAACTTCTGCCCTGCAAACCAGTTCATCTGTACCATTTTTCTAGGTTCCACATATATGCGTTAATATACGATATTTGTCTTTCTCTTTCTGACTTACTTCAATCTGTATGACAGTCTCTAGATCCATCCACGTCTCTACAAATGACCCAATTTCATTCCTTTTTATGGCTGAGTAATATTCCATTGTATATATGTACCACATCGTTATCCATTCATCTGTCACTGGGCATTTAGGTTGCTTACATGACCTGACTATTGTAAGTAGTGCTGCAATGAACATTGGAGTGCATGTGTCCTTTTGAATTATGGTTTTCTCTGGGTATATGCCCAGTAGTGGGATTGCTGGGTCATATGGTAATACTATTTTTAGTTTTTTAAGGAACCTCCATACTATTCTCCATAGTGACTGTATCAATTTACATTCCCACCAACAGTGCAAGAGGGTTCCCTTTTCTCCACACCCTCTCTAGCATTTGTTGTTTGTAGATTTTCTGATGATGCCCATTCTAACTGGTGTGCAGTGATACCTCATTGTAGTTTTGATTGGCATTTCTCTAATAATTAGTGATGTTGAGCAGCTTTTCATGTGCTTCTTGGCCCTCTGTACGTCTTCTTTAGAGAAATGTCTATTTAGGTCTTCTGCCCATTTTTGGATTGGGTTGTTTGTTTCTTTAATATTGAACTGCATGAGCTGTTTATATATTTTGGAGATTAATCCTCTGTCCGTTAATTCGTTTGCAAATATTTTCTCCCATTTTCATGGTTGTCTTTTCGTCTTGTTTATGGTTTCCTTTGCTGTGCAAAAGGTTTTAAGTTACATTACATCCCATTTGTTTATTTTTGTTTTTATTCCCATTACTCTAGGAGGTGGATCAAAAAAGATCTTGCTGTGAATCATGTCAGAGTGTTCTTCCTATGTTTTCCTCTAAGAGTTTAATAGTGTCCGGTCTTACATTTAGGTCTCTAATTGATTTTGAGTTTATTTTTGTGTAAGGTGTTAGGAAGTGTTGTAGTTTCATCCTTTTACATGTAACTGTCCAGTTTTCCCAGCACCACTTATTGAAGAGACTGTCTTTTCTCCATTGTATATCCTTGCCTCCTTTGTCATAGATTAGTTGACCATAGGTACATGGGTTTATCGCGGAGCTTTCTATCTTGTTCCATTGATCTATATTTCTGTTGTTGTGCCAGTACCATATTGTCGTGATTACTGTAGCTTTGTAGTATACTCTGAAGTCAGGGAGCCTGATTCCTCCAGCTCCGTTTTTTTCCCTCAAGACTGCTTTGGCTATTTGGGGTCCTTTGTGTCTCCATAGAAATTTTAAGATTTTTTGTTCTAGTTCTGTGAAAAATGCCATTGGTAATTTGATAGGGATTGCATTGAATCTGTAGATTGCTTTGGGTAGTATACTCATTTTCACAATATTGATTCTTCCAATCCAAGAACATGGTATATCTCTCCATCTGTTGGTATCATTTTTAATTTCTTTCATCAGTGTCTTATAGTTTTCTGCATACAGGTCTTTTGTCTCCCTAGGTAGGTTTATTCCTGAGTATTTTGTTCTTTTTGTTGGAGTGGTAAATGGGAATGTTTCCTTAATTTCTCTTTCAGATTTTTCATCATTAGTGTATAGGAATGAAAGAGATTTATGTGCATTAATTTTGTATCCTGCAACTTTACCAAATTCATTGATTAGCTCTAGTAGTTTTCTGGTAGCATCTTTAGGATTCTCTACGTATAGTATCATATCATCTGCAAACAGTGACAGTTTTACTTCTTCTTTTCCAATTTGGATTCTGTTTATTCCTTTCTCTTCTCTGACTGCCGTGGCTGGACTTGCAAAACTATGTTGAATAATAGTGGCGAGAGTGGACATCCTTGTCTTGTTCCTGATCTTAGAGGAAATGCTTTCAGTTTTTCACCATTGAGAATGATGTTTGCTGTGGGTTTGTCGTATATGGCCTTTATTATGTTGAGGTAGGTGCTCTCTATGCCCACTTTCTGGAGAGTTTTTATCATAAATGGGTATTGAATTTTGTCAAAAGCATTTTCTGCATCTATTGAGATGATCATATGGTTTTTCTTCTTCAATTTGTTAATATGGTGTTTCACATTGTTTGATTTGCATATATTGAAGAATCCTTGCAACCCTGGAATAAATCCCACTTGAGCATGGAGTATGGTCCTTTTAATAGGTTGTTGGATTCTGTTTCCTAGTATTTTGTTGAGGATTTTTGCATCTATATTCATCAGTGATATTGGTCTGTAATTTTCTTTTTTTGGAGTATCTTTGTCTGGTTTGGTATCAGAGTGATGGGGGCCTCATAGAATTAGTTTGGGGGTGTTCCTTCCTCTGCAATTTTTTGGAAGAGTTTGAGAAGGATAGGTGTTAACTCTTCTCTAAATGTTTGATAGAATTCGCCTGTGAAGCCATCTGGTCCTGGGCTTTTGTTTGTTGGAAGATTTTTAATCACAGTCTCAATTTCAGTGCTTGTGATTGGTCTGTTTATATTTTCAGTTTCTTCCTCATTCAGTCTCGGAAGTTTGTGCTTTTCTGAGAATTTGTCCATTTCTTCCAGGTTGTCCATTTTATTGGCATAGAGTTGCTTGTAGTAATCTCTTAGGATGCTTTTTATTTGTGCGGTGTCTTTTGTAACTTCTCCTTTTTCATTTCTAATTTTATTGATTTGAGTCCTCTCCCTCTTTTTCTTGATGTTTCTGGCTAATGGTTTATCAATTTTGTTTATCTTCTGATAGAAACAGCCTTTAGTTTTATTGATCATTGCTATTGTTTTCTTTGATTCTATTTCAGTTATTTCTGATCTGATCTTTACGATTTCTTTCCTTCTGGTAACTTTGGGTTCTGTTTGTTCTTCTTTCTGTAGTTCCTTTAGGTGTAAGGTTAGATTGTTTATTTGAGATTTTTCTTGTTTGTTGAGGTAGGCTTGTATAGCTATAAACTTCCCTCTTAGAACTGCTTTTGCTGCATCCCATAGGTTTTAGATTGTCATGTTTTCACTGTCATTTGTCTCTAGGTATTTTTTGATTTCTTCTTTGATTCCTTCAGTGATCACTTCATTACTTAGTAATGTATTGTTTAGCCTCTATGTGTTTGTGTTTTTTACATTTTTTCCCTGTAATTGATTTCTAATCTCATAGCATTGTGGTCAGAAAAGATGCTTGATATGATTTCAATTTTCTTAAACTTACTGCGGCTTGATTTGTGACCCAGGATGTGATCTATCCTAGAGAATGTTCCATGTGCACTTGAGAAGAAAGTATAATCTGCTGTTTTTGGATGGAATGTCCTATAAATATCAATTAAATCTATCTGGTCTACTGTGTCATTTAAAGCTTGTGTTTCCTTATTAATTTTCTGTTTGGATGATCTGTCCATTGGTGTAAGTGAGGTGTTAAAGTCCCCCACTATTATTGTGTTACTGTCGATTTCCTCTTTTATAGCTGTTAGCAGTTACCTTATGTATTGAGGTGCTCCTATGTTGGGTGCATATATATTTATAATTTTTATATCTTCTTCTTGGATTGATCCCTTGATCATTATGTAGTGTCCTGCCTTGTCTCTTGTAACATTCTTTATTTTTAATTCTATTTTATCTGATATGAATATTGCTACTCCAGCTTTCTTTTGATTTCCATTTGCATGGAATATCTTTTTCCATCCCCTCACTTTCAGTCTGTATGTGTCCCTAGGTCAGAAGTGGGTCTCTTGTAGACAGCATATATATGGGTCTTGTTTTTGTATCCATTCAGCAAGCCTGTGTCTTTTGGCTGGAACATTTAATCCATTCACGTTTAAGGTAATTATCGATATGTATGTTCTTATTACCCTTTTCTTAGTCGTTTTGGATTTGTTTTTGTAGGTCCTTTTCTTCTCTTGTGTTTTCCACTTAGAGAAGTTCCTTTAGCATTTGTTGTAGAGTTTGTTTGGTGGTGCTGAATTATCTTAGCTTTTGTCTGTCTGTAAAGCTTTTGATTTCTCCATCGAATCTGAATGAGATCCTTGCCGGGTAGAGTAATCTTGGTTGTACGTTTTTCCCTTTCATCACTTTAAGTATAGCACACCACTCCCTTCTGGCTTGTAGAGTTTCTGCTGAGAAATTAGCTGTTAATCTTATGGGAGTTCCCTTGTATGTTATTTGTCACTTTTCCCTTGCTACTTTCAATAATTTTTCTTTGTCTTTAATTTTTGCCAGTTTGATTACTATGTGTCTCTGCATGTTTCTCCTTGGGTTTATCCTGTATGGGACTCTCTGTGCTTCCTGGACTTGGGTGGCTATTTCCTTTCCCATGTTAGGGAAGCTTTCGACTATAATCTCGTCAAATATTTTCTCTGGTCCTTTCTCTCTCTCTTCTCCTTCTGGGACCCCTATAATGCAAATGTTGTTGCATCTAATGTTGTCCCAGAGGTCTCTTAGGCTGTCTTCATTTCTTTTCATTCTTTTTTCTTTATTCTGTTCTGCAGCAGTGAATTCCACCATTCTGTCTTCCAGGTCACTTATCCGTTGTGCTTTTGATTCTTTCTAGTGTATTTTTCATTTCAATTATTGTATTGTTCATCTCTGTTTATTTGTTCTTTAATTCTTATAGGTCTTTGTTAAACATTTCTTGCATCGTCTCGAATTTTGCCTCCATTCTTTTTCCGAGGTCCTGGATCATCTTCACTATCATTATTCTGAATTCTTTTTCTGGAAGGTCGCCTATCTCCACTTCATTTAGTTGTTTTTCTGGGGTTTTATCTTGTTCCTTCATCTGGTACATAGCCCTCTGCCTTTTCATCCTGTCTATCTTTCTATGAATGTGGTTTTTGTTCCACAGGCTTCAGGATTGTAGTTCTTCTTGCCTCTGCTGTCTGCCCTCTGGTGGATGAGGCTATCTAAGAGGCTTGTGCAAGTTTCCTAATGGGAGGGGCTGGTGGTGGGTAGAGCTGGCTGTTGCTCTGGTGGGCAGAGCTCAGTAAAACTTTAATCCACTTGCCTGCTGATGGGTGGGGCTGGGTCCCCTCCCTGTTGGTTGTTTGGCCTGAGGTGACCCAACACTGGAGCCTACCCAGCTCTTTGGTGGGGCTAATGGCAGACTCTGGGAGGGCTCACGCCAAGGAGTACTTTCCAGAACTTCTGCTGCCAGTGTCCTTGTCCTCACAATGAGACACAGCCACCCCCGCCTCTGCAGGAGACCCCCCAATACCAGCAGGTATGTCTGGTTCAGTCTCCTATGGGGTCACTGCTCCTTCCCCTGGGTCCCGATGCACACACTTACTTTGTGTGTGCCCTCCAAGAGTGGAGTCTCTTTCCCCCAATCCTGTCAGAGTCCTGCAATCAAATCCCACTAGCCTTCAAAGTCTGATTCTCTAAGAATTCCTCCTCCTGTTGCTGGACCCCCAGATTGGGAAGCCTGACGTGGGGCTCAGAACCATCACTCCAGTGGGTGGACTTCTGTGGTTTAAGTGTTCTTCAGTTTGTGAGTCACCCACCCAGCAGTTATGGGATTTGATTTTATTGTGATTGTGCCCCTCATATCATCTCATTGTGGCTTTCCTTTGTCTTTGGATGTGGGATATTTTTTGTCTTCCTGTCGATGATTGTTCAGAAGTTAGCTCTGATGCTGGTCCTCTCACAAGAGGGAGTGAGCACACGTCCTTCTACTCCGCCATCTTGAGGAGCTCTCTTATCTCCATTTTATAGATAAAGAAAGTGAGGTTATAGAGGTTAGAACACAGAGCTATCATCGACAGAGGCAGGCTTTGAACCCAGGTCTGCCCAATCCAGTACTTAGGCTTTTCCCAACATCGTGATTGTCAAAGTCATGATAAACATGATCAGAGTGGAGTGTGCTCTGCCTGTTGAGGAAGGAGTACATTTATGTTCAAAGCTTCTGAATGTCTGTTTTGTGACAAAAGTCTCAATTTTCTTGAATTCCAAGATTGAAGTAAACGTCCCATTTTCCTTAAAGTTCTTTTCCCCTTAGAGAAAACTTGCTTAGCAGATCCAGAAACCCCTGGAAAAACTACTATTCCCTTCATATACTAAATTCCCTTCTCACCTACCTCCTAACCCCAGTAAATTCTGTTTCTCACTCAGGGAGGAATTGATTTTCATTGGTATTCATTTGAAGTAGGGAAGGTCACAGCTTAGAGCATTGGAATTCCAGTATTGTCTAAAGAGCACAGTTTGTATCTTGCTTCTGAGAGAAGATCTTTAAAGATGGCTTGGCTTAGCTGACTTTTTTTCCCCTCCTGCATCCAAGAAACATCCTCCAGGGAGAAAGTCGATTTCAAATCTTCACACTGCAGAGGCTCTGGGGCAGTCAGTTGCTGAATGCAGATCAGCCTGTTTCTTCTCTTTTGAGATAAATGGAATCTGGGAAGAGTTTTGAAAGAAAAGTTTTTAACCAATCCTTAGGGCCTGGACTATGCTCTGATCAGACCAAGAAATAAGGTTCCAATCTAATAGGCAGCATGTTCCAATCTGAAAGCCAAATGGACTCCAGCCTTGATTCCCACTGAATTTATTTCCAAATCCTACCCAAACTTTGCATTTGATATGTAAACATTCTCCATTAGTCTAGCCATTATGTAGTTCTCCTTTGCAAAAGCGCATCCATGACGGGAGGTTTGTCCTTAAAACGGTGAGTAATATGAATGAATTATTCTGCAGTTTCCTGAGAAAGCGCTCGGTAGAATCTGGAAGCATTTGAGGTATTCTTAATTACTCAGATGCAGAATTATCAAAGCACACAGTGGCTCCATCATCCCTTCCTAGTATCTCAGTCTAATTTTCTTTTTCATAATGTAGATATTTTACATAAAATTGTCTGGAGAAAAACAGACTACACTCGAGGGAGCAAATGTTAGGCCAGCCTTTCTCTGCTGCGACTGGTGCTGGTGAAGGTCTTGAATATTCATGCAGAATACTTTTTAAAAATCACATGGAGTGAATATCACTTATTTTTCCTTTCCCTCAACATTTTCCCACACTGACTCAAATAATTCCAAACTTTAGGCTGGGCACAAACCAGATTTCATAATTTATAAGTTTCAGTTGCAACAAGTAGCCAAGTTTGAAGCTCAGAGGAGGTTCTTTCTGAATGAAGATTACTGGGGATGCAGGAAGCTCTCCTTGACCTGCAGCTCCACTTAGGTAGAGAGGGAATGAAGACAATCCAGGAAGTTGACTACCAAGAGCTATAAACCAAAGACTCCAAAAGAAGACTAACCTTGGAAAAACAATGCTGTGCATTAACTCATATGCCAGGCCCACAGTAAAAGTTTTGCATTCATTCCCACATTTAACCCTTAGGATTCTATGAGAGGTGTCATTATCAGCCACTTTTCATACATGAGGAAACTGAGGTATAGAGTGGTCACACGGTAAGTAAGTGGTGAAGCCAGGGTTTGCACCAGGCAGTCTGACCCTGATACAGGAGGCAAGGGGGCAGGGCATAATCCCTAAAGAATGACAGAGCCCTGGAGGAAACGACAAAAACTGGTTAGAACCAATTAGGCCCAAGATGGCAGAAGATTCACCTTCCAGTAGATCTTGAGCCTCATTATATGCTCATGGTAATTCATTAGCTAAATGACCTACCCACAGGCACTGTGACACTTCTGAGGCCTACCATAAAAGGTCAATTCCTGGCCCAATTCCTGGAAATCCCCACCCCTTCTCCAATATAGTCGGAATAATCCTCCAACTCATTAGCCTATGAAATTGCATAAGCCCATAAAAACTAACCACCCTAAATATGGGGATATGTGTATATGTATAGCTGATTCACTCTGTTATACAGCATAAACTAACACACCATTGTAAAGCAATTATACTCCAATAAAGATGTTAAAAAAAAAATTTAACCACCCCATATTTTGGGGCCTCTCACAGAGAAGCGTGTTTCTCCCAGGGCTGCTCTCACCTTCTAAGATGGACTGCATTCTGTCTATGGAATGTGTATCTCTCTAAATAAATCCACTTCTTACCTATCGCTTTGTGTCTCATTAAATTCTTTCTGCGTTGAGACATAAAGAACCTGAACTTCAGTAGGTCCTGAGACCAGGTGTGTCATCTTAATTAAAAGACAGTGGGGGCTTCCCTGGTGGCGCAGTGGTTGAGAGTCCGCCTGCCGATGCAGGGGACACGGGTTCGTGCCCCGGTCCGGGAGGATCCCACATGCCGCAGAGCAGCTGGGCCCGTGAGCCATGGTCGCTGGGCCTGCGCGTCCGGAGCCTGTGCTCCGCAATGGGGGAGGCCACAGCAGTGAGAGGCCCGCGTACCACAAAAAAAAAAAGACAGTGGGTTCAAGTCCCAATCTGAGTTGTGCAGTTTCAACCCCAGAGACTGCATTTTTAGCCACTGTGCAATCCCATCTCTTTCAAGTACTCCCCAGACTGTGAGCCCCATGAGGTCAAGGACTTGATCTATCTTGTTCACTTGTATACCTCCAAAATCCTAGAACAGTGTCTGGCACACATACGTGGCTAATGAATGTCTAATTATTTAATTATATAATTAAATGATGAAAATATGAATAAAGTTCTCAATCTAGCTTGTTCCTTTGATCTTCAGATTTCTTGGGGACAGAAAACAGGACACTGCCAGGCACATGAAAGATACAACCAAGTGTGTATATGTCAATCCCAATCTCCCAGTTATACACACTACTATATATAAAATAGACAACTGGGACTTCCCTGGTGGCGCAGTGGTTAAGAATCCACCTGTCAATGCAGAGGACATGGGTTCGATCCCTGGTCTGGGAAGATCCCACATGCCGCAGAGCAACTAAGCCCATGTGCCACAACTACTGAGCCTGTGCTCTAGAGCCCGTGAGCCACAACTACTGAAGCCCGCGTGCCGCAACTACTGAAGCCCATGGTCCTAGAGCCTATGCTCCGCAACAAGAGAAGTCACTGCAATGAGAAGCCCACACACCGCAATGAAGAGTAACCCCTGCTCGCCACAACTAGAGAAAGCCTGCACACAGCAGTGAAGACCCAATGCAGACAAAAATAAATAAATAAAAAATAAAATGAATTCATTTTTAAAAATAGATAACAAATAAGAACCTGCTGTACAGCATAGAGAACTCTACTCAGTACTCTGTAATGGCCTATATGGGAAAAGAATCCAAAAAAAGAAAAAAAATGACTGGATATATGTATATGTATAACTAATTCACTTTGCTGTATACCTGAAATTAATACAACATTGTAAATCAACTACACTCCAATAAAAAATTTTTAATTAATTAATTAATTAAAAATACAACCAAGTGAAGAATCCCTGCTGCAGCTTTCTCTGATGTGGACCCAGCCAACAGACAAATAAGATGGCAATGCCTCCCCTGCCCACATCCCTGTGGATATTTTTTTCTTCTTTTTCTATAATCCAGATTAGTCTCTACTGTGAAATTTCCAAACATCATTCTTTTCCAGCATTTAAGTAAAGGGGATTTGAGGTCAAGAGGAAGGAAACAATTTGCCTCTCCACACTTATCTACAGTCTCTCAACAGTGAAGGCCATGGAACTCCTGCTTCAGAACTGCCTGAGGTGTTTGCTGGAGACGGGATTCCAGGGGCCAGTTTCAGACCTTCTACCTCAGAACCTCAGGGCGTGAGGTCCAGGAATCTGAATGTTTAACCACCTTCCCATGTGATTATTGTACAGACTTGTGTTAGTGAAGCAACGCCCCTATCACATGTCTTCCCCCACAAAGGAGGCTACAAGCTCTTTTTAAAAGTCCCTGGGGACTTCCCTGGCAGTCCAGTGGTTAAGACTCCAAGCTTCCCATGCAGGGGGCACGGGTTCGATCCCTGGTCAGGGAACTAAGATCACACATGCCACACGGTGCAGCCCCCAAAAATAAATAAATAAATAAATTTTTTTAAATTAAAAAAAAAAGTCTCTGATGTTGGGCTCCCACATTTCCGGAAACTCTGAGGGAAGCCTATTCTCCTCCGTGCTGAACCTGTCTGCTCTTTCCCGACAGCTCTAGCTTCTGTTCCGCTGCCTCCCTCAGACTCTGCGCAGCTCCCCTATGTTAATCCTGTGGCTGAAGTGTGTGCCTGGCTTGACTAGCGTCCTGCCTGGTTGTCTGCTTTATGATCTTTCTTGGTGTGTCCTTGTACGTCCGTGAGCAGTACCATCCCATCCAGACCTGGCTCAAGCACATAGAACTCCAGGTCCATCCAACTCCTGGCCCCCACTACTAGGGCAAAAAATCGGAATAGCTGTGAACCGGTCCAGGTCACTCCCACTCCCCTTCTCCCAAACATTGTTATTCAAAGGGAAGTATAGCATCAGGCTTAAGAACACAGATTCTGGAGCCTGACCAAACCCATATCTCAGCTTGGCTATTTACTAGCTGTGATCTTGGGCAAGTTATGTTTGTTCTTTGCCCTGAGTTTCTCCACTTGTAATAGTACCTCCCTCATAGGACGCCTGTAAGGATTAAATGAACACGTTTAAAGCGTGTAAGTGTGAGCTGCTGCTGTTATTGCTGTTGTTGTTGCTGTTACTATTATTCATGTAAAATAAGGTCATGAGCATCCAAGGAGAGGCTTAGAGTGGGAAAAAGATGTTATGAATATGAACCTTAAGGGGAACTCAGTGAAAAACAGTTTATCCCCCCTGTCTTGCTAGATGCGTTATATGAATAAAGGCAAGTGATACATACCACAGCCTCCTTTTCTCCCAGTGATGTCAGCAGAACAATCTCCTCATTTACTCCTTAAGTACAGAAGCCACACTCTAGGGCAAGTTTATATCTCCCTTTAAGAAGAAATATATTTAGACTTTTTTCAGTCTTTTTGTGACTCTCTCCTCCGAGTAAGAAGTTAAGAATCCTGAGGAACTGGGTAAAATAATTAATTTTCCTAGGCCTCAGTGTACCATTAAATGACAGGGTTGAATTTAAACTATCCAGCTTTACTATCCTACAATGGGCTGGGCTGCCAGGCTTAGCTGACTTCAGCTGAGCCAAGGAAAGTTAAGCCTCCTGATCATCACTGTGTCACTGCCTTAAGAGCAAGGCATGGCCCTTGACTTTCAATCACATGTCAAAAACGTGGCGAGGAGGCTGTGGGTGGGAAATTAGGGAAAAGAGACTAGAACAAAGAACGGGTAGAAAAAGAAAGTCAGAACGTACTTATAACATTGGTTCCAAGGCATTCAGTTTAAAAAATGTACCAGAGATTTGGAATTTATGTAAGATATATTACAGTAAAAGAGTGGAAATAACTTATATATGTGCAGCAATAGAAGTGGGTTAAACAAATTATAGTAGCATCACAAAATGAAATGCTATGCAGCCTTTAAAAATAATTAGGCAGCTCTACACTTTGTAAATCTTGTTAAGGAAAGGTGTCCAAGGCATATTGTTATGTGAAAAAAACAAAGTCAGAGTGAATAAAATATTCTCTCTTTCTCTCTCTCTCTCTCACACACACACACACACTTTTATACATGCACAGAATATTTATGAACAAATACATAAACCAGACACACTGGCTGGAGGGAGGAGAGAGGGAGAAGATGAAGGAGAAGGAGAAATCTTAACTTTTTATGGACACCTTTTCAAATCTTTAGAATTGTGAACTGTGTGCATGTACTACCTGTTAAAAAGTAAATAAATATTAATGAAAATTTTGAATTAATTACAATTCCCACAGGGGAGACAATAGATAGAGAGGTATGATATTTGAGAACATGCAACATATATTATACAATGCATATTATGTACTATATACATTTAAGTTATATAAAGCAAGCATATACAATTCTTCTAATTTAAATTAAAGCAAAAAAGCTTCATTAATATAATACTGTGGAATTTCTTTAAAATAATACAGGAGGAGGGGAAATGGATAGGGGTTTAGCGGAAAACATGACTGGCCACGAATTCATTCAGTTTCATTGCAAAATTCAGGAGAAGGTACAGAGATTTCCCATATCCCTCCTGCCCCTACACATGCATAGCCTCCACCATTATCAACATCCCAAGCAGAATGGTACATTTGTTACAACTGATGATGAACCTACACTGACACATGATAATCACCCAAAGTCCATCGTTTACCTTAGGGTTCACTCTTGGTGTTGTATATTCTATGGATTTCGATTTGGACAAAGGTAAAATGGCATGTATCCATCACTATGGTACCATACAAAGTAGTCTCACTGCCCTAAATATCCTCTGTGGTCTGCCTATTTATCTCTCCCTCCCCCTTAATCCCTGGCAACCACTGATTTTTTTTTGGTGGGGGGGGCATGCTGCACAGCTTGCAGGATATTATCTTAGTTCCCGGACCAGGGATTGAACCAGCGCCCTCGGCAGTGAAAGCGCAGAGTCCTAACCACTGGACTGCCAGGGAATTCCTAGTTTTGCCTTTTCCAGAATGTCATATAGTTGGAATCATACAGTATGTAATTGACATCATTTTAAATATGTCGTGGGTTTCCCTGGTGGCTCAGTGGTTAAGAATCCGCCTGCAAATGCAAGGAACACAGGTTCGAGCCCTGGTCCGGGAAGATCCCACATGCCGCGAAGTGCGCCACAACTACTGAGCCTGCGCTCTAGAGCCTGCAAGCCACAACTACTGAGCCTGTGTACTATAACTACTAAAGCCCGCACGCCAAGAGCCTGTGCTCCGCAACGAGAAGCCACCACAATGAGAAGCCCACACACCCCAACAAAGAGTAGTCCTGCTCGCCGCAATTAAAGAAAGCCTGCACGCAGCAACAAAAACCCAATGCAGCCAAAAGTAAATAAATAAAAAATAAATTAAACTAAAAAAAAAAACATCGTACGTAACTTTTTTAGATCTTTCTAAACCAGGACCACCATCCCAGCAAGGTTTTCAGGCTTCAAAAATTGCAAATAACCCTGTTCTTTTTAATTGGATATTTCTTAGAGATTCCATGTTGATATTTGCTTTCTACATATATTCAAGGGTAAGAAATATCAATAGAACGTTTTTCAATTTATCTCAAATATTTTTACACCTTGAACAAATTCAGATACTTTAAAAGAATCTGACAAATTCAAGGAATATGACATAAAAATGGTATTCCTATTTTAAACTCAAGCTGCTCAAGAGTTAAGCAGATACATTTCCTATGTCCAGCTGATGCAGTTTCTCATTGTGTTGCTGTTGAATTCTGGAGAGACCAAGATGTCCATGTGAGCCCATAAAAGGCATATCTGATACTGATACTTCCAGGATCCAGCACTTCTTGTCAGTATAGTTGAAGCAAGAACAATGAGTGTCTCTCATGGTGATGCTTAGCTTTTTAAATTCTCCTCAATTGCTTCTTGCTGTCTAAATGGTGGTTCTTTAAATTTTCCTTTAGAAATGCACCGTTTTCATTGTGCAATGAACCTAGGGTCTCCTGTCCTCTACAAAAAATTAGGCGTGTTCAATCCACCATTTCATTCACTTACAAAAGGTAGGAACCAAGTGTAGGGCCAGTTAGAGTGGAGAAATTTGTTAATTGGGTATGGATGCTTTGTTCTTGGGTCACTTCTGCCTCTCCTGAACATTGCCTCCCCTTATATATGCAAGAAAAAAGGGTACTGGCCTTGATTCTGTAGACCTAGTTTCAAGCCCTGGCTTCTGTTACTCAGTACTGACTTGCTTTGAAACTGAGTAAGTAACTGATTATCTATTTCCTTATCAATAAAAATGGAGATAAAAGAACTATCCCACTGACTTGATAGAAGTCTTGGAAATGAAAATGAAAAGTCCTACAAAATTATCATGTGTTATGTGGTGAAACAAGCTGGTTTCATGCTGCTTAAAAGATATTTGCTGCCTCCTTCAGTGCCCTACACCCACCTCCCCTGTATCTTCTCCCCCACACAGACTGTCTTTGCCTTTTCCACCTTCCAAACAGCCTAGCCCAGACTGGCTTCCATCTCCACTGTTTCACTGAAACTGGTCAGACAAAGATCACCAATCACTTCCATGCTATAAATATCTAGTGGACATTTTCAGTCAACACCTTTCAAGACAGCTCTCCATAACTGATCACTTCCTGGAAACACTCTTTTCTAAATTTAGGCTCTGTTCTTCCACTCTCCTAGTATTTCACCAGCCTAACTGGTGATTCCTCAACCTCCTTTGCTAGCTCCTTCTGTCTGTCATATTAAAAGTTGTTTTTTTTTAAATTTCTGAAATATTTTGTTTAAATAAGAAATTAGCAGAGATTTAGGTTTCTTTTGTTGGTGGTGGTGTACCTTCACACATGTAGAGGAAGAATGCTCCCCTTCCGGTTTAACAAAGAAAACTCACAAGTATTTAAATTTCTTTGAAAACAAAGATGTCAATTGAAATATTATTTTTTGGGCCACACATTCTTAAGCAAAACTAATGAGATTTACAGACATTTTAGAGGTTAAAGGTTATTTTCATAGAACCTATCATTATGTGAAGTCCCAGTGTCTTACAAGATGCTATTATTAAAAATATCCGGGCTTCCCTGGTGGCGCAGTGGTTGAGAGTCTGCCTGCCGATGCAGGGGACACGGGTTCGTGCCCCAGTCCGGGAAGGTCCCACATGCCGCAGAGCAGCTGGGTTCGTGAGCCATGGCCGCTGAGCCTGTGCGGTCCAGAGCCTGTGCTCCAACGGGAGAGGCCACAACAGTGAGGCCCGTGTACCGCAAAAAAATATATATATATATCCATTGCAAAGAGAATTTTATGGTGCAAACAAAACAGAATCTGCAGCTACAAGAGAAGGTGGAAATTTTTCTCCTTGGGACACCAAGATTTCTTGCACCAGCAATTACAGGTGGCTAGAGTTTGAAGGCTAATACTGGAATTCCGTTAGTTAGCTCAGTGAGCAAAAGAAGCATGACTGATAATATGGAACTTAAATTTGAGGGGTAGGGGAGAGGGTAGAATAGGATTTTTAACAACTGTGAACATACACTGTTCACATTTGTTCACTGATGTTTTGCATTTCTTCAGGCCAGATTTGAAATATTTAAGTCCTTCTGTGCTCAGCCCCAGGCCCCCAACTACTGTTCTTTCCCTACACCTCTTCTCGCATGATTACATCTATTCTTGTGGTCTTAATTAACTCCTCTTTGTAGGTGACTCCCAGATTATGTCTCTAACCTGACTTCCCTTTAGGCTCCTGACAGGTATTCTACAATTGCTTGCTTGGAATCTCCAATTAGAACACTCACAAGCACCTCAGTATGATTAGATCCAAAACAGAACTCCTGGTTTCTGCTCCCTATAACCTCTCCCTCCCCTCTGTCATTGATCTTTAGCTAAATGGCACCATTCTGTACCTACACAGCTTTTCAAACCAGAAACCTACATCATCCTTGACTCTTCTCTTTTCTTCACACTCCTCTAAAGTTATCCCCTTTATCATCAAGTCTTATCTATTCTACTTGTAATCTGTGTCTGGGTTCCATCAGCTTTTCTTCAGCTCCATTGCCACTACCCATGTCCAGGCCATGATCATCTCTTGTCTCGGCTATTACAATCAACTTCAGTTGATCTCCTGCATTTATCCTTGCCCCAATCCAATCCATTTTCCCTACAACATCAGTGGGATCCTTTTAAAACCATAAATAAGAACATTTAAGTCTCTTGCCTAAATCCTTTCATTGGCTTTCCCTTATATTTACAAAATCATCCAAGCTCCTTAACGAGTCTCCAAGAGCTCACATGCTCTGGTGACTGCCTGTGTCTATTCGTTCTAACCTCATTTCACCCCCTCTCCCTCTCACTAACAATATTCCAGTCATACTAGCTTTTTTCGGGTCCTCTAACACGCCAAGTTCTTTCCCACCTCAAAACCAGTAAACACACTCATCCCACTACCTGGAACATCCTTCTACTCATCCTTTAAAAGACTAGCACCATTTTACTCTTCAAGGCTCAGCTCAATTGTCACCTCTTCAGAGAGGCTTCCCTGCTGTTTTCCCTTATGACAATGTATTTTAAATTTTGTTAAGCATTTCTTTGTTTACTTTTCACTGTCTGACTCATCCACAAGACCGACACTGTGTGAAGATGCAGACCATGACTACTTGGTTCTTCATTGCACGCCAGCACCCAACACTGGGCCTAGAACGGAGGAGGACTTCCCTAATCTGTTCATAAAAATCCTGTTTACAAATGAATTTACAAATTTTAGGACGATATAAAGTAGAGAATACTCGTAAATATTTTTCCGAATTCTTCAACGGTAAAAAGAGAAGAATCTTCAACTAATTTCATGATGATGGTAATTCTTTAATATGGCAGGAGGAGGGCAGGGTGGGGCCTGTCCTGTCCATTGTAGGATGTTGTGCATAAGTTATAGCCTTTATCCATCAGATGCCAATAGCATGGCCCTACCTCAAGTAGGACAACCAAAAGTGTCCCCAGATATTGCCAAATGTCCACTGGAGGGCGAAATCATACCTGACTGGGAACCACAAACCTGCATAATCAACACTTAATATGTCATTTTATCCCCCACAAAGATAAAAATAAAAAATAAAAATATTAAGTGAGGAAATTAATGCACGAAGAGCAAAAGTGGCCTGCTTAAGGCTGCATATAATTAGGAGTAGAAAGGGGAGCAAAATCCAGCAAACAAACCTCCCAATTAATGCTAAAGTAGGTTCCTGTTCATAAACACATGGTTGATCTGCTTTTCTGTATATGAATATATTCATTTTGAAAGAAAACAGTAATCATATTCCCATCAGAGTTAACATTAATTAACATCAATTCACTGGAAAGACAGTTACACTGAACTTATAAAAATTCTTTGAGGCATGCAATTGTCTTTCCCAGTCTTCAAGAAGCCTTACATCAAATGCCTTACTACAGATACATCAGTACAGCTTTGAAACAAAATTATTTTAAATAATAAATTTATATCTCATGGTTAGCTTTTCCCAGTAAAATCTCAGAATCACATAAGCATTCTAGATTTTAGCTGCTTTTTAACAATTCATACAATGTGCATCCTTATCTGACTTCAACGAAGGCTTAAAACACTCTGAATGTGAATTATTTTCTCATATTTCATGCATTAGCTTCTCTTATTTCTTAATCAGATTCATTTGTGTTCTGGACCAGGTACAGCTTTGGGTTCTCCTAGAGGTAAACCCAAAGTTGTGTTTACAAAATATTACATCATTATTAAACCCACATAAGCAGACTATGGAAAGCCCTCACCATAGAATAATATCTATTATTAATTGATTGACAGCTATGAGTCTGGTGCCGTAGTAAGTGCTTTACATACGTTATATCACTTAGGCTTTATAACAGTCCTTTGATATAGAGACTATTATACCATTTCACAGATGGGGCAAACAAAGAAATTAAGTAACTCACCTAAGCTACTATATAAAGTCAGGGGAGGAAATCCAGGTCCCTCTGATTCCAAACACCAACTTATTAACAACCAAATGATATGTCCTACTTGGTGGGGCTGAGAATCAACCAATAATGTTCATCTCTAATGGCCATTCTAGTCATGATACCTGGCCAATGGTTTTTCGTAAAAAAACCCTGAGGCTTAAGAGAAACCTTGGGAGAGACCTTCAAGATGGCGGAGAAATAAGACGTGGAGATCACCTTCCTCCTCACAAATACATCAGAAATATATCTACACATGGAAAAACTCCTACAGCACACCTACTGAACGTTGGCAGAAGACCTCAGACGTCCCAAAAGGCAAGAAACTCCCCACGTACCTGGGTAGGGCAAAAGAAAAAAGAAAAAACAGAGACAAAGAATTGGGACGGGACCAGTGGGAGGGAGCTGTGAAGGAGGAAAGGTTTCCACACACTAGGAGCCCCTTCACGGGCAGAGACTGCAGGTGGCGGAGGAGGAAGCTTCGGAGCCGCGGAGGAGAGCGCAGCAACACGGGTGCAGAGGGCAAAGCAGTGAGATTCCCGCACACAGGATTGGTGCCGACCAGCACTCACCAGCCTGAGAGGGTTGTCTGCTCACCCGCCACGGTGGCCAGGGCTGGGAGCTGAGGCTCGGGCTTCAGTCGGATCCCAGGGAGAGGACTGGGGTTGGCTGCACGAACACAGCCTGAAAGGGCTAGAGCGCCACGGCTGGCCGGGAGGGAGTCTGGGAAAAGGTCTGGAGCTGCAGAAAAGGCAAGAGACTTTTTCTTGCCTCTTTGTTTCCTGGTGTGCGAGAAGAGGGGATTAAGAGTGCTGCTTAAAGTAGCTCCAGAGATGGGTGTGAGCCACGGCAATCAGCGCGGACCCCAGAGATGGGCATGAGATGCTAAAGCTGCTGCTGCCGCCGCCAAGAAGCCTGTGTGTGAGCACAGGTCACTATCCACACCTCCCTTCCGGGGAGCCTGTGCAACCCGCCACTGCCAGGGTCCCGTGATCCAGGGACAACTTCCCCAGGAGAAGGCATGGCACGCCTCAGGCTGGTGCAACGTCACGCCAGCCTCTGCTACCGCAGGCTCGCCGCGCTTCCGTACCCCTCCCTGCACCCGGCCTGAGTGAGCCAGAGCCCCTGAATCAACTGCTACTTTAACCTCGTCCCGTCTGAGCGAAGAACAGACGCCCTCAGGCGACCTACACACAGAGGCAGGGCCAAATACAAAGCTGAAACCCGGGAGCTGTGTGAACAAAGAAGAGAACGGGAAATCTCTCCCAGAAGCCTCAGGAGCAGCAGATTAAAACTCCACAATCAACTCGATATACCCTGCATCCGTGGAATACCTGAATAGACAATGAATCATCCCAAATTGATGCAGTGGACTTTGGGAAAAATGATATATATATATTTTTTCCTTTTTCTCTTTTTGTGAGTGTGTATAAGCATGCTTCTTTATGTGATTTTATCTGTATAGCTTCGCTTTTACCATTTGTGCTAGGGTTCTATCTGCCTGCTTTTTGGGTTTTGTTTTTTATTTTTTTAGTATAGTTTTTAGCGCTTGTTATCACTGGTAGATTTGTTTCTTGGTTTCGTTGCTCTCTTCGTTCTTTTTTTTTAATTACATTATTTTCTTTATTTTTTTAATTTTATTATTATTTTTTTTTTGGTACGCGGGCCTCTCACTGTTGTGGCCTCTCCCGTTGCGGAGCACAGGCTCTGGATGCGCAGGCTCAGTGGCCATGGCTCACGGGCCCAGCTGCTCCACGGCACGTGGGATCTTCCTGGACCGGGGCACGAACCCATATCCCCTGCATCGGCAGGCGGACTCTCAACCACTGCGCCACCAGGGAAGCCCTATTTTCTTTAATTTTTAATAATTATTTTTTATTTTAATGACATTATTTTATTTTATTTTTTCTTTCTTTCCTTCTTTTTTTCTCCCTTTTCTTCTGAGCCGCGTGACTGACAGGGTCTTGGTGCTCCAACCAGGTGTCAGGCCTGTGCCTCTGAGGAGGGGGAGCCAAGTTCAGGACATTGGTCCACCAGAGACCTCCTGGCTCCACATAATATCAAATGGCGAAAGCACTCCCAGAGATCTCCACCTCAGTGCTAAGACCCAGCTGCACTCGATGACCAGCAAGCTACAGTGCTGGACACCCTGTGCCAAACTACTAGCAAGACAGGTACACAACCCCACCCATTAGCAGAGAGGCTGCCTAAAATCATAATAAGGTCACAGACACCCGAAAACACACCACTGATGAGGTCCTGCCCACCAGAAAGGCAAGATCCAGCCTCATTCACCAGAACACAGGCACTAGTCCCCTCCACCAGGAAGCCTACACAACCCACTGAACCAACCTTAGCCACTGGGGACAGACACCAAAAACAACAGGAACTACAAACCTGCAGCCTGCGAAAAGGAGACCCCAAACATAGTAAGTTAAGCAAAATGAGAAAACAGAGAAACACAAAGCAGATGAAGGAGCAAGGTAAAAACCCACCAGACCAAACAAATGAAGAGGAAATGGGCAGTTCTACCTGAAAAAGAATTCAGAGTAATGATAGTAAAGATGATCCAAAATCTTAGAAATAGAATGGAGAAAATACAAGAAACATTTAACAAGGACCTCAAGAACTAAAGGGCAAACAAACAATGAAGAACAGCACAATAAATGAAATTAAAATTCTCTAGGAGGAATCAATAGCAGAATAACTGAGGCAGAAGAACGGATAAGTGACCTGGAAGATAAAATAGTGGAAATAACTACTGCAGAGCAGAATGAAGGAAAAAGAATGAAAAGAACTGAGGACAGTCTCAGAGACCTCTGGGAAAACATTAAACACACCAACATTTGAATTATAGGGCTCCCAGAAGAAGAAGAGAAAAACAAAGGGTCTGAGAAAGTATTTGAAGAGATTATAGTTGAAAACTTCCCTAATATGGGAAAGGAAATAGTTAATTAAGTCCAGGAAGCACAGAGAGTCCATACAGGATAAATCCAAGGAGAAACATGCCAAGACACATATTAATCAAACTATCAAAAATAAAATACAAAGAAAAAATATTAAAAGCAGTAAGGGAAAAACAACAAGTAACACATAAGGGAATCCCCATAAGGTTAACAGCTGATCTTTCAGTAGAAACTCTGCAAACCAAAAAGGAGTGGCAGGACATACTTACAGTGATGAGAGGGAAAAACCTGCAACCAAGATTACTCTACACAACAAGGATCCCAGTGAGATTCGATGGAGAAATTAAAAGTTTTACAGAGGAGCTTCAAGATGGCGGAAGAGTAAGACACGGAGATCACCTTCCTCCCCACAAATACATTGGAAATACATCTACATGTGGAACAACTCCTACAGAACACCTACTGAATGCTGGCAGAAGAACTCAGACCTCCCAAAAGGCAAGAAATTCCCCATGTACCTGGGTAGGGAAAAAGAAAAAAGAATAAACAGAGACAAAAGAATAGGGATGGTGGGGCCTCCCTGGTGGCGCAGTGGCTGAGAGTCCGCCTGCCGATGCAGGGGATACGGGTTCGTGCCCCGGTCTGGAAGGATCCCATATGCCGCGGAGCGGCTGGGCCCGTGGGCCATGGCCGCTGGGCCTGCGCATTCGGAGCCTGTGCTCCGCAACGGGAGAGGCCACAACAGTGAGAGGCCCGCATACCGCAAAAAAAAAAAAAAAAAAGAATAGGGATGGGACCTGCACCAGTAGGGGGCAGCTGTGAAGGAGGAAAGGTTTCCACACACTAGGAAGCCCCTTCTCGGGCAGAGACTGCAGGTGGTGGAGGGAAGAAGCTTTGGAGCCATGGGGGAGAGCGCAGCAACAGGGGTGCAGAGGGCAAAGCGGAGAGATTCCCCCACAGACGATCGGTGCCAACCAGCACTCACCAGCCCAAGAGGCTTCTCTGCTCACCACAGGGATGGGTGAGGGCTGGGAGCTGAGGCTCGGGCTTTGGTCAGATCCCAGGGAGAGGACTGGGGTTGGCTGCATGAACACAGCCTGAAGGGGCTAGTGCCCCACAGTCAGCCGGGAGGGAGTCTTGGAAAATGTCTGGAGCTGCCGAAGAGACAAGCGACTTTCTCTTGCCTCTTTGTTTCCTGGTGCACGAGGAGAGGGGATTAAGAGCGCTGCTTAAAGGAGCTCCAGAGATGGGCACGGGCCACGGCAATCAGCGCAGACCGCAGAGACAGGCATGAGATGCTAAGGCTGCTGCTGCAGCCACCAAGGACCCTGTGTGCGAGCAGAGGTCACTATCCACACCTCCCCTCCTGGGAGCCTGTGCAGCCCGCCACTGTCAGGGTCCTGTGATCCAGGGACAACTTCCCCAGGAGAAGGCACGGCACGCCTCAGGCTGGTGCAACATCACACTGGCCTAGGCTGCCGCAGGCTCACCCCACATCCTTACCCCTCCCTCCCCCCGGCCTGAGTGAGCCAGAACCCCCGAATTAGCTGCTCCTTTAACCTTGTGCTGTCTGAGCGAAGAACAGATGCCCTCAGGTGACCCACAGGCAGAGGTGGGTCCAAATACAAAGCTGAACCCTGGGAGCTGTATGAACAAAGAAAAAGGGAAATTCCTCCCAGAAGCCTCAGGAGCAGTGGATTAAATCTCCACAATCAACTTGATATACTCTGCATCTGTGGAATACCTGAATAGACAATGAATCATCCCAAATTCAGGAGGTGGACTTTGGGAGCAATGATATATATATATTTTTCCCATTTTCTCTCTTTGTGAGTGTGTATGTGTATGCTTCTGTGTCTGATTTTCTCTGTATAGCTTTGCTTTTGCCATTTGTCCTAGGGTTCTGTCTGTCCACGTTTTGTTGTGGTTTTTTTTTTTACTTACAAAAAATTTTTTTTCTTAATTATTTTTTATTTTAATAACTTTATTTTATTTCATTTTACTTTATTTTACTTTATCTTTTTATTTATTTATTTCCTCCCTTTTATTCTGAGCCATGTGGAGGACAGGCTCTTGGTGCTCCAGCCAGGCGTCAGGGCTGTGCCACTGAGGTGGGACAGCCAAGTTCAGGACACTGGTCCACAAGACACCTCCCAGCTCCATGCAATAACAAACGGTGAAAATCTCCCAGAGATCTCCATCTCAACACCAAGACCCAGCTCCACTCAATGACCAGCAAGCTGCAGTGCAGGACACCCTATGCCAAACAATTAGGAAGACAGGAACACAACCCCATCTATTAGCACAGAGGCTGCCTAAAATCATAATAAGGCCACAGACACCCGAAAACACACCACCAGACGTGGACCTGCCCACCAGAAAGACAAGATCCAACCTCATCCACCAGAACACAGGCACCAGTCTCCTCCACCAGGAAGCCTACACAACCCACTGAACCAACCTTAGCCACTGGGGACAGACACCAAAAAAAACATAAACTACGAACCTGCTACCAATGAAAAGGAGACCCTAAACACAGTAAGTTAAGCAAAATGAGAAGACAGAGAAACACACAGAAGATGAAGGAGCAAGGCAAAAACCCACCAGACCTAACATGAGGAGGAAATACGCAGTCTACCTGTAAAAGAATTCAGAATAATGATAGTAAACATGACCCAAATCTTGGAAATAGAATGGAGAAAATACAAGAAATGTTTAACAAGGACCTAGAAGAACTAAAGAGCAAACAAACAGTGATGAACAACACAATAAATGAAAGTAAAAATTCTCTAGAAGGAATCAATAGCAGAATAACTGATACAGAAGAATGGATAAGTGACCTGGAAAATGAAAGAGTGGAAATAACTACTGCAGAGCAGAATAAAGAAAGAAGAATGAAAAGAATTGAGGATAGTCTCAGAGATCTCTGGGACAACATTAAACACACCAACATTTGAATTATAGGGCTCCCAGAAGAAGAAGAGAAAAAGAAAGGGACTGAGAATATATTTGAAGAGATTATAGTTGAAAACTTCCCTAATATAAGAAAGGAAGTAGTTAGTCAAGTCCAGGAAGCACAGAGAGTTCCACACAGGATAAATCCAAGGAGAAACATGCCAAGACACATATTAAACAAACTATCAAAAATTAAATATTAAATGCAGCAAGGGAAAAACAACAAGTAACACATAAGGGAATCCCCATAAGGTTAACAGCTGATCTTTCAGCAGAAACTCTGCAAGGCAGAAGGGAGTGGCAGGACATATTTAAAGTGATGAAAGAGAAAAAGCTACAACCAAGATTACTCTGCCCATCAAGGATCTCATTCCAATTTGACGGAGAAATTAAAAGCTTCACAGACAAGCAAAAGCTAAGAGAATTCAGCACCATGAAACCTACTTTACAACAAAAGCTAAAGGAACTTCTCTAGGCAGGAAACACAAGAGAAGGAAAAGACCTACAATAATAAACACAAAACAATTAATAAAATGGTAATAGGAACATACCTATCGATAATTACCTTAAATGTAAATGGATTAAATGCTCCAACCAAAAGACATAGACTGGCTGAATGGATAGAAAAACAAGATGTGTATATATGCTGTCTACAGCAGACCCACTTCAGACCTAGGGACACATACAGACTGAAATTGAGGGGATGGAAAAAGATATTCCATGCAAATGGAAACCAAAAGAAAGCTGGAGTAGCAATCCTCATATCAGACAAAATAGACTTTAAAAGAAAGACTATTAGAGGAGACAAAGAAGGACACTACATAATGATCATGGGATCGATCCAAGAAGAAGATATAACAATGGTAAATATTTATGCACCCAACACAGGAGCACCTCAATACATAAGGCAAATACTAACAGCCATAAAAGGGGAAATCTACAGTAACACAAACATAGTAGGGGACTTTAATACCCTACTTTCACCAATGGACAGATCATCCAAAATGAAAATAAATAAGGAAACACAAGCTTTAAATGATACATTAAACAAGATGAATTTAATAGATATTTATAGGACATTCCATCCAAAAACAACAGAATACACATTCTTCTCAAGTGCTCATGGATAGGTCTCCAGGATGTCTCCAGGATAGATCATATCTTGGGTCACAAATCAAGCCTTGGTAAATTTAAGAAAATTGAAATCGTTTCAAGTATCTTTCCCAACCACAACACTGTGGGACTAGATATCAATTACAGGAAAAAATCTGTAAGAACTACAAACACATGGAAGCTAAACAACACACTATTTAATAACCAACAGATCACTGAAGAAATCAAAGAGGAAATCAAAAAATACCTAGAGGGCCTCCCTGGTGGCGCAGTGGTAGAGAGTCCGCCTGCCGATGCAGGGGACGCGGGTTCGTGCCCCGGTCTGGGAGGATCCCACATGCCGCGGAGCGGCTGGGCCCGTGAGCCATGGCCGCTGGGCCTGCGCGTCTGGAGCCTGTGCTCCGCAACGGGAGAGGCCGCGGCAGTGAGAGGCCCACATACCGCAAAAAGAAAAAAAAAAAAAAAAAAAAAATACCTAGAAACACATGACAATGAAAACACAATGACACAAAACCTACGGGATGCAGCAAAAGCAGGTCTAAGAGGGAACTTTATAGCTATACCAGCCTACCTTAAGAAACAAGAAACAACTCAAATAAACAACCTAACCGTACACCTAAAGCACTTAGAGAAAGAAGAAAAAAAACCCAAAGTTAGCAGAAGGAAAAAAATCATAAAGATCAGATCAGAAATAAATGAAAAAGAAATGGAGGAAATGATAGCAAAGATGAATAAAACTAAAAGCTTGTTCTTTGAGAAGATAAACAGAATTGATAAACCATTAGCCACACTTATCAAGAAAAAAAAGAAGACTCAAATCAATAGAATTAGAAATGAAAAAGGAGAAGTAGCAACTGACACTGCAGAAATACAAAGGATCATGAGAGAGTACTACAAGCAACTATATGCCAATAAAATGGACAACCTGGAAGAAATGGACACATTCTTAGAAATGCACAACTTCCGAGACTGAACCAGGAAGAAATAGAAAATATGAACAGGTCTCTGGGAGGGCTCAAGCCAAGGAGTACTTCCCAGAACTTCTGCGGCCAGTGTCTTTGTCCTCACGGTGAGACAGAGCCAACCCCCACCTCAGCAGGAGACCCCCCCACACACACTAGCAGATGCAATGGCCTACAAAAGGAGTACTTTGCACTCCAATGAGGAACAAAGCACCCACTTAGATAGCCTCATCCACCAGAGGGCAGACAGCAGAAGCAAGAAGAACTACAATCCTGCAGCCTGTGGAACAAAAACCACATTCACAGAAAGATAGACAAGATGAAAAGGCAGAGGGCTATGTACCAGATGAAGGAACAAGATAAAACCCTAGAAAAACAACTAAATGAAGTGGAGATAGGCAACCTTCCAGAAAAAGAATTCAGAATAATGATAGTGAAGATGATCCAGGACCTCGGAAACAGAATGGAGGCAAAGATCGAGAAGATGCAAGAAATGTTTAACAAAGACCTAGAAGAATTAAAGAAGAAACAAACAGAGATGAACAATACAATAACTGAAATGAAAACTACACTACAAGGAATCCATAGCAGAATAACTGAGGCAGAAGAATGGATAAGTGACCTGGAAGACAGAATAGTGGAATTCACTGCTAAGGAACAGAATAAAGAAAAAAGAATGAAAAGAAATGAAGACAGCCTAAGAGACCTCTGGAACAACATTAAACACAAAAACGTTTGCACTATAGGGGTCCCAGAAGGAGAAAAGAGAGAGAGAGAAACAGAGAAATTATTTGAAGAGATTATAGTCAAAAACTTCCCTAACATGGGAAAGGAAATAGCCACCCAAGTCCAGGAAGCACAGAGAGTCGCATACAGGATAAACACAAGGAGAAACATGCTGAGACACACAGCAATCAAACTGGCAAAAATTAAACACAAAGAAAAATTATTGAAAGCAGGAAGGGAAAAATGACAAATAACATACAAGGGAACTCCCATAAGGTTAACAGCTGATTTCTCAGCAGAAACTCTACAAACCAGAAGGGAGTGGCATGATATACTTAAAGTGATGAAAGGTAAGAACCTACAACCAAGATTACTCTACCCAGCAAGGATCTCATTCAGATTCGAAGGAGAAATCAAAAGCTTTACAAACAGACAAAAGCTAAGAGAATTCAGCACCACGAAACCAGCTCTACAAAAAATGCTAAAGGAACTTCTCTAAGTTGGAAACAGAAGAGAAGAAAAGGACCTACAAAAACAAACACAAACCAATTAAGAAAATGATCATAGGAACATACATATCGAAAATTACCTTAAACGTGAATGCATTAAATGCTCCAACCAAAAGACACAGGCTTGCTGAATGGATACAAAAACAAGATCCATATATATACTGTCTATAAGAGACCCACTTCAGACATAGGGACACATACAGACTGAAAGTGAGGGGATGGAAAAAGATATTCCATTCAAATGTAAATCAAAAGAAACCTTGAGTAGTTACACTCATATCAGATGAAATAGACTTTAAAATAAAGAATGTTACAAGAGACAAGGAAGGACACTACCTAATGATCAAGGGATCAATCCAAGAAGAAGATATAAAAATTATAAATATATATGCACCCAACATAGGAGCACCTCAATACATAAGGCAACTGCTAACAGCTATAAAAGAGGAAATTGACAGTGACACAATAATAGTTGGGGACATTAACACTTCACTTACACCAAAGGACAGATCATCCGAGCAGAAAATTAATAAGGAAACACAAGCTTTAAATGACACAATAGACCAGATAGATTTAATTGATATTTATAGGACATTCCATCCAAAAACAGCAGATTACACTTTCTTCTCAAGTGCACATGGAACATTCCCTAGGATAGATAACATCTTGGGTCACAAATCAAGCCTCAGTAAATTTAAGAAAATTGAAATCATATCAAGCATCTTTTCTGACCACAACGCTATGAGATTAGAAATCAATTACAGGGAAAAAAACATAAAAACCTCAAACACATGGAGGCTAAACAATACATTACTAAATAATCAAGCTATCCTGAAAAAATCAAAGAGGAAATCAAAAAATACCTAGACACAAATGACAATGAAAACATGACAATCTAAAACCTATGGGATGCAGCAAAAGCAGTTCTAAGAGGGAAGTTTATAGCTATACAAGCCTACCTCAACAAACAAGAAAAATCTCAAATAAACAATCTAACCTTACACCTAAAGGAACTAGAGAAAGAAGAACAAACAAAACCCAAAGTTAGCAGAAGGAAAGAAATCGTAAAGATCAGATCAGAAATAAATGAAATAGAATCAAAGAAAACAGTAGCAATGATCAATAAAACTAAAAGCTGTTTCTTTCAGAAGATAAACAAAATTGATAAACCATTAGCCAGAATCATCAAGAAAAAGAGGGAGAGGACTCAAATCAATAAAATTAGAAATGAAAAAGGAGAAGTTACAAAAGACACCGCACAAATAAAAAGCATCCTAAGAGATTACTACAAGCAACTCTATGCCAATAAAATGGACAACCTGGAAGAAATGGACAAATTCTCAGAAAAGCACAAACTTCCGAGACTGAATGAGGAAGAAACTGAAAATATAAACAGACCAATCACAAGCACTGAAATTGAGACTGTGATTAAAAATCTTCCAACAAACAAAAGCCCAGGACCAGATGGCTTCACAGGCGAATTCTATCAAACATTTAGAGAAGAGTTAACACCTATCCTTCTCAAACTCTTCCAAAATATAGCAGAGGGAGGAACACTCCCAAACTCATTCTACGAGGCCACCATCACCCTGATACCAAAACCAGGCAAGGATGTCACAAAGAAAGAAAACTACAGGCCAATATCACTGATGAACATAGATGCAAAAATCCTCAGCAAAATACTAGCAAACAGAATCCAACAGCACATTAAAAGGATCATACACCACGGTTAAGTGGGGTTTAGATAGGAATGCAAGGATTCTTCAATATATGCAAATCAATCAATGTGATACACACCATATTAAAAAATTGAAGGAGAAAAACCATATGATCATCTCAATAGATGCAGAGCAAGCTTTTGACAAAATTCAACACCCATTTATGATAAAAAACCAGCAGAAAGTAGGCATAGAGGGAACTTTCCTCAACATAATAAAGGCCATATCTGACAAACCCACAGCCAACATCGTCCTCAATGGTGAAAAACTGAAAGCATTTCCACTAAGATAAGAAACAAGACAAGGTTGCCCACTCTCACCACTCTTATTCAACTAGTTTGCAAAGTTTTAGCCACAGCAATCAGAGAAGAAAAGGAAATAAAAGGAATCCAAATCAGAAAAGAAGAAGTAAAGCTGTCACTGTTTGCAGATGACATGATACTATACATAGAGAATCCTAAAGATGCTACCGGAAAGCTACTAGAGCTAATCAATGAATTTGGTAAAGTAGCAGGATACAAAATTAATGCACAGAAATCTCTGGCATTCCTATACACTAATGATGAAAAATATGAAAGTGAAATTAAGGAAACACTCCCATTTACCACTGCAACAAAAAGAATAAAATATCTAGGAATAGACCTGTATGCAGAAAATTATAAGAAACTGATGAAAGAAATTAAAGATGATACAAATAGATGGAGATATATACCATGTTCTTGGATTGGAAGAATCAACGTTGCGAAAATGACTCTACTACCCAAAGCAATCTACAGATTCAATGCAATCCCTATCAAACTACCACTGGCATTTTTCACAGAACTAGAACAAAAAATTTTGCAATTTCTATGGAAACACAAAAGACCCCGAATAGCCAAAGCAATCTTGAGAACGAAAAACAGAGCTGGAGGATCAGGCTCCCTGACTTCAGACGATACTACAAAGCTACAGTAATCAAGACAGTATGGTACTGGCACAAAAACAGAAAGATAGATCAATGGGACAGGATAGAAAGCCCAGAGATAAACCCACGTACATATGGTTACCTTATCTTTGATAAAGGAGGCAAGAATATACAGTGGAGAAAAGACAGCCTCTTCAATAAGTGGTGCTGTGAAAACTGGACAGGTACATGTAAAAGTATGAAATTAGAATACTCCCTAACACCATACACAAAAATAAGCTCAAAATGGATTAAAGATCTAAATGTGGGCCTCCCTGGTGGCGCAGTGGTTGAGAGTCCGCCTGCCGATGCAGGGGATACGGGTTCGTGCCCCGTTCCGGGAGGATCCCATATGCCGCGGAGCGGCTGGGCCCGTGAGCCATGGCCGCTGAGCCTGTGCGTCCAGAGCCTGTGCTCCACAACAGGAGAGGCCGCAGCAGTGAGAGGCCCGCGTACCGCAAAAAAAAAAAAAAAAAAGATCTAAATGTAAGGCCAGACACTATCAAACTCTTAGAGGAAAACATAGGCAGAACACTCTATGACATCAATCACAGCATGATCCTTTTTGATCCGCCTCCTAGCGAAATGGAAAAAAAAAAAAAAAACAAATGGGACCTCACGAAACTTAAAATCTTTTGCACAGCAAAGGAAACCATAAACAAGATGAAAAGACAACCCTCAGAATGGGAGAAAATATTTGCAAGTGAAGCAACTGACAAAGGATTAATCTCCAAAATTTACAAGCAGCTCATGTAGCTCAATAACAAAAAACAAAAAACCCAATTCAAAAATGGGCAGAAGACCTAAATAGACACTTCTCCAAAGAAGATATACAGATTGCCAACAAACACATGAAAGAATGCTCAACATCATTAATCAGTAGAGAAATGCAAATCAAAACTACAATGAGATAACACCTCACACTGGTCGGAATGGTCATCATCAAAAAATCTAGAAACAATAAATGTTGGAGAGGGTGTGGAGAAAAGGGAACACTCTTGCACTGCTGGTGGGAATGTAAATTGATACAGCCACTATGGAAAACAGTATGGAGTTTCCTTAAAAAACTACAAATAGAAATACCATACGACCCAGCAATCCCACTACTGGGCTTATACCCTGAGAAAACCATAATTCAAAAAGTGTCATGTACCAAAATGTTCATTGCAGCCCTATTTACAATAGCTAGGACATGGTAGCAACATAATTGTCCACAACAGATGAATGGGTAAAGAAGATGCGGCACATGTATACCATGGAATATTACTCAGCCATAAAACGAAACAAAATTGAGTTATTTGTAGTGAGGCAGATGGACCTAGAGTCTGTCATACAGAGTGAAGTAAGTCAGAAAGAGAAAAACAAATACCGTATGGTAACACATATATACGGAATCTAAAAAACAAAAAATGTTTTTCAAGAACCTAGGGGCAGGTTTGGAATAAAGACGCAGACCTAGAGAATGGACTTGAGGACACAGGGAGGGGGAAGGGGAAGCTGGGACGAAGTGAGAGAGTGGCATGGACACATATACACTACCAAATGTAAAACAGATAGCTAGTGGGAAGCAGCCGCATAGCACAGGGAGATCAGCTCGGTGCTTTGTGTCCACCTAGAGGGGTGGGATAGGGAGGGTGGGAGGGAGATGCAAGAGGGAGGAGATATGGGGATATATGTATACATATAGCTGATTCACTTTGTTATAAAGCAGAAACTAACACACCATTGTAAAGCAATTATACTCCAATAAAGATGTTAAGAAAAAAAAAAAGAATCCTCATCTCTCATCCTAGAGGAGCCACAAAGTAGAGGTGCTCTGAGTCAAAAGGTGACCTTGTATTGAGCCAGATATGACATCTAGGAAGTTGAGAAGGGATGCCTTCCACTGCTACTAGTCTCCCAGAATTCAACCTTTAGTTTTTGGCCATGTGGTTTAGGGTGACCAATCATCCGGGTGCTCCCAGGACCATCCCAGTTCTAGCCCTGAAAGTCCTGCATCTGGGAAACCCTATCTATGGATGTGTTCCCTCTTTACCCTCTACCAAATCTCCCTGATGCCAGCTGCCTTTCTACATCTCTAAATGTTCATTTTTTAAAGAAACATCAAGACTTTACTATGTGGCAAGACTTTACTACAGTAAGACTATACCAGGTGTAAAGGATATCAAGGCAAAAAAAATCCAAATCTCCAAACAGGTACCATCTCCCTGCTGTATCATCCTTTCAAACTGATAGCCATCCTCTCAAACACCAGCCAGGACTAAGACCTACCACCTGCCATCATGCTCTGTAAATACCAGGTCCCATCTGCCCAGCTCTTCTTCCTCTAGCTGGTTCCTCTAATAACTGCCGTGTGTCCCCCTGCTGTTCCCACATGGTCTGGTCTATTCACCCAGTGATTGAACTCCTAATCCCACCCTGACAAGTGGCTAAAAAGAAGCCACTTGTCTCACTAGCCTACCTAGCTAAGTGGGAAACCAGAAGTGGCTAAAAGCCTCATGCCTCAGGAGAGCTGTTGAGTCAATGATATGTTTTCTCAAGTTCTAGACCATAGATCCTCAAGTAGAACAACAGAAAAATGGTTATCGGGGATCTCTGTTTTAAAATATAATTGGGAATTCTGAAAGTCTTTTTTTCTCATCCTCAGTACTTTCATTTCTCTGCTCCCTTAGGTCTATGCTTGGGCAATTTTTTCCTTGACTTGATGTAGCACTTGGACTGAATAGTAGGCCCTTGTAACTACTTCGCATAACTGCTTTTCATAAAGAATATATTTCTGAATATATTGGTATCAGGTCAGCTACTTATTACCTCTGCTACTTTATGGATGTCACTTCATCTTTCAGGACCCCAGTTTATACAACATGAATGGGATGATAATATCCTAACAAAATAACATATTAATATGAATGTCATGGATACCTGTTGCTTTTGCCTATCCTATACACATCCCTTTACCTTCTGTCAAGTAACAGGACCTGTCTTACAAGTGAGAAAGTCATTACAAGTAGTCTGGACTGAGTTTGTGCCACCATGGTACACTTCTTCCTAGCATTTAACTCCCTTTTCTCACCAACACTACCCTGATGTTCTTTATGGAATATGCATCTCCCCATTCTTAGTCATGTCCTAGCTGAATAAGTAAGCTACTTTTGGCTTAATGCAATTGAGGCCATAGGAGGAGGAATGTGACCCAATGCCAGCCATTAAGGGAAGGGATGGGGCTTCCCTGGTGGCACAGTGGTTAAGAATCTGCCTTTCAATGCAGAGGACACAGGTTCGATCCCTGGTCTGGGAAGATCCCACATGCTGCGGAGCAACTAAGCCCGTGCGCCACAACTACTGAGCGTGCGCTCTAGAGCCCGCAAGCCATAACTACTGAAGGCTGCATGCCTAGAGCCGGTGCTCCGCAGCAAGAGAAGCCACTGCAATGAGAAGCCCACACACCGCAACGAAGAGTAGCCCCTGCTCGCCGCAACTAGAGAAAGCCCGCACGCAGCAACAAAGACCCAACACAGCCAAAAATAATAAATAAATAAAATAAATTGACAAAAAGAGAGGGGATGAATGTCAGAAATTGTGTGGGGCACTGAAAGAGTACTCTCAACCTGAATCACACGGTGTGAGCAATAAAATCATTTTGATCCTGTGAAGAGAGAACCTCCAGTTGCCAGGGCTATGTATGGAGCCTGATAATGAAGTCAACAATATAGGATACAGAGTGAAGAGATGGGGAGAAATCTGATCCCTGACAACATTGTTTGTAGATTGAACCCCACCTGAAATCAAATCTGTATGAGCCATTAGATGTCCTTTATTGTTTCTAATAGTTTGAAATGAACTCTCTGTCTCTTGCAAACAAAAGACATTTGAACCAGCATGAGGCCCAGGCCTGGCCAATTAGAGCACATCCATCCCTCAGATTACAGTAATTAGGGTTCAAGGGTACACAGAGAAGCCAAGGCAGGAGCTCCCCAGGAACGTTCAGCCAGTGCTCTTAGAGAGAGATGCTTCTAGGAAAGAACCTATCTCATAAATGAGTCTCTCTTTATAATCACATTTTTGAATTATGGAATCTAGCAGCGCCAAATCCAGGTCTAGCCTTGATTTTTAGTCATGTAAAACATATTCCTTTTGCTTAACAAACCTGAATTGTGTTTCTGCTACTTATAACCGAAAAGGTCTTGACTAGCCCCTTTATGTTATATTCTTTGGTAACATTTTTATGTACATGAGAAACCATAATTATTCCCATTTCATAGATGAAGGAAGTGTGACTCAGAGAAGTTAAGTGAACTGTTCAAGGTCACATACCAGGTAACAGAGTTCCTGAAGTCAAAACTTTGTTGTTAATAATTGTGTTAAATGGTTTCCAGATGCTTTCATGAGGTTGTTCACAATTCTTAGATTCTGATTTAGCAGCTAAGCTCTATGTAACAAAATGGAATGGGGCAGTCTTGATGGATGAACTCACTGGCATGTCCTCAGAAGAGATTTCATCAAAGGTTTACTCTGCTAACTTCTCAACAAAACTCCTAGTACCTGTGGATTCTGCTTGTCACAGGCAAATTCAAGGAGTTCAGTATGACTCATTTCCCTACAAAACCAAGGGTGCCTCCCAGGTGGACGTTTTATCACCTGGTTTAAAGGAATGCATGCTACTGGTACCTAAAAGCAGAGTCAGCAACATTTACATTCCATTGCTTATAAACAAAATAAAAAGCAGGCAGTTTAAGGCTGTCAAACGGCAGCATCTTCTAGTGTTTAGTTGTTGTTGGTAGTGGTTCTATTGGTGCAGTAGTGCTAGTATCTTGAAAACAGACATTTAAATCCAAGCAGGAAGAATTCTATTAAGAAAACAATAAACAAACAAAAGCCAGCCTCAATAAAACCACCTAAACATTAAGTCCCCCCCATACCATTCCATGGTACCTTATGAAATCATGCTCCATCAGTCTTTCCCTCCTTTTCAGAATAAGGAAAAACCCTAGAGGAGTGTGAGTTTGGTTGCACATTTTTCTTGTACTCTCCAGTTACTACTGCTCAGACACTAGACAGCATTTAGGGCTGGTCCTTATTAATTCAAAACTTTCAGATGGATTCATCTCTTCTGGCTCAAAGGGGAGAGTAAGGGTTTAGTATGAGCAATTGGACTCAGTCTTGACTCTCAGCCTCTGTAAATGGGTATATCTATAGAACTCTGTATTAGTGTATTCATCCCCTATGCCTGTCATAACAAATTACCACACACTTAAAACAACAAAAATGTATTCTCTTACAGTTTGGAGGTCAGAAGTCAAAATGAGTTTTAAGAGACAAATATCAAGGTGTTGGGAAACTTGTTTCTTCTAGAGGCTCCAGGGGAGAATCTGCTCCTTGTCTCTTCCAGATTCTAAAGGCCGCAACATTCCTTGGTTCCTGGTGTCATCGCTCCAATATCTGTTCCATCGTCACAGAGCCTTCTTCCACCTCTGATCTTCTTGCCTCCCTCTTATAAAGACCATGGTGATTACCTTTAGGGTCCACAGGATAATCCAAGATAATCTTCCCATCTCAAGACCCTTAAATTAATCACATGTCCAAAATTTCTTTGCAACATTGGTGACATTCATGGGTTCTGGGGACTAGGAGGTAAACATCTTTGGGGGACCATAATTCAGCCTACCATAATTTGGAAATATGAATTACCACTGAACACCAGGATAGAGAGGCAAAATCTAATATAGGAATTTTTAAATAATCAGATGAACGAAATCCTAGGCAGCTGTCTAAACAGAGTGGAACAGGTGGATAAAAAACAGCCAAGCACCATCCTTTGTAGAAATAGTCTAATTTACTACACGGTACAAGTAGCCTAGATCTAGGAAAGCCACACCCCAAATTTTTTTTTAAAAAGGTTGTAGCTGATCTACCACTTACCAGCTCTGTGAGACCTCATATGAATTACTCAATCTCTCTAAACCTGTTGTACTCTCTGTGAAGTGGGGAATACTTACCCACCTCATAGTGCTGTTGTAAGTATAAAATTTCCATGTAAAACATCAGATCAATGCAAGGAATGTAGCAAGTAACCTATAAATGTTAACTATTTGTATAATATTAATGATAATGATAACAATAATAATTTCTGATTTTTAAACTTGTGAAATACTTGACTATATTGGCCAGGAAGGTTTGCAATGTCATAGGTTTTTTTTTTAAAGCAAGACTAGAAAACAATTTTTCTCAGAAACGTTGTAATTTTTAGAAGCAAAGGGGATCATTTTTGCCTAAGGTCTGTCTCTAGCAAACAAGAAGAAAGTATTGATCCCCAACTTGTTATGCAACCCTTCCCACACGCTTTATAGCAGAAGATTAAAAAGACTAAGATGTGTTCTTCATCCTCAGGAGCCTTGCACTGTAGTTAATGTTGACAAGACTAACTTATTTAAAACACAGAGCAAAATAAGAGGCAATATCGAGTTGAGTCTGAATTACACGGAATGGATTATAAATGCAATAAAATCCCAGAACAAAATCAGATTAGTATGGGAGAGAGTGGTCAGGCAAGAAAGCAGGCATAAACTAGAACTTGAAGGGTGAGTAATATTTGGATAGCCAGGAAGAGGGCATTGTGAGACATGGAAAATGGGAAGAACAGAAAAGCAAAGGCTAGGGGCCAAAGAAAGGTCAATCATTGTAGCCTGGCACCACGCCTATGAATGTTAAAGACTAATAATGTAAGGACGCAAGTGCTGGAAGTTAAAAAAAGAAAGAAAGAAAGAAAGAAATACGTGGCAGTGGTTAAGAGTAGGGACTTGGGAGTCAAAATATTTGGATTTTGGTTCATGTCTTCACCACTTGCTAGCTTTGGGACCTTCAACAATCCCTGTAACTTCTCTGGTCCTCAACTTTCACACTTATTTAACAAACTTGATAATATCGACCTCATAGTATTGCTTCAAAATTAAAGAAAATGAATGTGAAATGTTAACACAATGCCCGGTATATATGAATCATTCAATCAGTGACACCTATAATAGCTGTAACAGGGACAGTAGTAGTAGAATAATCCTGCTTGACTGTAGAATCATAGATGTTCAAACATAGAACAAACTCCAGAGATTATTTTATCCGGGGCCCCTCATTTAAGAGGGAAGATAACTGAAGTGTGGAGAGATGAGATGACACTCACCTCTCATTGGCAAACTCAGAATCCACTATTCTTCCTTCCACACCTGTCAGATTCAGCATCCCTATTCCGAAATAACTAGTGGTTGGTGCTCTTGAATATGCAAAATTAGTGCTGATTTAGGAACCCTTTTTAAAGGACTGCTGAGTGTTAGCTGCCTTCAGTCAGAGGGAGAATATGAGAAAGCCAAATTCTACAAAGAGAAGTTTTCAACCCTCCAATAACCACTCCACCAAGAGTAGAAGCTGAACAAGGACACTTTGGGCTTAAATTCATTTGCCTGTTCTTCCTCCAGTCAACCTTTTAACCGATCTTTGCTAGAAAAATTCCACTTCGGTCTCCTGGAGTTTAAACCAAGGCCATTAAACATCTCTCGTATATGTTGGAGGGTTTTTTTTTTTAATGCTCTGGAATTTCTCAGCCCTGGAAATATATGTAAAAATAATTTCACAAAGCACTTGGTGTGATTTCTAACAAAAAACATTCTCAAACGCAGATTCTTCAAAGACTTGGTGCAGTGAGCGGTGAGCAAACCATGTTCTTATACTGTCCCCTTCTGGTTGATGGCCAAAAGGGACAGACTGTATGGTTTAAGAAACTAGCTCAATTTCATTTTAAATAAAATCCCTCTCTTTTGTAATCACCTTGCCCTAACCTTGTTGATAGGCAGCTGTAGGTAATTTACTTGCTAGAAATAGTTATATCAGCTGAATAACTCATTAATGTTCAAGTGAAGACAGCTTTTGTGCTTTGGAAGAGCAGTAAGTAGGGAAAAAATTACTCAGCTGTCTTAGCATCAGGCAGGAGCACTGAAGCAGAGAAGAAACAGAACTTGCTTCTTGGCTGCTGAGAATGGATGATATGAAATTTCTTCAGATGCCAAGTTTAGCCAAATCGCAGGAGGATTCCATTAAACATAAGGTAAGCGTAGGAATATCCACCTGAGCTTTCTTTTTTAATGAGACAGAGGCAAGGAAAGGCCAATTTCTACAATAATGTGGCTAAATAGAGATCAATTTGAGGAATGAGTCCTGGCCTCTGAATATCTTCCTAAAACATGAAAAAAAGACTTGAGAGAGGATTTAGGCAGGTATAATTCCTCTTATGCAGATACAGTCTGTTAGTTATGATAAGCTATGCCATAGTGACAAACAACCATAAAATCTCAGTGGCTTAATCCAAAAGAAAGTTTATTTCTCACTCACATAAAATCCACATGGCCAAGGCCCATTGTCCTTATCACACTGTATAGTAATTGCCCATTTATTTATTTACCATAGCAGACTGCATGGACAGGCCACTCAAGATAGCTATTCCTCTTGCTCTCTGTACATTCCCTGCTTGACCTACACCTACTCACATGACTATCCAATTCTCTTTATTATAGGGTTTAATCAGTAACTCCCTACATGCTTGCCCCCTGCCCCAGCTTCTGGTTTCCCCGGTAACTGATAAGCCAAACTGACATCAATTCCCCCTATAACTGGTAGCCTCCTTCTCACCCCGCTTCCCCCGTCCCCAGTAGCGAAGACTGTTGCCATGTCCTGTCCACCAGCTGTTGTATACAGTGGGTTGTCACTCCAGGACTTTGCTTCAGACTTGTAAGATTCCCTATACAATAAACCACTGATGTCTCTGTCACTGTCTCTGGGCTCTTTCTTTAGTCTCTCGGCTGAGCAATTACAAGGCTTGCAGGCCCGTGGGATGCAGCCCAACAAGCCCATGAACTATCTTTAGGGAGGAACTATGTCTATTCAGGTCTATGCTGTATCCCCAATACTTAGCACAATACCTGACACGTAGGTACTCAAGGAATATTTGTTGAATAATGAAGGAATGAAGGTATGAAGGAAGAGATGAATGAATGAATCAAACTAAGTACCTCTGGGCATCATTTCCAGGAGCTCTTGATTCTCTTTTCTCCCTCTCCATACTTTAGGTACAGACCTAAAGCAAATGCCCATTTTACATTGGGGTAGCATTACTGTGTTCCCCTAGGCCTCTGTCATGGTATCATTCCCATGTAATTGTGCGATGTCTTTTAAAGGTCTTCTTGACACAATGGGGATGTGAGTCAACAAGGGTGGGAAGTAAATATTCTTAGCAACCAAGCTTTGTAATGCTTGCATTAAGGAGAAGGTGATGGATAGAGCACACAGCCCACTGGAGCCCTTACAGATGGGCTGCTTAGGGAGCCATTTCACAAAATGGTGCCAGCACAAAACACTAAAAATTTAAAAAGACAATGCAAGACCCAATGAGATCACAGGGAGAAAGAAAACGGGGGAAATATCCTAGATAGGAGGAAGATAGGAGAAGAAAATGGCACCTTAAGACGTGATTCTCATCAAAACAAAACATATCCATACGTCTTACCAGCAGTGTAGAAGACCCCAGGAGATTCTTTTCCTTTTGCTTTTCTCTTTTCTTTCTATAGAGTTTCACCATTTTTCACTGACCAAATACTAACTGAAGTAACACTGTGACCAACTATCTTGAATCCCCATCCCTAAAGATCTTACCATTTCTACCTGTTTTTTAGCAAAGACCCTTTTAACCATTACACATTGATGGATACCAAGCTGGCAGCTTTGGCTCTCTAAGTTTCTCAATTCTTTATGTATTTATTGGAGAATTTATAGATTATTATTTGGCACCTAAGGCAAGATAGGGAGTGTGTTTGAAATCACAAAAGGTGCTGGGACATAAAATCTCTGAACCATAAATCTTGCAGTTTAACAAGAATTGCACCCAGGGGTACTGGGTCTGTCTGTGTATGAGGTTTTGGAAAAAGATCCAGATCTATCGATCATAGCCCCATTCCTTGTACTTAGACACTGAGGATCAACTTACAATTTGTGCTGAAACACAGAGCTATTAGCCCAAATTCCTTCCTTCTTCCTGGCCCCCCATGTGCCTGATAGTGCGTCTCCCAGAGAAGGTGCAGTTCCCCACCACCACCCTGTGGTTAGAGGGAGAACTGCATTGTCATTGGAGTTTATATTTGCGTGACCTTTTGCATACTCACATTAGGCCATGATAACTATTTCTGGACTGCAAAATACTAACTGAAGAACAGATAGATTATATAGTGTGCCTTCTAAGTGGCATGTTGCTATGGTTTCCCACTGAAAGAACAGAATTCTCACCATTAGGTTATCTGAAATCTGCAGGATGGCTCCAAAATGTTTCCGCAGAGCAATGGAATGTCCTTTGAACACAACTCCATCTGTATGATCAAATGCAGTCTCAGACTAGCAGGGAACACGATGTGTTTTCTGAAGAATGTCTTCAGTGAATGCAGTAGGATTTGCAGGACATTTATAAGGCTAAAACAGGCACTGACCTCTGTTGACAAGGCACCTTTCCTGTATTTATTAACTATATCCCTATGCCAAAAAGTTATTGAATATGAACCACCTAGGCATGCAAATGGGATGCTTTAAACTCTTCAAAAGCTTCCCACTGCTCTTAAGATAAAATCCAAGTCCTTTCTCATGGCCTGTGTTCCTTGTATGGTCAACCTCCGGACTACTTCTCTACCCTCACCTTACCCCACTCTTTCCCCCCAATTCACAATCTGCTACGCTCACCTTTTTTTACTTCCTTCAAAGCATCCTCTACAATGCCAAGCTTTTCCCTGCAGTAGGGTCTATACACACGCTATTTCTCTTGCTTGGAATGCTTTTCCCCCATTCCTGGCCTGCCTTAAATCTTACAAATCCTCCAGTTCTCAAATTAATACCACATCCTGAGATACCCATCACCCCAATTTAAATTAAGTTCCCATTTATACTCTCTGACAGGACTCTGCACTATTTCACAGCACACATCAAAATTTGAAATTAATTGTATATTCCTGTGATTGTTTAATATATATCCCCTCCACTAAAATAAAGCCTTGAAGTCATGGATTATGTCTTTTTGGTCTGCTATATCCCCAGCACTTATTCCAGAACTTGGCATATGGTAGGCATTCAATACTGAATGAATGAATCAGCCCACTGACTTCAATCCCCATTTACTTAGTAATTAGGAGGGAATTCAATGATCCATTGAATGAGTATTAAAACTGAGGAAAATGCAAAGAAATCTTGCCCTCAAGTAGCTTATGAATACAGTAAGGGGAAATACAACAGGGGAGACAAATAGGTATATATAAATGAAACAGCAATTTATGTGGGACGTTTCTTGCCTCCTGGAGCCCTAATGACAATCACGGGCAATTAATGCCCATACATTGCACACCTCTGAAGTAATTGCTATCCAGTCCAGTAGGAGTCCTTAGGTCATCACGTAACCCCACCCAGGATAAAAGAAGCCCAGAGATTCAATAAGGAAGAGAGAGTATACTTTGAAGGGTGTTTGTGGAAACAGAGTGCTCCGACACATACCCCCTCTCTCTCTCCTCAAGTTCTGTGAAGGGTCAGCAGGAGAATCCTTCAGGGAGATTGGGGGGAAATAAATCCAGAGTGTTGGGGTTGGAAAGGCAGGTGGGCACACAGAATGGTAGGTGAGCCAGAGCCATCTTGAGAGAACTCCTGCTTCACGACAAAGGGAACACCAGGAGCGCACTGCCAGTGGGCAGAAGTCAAGGGGATGTCAGTATCCTGAGAGGGCAGCACTTGTTCCTCATGGGGTATCCAAAGAGTCCTTACAAGTGCCCCATGGTAGGAAGAGCCAGCAGGTTACCCTTGTCATGAAAGAAAGCACCAGCAATCAAATTGACCAGCATCAGAGAAGTCACACTTGGCCCTTTCTCTGTAAGCTAAGTGCATGTGTGCACGTGTGAATACACACACACACATCCACATACACTCGTACACGTTCTGTGCTCAACTCTAGAAGAGCCATAAGCAGCAGAGTGAATGGAAGGACCAGGCGGAGCAAGCAAAACCAAAGAATGAACTATGTTGCCCTTTCCCAGTGGTACACTAGGGATTCAGCAGTCAGGCCTGCAGGGAAGAGGTTGCTTAGACAGAAACCCTGACTTAGATGAGTGATTAACGTTTTGATTTGGGTTGCACACAAATTCATAATATCTGATAATAAGACTGTTCAAATACCTGAAAGTGTCTGAGATTTGGTGAAGAAATCCTCTGAATTGGGGAAGGTGATCCAAAGAGTCTAGTTGAAGGCAGTGCTTGGAAAATAATGAAGCTGGTTCCTGATTGTACCTTCTCAAGTCTCTCCAGCAAACCATCTACATAAAACGAAAAACGTTAAGTTCAATGAGAAGAGGAAAAATAAAGTACAATAAGATATCTGTTGTTGTAATTAGCTCAAACCCTTCTCTGCTTAGAAAATAACTTACAACCAGTGTTCTAGGAATAAAAGAATCATACTTGTACTATTACATATGCAAAATATATTCAAATTTTCCCTTCCTTCAGCAAAAAATTATTCATGAAAAAGATAAATTTCTCATCAACTCTCAGGAAAATTGTGCATCCTGCAACTGTGGATAATTCGATAATTTTTGTGAATATACAATGACAATATATCACATCTGAACATGTTGCCCTATGCAAAGAATTTCAATGACAAATGCCTCTCACTCATCACCTCCCTAGGTGGTTGGTAGAGAAAGTATCCTCCCATTTTACCAGCAAAGAATGTCATACCAAAACAGGGGTCTGCAAATTATGACCCGCCAGGTAAATTCATCCCACCACCTGTTTTGGTATGGCCCACGAGCTAAGAATGGTTTTTACATTTTTAATTCATTGAAAAAAATCAAAGAAGAATAATATATATTTCATAACACATGAAAATAATATGAAATTCAAATTTCACTATTCATAAATAAAGTTTTATCGAAACATAGCCAATGCTAATTCATTTACATATTGCTTACAGCTGCTTCCATGCTACAGTAACAGAAATGAACAGTTGTGGCAGAGATTGTATGGCTGGCAAAGCTTAAAATATTTACTATTTTCCCATTAAGATAAACATGTGCTGATCCCTGCTCTAAAAGGTTAAATGGCATCTAATTCCACATGCTTAGTTAGCTGAAAAAAAGTCATAAGACCACTGATTCAGAACATAAATCATTTCATCATATTTCCTATATAATAACAATAAATATTGGTAGTCTTTATATGTTTTTATTTTTCCCTTCTATTGGGCCATAACATTTTTTGGGGAAATAAAATCTCATAAAACTCATAAAACTTGGAATGCCCTTCCCCCATTCTTGGCCTGCCTTACTTAACTCTTACAAATCCTCCAGGTCTCAGATTAAATATTGCCTCCTGAGATACCCATCAGCCCCTGATAGGACCCTGCACTTCCAGCTCATAGCATTCATCAGTGGAGTGCTGTGAACTGGGCAGGACCTTAGCAATCATATAATCCAGGAGTCAGCAAACTTTCTGTAAAGGGACAAATACAGTTGTCCCTTGGTATCCATGGGGGATTGATTGCAGGAACCCCTGCAATACCAAAATCTGCTTATGCTCAAGTCCCTTACATAAAATGGTGTAGTATTTGTAAATAACCTACACACATCCTCCCAAATACTTTAAATCATCTCTAGATTACTTATAATACCTAATACAAGGTAAATGCTATGTAAATAGTTGCCAATATGCAGCAAATTCAAGTTTTGCTTTTTGGAACTTTCTGGAATTTTTTTAAAAAATATTTTCAATCTGTGGTTGGTTGAATTCATGAATGCAGAACCCATGGATATGAAGGGCTGACTACAGTAAACATTTTAGGCTTTTCAGGCCATAGAGTCTCTTTAGCAACTACTCAGTTCTGCCACTGTAGCAAAAAAGCAGCTATTACAGACAATACCTAAATGAATGGGTATGGCTGTATTCCAATAAAACTTTACTTACAAAAAAAAGGAGCTGGCTGGATTTGGTCAGTGAACTGTAGTTTGCCAACACCTGATATAGTCCATACCCTCATCTTAGTGTCACTGGATTTCCCTCCACCCTGGAACTTATTACAAAACCTGACCTACAGCAGACATCTGATAAATTTTGATGAATAAATGAATAACGGCAAGCAAGAAGGAAAGAAGCGAAGAATGCAAGGAGCACAAGCAAATGTACTCACAGTCCTTGTCTTGGAAGTATTCAAAATATAATTAAGGAGACAAGCTATATACATGTGAAAATGCCTTGTATTACAAAGCAGGATGGTGAGTGACTTAGATACCAAGGACCGTCTAAACTCAGAAGAAGACTTCATAGATAAGGTCAGATTTGAGCTGGTTATTGACATTTGTTGCTTGTTTGGATTTTTATTGTTGTTTTGGGGAGGGGAGGTTGGCATTAATCAAATTTGTACAAAGAAAATCATCACATGTGCAAAAACTCACTATTATAAAAACAAAACATAAATCATTTTATAGGGCAAGAAATCCTTGAGAGACGCATATAAGCATTACCTAGTCATTTTTATTTTATTTATTTATCTGTTTGTTTGTTTGTTTGTTTTTGACTGCACCGCACCGCTTGTGGGATCTTAGTTCCCCAACCAGGGAGTGAACCTGGACCTCGGCAGTGAAAGTGAGGAGTCCTAACCACTGGACTGCCAGGTCCTATCTAGTCATTTTAATTCTAAGATTTGAGTATGTTAGGTTTTCTTAAGACATGGAATATTTTTGTTTGAAGCAACAGAATCCCAAAGCAGTGCTTCCCTTAGGCCAGTGGTTTTCAAATATTAGGTGCCCAAGAATCATCTAGAGAGATTTTAGGTATGCAGATGCCTGAGCCCTACCTTAGACCTTCTGAACCAGAACCTCTAGGGTAGAATGAAAGGAATTTGAATCTTAAAACTTTCGCCCTCATGTAATTCCTCTGCAGTTAGTCTGTGGAGGCTTTTGATGTCATGGAAATTGAACTTCTATAACTAATGGTAAAGATGTTATGACGCATGGGAAAGACTGTTCAGTAGAGAGTAAATAAATGTCAGTACGTCAAACACTATTGTTTTCTTGCTAATTTTTTCCAAGTGTATATTTTTTCCAGTATGTTCCAGATGCTGATCACCTTACAGGATTTCAAGTTTTTAACTCAGAGAAAGATTGTGTTGTTTTATTTTGAAGCCAATTTTATAATCTTGAAAAATCAAACAGTTGCTTAAATATGCAGAATACCATGAATTCAGAGAGTCTCTTTATATTTGGTACCCCAAGTTGCGGACAAGGTCCACTAATGATCATTACTAATGAATTACCAATGGTTGCCAGATACCAACAGGGGGCACAGTATTTAAGAACTTAAAATTTTCATTCTCCGTACTGTCTAGCAAAATGTTCCCTATTGAAAGACATTTTCAACCATCATGTGGGCAAGCCTTGATCACTGAGCTGAACTATACTATTAATACGTATGCCTGGCCAGAAGCTTATGAACAAAAAACTCTTCCGCCTTCCTTCCTAAAAGGAACCAATTCTTCATGCTTTAATGTGAAAAGACTTGGAGCCATAATGATAAAAGCTAACTAAGCATTTACTATGGACCAGACCATAATAAGCACTTTAAATATCAGTATCCATTTTTGTTGTCATGACAGCCTGTGATGGGGGTTCCATTATCATCCTCATCTTACAGACGAGAAAACAGGGTTAACGTTCCCAGGTCACATTAAATAACAGAGATGAGATTTGGACTTGAGATCATCTGACTCCAAATCCTGTGCTACATGTTTTCACCAAAGTTATGAGATCCTGGTGAACTGGAATGAGCACCGGGCTGAGATCCAAGAGATAAATGTTCTTGTCTCAGCTGTGACATGAAGTAACTGGGTAGCTCTAACCATGATATTTCCCCTCTTTGGGTTTCCAATTCCTCTTCTACAAAGAGTTGTAATTGGACTACTAGATGAATAATAAAATTGCTTCCAAGACTAATATACCATGATTTAAGAGCAGCCACTTTGCGCAAAAAGAGGACTAGAAAGACAATGGGAGCCATCTGGATGTGAAAATGATGAATGGCAAAAGCTGTTGGAGGGGATAGTCTCAGATTAGCATTCCCTGCCACTGGGTCCACACACCACATTGCCAGTCTCCTGCAAATTGCCCGCAGCTGTGCTGATCTAGAGGCCATTTAGGGTGCAGAACCCTTAACAAATTGTTCAAGGTATTTAGTCTTGGGTTTCCCAGGAGCCCATCTAGCCCCATAAAATTAAATGTCTTGTGATTTGCCAACTTTGCTGTTGGCAACAAAGTTTTTTATTGTTGTTGTTTGAACTCAATTATCACTTCGTTCTGGGTAGAAAGGATGCTTTTGCAAATTCTTTCTTCAGCAGCTGACTGTGGAGGATTTTCACGTCAGTCAAAAAAAAAATGAAAACCATCTAAAGAAACAACCTTTGTTGACGATGGGAGAAAAGCTACGGTATTCTCGTAATCTACGTGTCTGCTTCCAATCTATAGGGTCATGCTTCCATTACTCCTGCCCCCAATCCATAATGCTCTTCCCAATGCTTCTACAGATTGTAGGAAATTACATTCTCATTATTACTACTTATTCTTATTTCTAGATCCTACAGAAGCCTTATTCTTACTCATTCTAGCTTCCTATAGCTATCTTTTTCTCTGTCCAATGTTAACTGAATATCTCCCTAAGTATGTCTCCCACAGGGTGGTGTTGGACATAACAATGGAGGGTTCCGTCATGGCAGAGCAAACAGTTATAAATCTAACATTACACATCACTGTTCTTAAATTTCTCCCAGCCATCTTCACCACTGGAAATTTTGCAATGGCCATATTTTGCCATGTTGCTTGACCCTCTCCCCATCTCCCTGGTTCCTTAATCCCTTAAGATACCCTCTCAAAAATCATATTCCCATGATGTTTTTATGCAGAAAAAGTATGGAGTTTTTTGTTTGTTTTTTGTTTGTCTTGCTGTACGCGGGCCTCTCACTGTTGTGGCCTCTCCCATTGCGGAGCACAGGCTCCGGACGCGCAGGCTCTGTGGCCATGGCCCACGGGCCCAGCCGCTCCGTAGCATGTGGGATCCTCCCGGACTGGGGCACGAACCCGTGTCCCCTGCATCGACAGGCGGACTCTCAACCACTGTGCCACCAGGGAAGCCCCAGAAAAAGTAGTTTTTGATACTGCCCTCTCCTTCCAGACGATGCCCAGAGCCTATTTCTTCATACTAGCAAAGAACTCTGCCACTAGCATGATTTATCAAAAAAATAACTTGGAGCTCCATCTGCTGTTTCCCAATCTTAGTACAAATCTACTACTACTCGAATATAAGTGAGGGTCTATAATGACCCAGTCTCACAACATTCAAAGAAAAAAAATAATTCTGATTCTGATTCTTCAAGTTATTTTTTAAAATAAACCTACTGCACCACATCTTAAAATTCTTCTCACATTTCTCTCCACCCCCAACTTTCATGGTAACTGCCCCAAATTGTTCTCCCCATTCTTCATTCTTCATTTTCTGGAAAAAAAAATGTTTTAATTGCCCAACATTCCTATCATCACAGACACTTCTGTTTTCTTGTTCCTCTCCTGAACTCTCTTTTGTACTAGCATTTTGGGCGGGCATTTTTGCACTTCGCAATACCTCTTAGCTCTTTCTGAAACAACTCCCTCCCCATCCCTGGTTCACTGACTGGTCTGATCAGCAAAATAGGTAAAAGGAGAGGAGGCAGCGTGGGCAGGCACAAAATCTTCAGGTTCAGGTAAGGGGAAAGGAAAAAATGTGATACACATGCATCATGAATTTTTGCCCCTTTTACAAATAAATTAAAAAATTTGAACAAATGGAAACAGGACAACAAATGAATTGCCGCTGAATCATGCAGTGACAATGGTCATGCCTGGAGTTCTTAGGACTTAAAAGAGATAACACGTCAGAAACAAATTAAAGTTATTTTTGACACAGTAAAAGACTTGACTGAAAAGAGGTTTAACCTGAGAACTGTACCTGAAAAATGACAGCTGTGAATGGATTTGAATTCAACAACAGCTATTAAAGGGAACCAAAAACAACCATATGCTACAAATACAAAGGAATGTTTTGAACGGTGTATTTGTAGCTTTAGGCAATATTCAGGCAACAAAATAAAACAGGACCCAGTGTAATGAAATCCAGTCCAACTGAGTGTTGATAACAGAATGCAAATCGAGAGAGCTGCAGAATCAGTTAAGCTTCATTGATTGCAAACAACAGAAAAGATCCTAACTTAATCAAAATAGAAAGAATGTCATTATAAAAAAATGAAGGAATGGGGGCTTCCCTGGTGGTGCAGTGGTTGAGTCCGCCTGCCGATGCAGGGGACACGGGTTCGTGCCCCAGTCTGGGAAGATCCCACATGCCGCGGAGCGGCTGGGCCCGTGAGCCATGGCCGCTGAGCCTGAGCGTCCGGAGCCTGTGCTCCGCAACGGGAGAGGCCGCAACAGTGAGAGGCCCACGTACCGCCAAAAAAAAAAAAAAAAATGAAGGAATGCACAGAATGGAGTAAAGAGCGTAATTCTGGCCATCTCACTCCCCTGCTGGAAATGCTGAAGTGGATTTCTTTTAACTGTAATTAAGATCAAGACCAAACCATTAATAGTGCCTATACACCGTGCATGGCCCAGCCCTTCCTGCCTCTCCACACTTTATTTCATCTCTCTCTCTACCTTAATCTCTAAATTCTACTCACCCTGACCACCTCATGGTTTCTCTTTTACCATTGGCCTATAGCCACAGGGCCTCTGCACAGATTCTTCCCTCTTAATAGATGCTTTTCCTCTTTCCACCCCTCCATCAACTAATTTTCATGTACTCATCTTGCAGGCAAAAGCTCAAACTGCACTTCTCAGGTAAGAGAGTTTGGGGTTGGATACATAAATGCAAATCCAAATAAAACAACAAAACAAGATTGTTAACTCCAGCAGAAAAGACTTTGTAAGAAAAGAAGAACAATTACGGTATACTTCATGACTAAGGCATGATTAATATTTACAGACAACAATCATATTGCCGAACACTGAACTCTCTAACCAAAATTATGATATAACTGTTTTGGGTGGGAGAGGGGTCAGGAGAGTGATTACATTTGTAAGGGGGGAGAACGATGGGGGGAGGGGTGAGAGGGAGCTAAATCTTTATCTTCCATAGCACAAAAGTTGCCATAAAAGTGCCTAAAACTGGAAAGTCAAGATAGAAAACAAAAGTCTGTTATTTACAATTGTGAAGAAGTAACTGGAAGAGTTCGAAGTATTTGTCTCTGGAAGACTGGGGCGAAGGCAAATCAGGAAATAGGGTTAAAAGATATAATGGCTGTCTTTAAAATAATTCTAGAGTAATTTTTTATTCTTAAAACCAGGTATATGTATAACTTTAATTTTTAAATGACAGTATTTTTAAAAAGTAGTAAATGTGCTAATGGGAAACTAAAATACGCAAGATACAATGAAGACTGGAGTGAAGCTAATGCATGCTGTAAAAACTTGTGCATCTCCTAGAAATGGGCCAACAATTTGATTTTCTCTAATAGTGTACTGAAAGAACTTTTAGCCAAAAATCATGTTCTCAGAAAAATATGTCTCTATGATTGCAGTTAGCACCTTGTGTCTAAAAAAAAGTCCTCCTTTAAAATTACTCATTGGTGTGTTTCGTGTTGGGTAATTGCAATCATTGTTGCTTTTGTTGTGGTCATCCATTTACAGTGCTTGGTGTCAGTTTATTTATCTCTTGTAAAAATAAAATACAGTGTGTGTGTGTGAAAAAAAAATTACTCATTGGTAAGCTACTGGTAGAGCTTTTAGAAGTGGTAGGTCTCTGGGAAAGGTTTATCTAGAATTCTCTAAAATGCATCATGACTACAAGTGACATTTTCTTCAAGATAAAAAATAATGTTTGATGGCCCATGTATGTTGTAAGGCAATTATTTCTGATATGAATAATAATAAGAAGGTCATGTTTTGTACCAGAGAATGCATAAGCTTGAGAATTAAGAGAACTAGCTTTGGATGTCCTGTCCAATATAGTGGTCATCAGCCACATGTGGTACTGAATATCTGCAACGTTGCTAGTCTGAATTGAGACGTTCTGTATATGTGAATATACGAGTGGCTACTAGGAAACTTAACATCATGTCTGTGCTTTGCACAGTATTTCTGTTGGACAATGCTGCTCCAGGCTTAGTGTTTTCATTTCATAGTGCTAGTGGTGTTACTGCAAGTCACTTAAATTCATTGGGCTTCAGTTTTCTTATGTATAACATGGGGGGTTAGACAGAAGTCCTGTAAAGTCCCTTCTCAGAAATTTTATAAAGCTAGCATCTTAAAACATGATGGAGACTAATGGATTCTGGACTTGAAAAGTCAGCAGGTGGTTCTTTCCGATGGTCCACCCCCACCATGCTGTACTGTCCTCCCTGTCACCATCAACCTCATCCAGACATCTTTACCAAATGCTGCTTTCACCAGTCACCAATGCATGTCCTACGTGGAATGCTTTACAATTACTTCATCACATCTTAATTCCTACATGATGAAATCAGTGTTATTACCCTGTTTCACATATGAAGAAAAAAATCTTGAAAAGGTTAGGTGACTTTGACAGGCATCAGAGCCAGAATCTGGAGGAGTCACAATACACATCCCTCTGAATCCAACACCTGATCTCTTCGTCAGTGTGCTCCGCTCCCCTTTACAGAAACCAAACAGGGGTTTTTTTGGAACCTAAATGATAAACCCAACTTTTTGAGTCAGTACGCCTCTCCTGCATTATTTTCCATCCCTGGATCCTCAGCACTTGAAAAAGATAGTTAATGAACAATATGTGATATAATATTCTGAACTTCCATGTCACTTGGTTTAAAATGAAGATCACACTTTAAGGTATGCCTGTAAAATGATGTGAAGTGGTTGGGTTTTTAAGAATAAATATCACCAAAAAAATCATATGACTATTGTCCCCTTCAGATGAATTACTTTGAATACTTATTCCAACATCGTTGTCAACTCAAAAAAATTAACCTCTCTTTATAATCCTCAGGACTAATATATTCCTTTAAATGTCTGTGGCACAAATTTTGTCTCTTCCTTTAGGTATTGTTTATGTTGTGCCAGAGAACAAGATATCAAAAGGCCAACCTGACTCAAGAGCCAATCTTGAAGAGACTCCTAGTTGCCTAAGATGGGACAATTTGAGTATCAAAAAGGAATAATAATAGTATCTGATTAAGATAGAGCAAATATTTGAAAACCCATACTGGAAAAAAACCTCATTTTCATAACAGGAATTGGCTATATCACCAACCCATTACTTTAAAAACTGACAAATAAAGGGAATAAATTGAGTACTTAGCCCAGCTTTCCTGTATGAGCTATATTTCAGCAAAGCCAATAGTTGCTGAGGAAAGTCTTTTACAGAACATTTCTAGCCAATAAGTGCAGAAAGTATAGTAAAATTAGAAAGTCAACATTCTGCAACCTCTAATAAAATAATGGATCAGGGCAATAATCATCATAGGTGCTAAGACCACTAGGTGAAATTTGATAAGGAACTTTATAAGAAAGAAATCAGGCTGACACCATCTGAAAATGGAACATCCAAACTTATGCCTTCTCATGTGATGCAACAAAAAGTACAAAGCATTTGCTTCAAAAAAAAAAAAAGAAAGAAAAGAAGAATAAAACAAAGAAACCCGGCTCTAATCAAGCCTCCAGTTCTAATTTCCCATGTACAAAAATAAGGAGGCTAGCAAAAAAGTTAAACACCAGAAGAAACCAATCAGCCACATTCAGAATCCAGCACATTCTTCAGGATAATTAACTTGGTTTACTCAATAAACAATAGCATTTTTTAACAAGAAAAGGAGAGACCATTATAAATTAAAAGAGTTAAAAATATAAAAACCAAATGTGATGTGCACACTTTGTTTGGACCCTGATTCAAATAAACTAACTCTAAAAATCACTTTTGAAATAATCAAGGAAACTTGGACTGGGTATTAGATAATGTTAAGAAATTGTTAATTTTGTTAGGTATGGTAATGGCATTGATTTGTGTTTTAAAAAAACATGCCCTTATATGTCAGACATATATTATGCATATAATATGCATAATAAACTAGTAACTCTAGTTAGATGACAGGATAGTTGGGATTTTCTTTAAAGGCTGAAATACACCAGCAAAAACACTATCACCATCACCAGTAGCAGTAGTAGCAGTAGTAGTAGTAGGGATGGGAAATAATATAAGACTGGGCTTCCCCGGTGGTGCAGTGGTTAAGAATCCACCTGCCAGTGCAGAGGACACGGGTTTGAGCCCTGGTCTGGGAAGATCCCACATGCTGTAGAGCAACTAAGCCCGTGCACCACAACTACTTAGCCTGCACTCTAGAGCCCATGAGCCACAACCACTGAGCCTACGTGCCACAACTACTGTAGCCCATGCGCCCAGAGCCCGTGCTCCACAACAAGAGAAGCCACTGCAATGAGAAGCCCGTGCACTGCAATGAAGAGCAGCCCCCACTTGCCGCAACTAGAGAAAGCCCACATGCAGCAACGAAGACCCAACACAGGCAAAAATAAACAAAATAAATCTAAAAATAATAATAATATAAGACTAACAAAATGTTTTATAAGACGGAAACTGAATAATAGGTACACTAGGGTTCATTATATTTTTCTCTGTACTTCTGTATATGTTTGAAATTTTCCATAATAAAAATAATTTAAGCCTCAAATAATTTGGAAGCAAGTCTCATGAGTGAGGTGTTGATTCAAATGTATCATTCCATTTTGGTTGAAAACTACGTTTGTCTCTACCACAATGAGTGGTTTCCTTGTGTGTTTCTTTTTTTTTTTTTTTTTTTTTTCTTTTTGCGGTATGCGGGCCTCTCACTGTTGTGGCCTCTCCCGTTGCGGAGCACAGGCTCCGGACGCGCAGGCCCAGAGGCCATGGCTCACGGGCCCAGCCGCTCCGCGGCATATGGGATCCTCCCAGACCGGGGCACGAACCCGTATCCCCTGCATCGGCAGGCGGACTCTCAACCACTGCGCCACCAGGGAGGCCCATCCTTGTGTGTATCTGAAGGCAATTTCATAAGAGGATAACTGGGTTTTAATTATCATTCTGGGTGAACTTGAGCAACTTAGCCTCCACATAGCTTGCTTTCCTTATCAGTCAACTAAGAATGACTTGATCACCAAGGTCTTTTCCAGCACTATTCTAGAGCTGTTTCACTCTCTAATAGGATAATTGGATAAGGGAACAGCCTTTAATGCAATAATAACCATTTTATTTTTTAAGTATTCATTTTTTAAAACAGCTTCATTACCTGTAATGACTATATTTAATATTTGACCACAGTGATTATACAAGGTCAGAAATGTCCAAAGGCAACCAATTCTATGAACAATATCTTATGAGGAAACTGCTTTAATTTGTACTTTTCCAGTAAGAGTGAACCCATAACCCCTAGAAATTCTTACCTGCTGATATTAATCCAATCATGATTGTCTACATGGCTCAAATCACCAGATAAGAGCTTAATTTACTACAATGAATGGACTGGTTGCCCCATCACAGAGCAAAGATTCTTCAAAATAGTAATCTGATTCTGCATAGATTAAAAGAAACATTTGGAGGTCTCATACTCTTCAAACGGTTTGTACTGATGACTCGTAGATGACCTTGTGGATCAAATATTACCAACTGAACCAGCCATTACACCCACACCTTCCAGAGACACAGAAGTGAAATGAGGCCAGCAGGATCATCCAGTGTGGGGTTTGTTTTTCTGTTTCTGATACTGTTTTTGGTTTTTCATTCTCAGTCCTTTATTTTTTACAAAACTCCATTCTATACTCTTACTTCCTAGGAACGTTTCCAGTTCAGGATCAAACAGATCACTCATTAAGAGTAATGTTTCCATACCTTTCTTTTGATAATTTTAATTTAATTCAATTGCTAAATTGCCACTGCATAATTTGATTCTTAAACTATTTTTATAAGGCAGAGAAGGGAGATTTTTCATATCCAATATTGTCTCTCTTAAGTTGATTTTAAAACTCCAAGTTACAGCTTTTCAACAAGAGAGAAAGCATAACTTACAATCAGTAAAATAATTCAATATTTTTTGAATATGGAAGGTATAATTAACGAATTAGGTTTAAATCTGAAATATTTGAGTGATGGCTACTTACCTTAAAAACTAAAATTGTTAATTACTCAATATGAGTACTTGTTTTCTTTTTTTTTTTTTTTTTTTTTTGGCGGTATGCGGGGCTCCCACTGTTGTGGCCTCTCCCATTGCGGAGCACAGGCTCCGGACGCGCAGGCTCAGCGGCCATGGCCCACGGGCCCAGCCGCTCCGCGGCATACGGGATCCTCCCGGACCGGGGCACGAACCCGAATCCCCCGCATCGGCAGGCGGACTCTCAACCACTGCGCCACCAGGGAGGCCCGAGTACTTGTTTTCTTAATTGCAAATAAAGAACCAACCTGTCAATAATTTTACTGTTAAATGATGTCAGACTTGGAAGAAAGCAGAATTTAATGCTTCAGTTTTGAAGATTTTAGAAATATCTTTGACTTCTTGCCCTGCCTTAGGAAGAAAGTAATCACACTCTTGGTTAGATTTAGAATTTTGAGAGAGTTTATACAATCACCTTAGCCTGTTTCATTCTTCTAAGCCCTTTCGGGGTAAATTTCTCTATTGCTTCAGGAAAGGAGAGGGCTGATGAATTTGAAACAAAGTATTGCCTTTGAATTCTTTCATTAATTCATAGTAGGCTACCAGATAATTCTGGGTTGAAATGTTTGAATTTCCCTTGAAATAAACTTCCAAGTACAAATTATCACTGTTTGCAAAAGCCCTGTGGGGCATCATTTGAAATTATTTTGTACTTTCATTGCTAAACCAGAAAATATATATTTCAGCCTCTGCACTGCAAACCTTCGAGCAGTACCATGGCATCCCAGTCCATATGAATGATGCCCCTTGGCTGTACTGCATGGTTGTGTACAGTTGCCTCTGGCAACTGCATGCTCAATTTCACAAAAATGCTCTACCAAGAGTAAAGTCTCAATAAATATTTGCTAATTAATTGGCAGTTTCTGTAGTAGCAGATTCAGGTGAATATTGGTGGGATATTAGAAGACTCTGATTCCAAAATTTCTTAATGATCAAATAGTACCTGTGAAAGTTTTTATTATATTAAACTCTCTTACTTGGGCTATATCTGTTGCAGGAAAGGAGGACCCGCTTCCAGGGCCCGAGAGTGGGCTCCTAACACTCGGAAACGAATTGTCCGAAGAGACACACGTGCTGACAAAGCAAGAGACTTTATTGGAAGGGGGCACCTGGGAGGAGAGCAGCAGGGCCCAGGAGAACTGCTCTAGCAAGTGGCTTGCAGTCTCAGGTTTTATGGTGATGGGGTTAGTTTCCAGCTTGTCTCTGGCCAATCACTCTGACTCAGGGTCCTTCCTGGTGGTGCACGCATAGCTCAGCCAAGATGGATTCCAGCAAGAAGGATTCTGGGAGGTTGGCAGGACATATGGACTGGCATCTCCTCCATCCTTCTGACCTTTCCTAAATTCTTCCAGTTTGTGGTAGCTTGTTACTTCTGCATTCCTTACCAGGACCTCCTTTTGTAAGATAACTCATGCAAGTGGTTACTGTCGGGCCTGGCTAGGGTGGGTGGTTTCCGTCAGTGGTTCCCCTAATATATCCACACAGTGCAAAGTGAGTAAATATTTGGCAATCTTTGCATTCATTTGTTAGGGAGAAATAGAAAACTAGATTTGTAGTTCAAACCAGCAGTGTGATAGTAGGCATTAACCAAGCAAATATAATGAATACCAAAATTCTGTTTTGCTCTTGGAGAAAGACCTAATCATTACGTCAATGTCCAACACAATATAATGTTTTCTATCCATAAGTGCCTTGTTCTTAACAAAATGCTGTCACAGACATCGTATCTTTTCCTTCCCTTTTCAACAACTGTATGAAGTGGTATTATTAACCATATTATTATTATACATTGGATGAAACCGAGACTTGGAGAATTTAAATAGCTTAACCATGGCCACTGCAAGTGGTAGCACCAAAACTGAAACCCATGCCTTCTAACTCCAAAGTCTGAGCACCTTCCACCACCAAGGTCAAGGTCAAGTTCTATTTCAGTCATTCTTTAATTCCTCCAATTAGCTCTCTTATCGCTTGAATGTAAAACCATGATGAAAAGAGAATCAGGTTATTTGAAATAATTATGATGAAGAAAACTGCCAAAAACAAAGACAGGTAAGTCATTTGATTTGCAGACTTTTGATTGTAGAGTTTATAAAATAAGTGGCATGGAACATGGAGCCCACAAGTTGCCCTTTCTCATTAAGAATCTTTTCCCTTTCAGAAATTGGCAACAGTGGGGGGGCAGGGAGAGGTGGAATAGAACAGTAGAGCTGGAAGCAGCCCTTGAAGCCCAGACTTACTCCAAAAATCTGGCTTCCAATCCAATTACGTGTCCTTGAATGTCTCTGAGCCTCAGTTTCTTCATCTATAAAATATATAGACTAATATACCTGTCCTCACAGTAGGTATCGTAAGATTAAATGAGGTAGCATGTGTAGGACATTAGTACCTGACAATTGTTCAATATAATCGCATCAACCTGGCTATTTCCCAAGTGGTTAGGGATGCTATTTTAGGTATTTTTTTTACTACCTCTACACATACCACACCATGCAACATATTGAGGTAGATGCAATTGTATGCAACAATTATTATTTCAGGTAGTTTACACATAACTCACCAGATACCATGCAGCACAGTATCTCAAGACACAACCTGCTCAGTTTGATACGGCTGTTATCCATCCCCTCCTGCTTCCCTATTCTAAAACCTCCAGCTTCTCTGGCCCCTCCTAACCTCATCCATCCTCTGCCCCCACCTCTGAATCCCCCTCCAACCTTCCTTCCAGGGTCCCAGCTCCCACGCTTCACTTTCCCTGGCTCTGCCTTCCCTAAGGCGGGGCTGTAGGGGACAGGTTAGACACCAGTGAGCCTGAAGGAAGCATAGGGTGGTGGCCTGAGGTTCCAGCAGGGTGGGGTTGGGGAAGGAGGCTGAGGGAGGAAGCCCAGTGTGCTTCAACGTGGAGCAGACAGCTCCGCGGCCCCAAGAGTCCTCTTTCCCAAGCTCCTACTGGCAAACTTTTAATTTAGAACCTTCTTTAGTCTTAGGTCCTCCTACTCTCTCCATCACTGGGCCCAAACTTCTTTTCCTAAAGAACTTCCAGGAAGCCCAGCTCTGTCTGCCCTCACCTGTTCTGGCAAAATCTTTCCAGCCTCCAACCCACTTCCCTCTGCCCTGGCCTTTCTAGGCTGTAGCTTATTTTCTCCTGGCCATTGTCTCTTTCACACCTGCCTTTCATTCCTCATCTACAATATTGACCTCAGTTAAAAGGAAAAAAAAGAGTCTTATTTTAATGTTAGCTCAATAAGAGTATAGATGTGAGGAGGCATCAACAACAATTAAAAAAAAAACATGAAGAAGGATATACAGATAACAAACTACCAAACGTAAGGTAGATAGCTAGTGGGAAGCAGCCGCATAGCACAGGGAGATCAGCTCGGTGCTTTGTGACTGCCTGGAGGGGTGGGATAGGGAGGGTAGGAGGGAGACGCAAAAGGGAGGGGATATGGGAACATATATATATGTATAACTGATTAAATTTGTTATAAAGCAAAAAATTTTAAATAAATAAATAAATAAATAAATAAATAAAAGTTTGAGGAACACTGAACATTACCTTTGGAAATGAGAAAACTGAAATGCAGTGATGTTACGTGAATTGCTCAAAATCACACAGCTAACCAGTGCCAGAGCCTGAGCTATCCTTAGCCTTTTTTGCAGTACGTCTCCCAAGGCAGAGTTGTATTCAGATTAGCTGTGGTTATTCAACACAAAGACATAGTATGCCTATTATGAAGAGGCCCAATTTTCCCACTTATTGGGATGTAGTTTAATGTCCCTTTGTTTAAAGATTCCCTGGCCTCTTCTATTCCCCTGTTTTCAATTACAATCTCAAATTGCAGAATAAATGTCTGTTAAGATTTGGGGAAAGAGATGTGACTAGCAAAATATTATCACACAGGCCTATTAGTGTCTTTTGAGGGAAGAAACACAGAAACACACACACACACACACACACACATGCACACACATGACTCAAAAGAAGGACCTTGGTGACCGAGTCAAGAAAAATGAAAACTGCACCTTTTTCTTTTAATGAGGAAAAACTGAAATGAGAAGGATGTCATACTGGGGATCTTGAAAAATGTTTAGTGACAACATCTGAAGTTTTTATAAGGACCTCCAAATGCTACAATCACTCCACTATTAGAACTTAGTCAATTCTTTTTCTAGGAAAGAAAGTAAAGGTAATAAAGACCTATTACCTAATTCTGGACTAAGGCTAAGTCCCTGTTTAAACAAACTTCAGTTACTGGCCTGCTTTCTCAAGGGTTAATCAATTGCCTTGAACAATGAATATGATGAGTCTTCCAGGCTTATTAGTCCAGCAGAATAGAACCACTCAGCATCGTTTTGTGGAAGAATGAAGTACAAGTCAATGTCTTCGGGGTTTGCAGGCTCTCTTCTATTTTGGAATTCGAATTTGCCGAACAAGCCGGCAAAGATGAGCGACTAAGAGGGAAGGAGAATTGGTACAGTGCCATGAAGACAAGAGATAAGGAACTCAGAGACCTGGATTCTTTTCACGGCCAAAACAAAACTCCAAAGTCCCTGGAAAAAGAAAACTTCCCAATACATTCACAGTAAGATGCAAAGGACTAATTTCACAGACTTTCCTTCCTTTTTTTTCAACAAAACTGCTCTTGGGAAAAAGCTGGGCCACTACTGATCCACTGCCTCCTCTCTTACTTATTAACTAATCTTAGACAAGTCAGGTAAGCTTTATGAGCCTCAGCCCTCTCCTCACCTGTAAAATCAGATATAAAATCACCTACTATTAGTGTGAGAATTAAATAACACACCTAAAATATTTAGCAATATGCCTGGCATACAGCCCAATAAATGACAGTTATTATTTTTATTATGATGTATGACAATGACAATGTTACTGCAAAATAGCTTAAAGATTACTCAAGCCACTTGACATGTGATGAGGGAGAAAGATAAAGGTAAAAAGTTAAAAAAAAACAGACAACATTTCCCTTTCTTTAAGATTTTGCTAAAGAATGATTCCAGGTTTACAAACAGTTGGCAGCCAAGCACCAAGGATGTTTTCTTAATTTTTCTTTCAAAATCCAACCAGTCTTCATAAGAATAGACCCTATGTTGGCCTAAGTAAACTAGGGTTGTCAGATTTAGCAAATAAAAATGCTGGACGCCTATTTAAATTGGAATATCAGATAAATAATGAAATTTTTTAGTATGAGTACTCCATGAGATATTTGAAATAACTTTACTCAAAAAGTATTTGTTGTATAGCTGAAATTCAAATTTAACCAGGCATCTTGTATTTTATCTGGGAACCCTAATAAACACCTGGGTTCCAGAAATCAGGAGAATCCGAATGGTGTACCTAGAGCAACCTTCAAACACAAGTGTAAGCCTGGGGGCTGACAGGATATTTAAAGGAAATGGAAAAGTGATATTTACCTTCACTGGCTTCAGTGCATTTCTATTCCTGAATACCAAAACACTTACCTTGTCCATTTTAGTTTTCCTATCTTGAAAGATAGAGGAATAAGAACCATAAGGCTCTTGTAAAGACAAAATAGAAACTGAATGTGAAAGTACTTTGTAAACTAGGTTTCGGGGACTTCCAGGTAAAAATGCTAGACTGAACACATCCTCCCTCCAGCAACCCTTCTCAAATAAGAGGGAAGGGATTTTTTTCAAGCATGAACCCAAAAGAAAAAGGAAAACAGGACCCGAAAGGACATAGAGGAGACAACAGCAGTGGCAACCCCTCCAAGGTGCCAGACTGGTGAGTGAAGCTGTCTTGGATCTTCTAGACCAGACCAGCTAAATACTATCAAGTGACCTCAGTCAACAACAGATGGAGAACAATCCCCCAGCTAAGTCCTATTCAAATCCTTGACCAAGAAAATGATGAGTTATAATAAAAGAGCCATTAATTTGGGATGATTCATTACACAGCACTGGAATCCATAACAGAAGGCAGAATGGGATTGGTGTCATTAAGACATAGGGTGATATGGGACACAGGTAAGATCCACTTCTAAGCAAGCAAACTGGAGAAGAGTTCACCAGGAAGGTAGCATTTCAGCTGGTCTTAAAGGATAAGTAGAAAACAAGAAGCATTTCATAGAGTGTATAGCATAAGCTTAAAGACCTTCCTCTCGTTCAGAGGGCTTTGAGAGCCCTAGATACTAGTTTTAAGGTCCCCTCAAATTATGGGAAATGCAAACATGAAGTGAGAAGTAAAATCCCCAGTGATAATGGAAGAGTAACTCCATTAAAAATATTAACTTCAATTCTAAAAAATAAGATTATGAAAAACATATTATTCCTAAAACCTTTCAAATACTGCTACCTGCAGAAAGTTTTCTTTGCCACTGAAAAGAGAGACCTGAATTTTTTTGTAATTTGTTTATTTTATTTATTTTTATTTTTGGCTGTGTTGGGTCTTTGCTGCTGCACAGGCTTTCTCTAGTTGCGGCGAGTGCGGGCTACTCTTCGTTGTGGTACGCGGGTTTCTCATTGCGGTGGCTTCTCTTGTTGCAGAGCACAGGCTCTAGGTGTGCAGGCTTCAGTAGTTGTGGTGCGTGGGCTTCAGTAGTTGTGGCATGCAAGCTCAGTAGTTCTGGCTCGTGGGCTCTAGAGCGCAGGCTCAGTAGTTGTGGTGCATGGGCTTAGTTGCTCTGTGGCATGTGGGATCTTCCCAGAGCAGGGTTCGAATCCATGTCCCCTGCATTGGCAGGCGGGTTCTTAACCAGTGTGCCACCAGGGAAGCCCCGAGACCTGAACTTTTAATAAAAGTTTTATTGCTTTTTCTTTTATGGACTGTCTTAGAAAAAGACTATTTCTGTTGCAACTGACAGAATGCCAATTGAAACCAACTTAAGCAACGGGACAACTTTATTGACTCAAGAAACTTAAAAGTTCACATATGAAACTGACCTTCTCTAAGAATTCAAATGACAATGTCATTCTCTCTTTCTCTCTGTGTGTCTAATTCTTTCCTATGATATGGAGGCTTCGGTCATAAGATGTTGAGCAGGCTATGACTTCAGATAAGACTAAGTCATCCCAGCTTGGTAAGCTCACAAAAAAATGAAAACTTTTTTTTCCCAACCTTGCCTTAGTATTTAAAATCACAGGGAAGGTCTCTCATTGGCTGACTTGTTCACATGTCTTTGTCCAATCATTGTCCAATCATTGTCACCAGTTGATAGGGTAATATGACTGGCCAGTGACAAAAGTTCCTACAGACGAAGGGGTAGTAGTGCCATAAATCAGAAGAAGCAGGGTAGAAGTGTTGCTGGGCTGATCAAAAAACAATTTTATATATATATGGCTGGTACATGGATGTAAGGACCGACTTTGTTTGCAGAATTACGGTTTGAACAATGAACCCTCATACTTTTAAGGGCAGCATAACTCTTCATTCCTAATGCACTCTTTCCTCATCCCACCTCAGTCTAATCTGATTGACTCTAGACTTAAGAAATCATAATTAATTCCTTGAGGAATTAAACAACTTGCACATCACAAAGAAGTCAATGAATAGACCTAGAAACATAATTCACCTTTTCTGAATTCCTAAGATGTGCAGGAAGGGAACACACAAGCAGGGATACATACGTCTTGAGAATGCAAAATAAGAATATAGACAATAAAAATAATGTGAGGAGTGGATAAATTTTACACTCCTGCACAGCAGATTTTATTTCCAAACATCTCATTCCCTCTCAAAAACTGCAGTGCAGATTTTGCAAACATGATGGGTTACATAAGTAGGATTATGTACTCTTCATGCAAACTCTGAAGCCAGCTGTCCATCTGGTTCTATTTCCCAGATAGCAAAAAGGATTACTACACAGCTCCAACACAATGCTGAACAGATATTGATAAATTCTGACTCTCTCATTTCAAGTTAGGAAGAGGAAATATATATATTTGAAAAGCTTATCCAACCAGACTCGCTTAATGAAGGCAATGGCATGTTGATTATATAATTATGGTTTTATAATTATATATTCAGTGTGTATATAAGGGATCCACACAATATATTAGAGTATTATGGGTTTAATTGTGTCCTCCAAAAATTCATATGTTGAAGTCATAGCCCACTCCATACTTCAGAATGTGACCATATTCAGAGACAGGGTCTTTACAGAGATAATCAATTTAAAATGGGGTCATTAGCATATGGCTGGTATCTTTATAAAAACGGGAAATTTGAAGACAAACACTCACAGGGAAAATGCTATGTGAGGATAAAGGCAGCAAGCATGGTGATGCTTCTACAAGCCAAGGAACATCAAAGATTGCCAGAAAACTACCAGAAACAGGGGAAGACGCATGGAACAGATTCTCCTTCACAGCTGCAGAAGCAAACAACCTTGCTGTGAGATCTGTGAGACAATACATTTCTATTGCTGAAGCCACAGTTTGGGGTACTTTGTTACAGCAGCTGTAGGAAACTAATATTGGGTTGGCCAAAAAGTTCCTTCGGTTTTTAAGTAAAAATAAAAGACACATTTTTCACTTTGACCAAGAACTTTATTGAACAACGTATTCACCGTTTTGTTCCACTACCTTCTGCCATTTCTCAGGCAACTTCATAATTCCATCTTGCCAAAACTTTTTATCATTTTGAGCAAAGAACTGTTCCAGGTGCCTTTTACAGTCTTCCAAGGAATTGAATTTTTTTCCATTAAGAGAACTTTGTAAAGACCTAAATAAATGGAAATCCGAAGGTGCAATGTCTGGTGAATACAGCAAATGAATCAGAACTCCCCAGTCAAGCTGTAACAGTTTTTGCCTGGTCATCAAAGAAACATGCGGTCCTGCGTTATCCTCATGGAAGATAATGCATTATCTGTTGACTAATTCCAGATGCTTTTCATCGAGTGCTGCTTTCAGTTGGTCTAATTGGGAGCAGTACTTGTTGGAATTAATTGTTTGGTTTTCCAGAAGGACCTCATAATAGGACTCCCTTCCAATCCCACCATATACACACCATCACCTTTTTGGATGAAGACAGGACTTTGATGTGGTTGGTGGTGGTTCATTTTGCTTGCCCCACGATCTCTTCCATTCCGCATTATTGTACAGTATCCATTTTTTGTCACCTGTCCCAATTTGTTTTAAAAACGGAACGTTTGGGGGACTTCCCTCATGGTGCAGTGGGTAAGACTCCAGGCTCCCAAGGCAGGGGGCCCAGGTTCGATCCCTGGTCAGGGAACTAGATCCCACATGCATGCCACAACTAAGAGTTCGAATGCCACAACTAAGAGTTTGAATGCCACAACCAAGGAACCCGTGTGCTACAATACAGAGCCTGAGAGCCGAAACTAAGGAGCCAGCGAGCTGCAACTAAGGAGACCTGGAGCTGCAACTAAGGAGCCCACCTGCCACAACTAAGACCAGGTGCAACCAAATAAATAAATAAACATTTTTTAAAAAAGAAAAGAAAAGAAATAAATAAAAACAGAACGTTTCCATTATGTTTAAGTAGAGAATTGCATGTGGAAATACAGTCAAGAAGGTTTTTTCACTTATGTGGAACCCAAACATCAAAGCAATTAACATAACCAAACTGGTGCAAATGATTTTCAACTCTTGATTTGGATATTTTGAGTTTGTCAGCTATCTCCCGCGTGGTATAACATTGACTGTTCTCAACGAATGTCTCAATTTGATCGCTATCGACTTCAACTAGTCTACCCGACCACTGAGCAGTCTCCAGCATGAAATTTCACAAATGACTTTTGACACATTCGATTAGTCACAGTACCTTCTTCATACACTGCACAAATCTTTTTTTGTGTTTCAGTTGCGTTTTTTACTTTCTTGAAATAATAAAGCACAATATGCAGAAAATGTTGCTTTTTTTCTTCCATCTTCAATATTAAAATGGCTACATAAAAAATTCACCAATTTTGATGTTTTTTTTTAAATGCACGTTGATATGACAGCTGTCACAATACAATCTAACAAAATTGTTTCGAATGAAGTTAAAGGCAACTAATAAGTGCTCACTACTGGAGCCACCTTACGGAAAAAAAACAAACCAATATTTTGGGCAACCGATCCATAAAGCAAGAAACATCATCACAAGAGTGGAAATGAAAGAAGGAATACATTACCTCTGAGAACTTTAAACTTTAATTTTTGCATTCACTCTAATGAAGAAAGGGTTTAGTCTATTCTCCTCAGACCAAACTACCTTCATAACCCAGGCCAAAATTTCTACTGTTTTATTCAGGAAAATCAGATTAATTGAAGCAAAATTAGGTTTCTTCCTACTGACTAAATAATCCAGATAACGGTCTCAGCCTTCAACTTTGGTTGGTCATTATGTAGTAAACCTGATTTCAGGTAAAGGAGTTTAGATTACCTTTGACCAAAAACACTTAACACCTTAATCAGTCTCTATTCATTGGCCCACAGAAAAGAGACCATTAACAGGCAGAGCTTTCCCTTTCTAACCTGCTAAGCAATTTAGTCCTAGTTTCAGTGTCTAATCTAGCTCTCCCTTTCAGTTCCATGTGGGTCCATGTTCCTTCCTGTGTAAGTGGTGGGAGAGGGGCTGGAGGGAGGGATGAAGATAATATTGAAAATGCAAAACTAGCAATCCAAACCATCTGTGTCTATGTGTCAGATGAAGGTCAAGACCCAGAACTGCCTGGGAAGATATCTAGGCTTCTCAACTTTTCCATTTCAGAAGCATTAGCTTCACACCCAGCCAAGAAAACGAATCAAAACTTTACTGAAGACACTATAAATCTGATACCCCTGATCCCATGACTCCAACAAGTTTCTTTTATAGGCCTGTGTACAGTTTTGGCAGAACTATATGGCCCTTAGCATCCTATTCACTGGTCAATCTGAGCATGAAATTCAATTGTTTCTCCAATAGGTAGCGAGAAAGCAGGATGCAGTGAAGGTAGTTATTAACTGGCGCTAAAGTAGCCTGGAAAGTCTGGGACTTGTTGTCATTTTAACCTCAGTTGAAAAGCACAGAAAGTTAAATGGGGTTAGGGTTACTGCATTGTTCAAGAAACAAGGGTTCTAGGAGAAGCATGTTGTCCTGTTCTTGCCTCCGTTGTCTTTTAGTTAGAAAACGTGGCTATTTACTCAATATCAGAAGCCCACTTAGGAATGCAAAAAGCATGGTAGGTGTGCCAACCTATATATTCAAAATGGCAAATGCCAAGTTGTTTTATGTAGGCAGATGGTATGCATTTGGAAAAGGCTTTGAGGTACAGATGCTTTGAGCAGAAGTAAAACTGCAAAGCCTCAAGAAATCTCTACCATTTCTGCCCCTTTTACCCTCCCAAACCTGCCCAATCCCCCAAGATGACACTCCTTTCACTTTATTCTTGGTTGTTGCCTCTCTGCATGCCCCACCCCCTTATAACTTGACCTATCACACTGCCTTTTGGTTTTGAAACTTGCTGCACTTAAATTGCCCTATTAATACCACACTCCCACCTCTACCTGGACTTCACCCCTATAACCAAAGATCATCACTGTCTTATTCCTACATCCCAGCACAAGCTCACCAGCCTGATGATTCAAAGCCTTGGTTTGCTGTTGTTATTTTTAACTTCCTTTATATCAAGAAAGATATGTGATTTTATCCCAAATGCCACTTCCTATTAATGGATAGAGCCTATTTCAGGTGCTGTGTTAAGAAGGATTCTGAGGTCTTATCCTAATTTAGTTGAAAGGATGCCTCAGCAATTAGCAATATCTGCCATAGTCACTAAGAGAGAAATGGAAAAATGCCTGCTATATGTTTGCCAACTGTCCTGTGTGTTACTAAATCCTGTGCTTTGGTTTACTTATTTCTTCAAATACACATACACACACACACAATCATTTTAAAAGAACTATTTTAGTTACATATTCTTGCATCTAGTAGTACAAGCCATGTGATCAAGGCAATTTTAACCACATGGTAGCAACCTGGTGTTGCAAGCCCATTTAAAAATGGGATTGCAAATTTAACTCGTAAAAAGATAATAGTGGAATTTCCCAGCAGCCCGTTGGTTAAGACCCCCATGCTTTCATTGCCGCGGGCATGGGTTCGATCCCTGGTCAGGGAACTAAGATCCCACAAGCCACGCAGTGTAGACAAAAAAATAAATTAATTAAAATAAAATCATTCTTAATTAAAAAAATAAATAGTAAGAAATTTTTTAAAAGATGATAGTAACATTACAAATTATAAAACATTAGCACATTCACTTACATTTGTTAACCATATTGCCTCAAAAAATCCTGAATAAAGAGAGCACAGAATGAGTCATTTTGATGAACTAGCAGGAAATAGACGAAAGGTCTAAAGCATGGGGTAGGGTCTAAAATGTCAAGCCTAGAGGAATGCTGAAAAAAGGGAAGGGACTTCTGAAAGAAAAAGGCACCAGAACCAAGTTGCCTTATCGCAGGGCTTTTGAGGGTAGATGCTAACTATAGAGAACATCTCATGAATGAGATGGTATTAGACTCTGTTCCAAAATGAATAAGCTTGAAACTGAAATCCACAGCAAGAAAAATCACATGAGTTAAAGTTTCCATAGTCTATCTTTAAACACAGTTTTTTTTTGTGGGGGGGAGAAATCTATTTTAAGCATGCATTTAGAAAAGCATTATTTCCCTGGCATGATTATTATGTGCTTCATGTTGGCAGAAAGACTTCATTTCCAGTGATATTTTCCAATTGTTAAAATTTAAAAAAAAACAAAAACCCGCTGCTTTCTTTGCAATCCATAATTTTGTATTTTTAATTTCAATAACTCAAGTGTCTCTAAGCAGAAATAAGCTGCATATTCATGAGTCCTGATTTGCTGTAATCATTATTTCTGTCGCTCTCTATCTATGAAGATTCCAAGTACTTGAGTCCTTGTTCTCAGGCAATTATATCAGATTGGCTTGGAGCTGAGGGAGCTCGGAGACCCCACTTTTTCCTTTTTCTCTTTGAAAGGCTCTGTTGCTCCATCTGAGGTCAACTTTCCTTGCTCCCAAATGGGGCTGTTAATTAGTTGCCTCAACATTAGCAGGAGGGATAAAAGTCTATTTAATATGCTCACTAGAGAATTGTTAACTTTTCATCAATCAGCCTTTGGTCATAGACAGCAAAGGGGAAAAAAAGATATATAAAAATGAGCTGAGCTGAAAGTAAAGGAAGGCAAATAGACATCAACAATGTTTTGTGTACGTGAAAGATATGGATGCAGAAGTAAAAAAATGAAATAAAATGAGGATGGCCAAAGGGTAAAAAAAAAACAATACTAGGAACTAGAAAAACATCTAGAAATCATCTATATTCCTGTCTAAAACTTGGCTTCTCTTAGTGGAAATAGCCCAGGTTTGATGTTCAAAGAAATAGGAGTTTGAACGTCATAGCTGCAGCTTACCAGCTATCTGCCCAAGGGAAAGTTCCCTAATCTCTTGGCCTTACTTTCTTGGTCAGGACTGATACCCTCATCTACAGTGGGGTGATCATACTTCCTGCTAAAGGTTTGTTGGGAGACTTAAATGAGATGTATTGAAAGCATATAGTATCGAGTCTAGTACAAAGTATACACTCACAATAAATGTTACTGTCTTGCTTTGCCGGATTTCTCTTCTAGCTACATAGCTATTCTGTTTTTAAAAGCCTAACAGCTCCCTTTAGCAACCATTCCAGGCTACAGCAAGCATCTCATTTAGGAAGTTCTTCCTAAAAGATGATACCAGAAAAGATGTCCCTGGTCATCTACCCATTTGCCTACAATTGGGCTTTCTTTAGATACAGTGGAAAGAGCACAAATAAGAGTTCCAAATCTGGCTCCACCATTTTCTACATATATGACCTTGGGTTCTCTAAACTTGTTTCCTCATCTATACTTTTTAGATTTAAAAGAGATACACTGAATAAAGGGGCTTACCATGGTAGGTGGACAAAGTAGTAGATTACCAAATAGTATTTGTTGTTATGTCTCTTCTAGTCCTCCTACTTCCCCCAAGAAAATGCCAGCAGGAAGAAAGAGCACATTTGGGAAATGTGTCTTTCCTTTCTGCAATTATTTGGCAACAGTTACATGGTCACATCATTCAGTTCCAGAATCAGCTTGAACTAACAGCTAGATTCCACCCAAAACATCTTTTTCAGATGTTGTGTGTGAAGCCCAGAAAGTTAAAGTCCCCATTGGAGGTCACGCAGCAGAGGAAGTCTGAGATTTTAAAGCCATGAGATCAAAATAATAGTATGTCTTAACTGCTCAGCTTCTTGCAGCTACTCAAGTCTACATCTTTAAAAATCTGACCCCACAGACCATTTTTTCTGCCTGTCAGCTGGTTCGTTTGTTTAGCATAAGCTAAATTTGAGATATATATTACCAGTATACACAAAGCTATAGTATATTTATTTATTCATTACTTAGAGAATGGATCTCTACCAGGGAAATAATAACATTTTCTATATAAATTCCTTGAGGGCAAGGGCTATGTCCCTAAAAGTACTTAGTAAAATGCCTCCTAATCAGTATTTGTTAAATAAATCATAAAGAATTATCTAATTGGGAGGGGGCTCCCCTACTTTTCGCTGGCTCCTTCCTTACCATGCCATTCGTGAAGGACAGAGGTGCACTTCCCACCACTAAACCTTTGCACCTGCTGTTCCTCTCCCTGTGATGCTCTTCCTCCTCTCTTCAATTAGCTGGCTCATTCTCATCCTTCAGTTCTTGGCTTACATGCCACTTCTTCCCAGAAGACACCCCAGACCATCCTTTGTAAATTCCAGTGACTTACTATCTTACACTGCTGGTAGCTTCTTTAATTGTGTCCACCATTAAAAGAATGACCTGATGGTGTGTTTCACATAAGCCAAATGGGAACACATTGCTTATCTGACTTGTTCTTTGCTATATGCCTAGGGCCTAGCATTGTGCCTGGCCAATAGAAAAGGCTCAACAAATGCTCACTGGAAAAGTGAGCAAAAGAATGCAAAGCAGAAACCCAGAGTGAATTTCTGATCCAGTGTTAGGAATACATGAACCTGTTCCTACTTGCCTTTTGTTAGAGATAGAAAATGTGGACTTGGTGCTCTTGGTTTTCTTTCTTCATTATTTAAAACATTAATCAATTAATTAAATTCATTCCAGGGTGCAAGAGCATGTGTGGTGAGTTCTGAAGGCTTCACTCCCCAACCCAAGACTTCATCTTGATCCCAGGCGAGGCCCCTAAAATAAAGATTAGCAATTGCATTGGGGAGTTTCCTGTTTCTTTTGAAAATTAAGTCCTGCCTGCTGTTCAAGAGATCAGCACTTACACCTCAGTTTTTTCTTGTTTGGTTACAAAGAAAGAGCAGGTCGATTCCCAGCAGGATGATTAAAAGGGCATTTTCCCCCTCTCTTAATCTTTCTATGTAAGTGAATCAGAGCTGACAGGCCATTACAGCAGTACAGTACCCAGCTGACAATATTGACTGAAAAGCAACTACCTTGCTTATTTTCTGTTGACTTAATGATGGGACAGGCACAAATGGAGCTTGCTGTCTTCGCTTTTAGTCCTTAATCCTGTAAAAGTGCTTAACCACGGCCATATTGGTCATGTAGAAAGAGACAGCAAGGTAAAACTAAAAGCCTGCCGAGAATATTTTGAGACAATCACAAGGCCATTTCACTCTCACACTTACAGATTTCTCCCTCACATCATGTTAATGAATTATATGAGAATATAACTAGAAATGCCTCATTAAAATAATTTTTGCTATATAAACATTCTTAAACATTTTACAAATTTTGCTTGTTAAATTATTTGGCTCTGGATAACACATTTAATTTTTATCAGCAATCATCACACGTACTTAGGAATTCCTACCAGGTGAGCAAATTAATTTTTAAGAAGTTTTCAAATTGAATGAATTTTTATGACATACATTTAAGATTATTAAAATTGACAATATATTATATTTTGCGAACATCTGATTTAACATTTATTACATTATGACTTTTTAACTTTTTATGGCATTTTTGAGCCAATTCAAAGAATTTTTTTTTTTCAGGTCTCAAACACAGCCCTTTAGGAGCCCACAGGCCCTAATATCTTAGAGGATAAATTAGCCCTACCTATGCCTCAACCATGCAAAATTCAGATTTAGAACTGATCAACTTTCAATAGATAATCATACCTCTAGAGTAAAATCACTGGTGGATTAACCTGAAATTGTGCACAAAAATAAAATAAATAAATAACATTTGATCTACGGGGCGGAAAAATGAATAAGTTCTTGACCCCCTTCAGAGAAAGACAATGGAAATGAGATGTTTTGGACAAACCTAAATACAGAACCTACCAAATAGTAGTTGCTAATAATACTTTTACTCATGTGAGTTTATATTATATAGAGTAGCCAGAAATAGCTCTAGTTATTTTTCATTTGGTGGTGGAAGAGACTACATTAAAATATTTTACCCTAAATTTATGTTTCTTTTATGTCCAACTATTTGGAAATTTCTGGTACCCTAGAAATTTTTGCAAGTATTATAACCAGTTTCAAAGAGAATTCCCTGGTGGTCAAGTGGTTAGGATTCCACGCTTCTATTGCAGGGGGCACGGGTTCAATCCCTGGTTGGGGAACTATGATCCCTCAAGCCACGGGGCACGGCCAAAAAATTTAAAAAACAAAAAACAAAGAAATAGGGCTTCCCTGGTGGCGCAGTGGTTGAGAGCCCGCCTGCCAATGCAGGGCACATGGGTTCGTGTCCCAGTTCAGGAAGATCCCACATGCCGCGGAGCGGCTGGACCCGTGAGCCATGGCCGCTGAGCCTGCGCGTCCGGAGCCTGTGCTCCACAACGGGAGAGGCCACAACAGTGAGAAGCCCGCGTACCGCAAAAAATAAAAATAAAAAAATAATAATAAAAAAAAAACACAAAGAAATAGTTTATACACTATACATTCTCTTATATACACAATGAAAGAGCTTCTAATCACCGATATTTTCTGAGAAGGTGTCTGTGGGGTGCAGTTGAGAACATGAAATAATACAGGGCATGATCCATATTCTCATTCCCTAACAGTTCAGTGTTAACATTCAGTGTAATTTGAAACAACCTTTTTAAATCACATTGGTGATTAGGTAATTTTCCTCTCCAGCTATCCAATTTTTCTGAAGCTGATCCCTTGAATTGAGTGCATTAATATTAAAGTTTGCAAAACAGCAACCTTGAAAAAAATGTACGCTCTGACTTTCCCCCTTTCGGAAGTGACTTCACCAGTGGCTGCAGCCATCGGATGCTCAATCAGCTGAATAACAATGATGATAATTAATATTTATGGAGCACTTGTCATATGCCAACACTGTGCTGAGCACTTTACATACATTACTTCATTTAATTTCTACAGCAACTATGAGACAGATATTATTCTCTCCATTCTAGAGATGAGGGAACAGACACTCGAAAAGTTTAAGTAAACTGCAAAAGTCCCACAGTTGACAAACAGTATAATAGGGATTCAAAGCCAAGCAGTCTGACCCAAGAGCTCACACTCTTACCTTCTTGGCTAGTTCTTTTCTTAAGTGGATAGTTTAATTCAACTATTTAACAGGCACAGGCAAAATTCTAGAAGATAATGGATTTTTTTTTAACTACACCAACCATCCTGACATTATGATGATAAAAACACTACAGCCTGAACTCCCAAAAACTAAACTGATTATTTCTTATTGTCAATTGTTCAATATGATTTAATTCTTAGTGAATGCAGATGGAACCTTTCTGGATATGAGGTGGGAGTCCAGACAGCCTCGTAACAATGGCACCAGCTTAAAAGATGTACTCTAAAAAAGCTACAGCTTTTAATCTTCAAAGTAAATATTGATTGACTTGGTATTTTTTCTCTAACTTTTGAAAAAGCTTTAGAAAGAGAAGAAAAGGGTGAGCTAAACTGAGAACATGATCAAGGAGGAGATGATCAAGAAGAAAAGGAAAAAAAGTATCACCACTATTCTGTGTTTCTCAGCTCTAAATTTTTCAAATAAACTAATCTACTCTGATATCTACTTGAATAACTCCACTTGACTTGGGTGATTTCTCAGGGAAACTGATAGGCATAGAACTGGGAATATCCTTTTTCCACTCAAAAATCTGCATTGTCTTCTTGAAGACTTCTTTTGTGGTCGTTATTACACACTAGCAAGGGATGCACGTAAAAGGTTCACTGGAATTCAACGCAGCTCCTCATTTATACCCTGTCATAGTCCATTCGGGCTGCTATAACAAATCCCACAGACTGGCGCCTTATCAAAAACATAAATGTATTTCTCACAGTCCTGGAGGCTGGAAGTCCCAGATGAGGGCACCAGCATTGCTGGGTTCTGGTGAGGGCCCTCTTCCAGATTACAAACTGACATCTTCTCCTTGTGTCCTCACATGGTAGAAGGGGCAAGCTAGCTCTCTGGAGCCTCTTTTATAAGGGCATTAATTTCATTAATTAATGAGAGCAGAACCACCATGAGCTAACCCCAAACACCCCACATCCTAATGTCATTATATTTCCACATGTAAATTTGGGGGGGACACAAACATTCAGACCATAGTACTTTCCTAGATAGGTATAATCTCTCTCTCTCACTCTCTCTCTCTCTCATACACACACACACCCAAAATGACCTTTATTTACTTCACAACTACATACACACCTCAGAACATAAGAGTTTTATGATTCCAATATTTAGTCATTTCTAAATGCTCTCAGCAAAGATTTATTGGGTATCTGTTGTGTCCCAGACACTCTGAATAACACCAAGTATACAAGATGAATAATCTATAGTTCCTACTGGATTTTAAAGGATCTTTAGTTGAGAAAACAAACATAAAAAAAAGAGCTACCTTTTTTGAGCATTTAGATGCCAAGCTAAGTGATTTCCATTTATTCTCTTGCTTGGTTATCACAAGAGCCTCATGATAAAAGTACTGTTATTTTTTCCATATGCCAGTTAGGTAACTGAAGCTTAGATAAGCACGTAATTTACACAGGATCACAGTGACAGAACTACTGCTACTATAATCAGTAGGGATAGACATTACATATACGGTATTTACAATGCACCAAGAATTGTTCTAAGCACCTTACATAGATTGGCTTATTTACTCATCACCTTCCTTTAATCAATGAGGCAACAGCAGCAAAGAGATGTTAAATTCTCCAAAGTTACCCAACTACAAAGTGGTAGAGCCAGGATGCAAACCCCAGCATTATAATACCAGTTGTTCTTAATAACTCACAGACTCAGTCTGACCATCCCAAACCCACACTCATAATCACTATGACACTGGAAAACAACGTATGGTGTCCCCGATCATGACAGTATGTCAATCTTCCTGGTCAGAAAACTAATGAAAGAAGAGGAGTTAAGGACAATGGTTTATTGCAACAGGTTAAACTTCTTTCAGAATATCTTCTGGTGTCAATCTGCAAACTGTAGTTAGAAGCTATAAGATTCATCAGTGAAACAGGGCTCCATTAAAGTGCCATTACACGGCTCAGTTTGCCACCTGTTTTTCCTGTTTATAACAAAGAAGTGAGTAACTAATAGTCATTTACTGCATAAGAGTGCTTTCCAAATAAAGCTCCATGAGAGAAAAATTAGGTCCATCTTTACTCATCAATTTGTTTAAGAAAGTGAGCACAGGGCTTCCCTGGTGGTGCAGTGGTTGGGAGTCCGCCTGCCGATGCAGGGGACGAGGGTTCGTGCCCCGGTCCGGGAAGATCCCACGTGCCGCAGAGCGGCTGGGACCGTGAGCCATGGCCGCTGAGCCTGCGCATCCGGAGCCTGTGCTCCGCAATGGGAGAGGCCACAACTGTGAGAGGCTCGCGTACTGCAAAAAAAATAATAAATAAATAAAACCGAGCACAGTGATCGGCATGTAGTAGTCACTCAATAATTTTTTATTGGATAAATGTTGAGGAAACCCATCTGAATAATCACTTCGGAGTATTTCCAGGGCTGGGACTAGGGAAAGGCAAGTGAGACATCCATTTGAGTGCAAAATTTAAGGGGGCATCGAAAAAATCTTTTGGAACCTTTTGCCTCAGGCTCCAAGGTGGATCAGCATGGCACTGATACTGGTCCTATCTTTATATAAATATTTGATATTTTCTTCATATGGATTATTTTGCATTTATTTTGTTTCTGCCCTGATTACACACATTCTGACTATACACAAACTCAATAAAGGCAATATAAGGCAAGAATATGAAGAAATCGCTCAGGCATGGATCCTATCTTCCTGAACTCACAGGGAAATAGATGATTTTATCTGTGTACCACTTTATAGTACAAAGTAGAAAGTGATACCTCATAAGAAAATCATGCCTATGTTTCTATAAGCTTTGAAGCAAAAGAGTTAGAGTTCCAACGTCCAGCTGGAATAGGAGATTTTTTTATATCTAAATCCTGATTAAACCGATTTCTTTTCTATAATAAATCTAGAAAAGGCTAAATGCCATCCCTACAAATAAAACCAATGAAACTTCTGATGTTGGAATATGGGGAACAGTTAATTTAAAGCCTTGTGCATAAGTCCCATCTTATAAAACTTGGGGTTGAATCTAGCTGAATTTACTGAGATTTTTTAAAAATCTAACTGCAATCAACATTTTCTCAAGAATTAAGCAAGGGTGTTTTACCGGTAAGTTAAGCTAACCTGGGTTCCAAACTCAGTTCTACCTTTTGGCTGCATTGTCTTGGGCTCATCACTAAACCTCTCGACTCTTAGTTTTCTCCAATGTAAAATGAGAGGTAATAATACTTAGTTCACGGGGATGTTATGAGACTTAAATGAAACAATTCCTGTAAAGTGCCTGGCGCACGGCAGTTATTGAGGCCGCTCCCCCAAGGGTTTAATTAAAGCTTTGGCTCTCTGCCTCTCAGTGAACAAAAAACTTTGAGTGTCATAATTAATGGAGGAAGTCCAAAAAAACAGAATGTCAAAACCACGCGCAGGATACAGATGAATGAGCTGGCATCCTTTCCAAACTCCTAAGCTGGAGTTTTTTCCTCCTAAATTTAGACTTTGCTGACTATTCGAAAAGTGACACGAGGCTGCCATCTCGTGGTTGAATGAATGAAAGCCAAACTCTTTGTATTTCAGAACCAGAGCTATGAATCCTTCAAAAGGTACCCCTGTTTTTAAAAGCACTCCCTCGCCACAAGACTTGATTGGCAGTAAAGTGCCAACTTCCTTAATCATAGCAACAAAGCTACTGACACAAACCCCTTCTTTGAGTTCTCTCCAACCTGATGCCCCACCTTCCGGCCAAAGTCTTGCTAGTTCTATCCCTGTCCAGCCTGTCAAAACCTGCTGTCAGCCACCTACCACACTGGAAAGAATCTGACTCATTTACAGTGCTATTTTATTTTCTTAAATTCCTAAGGTAGGGTCACTCCATGGGAGGTATGCATTTTAATTTTGATTTAGTTTGGATTTGGTTTTATTTTGCATTTCATCCTATTCTGTTCAGTTAAGGACACAATTGCTTAGGCAGTGTCTCTCACACCTTGGTGTACATCAGAATCACCCTGAGGGCTCTATAAATCACAGAATATTGGCCCCTACACTTTCTGGAAACATGGATTTCTAACGATTTCCCAGATGTTGTGATGTTTGCTGGTCTGGGGACCACACTCTGGTCTCCAATTTCCACGACAGAATTTCATAACAGGATACAGCTGAGGAGGGAGAGAATTTTTAAAGGAGCACCTCTGCAGACTGTTCCTGTGTTATCTCCTTTATTTCTGAAATCCATCCATCCTCTCCATCCCTGCTTCCATCTCTGTACTTGAGGTGACCACCACCTCTCTCCTCCATTCCTACAACAGCCTCTTTCAGTTTTGTCCGTCTCCAACAGATTCTCCATACATAGATTGAAGCAGTCAAAAGTATGTCACCATCAAGCCCCATCAAAAGCTTCCAATGGACCTTAGGACCCAAGTCAAACATCTTTTAAGACCCTTTATAATCTAGCCCTTGCTTCATGTCCAGCCCACTTCTAGCCAATTCTGCACCTCACTCATTGTGCTCTTTCTAGCCCAGTGGTTCTCAGAGTGTGGTCCCCAGACCAGCAGCAGCAGCATTACCTGGGAGCTTGTTAGAAATGCAAATTTTCCAGCCTTCCCGGACCTACTGAATTAGAAACTCTTGGGAGTAAGGCCCAGCTACCTGTGCTTAACAAGCTTCCAGGTGATTCTGATGCAGCCGAAGTTTAAGAACCACTGCCTGGCCGTCCTCAGCCATTTCTCAAGCACGCTACACCCTCCCTCTCATTGCCACCATTGTCACATGCCTCTCCCAGCACGCTCCAGCCCTACGCCTTCACCATCATAACTCCACGGCGTTCCTCAGGTCTCCCAATTCAGGTCGCTTCTTCCCCAGTAATTTCCCTGCCCACCCATCTGGGTTCTGGGCTCATGTTAGGAACTTCACAGCATCCTGCACTTCATTCAGTACTCAAGCCATTACCATAATACAAGTTGAGTGTTCACATGTTCCAGTCCCAGTCTGGGTACCAACTGCTTTATTATATGTACACTGTATCTCAAATGCCGAGGGCAGGGCCTGGTTAAGAACAGCTTTTCAGTGTTTGTTGAATGAATAAGCATCACATGAGTAAGCATCACAGGAACAGTTGCCCTCTCCACTTGGCTCCATATCTAAGACATGAAACAGGTGAGTAGGGCTTCCCTGGTGGTGCGGTGGTTAAGAATCCGCCTGCCAATTCAGGGGACACGGGTTTGAGCCCTGGTGTGGGAAGATCCCACATGCCACGGAGCAACTAAGCCCACAAGCCACAACTACTGAGCCCGTGTGCCACAACTACTGAAGCCCATGTGACTAGAGCCCATGCTCTGCAACAAGAGAAGCCACCGCAATAAGCCTGCGCACCACAACGAAGAGTAGCCCCTGCTCGCCGCAACCAGAGAAAAGCCCGCGTGCAGCAACGAAGACCCAACACAGCCAAAAATAAATTAAATAAATAAATAAAATTTTTTTTAAAACAGGTGAGTAAAATGCTTTCTAGTTCAGAGAAAGTATCGGGCCTTGGTAGGAGCTCACTGACTTCACAATGGATTGTGAGCCGCTCTGGTCTGAATAACATAATTGCTGTCGTAAGTCAGCCTTAGAATGACAAGGCGACATGAGCAATGCTTTAAGTTCAACAAGCATACTGAGGTCTTACAATATGTCAGGCACTGTGCTAGGTACACCAAGTCTAAGGAGTTCCTAATCTCCCACGTGAAACAGGCACACAAACAATTAGAATAGTGCCACAGAATCACAGAGCAGGGGGAAACGGTGTGGACTGATTAGGAAAGACTTCAGTGAGAAAAGTAGTGAGTTCTGCTGTAGTGAGTTCAGCAATAGTCCCCAAAAGATATTAAGTCCTAGTCCCCAGTATCTGTGACTGTGATAGAATTTGGAAAAAGAGTCTTTGCAGATGTAATTAAGTTACAGATCTTGCAATCTTCCTGGATTCAGATTCAATGACTGGTGTCCATACAAAAGAGAGAAAAGAGAGATTTGAGAAGAGAAAAAATAAGGAGAAGGCCATGTGAAGATAGAGGCGGAGACCAGAGTGATAAGGCCAGGAAGGCCAAAGATTGCCAGCCACCCCCCGAGCTGGGAGAGACGTATGGAACTGAATCCCCCTCAGAGCCTCCAGAAGGAATCAATCCTGCCAACACCTTGATTTTGGACTTCTGGCTTCCAGAACTGTGAAAGGAAAAATTTCTGTTGTTTTAAGCCACCAAGTTTGTGATTTGTTATGGCAGCCTTAGGAAACCAATACAGCCTTGAAGGATGGGTTAAAAGTAAGCTGTTAGATAGGGCTTCCCTGGTGGCGCAGTGGTTGCGAGTCCGTCTGCCGATGCAGGGGATGTGGGTTCGTGCCCCGGTTTGGGAGGATCCCACGTGCCGCACAGCGGCTGGGCCCGTGAGCCATGGCCGCTGAGCCTGCGTGTCTGGAGCCTGTGCTCCTCAGCGGGAGAGGCCACAAACGGGGAGAGGTCACAACGGTGAGAGGCCCGCGTACCGCAAAAAAAAAAAAAAAAAAGTAAGCTGTTAGATAAAGAAAACAGAACAAAGGAAAGAAAGGAACAACGTATAAGCTCATGAGGGTATCATGTGTTCCAAGGACAGGAAGAGATCTGATGAGGGAACACCAAGCAAAATAAGTCAACTCGAAAGGTAGACGGCCGCCAGGTTGAGAGGGGTTGAGAACCTCATGCTGTGTTAGAAACTGTAGTCGTACTGAGAGATATCTGGATGTTGTTATGGCCATCAGACTCAGGAATAAGGGAATTATCTTAGCTATTATCCTTGCTCTTACCCAGATATAGAAAAGGAAAGGAACACTTTAGTACCAGCCAGAGCCTTGGACCCAATCTCCAGACAGAAATCTAATAATCAATTTGTATCATATTGAAGCTTTCCTTCTCCTAAGCCTCAGACCAAAACAGACTCTGAGGCCAGCTCTCCCTCTGTCCCCTGCCCCCACCTCCAATGCTCTTTACCACCACGTTGCAGTAAAAGCAAACTGTTAAAAGGTAAACTGAGGCACATTAAATTTTTTTTTTTCAAGAATTTACTTGAGCACACGTCCATTCAAATCAGGCAGCAGCAAACCAGAAATTGCTAGGAGCACCTGACAGGAGCAGGGGGAGAGGTTTTTACAGAGAAGCCATAGAAGCAAAACAAGGAAATCATTACCTTGGCTGTAACTGAAGTGACTGCCTTATTTAGGAAAGCCTAGTTGCTGTTTGTGATTGGTTGTTCATAAGTTCCAACTTCTTGGATTCAAGTGCATTGACTTTGACTTAGGGTTTGGTTTGCTTTGCTTCCTTAAGCTGCCGAGGCATTAAAGCCACCCCAGTCTAATGGCCTTCTCATTTAATTACTTCAACAAAACCAAGCCTGTACTCTGCAGCATCACTGGAAATGAAGCCAGTGAGTCCCAGAAAGACCATGTTTACCCCTCGGTGCCTGGCACTGAGGCACCCTGAGCCAGTGTTCTGGGACCAGCTTCAAAGTAGAAGAGAGAGGATGTGTGAGAATGACCACACCCACTCCCCCACATGTCACTTCCCTTCTCAAACTCCACACAGGTTGCCTGTTGTAAATTTTACATTTATAAAAATACATATATACAGGGACTTCCCTGGCGGTCCAATGGTTAAGACTCCATGCTTCCAATGCAGGGGGCACAGGTCTGATCCCTGGTCAGGGAACTAAGATCCCACGTGCCACAGTACAGAAATAAAAAAAATATATATATATATATGTGTGTGTGTGTGTGTGTGTGTGTGTGTGTGTGTGTACGTACACATGCACATATACATACATACACATATATACATATTTATAAAGCAAATGCAATTTGCATTAATAAAATTCTTTATTATTTCCTATTCATTGAAGGAACTTTTTTTCTCTTTACCTAACATCACAGTCACTTCATAATTAGCATGTACTGTGGTATCTATACAGTTGAATTCTAGGCTTTGAACATGTTCAGCTGTTAGTAAGATACTCTCTGTCTCCTTTGACAGATCCTGTAAACTAGTTAACTGTGAGATGTTGTTTGCTCATAGCATCTCTTCATAGGTAACTGTGCAAACTAAGCTATTTCAAATGAAAACAAGATAGACAACTATATTTTTCAGCCACAGAAGACCTCTTCAGTCTACTTACTTTGAAACGCATGATTTGCCTCAGCCGAGGTTAATTTTACTTTGACTATGTTCTTAGCCTCCAGGCCATATGCCCCCATCATCCTACCCTCAGAAATTCCACTCACACTACACCCAAGGTCCCAGAGCTTACAAGTCTGGATTTGATCCATTTCCCAGACCAAGCTGTGTGGTATTCAGACACCCCTGAGCCTCCTTCATCTGTGAGACCAGCCAGCAGAACACAGAAGCACTTGAGCAGCACAAGACCTCAGAGGCAAGAGAAGTGGGTCCTCTCTGGGCCAGTTCCTAAAATTATAATGTAGAACCAAACTAAAATGGAGTCACTTATGTCAGGGACAAAATGGAGACAGTCAATGCAAGCAGAGAAAGGGAAAAAAAACAACCTCACCTAGCGGAAACTTACAACTCTTCTCAGAGATCAGCAGAGGACGCCACCTAATCCCCAAATGTCAAGTCTGTTCACACTATTTCTGGACTTCCTCGTTCCCATGACCCAGGTACCCTGATCCAAATAAGGAAGAAGGCCACTAGGCAACCAGTCAGCTGGAAAAGCCAAATAACTAGTGCCACATTTATCCCATAAAAATCCCTTAGTCTGTGAGCAACTCAGAGCTCATTGCTCATGTAAGCCTTGAGTTTCCCAGCTTCAGGTTGAAATCCTTACAATAAATTCATCTTCCTGCTTTGTTTTATCCAGTACTCTGAGTTTGTTGTTTGTTTGTTTTTTGCAGTACACGGGCCTCTCACTGTTGTGGCCACTCCCGTTGTGGAGCACAGGCTCCGGACGCGCAGGCTCAGCGGCCATGGCTCACGGGCCCAGCCACTCCGCGGCACTTGGGATCCTCCCGGACCGGGGCACGAACCCGTGTCCTCTGCTTTGGCAGGCAGACTCCCAACCGCTGTGCCACCAGGGAAGCCCCTCTGAGTTTGTTTTTTTGACAATAGCCTGGTTGCTGGTCCAATACAGGGAGAGAGCATGTGTTTGCCCCATACTGGTCTGTATCATCTAGATTCATCTTGCTCTTACTCCTCTTCCAATTGCACTGTTTAAATTTCTTTCATTTCTACTTCCTCATCACTATAATGTCCCCCTGAAGTTCGAAACATCTAGGGGCCAACATATTGAAATTTTCATAGCAATAATTAGTCTTCATAGTCTTTGCAGTAAAAAAAGGTCAACTGTTTTAGGCCCCCAACAAGCCTTTGAAAACATCCTTGTTTCATATTAATTTATGTCAGGCCATAGTGAGTCAGTGGGACAATATCTCAAACATATATAGTATATGTGACACCTAATTCACCAATGCGAGTGTGTAAGAAATCTCACATTTATTTTTCTTTAACCCAATTCCATCATTATTTCCTTCTCTAGAGTTACATGGAAATCTGGGGAGCTTAGAAGTATTGTACTTAAGAAATCAACAAAATTCATCTACTCTTCGGCCCACTGTGATTCCTGCCATTATCCTCATGTCTGATTTTTCAGGACCCCTTGAAGTGGGCGGTACCACTGCCACCATGTCGATAGAGCACAAGGGACTTCCCTTAGCCAGTAGCCCCAGAATTCAGCTTCCTGGGCCCACCAAGGGCAGTTCCTTCTGAGGTTTTGCCACTCTCTAGATGGGGGCTAGGGCTGCAGCCAAGGTTCCATCACATCATACTGCTGTTATATCCTGGCCTCTTACCCTCTGGAAGTGGGGCAAGTGCTTCCTTAATCATGCAGCTAAAATCCCTCTCATGCAACCTGATGTCTGACTTTGCTGGATCTCTGTGCTGCCCTAGAAGGAATGGGCAAAAGTACCCACCTGCCGGCTACTTCTGTCTCTGTGAATTTTCTCCAGTGGATATTGCAGTCTCAGGTCTGATGTGTGTGCTCTCTGGTTATTTGCCTTTGTTTGGCCATCACACACCCTATGCCAGAAGACAAGACAATGAATCTCTAGAGTGAAAATCACTTCATTCTTTCATGTCGGTTTTTTACTATGACACTTCAAAGCCATGCAAAAGGATTGACACCATTTTGGACTTCGTTTAAAGTGACAGTGTGGATACATGTGTTAACTGCCACTCCTTTCTGACACCCACTGAAAAAACAGTAAAAGAAATAGAAACAGTGTAATTCCAAAATACAAAGAGAATGGGAGTCGAGACAATGAAGAAGAAGTTAACATGTTTTTGAAAGATGAGAAGTAGTTAGCATAATGGTAACTGATGTACCAGAGCTGAGAAAGCATAAACCAGGACTGCAGGAAAGAGCTTCCCCCTCCCACCGTTCCTGCCGCCAAAAAAAGAAAACCTACTCAGTCAAAAAAAGAAAGACAAGAAGGGAAAGTGGAGGGAGGGGGGCGGAGAGAGAGAAGCACCACAGGAATTAAAGGCTCCAGGTATCTCAGAAGACAGAGTGAAATATTGGTGATCATTTGAAACTCTGTAAAACGAGCAGTAAACCACCCAGTTCCCCATCCCCACGTCACAGCCAGGTAATTGCTTCTCCCAGACCACCATGGACACTGCTGGGCTCATTCTCTAAAGACACTGAGGCAGAGAGATCTTGGGCTCTGGAACACAAGGCACTAAGGAGAGGGGGTGGCGCACCTTGCTGACAACAAGTGGACTTCCCTACCTCACTCCCCAAACACTGTCAGCTGAACTTATTTTCTTTTAATTCTGCAGACAAGGATCCCTTGGTGGAGAAAATGAATGCTCCCCAAGAAGCTCTATAGACAATCATTTTTGAAATAATTTTGTGAATATATCTCCCAGTTGTCTTATCACTAATATAGCAGAGGTCATTATACCCAATCACCTAGACAGAATGGACATTTTGGACCCTATAATTCTTTGTTGTGGGATCTGTCCTGTACTTTAGAGGATGTTTTAGCAGCACCCCTGGACTCTAGCCAGTAAAAGGCATAGATCTTGCCCAGTGGTAACAATCACAAACATCTCCAGATGTAGGCAAATGTCCCCTAGAGGGCAAAATCACGCCCAGATGAGAACCTCTGCCCTCCATTTTAACAGTGTGGTTGTAAATGCAAGAAAAAGTAGTTAAAATGTTCAGGGCTTTTATCTCTAATGAACAGAAGTGAGGGATGGGAAGAAGTTGGGGCAGAGATTTGAGTAGCATTGATAGATACGAAAATAGCTGTTACTATGAGTGCTAAGAAGACATGAGGTGATAATTGCCAAATGCAGAAGACAAATGATGTAAAAAACTTAAAAGAGAAAAAGCTATTTTTCTTTTGAGAACTGGGAATATCTTCATTGAAGAAGCTGTGTTTGAAAATGATCTGAAAGGGCCATAACAACTGAGAAGGGAGGAGCTAAGAAGGTGGGAGACATTGCAGGCAGAGGAATTTATGATTAGGTGAGATAGAATACAAAAGCCAGGGAGAACAGAATCAATGTTACTGGAGTAGTTGTAGGGAAACAAGGGAAAGAGTTCAGTTTCTTCAGCTAGAGGCAGAGGGCTGCACTGTGAGATGCAGTGCATGCTATGTCAAACTCTAATATTCCAGCCATTGCTGTAATCCTCAAATATTTTAAGAGGGGGATGTCAACCCAGTGTTTGGGATTAGGAGGTGTCTGTGGGGTGCTAGTCTTGTAGGGAGGATTAATGTATTAATATCCAGGTTTTTAGGAAACTACCAAGAGGAAGAGTATTGATTTAGGATGTCCTCATTATCTGAGGATAAATAATAACAAGAAAATTACATTGACTTAAAAAGAGAATATCATTTCATAGCAAATAATGAGAAAAATTTTATAAGGATATTCATAATGAGAAGAGAAACCAAAGATTATGAAATAATTTTATCACACATTTAAAAATTAGTTTATAATTACAATTAAGTTCTAACACAACAAACAAAAAATGTATTAAGGGTAGACTTTGTTTTATTTTTGGCATGATTCTTTTGATACACTTTTCTGAGAGTAATAAGTCAGTCTTTCATATTCAATTTTCAGATTTTTTGCAAAATGTACCAGAGCTTCATCAATTTTCCCAAGGGCCTCTCCTTATCCTTTGATATTCAAATCATTCCCTTCTGAATCATCTATCCTGTCATCATCCTTTTTACAAGGTTTGCAATTTCATTTTGTAATCCATTTGTGTCCTATTTACATTATATATTCTGTTTGACAAAGACGTTGACCTGATGGGTGGGCTGGACACAAGTGCTAATGAGTGAAAGAATCTTTGAGATGAGACTAATTTCATAAGTGTTTTAGTTCATTAGTGAGTATGTTCATATTATCATCCACTACTGCAACTGTGGGGTAACTTTCATAAGCACTTGTTTAACAAGAACTCCCTGTACCTACCACAATAATCTTCAGCTTACATATGAAATAAAGGCTCTGTTGTCCAGGGAATGATAAAGGAGAGTTACTCAAATATTCTGGTTAACTGATAGCATTCGGGTTTCCTTAACCATTAAACCACAATTCAAGGGAGTAAATAGGGAGGGACAACACCACCAGTAACAGCATGTGACCAAGAGAATGAAGCAACGGTGTCTTTCTTCTCAAATCAGAATAATACTAACTGTAGCAATTCAATATTCACTTAATGCTTAATACCTGTGAGTGTCAAAATTTGGTACCAGTAAGTAGACTGATGTTTGCATAAAAATATCAAATATATCTATCTGTAGAACTGTCTGTTTAGCAAAGTGACAAACAATAAAATTTGGAGTAGTTCTCCCCTACCCCAGTCATGAGTAACTTTCTCAACAGGCGCATACTGACCATGGAAATAATCAGACCTGGTTACACAAATGTAAATCACTTAGACTTTAAGTTCAAAATCCGCATGAATAAAGGCACTGACCATATTCTAGCAACACAGTGACTCTTTCTCCATAGAATTCTAAATGGCCTTCAAATCCAGTGTCTTTTTTTGACCTTCCCTGACATATTACTTTGTTCAACATTCATCTTTCATACTGCCTAAACTTTACTAATTTTATAATTAGGTGGTTTCGGAGTTTTAAAAAAGAACCCACACTGATAACACCCTGACCATTTCGGATGGCAATATATTTCTGTACAAGTTTAAGTAGAATGATAAAAAAAAAAACTTATTAGAACATTTCCTTCAAATCCTGAGATTAGTGAGTTTGCAAAAATAAATTCTACTTTGCAAGACTTTGCATGGAAAGCTTGGCTCATTTAAGCCTTAGAAAAGTTCATGGTTCCCTTTCAGAACTGAAGAATATGTGATTGCCTACCTAATGTTATTGAAAGAGCTGCCTAAATATCTCTGCCAGAGGTGCGCTTTATTGCCTGAAATTCCAATTTTGACAATCATTTCTTTAGATTTTGATCTTGCCTTTTTAAAATTTGTGTATCACCATTGAGAGGTGCAGGGATTATATTTTTCAAAAATAGCCACAGCCATATTTCCAGTTTTACATGCTCTTCTGGAACCTGGCAGCTCTCCATCAAGAAGTGGAACCTATTTTCTCTGTCCTTGAATTGGGCCAGGCCACCTGACCAATATAGAGGAAGGAAAGAAGCACGACTTCTAAAACTAGCTCAGACAAGACAATATGCCTTCTGCCTGCTCTTGTCTCTCTCCGTCTCTGTCTCTAAGTGATCACCCTTGGAACCCTGTCTCCGTGCTGTGAGGAAGGCCAGCGGCCACATGAAAAGGTCACATGTAAGCATTCTGACCACCGTCAAAGCTGAAGTCTCAGAGAGCATTAAAGACACACGTCTGAGTGAGTGAGTGAGTGACCCTTCAGAGAATTCCAGCCACCAGACTCCAACCCACTCTAGCCAATGCTAGCTGAGTGTAGATTTGTTAGTAAGTAAATGACATCATTATTTTACATCACTTAGCTTTGAGAGGTTTTTATGTACCCATAGATAACCAACAGGATTAACACATTAATATTGGTACAGGTTAACTTTTCAGAGTAGCTAGCCATTTTGTAGCAGATATAAAAACCATGAGGGGGACTTCCCTGGTGGTACGGTGGTTGGGAGTCCGCCTGCCAATGCAGGGGACATGGGTTAGATCCCTGGTCTGGGAGGATCCCACATGCTGTGGAGTAACTGGGCCCGTGCGCCATAACTACTGAGCCTGCACTCTAGAGCCCACGAGCCACAACTAGTGAGCCCGCGTGCCACAACTACTGAAGCCCGCACGCCTAGAGCCCCTGCTCCACAGCAAGAGAGGTCACCATAGTGAGGGGCCCTCACACCACAGGGAAGAGTGGCTCCTGCTTGCCACAGCTGGAGAGAGCCCATGCGCAGCAGTGAGGACCCAACGCAGCCATAAATAAATAAATAAATAAATTTATAAAAACCATGCGGGATTACAACATGAAGAGAAAAAGGAAGAAGAGAGATACTGCATCTAAGGCAAGATTTTTTTTCTGCTTATGTCAAGTAGGCTAAAACTATAAAACTCTTAAAAGAAAATACAAGGGGAAAGTTTCATGACATTATATTTAGCAATAATTTCTTGGATATGAAACCAAAAGAGTGGGCAACAAAATAAAAAATTGGACTGCATCAAAATGAGAAACTATTGTGCATCAAAGCTCACTACCATCAGAGTGAAAAGGCAACCCACAGAAAGGGAGAAAATATTTGCAAATCATATATATGATAAGGGGTTAATATCCATAATATATTAAAAAAACACCTACAACTCAACGACAACAAAAAAAAAACCTGATTAAAAAATGGACAAAGGACTTGACATTTCTCCAAAGAAGATATATAAATGGTCAATAACAACATGAAAAGGCACAACATCCCTGTGAAATGGGTGTTAGTGCTTTTACACAGAAGATGGAATGGATTCTCAGACAAGTTAATAATGTTCCCAAGGTCACACAGCTAGAGCTATCATAAATCCAAAGAGGTCTTAAGCACTAGATTATACTCAGTTACTAAGAAGAGCTTCTTGAGGTCCAGGATTATGGATGTACTTTGTTTCTGTATGCCCAGACCTAGGTCTTGGAAGACACCTAATAAACAACAGTTGAATTAAAAAAAGAATATAAAGAACATGAAAAGATGCTTAACATCACTAATCATTAGGGAAATGCAAGTCAAGACCACAGAAATACCACTTCTTACCCATTAGAATGGCTCTCATTAAAAAAAAAAGACAAAAGAAAAGAAAATAGCAAGTATTGGCAAGGATGTGGAGAAATTAGAACTATTGTGTGCTATTGTTAAGAACGTAAAATAGTGCAACCATTATACCAAACAGTATGGCAATTCTTCAAAAAATTAAAAGTCGAATTACCAACAATCCGACTTCAATATACACAAAAAGACTTGAAAGCAGAGTCTCAAAGAAATATTTATACACCAACGTTCATAGCAGCACTATTCATAAAAGCCAAAAGATGGAAACAACCCAAATATCTACTGACATATAAATGGATAAAGAAATATGGTATATACATACAAAGGACTACTACTTACTCTTATAAGGGAAAGAAATTCTTTTTTTTTTTTTTTTTTTTTTTTTTTGCGGTATGCGGGCCTCTCACTGTTGTGGCCTCTCCCATTGCAGAGCACAGGCTCCGGACGCGCAGGCTCAGCAGCCATGGCTCACAGGCCCAGCCGCTCCCCGGCATGTGGGATCTTCCCGGACCGGGGCACAAACCCGTGTCCCCTGCATCGGCAGGCGGACTCTCAACCACTGCGCCACCAGGGAAGCCCAAAGGAAAGAAATTCTGACACATGCTACAACGTGAATGATCCTTGAGGACATTATGCTAAGCTAAAGAAGCCAGTCACAAAAAGACAAATACTGTATGGTTCCATTTACATGAAACACTTAGAATAGTCATATTCATAGCCAACAAGTAGTATAGCAGTTGCCAGGAGCTGGGGAAGAGGGTACAGGGAGTTATTGCTGGGTACAGAGTTTCAGTTTGGGAAGATGAAAAAGTTCTGGAGCTGGATGGTGGTGATGGTTGCACAACAATGTAAATGTACTTAATGCCACTGAACTGTACACTTAAAAATGGTTAAAATGTAAATTTTATCTTACGTATATACTACCACAATAAAAAAAATTGGGCAAAGGCTTTGAACATTTTTCCAAAGAAGACATTAAAATGACCAATAAGCAAATGAAAAGATGCTCAACATCGTTAGTTAATAGGTAAAAGCAAACCAAAACTATGAAATACTTACTAGGATGGCAATCATCAAAACAACAGATAATAACAAGTGTTGACAAGGATATGGAGAAGTTGGAACGCTTACCTATTGCTGGTGGGAATGTACAGTGGTGCAGCTACTTTAGAAAATAGTTTGGCAGTTACTCAGAATGTTAAATATAGAGCTACCATATGGCCATCAATTCCACTGCTAGGTAAATACCCAACAGAAATGAAAGTATATGTCCATACAAAAACATATGCATGAATGTAGCATTATTCATAATTGCCAAAAAATAGAAACAACCCTGTTATGTGTCCCCTTAAAATTCGTATGCTGAAGCCCTAAAGCTCAATGTGATGGGATTTGGAGGTGGGAGTCTCTGGGAGGTAATCAGGTTTGCATGATGCCATGAGAGTCAGGCCCACTTAATGGGATTAGAGAGTTCTCTCTCTCCTTCCCCTGCCACCCCACCATTGAGGATACAGCCAGAAGGTAGCTATATGCACACCAGGAAGAGGGTCCTCACCAGGAACCAAGTCTGCCAGCACCTTAATCTCAGATTTCTCAGTCTCCAGAACTATGAGAAATAAATATCCGTTGTTTAAGCCATCCAGTCAATGGTATTTTGTTATAGCAGCCTGAGTTGACTAAGACAAATCCAAATGCCCATAAACTGTAGAAAAGATATACAAAATTTGGTATATTCATACAATGGAATATTATTTATAAGGAATGAAATGTTGATACATGCCACAACATGGAAGAACCTAGAAAACATTATGCTAAGTGAAAGAAGCCAATTGCAAAGGACCACATATCCTAAGATTCCATTTATATGAAATGTCCAGAATAGGCAAATATATAGAGACAGAAAGTAAATTATTGATGGCCTAGACCTGGGGAATTGAGAGAAGAGAATGAAGAATGACTGCTAATGAATATGGTGTTTCTTTGGGGGTGAAATGTTCTAAACTTAGATTGTGGTGATGTTTGCACAACTCTATGAATATAATAAAACCCATTGAATTGTACACTTTGGGTGAAATGTATTGTATGTGAATTAAAATCTTGATAAAAATATTCAAAAAGTTTTAAAAATCACTTTGAGAGAAGAAATATGTGGTCACTTATGGAAGGCACATACATGTGAGAAGGAATTATATATTCAAAAACAAACACTTATGTCCATAGATTCATTAAATTCCTTTTAGTAATGATCTCAAATTGGAGGTAGGAAAAGGGTAGCAGGTGTGCCTTCTGTGTGGATATCTTTCTGTAGAGTATTGGTATGATGACCTCTCCTTGGAAGAAAGGGAATTATAGCCATAATGGCTATGAAAACACCTTTTGCTTGAAATGTACAATGAATCAGGGATAAGTCTGTATGAAATATCTTTTCTTTTTTCAATATATAATGAATCAAGAGTAAATGTGTAAGTGTAATAAAATGTCTGATTAGAAAGATGTTTTGAGTCCTCAAATATTACCAAATTCTGTTACTCAACATTATACAACTTTTTTGAGCCTTGTGGGATGATGGACTGTGGGTGGGAGAGGCCAGAAGAACTGAGACTCTGTGTTCCACAGAGGACATTTCATTTGTATCAGTACTGACAAGATGTCCCTATTCATTCCCCTGTTTTAAAAAAATGAAAACTTGGAACCACAATAATAATTAATTCACAGCCCAAGAGAGGTTCTTAACATCACATTCCTCACAAGCAATTTCGTAATAGGCTCTTTCCTTTTTCAGGTTCTTATTGTTAAGGGGTTTGTGCGTTAGGGAGTATTTGAATAAGCTAGCCCTTAATTTCTCAAGATAGTCCAAAAGTTATTGTGAAATGACCATCTAAAAATTAACAATAGTGAAGTCTAAGACAGAGTTTAGTTGAATAGAGGAAAGTACAATCAAGCAATGAGATTGTGATATTCAGGATAAAGTAGCACTCTTTAGTCCATGAACTTAAAATCATTTTCATAAACACATGCCATCGGAAAAAAAGCATTTCTGGAGAAGTAATTCCAGAAGGGAATGTGGGATGTTCAATGGGGAAAAATAGGAGGATGAAAAGTCCTGCCAAGTGACCCTGAATAAAATCATTTAACCTCTCTGGGCTTTCTGTTCTCCCAAGAAAATATGGATCACAATCTGTTATGGACTGAATTGTGTCCCCCCAAATTCATATCCAACTATATTTGGAAATAGGGCCTGTAAAGGGATAATTAAAGTTAAATGAAGCCACAAAGGTGGGTCCCTAAGCCGATATGACTATTGTCCTTATAAGAAGAGGAAGAGACACCAGGAAGATGCAGATACACAGAAAAGTCCACGTGAGGATGCAGCGAGGAGGTGGCCACATGCAAGCCAAGGCAAGGTCTTAGGAGAACCCTAACCTACCGTCTCATCGATCCTGGACTTCAGACTCCAGACTGTGAGAAAACAAATTTCTGTTGTTTAAGGCAGCCAGTCTGTGGTATTTTGTGATGGCAGCCCTAGCAAACTAACACACAATCTCTGCCCTGAAAATCTGGCAAGGATTTTAGGGAGTTTGAGAAACTATATGTGAAAATCCTTGGTAAACTATGAAGTTTACTAAAAATAGAAGATTTTTATCTGGATGGGAATCATCATACACTTTCATACGTAAAGGAGAGTCCACTTAAGGAAAATGCTTCACAGAAGAAAGACTAAGGACAAACCTAAAACATTGGTTTATGTTTGTTAGTTGATTTGTACAAGCAACTCCTCCCAGTTTATGAGGTCTTATATCTGGCATAGTAGGACATGAATTCCCACTTTAAAGTGAAAACAACTGGAAGACTAACTTATTATTGTAAGTAAAAAAGAGCAAAGACCTTGATAACATTGCTTCGTTTAAATATACTTAGTAATTGATGTCAGCAGTATCGTGGGTTGCAATTTATTTATCTCACAGAAGGTTACTTATTTCTGCAGATAATAATATCTAACATTTATTAAGTCCTTACATATGCTATTTCTGAGTATTAGTTCAATTAATTAAACCTCTGATGTAGTACTGTTATTATTTTCCCAATTAAAATATGAAAATATTGAGGGTGGGAGATAGTAACTGGGGAAAATGAGACCCAGACTGTAGTCTGTCCTTTCATGTCTCAACCAAACCACTGCTTTTAGTTATTAAAAATTCTACAAGGCCAGGATTGACAGGAAATGTGTTATAGAAAAATCTATATCAATGCTATTTGGCAGTATTACTTATCACATCCACATATTTGCATGCTCAAACACATTTATGGTTGTATGATGTAAATATATGTATATTTCCATTAAAAATAGAAACCTCCATAATGTGCCTAAAGTTTTTATTCTATTTGAGCTCAATCTATGTATGGCTGACTTCCAACAAAAGCTAGATATTTAAGGCTTGGATGGATGCCTTGTTCTATCATATTTTAACTACATATGGGTACATAAAATGCATGTTTTTATTTATTACTCTTACTTCAACACTGATATAAAGCTCCTAAACCTGGCAAGCCAGAATATTTTAACTCAAGAGGAGGGCTTCAGATAATCTGAAACTGGAAATGCTGAATATAAAATAGCTATAGAAAACATAAACATTTATAAAGCATGTAGTGCTATTTCTTAACATCTATTTAGAGAATTTTAGGCATGCTAAACACATATAATTTCTGCCCCTTTGTGTTGTTCACCTCCATTGTAGTCTGTGAGTATTTGACTATATAGAAGCTTCTATAACAATACAGCTGACGGAATGCAAATTGACTAGTGTCATCTGAGAACTTAGATTGTTCTAGCAGTCAGATCTTTCTTTTTCTCTGCTGGCTCTTTCTGGTCACTACTTAAACATGCACAAGTCTAGCTCATCTTTGAAAAGCAAAATCTCTCTCTCAACACCATGTCCACTCTCTGTCCAGGGTCTCTATCCCTCACAGTCCAGCCCCTTGCAAGACTGGGTCACACATTCATTGATTTCATTTTCTTTCTCTGTTGTTCATACTTCATTATATCCTCTTTGCAGCATCAGACACTGGTGCTCACTCTCTCCTTGAAACACTTTCTCTTGACTCCTGTAACATGCCTTCTCCTTCTAGATCCCTTCAGAGACTCCTGTTCCCTACACTCCCTCCTCAGGCTTCTCTTACCACCTTCAATTGTCCCTGACTGATCTCTTTCCATGACTCAATCACCTCCCATATTCTGATGAGTCCCAAAGTTATCAGTAGCACCAAATGTTTCTCCGGATGCCTTTGGACATCTCCACCTGGAGTTCCCTCAGGCATCTCTAGGTCAACGTCTTCCCCCTACAAACTTGGTCTTTTTCCTGTATTCCCTGAACTTAGCACATAAATAGACTCTCCATTCAACTTTTTGCCTGAACCAGAAATTTGAACAGTATTCTTGACTCTGCCTTCAATCTGATCCCCTAACCAACCAAATCTAGTCAATCACCATAATCCACCAGCTCAACCTCCTAAGGTCCCTTGAATCCATCTCCTTCCCATTCTCACTCTCACTCCCTCAGTTCAATCTTCTCATTTTTTCCTAGGTTAAGGCAGTGGCCTCTTAAACTGCTCTTCTGACTCCACTTTGGCCCCCTCTTTCCTCTCTTCACACTGATGCCAAATGGTCATTCATTTTTTTTTTTTTTTTTTTTGCGGTACGCAGGCCTCTCACTGTAGTGGCCTCTCCCATTGCGGAGCACAGGCTCCGGACGCGCAGGCTCAGCAGCCATGGCTCACGGGCCCAGCCACTCTGCGGCATGTGGGATCTTCCCGGACCGGGGCACGAACCCGTGTCCCCTGCATCAGCAGGCGGACTCTCAACCACTGCGCCACCAGGGAAGCCCCCAAATAGTCATTCTAAATCACAAATCCAGTTGTGACATTCCCTTTAAATTCCAAAATTTGGTTCCCCAAAGCCTATAAAGTCCAGAATTCCAATAATGGTATATATGGTATACCTGGTCCTTCAGGATAAGCAACTGCTTCTTTCCCCACCTCACTGCTAGACTCCCCCACCTCCAACACCCTCCATGCTTTAGCCAGAGTCATCTATATTTCATTTACAGAAATCAACTTAGTCTCTCTTTCCTCCATACCTTTGCACATACTGTTGCTTTTGTCTGCAATGCCCTTTGCACCAACCTCTTCACTTGGCTGCATCAAAACTCAGATCACGAGTTAAAGAGTTAAAAGGCTAAAGAAATGAGAAAAGTGGTGACCTCAAGCAAGGAAGGCTGACCTAGAGAACAAAAGTTCAGACCTATGAGATCCCTAAGGGACAAAAAAGCTAGATTAGAAAGTACTTCATTTCCCAAAACTCAACTCTGTCAAAATCTTTTGTAAAAGGGTGTGTGGGGGGGCGGGGGTGTCTGCATGCACTTTTGTGAGGAAGGTTAGCAGTACAGGCAGACACCTAAATTAGGAAGGGAACTATTATCCCTCCCCATTCCCTACTTCTCCTACCAAAGCAGCAGACCCCAGAGACACCTTCAGCGTGGGCTTCAGACTAGAAAGAGATGCACCTAGAGAATGACCCAGGAGCATGATCCTTCCAACCCCTATCTTCACAAAACACAACAGCCAACACACCCTATGGCCCAAAATTGTAACATTTTCAATCTGGGACTACAGAACACAATGGTTTGGCACCTAGAAAGTTCTCAATAAATACTCGTTGAATTATGAGACAAACAGAAAGTAAACAGGCAACATGGGCAAAATGTTGATGATTATTGAAGTTGGGTAATGAGTTTAAAAGGTTCTAAAATAAAAACTTGTTTTTAAACGCTGTAAGATCCAAATTCAAGCTATGTGTTAAGAATATTTAGTAAACAGTAAAAAGTAGTTGCTAAACAGGAGATATACAAGATATTCCTCATTTCTGAAGATAATAATATCAGAGTTGTTAGAGGACTACATTAGATCATGTGTGTTTAAGTTCGGCACACAGCCTGGCACTTGGGAAATACATAACAAATGCAAACTCTTTTCGTTATTGGCTGATCTTGGCTTTGAGCCCTGTACTCAACAGAGCCTATGGCCATTAGACTAAATGCTAGCAAGTGGGAGATCTGCGTCTAATGTCTCCCAGTGCCTTTATATAGCAGTGGTTACTTGACAAAGTTTATTTTTTCACTGAATATAGTAACACCTCAATTAATTGGAAAGGGTTACTTTATCAGAGATAGCTAGAATCTCTGAAGGGCAAGATATACCTGACATTACTAATCTGTTTTCTATGTATCCTTTTCCCTGCCTCCCCATCACCACCCAAACTATACACAATTTCTCTGCAATCCCAGGGGCTAATGAAGACTCCAAAAAGCCACAGCCAAGCAAGTTCTCTTCTAAGACAGAGCAGATGCTCTAGAGAATAGTTGGAGAGGTGGAGGGGGCCATAATTAGTTCCAGGAAGGATCAGGAAGTAGAGCGGAAGAGACAGCTGAGATCTTTTGGATCCTCACTTTTCAGCCCTCATCACAGTTGGACAAGCCCACATTCAAAAGTTCTGGACATTTGTCAGGGAGCCTCAACAGAGGGTGAGGTACAAAGACTCCTCCAGTCTCTAGGATGGAAACAGAACCAATGAGGAATTTCCCTGGTCAGGGCAGCATTTGACAAGCCACCACTCTTATACCTGCTTGTTATAATTTTTGCTGCTCAAGGCACTTCTATAATCTGCAGTGTAGAGAATATGATTAAATCCTCCTGTTAACTGCCTTGGATTCTTGCCCAGCCTTGAGGCCATTATTCTGAGCTTCAGTACTTGCTGCACTTAACTGCTGATTAAGAAGAAAGTCTGAAGATGGCAGCTGAATATATCACTGAGCCTAGAAAATACCCTGGAAGTCAGTCCTTTGAAAGATTCCTGATAGACTCATTACTAAATCTGTAAGCCTTTAAAAATAAATCACAATTAACAAAAGGCTCATTTTTTTTTCTTTTACAATAGTACATAATTGAGTCTTACATTTGCACATTTTGCTAATTAGGACTTTAAAATTATTTAAATGATAGTCTGTATTCTAATATTATGGAATAAAAATGACAGTGGAGGTGAGGGGAAGGAGAAAAGGTAGAAAAATGTCCATTTGATCTGATTTGTATTGAAGCAATGTTTCTTCAGTGCTATAGAAACAATTTTTTTTCATGCAGGTAATTTCAGATTTTAATAAAAAGTAATAAGATCCTAACGTAAGAGAAAACATTTTTATTACATAAACAATGATATATTACCTAAAGCTGCATGTGAACATTTTAAGTATAAAAAAGGCATAGAAATTAATACACATGGGACTTCCCTGGAGGTCCAGTGGTAAAGAATCCACCTTACAATGCAGGTGACGTGGGTTCAATCCCTGGTCAGGGAACTAAGATCCCACATGCCATGGGGCAACTAAGCCTGCGTGCCACAACTACTGAGCTCACACGCCTCAACTAGAGAGAGAAAACCCACACACCACAACTAGAGAGAAGCCTGGGCGCCACAACTAAGAGCCCATGCACCGCAACGAAAAATCCCGCATGCCCCAACGAAGATCCCACATGCTGCAACTAAGACCCAACGCAGTCAAAAATAAATAAATAAATCTTAAAAAAAAAATTAATACACACAATTTAGATACTTTCATTAGTGTTAACAACTCCAATACTCCCATTCTAGAAGACTAACTCTGACAATAGATAAAACAGAATTAAATGTATGTTAAGCAAGACATTTCAAAAGAAATGTTAGTAATTTAATAATAAAGGCTACCATTTATCAAGTACTTACTGTGCTCTGGGCACAATGCCTACCTCTTTAGGTACTTTGCATTATTTAATCCTCTCAATAACCCTGTGAATAGGTATTTTTACTTCCTATTTTTTAATAAAAGAAAATGGAAACTCAATGCGATTAAAAACTTGCTAAAAGTCATGTACCTAGTTAGTAGCCTGTGACTTGAAAATAAATCAGTTTACATTGTCCACAAAACTACACGATCCACAAGGACAGGAACCAGTATATCCTGTCCTCCACTGGCACATATTACGTGTTCAACAAATAGTGAAAGAGTGCATGTGTACATACCTATATTCTTAATTTTGCTACTAATTTTGTTCCTTTGTTACTAAAGGAGAAACATGTACATTTGTAAACTCACACATTATTGTAAAAAGAACTTTTTTAATGTTTTTAATTGCCCATTTATATTCATTACGTGAGTTCATTTTCAAGGATGACCAAGGCCTCTTCCCCATTTGAAACACAGAGGTTTGACAAACTGACCTAGTGATGTAGCTAAGGTAATATTTTAGGGCATTAACTTTTTCTCTCAGGTTTTCCCTTCCCCTTTCTCTCCACAACTCTGCCCCCATTTCAGGGCTTGGTTCTGTGTCATTGCCTCAGGGAAGCACCCGGCAGGGCAAACAGCAAACATGCCGGCAAATCTTTCAGATTTTAATTTTTTCAAAGCCCAGGTAGCCACTAACCAGGAAGAGACCATGAGAACAGAGACATCAAAGTACAGTCCACCAGAACTGATAACCAATTCCTTGTTCACCAATCCTCAGGCCCTTTTAATGTAGACCCTTCCCATTTGTGACAATAGGGAAAGAAAGAGGGAAGGAGTGAGTCCAGGAAGGCTTCAAGCTAACTATTTTTCCAGTTACCAGGCAAAGGTTCACAATCAGAGATTAAGTTCACGGACAGCAAGTAAAAAGACTAATGTTGCTTCACACACGTATCTGTGAACTCAGATTCATAAGCACTACAATTATTTCTGTCTACTTATTCCTCTTGAGTCAACCACACCTTTTATTTTAAGCCGATGAAGAACTACCAACTTTTCTATTTCTAATTTGTTCAAAAATCAAATTCAGGAAATTGGTAGGAGACCAAGAATGTACGTAGCCCAACTCCACCCCTTGAAAATTATACAAAAAAGCAAAACAAGGCAAGGAACAAGTGATTTCCAAAGCTCACACGGAGAAACTTCTGGAAATTTAATAAACCACACCACAGAAAATCCACCACCTCTCCAACTGCAGTGAAAACTCAGGCCTTTTTGTGTGTGTGTGTGTGGAATCAGACACTGTATTTTTAGAGAGAGCAGAAGCACTCTACTAAACCGAACGGAACGAAAACTCCCAGTACATTCTGGAATGATATTCTGGCCAATCCACCCGCCAGCAGAGGCCTTACCGGGCCTGGGTTGGTGTGCGCAGCGTTCAGCTCCCCCTCCTCTTCATTGAAGACACTTGGGGAAATCCTCCAATGAGAGACAACTAGAGGCAGGGGGCGTGGCCTCAAGGGGCGGAGAATTCGACTCCGGGCTAGTTGAAAAGCGTGTGCTGATTGGCCGGACTTCTTCCCTCTACGGACCAGCCCTCTTTGGACAGCAGGAGCCATCCATCATAAGACTTACACCAATCAGCGGCGAAAATGCCTCCCATGTGCCCCTCCCACCGCAGCGAGAAAACCCCGCCCTCCAATATATTACTCAGGAGGCCAGGCGCGGCCCCTTCGGCTCCGAGCAGACCCCGAGGAGGGCAGTGTCGTCTCGGCGGCGCTGCAGAGACCTCCACCCAAGACGGCTCCCCCTCCCCGGGCCTCTCCCGTCTTGCCCGCGAGCCCTCTCGCCTCGTAGGCCTCTCGGTTCTAATATCTTGGGGTGAGGTGAGAGCAGGCCCGGGGAGGGTGATTACCGCTGAGGAGCTGCAGTCGCGATCAAGGTGAGCTTGGATTTCGGGGTTGACCTCGGAGTGCGGGTAGGGAGCAGGGTTGGGGGGCGCGGGGTGAGGGGTAGGTCTCGAGCCCTTTTCCTCGGTTAACTCTCCCCGACCAACAAGTTCAGGCTAGTACGAGCATGGAGGGGCGGGGCCAGATGCGACCTCCTCAGATGTCTTAGTGTCTTATGGGCCCGGTCCCAGCCCAGGGGCCAAAGAGTTGGACCCTTGAAGTTTGCGGTTCTCCATCTGCCCACCTTTCCGTCGCGCAACCCTAAGGATTCTTTCTGCTTCCCTGTCTTTCGGTTGTTGCGAGGAGGGACCGTCCGTGTGTCCAGGGCTTAGCCCGTGCCCGGAGCAGGCATATAGTAGATGTTCAGTATTGTCTTAAATTAATGAAACTCCCAGATTCCTCTTGCAGGCTGGATTAACCTCCCGCCCTGACTGCGTGCGCCCATAACTCCCTTTAAGCTTCCTTTCCTAACATCAATAAAAGTTAACAGTTACTGAGCAGTGAGTGCCAAGCACTATGCTAAACTCTTTAGTTGAATCATCTTGGTTAATCTTCACAGCCATTCAAAGAGGCAGATATTGCCTCATTTTACAGACTAGAAGTAAGCTCATTAATTTTGCCCAGTGTTTATTAGGCACCTACTGTATGTGCTAAGTACCTGTGTACCTAGATGATCCCATTCATTCCACACAAGTGTCTGTGAAATAGGTAATAATCTTATACCCACTTTACAGATTAGGAATTGAGGACTAAGAAAAATTTACTAACTTGAACAGTTCACATTGTTAATAAATGGCAGGATACATGCTACCATCTAATTTCAAAGTTTGGGCATGAAGATTTGCATTTTTTTTCTTTAAAAAGGCATGGCTACTGCCCTCTAGGAACTCAACAATTTAGGATGTGACCAACTGGTTGCGGAGGGGGAGAATAACAGATGGCATTTTTCAGTGACTTAGATTCACTAATAGCATTGAGGGAGGGGAGACTTGTGTTATAATGCACCTGGCACAACACAAGGCAGGAAGGGCTGTTCTTTCACTCCTTTCTGGGCTTTGTTCTATATATAGATGATAGAGGTACTGACAACAACTGACTCTCAGAAACTGCTACACCAGCTGAATGCCCTGTTGGAACAGGAGTTGAGATGTCAGCCAAAGGTCTGCGGCTTGAGACTAATTGAATCTGCACACGATAATGGCCTTAGAATGACTGCAAGACTGAGGGACTTTGAAGTAAAAGATCTCCTTAGTCTAACTCAGTTCTTTGGCTTTGACACGGAGACATTTTCTCTAGCTGTGAATTTACTGGACAGATTCCTGTCTAAAATGAAGGTACGTCTAAAGCTACATTACCCTGAATATTTCGTGGTTTTGTTCAATGTGTTTTGGAGGTGGTATTGCTAGCTTTGGGCTGGTATTCATAACTTGACCTTTTTCGTTTTCAGCAAGGAGCCAAAACATTATGGCAATTCTGTGTACTACAGCACTGATGAAACCCTTCCTTTTAATTAAGAGTGATGCATCATTTATTCAACTTACCTTCTGACATTGAAAAATAGTCTAATATCAAATCATTCATTGCAGAGTCTCCCAGTAGGAGAGTTGGCTGTTGTTTTTACAAGTCTTTTTTGATAGGTTGGGTGTTTTCATTTATTTGCTGCTGTTTCTAAATTTTAAGACATGTGTTAGAGGCAGAATGCTAGATTGTGGGTTAAGAATTAGACTATATTTCTTTTTTTTTTTCCTTTTTGTTGATGTTGTCAACCATCTGGTCATAGAGTACATTTCTTGATCTCTATTCATATAGAATAAAGTTCTAATTGTTTTAGCCTTAAATTTACCCAAGTCGTGCTTATGCTTGTCATTTCCAGCCTAAGTTTGCATATAATAGAGAGAGAGTATCTTCTGAAGGAGCATTTATATATAGTTGTTTCCCTGTATTGGATAAGCAGGACATCTGTGTAGCTTTCAGAGCTTAATTGTTAAAAATACATCTGACTTCTCTGTGTGCCAGTGGTCATTGGTAGATAATGAAGTAACGTGACAGTTAAAATGCAGCTCATCTTTTAGTCCTCAGTACCTAACAGAATGCATCATATGGGAGGAACACAATGTGTACTGAATGGTTCAAGAAACTTTTTCAATAGCCTAATTAAACAACTCTTCAGACACCATGTGCAGGCACTAACTTTGACTATAAATGTTACATAGATGGATGACGTACATATATCCCTTAAGTGTATTATAATCTTAGTGGCAGTAATGTTTGCACTGATAACTATTATATAGCACAAGGAATAATAAGAAAAATGATTACATTATACCTCAAAAGAGGCATAAATGTATTGCTGAAGGGGTTCTAAGAAGAGGAGAGCACAAATACTGGTAAAGGCTTCATAAAGTTTCCATTGAGTGGAACTTAAAGTGGACAGAATTTTGACTGTGACAAATTTCGTAGACATTCAGAAAATGATGAATAAATTTAAAATATTGGTAGTGAATAGAGCTTTACAGGCAGAGTAAACAGTATGTGCTATAGTATTTTAAAACATTTTACATGTGTTACTACAAAGAAAACAGCCTGGAAAAACACAGCATTCTGGAAAGAAATTTTGTGCGTAAGCTGTAAGGTATTTCAGTCCTCATATAAGCCTTTGACCTAGTAGCTTATTGCTTATCATTCTGCACTGATTTAAACAAACCAAAAGAAGTAAGAATTGTTATGTGCTGAAGCCACACATTACACTGAAACTTAGTCTGTTTACTCAAAAATTGGTTCCAAGTGGGTACATATGGTTAAGAGGCTACAGTTGAGGTATCAGTGGATCTTGTTAAGTCCTTCACAGCTGAGAAATATACCTCAAAGACACATTTTCGAAGTGATAGGTTGAGTTCTAGATTATCCTTTATGTTTTTTTAACTGAAATAAGGTAAAGACATGGACTTACTGTCTTTTTAGGTACAGCCCAAGCACCTTGGGTGTGTTGGACTGAGCTGCTTCTATTTGGCTGTAAAATCAGTAGAAGAGGAAAGGAATGTCCCATTGGCAACTGACTTGATCCGAATAAGCCAGTATAGGTTCACGGTTTCAGACTTGATGAGAATGGAAAAGATTGTGTTGGAGAAGGTGTGTTGGAAAGTCAAAGCTACTACTGCCTTTCAGTTTCTACAACTCTATTATTCACTCCTTCAAGAGAACTTGCCATATGAAAGGTATGTGATCTTTGTTTTTAACAAAGCAGATTTGGAAATGAGAATGATGTTGTCCGGATGTTACATAAAATCAATATCCTGGGAGAATTCCAATCAAAATAAGTAAAATGACAGCTAAGCTCCTTGAGTTTCACTTCACTCTCCAGAAGAAGTGAGAAGACTTTCAGTCAAAAGTAGCTTCTTGAAGTCTGTGAATTCTTAAGATGGACATTTCAACTTTTTTTTTTAATTATGTTTTCCATTTATAGACTAGTTAACTTATAGAACCTAGTAGGGAAGCATCTAACACAGATGTATGGAGGAAAAAGGAACTTCAGATTCAAAAATAGATTTATTAAAATGAAAAGAAAGCTTGGGAGTTGTAGCATGATACTTCTTTTTTGGCCCAAATCAGTTAAAATTCATATATGGTATCCTTAAGAAGTTAATGTTTCTGAAGGAAGGGAAATTCTTTACTTCAAATAATTCACTTTCTATAAGTGTGCATAAACTTCACTTTAAAATTGACTTATTTTTCTAAAAATTTCTTTTGACTTGATGTAAAATTATCTATATAAAATTAATTTCATTTTCTTTTTAAAGGAGGAATAGCCTTAATTTTGAAAGACTAGAAGCTCAACTTAAGGCATGCTACTGCAGGATCATATTTTCTAAAGCAAAGGTAAATATTTTATAAAGATTAAACCTATTTATATACCTACTTTTATATTCAATATTTACTTTAAAATTTATCTCTTTTAGCCATCTGTGTTGGCATTGTCTATCGTTGCCTTGGAGATCCAGGCACAGAGGTGTATGGAGTTAACAGAAGGAGTAGAATGTCTTCAGAAACATTCCAAGGTATGTCCAGGTCATAGCCTAAATCCTGTTGACAGCTGTAAAAGAAACTAAACCACTTGTTCCTAAAGTAAAATGAGATGTCCTGTGTTTATTTGAAACTTAGGTAGCTTATCCTCAAATTTTTTTGACGAGGAAACACACGTTAATAAGATTGCAACTATTACTATAATTAAATACTGTAGGAATTTTATTTTAAGGAATATATTTTTTTAATTTATGCACAGATCAATGGCAGAGATTTGACTTTCTGGCAAGAGCTCGTATCCAAGTGTTTAACTGAATATTCATCAAACAAGTGTTCCAAACCAAATGTTCAGAAGTTGAAATGGATTGTTTCTGGGCGTACTGCACGGCAACTGAAGCATAGTTACTACAGGATAACCCACCTTCCAACAATTCCTGAAATGGTTCCTTAATTGGTAAATTTGGTTCATAGTTTTTCTCCATGTAGAGAGACTTTTCTGATGCTATAATTTTCTTCTGCAATTCAAGAATTTAAATCTGCATTATTTTCAAAAAAAAATGGAGTTGGACTAGCAGAGGGGAAAATGACTTCACTGATCTAGTCAGCTAGTATTTGAGGGCATTTACTACACTCAAGGTACAACACCCTAAGAGTAAGGAATTTTCTTAACCTTTGATATATATGTTAGCCATTTCATTAAATTTTCAGCTTAAAAAGCAGCATCCTTAAGAACCTGAACTTTAAAAGTAGCACTAAAACTATTTTTTTTCAATTTCACATCATTTTGCTATATGTAGACTTAGGCTTTGGCTCATTTAAAGTTACACAAGCCTGAGTAAGGGAGCAGGACCAAAAGTTTGAACCATACATTGAACTAATTTGAGACTGTTAGCTTATTAGCAAAATCAGTATGAACTTGGGTATTGTACTTAAAAAGTAAGTTGTGACAGGTGGTCTCTACATTGAGTGTCTAGAAACTGCCGGGATGTCTCAACTGTATAGTTTTATCATAATACATCTCAACTATATGTGTATCATTGCTCTAGTAGTTGAGCACTGGAGAGTATTTACATGCATAAGAAGATGTAAAGCCTCCTCACAAATATATGATACACATTCTTGCCATCTAAGTTTAGTTCATGTTGGTGATTTCTTCCTACTCAAAACTAAATATTAACATAGAACACATCTATGTAAGACGTGATTATGAATCTTAGATATTTTAACAGGTAGTAAGTAATATTTGTGTTTGGCAGACTTCTGATAACTTGATTTTTTTTGTTTATTAAATAGGATTCTTACAGCAACAAAAAACTCTTCTGAAGCCTTTCTCCACAATCCTGAGCTGTGGATTCCATAATGTTATAACAGATTTAAGCTGTGAAGCCTCAAAACATCACAAGTAGATTAACATTGGTGTTCTCAGATTTGGGAAAACTGCCTAATTAACATTACCCTATGGTGGAATTACTCACATTTGAATTCACCTGTGAAGCATACAAATCAAAGCTAACAGCATAAATGTGAAATGCTAATGACAAGCCTGGGAAGGTAAACTGTGAATCTTCATTTCTAACATTGATCCAACTTTCTGTATTGGGTCAATATATTGTATTTAGGTGGTGTTAAAAATGGTAACCTACTTAATTTAAATTTAAATTTAAATATGAGGTTTACATCAAAACCACCACTTCACAAATGCACTTTTAAGGCATAATAAGGGTCAGTATTCTACGCAGTGAAAATGGTTTCTTGGCACCCATAATGCAAGTAATATATAATCCAGAGATGTGGACTTTATTGCTACATGGGAATCACATTTAAATTTGAGGGCATTTTATATAAAGCAAAACTACAGACCTATTAATTTCAGCATATTAAGTTATCTTTAATATTTTTCTAGAAAACAGGTGATGTTTATATCCATGATTTAAAAAGTTTTATACAAAATTTACTGCCTCAGTCTAGTCCCATCAAGAAAATTAGAAAATTAGTTTTTATTGTAGTAGTAACTCAAATTAACGCCACTCTGAAAACTTTCTGATTTAACACTCCAGAAGTTTTTACTAAGCACTGTTTTCATGAAACTGTCATTGCTTCTAATTTAGAATTTTACTTAAAGGGAGAGAATATACTTTCATTAATTGCCCCTACTGTGCCAAAAGAAAGTACTAAGAAAGGTAAGTAGGTAACTTCATAATTATAAGGTTGCTGAGGTAGTGTTCAGGATTTCATGAACCTAAGGAGATCTACTGTGTTAAAGTGTTATAAACAGTTAGTATAATGTGTAGCCTGAATCCATCCAGGATGGCTCTACCCAAATTTGACATCATGTTATGGGGAGATATGCATTGGAAAATAAACCAAAGAACCACAGTGTATCTTATACTTTTGTAAACCATGTTTTATGGATAACTTTCCAGTTTTCCCAAAAGACTGATAAATTTCAATATTTTGAATACATCAGTGTTAATTTTGAGTTGGCAGAGGTCACCTAACCAACTACTGTTATGTTTTGGTACTAAGGGATATACCTTTCAATAAAGTTACTGAAATGCATTCCTTTGCTGGGTGGTTATCTATTTGTTTCTCTTCTAATTTAATTAACTATTTTGGCACTGTGATAATAGAACCACAATAAAAAGCTGTCTTCACTCACTGTATTTAAATTTAGCACAAAAGTAAGATGCATGGTAGGAGAAACAAAATATCTTATATAAGATTTTGGCTATTACCTAATTGACACTTTCCTTTCTAATGGTTTTTTAAAGATAGACACAGGATGATGACAATTAAATATGCTTAATATGCATTCAAAAGTCGGTGTTTATACACTGTTGGTCGCTTTTATTATTTAGATTCATCACTACTATGGCTATCCATAATACAAATTCACCCTCAGATTCAGCCCACCTGAAGTTCTATGCAACCCTATTATCTAATTAAACAGTATTCCAGCAGGTGGTTGTTAATCTGCTTAGATCACTTGTTAATTATTATTATTGGAACTGAAACAATATATGACTTTGAACTGTTGACGTTTAAACTAACAAAATATAAAGTAGACACTGTACAGAATTACTGGTGAAAGAAAAACTTTTATAAAAGAAGGTTCCTGGGCTTCCCTGGTGGCGCAGTGGTTGAGAGTCCGCCTGCCGATGCAAGGGACACGGGTTCGTGCCCCGGTCCGGGAGGATCCCACATGCCGCGGAGCGGCTGGGCCCATGAGCCATGGCCGCTGAGCCTGCTTGTCCAGAGCCTGTGCTCCGCAACGGGAGAGGCCACAACAATGAGAGGCCCGAGTACCACAAAAAAAACCCAAAAAACAAAAAACCCACAATGTGATATAATTCCATATTCACTAGGATAGCTAGGATCAAAAAGTCACATAACACATGTTAGCAAAGATGTGGAGAAACTGGAACTCTCATATACTGCTGGTGGGAATGTAAAATGGTGTAGCCACTTTGCAAAACAATCTAGCAGTTCCTCCAATGATTAAACAGTTTCCATAAAACTTGAAATTCCACTCCTAGGTAAGAAATGAAAATACAGATGCACACAAAAGTTTGTACTTGAATGTTTATAGCAGAATTATTCACAGTAGCCAAAAGGTGGAAACTTCCCAGATGTCCATCAACTGGCAAATGGATAAATATGTGGTAGTTATAAATGGAGTTTTATTTAGCCAGCCAGAAAGAATGAAGCACTGACACATAGTAGAACATGGATGAACTTCTAAAACATTATGCTAAGTCAAAGAAACCAGAAACAAAAGACCACACTATGATTCCAGGTACATGAAATATCCAGAACAGAGAAATCTACTCAATGGAAAGTAAATTATTGGCTGCTTCAGGGGGTTGGGTGTGGGTGGCTGGGTGGGGTGATAGTTAAAAAGTAGGGATTTGGTGGGGTTTTTTTTCTGAGGTGATGAAAATTAAAGTTGACGATGGTGATGGTTGAACTTAATGTGACTATCCTAAAAACCACTGAATTATACACTTTAAATGAGTAAAATATATGGTATGTGAATTATCTCAAAGCTATGTTTTTAAAAAGATTATATATGATTCTATTTAAATGAAGATCTTGAAAAATAAATACTGAGGCAGAGACTAAATCAGTGGACTCCAGGGTTTGAGGCTAGGAGTAGGGTGTGACTATAAAGCATGAAGGAGTTTTTGGGCTGACTGAACCGGTCAATTTCCTGATTTTGGAGGTGTTTACACATATCTTTACATAAGTTAAAATTCACAAAACTACAAACAAAAAAAGTTGATTTTAGGGCTTCCCTGGTGGCGCAGTGGTTGAGAGTCCGCCTGCCGATGCAGGGGATGCGGGTTCGTGCCCTGGTCCGGGAAGATCCCACATGCCGCGGAGCGGCTGGGCCCGTGAGCCGTGGCCGCTGAGCCTGCGCGTCCGGAGCCTGTGCTCCACAACGGGAGAGGCCACAACAGTGAGAGGCCCGCGTACCGCAAAAAAAAAAAAAAAGTTGATTTTACTGTATGTTTATTCAAAACATTAAAAAATTTTAATGTCACATAGATAAGCCAATTAAAAGAAAAAAGCCTCTTCTCCAACAACTCATTCCTAAAGTTATTGGGTAAAATGAACATCATAGGTATCTTGCCAAAGGGTGTGGTTGGGCCACAGTGGCCCAGAGTGTGGCATTAGGATCCAAGTAGGTGAGGCGGGTTATCTCTGCTTGGCATAGGGTTTTGGAGCCTGAGCAGAGTGAGAAAGGTATTCGCATGGGAAGATGACCTAGAATAGTGAACCAAATATATTAAGGATAATAGGGATCAGGTATCTCACTGTCGAAAGGAGCTTTATACAAAGGGAGAGAGCAAAAATGAACCCCATGGGATCAGAAATGAAAGTAGGTGTGAACTCATGGTTTTCAATATATACATAAATATATAGATGTAAATATATGCATAATAAACACACACCAACAGCAACTACTCACTAACACATAGAACCTGGCTTCTAAACACCATTCTTCACTAGAGAACCAGGGCTCCTGGGAAAAATGGCTGATTCCTGTGCTAGGGTAGGGAAAGCTATAATAAGTCTGGTATATCTTATGCCAGAGAATAAGAAATTGCTTAAATAATGATGGGGACATGTCAAAAGGGCATAGAAGCCACCTACAATGACCTTCCACTGGCCAAATCCAGAAAAGATTTTGAGGATCAAAGTAATGGGAATAATAGATTTTAACCCAATGAATAAAGTGGAAATCATGAGTATATATAGATAAATTTAAAGTTTGATGAGAAACAAGGTGGTACTTTGAAACTACATCACACAAAATACTTAACCATAAACATGAAAAGAATAGCTTTATAGTGGAGAAGACTGACAGACACCACTTAATCAGTGATCTAAGTACAGTCGTCCCTCAGTATCCACAGGGTATTGGTTCCAGCATCCCCCTCGGACACCAAAATCCAGATGCTCAATAATATGACATAGTATTTTCATATAACCTACCCACATCCATCCCACAATACTTTAAATCATCTCTAGATTACTTAGAATACCTAATACAATGTAAATGCCATGTAACTAGTTGCCTGTTGCAAGGCAAATTCAAGTTTTGCTCTTTTGGAAGTTTCTGGATTTTTTTTTTTTTTTACTATTTTCTATCCTTGGTTGGTTGAATCTGAGAATTTGAAACCCACACATATGGCAGGCCAACAGTAAACACTATCAGAAAAAGGACAAATTGAAATTAATAACTTAGGATACAGAAAGAACACAGCATCACTCCTGCAACAGTCCTGTCAAAGATTCATAACCTGATTCTAATCATGAATAAATATCAAACAAAATTCACAATGACAGAGGTGTACAAAACTAGCCTGTAATCTTCAAAATAGCCAAGGCTGTCAAAGTCAAGGTTAAAATGAAGACTTGTTCCAGTTTGAAGCAGACTGAAGACCGTGATATTAAAGGCAAGGCATGGGGAATTCCCTAGCGGTCCAGTGGTTAGGACCTAGCACATTTTCACTGACGGCGGCCCAAGTTCAATCCCTGGTCAGGGAACTAAGATCCCACAAGCCATGTGGCACGGCAAAAAAAATAAAATAAAGGCAAGGCATGATTCTGACTGGACCCTTTTGCTAGAAAGAACGTTACTGGGACAATAAGTAAACTTGAATGGAATGAAGGTCCAAGGATTAGGTGGTCATAATGTGTCAATGCTACTTTCCTGATTTTAATGATTGTGTTGTAGCTATGTAGCAGCATGTCCTTCGAAGGAAATACACACTAAGGTACTCAGAGGTGACGGGGAATCAAGTTATCAACTTACACACACACCTGAAGAGTCAGGAAGAAAACAATTCTGGGTACCTGTAACTTTTCAATACATTTAAGACTTTAAAATATTTAAAATTAGAAAGGACATAAAAAGGATGAATTAAAACTTCAAGATAATTCTTACCTATATGTCTGGATCACTGGAGATCAAAATGATGCCACTGACTTATAACCATTGACTATAATTTGTTTTTGTCACTAACAAAGGATTCACCCAATAACCATATTCACTTCACCAATTCTCTTTTGCACTCATCTATTCTTATTGATAGGTTTTTCATTATTTTTCAATTTCTTGATTTAAAGGCATCTCTCAAGAAATAATATACTAATTCAGAAATTTTCAGTAACTCTTAAAATTAACTTAGAATATATCTGTGGATTGTTTTTTCCTTTCTGAAAATTTTTTCCAGTAATACAATTTCCTTGTATGAACTGGTACACTTAGACAAAGGGGTACACAATTCCTATTTAGAAAAGTTTATTGAAAATTATTCCTGCATCACACTTATTGAAAGAAAAACTTAATTTTCCCTGATGGCACCCTGTCATTTCACATGGTCTATACCCTACAGACTTTTGTATTAAAAATACAGGTTAAATATGAAATTAGTAAAATGCAGCATATAAAACTTCATGCTGAGCAAAAACAAGTCCAAAAAAAAGTTACCGTATATCAACAGAATAGTTCGTACAGTATTTAAGATGTTTGCTATGTAACTCATATTTGAATGCAATTTTTAGAACCATATTTAAATATATTTTGCAATCTGTTAACTGCAGATATTCACATTTTTCTTCCACCACATAATCTGTTCCTTTCATTAAGTTGGCAACATCTGCTAGGATCCACAAAATGCAGCAAGATGGCAGTTATTTCTCAAGATTTGAGAAATCTGGTCCACCTTTAGTGTAGTTTCCTGAGATTTCTGCTCCACTGAAGTCAAAACCAGGATTCTGAAAAACATGGAAAAAAAACATTATAAAACTTATAAGGAAAAATATAAGTAACCCAAAAGGAAAATGGTAAAAAGATATAAACCAGCAATTGACAAAAAAGGAAATCTAAATGGACAATAAACATGTGAAAAGATATCAAACCTCACTGTAATCACCAAAGTGGAACCTAAAACTATGAGGTACTTTTTAAACTTTCATATTTACAAATATTTAGAAGATCAATATGCATATTACAATACTGACAAGTGTATAGGCAAACATATACTTTACCATCAGTGTATAAACAGATTTTTAATAACTAGCATTTTTTGAGAGCTTATTACATGCCAGGCAGGGTTCTAAGAGCTATATATATTTTAAAATACTCAGTCCTCACAACAATCTTATGGAGTAAGTAAGTACTACCTCTGGCGTCAGTATTTTTAGAGGCATTTCATTTATTCAACAAACATCTATTGAGTTCCTACTGTTTAGAAGACACCATGAGAGGCATGTGGAATTTAAGAATGAAAAAAATAGACAAAGATCCATATTCTGGTGGAGATTACATTCTAACAGGAGGAGACAAAAAATAAACCCTAAATTACCTAGAGCAGGGGTCAGCAAGCTTTTCTGTAAAGAGCCAGGTAGTAAACACTTTAGGCTTTGAAGGTCATGTAGTCTCTGTCATAACTACTTAATTCTGCTGTGGCTATATGAAAGACAATACACAAATAAATAAGCATAGCTGTGTTCCAGTAAAACTTTCCTTCAAAAACAGGCAGTGGGCTGGATTTGACCAGTGGCCATAGTTTGCCAACCCCATGATCCAGTGTGTTAGAAGTTCCTAAGTGCTATAGTATAGGAAAAAAAAAAAAAGAAGAAAAGTAGGGCAAGTAAGGAAAATGAGGAGATTAGAGTATTTAAATAGAATGATCAAAGTATGCTTCATTGAGAAATGACTTGAAAACAGTAAAGAAATTAGCTAAGCTTTGGGAGAAGACCATTGCAGTCAAAAGGCCAGGCATGTTTAATGAACAGCAAAAAGGCCAGCATGGCTAGAGCAGAATGAATGAGGGGGGCAGCAGTAGGAGAGGAGGGTCAGAGACACCATGGAGGACCAGATCAAGGACCAGGGCCTTGTAAAAGACTTTGTCTTCTACTTGAGTGAAAGAGTTCTGAGAAGTGATATAATCTGACATGCATTTTAAAAGGACTGCTCTAACTGCTATTTTCAGAAGACGGTAGCTTGGCAAGGGTAGAGGTAAAGAGAACAATTAAAAGGTCATTAGAGTAACCCAGGCAAGACGTTAGAGGTGGTCCAGGTGAGAGTGGTAGTAGAGTTGGTGGTGATGAGTGGTCAAATCCTAATATATCTAGAAGGCCATGCCAGTAAGGTTTCCTGACAATTGGATAGGGTGTGAGACAGAGAGGAATGGAGGATGATTCCCCAGATTTTTTTGATCTGAACAACCAGTTTCCATCACGTGAGATGAGAAGGCCATAGGTAGGACAAATGTGGGAGGGAAATTAGGGAGTTCACATTGGACATATTGAGTTTGACATGTCTATTAGACAAAAAAGTGAAGATGTTAAATAGGCAGCTGGATATGCAAGTCCAACATTCAGGAGAAAAGTCCAGGCCAGAGACATACATTTGGGAATCACCATCATATAGATGGAAATTATCCATCAAAACTTTAACAGTGGTTTGATCCAGTAATAATTCTCCCATATATCTATCTTAAAGGAGAATTTGAATATTTTCAGAGATGAAAGTACAAACTGTTTGAAATAGACACAAACAGAAAAATCTAAATCTCATCAAAGAGGAAACAGCTAAATAATAACGATACACTCAAACTAGGGAACACTCTAAAGCAGTTAAAAGTAATGAATTTTATCTGTATGTACTAGTAGGGAAAGAGACCAAAGACATTTTTTTTTTTTTTTTTTGGCTGCACTGGGTCTTAGTTGCAGCACTCGGCATCTTTGTTGCGGCATGTTTAGTTGCGGCACGCAGGCTCTTAGTTGTAGCATGAGGACGTCTTAGTTGAGGCATGCAAATCCATATATAGAAAGGCCAGTCATTTTTCTAACCATTTAACTTAAAAAATTTCTTTGAAGAATTTTAGCAATTTTTTAAAACCACATTTGAGTTTTAATTTCAAATAATAATTATTCTATGAGTTTAAGATGTTTAACTATACATATTCATACATTCATCTGACTTACTTCTTTCTGGAATCTCTCTAATGTAAGTTTTCTCTGCATTTGGTCTTGCACCCAAGGATCAGCTGCATATCCAGATTCTAGAAGAGAAGTCCAACAATTTGCCGCATCTCTCTTTGTCTTTGTAAGAACAATACGGACCATTTTTCTATCCTCTAAACAAACAAACAAAAATCACAAAGAAATCAGAGTTAATCATTAATTTGTATTTTCAAAAATCATTAGGGAATCTTGACATACAATTGTTTTCAATACATTACTATATCTTCCAAAGCTGCAAATCTACAGCCGGGAGAAACATACTAATTTCCAAGACAAAATTAATTTTTAAAAAGATTCTAAGAAATATAATAGATTACCCTTACCCAGAGTCCACGTTCCCTCATCAGCTATTGTAGAATCAAAGAGTTTGCCCTGAAAAATAAACATATGAGTACTAAAAATAAAGAAATTCCATTAATTTTCATAAAGTTTTCATGATTTAAGACTTACCTTACTTCCCATCTAATCCACATATAATTACTTAATTTGTTTAGAGTAGGGAGATCAAATTTTATACCATTTCAACACACTGATAGGTGCTCAACCCTAAGTTCCCTCCTAGCAAGTGAAACAGAACCTAGTTTACACTACAGAATATATACTACGACAAAGAACACAGGGCTCTCTACAGAAAGATCAGGGCTCCTTAATTTTTAGAAGATGAAGAAATACTACTGATCACTGATTGGCCAAATGTGAAGTTAATATCTGAAATGCTTTAACTTTACCAACTATAATAAACTACAAGAAGAGCTCTCCTGTGGATATTAAGAAGAAATGATGTCTTTTAAAATAAACTTTTAAAAAACTAAAAACAGAACTACCATACAACCCAGCAGTCCCACTACTGGGCATATACCCGGAGAAAACTGTAATTCAAAAAGAGTCATGTACCACAGTGTTCACTGCAACTCTATTTACAATAGCCAGGACATGGAAGCAACCTAAGTGCCCATCGACGAATGGATAAAGAAGATGTGGCACATATATACAATAGAATATTACTCAGCCATAAAAAGAAACAAAATTGAGTTACTTGTAGTGAAATGGATGGATCTAGAGTCTGTCACACAGAGTGAAGTAAGGCAGAAAGAGAAAAACAAATACTGTATGCTAACACATATATATGGAATCTTAAAAAAAATGGTTCTGAGGAACCTAGGGGCAGGACAGGAATAAAGACACAGACATAGAGAATGGACTTGAGGACACGGGGAGGGGGAAGGGTAAGCTGGGACGAAGTGAGAGAGTGACATGGACATATATACACTACCAAATGTAAAATAGATAGCTAGTGGGAAGCAGCCGCACAGCACAGGGAGATCAGCGCAGTGCTTTGTGACCACCTAGAGAGGTGGGATAAGGAAGGTGGGACGGAGCCACAAGAGGGAGGAGATATGGGGATATACGTATATGTGTAGTTGATTCACCTTGTTATAAAGCAGAAGCTAACACACCATTGTAAAGCAATTATACTCCAATAAAGATGTTAAGAAAAATAAAATAAATAAATAAATAAAACTGGTTCAATCTCTTTGTAGGGCAATTTAGCATTAAAAAAATTTTAAAGCACATACTGTACATCTGAGGTCAGATGACTTGTCACTGATTTTTCAGAAACTCGTTTTAAGAAAGAAGCAAAATATAAGTTTAAAAGAGAATGCATCTGCTAAAATCCATTTTGATTTGTTGTAGGAAATGAAATTAAAACGTCACATTAAAAAAAGAAAACACATTCTTTTCATGTCAATACCAGTGGAAAAAATCCTACTTGTCTAAAATCCCAGAGTTAGAGTTATTGCTAAATTCCCTAAGCTACTGCAAATTAACTAAATTTACTAAAGTAAATTTGAAGTGTAATATTAAATCACCGTTCAGTAAACCGCACAAAATTGCACAGCTATTCAGAAAGGTCATCAAGATCCAAGCTGACATAAATCAACGTCTTTCACATGGATCTTCCTTTTCTCTGAGGCACTCAAAACGCTTTCATATAAAATAATAATAACTAACACGTAGTGTGAGCTTATTACATACCAGTCACTACTTACTCCAAGCTCTTCGCTCACCATGCTATGCTCAAAACAATCCTGAGAAAGGTACTATAATTACCCCACTTTGTGGATGAAGGCTTAAACAATGAATAATCTCTTGCCCAAGGTTACAAAACTGGAAAAATGACAAAGCCAGGTATCTTACCAAGTAGTATCCCTTGACCATTACACAACACTGCCATCAAATACCTTGGGCATCTAATCTGAGAAAGAAATCTAACCTCAACTTAACTGAATTTAACTATACATTTTAACAAGGAAAAAATGGGTACCAGATCCAAAGGGTACTGATGAGAATAAAAGGGATATTTATTTTCTTCACAACTTCTTGACACTGCTTAACCACTCCACAAACGAGCAGAATTTTTCTAATTTCAGATGAGAAAATAAATCACCTGACATCACCTTCGAATCCTCATCCTGACATCTTTATCCTTTATTTTCATCTTTATTTTCCTATAACTGCCTAAATATTTATTAGTTTAATTATGACTCCCTACAAGAGCATAACCTCTCTTGAGTGCGGGAACATTATCTGGCTCGTTCACCGCTGTCCTACTAGCACCGAGATCAGTGCCTAGGAGAAAGTATAGGTACCATAAGTATTTGTTCCTTCAACGATCTAGTTAAGCAGTTCTCGGCTGAAGACCCGCAGAGGAACAAAAGAAACAGCTTCATTTGGCTTAGAAACAAAGCCAGGAAAAGTGGCGTACTCAAATTCCCACCTCAACTCAGGACTGGCCCTGAGGGTGGGGCCTCCGCAGACCAGTCTTTCCAAGGAAACTATCAACTCTAGCACTCAGAGATTTGAGGGGGCCGGGAAGAAACTGAGCACAAGCCCCAGCCTGCCGCTACCTTGAGTATCTCGCGGCCCCCCACGGCCAGCGCCACATGCCGGCTCTGCAGGCCGCACTGAATATCCTGGGCGCGAGTGCCTGGCGGCACCTGAACTTCAATGAACACCTCCTCCAAGGTCTGGTACCACTGGCCCCACGGTGTTGCGCACGGAACCACCCCACTGCGCTCCTCAAACGGGGCTGACATACTCCAGTCGCCTCCCGACCCCGGTGGCACCGAGCGAACTGAGCGCACTCACGTAATCTCCGCGTTCGAGCCACGCCCCGGCTTCTCCGCTCGGGTCACTGCACATGCGCAGGAATGTAACCTGAAGTCTCCGCTCGTGTTCGTTTTTCCCTTTCAGGGGCCATTTAGGACGCTGGCAGGACCCAGGTTTAACGAACTGAAATCCGGAAAAGTTTACATCCAAGGAACGATGGGGGAGAGCTGGAACCAGTAAAGTCAGAATTCATTACATTGCCACCAATATGACGTCAAAAGCGACTGAAAATTCTTTGATGTGGACTGCGCTTGCGCAAATGCTGCTGGTGCGTCATTAAAATTGAGTAACGCCAGTAGGGGTTGGGCCCGTGGGGAGGGGGAGGGGCGAGAGGCGACAGTAATCGTCTCCTACTGGATGGTAACCTAAACAGGTCACCTAATTGGACGCTGCTAGAACCGAGTACGCATGCTCTATGGATGTTCCCGTCCTGGATTGGTGTGCCCAAGACTTTGGCTTTCCGATTGGTTAAAGTTGGGTGGGTGGGGAATAAGCGGGGAGTTTTGAATTTGAAGCGAATAGGGCCTAGCAAGCCGCGGGAAGTTGCCGAGGAGCACCCTAGAAACCTTCGGTTTTGTGCATCTGGTCGTCAGCATGTCCTTTTCTAAGGCGCCCCTGAAACGATTCAATGACCCTTCTGGTGCGTACGGGGAAAGGATCTGGGGGACAGAAGATGCTCTCACGCCCCTTGGCCCTCTTGGTTCCCTTCATCAGAGGCAAATAGAAGGCGGTTTTTAGGGCTGGGATGGGGCTCACTTAATTGATTCATTTTCCTGAAACACATGCTAAGGTTTTACTACATGCCAAGCACTATTCAGAATGATAAGGTTACAACAGCGAGCGAAGCAAAATCCCTGCTCCCTGAAGCTTACATTCAATTGGAGAATGCAGCCAATAAACAGTGCTGTGGAGAAACTAAAGCAGAGGGAAGGGAATAGGAATTAGGAAGCATTGATAGATTTGTTGGTCAAGTCCGAAGTCCTCACTGTTAAAATATATATATATATATATATATATATATATATATATATATATATATATATATATATATATATATATATATTTACTATTGCTTTTGATTTGAACTTGTGGATTTCTTTTGGATATCCCATTCAGGCGTAAAAGAAGGAAGATTAGTAAAGGCAGTTTATGGGTGTAAAATTATGGCAGTAGCACTTAGTGAAAACACTATAGATGAAGTAATGGGAGCTAATTTTGACAGTACCCCAGGCACCACACTAAGTCTTTACATAGATTATTCTATTTTAATTCCCCCAAATCCCTATTATTCATTATTTTATTGATAAAGAGATGGAGACTATTTGCTAAATGTTACACAATCCAAACTGTCAGAACTGGGGCTTGAAACCAGGCCTCCACGAACCCATCCTGTGCTCCTAACCACTGCGGTGCAAAAGCACAGTAACCATGAAGCCTTCCATGTGGTTGGTAAGGCATTCATCATTTAGTGGCTACTAACTGTATGCAGGGACTATGCTAAGGTCTTCCCTACTAGATCTGGTTTATTCTTGCCAACAGCCAGGTGAGGCAGGTACTGATATTGTCCTCGTTTTACTGCTGAGGACACTAAGGGGTTTTGTAACTACTGAGCAGCCTGTGACAGAGCTTAATATCAAAGCTCATGATTTTTCCTTTATAATGTACACTTTTAACAGTCACTCATTACACCTCAATCTCTATTAGCTAAAATGCAAATGGAAAAGACCTCTGCTCACAAAGGAAGGTCAAGGGAGCAAATGGATCAGCACAAGCATATTTTTTAATTAGAAGACTCAAGAACCATATAATTTTCCAGACATTCAAAGAACCTACTCTAAGTTCTGTCAGCAGTGTGTCTTTTAGGAGATTTGTTTGTTTGCTTGCTTTATAATAGATTAAACTGCTTTTGCCAGTTACACAAAATTTCAGGCTCACAGTTTCAAAAGTAATAAGTTACCATTTATTTGATGGTGTGTGTGTGTGTGTGTGTGTGTGTGTGTGTGTGTGTGGCACTGCAGTGATTTCTCGTATTACTCCAGAAATCCTAACAACCAAAGTATGAGGTAGATACTGTTTTTTTTATTCCTGTTTCGTGAATGAAGAATCAGTCTCAAATAGAAATAACTTTCCAGGGGTCTTAAAGCTAGACTGGAAAAGGAGAGAGTATAATGTTCTTATTCATCATCTTCTCCCTATGACTGCAAAGAACCTGGCATATAGTATTATCTATTGATTGGCAGGCAAAGCTGGGTTTGAACATCGATCTAGCTGATTACTATACAAAACTCTATTCCCAATCCCACATCCCAAGTAACTTTCTGTTTTCTTTGCTACACTGCCAAACTCAACCCTGAGCTAAATACTGAGGAAAGGGACATGATTGAGACTGTCCCTAACTTCAAGCCTTTTTGTCTAAGATGGGAGATGGATAAGTATGTTATTATAACCCATTACAAAACTGCAAGAAATTCTGTATAGTAACAATATGCGTAGGCTGCTGTGGAATGGAGGTTTCTAGCTTGATTTGGGGATTTGGAGAAAACGAAGAGGCGACCTCCAGGCTGAGATCTAAAGTAAGTAAGAGCCGGATCTCAAGTCAGCTTTGCATAAGCACTCTGAAATGCCTTCGATTTGGGACTCCAGTTACATGAGGTTATACAGTATAAATTGCTGGAACATAGAAATATAGTCTAGTGTAGTAGTTTGTACTTTGCATAACATGGCTTTATAAATTTTCTGGTGTATTGATATTAGACAGAGATGGATCGTCACTTTATTCCAAGCTAAATCTTGAGGGCTAGACAATTTTAGTTGCTTCATTTCTAAAATCTGCTGATAGTTACCTCAGTGAATCTCTCTTGAGTAGAGTTGATTCCAAGTATTTTATTTCTTATATTCAATCCTTAATAACAAAGCTGTATTGCTTGTTCTGACACAATTTTCATCCCAGAACTGTCTTTGTTGTTTTGCTTGGTTGTCTGTGTTCCTTTGACCCAATTGAAGTAAAGGTCATTTGGGAAGATAATGATATTATTCTTCACAGAGAAGCCTAGTATCAAATGGGTGCTATTTTTACATTTGAAAATAAAGGAAGCAATTTTTAAAAATTTTATTGGAGTATAGTTGATTTACAGTGTTGTGTTAGTTTCAGGTGTACAGCATAGTGATTCAGTTATACATACACATATATTCATTCTTTTTTAGATTCTTTTCCCATATAGGTTATTACAGAATATTGAGCAGAGTTCCATGTGGTATACAGTAGGTCTTGTTGGTTATCTATTTTTATATAGATATGTATGTGTGTATATGTTAATCCCAAGCTCCTAATTTATCCCTCCTCCCCATGTTTCCCTTTTGGTAACCAGAACTTTGTTTTTGAAATCTGCGAGTCTGTTTTGTAAATAAGTTCACTTATATCATTTTTTTAAATTAGAAAAAGAAGCAATTTATTAATAGTATTTTTACATTTATATTACTCACTTTACTATGACTTTTTTTTAACTGAAGTATAACTGATTTAAAATATTGTGTTAGTTTCAGGTGTACAGCAAAGTGATTCAATTATATTTTTTTCAGATTATTTTCTATTATAGGTTATTATAAGACATTGAATATAATTCCCGGTGCTACACAGGAGATCCTTGTTGCTTATCTGTTTTATGTGTAGTAGTTTGTATGTGTTAATCCCATACACTTAATTTGTCCCTCCCCACTTGCTCCCCTTTGGTATACATAAGTTTTTGTTTCCCATGTCTGTGAGTCTGTGTCTGCTTTGCATATAGATTCATTTGTATTAATTTTTAGATTCCACATATAAATATCATATAATATTTGTAAGACATGTTTTTAACTTAAGATCATAAGTCACATTAGATGAGATTTTAATATTTTATGTTTCCTCTAGGATGTGCACCATCTCCAGGTGCTTATGATGTTAAAACTTCAGAAGTATTAAAAGGACCAGTATCCTTTCAGAAGTCACAAAGGTTTAAAAGACAAAAAGGTAATTGATCCCAAAATAAAATAATGGTTATATGATCTGGTAAATTTTGAAGTTAAGAAAACAGTATTTAAATTTAAAGATGCTGTAGTATTTCTAAAAATGTGAAGCTACACCTATATTTAATTTTTCTTAATTGATAGATTTACAAAAGGGTCAACTTCAGAATAACACTTTCATCATTATGTTGTATAACCAGGAAAATTAAGCAAGATGCCATAGATACGTAGTTTTCCTTTTTGGTTACTTTAACTCTCTGTTGGAGAATATTAGAAAGAATATTAGGAAAATCAGGAAAAAGATGTGTAAAAAATATTGTGCAACTAATTATTTGAAAATGTACAATCAAGAAAAATAACTTTATATTGCTATAAGAAATTTGGGAATTGTGTTTTGTCTGTGGTTCAAATATGTAAGCACAAACCATGACCTGTACAACTTGTTTTATAGCAGAATCTCAACAAAATCTTAATGTTGACAAAGATACTACCTTGCCTGCTTCAGCAAGAAGAGTTAAGACTTCGGGATTAAAGGTAAGGAGCTCTTATATTCTAGCTGGTTTATAAACTGTAATATGAAAATATTTCTGAAAGGTACTGTATTTGACTAGAATGGGTTAAGTGTATAAATTAAGGTTATTGGTAAATGTGTAAATTAGTAAAACATTATCATTGGAACTCTAGCAAGCTTTACATACCTGCCTGTGTCATTACTAAATATATTGTGTTTAAATGTGCCCTTAGTTCAGAATTACAAAATGGTATCCACTTCTCAGTCATTTCTATAGCTGGGTAAATTTTATAATACTTAGTAAGCTTTTAAAAATTATGCAATGCTTTGATTTGTTAGTTACCATAATTTGAGTTGTTCTGGTTTTGTTTTATTTGTTTTGGCGGAAGAGTAAATATTGGTGAAGAAAAAGGAAAAAAACATTCTAATGCCTAAAAGAGGTTTGCTACTCAGAAACTGCCAAGGAGTGGTAGGAGATTAAATTCTTAATAACTTTATGTTATAGCTTGTGCAAGAGCCTACTATTACGGTTTCCATTAGTTCATAAAGCAAGTTGTACTTCCTTAAGGAGTTGCACAAGTTGGTATTTTAATGTGAAAAGATTCAGAGTTGGGAAATCAAAGCTATAAGTTAAGCTTATTCTTGTTCATTAATTTGGCGATTACCTAAGTCTCTTGTTCTATAAAAAAAGAGCTGTTGTCCAATATGGAAGTGATGAGCCACATGTGGCTACTGAGCACTTGAAAGTGAAGAATTGAATTTTTAGTATTATTTAATTTTAATTAATGGGTAGTTAAAAACTGATACTCGATTCTGTTGTTATAAAACTTAAATGTTTTTGGAATAACTTGGGTATGTGAATCTACTTTTTCACCTGTATATTTTGTGAAATCTAAATATAGATAGATATTTCTAATGAAAATTTAGCACCTGAATTGAGACGTGCTGTAAGTGTAAAATATACAGCAAATTTTGAAGACCTAGTACCAAAACTATAAAATATCTTGTTAATAATTTTATACTAATGACATGTTGAAATAATATTTTTGATATCTTGGGTAAAGTAAAATGTATTATTAAAAATTTTACCTTTTAAATATGGCTACTAGAAAATTTGAAAATATGTACATAGCTTGCATTATATTTTTATGGGCAGCACTGATACAGATACCCTTTTCTTGGAAATTGATGTAAATTTCTTGACTCGAATTTCTTGGAGAAACAGTTCCGAAATTTAAAACTAAATTACAAACAAGTTTGTGTAAAACTCCTATGTAATAGGCCTTCCTTGATAGAAAATGCTATCAGGTGTGAAATTAATAAACATGAGACTGTGGCCCTCCCCCAACTTAGAAATATATGAAACACATTTTGTTCAAGGTGTTTATGACTTTTCTTCCATCTTTAGATGGAAAAGATAGATATTCTGTTTTGGGCCATTATCTCAGAAAGGCTACTGGATATAAAAAGATATGTAAAAATACATCTTATTGAGAATAAAGGCAATGAGTAGATTAGAATCAGTTTGTATTATTTCAGTTTTTCTTTATGTTTTTGCACTTGAAGTTTTTTTTCATATTTGGGATCTAAGTTTAAGTTGATTTCTCTTTTTAAGAGTCTTTTGTTTCTGAGATAGCATACTTAAGTATTTAAAATGTATTGCTGTTTAACATTAGAAAAGAGGACCTGTTCTTTTCAGTGGACTTGTTAGCAAAAGCCTCATCTATTGGGGTAAAAATGTTCAGGCCTAAAATATTTTAAGATTTGAAGAACCTTTTCCTTCATTTGCTAGGTAAATCATCTACAAAGTATTTTATAGAGTCAGTGAAATGTTTGGAACCTTCAATCTTTTCTGATAACTAAAAATCAAATTTGGCTATGGTATTTGTGGCACTTAAATTTGATTGTCTTTGTTCTTTGATTTTCAAATAGAAAGAATCTCAAAAGAATGAAAAAGATTTGAAGATGTTGGAAAAAGAGGTAAGCAGTACTTTCAACTTACTGAAAAGTAAGTGCAATATAATGGAAAAAGAGTTACACATAGTTAAGAGACAAGGATTCTGTTGCTATTTGAGGAGTCATATAGGGAGGCATATGTACCATCCAGGCCAGTACCTACAGGGTAACCAGTCCTTGGCTTGGATATCATATTTTAGAGCTTGGTTGTCAATGTGGTATGCAATTTGTTAGCATACCAAGGGACATATTCAAGATAATCTACCTCATGAAAAACTGATAACTAAAACTCAATATGTTAGTTTATTACAACTATACGTGTATCAAATATTAACCTTTACTCATAGCATACACTCTTCCTATATAGTTATCTGTGTGTTAAGACAGTAACTAGCTAGAAAACTTGATGAGCATGAAATCCTAGCAGGTTATTTGAATTGTGATGGAGCTGTGCTAACTTACTGCATCTCTGCACTATAGGTATATGCCTTCCTCAAGGATAAAGTGACCTACTGCCTGTACTATCCAATATAGTAGCCATTCACCGCATGTCTCTATTTAAATAAAATTAAGAATTCAGTTCTTCAGTTCCACTAGTCACATTTCACCTGCTCATTAGGCACTTGTGGTAAGTGGCTACCATACTGCACAGTGCATTTCCATCGTAGCAGAAATCTCTATTGAGCAAAGCTGACCTCAAAAACCTGCCTACTTCCCTAAGCAGGGTGAGGCTGATCACTGCCAGCTTTGCTTTTCTGGCAGTCTTTTTTCTGTGTTTCCATTACTGAGCAACTCTTTCTAGTAGACATATTCTTTTTTTTTTTTAAAGAATTTTCTAGTTATCTATTTATTTATATTTTTGGCCACACCACACAGCATGTGGGATCTTAGTTCCCCGACCAGGAATCAAACCTGTGCCCACTGCATTGGAAGCGTGGAGTCTTAACCACTGGACCACCAGGGAAGTCCCCTAGACATATTCTTTTGACGGACGTATTAAAATTTACTGTTGATTACAGTTAAATGTTGGCTTAAGATCAAGAATATGTCAAAATAACTTTGCAAATCTCTGCCCTTGTTGCTCTGATCCTTTTTTGTATTTATTTTAGTACTATTGCCTATCATTTCATTGAGGATACACGCCTATGATGTAGGAGTTAATCCTTAGATATATAACAACTGAGTGTCTCCGAGTCTCTATGAGATAGCTGGTGCGTGAGCGGCAGTGCCAGGATTAGAACTGGTAATTTGTGTCCGTTACTTAATCTTTTGGAATAGAAATTTTTGACACATACAGCTCTATTTTATTTAAGCCCCACAGTATTTGTTGTTTGTTTGATTAATTTGAATGAATTATCAACATCTAAAGTAAAATATCGTGCAAAACAAATTCAGATTCCTGGCTTCTCTTGCAAAGTTAGAAGCTCTGGTAGCATGGTTTCTGCATCCCTCGCCTTCTGTAGACCCCACATTCGCTCAGTCAGTCCTCGCCTGGCTCCTCTCATTTATATTATCTGCTTGGTCATGGAGGCATTTGAGTTTACAGTCCTGTTTTGGAGCTTAAGTTTCTTTAACTGAAAAAAAGTGTGATGTAGATCATCTCAGCGTCCTTTTTTCTACTTTATGATATGCTATCCACATTGCTTTTAAACCAATAATGTAGGCATAAAGAATCTTATGGTAGGGAATCTTAAAGCTCGTGCAGTCCCTAGCATCTAGTTCACAGCTGTATATATAAGTGGTGCTTGATATATTTCTAGTTAAAGCAATTGGCTTAGAATACTGAGATTAGTATGAATCAGGGTAGAAAATACTTGGCATGTGATTTAATGCAGCTGGGCTTTCTTGATACTTTTATACCCAGCTAATAGTCTATTTGGCACAATGTTTTATGTGCACTAGAAGAGAATGTACATGCACTTGTTGGTTATAGTGGTCTATATATGACAATTAGTTCAAGTTGTTTAACAGTTTTCTTCAGGTCTTGATCTCTACTGATATTTTTGTCTGCTTATTCTATCAGTGACTGAGAAAGGTATTTTTAAGTTTGTAGCTCTGGGGATTAGTCTATTTATCTTTTTAATTCTGTCAGTTTTTGCTTTGTATATTTTGAAGTTATGATATTACTTTGTTGTGCACAACAAATTTAAGGTTATGTCTTCCTCTGGAAATAATCTTTTACCCATAAAATTCTTTATTCCTAGTAATATTTTTTGCCTTAAAGTCTACTTTGTATGATATTAACATAGCCATACCAGCTTTCTTTTGTTTAATGTTTACATGGTGAATCTTTTCCGATCCCTTTATTGTCAATCTATCTATATCCTTAAAGTGCATATCTTACAAACACGTGGGATCACTTTCCTTCAGCCTGAAGAGCTTCCTTTAGGAGTTCCTTATGCAGTTCTACTGTGGACAGATACCCTCAGCCTCTTTTTTTTTTCCCCTCTGAAAACATCTGTATGTCACCTTCGTATTTTTAAAGGATATTTTCGTTAGGAATAGAATTTTTGATTGGCAGATTTTCTGCATACATTCTTAAACATTTCATTGTCTTCTGGCTTCCACATTTTCTGTGGACAAGTGTGTGTTTTTGACTTAGGTTTTGGTTTTTCCCTAGTAATTGCAGCAGGAATGATGGCTTGCTGATGCCTACCATATCCTACTCAGAAGCCCAGTGCTGCTTTCCCAGAAATGAAAAAGATATTTCGTCTTTCAAGCTATAATTTGACTTCCTATAATTAGAACTAGAGTAAAGAAGACTTTTTATAGGTAGAAATACCTTAAAAGTGAATAAACAGTTTAATTACACCTAGAAGTTTATGACAGTTCAAATCCTCTGTTCTTAAAATGCTTACAGTTTTACAAGATGTGTCATAAAATAAATATGATTGCTTAAAACAGCTAAGAATATCTAAGAGCATCATGTCACAATCAGAAGTTTGTCTAGAACTTTAATATTTTGATTATCAGTAGCATTTAGTGATTATGTTGGCAGTAATCAGTGAATTATTCATTCATCACCTTGTTTCTGTACAGATTCGTGTTCTTGTGCAGGAACGTGGTGCTCAAGACAAGCGGATCCAGGATCTGGAAGCTGAGTTGGAGAAGATGGAAGCAAAGCTAAATGCTGCCATCAGGGAAAAAACATCTCTCTCTGCAAGTAATGCTTCACTGGAAAAACAGCTTATTGAATTAACCAGGACTAATGAGCTACTAAAATCTAAGGTATTTGAATCTCATGATAATATTTACAATTGAATAAATAATAAACATGTTTTTTTTCTCATATAGCTGTTTGGGAATTTTAGGCCTAGTTTAGTCATTTTCCTTCACTAAATGTTCTTTAAATATTAAGCTGCTTCCAGTAGGAATTATTATTGCATCTTTTTTATTTTGGTGCCTGGCACATAAGAGGTTATAAACAAAAAAGTTTACCTTTTGTTTTAATGTCTGACTTTTTCTCACCTTCTTCAAAGTCACCCCCAATAAATAAGGCCACTAATAAATGTTGCAGAATTTATATCTAGAAGTATCTTTAAAGATCTTTCTCTGAAATAAATAATAGCATAATAGCAAGCTTCCATCTCAAATCCTTTTGGAAATATAGTGGGAAATGAATAATTGTGTGGACTAAATGTGTTCAATAGATAAATTGTATTTATCAATATTAACATACTAATGATCTTAAAGGACTTAACATGGTCATCTTGCTTTTTTACAGAAGTAGCAGGAAGCTGTAAATCACTGTTCAGCTTAATAAGAGTCATTTATTCAGGGCCTGTAATGTACTGGGCTCTTTGCTTACAAAGGGAGTAAGGATGCATAAGAATTAAGCACGGGGAAGGGAGCAGATTCCTGGTCCCCACTCAGGGAGATTCTGATTTATTAGGCCTGCGATGGACCCTGTAGTCTGCATATTTCAAAGTAGACCAAACAATGCGGATGCATTTTGTTAAGCAAACGCACTTTACGAAATTCTCTCCAAGAAGCTTGTTTTAGAGCCACACAGTGGACTTTCTAGCATATACAGATAAATGACCACTGAAGCTGATTTCAAAAGTAGACCAGAAAGTCACATGAAGGAAAAGGAGAGACAAGAACAGTAGTAGTGTAAAACCAGTAATCCTGGCTCTTTTCTCTACCAGAGTATGTTGTAGGCAAATAATAGTCCCAATAATAGATAATCAATATTTAAGTGATTTTTTTACAGGACTTAATAGAAAATATTTCTCGATTTTTTATGTTCGTTGTACTTAGTTTTCTGATGATAGTAACCAGAAGAATTTGAGAATTCTAAGCCTTGAGTTGATGAAACTTAGAAACAAAAGAGAAATAAAGATGAGGGTGAGTGATACCTTTGGTAAGTTTGCTGTGTCTGGAGCGGGGGATCTGAACAAGTTCTCATTTCCTAAAACAGATATTTCTGTTGTGTAGAGCATGATGGCTAAACAAGAAGGCATGGAGGTGAAGCTGCAGGTTACCCAGAAGAATCTCGAAGAGTCTCAGGAGAAAATAGCACAACTTGAGGGGAAACTGTGAGTGACTAAAAGGAAAGAGATTCCTTTGTATAACCAATTTGTGTGTGTGTGTGTGTGTGTGTGTGTGTGTGTAACCAATTTTTGATTTACCTTTCTCGGCTAGTTATTGTTTACTGAGACTTTAACCTTCCCTTCATACTTACCTCATTGCCTGCCTCTACTTGCCCTATTTCTCTTCCTAAGGGACAGTTGAGCCCTAATCATTCCCAAACATTTTATGCTGAAAGATGTATGAATGTATTACTTTTGTACATCTTCTATATCAATGATGAGGAAAGACTCATAGTCTTTCTAACAACATAATCTTACGGAGGTTGTAGTGAGACCAAAACTGAGAAGTATTGGTATAGGAAGCTGTGATGAATGCACAATCCTAGCCTTCTTTTATTACTCAGCTGTAATTCATATACAGTAAAATGCACAGATCATAAGTATTCAGTTTAGTGACTTTTGACAATTGTATACACCTGTATAACCACCACCCAAATAAGGCAGAGAGCGTGGCCATCCCCTCAGAAAGTTCCTTCGTGCTCCTTCCTGCTCCCCTGTTCCTCCCCCATGGCTGCCCCATACCCCTGCAACCACTTTCTGACTTCTATCATCATAAATTAGTTTGGCCTTTTGGGGGACATTTATTACCACATGCATGCATATGTGTGTATATATGGCTTCTTTTGTTTAAGATAATTTTTTGAGATTCAGCCATACTGTTGTGTGTATTATAATTTGCTCCTTTCATTTCTGAGTAGTATTCCATTATATGAATATACCTCCATTTGTTTATTATTCTCCTACTGATCAATACTTGGGTTTCCAGTTTTTGACTATTATCAGTAAGTCTACTATATATGCCTTTTTGTAGACACAGGCTTTTATTTCTTTGAGTAAATATCTAGGAGTGGAATTTCTGTGTCATAGGGTTGTATACATATAACGTTTTTTAAAACACTCAAAGTGGTTTTGCTGTTTTACACTCCCACATAACAATGTGTGATAGTTTCATCTGTTCTTTACCTTCATCAACATTTGATGTTGTCATCTATTTGATTTCAGCCTTTCTAGTGGATGTGAAGTAGTATCTGATTTGTGATTTTATTTATTTATTTTAATTTATTTATTTTATTTATTCTTAGCTGCATTGGGTCTTCGTTGCTGCATGTAGGCTTTCCCCTAGTTGCGGTGAGCGGGGGCTACTCTTCATAGCGGTGCACGGGCTTCTCATCGTGGTGGCTTCTCTTGTTGCAGAGCACAGGCTCTAGGCGCACGGGCTTCAGTAGTTGTGGCGCATGAGCTCAGTAGTTGTGGCGCACGGGCTTAGTTGCTCCGTGGTATGTGGGATCTTCCTGGACCAGAGCTTGAACCCATGTCCCCTGCATTGGCAGGCGGATTCTTAACCACTGCACCACCAGGGAAGTCCCTCATTTGTGATTTTAATTTGTTGTTATTAATGTGGAGCATCTTTTTATGTGCTTATTGACCATTCATATATATCCTTTTGTAAGGTGTCTGTTTAAGTCACTTGCCCATTTCTTAAATTGTGGTGTTTGGAGGAGGTAAACACATAAGTAATTGAATATAAGGCATCCTGCAACAAAGGCTTTGTGGCACACAAAATGCTGTTTTGTATGTGTGGGGGGTGGGGAAGCTAGGAAAGCTACAGAAAAGATGATTTCTGTTACACTTGGAGTGTTGCAGGTGATGACTCTCATCATCATAACCCTTTTGTCAGAATATATTTGGAAAGCTTTCTTACTTAAAAAAAAACAAAAACTTGAGCCTCCTATTTGCATATATTAAATTGTCAACTTGAGAGGTCACATAAGTGAATGGTTAGGAGTTTGGACTCTGGAGTCAGCCTACCTGAGATAACAGTATCTGGTACAGAGTAAGCATTATGCGTGATTATTGTGTATATTAATATGTGCAATTTTTTTTAGTATTTCAATAGAGAAAGAAAAGATTGATGAAAAATCTGAAACAGAAAAACTTTTAGAGTACATCGAAGAAATAAGGTAATATGAAGAGTAGTTTTAAATTGGACTTTATTTTGTTGAACTGTGATGAATACATCATTTTCATCTCTTTTCATTTAATGTTCCCTATGCTTAAATAGATGTGCTCTTCAACATAATTTGTTTTAATGCAGTTGTGCATCAGATCAAGTGGAAAAATACAAGCTACATATTGCCCAGTTAGAAGAAAATCTGGAAGAGAAGAATCATGAAGTTTTAAGCCTTAAGCAGTCTCTGGAGGAAAATGTGGCTATATTGTCTAAACAAGTAGAAGACATGAATGCTAAATGCCAACTGCTTGAAAAAGAAAAAGGTATTCCACTGTTTATAGTACTACTTTCTTTAGATAAGTGCTACCGATGATTTTTTTTAAAGTACTGCTATGTTATAACAACTTTCTAAAATAATTATATAAACAACAAAAATTTTGTTCTATGTTTGGGAATTTTTGTCTTTTATGATATTTGTTATCTGTTTATTTCGTTATATTTCTTGTCTTGATTGAAATATATGTGGTTGTGCAGTTCTTGACTTCCCCATTGGGTGGCCATTTAAAATTGGTAGATACATAGAACTAGGTTTGGGGGTTTTATTATATAATATACATACTATTTTATATATAGTAATCATACCAACTTCAGAGTTATTTTTCCCCCCTTTGGAAATACTTGATCTCTGTAACACGCTATAAAGAAGTATAGTGGAATATTATGGGAATCTGGGTTTCTCAAACTTAATATTAGTATCTAATTACAGCATTGTTAATGTTCTCCCTTTTCTAGAAGACCTCATCAATAGGGACAGAGAACAGGATGAAAATCTAAACTCTGAGATACAAAACTTAAAAGAGAGGTCTGTTCTTGAACAACAAGAACATGAAGAGCTACAACAAAAAGTATTGCAAATTGATTCACTTCTGCAACAAGAGAAGGTAGTTTACTACAATATTTTAAAACGCTAGTGCTTCTTTCAGGGAATACATTTCCCTGTGTATCAGAAAAGCTTTAAATTGTATATGTCCTTTGATCCAGCAGTTCTACTTCTAGAATCTTATCCTGAGGAAATAATCGTGCCTATGTCGCATATTTAACTGCTGTTCACCACAGGGTTATTCATAATGTGAAAAAATTCAAGCAACAATTGAAGCAAAATAAGGAAATTGTTTTAAAAAATTTTTCAGCACATTCTTGTGTTAGATTACTACATAGGCATTTACAGTTCTATGGTAAAAGAGTGTCTAATTAGACAAGAAAGGAAACTGACAGTTTTTTAAAATGCAAATTACATAAAGAACACTTTACATATCAATGAGGAAAAAAAGACAATTCACTAAAAAAATAGGCATAGGATGGAAATAGATCATTCTTAGAAGTAGAAATTCAGATAGCTTTGGGAATTCCCTGATGGTCCAGTGATTAGGACTACATGCTTCCACTGCAGGGGGCCCAGGTTCGATCCCTGGTTGGGGAACTAGGATCCCACAAGCTCATGGTGCAGCCAAAAAATTTAAAAAAAAAAAAGAAAAAAAGAAAAAAGAAATTCAGGTAGTCTGTAAACATGAGAAGATGCTCTACCTTAGTAGTAATCCAAGAAATTGAAATAATTTGTTTTGTCACTTACAAGATTGGCACATATTAAAACATTTACTCATATGACACATTGTTGAGAGTTGGGCAAGCAGGCATTCACATGCACATGAAATATTATATCGTTGGGCAATCTGCAACAACAAAAGAATTAAGTAGATCTGTATATATTGACTTGAAAAGATCTCAACTACTATTTTTATGATATTTTAAATGACCTTTACATACACAGTATATATCATTTACGCTTTAAGTATATAAATATATAGAAGAAGACCATAAGGCATAGAATACCAAACTAGTGGTTATCTCTGGAATGGGAAAACTAAGGTTAGAATACGAGTAGGCAATTTTCGTTTTATTTGTAATGTTAGAATTTTTTCACAAGCGATTTACTTGTATTTATTTATTCATATTTACTCATCTTACATAACATTAAAATATTTTATATAACATTGAAATCGTAGTACTCTTTTTATATAAATCATATGAGAAAAAGGATAAAAGTCAGTTGTAGAATATGATTTTAGTTTTCTAAGTGTGTGTGTGTGTGTTGCGTAGGAAAAAAGGCTAAAATAACATTTACCATAATGTTAACAAGGTGTAGGATATAATCCATGATAAAATGAATATGACATCTCTCTATTTTTCAAGTTTCCTGGAGGCTCTTGAATTTAGTGTCCATACTTCATCATCTGTACTTCTTTTTTGCCCTTAGTAAAACCTCACAAATCATTAAATTTTCAAAAGCTTTCAAATTATTTTGATGGTTTTCTATTTGGATGCAGGAATTATCTTCTAGTCTTCAACAGAAGCTATGTTCTTTTCAAGAGGAAGTGGTTAAAGAGAGAGGTCTCTTTGAGGGAGAATTAAAGCAAGCACTGGATGAGCTAGATAAATTACAGCAAAAGGAGGAACAAGTTGAAAACCTGATCAAGCAACTGGAAGAAGAATCAGAATCTAGAGGTGAAGAACTAAAACTCGTAGAAGAAAGGCTGAAAGGGTTTGTATTAATAGGACTTCATTTTTATATATGACTTCAGATGTTAACAAGTGTTTTCTAGTACATTCTCTCAGGATTCTCACACCAGTCATGTGAGTGGTGAGGTTGGAATTATTTTACAAATAAGGGATAAACACGGACAGGTAAAGTACATGCACAGGATGTGCATATAAACAAGTATGACAGCCAAAGTCAGAAGCCATGCCCTTTCTTTATTTAAGGCCCAAGGTTTAACTAAAGAGAGTTTTAATAACCAAAATTTTGTATTCCTGTACTGCTCTTATATTTTCTAAAAATGATTGGACATTAGCATTACAATGATAACAGATTTAGAAAAACACCCAAAATAGTAAGATTCCCACCCTTTAATAAGAAACATTTCCATTTTTTGTCCATATGTGCATCATAGTGTAAGTTATACTTTTAATTACCTCTTTTGAGGGAGCACAAACACTTCAGAAGTAACAATCAAAAAGCACAATGGGGGCTTCCCTGGTGGCGCAGTGGTTGAGAGTCCGCCTGCCGATGCAGGGGACACGGGTTCGTGCCCCGGTCCGGGAAGATCCCACATGCCGCGGAGCGGCTGGGCCCGTGAGCCATGGCCGCTGGCTGAGCCTGCACCTCCAGAGCCTGTGCTCCGCAATGGGAGAGGCCACAACAGTGAGAGGCCCGCGTACCGCAAAAAAAAAAAAAAAAAAAAAGCACAATGGGAAAAAAACAGCCAGAAATGGGAAACATTCAAAAATAAAAAATTTGTCATTAAAAGTAGAAAGCCTGGGGCTTCCCTGGTGGCGCAGTGGTTAGGAATCCACCTGCCAGTGCAGGGGACACGGGTTCGAGCCGTGGTCCGGGAAGATCCCACATGCCACGGAGCAACTAAGCCCGTGCGCCACAACTACTGAGCCTGTGCTCTAGAGCCCGTGAGCCACAATTACTGAGCCCATGTGCCACAACTACTGAAGCCCGGGCACCTAGAGCCTGTGCTCTGCAACAAGAGAAGCCACCACAGTGAGAAGCCTGTGCACCTCAGCAAAGAGCAGCCCCCGCTTGCTGCAACCAGAGAAAGCCCATGCGCAGTAACGAAGACCCAATACGGCCAAAAATAAAATAAATAAATTTATTTAAAAATAAGTAAATAAATAACCTCAGTCTTCAAAGCCAGAAAGAGGAGGAGGACAATTTCAGGTAGACAAAGCTTGTGGGTTTAAAAAAAAAAAAAAAAAAAAAAAGTAGAAGGCCTAAGATCTCATGCTTTTTTTTTTTTTAACTCTTATTCCATATTATTTTCATCACATTATAGGTCCTTCTCCACTACATTTATTTAAATGGGTTGAGGGACTTCCCTGGTGGCGCAGTGGTTAAGAACCCACCTTCCAATGCAGGGGACAGGGGTTCGATCCCTGGTCAGGGTATTAGATCCCACATGCGTGCTGCAACTAAGAATTCACATGCCACAACTAAGGATCTGCATGCCACAACTAACAACCTGCAACAAAGGAGCCCACCTGCCGCAACTAAGACCCGGCACAACCAAAATAAATAAATAAAATAAAAAGTTTAAGTTGTTAAAAAAAAAAGAGAGTCAGCTAATAAATACAGAAGGTATAAAAATAAAATAAAACAATATCTGGGTTGATTCTTGAGTTTAATTTGTGAATAAATATTTGAATCCTTGGGATTTCAGCAGTAAAACATTTTCTAGCAAGGAACCATGGACTAGACATAAAGCTACAGAACTGCCACTAATTTCACAAGTGTGTATCTATCTCTTATTAGGTACTTTTGTTATTAATCCCTTTTCTGTTTTCTTTTAGTTGTCACTGATTTAAAAAACACCAAAGTTTTATCTATGCTTGCATTTTGGGGAATACTACCAAAGTGTACTTAGGGGGATTGTTCTATACTGCAACCAGCCTCAGGGAACAGGTACTTTAAGAAACTTGAGTGGATGATGTCAGTTTAGGAAAGAAAGATGAGATAATCATTTATTCTGACTCAAAGAACTCAGTCCAGAAGTCAGGAGATAAGGATTTTATTCCTAGATCTGTTAACTAGTTGTGTGATTCTGAGCAAGACAATCTTAATTTCTTTTATTTTCTCTTTCATTAGATATAAAATAAAGGAGTTTTACGAGATCATTTCTAAGGTTCTTTCCAGCCTGGAAATTTCAAGCTTAAGAGAAAAACTTAGAAGTTGACAATGATTCCTCTAGGGGGCAGGAAAGAGAATATTTTTATTATAAACCCTTTAGTCCTAGTTGATTGCTTTTAGCTGTGGTATATATTTTTTAAACCCTATACTCATTACAGAATGAATTTGATCAGCCATCTTGTCTCAGTGTCCAACTTAGTCTATAAGTGAATAATGCTTCTTACTTACAGTTCTTATTCTTTAAAAGATCTCTTATAAGCTCATATGCCTATCAAAAAAGTTGTATCACTATTGTGGTAATATGTAATATTAATATTTTTTTAAATCTCTATAGATTTGTAGTATATATTTATAAAGATGTCTTAAAAGCCATTCTGTCTATGCAAAATAGTCTACTAAATAAGTTGTTGAATCTTTGGATAATTAACAATTTATTATGTGGGTAATTGGTATAATCAAAATAAATCTGCTTAGTTCTGTAACTCTTTTTTCAAAAGAACTCTTAAAATGAAGATATAACTTAACTGTACCTAGTGTTCCTTAAATGTCTAAATGCAGAGAATTAAATTTTATTCAACCCTAGTGCTTTTAAACTGGTAATCCTTCACATTCTTTAGTTTTAGCTGCTATCAAGATTCTGTTTCAGTCTTTTTAATCTACTTTCTCCCAAAAAAGTGTTTAAACTACCTACCTAAGTACGTATGATATGAAACGATAAGTAAATAAATTAGGATGAAAATAGAAGTAAAATAAAAGCAGGAAAGATAAAATGAAGCTGTATGTAAATGAACAGGCTATTAGATGTAGGTCATAAATTTAGATCTAAGCTGCCAGTATCTGATATAAACATGAAGATATGGGATATATGATTCACAGTGTCAAAGGTATATCCTAGTCTCTTTCTGAGACTAATGATTTGCAGTTAGCATTTTATCTTTTAACTGTTCCTTTTTCTTAGGAAAGAAGCTGAACTGGAGAAAAGTAACGCTGCTCACGCTCAGGCCACGCTGGTTTTGCAGGAAAGGTATAACAGTACAGTGCAGAGCCTGAGAGATGTTACTGCTCAATTTGAAAGGTATTTGTATGGGGAGACTGCACTCTCGAACATACATGAGCAAGGAGGGGTGTTTACATAGGAACATCTGTCAACAAAACAATCACAAAAATAAAACAATTAGTATCACTTTAAATTCCATAGTGTCCAATCATAAATGGGCATTTAATGTTACCTCATATCTTAGAATATATAGTAATTTCCCTTTCCCACTACCCACTTCAAATTTCATGCATTCTCAGACCTTTGGCACTTCTGTCTGACTCTCCTCATGTCATCATTTTCCACGTGAAGAATCCAAACGCTTTTATTTCCTCTTCATCAAACCTGTAAACGCACCTGCATCTATGCTCATCCCGTCTTCCTCCCACTTATTACAGATGAAGTATCTAATTCCTTTAACCTTCAGTGACCTCATGCTATCATTTATCCCTTGTCTCATAATTTTCAGCCTTTCTTCTAGAATTTTTCCAGTCAATATTAAAGCATGTTAATATGCCTTCATCTTTAAAATACATTTTTAAAAAGTCTCTGTTTACCCCCCACTTCCTTCTGCAGTTATCCAATAACATCTGTCACTCCCAGCACCCTTCTTACCCCAAAATTCTACTCCTCTCTATAGCCTTTTTTTTTTTTTGGCCACGCAGTTAGTGAGATCTTAGTTCCCCCGACCAGGGATCGAACCCATGCCCCCTACCATGGAAGTGTGGAGTCCCAACCAACCACTGGACCACCAGCGAATTCCCCCATCTCCTTTTTTTGTTTTAATTTATTTTATTGAAATATAGTTGATTTACAGTGTTGTGTTAATTTCTGCTGTATTGCAAAGTGATTTAGTTATATATACATTCCTTTTCATATTCTTTTCCATTATGGCTTATCACAGGATATTGAATATAGTTCCCTGTGCTATACAGTAGGACCTTGTTGTTGATCCATCCTATATATAATAGTGTGCATCTCATAGCCCATCTTCTTGATAGAAGATTATATACTGTATCCACTTCTTCACTTCCTATTTTTCTCACTTGTTATTTTCCCTTTTTTTAAAGTTTATTTTGGAGGGGACTACAAATTGCAAAGGATAATACAACAAATACCAATACGTCACACAGTCTCACACCAAGAGTATATTAATGTTAACATTTTTACTTACTGTATATACTTTATATAATTTGGGGAGAAGGGCTCTTCTTTTATCTATTTTAGTATGTTCAATAAATAGAAAAGATATACAACGTATACATAAATTATAAAGCATAAAGGTAAAATTAATGTGCATGAGCTCATAGAAGACAACCTACAGGCTAAAAGATTTCCAACTGCTTGGTATATATATGAGTTCTTCCACTTCCCATCTTCATGCCTTCATGCTTTCCTCCAACAGATAACACCATCTCAGAGTCTACATTGATTATTTCCTTGCTTTTTTTCCTGTGTATAATTTTATAGCATATATATCCATATGAATAATATATTATCTAATTTTGTTTTTTCCTGAATTTCACCAAAAATGTCATGTAGCGTATGCCATATCCTGGGACTTGCCTTTTCACTCTGCGTTATGTATGTTTCTAGGATTGAATCACAGTGTTGCCAGTGTTCATTCATGGTCACTGTTATAGAATATTTGATTTTATCAATCTACCACTATTTATCCATTCTCAGTTTGGGCTTTTGGGTTGTTTCCCATTTCTTTCATTCTATTAATAGTACTCTATGAATATTCTTGTGGTCTTCTAGTATACACGTGTAAGAATTTATCTAAAGTAATATTTAAGTGAATGTTCAACCTTAAAATTTAATGCCCAATCACTTTACAAAGTGGGTGTGAAAATCTACATTCCCACTAGTGATGTGTGAGTTCTCAATGATCTATCTCCCCTCCAAAACTTGTCAGACTTCATAAATTTTGCCAGTGTAATAAGTGTAAAAGAGCTTTTTCTTATGGATGATTTATCTTTCCTTTTCTGTAACAGGCTTGTATGTGACTTTTTTTCATTTCTCATTTCATTTCTTTTCTTCATTGATTTGTAGTTTTTATCAGTGATATGGGTTGCAAATATCTTCTCGCAAAGTGTGGCTTGTCTTTTCATTTTCTTTATGGTTTCTTCTTTTTTTTTTAAAGCTTGTGTCTCACTACCTCTTTTTTTATTAATTTTTATTTTTTGGGGGGGTAACATTTATATACAATATTGTGTATGCTGCAGGTGTACAGTATCTTTTTCTGTTATACATATACATATATCTATTCATCTTTGGATTCTCTTCCCACATAGGTTATTACAGAGTATTGATAGACCTCCTTGGTATACATAGGTCCTTGCTGATTATCTATTTCTTTTCTTTATTTTTTTAGCTGCATCGGGTCTTAGGTGCAGCACGCAGGATCTTCACTGGGGCACGTGGGATCTTTCATTGCGGCATGCGGTCTCTTTGTTGCAGCGCTCAGGCTTCTCTCTAGTTTGGTGTGCAGGTTTTCTCTCTCTAGTTGTGGCGCCCGGGCTGCAGGGTCGGTGGGCTCTATAGTTGTGGCATGCAGGCTCCAGACTGCGTGGGCTCTGTAGTTTGCGGCACACAGGCTCTCTTGTTGAGGCATGCGAGCTCAACAGTTGTGGCACTCGGGCTTAGTTGCCCCGCGGCATGTGGGATCTTAGTTCCCTGACCAGGGATCGAACCCGAGGCCCCTGCATTGGAAGGCAGATTCTTTACCACTGGACCATCAGGGAAGTGCCTATGGTTTCTTCTGATGAATAGAAATTCTTGATTTTAATGTGCTTAAGTTTACAAATTTTTATGTGAACACTTTCACATCCAAAACTTCTTTCTATCCCAAGAACATAAAGATATTCACCAATTTTTTTCTAAAAGTTCCAAAGTTTCACTTTTCATTTGTCCACCTAGAACTGATTTCTGTATGTGTAGTGATAAAGGGATAAAATTTACTTTTGTTTTCCCATATGGATAATCAATTGCCTAGTACCCATTCATTGACTAGTACCTTCTTTCCCCAGTGGTCTGTTCCTACATCTGATATATTATGACATACATATATATATACAAACACACACATACATAACGTATGTGAGTATATATATATTTTAATTATAATTTACGCATGTCAACATGAATATAAATTGTATAAATTAAATATATATATATATATATATATATATATATATATATATATATATAATTTTTAGTGCTGTTCTCAACCCTGAAAAGCGATTTCCCTTCTTGCTATTTTAAAAAGTGCTGCCTTAAGAAGTTTTCAACCATTCTATGATGTCACTCACCATCAGTATGCTAATAGCATTAAAATTTATTTCTTCAAACCAGACCTGTCCTTTCAGCTTCCTACCCATATATCCAGCTGCCTACTAGACTTCTGCAAGCAGATATCTCACTATTGTCTAACATCAACCTGACCAAAACAGCTCTTGATCTCCTTTCTACCCCTTTCTCCCTCTAGTTTCTCATTCTTGTTGATCTCAGTCAGTGATATCTCCATCTTCCGAGCTTCTCGTTCCATAAATCTTAGAGTCCTCTTGATCATTTTCTCTCCCCTTCTCCCGACATCCAATCTATTTCTTGAATTTTTCAATTCTGCCTCCAAAAGAGAGCTCATATCTTACCATTGCCAACTCCTTGGTTCAAGATTCTTTTACCACTCACCTGGGCTGAAAAATAATTGTCTTCTAGTTAATCCTCCAGTGTAGCGTTCCTGCCCCTTCCCCGGTCAGTTCTCCACGTATCTCTAGAATAATCTACACACTTACTTAGAGACCTTTGGAGTCTCTCCTTTATCCCTCAGATACACCCACTCACTGGGCCCCACCAGCGATGACTGGCCTCCTGCCTCTTGCTTCTGCCCTGCCTCTCTTGTTCATTAGACTCCAGTCCCAGCTCTTTATGCACTGTGTTCTACCTGTCTCTGAGCACATGTGCATCTTTTCCCTCTGAAATACTTGTCCCCAACTGGCTAGCTAAATCCTTCCTATCCATCATGTCTCAGCTTAACTGTAAATTCCTCAGAAAGGCCTTTTCCATTTCTATCAGCTAATCAGCTAAGGTGTTCTGTAGTTTTCCTTCAAAACACTTACTACAATTTTTTTTTTTTTTTTTTTTTGCAAAGACCTGTGGAGGCATTTTTTTCCCTCTCTTACCCACAGGATGATAAAGTCTGTGACAATAGGTGGAAGGATGTGTGGGCTTCTTGTTTTGGGATAATTTTGATGTTTGGTAGTTGATTTTTTTTCATCTCTAGGCCTAGTTTCCGCACATAGTAGGCACTTGACTCTTTAAATGAACAGCATATGTCATATAAGTTCATATAAGTACTGACTTCAAAACACTGAATTCTTACCTATGCAAATGCAAAAATAGATAAGATTTTATTTGTTTTACCTAAAACCAGCAGTCCCCAACCTTTTGGGCACCAGGGACCAGTTTCATGGAAGACAGTTTTTCCATGGGGTTGGGGCTGGGAGGGTTGGGGCTGTGGTTCAGGCAGTAATGCCAGCAATGGGGAGCAGCAGATGAAGCTTCACTCACTCGCCCGCAGCTCACCTCCTGCTGTGCGGCCCTGTTCCTAACAGGCTGCAGACTGCTACCGGTCCACGGGCCAGGGGTTGGGGACCCCTGCCTAAAAGTGCATAAAATATAAGCTAATCAGCTATAGGTTTGTCATGCGTACAGCAGTTAGAAAAATCCTTTAACCTTTTTTTTTTCTTTTTTATAAGCTATAAAGCATCAGCAGCAAGTGAGATAGAAGATCTTAAGGTGGAGAACATGTCACTTCACGAAAAAGTGGCCAAGGCTGAGAAAAGTGCAGAGGATGTTCAGCATGAGATATTGGCAACTGAAAATGCAAATCAAGAATACGCAAGGTATTGGGGAAAAATAAAACCTGCCGACACCTGTGACCTGAGAACCATTAAGACAATTTAATGTTGTTGAAAGCCAGCTACTAAGTGATGCAGGAAACTGTAGTCCCATGGCTTGCTTTGGGTGATCTTCAATTGCAAATTAAGAATTTACACAGTTAAAAAAGTACAATTCTTGATAGTTGCTTGAGTTGAAAAAACTAAAATGTCTGTAAATTGTTTAGTGGACTCTTCTCTCTCAAACCCAAGGATGCTTCTAGATCTGCAGACCAAATCAGCACTTAAAGAAGCAGAAGTTAAAGAAATCACAGTTTCTTCTCTTAAAAAAATAACTGATTTGCAGAACCAACTCAAGCAACAAGGTGAAGACTTTAAGAAACAACTGGAAAAAGGAGAAGCAAGGTAATTTAGGTTTAGAACTGAAATGCTATGTGTCTCAGTTATTTTTTCTAGTATACTATAGTTTAAAATTTAATTTTCCCTTACAGAAAAGCTGGAAAAGAAAAATCAACAGCAGAATTAACTGAGGAAATGAATAAGTGGCGTCTCCTCTATGAAGAATTATATAATAAAACAAAACCTTTTCAGGTCTGTCAATTAGGACTTAGCTTACTTGTATTTAAGAATTCATGTTGTTCCCTGTCAGTCATGACAGTGACATGGTTCTTCTGAAAGATCATTTTGCTGTGCATTTACAGTACCAATTTAACTTCCTATTTTAAAAAGCCTATAAATTTTATTGCATTATTATGCATACTTTTTTTTTTTTTGGCTGCCTTGGGTCTTCGTTGCTGCATGTGGGCTTTCTCTAGTTGTGGTGAGCGGGGGCTACTCTTCATTGCAGTATGCATGCTTCTCATTGTGGTGGCTTCTCTTGTTGCGGACCACAGGCTCTAGGTGAGTGGGCTTCAGTAGTTGCAGCATGCAAGCTCTGTAGTTGCGGCATGCAGGCCCAAGAGCGTGCAGACTTCAGTAGTTGTGGCATGTGGGCTCAGTAGTTGTGGCACACGGGCTTAGTTGCTCCACGGCATGTGGGATCTTCCCGGACCAGGGCTCGAACCCGTGTCCCCTGCGTTGGCAGGCGGATTCTTAACCACTGTGCCACCAGGGAAGTCCCTAAAAGGTAATTTTTAAGCCTATAAAGATGACATTAAAAAATGTATGCATAGGGACTTCCCTGGTGGTGCAGTGGTTAAGAATCCGCCTGCCAACGCAGGGGACACGGGTTCGAGCCCTGGTCCGGGAAGATCCCACATGCCGTGGAGCAACTAAGCCCGTGTGCCACAACTACTGAGCCCACGCACCTAGAGCCCATGCTCCTCAACAAGAGAAACCACCGCAACGAAGAGTAGCCCCCGCTCGCCACAGCTAGAGAAAGCCCGTGTGTAGCAACGAAGACCCAAGGCAGCCAAAACTAAAAATAAAAATTAAAAAATTACCTTTTAATAAGCTTCTTAAAGTTAATGGCTTAGAAGGCTCTCCTGATGTGAACTTTTGATAATTAAGCTATGTAAATTTGTGACACTTACTTTATGATTTTTCTCAGTGTTTCTCTAGTACGCTGATCGTAAAAGGATAAATGCTAATCTTGGTAGTTAAATAGAGTCAGAAAACAGTATTAGTTATAATGGGGTGATGTGGCTGTTGTGGGTGATTAGGCTGGCTAGCAGGGCTTCTTTCCTCATTTCTTTCCCTCTGTTTTAATAATGACCTTTGAAATGAAAAACAACTTTTTTTAAAAAAGAGCCAATTTATGGAGAACCCTAAGTAAGTCAGCATAATCTTTTTTTTGTCTTTTGCCTTTTTATTTTCTTTCACTTTAGTTGTACTTATAGTTTATATGAGTCAAGTAAGATTTAACAGTTTTAAATCTTAACTTTATAAAAAAATATATTTTTCAGCTACAACTGGATGCATTTGAAGCAGAGAAACAGGCTTTGTTGAATGAACATGGTGCAGCTCAGGAACAGCTAAATAAACTAAGAGACTCGTATGCTAAATTATTGGGTCATCAGAATCTAAAGCAAAAAATCAAGCATGTTGTGAAATTGAAAGATGAAAATAGCCAACTCAAATCGGTTTGTAAAATCACATTTAGTTCTGTTGATATTGATATTGGGGTGGGGTGGGGTTTATTTTATTAGGGTAGTGCTGACCTCATAAAATGAGCTGGCAAGTGTTTCATCCTTTCCGTTTCTTTGGAATAGTTTGTGAATAACTGGTATTAATTCTTTATTGAATGTGTAGTAGAATTCAGTGTTAAAGTCATCTGGACCTGGGCTTTTCTTTGTGGGTGGTTTTTGATTGCTAGTTTAATCTATTTGCTTATTAGAGGTCTATCAGATTGACTTTCTTTTGGAGACAGTTTCAGGAGTTTCTGGATTTCTTGGAATTTGTTCATTTCATTTTAGTTATTGGATTTGTTGGTATACAGTTGTTCATAATATTCCCTTACAATCCTTTTTATTTTAGTAATATCAGTAGTAATGTCCCCTCTTTCATTTCTGATTCTAGTAATTTGAGTATACTCCCTTTTTTTAGTTCCTTTACTTCTGCGAACATGTTTATAATGCCTTTAAAATCTTTTTTGGATAAATTCAATATCTGATTACTCTCTTGGACTGTTTTTGTTGCCTGCTTTCTCCCAGTATATAGGTCATGCTTTCCTGTTTGCATACTTTGTAATTTTTCGTTGGAAAATGGATGTTTTAGATAAGATTTGGTAGCACCTCTGGGTACTGCTATCCCTTTCCAGGTATGTTGTTATTTCTTGTTTAATGAAGTCTATCCTCCTCCCCAGCCCCAGTAGTTTGTGCCTCTGATGTTGCTACTGAGGAAGGTTCAGTTTGGGGTGTGCCCACAGTCACCCTGAGATGACTTTAATTTTGGTAAGGCTGTCTTCCTCTCTCCCCAAACACTCGCAGCTGCTGGCTTATCCCTCTGTTATTTTCAACAATGCCCTGGGGCATAATAAGTTGCTCTACAGACTAATCCAATCTAGCTCCTTTGTTGGAATTGTCTTAGGTCAGTACTCCAGGAGGGCTCCTCCCTCTCGTCTCATTCAGTAGTTCTCCTCTACAAAGCAGACAGCCTACAGTTTACCCTACATTTTGAATCACTTTCCAATTCCCTTGTACCACAAACTCTACTATTCTTTTTTTTTTTTTTTTTTTTTTTGGCTGCATTGGGTCTTCATTGCTGCACACAGGCTTTCTCTAGTTGCGGCGAGCAGGGGCTACTCTTCATTGCAGTTCATGAGCTTCTTATTGTGGTGGCTTCTCTTGTTGCAGGGCATGGGCTCTAGACGCATGGGCTTCAGTAGTTGTGGCACACGAGCTCAGTAGTTGTGGCTCACGGGCTCTAGAGCACAGGCTCAGTAGTTGTGGCACACGGGCTTAGTTGCTCTGCAGCACGTGGGATCTTCCTGGGCCAGGGCTCAAACCCCTGTCCCTTCATTGGCAGGTGGATTCTTAACCACTGCGCCACCAAGGAAGTCCCTCTACTGTTCTTGAGAGCACCCTTCAGCTTGAACTTCCCTAAGCTCTGTTGCAAGTGAAGTCAGTTCCTTTGGGAATAAATTAGGAGCTCTTTGTTTTACAGCCTGCTTCTCCTACCAGGCGAAATTTCTGAGCCCAAGCTTCAGAGCTGGATTTGCGGACAATGGCAAGCTTTTCTCTGAATGACACCTCTGTCCCAGTAGCTGGATGCTCAGTAGACTTGGGGGAGAGAGAGATGGGGAGCACCCTGAGGTTCTCTCACCTTGCCTCTCTTGGTTTGAAACCATTGTCTCATGAGCCAGGGAAAGGGTGATCAGGGTCTCCGTATTTTCAGCACTCTGCACCTGAGATAAGGCCTCCATTCCTTGGAAGAAAAGACCCCCCCACCTCTCAACAACATTTGCTGTGGTTCAGAGCAACAGATAGCTGGGGGGAAAGATGAGAGATGCTGATGTCCTGCTCCCCCTGGCAGGAAAAGCCTCTGACTGGGAGCTAGGGAAAGAGGGAGCCCTGTGCACTTGGCTGCAAGGGTCTGATGTAAAGTCTTTGCTTCACTAAGCAGGGATTGGAGAGAAATGGAACAGGACTGGTTCAAACACAATAGGCCGCTGCCTTTTTTAACCACCTTTTTGTGGATCTGCTTGAATAAATATTTCTTCACTTGCTGTTTTACCTTAAGACCATTTTCAGAGGCTTTAAATGGTTGCCTTTTTATAATTTTTTATATCACTAGGGAGCAGGTCAGCAGAGCTTCTCCTGCTATCATGCTTGTAGTGGATCTCAGCATTTAATTTGGTGTTGAACTTTTATCAGAAACATAGCTTTATACCTGTAGAGGGACAAGAAGATTTAAATGACTTGTCTTCTTTGTCACAGCTGTTCAAAGTCATTTTGTAATTTATAGTCTGAAAGCCTATATCTAGTAGGCTTTTGCCATTAAGTTTCAAAAAATGAACATCTTTGGGATTGTCGGTAGCATTGGTAATGCATTTCACCAACATGATCTTCAATAATTATTTATTGACTGTATTTTTTCTTATATAGGAGGTGTCAAAACTCCGCACCCAACTTGCTAAAAGAAAACAACATGAAACAAAACTTCAGGAGGAATTGAATAAAGTTCTGGGTATCAAACACTTTGATCCTTCAAAGGCTTTTCTTCATGAAAGTAAAGAAAATGTTGTTCTCAAAACCCCGCTAAAAGAAGGTAAGAAATGAATAAATGTCCATAAGTCTCACCTTCCTTTGGATTTCCTTTCACAGCATTGAGCAAGTTATCCATCTTTGTGAAAATTTGTTAACAGTTTCTGATATAAAAGAAATTCTCACTGAGATTTTTTTGTATAAAATGCCTTTTCTTGGGCTTCCCTGGTGGCACAGTGGTTGAGAGTCTGCCTGCCGATGCAAGGGACACAGGTTCGTGCCTCGGTCCAGGAAGATCCCACAGGCCGCGGAGCAGCTGGGCCCGTGAGCCGTGGCCGCTGGGCCTGCACGTCCGGAGCCTGTGCTCCACAATGGGGGAGGCCACAACAGTGAGAGGCCCGCATACCACAAAAAAAAAAAAAAAAAAAACTGCCTTTTCTTTCCTGCTTCCATACTCTCTATTCTCCATTTGTTCAGATCCCATCTGTCCTTCAAGCCCAGCTCAAGTTATATCTTCCTTGAAACCTTGTCTGACTTTTTTGCTCCTACCCACCCACTACCAGAGTTAATCCCTCTGTCATACCCTTGGCATTTTTAACCTAAATGTCCAATTTGTAATTTTGAAGAAGTAGATTTTTCCTCTTTCTTGACTACAAATCTCTGTATCTTTGACAATAAACTGAAATTGGCTGAAATAGTGAATGAAGAAATATAAATAAAATTATGCTAAAGAACACATGCATTGCTTCATCTGCCTTAGAGAAGATAGAAGCTGCCTGTTTTTACTTCATAATGACTGATGAATTCATTTTAATTTAGAAAACTAACACTGCTGTTTAATACTCCTTTCAGGCAATACGAACTGCTCCTGAGCTCTTAGTGGAGTTTTAAGAATCATGCAAGTAAACATCTGAAAAGCCTGTTGAAGTTTATTTCATTCTTATTATTTTTATTGTTATTGTTGCTACTTTTGTTGTTATTATTGTTTGTAATGAATATTTTTAAATCTCGTATTTAATATTAACTTCCTGTCCTTACATATGTGAAAGGAAGTTCAGAATTTTTACATTTACTAAATGTTTCTGACATTTTAGTTTCTATTGTCAGTACTTCCTCCTTGATGCTCACCCTATTACCTCATTCTAAACCTTCTGACAGGCTTTCCAGCTTTGCAGCTCATCCCATCAAGTCAATATTCTTTTAAAAATGCTGACTCTCATACTATTATTTCTGTATTCTGAAACCTTAGGTGGTTTCAAGCCTCTAATCCCCAGGTTTTTTAGTTTGATATTGGAGGCCTTTTCTAATCTGAACCTTAAGGGCTAAAATACCTTGGCTTGGGCTTGCCTCTATTTTGATTCTCCTAATAATGTTCATTCTGTCCTACCCATCATCCATTTATCCAGTTCAAGTAAGAAATAAAGGTATGCTTAATTCTGTAGCAACCTCTTTATCTCTTACCAAAGTCACTGAGTTGGTTAATAATTTATGGATTCCTAGACCCCATCCCAGTCCTCCTAAATTAAAATCTGGGATTTGGTCTGAAAATCTGCATTTTTAACAAACTGCGGTTAATTCTTAGAAACTCTGCTCATAACCTCTTTAGAGAATTTGTCTTATGCTGCTTGGCATCTGCCTGATTCCTGGGTGTTTGATTTATATTTATGTAATGTGAAATAAAATCACACATTAAGTCATTGACCCAATTATACAACTTGTATTATATGAAGTTACATTAATCCTTCTGTTTAAGGTATGTTTATGGTCTCTGCCCTCCCCTCCCCAACTTGTCTCCAGAATCACTAATGGTAATATACTACTTAGAAAGTGGTCATTCTCCATCTAAAATATCTGATTAACACAGTTGGTATGATATTATAGGCCATCTTTTTTGTAATGTTTCCCCATTGATGGACCAACAGAGACTATTACAGTAAGAATAACTTTTCATAATAAATTATTTTATTAGATATTAATACATAATTAAGTTCAGAGGAAATGTAGAAATTAGAAAAATTGTCTAATAAAATGAAATAGTTCAAGACTTCTGCTTTTAGCCAAGATGGAGTAACAGCGATCAGATTTATTACTCCTCCTCCTACCCTCCACACACACACACACACACGTGCGCACACACACACACACCCCTAAAACTATCCAAAATGACAAAATATACAAAAGAATGATTTTAAAGATGCTAGACATGAGATAAGAAACACAACAATCCCTTAGAGTTTAGGAAAATCAAGGTGAACCCTACAGTTGCTCGCTGTTTACAGCCTTGAGAGAGTTTCCAAACTATGATGCAGGGAAGGGGAACCCAGGCAGAGCCCACCAAACTAACTGAGTTGAAAAGACAGAACTGAGACCTGGGGAGATGAAAGAGGCTAGAGATTGCAGGACAGAGTACTAGAAAGGAGAACATTGCAAGGAGAGAGAATTCTGGAGATACACAAAGGGTCCCTCAAGTAATCACCTGAATACTGACTAGTCGTACATATAAGGAAACTACCTGAAGCCTAGGGAAGATCCACCCTCCAAAATTAAAAGTAACAGTGCTCAAAGTTCACACAGGCTAGAAAATACTGCCTGTTCCCACAAGCCAAACTGGAAAACCTCATGATTAATAGGGCATTGAGTAGGGTATACAGCAGTGTTCGGTACTGGGGAATAATTAGTACTAATGAGCACTGCTCTAGTCCCACCTAACAAATCTTAAAAGGAAGACCCAGAAGGATCAGACTCCTTCTAAGAAACTTAATTATTACATCCCAGAACAAAGCTCAAGAAAATTTATAGGCTTATAAAAATATCAAGCACCCAAAAAAGTAAATTTTAAAGTAAAATCTAATCAAAACAAGATTCTAAAAATGAACAGGACACCAAGGTGCTCTGGGACAGCTTCAAGCAGCCTAATATATATGTAATCAGAGTTCCCTGAAGATAGAAGGAGGGGACAGAAAAATCATTTGAAGAAATACTGGTGGAAACATTTCCAAATATGATGAAAACTAGAACTCTAGGAACAGTAAATATGAAACATCACAAATTGCTGAAAAGCAATGATAAAGGAAAACTCAACCTAAAGCTGTCTCAACAAAAATAGTTCTCAGAAGCAAAGATGAAAACTTACTTTCAGACATAAAAAACTTTTTTCTTATTAGTGTCTTTAAAATATAATTGTTTAAACAAAAAGAATAGCAATGTGGTCTGTAGTTTATACATACTTAAAATTAGAGTATGACAGCAATAGCTCAAAGCCCAGGAGGGGAGAAATGCAAGTATATGATTGTAAGTTCCTTATACTATATGTAAAATGGTATAATGTTACTTGAAGACAGACTGGTAAGTTAACAATGTGTACTGTAAACCCTAACACAATCACTAAAATAAAACACTTGTAGCCAATAAACCAACAAAGAAGATAAAACGGAATCATAAAAAAATATTCAATTAATTCAAAAAAAGGCAGAAAAAGAGGAAAAGGAAAACAGAACAGAGGGGTCAAAAAGAAATCAAATAGCAGTATGATGAATTTAAACTTAACCATATCAATAGTCACATAAAATGTAAATGGTCTGTATGCCTCAATTAAAATTCAGAAATGATCAAATTAGATTAAAAAGCAAGACGACTATATGCTGCCAACAAAAATACACTTCAAATATAATGACAAAAACAGGTGAAAAGTACAAGGGTGTTACAAGATACACCATGCTGAAGGGATAGGAAGACCTGGTCCCTCCTTCCTCCCACAAACACACTGACTCAACAGCAATACAGAGACAAATTCCCTTTGGAAATGGGGAAAGAATAGTCTCTCCAACAAATAGTGTTGGGAAAATAGGATATCCAAATGGGAAAGAAGGAAATTGGAACTACACAAAAGGCAACTCAAAAAGGATTAGAGCCTTAAACGTAAGACCTTAAACTAAAACTACTGTAACAAAACATGGAAAAGACTTAATGACATTGGTCTTGGCAACAATTTCTTGGTTATGATACCAGAAGGTCAGTCAAGCAAAGCAAAAATGGACAAGTGGAACCAGATGCAACTAAAAACTTTCTGTATGACAAAAGAAGCAAAGTAAGTGTTGGCAAGGATGTAGAAAAATTAGAACTCTTACACACTGTTGGTGGAAATTTAATATGGTGTGACGATATGGAAAATAGGATGGAGCTTCCTCAAAAGATTAAAAATAGAACTACCGTATGATCCAGCAATCCCACTTATGGATATTTATCCTAAATAATTGAAATCGGGATCTGAAAGAGATATTTACACTTCCACGTTCATTGCATTGTTATTCACAATAGCCAAGATGTGGGAATGGATGAGGAGAATGTGATACATACCTGCAATGGAATATTATTCATCCTTTAAAAAGAAGGAAATCCTGCCATATGCAAGAAATGGATGAATCTTGAGGACATTATGCCAAGTAAACTAAATTAATCACCAAAGGACAAAAACTGCATGATTCCACTTATATGAGGTATCTAAAATAGAATCATAGAAGCAGAGAGTACAGTGGTGGTTGCCAGGACCTGGGTGGCGGGGGAAATGGGGAGTTGCTAATCAACAGGCATAAAATCTCAGTTATGCAAGGTAAGTTCTAGGGATCTGCTCTACAACATCGTGCCTATAATTAAAATACTGTATTTTACACTTAAAATTTTCTTAGAGGGCAGATCTGTTAAATATTCTTACCACAAAAAAAAAAAAGGATATGCCATGATAATGTTGACCAGTTGAAAACAAAAACTAGAGTAGCTAATATCAGACAAAATAGATTTCAGAGCAAAGAATATTACCGGGAATATAAAGAAGTTCATTTCATAATGATAAATGAGTCAGTTCATCAGGAGGCCAAAATCTAAACATTTATGTACCCAGTCATGGTCTCAAAATACGTGAATCAAAAATTGATAGATTTGGGCTTCCCTGGTGGCACAGTGGTTAAGAATCTGCCTGCCAATGGAGGGGACAAGGGTTTGAGCCCTGGTCCGCGAAGATCCCACATGCCATGGAGCAACTAAACCTGTGTGCCACAACTACTGAGCCCGCGCGCCTAGATCCCATGCTCCGCAACAAGAGAAGCCACCGCAATGAGCAGCCCGCGCACGGCAGGGAAGAGCAGCCCCCGCTCACCGCAACTAGAGAAAGCCCTCACGCAGCAACAAAGACCCAACGCAGCCAAAAATAAATAAATATTTTTTAATTGATAGATTTACAAGGAGAAATAGAAAAATCTGTAATTATAGTCAGAGATATCAATAGCCTCCCTCATTAAATTGTAGAACAAATAAATAGAAAATGAGAAAGAACAGAGAAGATTTAAAAAATACTCTGAACCAACTTGATCAAATTGACATTTATAGACATCACCTAACACCAGCAGAATACTTTTTAAGTGAGCACACAAAATTTACCAAGATTGGTTATACACTGGGCCATGAAAACTGTCTCAATAAATTTAAATGGATTCCAGTCAAACCAAGTATGTTCTCTGTCCACAATAGAATTGAATTAGAAATCAATAACAAAAATCTCTGGAAAACCCATAAATGGTTGGAAGTCAATTATCACACTTTTAAGTGAGCCACTGGTCAAAGAATAAATCAAAAGAGAAATTAGAAACTATTTTGAACAGAATGAAAGTGAAGACACAACATATCAAAACACGTGGAATGGGGCTTCCCTGATGGCGCAGTGGTTAAGAGTCTGCCTGCCGACGCAGGGGACACGGGTTCGTACCCCGGTCCGGGAAGACCCCACATGCCGTGGAGCGGCTGGGCCCGTGAGCCATGGCCGCTGAGCCTGCGCGTCTGGAGCCTGTGCTCCGCAACGGGAGAGACCACAACAGTGAGAGGCCTGCGTACCGCAAAAAAAAAAAAAAAAAAACACGTGGAATGCTGCTAAAGCAGATTTAGCACAAAATTACTTCACTGATGGCCTATATTTCAAAAAAAAGAAAGGTTTCAAATCAATGACCTCAGCTTTTACCTTAGACATAAGAAAGAAAACAGCAATTTAAATCCAAAGTAAGTAGAGGAAAAGGAATAATAAAGGTCAGAGCAGAAATCAGTAAACTAGAAAATGGAAAAACAATAGAGAAAAATCAATGAAAATAATTCATTGAGAAAAGCCAATAAAATTGATAAACCTCTAGCTAGACTGATAGAGAATATAAAAATACATAAACTAGCAATATCAGGAATAAGAAAGGTGACATTATTACTTTTGTGTGTGATGGATATATTCACTATCTTGATTATGGTGACAATTTTATGGGTATGTATATCAAACATACCAAATTGTTCAAACTGTACACTTTAAATTCATACAGTTTATTATGTCAGTTATACTTCAGTAAAGCTCTTAAAAAGTAGTTCATTCTGAAACTAAAGTTTTAATATTGCAATTATTCTTGTCTCTTGGGCTACTGGTTTTAAATGGCTTTATTTCTGAAGAACTTTTGGGGGTCTTTGGGGATTTTTTTTTTAGATTTATTTTTTATTGACCTAAGACCTGTTCATTTGTGTGTGTGTGTGTGTGTGTGTAATTCTTTTTTTTTTAACATCTTTATTAGAGTATAATTGCTTTACAATGTTGTGTTAGTTTCTGCTGAATAACAAAGTGAATCAGCACAGTGTATACATATATCCCCATATCCCCTTCCTCTTGCGTCTCCCTCCCACCCTCCCTATCCCACCACTCTAGGTGGTCACAAAGCACTGAGCTGATCTCCCTCTGCTATGCGGCTGCTTCCCACTAGCTATCTATTTTACATTTGGTAGTGTATATATGTCAGTGCTACTCTCTTTGTCCCAGCCCTCAAGTCCATTCTCTACATCTGCATCTTTATTCCTGTCCTCCCCTAGGTTCATCAGAACATTTTTTTTTTAGATTCCATATGTATGTGTTAGCATAAGGTATTTGTTTTTCTCTTTCTGACTTACTTCACTCTGTATGACAGACTAGTAAGACCTGTTCATTTTTACATGCATTATTTTTAGTTAAGATTTGTTCAAAGGAAATAGTTTTCATTCTTAGAAAATTTTGAGCTTTGTTTTGGGGGGAGGGTTTCAGAATGTGTTTGTTTTTTAATTATTAACAGAAGAAAATCCCTTAAGGGAAAAAAATATGCCCTTTTTTGTAGATGCTAATGATTTCTTCCCTTTTGAGATTATGAGGAAAATGGGACAGTTGTTAGGAGGAATCCTTGGTACCACATGTATGGTGGTTTCAGATTGAGAATGTCAAGTCCCAAAACTTATTTTCTTGTCCCCACCTAACCCCTCTCATCCCCAGCATTATACAATCCTTCGAGTATGAAATGATAAACAACCCCCTTACCTCATTATATGAAGTACTAAATTCCATTTATTAGCAGTTTTAATAGATATTTGGAACAGCTTCAAAATATATTCCCATATTTTTGCTAACACCATTCCAGAGTGCCTATAATTTCTGAGAAGCACCCAATCTTGAAAAGCCACATATTGGAAAGTGTTCACGGTTAAGCCCTAATAAAGATTTACAAGTACTCAGCCCCTGAAGACTGGGCTTCTGATCATATAGGTCTTAACTAATCAAGTTGATCCCAATTTTCCTCCTACTGCAGATAATATTTTCCAGAGATGGCCACAATAATATCTCCTAACCAACATGCTCTTCTTTGAAGTGACATTCTCTTCCACTGGGAGACAGTGGTCTGTTTCCTCCCCACCCCATGAATTGGGAAGGCCCATTAACTATAGTGGAAGTGGCACTATGTAACTTCAGTAGCTAAGTCATCTATATTAGTTTCATATTGCTGCTGTAACAAATTGACCCCAAAATTAGTGGTTTAAAACATCACAAATTTATTATCTAAAAATTCTGGAGGTGAGAAGTCTAAAATGCATCTTATGGGGCTGAAATCAAGGTGTTGGCAGGGCTGCATTGTTTCTGGAGGCTCCCGGGACAAATCAGTTTCCTTGTCTTTCGCAGATTCTGGTGGTCACCTGCATTCCTTGGTCCATAGCCCCTTCCTCCCTCTTCAAAGCATATCACTCAAATCTCTGCTTCCTCTGTCGTATCTTTTCTGATTCTGACCCTCCTGCTTCCTTCTTATAGGGACTCTTTTGATTACCCTGGACCCACATAGGTAATCAAGTATAATCCCCCAATCTCAAAGTCTTTAATTTAGTAACATCTGCAAAGTCCCTTTTGCCATGTAAAGTAACCTATTAACAGGTTCCAGAGATTAGGATGTGGACATATGTGGTGGAGTCATTAGCTTGTCTACCATATTCATCAAAGATGATACAGTGTCTCCCTGGTGTTCTCGGATACTCATTCTTGGAAGCCATTCACCTTCAGTTGATTCCCATCCTTGGAGTTAGCTGCCCCAGGTGTGAAGCAGCAATGAATGGCCTGGGCTGAATCCTACCCAAATTACAGATTTGTGAACAAAATAGATGTTGCCATTTAAGCCACAAGGTTTTAGAGAGAGTTGTTACCAGACTACCTTCTATTTAATTCCCTTTACTACTTCTCTGAGACCCAATGTTCCATCACTCTACCCTCTATCTTTCCATTCTTTTTCCTCTCACCTTCCTATTAAATTCAACACTTCACAAATTCAAATGTCTGTATCTTACACTTTTGTACCCAGGCCGTCAAGCACTACTAAAGAAAATCGTCTAATTTCAGAGTTGGTGGCCATGGCAAGGTCCTGCTTTCCACCTTAACTAGGTTCTTAATGTCATCTAACATTATTGTTTCTTTTTCTTTCCCATTTTTTATTTTTCTCAAACCTCAGACTTTACCACCTCCCCTCAGCTGATGATAGCAACTTCTACTTCACAAAGAAAATTAAAATAACAATGGTGGAATTTCCTAAAAATGTAGGTTATTCAACAAATGATTTTGAGATAACTGGCTTTCCACATGTTGGAAAGAAGTTTCATCTTTTACCTCACTCTCGAACCAAAAATAAACTCCAGATTTAAATTTTTTTAAAAAACAACTATATACAAATATCCCCTCTCTTTTAGATTCTTTTCCCATATAGGTCATCACAGTGTATTGAAAAGAGTTCCCTGTGCTATACAGTAGGTCCTTGTTAGTTATCTATTTGATATATAGTAGTGTGTATTTGTCAATCCCAGTCTTCCAATTTATCCCTCCTCACCATGCTGTGCTTCCCCACCCCCACCCCCACCCCACCCCCCGGCAACCATAAGTCTGTTTTTCTACATCTGTGACTCTATTTCTGTTTCGTTGTACAGCAGAAACTAACAAAACATTGTAAGTCAACTATAATAAAAAAATTTTTTAATTAAAAAAGAAAAATATTACAAGATAGGGGCTTCCCTGGTGGCGCAGTGGTTGAGAGTCCTCCTGCCGATGCAGGGGACACGGGTTCGTGCCCCACTCCAGGAAGATCCCACATGCCGCGGAGCAGCTGGGCCCGTGAGCCATGGCCACTGAGCCTGCTCGTCCGGAGCCTGTGATCCACAACGGGAGAGGCCACAACAGTGAGAGGCCCGTGTACCGCAAAAAAAAAAAAAAAAAAAATTACAAGATAATGTGGGAGAATGTCTTTATAATTTCAAAATGGAGAGGCTTTCTAAAGAGGATTATGAAGCCAGAAAAGATAGCTGTGATTTCTTAAAAAGTAAAAGAATCTGGATGTAGAAAAATTCCATAATAAAATGACAAAGTCATGCAATGCAAATTTCCTCTGATTAGAGGCTTTTTTAAATCAATAAGTAAACCAGATCCATACAGATATAACTTAAAAGAAGAAATGCAAATGTTCTTTATTTTTGAGAAGATAATCTTACTCATCATCCAAGTTATGCAAAGTAAGATGAAATGTTAATCTTTCCATATCAGATTAACAATGATCAAAACTTTGATGATACACTAAGGTGAAGGTAGGAGGAAATGGCATATCATACAACTTAATCATAAAAATCATCGTTTTTTAAAATTAACTAATTTATTCATTTATTTTTGGCTGTGTTGGACCTTTGTCACTCCGTGTGGGCTTTCTCTAGTTGTGGTGAGTGGGGGCTACTCTTCGTTGCAGTGCGCGGGCTTCTCATTGCAGTGTCTTCTCTTGTTGTGGAGCATGGGCTCTAGGCTCGAGGGCTTCAGTAGTTGTGGCACATGGGCTCAGTAGTTGTGGCTCACAGGCTCTAGAGTGCAGGCTCAGTAGTTGTGGTGCACAGGCTTAGTTGCTTCATGGCATGTGGGATCTTCCCGGACCAGGGCTCGAACCCATAACCCCTGCATTGGCAGGTGGATTCTTAACCACTGTGCCACCAAGGAAGTCCCCATAAAAATCATCTTGACAGTATCTGTTAAAGTCAAAAATCATGTGCTCTTTGATCCAAAAATTCCTCTTCTAGGACTTAATCTTTCAGATATCCATACAAATATGGATAGAATTCAGTATAAGAATATTCTCTACAAAACTGTTTGGTAGCAAAAGACAATGTAGTCCTTGATTAACTAAGTGCCTGATTAAGTACGTGCTTGATTAGCTAAGTGTTAGTGATCTAGCCAGGAGTCTCTAACCTCGTCCAGGTCAGGTCAGGAGGTGAGTGCTAAGGTAGAACCTCAAGAATTAGTAGGAGTGAGTCAGATGAAGGGGGCTGGGGATATGAGGATTCAGTGCAAATGTAAATTACATGACATGGGAAGGTAGGAGAGTTTGGCATATTCGAGAAACTGAACGTTCAGTATCACCAGCAGAAAAGTGGTGAGGAGTTAAACTGCAAGGGTAAGTAGATCTGATTGTGTGAATCATAAAGAGCAAAACATGCAATAAGAGTTTGATCTTTAACTTGTGGACAATGGTGAGCCATTAAAGGGTATTAGAGCAGCAACAGGTATGTGTTTCAGAACATCACTCTGACTGCTGAGTAGGAAATTCATTGAATGGGAATAAACCTGAAGTCAGACTATTCATCCAATACTATTTATGAATACCTCACATATAGTTAGACACTGTCTAGTTGCTTAAAAAAAAAAAAGACAATACTCCATGTAAGGGTAAAATATGGCCCCTGGCCTGAGGAAGAATTCAAGGCTTTCTGGCTTGGGCAGTTGGAGGAAAGACCATACTATTCCTTGAGATAAAGAACTTGGGTAAAAAAAAGCACATTTGCAGAGGCAAGTTGACACTTTCGGTGTGATACACACTGAATCTGAGGAAGTGGAGGTGTCAGGTAGAATCTTGCATACATACGTCCTCAGGAAAAGGATCTGAGCTAGAGACACACATCTGGAAATGATGTGTGTGCAGATGGTAATTGATCTTTAGGATCAGTGGGATCTGCCAGAATGTTAGAGTCATTTAGCAACTATCAAGATTTTTTAAATAAACACTGTGCTAGCGGCTATAGAAAGAACCAAGACAATTCCTATCTTCAGAGTTTACAGTATAGCGAGAAAGACAATCAGTCATCCTTATAAATGTAACATTACAAACTCATTTAACTACTCTGAAGAAAAAGGAGCACAGCTTTAATAGTGTTATGGGGATAAAGGTACAGATGCTAATAAATGACCAGCAAGGGTTTGCACCAACTACATGAGTGAGTGGCCAATGAGGTTAGCTTTCCATAAAGTTCCTAATAGTAGTAGTAGTAGTAGTAGTAGTAGCAGCAGCAGTAGTAGTAGTAATAGTCCTGGCTTTCTGCAAAAGAAGATGCTATCTAAGGGGAGATTTTAGATCTTTCAGAATTCAGCTCTGGTATGAGTGGACTGCATTCCTGAGGGAGTGCCAGGCTAGAGTGTATTGAAGGTGTGGATGAGGTCTCTTTGGGAGGAATGAGCTAAACCTCGGTCTGTTTATTAAGCCTCCAAACTTTTGCCTTAAGGTTTTTGCCATGTTGCCTGCCAAGGAACATGCAGGGCCTGGCCTGTGTGTGTTGGGCTGACAGGTAAAAATCCAAGTGATGAGAAGCTTGGGCCATGTCTAGTTCCACTCAGGCCCTATCTCTCCATAAGAGCCCTTAACCGTGAATACCCATCCATGCTCCACACTACTGACAAGAGGGGATTGTCTGCAGTTTGGGATGCCCTGCCACCTTCCCCACTATCCCTGGAACCCTTCTACCACATCCTCTCTTCTTGCTGCTATTCATGACTTCTACATGAACACCACATTATACCAGGTGGGGCCCAGGAGGGTGGAGGCCGTGTAAAAGATAAGGCCCCAGAGTCTAAAGACATTGAGACATCTACTCTCATTACAAAGGTTTTAGTTAGGACTCCAAGTCTAGCTCATTCAATAGTCCTTGAACTTAGAAGTCATCTGAACCTCAATCACAAATCAAATTTTGTCGACTAGATTTTCTGGAGACTGTTCCAACAGAGAGGGTGGCTTCAATGCCTTCTATCTCCAGCTCAGTCACAGTAACGTTTATCCATTTTCCCTGAGCCGGAATTGATTGATTCTCTCCCTCCCCCATTCACTTCACAATCCCTGTTAGCTCTAGATTCAAGAGAATAACAACAGCCGAAAAAATATTTGCTGTTTCTGTGTACTTTCACTTGAATCATCCTAATTCTCCTCCTGGCTCTACAGATGCTTGCCATCTGGGTAGGAAAAATTAAGGAAGTGCAGTTAAGAAATGTAAAAACCATGAAGGTTAGTATTTCAAGATCTTATCCCACCATGCTACACTTCAAAGCTCACGTTGAGGGGCTTCCCTGGTGGCGCAGTTGTTAAGAATCCGCCTGCCAATGCAGGGGACATGGGTTCAGGCCCTGGTCCGGGAAGATCCCACATGCTGTGGAGCAACTGGGCCTGTGCGCCACAGCTGCTGAGCCTGCGCTCTGGACCCCACGAGCCCCAACTGCTGGGATCTGCGTGCCTGGAGGCCATGCTCTGAAACAGGGGAGACCACTGCAATGAAAAGCCCACACACCACAACGAAGAGTAGCCCCCCGCTCGAGGCAACTGGAGAAAGCCCTTGTGCAGCAATGGAGACCCAACGTAGCCAAAAATAATAAAATTAATTAATTAAATAAAATTTAAAAAAATAATCCACTGACATTAGGACATTTAAAAAAAAAAAAGCTCACGTTGAGAGAAATGACCAAAGGAAGAGAAATAAACGTAAAATTTGTGAAAGCCAATAAATGTTTATTGACATGCCTAAGGTAGAGATACTTAAAGCCACCTCTGAAAAAGGTACATAGTATGGCTCTTTCTCCTTTGTTAGTCCTCATTTACTCTAACCCACTGTAGTTTGGTTTCTGTCCCCAGTCCTCTGTGAAGTCTCCTGCTAATTTCTCCAGTGAATTCTATCTTGCCAAATCCAATGGACACTTCTCTAGTTCCGCCTTACTCTAATCCACAACTTCCTCTTTCTTGAAAGCTCTCATCTCTAGATCGCTGAGGCCATTTCCTTGGTTATCCTTTCACCTGTTTCTTTCCTCACTCCTTTGCTGGACCATCCTGCACTAGACTTGTAACTGTTGGAGTGAGTAAGGGATTAACCATTTCTTCTTTCTCCACACTCTCTTCCTACATGAGCTCACTGAATTTCATGAATTCAAACACCATCTTTACCACTTTGCCGCATCCGATGTGATAATTGATTTAGATGAGGAACATCAATGGAGGCAATTAGGTAAAAGTTGTTAGGTTTCAGGATATTTACAGATTCCAAAGTAGGACCCCAAAGATTACTTACTATTGCAAAGGGTAAAAAAAAGTACCACTCTAACAAATGGGAAAACATAAAATCACTAATATTGAGATGACCTTTTGTCATCTAATGTGATACAATATGGAATACACAGCATCGTCAATCTAATCAAGTCTCAAAAAAAATTCACTTTACAGAAAACACAAAGCTTAGTGGAATATTAAATGACTCCCTGAAGAAAATAATCAGATAATTGGTATCATCATTGGTATCTTCAAAAAGCCAAAGCGACGGAAAAAAAAGTAGGAATGTCTGCACAAAAACCTGCACACATGTGTTTATAGCAGCTTTATTCATAATTGTCCAAACGTGGAAGCAACCAAGATATCCTTCTGTAGGTGAATGGATAAATAAACTGTGGTACATCCAGACCTCCAGACAATGGAAACTCATTCAGCACTAAAAATTACTAGCTGTCAAACCATGAGGAGACATAAAGCAGGAATCTTTTTTTTAAAATTAATTAATTAATTAATTTTTGGCTGACTTGGGTCTTGCTACACACAGGCTTTATTGAGTTGCGGCAAGCGGGGGCTACTCTTGGTTGCGGTGCATGGGCTTCTCATTGTAGTGGCTTCTCTTTGTTGCGGAGCACGGGCTCTAGGCACGCGGGCTTCAGTAGTTGTGGCATGCGGGCTCAGTAGTTGTGGTGCATGGGCCTAGTTGCTCCGCGGCATGTGGGATCTTCCCGGACCAGGGCTCACACCCATGTCCCCTGCATTGGCAGGCAGATTCTTAACCACTGCGCCACCGGAGAAGTCCTAGAAGAGGAATCTTAGATGCATATTTCTAAGTGAAAGAAGCCAATCTGCAAAGACTACGCACTGTATGATTCCAAATATATAACATTCTGGAAAGGGCAAAACTATGGAGGCAGTAAAACGATCAGTGGTTGCCAGGGGATGAAGGGTGGGGTGGAATAAATAGGCAGAGCCCAAGATTTTTAGGACAGTGAAAATACTCTGTATGATACCACAGTGATAGATACATGTCATTATACATTTGTCTAAACCCATAGACTGTACGACAGCACAAGTGATCCATAATGTAAACTATGGGATTTGGGTGATTATGATTTGTCAGCGTAGATTCATCAGTTGTGACAAATGTACCACTCTGATGGGGGATGTTGATAATGGGGATGCTGTGCATGTGTGAGGGCAGTGAGTATTTGGGAAACCTCTGTAACTTCCCCTCAGTTTTGCTATGAACCTAAAACTGTTCTTAAAAAAAAAAAATAAAGGTTTAATTCTTTTAAAAAAGTAGAAGTGTTGATTTAGATGAAAATAAAACTAATAAGACATAATAACCAAACAAAATTTGGGTAGAAAGTATAATGGTATCCATTAAGCTATTCTCTAAACTTTTCTGTAAGTTTGAAAATTTTTATAATAAAAAGTTTTAAAGGGGACTTCCCTGGTGGTCCAGTGGTAAAGAATCAGCCTTCCAATGCAGGGGACGCAGGTTCGATCCTTGGTCAGGGAACTAAGATCCCACATGCTACAGGGCAACTAAGCCTGTGTGCCATAACTAGAGAGAGGCCTGCGTGCCACAACTAGAGAAGAGCCTGTGTGCCACAGCGAAGACCCAATGCAGCCAAAAATAAATAAATAAATATATGTTTTAAAAAGTTTTAAAAATTTCCCCACATTAGCTAAGAAGTGATAACATATAATTTTAGCTCAGGCCTCTCCTCAAAGTCCTGACTCATGTATCCCTCGTTCCTTATCACCCTCAGCTGATGGCATTACCACATACTTCACTGAAAATTGAAGCAGTCAGACAGGGACTTCCTCATCCTTCCTCTATTAAATTTTCCAACATAAATACGTATGTACTCATATCCCCTGCCTTTACTCCTTACAAGGTGCAGCACCTTGTATTATTCTTCAAATACAGTAATTCCAAGGGGAGGATTATGTTTCTCACCTCCATTGATGTTAGGCTGGGCCATGAAACTCGCAGTGTACCTCCCTTTAGGAGAATTATACATCCCTGCCCTAGTAGATGTGAGTTGGTCAATGGCCCTGTTTCCGAAAAAGATCACATCCTGAGGTGTTGCGGCTTAGGACTTCAACATATCAACCCATAACACCTCCCACTGGTTAACGGATCATGCCCACTATCATATAAACATGATCTAATATTGGACCTGCTAAAACAAAACAAAACCTAAAACCCAAACTTACAATTCTCCTGGGATCTTCTATCACTCTCCAGCTTCCATGCCTTTACTTAACCCCTTCACAGGAAAGGTACTTGGAAGAATTTTCTACAGTATTGGCATCCATGTGTTTATTTTCCATTCTCTCTCCTCACCCTTCAGTTGAACTTCTGTACCCTCACTCCACCAACCTGACAATTCCAATGGTCACTTCAGAGAATTTGGCAATGGTCACTGAATGGTGGTGATGGCTGCACAGCTCTGTGAATCTACTGAAAACCATTAAATTGTACAATTTAGAAGGCTGAGTTTTATGGTATGTGAACTATATATAAATAAAGCTATTTTTTTAAAAATCCTTAAGCAGAGTGCCGTCTTAAGTTGCTTAGAAATATGTTACCTCCTAGAAAGCAAATTTTCTTGCCTGTACAACATAAAAATAGTCTGACACAAACAAAGGCTAGTTTTGGTCGGTGTGTTCATCTTCAACAATAAATATTTTGAATATTTGTTCTTTAAATATACACACTTCAATTTCGCTATCAGCAATCACCAACAGAAACAGACTCTCTCTACACTGTTTCTACTATTCTGCCTTTTCCTATAGTGATTTCTTTTCACAGTCAAGATGTGCTGTCTCTTCAATCACTGGTGCTTAGAAGAGCAAACCAGTGATCTTTAGCAGCAGAATCATGACAAACACATACCTTATTAATTTGGATTGTTTAGAATAAAGTCTATTTTGGGGAAAAAGCAATCAAAAAATATTATAGTCATGTCCTTACACAACGGAGAATTTAGTAAGAATGAAATAAGTTCACCAATAAATTCTGCTTTTTTTTTTTTTTTTTTTTTTTTTGCGGTACGCGGGCCTCTCACTGTTGCGGCCTCTCCCGTTGCGGAGCACAGGCTCCGGACGCGCAGGCTCAGCGGCCACGGCTCACGGGCCCAGCCGCTCCGCGGCATGTGGGATCTTCCTGGACCGGGGCATGAACCCGCGTTCCCTGCATCGGCAGGCAGACTCCCAACCACTGCGCCACCAGGGAAGCCCAAATTCTGCTTTTGATATTGATTTTAATCCATTCATTTACTCATTGATTCATATATTCAAAAAATATTTACAAAATATCCATTCTGTGCCAGGTGCTGTGTCTGGAGCTGATACAAAGAGGTGAAAAACTTAAGTTTATAGTTGAGTGGAAGGAGACAGACTTGAAGTAAATGACGGTAATCACACATAAAAAACGCTAAAAAAATAAAGGTATAAAATGCTGTGAGAAAGGAAAACATGGAGGCCTAATTAAGATTGTGTGTGTGTGTGTGTGTGTGTGTGTCTACGTGTGTCTGTCTGTATGTCTATTTGAGGAGAGAGGCTGACAATGTGAGTGGAGTCAAAGGTGGGACAAAGATCATGTATGGTCATGTAGACCGGAAGTTATTGACAGGTTGTAAGAAAGTAGGAAAACAATCTGATCTATATCTTAAAAAGGTTATTCAGTGGGTGGTGGTGTAGTGCAATGTGCAGAGATGCCAAGAATAAAAACCAAAGTTATCACAGTGGCCTAAATGGCCCAAACACATCTCCATCCCCACATGCCCACCCCTCCCCTCTCTGGCTTCACCTCCTACCTCCCACTTCCCTATTTTATTCTTTTCAGGCACACTAGACTTCTTGCAGATGCTTGAGCCCATCAGGCTGCCTAGGCATGTGTTCTGTGCACTTGGTGTTTCTTCTGCCTGGAATGTTCTTTTATTAGATATTCTTGGAGTTACAGAATGGAGGAACCTCTTTTACCTGGCTTTCTGGCATAAGTGTAAAGCAGAGCCCTGGCTGGTTGACCTGTAGGAGAGGGAAGTAAAACTTCTTAAAGTGAAGCCACTGAGATCTTGGATTTAATGTGTTAACTTAGTGTAAACTAGCCTATCTTGACTAATAAATACAACAGTTAACATAACAGAAAAAAATTATTAATTAAAAAAAATCTTTAAAGATTTTTCAATCTGTTAGAGAACTTAAAATAGTGTCAATTTCATTTTGTTGACTAATGGTGAGGTTGAGTATTTTGTCACGTGTTTTGGCCATTCAAATTTTATCATCTTGAATTGCTTTTTTTAAAAACATATATTCAGGTATAATTGATTTACAATGTTCTGTTAACTTCTGCTCTACAGCAAAGTGATTCAGTTAAACATATATACATTCTTTCTCATATTCTTTTCCATTATGGTTTATCACAGGATAGTGAATATAGTTCCCTGTGCTATACAGCAGGACCTTGTTGTTTCCCTATTCTATATACAATAGTTTGCATCTACTAACCCCAAACTCCCAACTGAATTGCTTTTTAATATCAATATTCAATTTCTTATTTATTTATTTTTGGCTGCATTGGGTTTTCATTGCTGCACGCGGGCTTTCTCTAGTTGTGGCGAGCGGGGGCTACTCTTCGTTGCAGTGTGCGGGCTTCTCATTGCGGTGGCTTCTCTTGTTGCAGAGCAGGGGCTCTAGGCACGCGGGCTTCAAGTAGTTCTGGCTCATGGGCTCTAGAGCTCAGGCTCAGTAGTTGTGGCACATGGGCTTAGCTGTTTTGCGGCATGTGGGATCTTCCCAGACCAGGGCTCAAACCCATGTCCCCTGCATTAGCAGGCGGATTCTTAACCACTGTGCCACCAGGGAAGTCCAATATTCAATTTCTGTTTATTGGCTTTTTCCCTATTGATTTTCAAAAGTTCCTTATGTAGCATGGCAATTAGCTCTTTGTCTCTCATGCATCACGTATATTTTCTCCCAGTCTCTCTTCTGATTATGTTAATTATCATTATTGTTGTTGTTATGCAGATATTTACAAAAATCTATGTAGTCTATTTTCTTGATATTTTCACTTTTGGTTTCTGAATTTCATGATATGCTTATAAAAGACTTCCTCACTCTAAGATTATTCTACACATTTTCCTCTAGTACTTTTGTTCCATATTTTGGTTAAACTTTTTTAATCTGTCAAGAACTTACTTTAGTATAAGTGAAGTAGGAATCCAGCCTTATTTTTTTAAATTAATATTTATTTATTTGGTTGCGTTGGGTCTTAGTTGCGCCATACAAACTCTTAGTTGCGGCATGCATGTAGTGTCTAGCTCCCGGACCAGGGATCAAACAGGGGCCCCCGGCATTGGGAGCTCAGAGTCCTATCCACTGCGCCACCTGGGAAGTCCCCCAGCCTTATTGTTTTTAATGATTCATTTTTAATTTATTATCTTTATCCCCTAATAAATTCCCATATGCATATTTGAGTCTAGCTGAATTAATTAGTGTAATAGTATCTTTCACATAAACCTGGGAGGTTAAGAGAAAGAGCAGGTTGGGGGGCAAGATGAGGAATTAATATTAAATTTACTTTCAGTTTCTTGTATCTGTGAGTTTGATATGTCAGTGGAATATCAGGTATAAATGCCTTTTAGGCATCTAGAATGTGGAAACTATGGTTTGGGAGAGAGTACTGGTCAAAGCCATTTGTGTGGGCGTCAGGGTCACAGAAATGGGAACAGCTGGGATGGGGGAAGCAGAGGGTAATTTACACAGGGACACAGGAGGCTGTAAAAAGGAAGAAACAGAACTCTTTGTTCTTGTCCTTTGGTATCACGATAACTTAGAGATGGATTTCTCAAACTTGAAATATGTATGCGTACCATGTCAAGGAAAATTTTTTTGATTTTTAAAATCCTAATGAGTTTAGAAATTTAAAAACTGTCCATTTATTTCATCACTTGGTACCAATGCAATGGTTAACACTACCTCAAACTAGTACCCTGGAAGTTGTTGCCTATGTCTAAGGCTGTGACCCAAATGATCCAAAATATGACTGTATTATTGTTTTTAAATTGAGGTATAAACTACAAACAGCAATACAGACAGTGAGATAAACAGATCTTAATTGATATAGTTCGATGAGTTCTGATAAACATGTATACTCATGTTACCCACACCCCTATCAGGATATAAATCATCTCCATAACCTCAGAAAGTTCATTTATGGCTGCAACAGTCAATCCCTACCTTTCCCTAAGGCAAGATAAGTTCTTTGACCATAGGTTAGTTTCACCTGTTTTAGAGTTTCACATAAATCAAATTATACTGTTTTGTGTCTGGTTTCCCACATAGTATGATTTTGAGATTCCTTTGTCAACAAAAGTTCATTGAACAGTCAACTTAAGCAATAAAAGGGAACTTTATTTGAGCCAAACTGAGGATTATAACCTGGGAAACAGATTCTCATAAAGCTCTGAGAACTGTTGCTCCAGTTAGAAGTTGAAAGCACAGTCATATACATTTTTGAGACAAAGGCTTATACATCAAATGACATACTAATGTTTACATAAAGTTCACCAAAGGTACGTAGTCCACGTAAGCACATACAAAGTGAGCAGTAAGTCACTAGACCCCTTACAGAGCTGGGAGGGAACTTTATTCTTTTAAAAAGTCACATTGCTAGCATCAGAAGAAAGGAAAAAGGTATTGATCTTTACAGTCGAGCAAGCACTCCCATCTTTGATGCGCTCTGGTTAATGTGTAATACAGATGCACAGTGCATATTAGGGAGGGAGGGAGGAGGCCGAAGTGGACACACAGAGAGAATTTTATGTTTAATTTTCCTTGTCTTGCCTTAAAATATAAAATTTTATTTCATTACATTCATATGGTTCATTACTTCGCATAGTTGAGTAATATTCCAAGGTATGGTTCTACCACAGTTTATCTATCCATTCATCTATTGATGGATGTTTGGGTTGTTTCCAGTTTTAGGTTATTTTGGGTTTTTTGTTTTGTTTTATTTTGGCCACATGCAGTATCTTAGTTCCCCAACCAGGGACTGAACCTGTGACCCCTGCAGGGGAAGGGCGTAGTCCTAACCACAGGACAGCCAGGGAATTCCCTAAGTTATTTTGAATTAATCTGCTGTGAATATTGTTGTGCAAGACTTTGTGAATATATGCTTTCATTTCTCTTGGGTAAGCACCTAGAAGTGGAATTTTGGGTCATGGGGTAGGTGTATATTTGACTTTATAATAAACTGCCAAACAGTTTTCTAAAGTGAAACTAACAATGAATCCCACTAACAATGAATGGCATTCTAATTGCTTAAAATGCTTGTTAGCATATAATGTTATCAGTCTTTATTTTAGCCATTCTGTTAGGTATGTATCTCAGTGTGATTTTAATGTTCATTTCTCTGATTTTGAGCATCTTTTTATGCGATTATTGGCCATGATGTCTTTACTTTGTAAAGTGTCTGTTCAAAACTTATGTCCATTTTAGAAATGATTTTTAGAAAACTATTAAGCTGTAGGAGTTTTTTAAGTATTCTGAATATGTCCTTTTCAGATATATGTATCAAGATTATTTTTCCCAGTCTGTTTTATTTTTCTTAATATTGTCTTTTGATGAACAGAAGTTTTAAATTTTGATGAATTTTAATTTATCAATTAAAAAAATTGTATATTCTTCATCACTTACAGACCCTCTACATGCCTCATACAGTTTACCACATGCTGTGTACTCTGAGTAGACTATAAAGAGTTAAGTGACTTTTTTTAAAGCTCTATCTGAATGGCAATTTTTTGTTGGTTGTTCTTAAATTGTTACAGAGCCTTAATTCAGAACAGTGGTTCAAAATTTAACTGAGCATATTCATCACCCTTGAAATTGTTAAAAATAGGATTGCTGGGCTCCACTTGATCGTGTTTCATGGGTTCTCGGATGTTGGCAGGTCTGGGAATCACTGATCTAGTAGTCCTTAAAGCTCGGCCAAACTTAAGGCTACTCCACCTACCACTTCCTCAAACAGAGGGCAGGACACTGTTCATGGAAATAACCTGTTGCGTTTTAATTTCCTCGTATTGTTACCACCAGTGCCTTTTACCATCCTTTGAAATAGTTAATTAGAAAGCACGGGTTGGGAAAGCACTGGCGAACTTTACCAAACGGATTCTGTTGTAATAAGGCATAACTCAATAAAATATTTCAGAACAGAAATCAATTGCATAGTCTGTGTGCTTTCCAACAACTGCTGGCTCTTGCTTTTCTTTTGCAAGAGAAAACTGCAACAAGTTTTCACAGGAAGTTTTTGTTGTTACATCTTTATTTCTTTAAAAAAAAGTTGGTTTTCCTAATGGTTTTGATAATGGACCTTCATTTGGCTGGCAATAAAACATGAAACTTCTCATTGGGTATTTTCAAGATTGCCACGGGGAATCAGCTGCCAGTTTACTGCAATGTGGAAAACTGCACGAGATTCTGGGATTGGACTCAAAATGCTAATTTCAAAGGTCGAGTGAAGCTGTGGCTCACGTTTTCGCGTGCCTGCGCTCTCTGCAGGCAGAACAAAGACCCAGCCCGAGGAGGCAGAGGCAGAGACCCATCTTAAATCTTTTTCCTGAGATAATTTTGGAATCATGCCTGAAATGCCGGAGAACATGGAACAGGTAAGAGTTAGCTATTCAAGAAAATAAGCATTCTGGAGTTAAGAGTTTCTTTAAAAGAATCCCAATGAAGGTCTGGTAAAAGCCGAAAGGGTGTGTAAAAAAACAAATAAGTGTCATTCATTTCTTTAAAATGTGTAACTTTGGGACTTAGAATAATAAAGCAACTTTAATTATTGACGCTGTATGGAGAGCTCAGCTAAGTCTCAATTGACAAAAATAAAATCCAAAACAGAACAGCAGTTTAAATGCAGTGATGTAGGTGAAGGTCCTATATAAATAACGATTTTTATCTATAATTGTGTGCTCCAGCTTTTCTTTGTCTTGGCATGAAATGAATCTGCTAACCTAACTTTTATCTCCAGATTGCTGTCGTTAAATTTATAGACTTAGCCACCACAGGAACTTGGATATTGTCTGTGTAACAGTGGCGTTTTTATTCACAAAGAAACTTTCATTTTTAAAAAGAATGATTAAAACCCATACACGAACATGTGCCCCTGGAACCATACCCACGTTTTATCTGGCAAACATGAAACCAGATCCTCAAACGCAGGCAAGTAAACTCTATTTGTTCCTCACTCTAGATAGGGCTGCTCTGAGACTCAAAATGCTAATTGCATATGCATGACCTTAAACCGTCTTCGCGTTGAACACATTTTTTTTTCCTGGAAAGATCAGACTGCATCACACGTTGCAACTAGAAACTTCACAAAAATTCCCGCTCCTTAAAGAGAGGAGGATCAAGAGGATCTTGAATCCGCTCTCCCAAAATCCACCCGCACATTTTCTTTGTTGTTTGCAGATTATGCATGGTTTAGTGTTTGGGGCATTCTTCTCAAGGACTCTAAATAATGCTAAATTGATTAACATTCTGGATTAAAACATGGGGGGGTCTCAGGCTGTCATCTGTTACTGTTCCAAAGAAACTTTATGCTTATGCAAATAAGGAAATGAGTTCTTGTTGGGGTTTGGGTAGGAAGGAAAGTCACGGGACTCAGATGTGGAAAAAAAATTTTAAAGGCTGCTTAGCGTTGAGCTCTAAGATTAAACCAAAACAAGGTTTACGAAAATAATGTTTTAGAAAGATCCAAACAGTAATCACGTTTGCGGGCGACTTTTAAGGTCTTGGTATCCTGTATGTCTGGACAAGAACACTCAAGACTGTAAGGTGGAAAGTTGGCGAAACCTATGCGGTCCATGCTCTGGTCCCCGCCCCCCCCCCCGAGTAAATTTCATAAGCATCTCGGCTGGCCGGGGGCTTTTCGGATTTGAACTGGAAGAGAAATCATTTGTAATTAAGTGCTAGGTCAGCCTCAACGCTTAGAGCTGTCTTTGTCACTTTAAAAAAGCGCGATCCAGGTGGTAGAAGGTTCAGTATTACTATATTCCCCTGGTTCCTTTAATTTTCCTTGGTAGCGGAGTTTCGGCTCGTGTAGCCCGACGCTGCAGCCTGAAGGCGGTGCTTCTCAAGTGATCTGGACTCCCGTTAAATCCACCAGAAGTCCCAGGCTCTACTACCACAGCTCATTCTGCAATTACTGGTAAAGTCCGAGAATCTGCGTTTTGAAGAGGCACCCAAATAATTCATCCCCCAGCCTCCCACATCTTTTTATTTTTAACTAGTCAAAATTAGTTCGACATCTTTGGAATTTCACACGTACTACTTTTTAGCATCCCGGAAAGACAAATGGGTTCTTGAGGTGTTAATGACTCAGATACCAACACTTTTATTTTTATTCCAGTGTCTTTCTAAATCTCTCAAAAAACACTCTTAATGCTCTAGAGACACAGGTCCATTGTGCTTCCTCCCTTCCCCCTCACCCCCCCGCCTCCCCGCTCCCACCATGACTTTAAACTATTTTATCCCACTTTATGTATTACGTGCCCAGTAGATTCTTATGCAGTAGATTCTTATGCACTGCGCAAGTCTAGGCGATCCAATTCAATCCTTACCTAGTCGAGAAGGAAAAACACACAAAATAAACAACTCCTCCTTCCCCTCCGCCCCCGGCCCCAAAACAAAACTCGCAGTCCTTGCTTAAGACCAGCGCCTTTGTTTCCCTTTAAGAGTTGGCGCGTGGGCTGGGAGCGTCCCGAGCGCGCCAGTCCCCTTTCTGGGGCGTCGGCGGAGCGTGGCCAATCAAGGGGCGCGGTCTTGGCGGCGGAAGCCGGAAGCGGTGAGCGGGGGCTGGCCCGGACCTAGGGGAGGCGGGCCGAGGGCGTTAGAGCTGCGGACCGCGGCGATTCTGGGCTGGGGGAAGTGGCGGCTGCTGCTGCGGCGGCGGCGGCGCCAAGACGGCGGGCATGGTGGGGCGGGAGAAGGAGCTCTCTATCCACTTTGTTCCCGGGAACTGCCGTTTGGTGGAGGTGAGGGAGTCGGCCCGGGTCTTGGGGCGGGGAGGGGAGGTGCGTCTCGTAGGAACTGAGTGTACTGAGGGGGACGAGTCTTGCAGCGGGCGCTCGAGTGGTTTTCCAGACGCCTCCTGCCGGAGTCGGAGGCCCCGGGCGGCGAGGGCGGCGCCGCCGAGTTTGTTTACTTCGGTGCACACCCTTCTGTGTTTTCTTTTTCAGCCGCTGTGACGGGAAAAGAGTAGGTTGGGTTTCAGTTTCGAGCCTCCTGTCTCCCCTCCCGGGAACGAAGAGGGGTTTTCAGAGCTGTTTCAGTTTTGATTATTTCTAAATTTCTTTTTCATCCTTTGTTCGTATCCTTCGGTCTTAACAGTTCGTATCCCTAAGAAAGAAGGGGCCAGGTGGCTTTTCAGAAATAATAACAGGATTGGAGTTGAAAAGTTACTGAACTCGTCACTGTGTTATGCACTTTACATGAATTATTTACTTTAGTTCTCATATTTATAAGATACTGGTTTTGTTCCATTTTACAGATAAGAAAATTGAGGCTTAGAGGGCGAGTCCTTGGCCCAAGTTCATTCAGTAAGGTTACAGGCGGGATTCAAATACAGATCTATTCGAACCACTACGGAGGTTGCATAAACGAAAGCTACTACTGTGTTTGGAGAGCCTCCATTCTCTCCTGTTTCATTCCAGGCCCCCCAGCATTCATCAGTCCACAGAATATATCTAGCACTGGGGATAAGAAGAATTTTAATGTCCAGGCCAACATATCTTAAGGATATAAGGGAGGACATAGGTGATGGCTATTTTTGATTATGCAGAATTTTTACGCCTTCAAAATACAGCATATTTAGTGTTTTGAAATCGTTTTGGTATTTGGGGGGTAAGTTTAGAATAATGGGCAATTTAAACCTCTCTTGTTCCTGTGTACCCCAAACAATGCTGAGTGCTGTAATGTTACATATTGTTTATGTCAGTGTATATGTGCACATGTATGTATATACAGCTTAATCAGTTTTCACAGTAGGAGTTCAGTAGACTAATAAAAATGGATTTTCCTTCAGTAAAATTGCACAACCAAAAGCTTGGCACATGTTTGCTGCTCTCAAAACCGGAATTAAAACTTGCTCGTGTCTTATAGTTTATGTCTGAGAAATAGACTGTAGTGGTTCCTGTTAATAATACTGACTGGGGTACAATAGGGTGCCAGTAGGAGTTAGACAAGTGTCACCTAGGTATTTAAAGTTTTTTAAAGTCCAGGAGTATCTCCTCAAAGATCTGCCTCAAGGGGAATGTTGTAAGAATCATATAAATCAGTGTGAAGCTTTGCCAAATTGAAGAGGTTCTAAAAATAGCAAAGTATAATTACATTTACCACTAACATTTAAGAAGATCTCTCTTTAGATATTTGCTTTGTTTCACTCTTGACTTTTTCTAGGACATTTTTTAGTAGAAGTTAATCCAAGTGTGCTAAAGTAGAAACCTCTTTTCCAGAGTACTGTGTAGACCATTTTGAAAGGGCCATTTATCTTCCATTACCTGTACAGTTTGGTATTATTTGATTTGATGGCATAATAAGAGCTATAGCTCTTCGTTTATTTATATGCATTTACTTTTTCAAGGTTTTTTTGGGGGGGTTGTCTGTAAATCTGGTCACCTGAAGTTACTGAATTCTGTACATCTAAGAGTTTATAGGATAAGAGGCACATATGTTCAGGGCAACTTAAAGTGGTGTTTAATATTCCTGACCCATAAGAATAAAAATTGCAAAATAGACTTTTCAGGCAGACAAAGTATCTTCAACTCTTAATTATTCTTTGGGTTAACTAGACAGCTTTTTGTTCCTCTATTCAGAGTTCCTTGAAGTGTTTGGGCATTCCTGTGTTTTGCAGAACTAAAGTAATTTACAGAGTCATGGTCCAAAATAATTTTTAGAGGGCTATTTCTCCTGTTTTAAAAAGAAAAAAATCTCTCCACAGAAGATATACAGACTGCCAACAAACACATGAAAGGATGCTCAACATCTTTACTCATTAGAGAAATGCAAATCAAAACTACAATGAGATATCATCTCACACCAGTCAGAATGGCCATCATCAAAAAATCTAGAAACAATAAATGCTGGAGAGGGTGTGGAAAAAAGGGAACACTCTTGCACTGCTGGTGGGAATGTGAATTGGTACAGCCACTATGGAGAACGGTATGGAGGTTCCTTAAAAAACTACAAATAGAACTACCATATGACCCAGCAATCCCACTACTGGGCATATACCCTGAGAAAACCATAATTCAAAAAGAGACATGTACCAAAATGTTCATAGCAGCCCTATTTACAATAGCCCGGAGCTGGAAACAACCTAAGTGTCCATCATCGGATGAATGGATAAAGAAGATGTGGCACATATATACAATGGAATATTACTCAGCCATAAAGAGAAATGAAATTGAGTTATTTGTAATGAGGTGGATAGACCTAGAGTCTGTCATACAGAGTGAAGTAAGTCAGAAAGAGAAAGACAAATACTGTATGCTAACACATATATATGGAATTTAAGAAAAAAAATGTCATGAAGAACATAGGGGTAAGACAGGAATACAGACACAGACCTACTTGAGAATGGACTTGAGGATATGGGGAGGGGGAAGGGTAAGCTGTGACAAAGTGAAAGAGCGGCATGGACATATATACACTACCAAACGTAAGGTAGATAGCTAGTGGGAAGCAGCCGCATAGCACAGGGAGATCAGCTCGGTGCTTTGTGACCGCCTGGAGGGGTGGGATAGGGAGGGTGGGAGGGAGACGCAAAAGGGAGGGGATATGGAAACATATGTATATGTATAACTGATTAAATTTGTTATTAAAAAAAAATCAAAATAGTGTGCTTTTAAGAAGCTTCAGGTAGAGTTTTGTTTATACAAAGTCAAATATAGAAGAGATAGTTTTGTTTGGCCTCTTTTAATTTCAGAGTGATGCATATTTTATTTGCTAACCAATAAACTTGCAGTCCAAATGAAAACATCTTGTTGAGTTCGTATACTGGTGACAAAAGGTGCTCATTGAGTCTCTAGAGAGAACTGTATGAAAAGAGGATAAGTTACTTTAAGTAAATGAACGTTCTTTCACTCTATTCAGATCCCTCTGTGGTAAGGATAATATGGAATTGTAGGACTGTAAAGCTGGAAGAGCCTTAGGCATCTTGTCCAAATGCCTCATTTCACCAGTGAGGAGTTAGATCAATAGAGATGGAGTCACTTCTCAATGCTACAGAGTGTGGTTAATCATCATGAAACCGAGTATAAGTTCAAAGGATTGAGACAGAACTCAGTATGTATTTGGCTGGATGATAGAAGCAAAAGGGCCCAAGATCTGTTTCCAACCTTTTCCCTTTTACTGTGGGCAAAACCTTTAACATCTGTAGACAAGGTTCCTCACTTCAGAAGTGATATCTGCCCTGCCTGTCTAATAGGACTTCTCCTGTGGTCAAAAGGTATGATGTAGGTTTATATAACACATGATGGTTTTCAAATATGATTGTGCAGAATCATTTGTTTCAGAAAATGCTTGTACTTTAGATCCCTGCTCTTTTAATGTGGAAAATTCTTGAGCGTTGACATCTGACCACTAGGTAACACGGACTGTTTCATATTTTCTTCCAGGGACCTTACATATTATCCCAGGGTATAAGGATGTAAGGTTGTATTTTTTCCATGCAACCCCCATCCTTTTCTAAAGTTAAGTGGTATTATATTCCCTAAAGAGCCTTGCTGTGCTTGTAACTTAATACTGTATTTCATCAAATCTAAGAGGCTCTCGATTATAAGATTATCTGGGCTCTTATTTTAAGATGCACTAAAAAGCAAAAAACACTGCCAAACCATCTTTATTTCATTCATTTAACAGAGATGATAAATGAGGAAAACATGTGCTTCACAGAATCAGTGAAGTACCTAGAGATCTTATTTTACTGTTTAAGAATTTTGTGGTTACTGCAAGCATGATGCTTGTTCTTTAACGACTTCTTCTAGTTTTCCTTTTTAAGGGGGAAAATGGGAAAGATGTTGTCGCTGCTAGAAAGGTAGATGGCAGTTTTTTGACTTCTTTGATTACGAGCTATCTTTAAGAAGGTCTTGGACTTTCCTGGAGTTCTCAAAGTTCAGTTTCCAAATCACCAGCATCAGCACCTGGAAACTTGTTACAAAGGCGAATTATCAGGCCTCATTCCAAATCTACTTGATCTGAAAGCCTTCCAGTCGATTCCTGTCCTCAGCGAATAAAGCCTGTGAACCACTGATCTAAGAACTCTTGTCTATTCCTTTCCTTCTTCAGAGTGAAGTGAGAAACTCAGAAGAAACCAGATCATAGCTCTGTTAATAGTATTTTCCCAGGGATCTTTATGGTATTTATCCTGTGTAAATTGTTTTCTGATTGTATCTCTACTAGACTTGGCATGTTTTAACCTCTTTACAATTAGAATCTTTGTAGAGTTGTTTTCTTGCCAGAAATTCAAAGAAAATATTTTGCTGGCTGAAATCCTTGTCTTTATAGATCATTTGGCTTAGAGCCAAGTTTTGCAACAGAGAGCATAGATGAATTTTTCTCTAACTTCTAAAATGTCTTGAAATTGGTTGAACTAAGGAAAAAATATCTTTAAGAACTTACCTTTGTACTATCTCTGTCAGCCCTTTCATTTCAGGTTTTTCGTATGATAGAAATACTTAATTTGGGTGGGCTTTTAAAAAAAAATGTATAGTCTTCTAAGTTAGCTGAATTGAGGGCTAGGAAAAAAAAGTCTTTTTGTGTGTACAAAAAAGGTTATTGTGTGCATATTTAAGATTTTTGACAGCTCAGAATTAGGTGACTATAACAACATTTGAAATTTAAAAGGCCTCAAGTTGATAAAATTTAATAAAACTTTTTGTTGTTTTTTGATAGTAAATGTTGACTTAATTCAAGAGTCTGAGGAAATTCGGTGTTACCTATCTTGGGAAGAAGAGAAAGTTCTTTGTAAACATAGAACTTAAATTGTTTCTTAAATAGTAGTTCCTTTTTAATTTCAGTGTGTGAGGAATTTTTCCTTTCACAATAGCAGCACAGACCAGTTTAAAATATTTATTTTTTTCTTATCCTCTATCTTTGTTTATTTGTTTTAACTGGTCTAAATAGGTAAATTAAGAGTTAATGCAGGAATATGGATGGTGGTGGTGGTATGAATTGGGAGATTGGGATTGACATATATACACTAACATGTATAAAATAGGTAACTCATAAGAACATGCTGTATAAAAAATAAATAAAATTTTAAAAAAGAATGTTATATGATGTGGAATCTAAAAAAATGATACAAATGAAAGTATTTACAAAAAAAAAAAGAGTTAATGCAGGAATATTTACCAGTTTGGTTAAACTTAGAAAGAATGTTAGTGCTATAAGGACCAAATTTATTTTTCTTCTACATAAATTCCTGTGAAATGTGAATTCTCAAATTTGGACCTATCACAGTATGATAAAGTCAATGAGATTTGAAAAAAAAACTTAAGATTAAAAACTGAAGACCAAAAATGTCAATTTGGAAACATATCAGCAGAACATAGCCCCAGTATTTAATCAGGCCATAAAGTAAATAAGCTTAGAACTAACTGCATTTTTATAAACGTAAGAACGTAGTTGCTGTTTTTTACTAATTTGGACATCATTGATCGTAAAAATAAGCTTTTCCATTATTACCACAGGAAATCTAAATCTATTTGACTAGGTGATTCCTTACAGTATCATCTTAGGTTCTTTTTCTTGCATAAGATTATTAAAAGTTTTTAAAAATAAATTTATTTATTTTATTTTTTATTTTTGGCTGCATTGGGTCTTCGTTGCTGCGAGTGGGCTTTCTCTAGCTGTGGTGAGCGGGGGCTGCTCTTCATTGCAGTGCGCGGGCTTTTCATTGCAGTGGCTTCTCTTGTTGCCGAGCACGGGCTCTAGGTGCACAGGCTTCAGTAGTTGTGGCGCACGAGCTTAGTTACTCCCTGGCAAAACTTTTTCTTAAGTGACACACTTACCCATGCATTTGGTTAATCTTTGTTCTAACTTAAGAATTGGCTTATAGATATGGGAAAGGAAGCATACAATTAAGACTTGAAGTATTTAGTGAATGAAGATGGTGGCTGATTTCGTTGAGAGACTATTTTCAAATTAAACAATCCTTTTCTGCCCCCTTCACGTTTAGGAGGAAGTTAACATCCCCAACAGGCGGGTTCTGATTACTGGTGCCACTGGGCTTCTTGGCAGAGCTGTTTACAAAGAATTTCAACAGAATAATTGGCATGCCGTTGGCTGTGGTTTTAGAAGAGCAAGACCAAAATTTGAGCAGGTTAATCTCTTGGATTCTAATGCAGTTCATCACATCATTTATGATTTTCAGGTATGGTTTATTTTAACACATAAGTTAACTATTAATAATTGTCTGGATGACTTGAAAAATGCTCTTATTCTCAAGGAAGTTACTGTACTTAAAGCTCTAACATATTAAGCAACAATAATATATAGTGCACTTTTTTTTTGGTATGGATAAGAATATGTCATCCTTAAAAAGATTAGTTTGAGACATAGGTTGACAAAAGGCAGAAAATGAAGCATTTTGTAAAATGCTTATGTTTGTGAAGTATTCTTCTAAGTACTACTTTCTATGCAAATCCTTTCTTAATATTATCTGTAAACCTTACAACACTGCAAAATATTCTCATTTGCATTTTAGAGATCACAAAGGCAAGAGTGGTTAAACCATTTGTTGGCGATGGTCACAGAAGACTTACAGAAAAATTTAGATTCTGTTACACCTCTGATCAAATCAGAAGTTCAGGTTCTTTCTAAAAATATGATCGAAGGAAAACCTGCATCAGAATCACTTGGGAAACTTGTTCTTAGGTTTCACTCTCAGAGATTTTCATTCAATAAGTGTGTGGTGGGGCCTAGGACTCTACATTTTAAGAACCATCCCAGCTTATGCACATTTAAGTTTGAAAACAGCTCTCAGATCATGCTTCCTCAAGCAATTGCTGAGAAGGAGGAAGTTGGGTGAGTGGGTACACGAGCCCTGCATGTCACTGATCTTCCCAAATCTTAGCTCTTACTCAACTCCTCTGGGAAGTAGGTGCCACTTCTCTACAAAGGACCCTCTGCATTCCTCTGTCCTGATGTAGGTCATACGGATATTGAAACAGTCACTTTACATATCTGTCTTTTGCATTAGATTGTGAAATCCTTGCTTCTCACACGGTGCTTAGCGTATAGGTGGCATACTTAAATGCTCAACTGGGAATACCATTTTTATGGATGGTTAATCTTCTTTAAATGACTGGTTTAAGAGATTGGAATTTATGAATTTAATTTGCAATTGATATTCCTCTCCCTTTACCATAGACTTATTAAGTATTTAGGTCATGTTAATTACATAAATGATCGCTCTTTTCTCCTACCCAGGTTAGGGGGATGAAGCTTCTTTTGATTTAAAAGCATGGTTGTCAACAAGAGTTGTGTCTGATTTTGCCTCGGGATTGCTAAATTGCTCTTTCCCTTTCAGGAAGTTTGAACATTGAAAAAGGGAAGTGTGACAAAACTACATTAAAAATTACAATGATTCTTTAGTTGAAGGAATGTCGATTTAATAAACATTTTCTATGAATTAATTTACTGTTGGAAGGCTACAGTTCTTCTGTTTTATTCCTTTTTTGGGTTAAAAACACATCAATGCTGAACTCCCAGCCCCATGTCATAGTACATTGTGCAGCAGAGAGAAGGCCAGATGTTGTCGAAAATCAGCCGGATGCTGCTTCTCAACTTAATGTGGATGCTTCTGGGAACTTAGCAAAGGAAGCAGGTAATGATGTCTTTATAAAGTCTTCATAAGATATTGAGTGATCACTGAGTTTGTAAAGATTAAACTTTTGTAGACGGTTTATAAAAGATTTGTTATATATATGATGAATAAGCTGTTACAAATTCCAGTAAAGAGTAATGTCATGTAGTAATTTAGTAGATTCTTTTCTTTCTGTCTTTTTTCTTTTGTAGCTGCAGTTGGAGCATTTCTAATCTACATTAGCTCCGATTATGTTTTTGATGGAACAAACCCACCTTATAGAGAGGAAGACATACCAAGTCCCCTAAATCTATATGGCAAAACAAAATTAGAAGGAGAAAGGGCTGTCCTGGAGAACAATTTAGGTAAGACACATCTCTTTAGCCCCGTACGTGACTGCTTTTGAGGATTCCTTTTTGTTTATGATGTATATATATGTTTCTAATTAAAAAAAAATTAGTCAAGGAACATAAATCATTGGAGAAAAACTAGGGAATGCAGTTAATAAAAAAGAAAAACAAGAATTTTTGAAATCCTGAAGAATTTATGAATCTTTCCAGACTTTTTCCAGTATCAGTGGGTACAGGAATATTGTTAAAGAAAACAAATCATACAGTACAAATTTTTGTAATCTTTCAAAAAATAGGTCAATATCATTTTTCTTGGATTGCGGTATTCTGTTATTTGTATGTTTTTTCTTTTTTCCTGTGTGTGTTTGTGTATATATACGCACACATAAATGTGCTGATTATAAAAAGTATATAAAGATTATATAAAGATTAAGATTATAAAAAGAGTTCTCTTCAATACTCCCTCAGAGAGAGAAGCACCAACTGTGCTTATGTATGGAAGTATTTTTTTGAATTTTTAAACCTGTGTGCACGTTGTTTTGTAACCTGGTTTTTCTCCCCCCACAGACATGCATTTCAGTTCTTAAGGAGCCATCTCTGGAATATCTTTTTCATATCAGTAGCTGCATAATATTTGACTTAATGATTCCCTGCACTAAAACTCCTGCCTCAGACTTTACTACATCCCTGAGAAGCATCCCCTAATATATATACCATACTAACACATTGAGGGTTTTTTTTTTTGGTATTATAAATTATCCTTTGGAAATCATCCTTGAATATATTATCAATATATAGCTAACCCTTGGACAGTGCAGGGATTAGGGTTGCCAATCCCTGCATAGTGGGAAATCCATTTACTCCCCGAAGACTTACTCACAGCCTACTATTGACTGAAGCCTTACTAAAACATAAACAGTCGATTTACACATATTTTGTGTGTTATATGTATTTTTTTAAAATATAATTCCCAGGACAGTCACGTCTTTAACCTTTCCTTTCTTCTCTCTCTCTCTCTCTCTCTCTCTCTCTCTCTCTCTCTCTTTCTTGGCTGTGTTGGGTCTTCGTTGCTGCACGCGGGCTGTCTCTAGTTGCGGTGAGCGGGGGCTACTACTCTTTGCGGTGCGCAGGCTTATTGCGGTGGCTTCTCTTGTTGCGGAGCACAGGCTCTAGGCGTGTGGGCTTCAGTAGTTGTGGCACGTGGGCTCAGTAGTTGTGGCTTGCGGGCTCTGGAGTGCAGGCTCAGTAGTTGTGGTGCATGGGTTTAGTTGCTCCGTGGCATGTGGGATCTTCCTGGACCAGGGATCCAACCTGTGTCCCCTGCACTGGCAGGCAGATTCTTAACTACTGCGCCACCAGGGAACTCCCATTGTTATCTTATATGATACAAAACACTACAGATGTTACACATATTACTAACACTACACATCAAAAATGAAAAGACAGTGTGAGAAGAAATTTGTATTTATTTACAGGTATGATTCAGGCGTTGATAAGGAAGAAGCAGTAATATGATTGCTTTATGGTAGCCTAGTGTAATCGATATGATTGTTTCATGGTAGCCTAGCCTATACACTAATGAATGAATCTTTGTAAAATTTAAATGGCATACAGTACTACAGTCATATTCATAATACAGTGTTAGAAATGCTGGTATATTTTTTTCTAAAACCACTTATCTGTGTGGTAGACTGGTACAGAGTTTCTCCAATTATGAGAGAGAAGAGAGGCATGCTGTATGGTAATGTAACTCTTTGAAAACAAAGTTATAAAACAATAAGAAAACTAACACGTTATTAATTTTATATTAAAGGTCACTCACCTTATGCCTATGTAAGGATAGGCTGTCCACTTCAAGTCTTGTATATGATGTGCTACATGAAAAAAATCCACATATAAATGGATGCACACAGTTCAAATCTGTGTTGTTCAAAGGTCGTCTGCATCTGCGCAATAAGTTAATTTAATTTTAAATAGTTTTTTAAAAAATTTCAGTTAAAGCATTAATTATTTAATCTGTTGTAACCCCTCAGTATTGACCAACATAAAATCGAAATACTTCATAATTCCTTAGTCAGTGTTTTCAAGGACTATGTGATGAACACTCATATACCCTTTATATAGATTCACCAGTTGTTAATGTTTTGCCATGTGTTTTATATGTACACTCTTTTCATCCTGAACTCATAGAGAATTAGTTGAATTTCACCCTGAAATACTTCACTGTGTATCTTCAACAAGGATGTTCTTCACATAATTACAATGCAGTTATCACACTTAGAAAATTTAACATTAATACAGTACAGTCTGTATAGGAATTTTGTCCCAGTAATGTCCTTTATCGCATTTATTTTTTAGGTACAATCAAGGATCACTTGTTGTGTTTAGTTGTCATGATCAGTTTTATTTTTAATGGCCACAATATTGAAGAAATTATTTAATTAATATAATTATTAAAAATACCCCACATGACAGACACACTTAAAAATATTCAGGATCACATTTGTTAAATAGGTGAGCTGTGTCATTTTGGTATATTGCAAGTTTTCTGCGATGATGTTGTTTAAATCTGCACGCTTTGATCTTATAGCAAGACTTAAGAACCAGTCAGCTTTGAAGTATTACCTGCTTTTATAACTCTCTAGGAGCTGCTGTTTTGAGAATTCCTGTTCTGTATGGAGAAGTTGAAAAGCTTGAGGAAAGCGCCGTGACTGTTATGTTTGATAAAGTGCAGTTCAGCAACAAGTCTGCGAACATGGACCACTGGCAACAGCGGTTCCCCACACACGTCAAAGATGTGGCCACTGTGTGTCGTCAGTTAGCAGAGAAGAGGATGCTGGTGAGAATCTAAGTGCTTTTTTTTAAAATAAATTTATTTTTATTTTTGGCTGTGTTTTGTCTTCGTTGCTGCGTGCGGGCTTTCTCTAGTTGTGGTGAGCAGGGGCTACTCTTTGTCGCGATGCGCGGGCTTCTCATTGCAGTGGCTTCTTGTTGCAGAGCATGGGCTCTAGGTGCATGGGCTCCAGTAGTTGTGGCTCGTGGGCTCTAGAGCGCAGGCTCAGTAGTTGTGGCTCACAGGCTTAGTTGCTCTGCAGCATGTGGGATCTTCCCGGACCAGGGCTTGAACCCGTGTCCCCTGCATTGGCAGGCGGATTCCTAACCACTGCGCCACCAGGGAAGCCCTCTAAGTGCTTTTTAAAAACTTAACAAGGACACCAAACAAAAGTAGTTCAGATAGTAGGCTGTATTTATGAATAATAAAAGTATTCTGCTCTTACGTTTGATTTTATTTCTCAAATACCGTAGACCCCATCTGTCATTCTCTTATTGCAAGATAACTGAAAAGTGGTATTTTTCTTCGAGTAGCAAAATAATCTCCTAATGTCATTTAAGAAGACTGTCTTAAATAATGTCTATTTAAGATTTAGGTAGTGGCAAAGAAGAACCTACATAGGGATTTATCATTTCAGCCAGTGTAAGAATAATTTGTCATTGTTTTTGGATATTTGAATAGTAGTTCATTTTAAGCATTTGAAAAAATAGAATATCCACAGAAAGGAAGATTAGAGGCTGATTTATTTTAGAATATTAATAGTAGCATGACTTTTTTTAATACATCAAAATTTATATATATATTTTAAAAAATATGTACCATGACAATTTTTAAGGATGTTATGACCAATTAGCTCATCTTGAAAAATGGTTCTGTTAAGTTTTGGTTTTAGCTTCTTAGGGTAGTTGGAAATACTTGTTAAATTGGCCTCTGTTTCATAAAAATCTGTAATCATTTTAGGATTCCCACTAAATAAAATGGGAGCTACTTACATTTTTATTTAAAAAAATTCTTAAGGCTGAATTCTAAAAATTGCTTTTCTGGTTTAGCTGGGGATATTTATAGGAATTTGATTTTAGATACCTTGTGTGTAGCATTCCAGAAAGGAGCGACGCATTTTATTTCCTGAACCTGCTTAAGTTAGTCTTCTTGTCAAAGTTGCCATCCCACTCAACTCAAAAAGTTTGAAACCATTTTGAATTTTTTGTGTCCTTGTCAGGATCCATCAATTAAGGGAACCTTTCACTGGTCTGGCAATGAACAGATGACTAAGTATGAAATGGCGTGTGCAATTGCAGACACCTTCAACCTCCCCAGCAGCCACTTAAGACCGGTAAGTACATGGCATTTAAAACCTTCTTACTGGGAATTCCCTGGCCGTCCAGTGGTTAGGACTTGGCGCTTCTACTGCAGGGGGCACAGGTTCAATCCTTGGTAGGGGAACTAAGATCCTGCAAGCCTTGAGGCGTGGGCAAGAAAAAAAATCCAAGCTAACCTTACTGTTTGGAAGTCCAGGTCTATCACTACAGTGTGTACTATGGATAACATTTTTCTTGTTTGGAAGTTTTGGATAACTTTATTTTCTGGTACTAATCAAAGTGAACTTTGCTTGTATTTTGGCAGTTTCTATTGTTAATTTTCTCTAAATTACCATGTATAAAGAAGCCCATGAGTATTGGTGAAGTTTATAGAAAAAGTATTGTCTTGATTGTGGCAGACATTTTATTTATTTTTCCAGGGATCAAATCTGATTTCTTGCACCGAGGGCAAGAGGGCAGAGGGAAGTAGAGAATATAAAACTTCAGCCTGAGGCTTCTTATTTTTGATTATTTGTTTTTGTTTTAAAGATAACTGATAGTCCTGTCTTAGGAGCACAACGTCCGAGAAACGCTCAGCTTGACTGCTCCAAATTGGAGACCTTAGGCATTGGCCAGCGAACACCATTTCGAATTGGAATCAAAGAATCACTCTGGCCTTTCCTCATTGACAAGAGATGGAGACAAACGGTCTTTCATTAGTGTATGTGTGTTGTTGTTGTTTTTTTTAAAGGAGAAGTCAAGTATGTGGCACTTTTTAAAGAAAAAAGGAAATAGTTTTGTACGAGTGCTCTTTAATTGTGACTCATGACCTTTCAGGTAAACGATGCTCTTGCACTAGTGAAACTGTCTAAGGAAACAAGGGCAGTAATGCCTTGTTTGAAGTAATGAGTTTTCTGTTTATCATTTTGTTCTGGCTTAACTTGCTGTTTGAATATAGTAAATTATGATTCTCAAGTATTTGAGAGCCAGGATGAAACACATCTGCTGTAGACTTCTTTTTGGATGAAATGCATTGTTCATTCCTATAAATAACTTCTACATTTTCAGGACTTTTGCATCTGTTGATCCTTTTATGTTTTAAAGTATGTTAAATAGTATAAAAACCATTGGTGTTCATTATTTGCTTTGCTTGAGCTCAGATCAAAATGTTTGAAGAAAGAAACTTTATTTTTGCAACTTAAGTGTAGTTTTTATGCTTGAGATGTTTCAACTTGTTATGTATATTGGAACTCCTGCAGCTTGATGCCTCCTGCTTTTGTAGCAGTGAATGGTGAGCCTTTGAGAGAGAGAACGTGTGTATGTGTATGTATTTTTTTAATATATATGAAACTGTCCTTTTCACTCCATGTCACTAAGTGACATTTCATATGTGTGGTTATACTAATAGTAATGGGCCTTGTAAGTCTTTTGACCATTCATGAATAATAATAAATATGTACTGCTGGCATGGTAATGCTTAGTTTTCTTGTATTTACTTCTCTTTTTTAAATGTAAGGACCAGATATCTGAACTGTTGTTTTGTTGCTCTAATTTTTTACAATTACCTTCTTATCATGTAACATCTGATGCATACAAGAGAATATAGTTAATATACATTAAGATGTAAAACACAATAATAAAATGAACCCTGATGAACATACCACTTGAGATCTAGAATGTTATAGATATTGTGTTTACTTGTTGTGCCCACTGACTTTTTTTAAATGGAAAGTAAATATATACTCTTGTAATAGATTTACATAGAATGTTCCTTTTGAAGCATGCAGAGTATTTGAATGTGTTTTCTATACCAAGTGATACTCAGGTTACCTTAGCCTCCACAATATTTTTGGTCCTTAATAAGGGAGCAGAAAGGTAGAGTAATTAGTGAGACTTGGCTTCTATTTGGAGTTCGGTGCAAATCCTGGTTTCAGATTTTCCAATTTCACTTGTGGAGTATTCTTTCCCTAGATATTATGATCTTATTTTCTCATTAGACAAAAAGTATTTGTTTCTAATTTCCTAATTTTCTTAGAATTTGGGATTTAGAGAGCATCAAGTCTGGGTGATTTGATTAAAACAGCAGTTCCCAAACCATGCTATGTTTTATTGTTAACTAGGGAAGTTTTACCGCTACCTGAGCCCTATCCTGGACCCACTGAAATAGAATTTCTGGAATTGATGCCTGCTAATGTAGTTTTAAATGTTCCCCAGGTTCTTCTAAGGTAGCCAGCCTGGCACCTGTATTTGGCAACCACTGAAGCATTCTGGCTTGTCTTTTTAAGTTACTTCATTTCACATAGTACAGAATTCAAATTTTCAGAGTAAAAATACTTCTTTCTCATCCTTCTCTAGCCACTTATCTTTCATCTGTGGAAGAAACCAGTGTAGATAAGATTCTGGCATGTTTTTGGAGGCATTCTACCTATATCAGAATATAGTCTCCTGACATACGTATTCGTGTTCATACTCTCACCATACTTTCTTTATTTACATAGCGTAACATAATACATTTTTCTGCACTTAGTGGTTTTTTTTGTTTTTCATTTACTATGCCTTAGAATTTATATAGTTACAAAGCATGTCTTTTTTTTCCTATTCATTTTGAAATTTCAGTCATTCAGAAAAGTTGTCATAATACCATATAGAATGCCTGTAATCCCTTTTTCCGGTTTCCACAATTGTCAGCATTTAGCTGTATTTTTCCTATCATTTTCTCTTTCTCTTTTTTACATATATACACAGGATACATGTATTTTCCCCTGAACCATTTATTTTATTTTATTTTATTTTTTATTTTTATTTTTATTGTTTTGCGGTACGCGGGCCTCTCACTGCTGTGGCCTCTCCCGCTGCGGAGCACAGGCTCCGGACGCGCAGGCTCAGTGGCCATGGCTCACGGGCCCAGCCGCTCTGCGGCATGTGGGATCTTCCCGGACCGGGGCACGAACCCGTGTCCCCTGCATCAGCAGGCGGACTCTCAACCACTGCGTCACCAGGGAAGCCCAATGCGTGTGTTCTTTAGCATAATTTTATTTATATTTCTTCATTCACTATTTCAGCCAATTTCAGTTTATTGTCAAAGATACAGAGATTTTATTTTATTTTATGTTAAAAAATTTATTTATTTATTTGGTTGTGCTGAGTCTTATTTGCAGCAGGTGGGCTCCTTAGTTGCAGCTCGCTGGCTCCTTAGTTGCGGCATGTGAACTCTTAGTTGTGGTGTGCATGTTGGATCTAGTTCCCTGACCAGGGATCAAACCCGGGCCTCCTGCATCGGGAGCACGGAGTCTTATCCACTGTGCCACCAGGGAAGTTCCTCCCTGAACCATTTAAGAGTAAGTCATGATGCCTAATCACCTACTTAGTATATAAACTTAAGGTATGTTTTTTAAAAGTAAGAATACATGTCCACATATCCCATAATGTAACCATCAAAGTCAAGAAGTTAACATTGATACAATATTATCCTCTAATTCATAGACCCTATTCACATTTCATCAGTTGTCCTAGTGATGTCCTTTGTAAGTCTGTCCAATCCAAGATTACTCATGGCATTTGTTACCATCTTGCTTCAGCTTCAGTCTAGAATAGTTCCTTAGTCTTTTTTTCTCTTTCATGACTTGACATTTTTGACATCATGGATTCACATCAATGCCTCCAATTCTAGTGTTGCTCCACAGGGTTTATTTTAGCTTCCCTCTTCTTATATTTGTAGTTCCTTTTCTCTGACAATGAGAAACCTAGCTCCCATTATTTTCAACATTCAAGTCATCTATAAGAGCCATTCTTCCGATCACACCAAGTCCCCCCTGCTCCCCCCTCTACCCCACAGGCTTCTGTGAGCCAGTTCAGCATTCCTGACCCCTGGGCCATGGCCCTGATGCCAGTGACCATGTGGGCCACTGCACCTGGTCGAGGACCTTCTCCCAGCCCACAAGGCACTGCATCAGCAGCCCTGCAGTCCACCATGTACCAGGAGAGCACCAAAGAGAAGCAGCTAGGTATTCTTTAATGGCTGCATTTATTCCCTTGTATCAAGTAAATGAATCACAGTTTCTTTAATCAGTTTCTTACTGATGTGCTTTTTTAAAAATTTTATTTATTCATTTTTGGCTGCGTAGGGTCTTCGTTGCTGCATGTGGGCTTTCTCTAGTTGTGGCGAGCGGGGGCTACTCTTCGTTGTGGTGTGTGGGCTTCCCATTGCAGTGGCTTCTCTTGTGGAGCACGGGCTCTAGGCACGCGGGCTTCAGTAGTTGTGGCTCATGGGCTTAGTTGTTCCGCGGCATGTGGGATCTTCCTGGAGCAGGGCTCGAACCTGTGTCTCCTGCATTGGCAGGCAGATTCTTAACCACTGTGCCACCAAGGAAGCCCCCTTACTGATGTGCTTTTGAATGTATGGAATCTTTAGTCTTGTGCCTTTTTTTTTTTAATTGAAGTATAGTGATTTGCAGTGTTGTGCCAGTCTTTGCTGTACAGTGAAGTGACTCAGTTATTTGTGTGGAATCTTTAGAGCATGCTTTTCGTGAGCTCATTGTCTAAAACTTTCAAGTTTGTGGGACTTTTTATTCTATTGAATGTCCACAGATTATACCTGTAAGCTGACAAGTATATGCTACAGGTCCTGAATGTGTATCAGTCTGTGAAGTAGGAATGAATTCAGAAAAAATTCATTACCAAAATAGGAATACTCCTTGAGATATGGACCTGAATGTGTGAGGAAAAGAATGCATCCTAATCAGACTGTTTTTATGTTACATGCTTAAACTAACACTGTCCTACCTCAAAGTACTTGCTTATTTTGCATGGGTTTTAATACGAAATAATCATTTTAGCTACTTTCAGAAGGAAGGAAGGAAACATCCAACTTGCCAATGTTGCAAAACCTTTGGAATAAATTACTGTTGGAGTCTAAATTAAATCCTATCTCTTTGAAAACCATATCATTAGTAGTACTTTGCTACAATGAACATACTTTTATATTTAGAAATAAAATTTTGAAAAATTGAAAATAATGTAAATTATTTTTATAACCTGTTTAGCCTAACAACTTCTGAAATTTCTATATTTTGCCACACAGATGACACGATACGTGAATTTATATGCATGTACTTATATATCTGGAAATTGGATAAATTAAAATTCATATATTTACTTGCAGATGATTTATATCAAAAGATGGCCGTAAAATTGCTCAGCTCACACTCATGATTGTTTGCTTTCCGTGGTCCCCATCTCCAATCTAATTTTTGAGAAACATAGTACATGTTACCGGGCAATTCCAATTTTTCTGTACTTTGTTATAGAACTCAAAAAATGTTACCTTTGAGGCCGTTCTTGCTTTCTGAGATGGCCTACACTCTGTCTGTGGAATGTGTTTCTCTCTAAATAAATCCACTTCTTACCTAAAAAAAAAAAAAAGTTACCTTTAAAATGTAAACTTGACTTAGAGGCTTCAAAACATCTTAATATGAGATGCTAAACTTATTCAGGAGAGGACAAACACTTGGGTATGTTGAAGGGTGGGGAATAGTTTCTTTTTCTCCTTATACTGTCTCATGCCAGACTTTATGTGCTTGGTACATAATAAGTCATTGGATAGTTGAAAGAGGGATGAGGGTTCTTGCATTCAGAACCAATGTTCTTCTGTAGTTAGAATTCACACTGAAACTAAAGGACGAGGATGGATGATGGAAAAAAATATGTGCTATATGAGCTAAGACCATATGAGATGGCACCAGTTTCTCTCTGGTTTGATAACATGTCTCTCAGCAGCCTGAGGGATAGTCATCTTTCATAATGTCAACCTCTAAACATTCTTAAGTTTTTAATGACTAATTTCAGATCCATCATTCATGATCCACTTAACTCTGCCAAGCCAATTTAATCATTTTCAGCTACAGAGAGGTTTATCAGGCCCAGGTTATTTATTTAAAATCTTGAAGGGTTAAGAAATCTAGATGTGAACTTTGGTGAATAGATTGGGTTTTATCCCAATCTTAGATTTTTTTTTAAAAGTATTTTTAATGGTGAAAAAAATCTTACATGCAGAGGGTGCATAAAATGTATGCACAGTTTAAAGAATAGTGATAAGCACTTATGTACTACCACCCAGGTTAAGAAATTGAACACTGCAGGTATCTTTTTTTTTTTTTTGCGGTACGCGGGCCTCTCACTGTTGCGGCCTCTCCCATTGCGGAGCACAGCCTCCGGACGCGCAGGCTCAGCGGCCATGACTCACGGGCCCAGCCGCTCCACGGCATGTGGGATCTTCCCAGACCGGGGCACGAACCTGTGACCCCTGCATCGGCAGGTGGACTCTTAACCACTGCACCACCAGGGAAGCCCTGCAGGTATCTTAAAAGCTCTCTGTATGTCTTTCTCCTATTGTGCCTGTATTAATTAGGGCTCTCCAGGGACACAGAACCAATATGATGTATATATATGTAAAGAGAGATTTTTGTAAGGAATTGGCTTATGTGATGGTGAAGGCTGGCAAATTCAAAATCTGCATGGTAGGCCTGCAGGTCGGAGACTCAGGAGAACCGGTGTTGCAGTTTGAGTCCGTAGGAGATCTGTGATAGAATGAGGAAGAGCTGATGTTGCACATGAAGTGTGAAGGCAGTCCCTCTCTTGCTCAGGGGAGGCTGGTCTTTTTGTTCTATTCGGGCCTTCAACTGGTTAAATAAGGCCCACCCACATTATGGAGGGCTTTACTCAGTGTCCACTGATTTAAATGTTAATCTCATCCAAACGGCCTCACAGAAACACCTAGAATAATGTTTGCCCAAATATCTGGGTACCCTGTGGCCTAGCCAAATTGACACACAAAATTACAAAATTATACACAGTGCCGGTTCTCCCTCCAGAGGTAACCATTATCTTCACTTAAAAAAATTTTTTTATATTGTGATAAAATACACATAAAAGTTACCATCTTAACCATTCTAAAGTGTACAGTTCAGTAGTATTAAGTACATTCATCAAGAAATTTCCGAAACTTTTCATCTTGCACAACAAACTATACACATTAAACAACAACTCATCCCCTCCTCCTCCAGCCCTGGGCAGCCACCATTCTACTTTCTCTATGAATTGGACTATTCTAGGTACCTAATATAAATGTAACCGTACAGTATTTGTCTTTTTGTGACTGGCTTATTTTACTTAGTGTGATATTCTCAAGATTCATCCATGCTGAAACATGTGTCAGAGTTTCTTTCATTTTTAAGGCTGAATAATATTCCATGTTTGTATGTACACATTTTATCTGTTCATCCATTCATGGATACTTGGGTTGCTTCCATTTCCTGGCTATTGTGAGTAATGCTGCAGTGATTATGAGTGTCAAATAGCGCTTGAACTCCCTGCTTTCAATTCTTTGAGGTGCATCCTCAGAAGTGGCATTGCTGAATCATACAGTAGTTCAATTTTTCAATTTTTTGAGGAGTCACCGTATTGTTTTCCATAGTGGCTGCACCATTTTACATTCCCACCAACAGGGCAAGGGTTCCAGTTTCTCCACAGCCTTGCCAACACTTGATATTTTCTGTTTTTCTGATAGTACTGATCCTAATGGGTGTGAGGTAGTATCGTGACTCTTGAATTAGTCACTGTCTTGATTGTCTTAATTTACAATTTATGTATGCATCTCCAACTGTATATTATTTAGTTCTGAAAAACGGATAATAAGCACACAGCCAGGGAAGAAAAGGATAATATTGCTACTGCAAAGTGACAGCTCCCAGGAGATGATTTACTGAATGTCTCTGGCTTCAGCTTTCCTGCAAGTGTACAGTGGGCAATGGCGCAAATGAGTCTTGGGAAAAGTGGACCAATGACTGTTGTGTAGGTCTGGAAGGCCAGTAAGAATGTGGTAACAGGGACTGGCTTGCTCTGTGTTTTCTGCTTCTAAGCTTGCTGTGGCCTACCATCTAGCTGCCAGAGGTAGGTAGCTCTTATTCTTTGGGGTTAAGATGAAGATACCCACCAATTCCAGGCTTCACAGCATAAAGGGCAGAGCAGAAACAGAACAAACTGGGACAGACTCATCTGACAGTCTCAGGTTTAAAACAAAGATGATAGGATTGCAAACACCATCTTGGAGATAGCTCTCAGCTTACTCTCTTTAGTCACTTTGCTCCCGTCTGGACTTACTGCCCTGTGTTTTCTGATCTCCCTTCTCTATTGTCCTGGAATTTCCTTTGTCTCTCCTGTGTTGAGTCTCCTGTTTCCTGCATTTCATTTCTGTCACTTTATTGTGCTTTCTAGCTGTGGTCGCACATCCTTCAGTGGCTTCCTGAGAAAGGGTCTATAAGGGATAAAAATGTTGAAACTTGACCACCTGGGTATAAAATGTTAACAGGGGAAACATTTCCCCCCAGAATGTTGGAGACATTGTTCCATTGTTTGTGCTTCCAATGTTGGTATTGGAAAGTCCAGAGCCAGTGATTTTTTGTCCTTCATATGTTTCTTTTCCCCCTCGCTAGAAGCTTATTGAATCTTCTTTTTATCTTTGCTATTCTGAAATTTTACAGTGGTGCCCCTTGTTGTAGGTCTATTTTCATTCATTTTGCTTAGCCCTTAGCCCATTCAGTCTTTAAACTTAAAGCCTTCAATATTTCATTACTATCTCCTCCTCTCCATCTTCTTTTTCATTGTACTTTATGGATATCACGCCTCATAATCCGATTGTGGTAGGCCAAAAAATGCCCCCTGCCCAACTTGCCCATGTCCTAATCCCCAGAATCTGTGAATGTTACTTTATGTGGCAAAAGAAACTTTGCAAATGTGATTAAGAATAATGAGATGAGGAGATTATCCTGAATTATCCTGATGGGTTCAGTGTAATCACAGGGTCCTTTTAAGAAGGAAGCAGGAAATTAAGTAGTAGGTGTGATAATGGAAGCAAGAGATGGGAGTGATGCAAGGAAGAGGTCACAGGCCAAGGAACGTAGGCAGCCTCCAGAAGCCAGAAAAAGCAGTATGGAAACAGATTTGCCTCTAGCACCTCAGGAAGAAGCATGACCCTGCCAACACCTTGGTTTTGGCCTAGTAAAACTCATTTCAGACTACTGACCTCCAAAACTGAAAGATAATAAATGAGTGTTGTTTAAGCCACCAAGTTTGTGGTAATACGCTACAGCAGCAATAGGAAACCAATAACTGATCCTCTGATTTTCATCTCTATTTTTTAATTCTTTGTCTTTAGTATTCTCATTCTGGGAGATTACGTTAACTTTAAAAAAAAATTTCCCCACTTCTACTAAATTATTCTTTTTGTTATCATCTTAGTTTCCAAGAACCTGTGTTCTCTCAATGTTTCCTTTTTAAAAAAGCATCATTGTTATGTGTCATGGATGTATGGACTGTGTTATCTCTTTTTTATTAATGATAGTTTTGTTTTAGTTTTTTTGGGCTGCAAGGTATGTTTCCTCCAAACTGCTTTTATTTGACTGATTGTGCTTAGTCTGTTTTCTTCTCTGTTAGAGGCTTTGCTAAGCTGTCTGGTAATCCTTGGCTGTCTGATCATGATTGAGAACGAGACACTGAAAGGCTAATTGGAACTGCTGAGTATCTGTGTGTAGGAAGATTGTCCTGTGTATTGTAGGATGATTAACAGCACCCTTGGCCTCTCCTTACTAGACACCAGCCACACCCCTCCAGTCTTGACAATCAAAAATGTTTCCAGACATCGCCAGGTATTCCCTGGGAGCAAAGTCATCCCAAAGGAGAACAACTAGTCTAGGACAATGTCAGTGCTTCCCGGCAGCTGGGGGAGCTCCCAATGTCATTATTTTCAGGTTTTTCCTTCCGGGCAGGTCAGATTCCTCAGAAAAGGGTCTTCCAGTCCCCTGCTTGGAGGGCAAAGGTTTGACTGCCAGTGCTCTGGTGACTGGTTGGAGAAGAAGCCTGAGATCTATATTATTAAGCCGTTTCAGGGAGAGTGAATCAGAGAGAAAGTTTTATCACAAAAGAAGTGTTGCCAGAGGGATTAGAGCACTAAGTACATCAGCACATCACTGCCTTTAAGCTCCCTTGAGATGCTGGAGATAGAAGGGCCAAAAGGGTGACCCGCAGGCGGTACTCATAGCCTCCAGGGACTCTCTCATACCATCCTTTTCCTACTGAGATTAATACCGTTTAGAGAGTCCATGATTAGTAATGTAGAGGGCCACTGTTAGAGAGCCAAGTTTATCTTTTACATAATAGGCTTTTTTTTAACATAAATTTCACTTTATTTAAAACATATGAACGAGCATATTTCAAACCACACTAAACATAATAAATATATAACTTGCTTTGTTAAAAATCTGCAGTATACCTTCAAGGAAAGGCTAAACTTCCAATGCCAACTGTATATGAGACAAAATTAAATATTTACAATAATCAGTTTCCTAAAAACGCTATTTTTAATACCTATAAGAGGAAACTCATTCTAGTGCTTTGTTTCCATCGAGACGTCTATACATTCCTTTATTCACAGAACCAGGTGCTTCTGTTACTAAAGATACATATCCAAAGCTTTTATACCCTTTTAAATAGATTTAACATTTTAGCTCTTGGGGGGAGGAACAGGGAAGTCCAAACAACACAGACCATCTTAAATTATTAGAGATGATTGAATTTATTTGTTTGTTTGTTTGTTTTTTGCGGTACGCGGGCCTCTCACTGTTGTGGCCTCTCCCGTTGCGGAGCACAGGCTCCGGACGCACAGGCTCAGTGGCTATGGCTCATGGGCCCAGCCGCTCCGTGGCATGTGGGATCCTCCCAGACTGGGGCACGAACCCGTGTCCCCTGCATCGGCAGGCGGACTCTCAACCACTGCGCCACCAGGGAAGCCCGAGATGATTGACTTTATAACACGCCCTGTTTCAACTCAGATGTGAAATTTGATGAACATGCTAATGAAAAACAAAAAAATCCCAGTTCACGTGTCTAAGGTAAGTCATCCTTCTCTACGTGAGAATTTGTGTAGGTCGAGGAGGATCCACTATAGCAACCTTCCTGTGATCCAGACCTTGATACCACGCTCCACTTCTGATCTGTATGTTCTCTTCCAACCTGATTTGGCTTAGATTCTTCAGGGCTTATATTTAGTACATTGATTGAACTATGTTCAGATACACAGGAACGTGTCTGGCAAAAGTCGGAAGTAGAAGCAGAAGCAGGAAGAGATTTAATAAGTTTAGACTTGCAAACTGGAGACCCAGTAGGCACACCGTGAGGTTTCTTTTGCCGTGGCCTCCAGTGTACTGTAGGGTTGTCCCGATCAGAACTTCCTGAGAACACACTGAAAAGTTTCACATTTTCTGAGCTCTGGTGGTCATAGGTAGTCATATTTAAAAACTGTTGGTTTAACCAACTGGCTCGCTCTTCTTCAAATGCCTTTCTCTCCAATCCTAGGCGAATAGCTGCTTCTGTAAAGCTTAGTCTTTCTTTCTCGAAATTCTTCTTTTGCTCTTTAAATAGGGACCATTCTTCTTTGAGGCGTTCCTTTTCTTCCAACAAGTAACAGTCTTGTAGCAGTGAAGTGGTGTCATCATCACATGCAGTAGCGAGCTGCTGCTATAAAAGTTGCTGCTGAGTTTTAATCATTTCTTTACACTGTTGAATTTCTAACTCAAGTTTTTTTCAGTTTCTTGTTCATGGTCTTGTCATGAGATTACATCTTCATCATTAAAACCTTCTAGGTGTACCTTTGAAACTTGGTTATCAAGTTTTTCTACGTGACTTTTCAAAATTCTCCACTGTTTTCTGATGCTGTTGGTAAGCTGCTCTGTCACAGTTTCACAGGAAAGGTGAAACGTACTCTCTCTTTTCAGTTTCCCAGCATCTTCAATATCAAGGATAACAGTTCCTGTACTATCATCTGCTCTTTCTCTAGGTTTCTGCTTTTGGGGAAAAAGAAGAGAAATTATTTCCTTTTTCATTTGCTGAAAAACCTTCTTAAGTTCAGCATTTTCCATTAGGATTTGTTTCTGACAATATTCAAGAGAATTTTTTACATTTCATTTTCATTCCTGGCTTCAGTTTTACTCGTCCTCCAGGAGTCTCTTTTTCCATCAGCTCTCCCCACGTAATTTAAAACTTCCATAGCTAGTTTTTTATCCTTCTTGTTCATAACAAGTTGATGTAGACGTTCCTTTAGTTTATTATCTTCAGTCTTTTCTCTTCATATCATGATTATATTGAGTAGCTTGACTTACAATGATATTTTGTAATTTCTGCACCTCATCTTTCAGTAGCTGATGCAAATTCCTATTCTTGCATTGTAACTGTCTGTCTCTCTCCTGAAGATCAATCATTTCTGTCCTGGAGGTTTCCAGTTGTTCCTTAAGTTTTGCATAGCAGTTCTGCAGATGGTCCATATCACTTCCCAGTTTGAGATTCTGTGTTTCCACATTTTCCTGGGCTAGAAGTTTCTTCCGCTGAGTACAAGTAGCTCATTCATACAATTTAAAACAGCAAGTATATTTAATTCTCTCTTTGTCTCTTTACCTTTGGATTCTTCATATAATGAAGGAAAACCGAAAGTAGTCAATTCCTGATCAAGACATGAAATACTTTGTTCAATATTCTCTTCTGTGCAGAAGGCACTAAAAAAACCGTGCACATTTTTTGATAAAGGTATCGAAGAACATAGCACTTGCTGTGAGTATAAACTTGATGGAGACATCTTTGTTTCTGAGGTATATTGAGAGATATTTTTGCTTTCTGAAGACAGACCTCGATCTGTAACAGTCATCCAATCTCCCATAGCAACCGCCAGAGCCAGGATACCTGAGGAACCAGTTCAGCGGTGAAACATTCAGCCCAGCTGCTGTCACTCTACTATGTAGGCATCACGGCCCCTGGGTGCGGCGGAGATGCACCGCTTGGCTGTCCTAGACCTGCTCGCACAGCCCCCGAGGGCCCGCACAGGCAGCCTACATAATAGGCTTTCTTAAGGTGTGCAATTCATCCAGTAGAGACCTCGACCCAAGATATTGAACTCCTCGCTAGATTATGTTAGTGTTCCCGCACAGTTCAAAGCCCTGAAGTTAGCATTCAGCTTTCATACATTCACTTATTCCTCCTGTCTTCAGTGTAGCACCTCCATCCTCAACCTGCCCATCTCACCTCCTGTACTCCACTCCAGAAATCATCTGTGTTAAAAGACTATCCAGAGGAGAGATGTTCAGAAATCTGGAGGTGTTGGGGAGAGGATCTGGGAATCTAATTTCACTCATTTCTCTTTACGCTCTTCCTTCCCTTTCACCCAAGATTTGGTGGTATCTGGTCCTGAATCTTTTAAGGATTTTCAGAGTAAACTACTTTGGTTCTCAGCTCTCACAACCACTGGCTACAACTCAGCTTTTGGGGGTTGGTCAAATCCTTTACCATAGTTCCCTTTGCTTTACAGCTTCCAAGAGTTTGTTACTGTTGTCTCCTTTCCTGTTCTTCCTGTCCTTGTTATTTTATGTCTTTTTTTTTTTTAAAGTATTTTTCACTGGAGTTTTGGGAGGAAACAAAATTTGATACATGTATTCCATCCACCATCTTAAAATGGGACACCATACTTTTATTGATTTATAAAGCTAGATCACGGATCTCCTCCTGACCTGCTTTATGAGCTGAATGCTCCCAGTTTTCTTTAGTTTGATGCCTTCCATAGCAGTTTTTGTGATCTCCTGCCTCACTTGAATTGATATTCTTTGCTATTGTGTCTTTGGGAAAGTTAATTAACTACAACTGGAACATGATATCTAGGATAAGGTCATCCATGGTTTAATACAAGTGAAGCACTAAACTAACCATTTTATTTTTGGCTATTAATATTGCCTGCATTACCTGGAAAAAGTGATTCTGTTATTAGTTATGATTCCTATCATTTTGGAGTATCTTTTAGTTGAAGAGATCTATATATTCCTTGAACTCCTGTGGACTTGTTATTATAGACTGCCAAGGCTAAGCTTTAAAATTGAGAACAATCAATTTTCCAATTCCTGCCAAGAGCCATTCTTAGGAGATGATTAAGGGTCAGCATGGCATATTAACATTGTTGATCTAAAACAAAGCTAATAATTTTCTTCCTTTACCCAATGTCCCAGTCAGTGTTCTTAAGTTAATAATGTCAGCTTCCTAAAAGGACACTAGAGTCTTTATATTTTCCATTTGTGAGATATAATTTAATTTGATTTTAGCAAGCAGTATTTGAATTTCCATTGCACAGGGCGGTACTAACTAAATGCTAAATGATAATACAAGTCATATTAAATCTCTTGTATTTGGCCATTAGGAAGATTATCTGGGTACCAAAATAGGATATTATCCTTTAGACAGCATATTGGGTTTCTGGGCACCTTTAACAAATAACCACCAACATAGTGGCTTAAACAACTCAAATGTATTATCTCACAGTCCTGTAGGTCGGAAGTTTGACACAGGCCTCAATGGGCTAAAATCAAAGTGTCTCCAGGCCACATTCCTTTGCAGAGCATAGTATTGCTTTAGAGAAGAATAATTTCCTGCTCATTAGGATTGTTGATAGAATTCAGTTTCTTGCATCTGAGGGAATGAAGTCCCCATTTTGTTGCTAGTTATAAACTGAAGGCTGTTCCCAACTTCTAGAGGCCACCACATTCCTTGGCTTGTGGCCCCCTCCTTCCATTTTCAAAGCCAGCAGCAGTGGGTCGAGCCCTCACGTTGAATCTCTCCAATTCTTCCGTCTCATCGCTCTCTGACCACAGTCGGGAAACGGTCTCCAATTTTAAGGACGCACCTGAGTAGATTGGGTGTCTCCCAATGATCCAGGATAATCTCCCCATCTTAAGTTCAATAGTCTTAATCATATCTACAAAGTCTATTTTGCCATGTAAGGTTCTGGGTGTCAAGGTATGGACATCTGTGGGCAACCATAATCCTGCCTACCATGTACATTAGATAACAGTTCTGTAACTAAAAAATGGAATTATTTAGAAGTGGCAGCTTGAAAACTCAAGGTAAAAAGGTTCTAAAAAAGTGTTCCATCATTTGCTTAAATTGTTAAATGGTGGGTTGGAGAAACACAACCAGCTTTTGACAGCATTTCTTCTCCTCCCCAAATTTGGTTATTTTATTTTTGCTTTAAGCTTTATTTAATCTTTGTTTAGGATTCTTCAGAATAACAAAGACTGTACTTTTGTCCATTTGTAAATAATGACTGCATCTACCCCTCCCCACCCCACACAAAGTGACAGCCATTGCAATGGGGCAGATTAAAATGGGAGATTTTCTTCTTGCTATTCGTATAGCAAGACACTGCCATTTAAATGGAAACCAAATTAAAATAGAGATACTAGATAGTTTAAGAGGCAAATGTTGCCTTTTTTTGCTGTCTCTTACCCATAAACTTCAGCGTGTGATCTGTAGACAGACTGGCAATATTGTCTACTGTCTTTCATCATCCTCCCAAAAGCAGTTGATTATCTTGGAAGGGCTTCAAAAGCAATTAAGAAAATCCCTTATGTCAAGTTACATTTCAGACAGGATAAATTAGATGTATGGGGAAATGTCCTGATAAAGTACTCGATAAATAATGAATCTGTGTACAATTTGTAATTGCTCCTACAAAAAATTTACAGCATAAAAGAGGCTGTTAACCTGAGACTGGACGCTCAGAGATGTTTTTTTTTTTTTTTTTCTCATTACAAATGCAAATGCCTTATGAAATTGAGCCCAGAGCATTTTTAAATGTCCAAAATGTAATTCAAAACATTGTTTATTACATTTCTGTCCTGGCTCTTTACGGCATCACAAGCTTCTTTGTAAACGCTGATTTTTAAGCCAGGGGGTCTGCAATGAAAAAATGGCCGATTTGACTCACTAATGTGGAACAGGTCCTAAAGGGCAGCTCCACTCCAGAATGAAGGGTGAGGGTTAGCACCAGTGCCACAAAAGGATGGTGATGGATGGTGACTGGAAAGACATTGATTTGTTAAGTGTCCATGAGATTATTGCGTTTGGTTTCTACTTTATGCATTAAAGATAGACAGATGATCTTCAATCTGCATAACCCCATCCCTGTGACTCCAGAACAATACAGGCTCCATGGATGGCCCATAATGAGTTGGTGGGGACAGGGATTGGTGGGTTAGGTGCTGGAGCCTGGGGATACTCTGTCAAAAATAGGTATCTAGTTAGAATACTTTTATTATCACAGTGCTAGGAAATTCAAAGCAATTTCCTTCCCTTATGAACTGCTATTCCCTTCTGAGTAAAGTGATTTCAACTCTTCCAAACTACTTGGATTTTATCTCCCATTTCCTAACTTTTGAAGTATGGGTGTACCCGTTGCTAATTTTCCTCCCGTGATAAACATTAGCAAGTGGGAAGTTATTAGAGGGTTATTATACAATATTCATAGACCGCTTTTATTTGTGAAAGTGTTTGAAGGTCTCTTAAATATGAACTGTTTCCAAATAACCTTGGGCTCATTTTTCATCTTGATCCAAATCCCATGGAAGCAAACCAATCATGAAGCTCTCTGAAAAGTCACTGGAAGCCCCAGGCTCAGAACCCAGCTGTGGAGCATGAACTATTAGGTTCTGTGCTGCTGGAAGCTTTGAGTAACTGAACCACAGGGACTGATGCTCATTTAGGAATCAAAGTTGGTGCTTTGTTTCCAGAAGCCTTTGTCTGAGCTGAGGAAAGTAGACTAAACCTCTCATAGGAGTTCAGATTGTATAGACTTTACTTTTTACACAGTTGCTTTTTAAGATGGTTCAACAAAGTGATGTCTTTTCTGTTTAAAGAATAGGGAACAATAACAACAGCAAAGCTAGTGAAAAACAAACTGCAGGGTATTCCTATCCACAGAACAACTCTGATTTCTAAGTTTGTCTTTGTTAATGTTCTATCCATTGACATTCGTCCATGTTCTCTCTTGGTGAGCTGTTTCCCGCTCCCATCCTCAAATACCATCGCAGGTCGAAACTGAGACCTCTGCATTATTTCTCTTGCCTTGATCTACCTTCGTCTGATTTACAGCTTTATCATACTCCTTTCTACTTCTCATCAAAGTATGTTTGTCCTGATTCTCTCCAGAGTCAGCAGCCAACATAATAATAGTATTGCTTACTAAGTACATTTCTAAGTGCTTTATTTGTAATTATCCTCAAAATAACCCTCTTGGGTAGTTACTATTCTTGTGCTCATTTTACAAATGGAGGTAAGGGAGACAGTGATGAAAAATGATAAGCATGTTGTTTAAGTCTCACAGCTGGCAAGTGATGGAGTCGGGATTCATGCCCAGATGATCTGGCCCCAGAGCCCCTGCTGTTCACCTCTGCTTTTCATTGGCTGTCAGAACTGGGAGAACTAATTGTTGCTTTAGGTTAGATCTTAAATGTAGATTCTGACATTTCAATGGCTGTTTGATCTAGGGCAAGTTAACTAACTTCTCTGAGCTTTAGTTTCCTCAGCAGTAAAATAGGGATATTTGTGTGAAGAAAACATAGATAACCCCCATAAACATTCATGGCTATAGTAGGTCCTTGAGAAAATTTAGTGTTAGCTAACCCTTTCCTTTCCTTAATGTTCTCTCCTTAATGATATAATTTGCAGATGAAATTAGCTGATTTCTGATGTTGATGGGGAAAGTGGTTTACCATGTTGCCTCTCTCTTGTGGTAACATCAAGCATTGTGATTTTTCAGATTGGCAGACTTTCCAACACTTCATTTAGGCAAGGACTACATCTTCTCTGAAGTTGTACCAAGTCACATAGTCTTAGATGTACTTGTTCTCGATCTGGAAATTTTATATTTCACGTACCACGTGCTCACTGCTATGTCTTCGGGAAATTTTTTTTTTTTTTTTTTTTTTTGTGATACGCAGGCCTCTCACCGTTGTGCCCTCTCCCGTTGCGGAGCGCAGGCTCAGCGGCCATGGCTCACGGGTTCAGCTGCTCCGCGGCATGTGGGATCCTCCCGGACCGGGGCACGAACCTGTGTCCCCTGCATTGGCAGGCGGACTCTCAACCACTGCGCCACCAGGGAAGCCCTTCAGGAAATGTTTTGAAGCAGGAAATGAAGTAAAGCGGCAACCACCTGCTTGTGGGTTTGTATCATATCATGAAGAGCTGGTGGGCTGGTCTTGTCCTCCAAGAATGGCAGTGACCCATGGAAAATGCTTTGGCAGAAGTCAGCATATTCCCTGGCCATGGGACCAGCTGTTTCTAACTACACACTATGTAGTTACACTACACACTACATGGTGGGAAGTTCCCTTTCCAAGTTCTGGGAACCACACGGGCTATTAATTTTATGACAGTAAATATAACTGCAGGTGTCTGTGCAAGACTGGGTTGCAAGATAAACATGATGAATTATACACTTTCTGGGGATGAAATGGAAAGTTATCTTTTTTGTTACACTTATCACAATAGCCAGTAGAATGCACAGGCCTTTGCCAAGTTTTAGTCACACTTATTTATATGAGATAAGAAGAATATGAAAAGTTCATTGTATTGTATTTGAATATCTCCTCAAATAAGCCCTCACATTACTTTCATCTTCATTTTGATGAATCTTTGTCTCTATGCCCCATCTTTACTTAGCTTTACCATATGTAACTCTGAGCATGTTAATCCACAGCCTTTTATTGAGTATCTACTAAGTGTAATTTCCTGTACACATAGGAATATAAACAGGAACAGAGCATGATCCCTGTCCTGAGGGATCTTGAAATCTAATAAGAGCTAAGAATCAAACATGTAAAAATGCTACATAAACATATTAATATTTTGGGAACAACAGCTACTTGCAAACTACCAATTATTTACATATCCTCTCAGAGATAGCCTGTGTATAGATTGAGCATATATATATACACATACTCTTTTTAAAAAGTAACAGTTAAAAGCATGCCATATGTACTGTTATGGTCCTTGTTCTTTTCCACTGGATAATATGTCTTATAAGTCATTTCATAGCTGTGCATATATATCTGCTCCATTATTTTTAATAACTTCATAGGCTCCCATTATATGGAAACCAGTTATTTTCTATTATTACCTTATTGTTTTTTTTTACATCTTTATTGGAGTATAATTGCTTTACAATGGTGTGTTAGTTTCTGCTTTATAACAAAGTGAATCAGTTATACATATACATATGTTCCCATATCTCTTCCCTCTTGTGTCTCCCTCCCTCCCACCCTCCCTATCCCACCCCTCTAGGTGGTCACAAGGCACCGAGCTGATCTCCCTGTGCTATGCGGCTGCTTCCCACTAGCTATCTATTTTACGTTTCGTAGTGAATATATGTCCATGCCACTCTCTCACTTTGTCACAGCTTACCCTTCGCCCTCTCCATATCCTCAAGTCCATTCTCTAGTAGGTCTGTGTCTTTATTCCTGTCTTACCCCTAGGTTCTTCATGACATTTTTTTTCTTAAATTCCATATATATGTGTTAGCATACGGTATTTGTCTTTCTCTTTCTGACTTACTTAACTCTGTATGACAGACTCTAGGTCTATCCACCTCATTACGAATAGCTCAATTTCATTTCTTTTTATGGCTGAGTAATATTCCATTGTGTATATGTGCCACATCTTTATCCATTCATCTGATGATGGACACTTAGGTTGTTTCCATCTCCTGGCTATTGTAAATAGAGCTGCAATGAACATTTTGACACATGTCTCTTTTTGAATTATGGTTTTCTCAGGGTATATGCCCAGTAGTGGGATTGCTGGGTCATATGGTAGTTCTATTTGTAGTTTTTTAAGGAACCTCCATACTGTTCTCCATAGTGGCTGTACCAATTCACATTCCCACCAGCAGTGCAAGAGTGTTCCTTTTCCCCACACCCTCTCCAGCATTTATTGTTTCTAGATTTTTTGATGGTGGCCATTCTGACTGGTGTGAGATGATATCTCATTGTAGTTTTGATTTGCATTTCTCTAATGATTAATGATGTTGAGCATTCTTTCATGTGTTTGTTGGCAGTCTGTATATCTTCTTTGGAGAAATGTCTATTTAGGTCTTCTGCCCATTTTTGGATTGGGTTGTTTGTTTTTTTGTTATTGAACTGCAAGAGCTGCTTGCAAATTTTGGAGATTAATCCTTTGTTAGTTTCTTCATTTGCAAATATTTTCTCCCATTCTGAGGGTTGTCTTTTGGTCTAGTTTATGGTTTCCTTTGCTGTGCAAAAGCTTTGAAGTTTCATTAGGTCCCATTTGTTTATTTTTGTTTTTATTTCCATTTCTCTAGGAGGTGGGTCAAAAAGGATCTTGCTGTGATTTATGTCAGAGTGTTCTGCCTATGTTTTCCTCTAAGGGTTTGATAGTTTCTGGCCTTACATTTAGGTCTTCTCTCTCTCTCTTTTTTTTTTTTTTTGCATTACGTGGGCTGCTCACTGTTGTGGCCTTTCCCATTGCAGAGCACAGGCTCCGGATACATGCAGGCTCAGCGGCCATGGCTCATGGGCCCAGCTGCTCCGCGACATGTGGGATCTTCCCAGACCGGGGCACGAACCCATATCCCCTGCATCAGCAGGCGGACTCGCCACCAGGGAAGCCCACATTTAGGTCTTTAATCCATATTGAGCTTATTTTTGTGTATGGTGTTAGGGAATGATCTAGTCTCATACTTTTACATGTACCTGTCCAGTTTTCCCATCACCACTTATTGAAGAGGCTGTCCTTTCTCCACTGTACATTCCTGCCTCCTTTATCAAAGATAAGGTGACCATATGTGCGTCGGTTTATCTCTGGGCTATCTATCCTGTTCCTTTGATCTCTATTTCTGTTTTTGTGCTAGTACCATACTGTCTTGATTATTGTAGCTTTGTAGTATAGTCTCAGTCATGGAGCCTGATTCCTCCAGCTCTGTTTTTCGTTCTCAAGATTGCTTTGGCTATTCGGGGTCTTTTCTGTTTCCATACAAATTGTGAAATGTTTTGTTCTAGTTCTGTGAAAAATGCCAGTGGTAGTTTGATAGGGATTGCATTGAATCTGTAGATTGCTTTGGGTAGTAAAGTCATTTTCACAATGTTGATTCTTTCAATCCAAGAACATGGTATATCTCTCCATCTATTTGTATCATCTTTAATTTCTTTCATCAGTGTCTTATAATTTTCTGCATACAGGTCTTCTCTCTAAAATATCTAGGTTTATTCCTAGATATTTTATTCTTTTTGTTGCAATGGTAAATGGGAGTGTTTTCTTGATTTCACCTTCAGATTTTTCATCATTAGTGTATAGGCATGCCAGAGATTTCTGTGCATTAATTTTGTACCCTGCTACTTTACCAAATTCATTGATTAGCTCTAGTAGTTTTCTGGTAGCATCTTTAGGATTCTCTATGTATAGTATCATGTCATCTGCAAACAGTGACAGCTTTACTTCTTCTTTTCCGATTTGGATTCCTTTTATTTCCTTTTCTTCTCTGATTGCTGTGGCTAACACTTCCAAAACTATGTTGAATAAGACTGGTGAGAGTGGACAACCTTGTCTTGTTCCTGATCTTAGTGGAAATGGTTTCAGTTTTTCACCATTGAGGACGATGTTGGCTGTGGGTTTGTCAGATATGGCCTTTATTATGTTGAGGAAAGTTCCCTCTATGCCTACTTTCTGCTGGTTTTTTATCATAAATGGGTGTTGAATTTTGTCAAAAGCTTTCTCTGCATCTATTGAGATGACCATATGGTTTTTCTCCTTCAATTTGTTAACATGGTGTATCACATTGATTGATTTGCATATATTGAAGAATCCTTGCATTCCTGGAATAAACCCCACTTGATCATGGTGTATGATCCTTTTAATGTGCTGTTGGATTCTGTTTGCTAGTATTTTGCTGAGGATTTTTGCATCTCTGTTCATCAGTGATATTGGCCTGTAGTTTTCTTTCTTTGTGACATCCTTGTCTGGTTTTGGCATCAGGGTGATGGTGGCCTCGTAGAATGAGTTTGGGAGTGTTCCTCCCTCTGCTATATTTTGGAAGAGTTTGAGAAGGATAGGTGTTAACTCTTCTCTAAATGTTTGATAGAATTCACCTGTGAAGCCACCTGGTCCTGGGCTTTTGTTTGTTGGAAGATTTTTAATCACAGTTTCAATTTCAGTGTTTGTGATTGGTCTGTTCATATTTTCTATTTCTTCCTGATTCAGTCTCGGCAGGTTGTGCATTTCTAAGAATTTGTCCATTTCTTCCAGGTTGTCCATTTTATTGGCGTAGAGTTGCTTGTAGTAATCTCTCATGATCTTTTGTATTTCTGCAGTGTCAGTTGTGACTTCTCCTTTTTCATTTCTAATTCTATTGATTTCAGTCTTCTCCCTTTTTTTCTTGATGAGTCTGGCTAATGGTTTATCAATTTTGTTTATCTTCTCAAAGAACCAGCTTTTAGTTTTATTGATCTTTGCTATCGTTTCCTTCATTTCTTTTTCATTTATTTCTGATCGGATCTTTATGATTTCTTTCCTTCTGCTAACTTTGGGGGGTTTTTGTCCTTCTTCCTCTAATTGCTTTAGGTGCAAGATTAGGTTGTTTGTTCGAGATGCTTCCTGTTTCTTAAGGTAGGATTGTATTGCTATAAACTTCCCTCTTAGAACTGCTTTTGCTGCATCCCATAAGTTTTGTGTTGTCGTGTCTCCATTGTCATTTGTTTCTAGGTATTTTTTGATTTCCTCTTTGATTTCTGCAGTGATCACTTCGTTATTAAGTAGTGTATTGTTTAGCCTCCATGTGTTTGTATTTTTTACAGCTCTTTTCCTGTAATTGATATCTAGTCTCATAGCGTTTTGGTCAGAAAAGATACTTGATATGATTTCAATTTTCTTAAATTTACCAAGGCTTGATTTGTAACCCAAGATATGATCTGTCCTGGAGAATGTTCCATGAGCACTTGAGAAGAATGTGTATTTTGTTGTTTTTGGATGGAATGTCCTATAAATATCAATTAAGTCCATCTTGTTTAATGTATCATTTAAAGCTGTTTCCTTATTTATTTTCATTTTGGATGATCTGTCCATTGGTGAAAGTGGGGTGTTAAAGTTCCCTACTATGAATGTGTTACTGTCGATTTCCCCTTTTATGGCTGTTAGTATTTGCCTTATGTATTGAGGTGCTCCTATGTTTGGTGCATAAATATTTACAATTGTTATATATCCTTCTTGGATTGATCCCTTGATCATTATGTAGTGTCCTTCTTTGTCTCTTCTAATAGTCTTTATTTTAAAGTCTAGTTTGTCTGATATGAGAATTGCTACTCCAGCTTTCTTTTGGTTTCCATTTGCATGGAATATCTTTTTCCATACCCTCACTTTCAGTCTGTATGTGTCTCTAGGTCTGAAGTGGGTCTCTTATAGACAGCATATATATGGGTCTTGTTTTTATATTCATTCAGCCAGTCTGTGTCTTTTGGTGGGAGCATTTAATCCATTTACATTTAAGGTAATTATCGATATGTATGTTCCTATTCCCATTTTCTTAATTGTTTTGGGTTTGTTATTGTAGGTCTTTTCCTTCTCTTGTGTTTCTTGCCTAGAGAAGATCCTTTAGCATTTGTTGTAAAGCTGGTTTGGTGGTGCTGAACTCTCTCAGCTTTTGCTTGTCTATAAAGTTTTTAATTTCTCCATGGAATCTGAATGAGATCCTTGCTGGGTAGAGTAATCTTGATTGTAGGTTTTTCTCCTTTATCCCTTTAAATGTGTCCCGCCAGTCCCTTCTGGCTTGCAGAGTTTCTGCTGAAAGATCAGCTGTTAACCTTATGGGGATTCCCTTGTATGTTATTTGTTGTTTTTCCCTTGCTGCTTTTAATATGTTTTCTTTGTATTTAATTTTTGGCAGTTTGATTAATATGTGTCTTGGCATGTGTCTCCTTCAATTTATCCTGAATGGGACTCTCTGTGCCTCCTGAACTTGATTAACTATTTCCTTTCCCATATTAGGGATGTTTTCAACTATAATCTCTTCAAATATTTTCTCAGTCCCTTTCTTTTTCTCTTCTTCTTCTGGGTCCCCTATAATTCGAATGTTGGTGAGTTTAATGTTGTCCCAGAGGTCTCTGATACTGTCCTCAGTTCTTTTCATTCTTTTTTCTTTATTCTGCTCTCCAGTAGTTATTTCCACTATTTTATCTTCCAGGTCACTTATCCGTTCTTCTGCCTCAGTTATTCTGCTATTGATCCCTTCTAGAGTATTTTTAATTTCATTTATTGTGTTGTTCATTGTTGCTTGTTTCATCTTTAGTTCTTCTGGGTCCTTGTTAAATGTTTCTTGCATTTTCTCTATTCTATTTCCAAGATTTTGTATCATCTTTACTATCATTATTCTGAATTCTTTTTCAGGTAGACTGCCTGTTTCCTCTTCATTTGTTAGGTCTGGTGGGTTTTTATCTTGCTCCTTCACCTGCTGTGTGTTTTTCTGTCTTCTCATTTTGCTTATCTTACTGTGTTTGGGGTCTCCTTTTTGCAGGCTGCAGGTTCGTAGTTCCTGATGTTTTTGGTGTCTGTCCCCAGTGGCTAAAGTTGGTTCAGTGGGTTGTGTAGGCTTCCTGGTGGAGGGGACTAGTGCCTGTGTTCTGGTGGATGAGGCTGGATCTTGTCTTTCTGGTGGGCAGGTCCACGTCTGGTGGTGTGTTTTGGGGTGTCTGTGGCCTTATTATGATTTTAGGCAGCCTCTGTGCTAATGGATCGGGTGGTGTTCCTGTCTTGGTAGTTGTTTGGCATAGGGTGTCCAGCACTGTAGCTTGCTGGTCGTTGAGTGAAGCTGGGTGTTGGTGTTGAGATGGAGATGTCTGGGAGATTTTTGCTGTTTGATATTACGTGGAGCTGGGAGGTCTCTTGTGGACGAGTGTCCTGAAATTGGCTCTCCCACCTCAGAGGCACAGCCCTGACTCCTGGCTGCAGCACCAAGAGCCTTTCATCCACATGGCTCAGAATAAAAGGGAGAAAAATTAGAAAGAAAGAAAGAAAGAAAGAGGATAAAATAAAATAAAGTAAGGTAAAATAAAATAAAGTTATTAAAATAAAAAAATAATTATTAAGAAAAAAAAATTTTTAAGTAAAAAACAAACCAAAAAAAGAAAAAAAAGGACGGATAGAACCCTATGACAAATGGTGAAAGCAAAGCTATACAGACAAAATCTCACACAGAAGTATACACATACACACTCACAAAAAGAGAAAAAGGGGGGCCTCCCTGGTGGCGCAGTGGTTGAGAGTCCGCCTGCCGATGCAGGGGATACGGGTTCGTGCCCCGGTCTGGGAGGATCCCATATGCCGCGGAGCGGCTGGGCCCGTGAGCCATGGCCGCTGGGCCTGCGCGTCCGGAGCCTGTGCTCCGCAGCGGGAGAGGCCACGACAGTGAGAGGCCCGCATACCGCAAAAAGAAAAAAAAAAAAAAAGAGAGAAAAAGGGGAAAAAATAATGAAACTTGCTCTCAAAGTCCACCTCCTCAATTTGGGATGATTCGTTGTCTATTCAGGTATTCCACAGATGCAGGGTACATCAAGTTGTTTGTGGAGACTTAATCCGCTGCTCCTGAGGCTGCTGGGAGAGATTTCCCTTTCTCTTCTTTGTTCACACAGCTCCTGGGGTTCAGCTTTGAATTTGGCCCCGCCTCTGCGTGTAGGTCGCCGGAGGGCGTCTGTTCTTCGCTCAGACAGGACGGGGTTAAAGGAGCCGCTGATTCAGGGGCTCTGGCTCACTCAGGCCGTGGGGAGGGAGGGGCACAGAGTGTGGGGCGAGTCTGCGGCGGCAGAGGCCGGCGTGACGTAGCACCAGCCCGAGGCAAGCCGTGCACTCTCCCGGGGAAGTTGTCCCTGGATCCCGGGACCCCGGCAGTGGCCGGCTGCACAGGCTCCACGGAAGGGAGTTGTGGAGAGTGACCTGTGCTCGCACACAGGCTTTTTGGTGGCGGCAGCAGCAGCCTTAGCGTCTCATGCCCGTCTCTGGTGTCCGAGCTGTTAGCCGCAGCTCGCGCCCGTCTCTGGAAAGAAAGAGGGAAGAAAAAGTCTCATGCCTCTTCGGCAGGTCTAGACTTTTTCCCGGACTCCCTCCCGGCTAGCCGTGGCGCACTAACCCCTTCAGGCTGTGTTCACGCCGCCAGTCCTCTCCCTGCGCTCCGACCGAAGCCCGAGCCTCAGCTCCCAGCCCCGGCCGCCCCGGCGGGTGAGCAGACAAGCCTCTCAGGCCGGTGAGTGCTGGTCGGCACCGATCCTCTGTGTGGAAATCTCTCCGCTTTGCCCTCCGCACCCCTGTGGCTTCGCTCTCCTCCGCTACTCCGAAGCTTCCCCCCTGCGCCACCCACAGCCTCCACCCGCGAAGGGGCTTCCTAGTGTGTGGAAACCTTTCCTCCTTCACGGCTCCCTCCCACGGGTGCAGGCCCCGTCCCTATCCTATTGTCTCTGTTTATTCTTTTTTTTCTTTTGCCCTATCCAGGTACGTGGGGAGTTTCTTGCCTTTTGGGAGGTCTGAGGTCTTCTGTCAGCGTTTAGTAGGTGTTCTGTAGGAGTTGTTCCACGTGTAGATGTACTTCTGATGTATCTGTGGGGAGGAAGGTGATCTACGCGTCTTACTCTTCCGCCATCTTCCCCTGAAGCCCTACCTTAGTGTTTTAATGCCAAACAGATACATTAAACTTGATCACTCTATTTAGTCTCGGATTTAAATAAATTTTAATTGATTTTTGAGTATCTTGTCTTGGGAAAAATTTTAGGCACAGAAGTTTGGAACATCACTGAAACAAGTATATATCTTTTCTCTGAAGCTATTTTGAAGGGGATGACGTTTATTTGGATTTATATTCCGTCTTGTATGTTAAAAGAGCCGCCTCGTTAAACCACCGTCATATCAACATTAACAAACAAATGCGAGGAAAGTATTAAAGGGGTTTTGAGAATGGAGAGACTGTTGGAGCCACGTTTAACAAAGTGGAACCCTCATGTGTCATAGCCCTCAACACAGATGTAACCCCTGCCCCATTGCTCTACCCACATTTAAAAAAAAAAATTATTTATTTGGCTGCATCAGGTCTTAGTTGCGGCATGTGGGGTTTTCGTCGCATGTGGGATCTAGTTTCCTGACCAGGGATCAAACCTGGGCCTCCTGCATTGGGAGTGTGGAGTCTTAGCCACTGGACCACCAGGGAAGTCCCTCTACCTACATTTAGACCTGTGGCTTTGGCTTCTTCACTCTTAGGTTTTGTTTGTTTGTTTTGTTTTTGGTAAGAACACTTAGCATGGGATTTACCCTCTTAATAAATATTTAATTTTCCAAAGAATATTGTTAATCATGGGGACAATGTTGTACAGCAGATCTCTAGAACTTATTTTGCATAACTGAGACTTTATGCCCATTGAGTAGCAATTCCCCATTTCCCCCTCCCCTTAGCCCCTGGAAAGCACCATTCTACTCTCTGCTTCTGTGAGCTCGACTATTTTAGGTACCTCATTTAAGTGGAATCATGCAGTATTTGTCCTCTGTGACTGGCTTATTTGATTTAGCATAATATCCTTTAGATTCTCCTATGTCACATTGCAAGATTTCCTTCTTTTTAAAGACCAAATAATATTCCATTGTATGATATACCACATTTTCTTTATCCATTATCTGTTGATGAATATTTAGGTTGTTTCTACATCTTGGCTGTTGTGAATAATGCTGCAGTGAACATGAGAGTACAGATATCTCTTTGAGATCCTCATTTCAGTTATTTTGGATAAATACTTGGAAGTGGAATTGATGGATTGCACGTAGTTTTATTGAGGAATCTCCACACAGTTCTCCATAGTGGCTGCACCATTACTAAATTCCCGCCAACAGTGTTTTAATTTCTCCACGTCCTTGCCAACACTTATCTTTTGTTTTTCTGATAATGACCATCCTAACAGGTGTGAGATGATCTCATGTGGTTTTGATTTACATTTCCCTGATGATTAATGACATTGAGCATCTTTTCATATACCTGTTAGCCATTTGTATGTCTTCTTTGGAGAAATGTCTATTCAAGTCTTTAGCCAATATTAACGTTGGGTTATTAGTCTTTTGATAATAAGTTCTATGAGCTCCTTATATATTTTGGAAATTTACTCCTTATCTGATACGTGGTTTACAAATATTTTCTACCATTCGGTAGGTTGCCGTCTTGCTCTGTTGTTTACTTTTCCACACTCTAGGTTTTGCTGTTGTTATTGTTTGCTTGTTTGTTTTCAGGCAACGTAAAAAGAGAAATACACACTGCAGATTTTGTTAACTGGTAACATTCATATTTTTAATTCAACAATAGCTGATGCTTATAATGATGTTTTGGACATGCTGAGGTGCCTGTATTATTGTTGAAGGAAGATGACATCCGTTCTAGTTTATTTTTTCTATATATCTCCTTTATTTTTACCTGTAGTTTATTTGAAAGTTTTCTCGTGCACTTACTCTTGTGCTAGGTGCTCTACGTGCATTATGTCATTGATTCCTCACATCACGTGAGGTACGAATTATTCTATTTTACAGATGAAACAAGCTCAGGGAGACTAAGTAACTCACCCAAGGCACAGCAAGGGGCAGAACTGGAACTGAGATCTACTTTTATCTAAAGCCCTATTATTTCTGTTCTGCCACACTACCTCTAAATCTTTGAAAACTGTGACTCTGAATGTTATACACACACGTGCAAACATATATGTGCACACCATCCACAATGTTAACCAGAATAGTAGTCCTCAGCCATTCCAGGTAGCCTTTTGTTGTAGATAGGAGGTTGAGACCTCCACATTGTGACATTATACTCATCTTTTTACTTAAAAAAACCTTTGGCCAGCAGTGCCAACAAGTAACCAACTTGATTCATGTGAATTTTATCTCATCTCAGATGTGCCTGCTTTCAGACGGAAGTGATGAAGTGAGGCAGAAGAGTGAGTTGATGGAAAAGTCACTGTGTAATATTCACTATGTGCTTCACTAAGCAAAGAACCTTGTAGATGTTGTGCATGGTGTGAGCCCATCCACATCTTATTGAAGCCCCCTTTTCTTGAGGAAAAGCCGTTCCATGTGGTCTCATGGGACTGAACTCCCCTCCTCCCTGCCTGTGGCCCTATGATACATACCTGGGCAGAATACCGCATTTCCCTGGCCAAAGAGATTGGATCCGAGATGGGCATATCACCCAAGTTGTGCTAATATGACCTCTCCGTGGGACTTTCGCTGTGACTATCAGTAGTTTTCTCTTTTTTCTTAGGAAGAACAGTTGTGAGGGTAAGCGTCAGCAGCTATCTTATCCACCATGTGTAAGCATTTACCTAAGAATGAAACTGAGAAAAGCAGAACCAAAAGTTTGAGAGAAAGCTTTGAATTCCTAGTGACATCAGTTGAACCCTTTGATTCAGCTGTGCTTAAAGCCAGCTTCATTGCCTTGAACTTCCCAATGATGTAAGTTTTCTTGGAGAAATGGCTCATTCCAGGGCTGGAATTATGAGATGTGCATAGGTGCCAGTAAGTGAGGAAGGGCCCAAAGAATAACAGAGGCAAATTAAAAAGACACAGGGGACTTCCCTGGTGGTGCAGCGGTTGAGAGTCCGCCTGCCGATGCAGGGGACACGGGTTCGTGCCCCAGTCTGGGAAGATCCCGCATGCCGCGAAGCGGCTAGGCCCGTGAGCCATGGCCGCTGAGCCTGCGCGTCCGGAGCCTGTGCTCCGCAACGGGAGAGGCCACAACAGTGAGAGGCCCGCGTACCGCAAAAAAAAAAAAAAAAAGACCCAGGAACCCAACTTGAAGGATCGCCCAATGACCAAATCTAAGGCAATTTTAGCAATAAAATAAAATAAAAATAAAATAAAGGTAGTAATGGATTATATCCTATAGAATAAAATATTTGTGAGTCCATACATCAGTAAATAAATAATTGAATAAATGAGTCAGGGAGATGGGACAACTCTTCCTTACAGTAAAATTCCAATTAATAAATGCAGAATGCATGGTGGAAATAGAAACCATTTGCCAAACACTGTGGTAATAATTGTTGCAGGCAATAATCGTTGATGGATACTATGAGTGGACAAAACTATGATGAGAAAAAGCATATTTGTACAGTCACAAGGTATCATCTCACAAAATAGTTATTTACAAAGGAAAAATTAGTAACCCTATAGTGAAGAAAACTTACAGACACCACCTGGACCAGGTGATCAAAGTTAACATCATAGCAATGGGACATATTGACTCTTGAAGCACTGAGAAGAGTACAACATCACTTCTGTGGTATTCTTACTGAAAATGAATAACTTCAATCCAAATCATGAGACAATATCAGACAAACTCAAATTGAGAGACTTCTATAAAATAACTGGCTAATATTCTCCAAACTTGTCAAGGTCAAGAAAATAAAGAAAGTTGAGGAATTTTCCTAGGCGGTGGAGACCAACGAGATATGAAGCCTAAGTACAATGTGGGATCCTGAACCAGAAAAGAGATGATTGCCAAAATTTGAATCAGGTTTGTGGATTAAGGTATTTTTGTCAATGTTAATTTTCTGGTTTTAATAATTTTATGGCAGTGACCTTGTTTATATTTGGGGAAGCTGGCTCAAGGGAAACTTATATTTTTGTAATTCTTTTGGAAATATAAAATTATTCTAAATAAACGTTATTTCCCTCTTACTATTTTAAGTTATTTTATGTCAGGTTTCTCATCTGAAACCAAAAATGTCCTAATTTAATAAAATATACTATTTTGTCTAATTTTCACTTCAACCCTATAAGGCCAGAGTTATTATCTTCATTTACAGATCATGAAACTAAGCCTTAGGTAGTTTAAATAATTTTCTAAAGATCTCATAGCAAGTGACAGAGCCAGGATTTGAACCTATGTCTATTTGACTTCAAATTTTTATGCATATTAGAAAAATAATCAACCAACTGGATAACTGAGCCTTTTTTTTTTTAATTTTTTATTTTTGGCTGCGTTGGGTCTTCATTGCTGTGCACGGGCCTTCTCTAGTTGCGGTGAGCAGAGGATATTCTTTGTTTTGGTGCTTGGGCTTCTCATTGCGGTGGCTTCTCATGTTGCGGAGCACAGGCTCTAGGTGTGCAGGCTTCAGTAGCAGCAGCATGCAGACTCTGTAGCTGTGGCTCGCAGGCTCCAGAGCACAGGCTCAGTAGTTGTGGCTCACAGGCTTAGTTGCTTCACAGCATGTGGGATCTTCCTGGACCAGGGCTCGATCCCGTGTCCCCTGCATTGGCAGGCAGATTCTTAACCACTGCACCACCAGGGAAGCCCCCATCTTATTTTAAAACATACTGTATTTTCAAAACTCTACCTTGTTCCAGAGAAGACTTGAAACAGAATACTTGTAACTTGGGTGCAGGTTAGAAGAAATATTGGAAAAATATTAGAAAATGTTTTGGTGTTTGTGCTTTATAAGCATACAGTAGAACTCTATAATTACACTTGGTGCAGGACGGCATGCAAATTATTCTCAGTATGGACTTCCTCTGAAAACAATGAACATTTGGCAGACAGTATGATCAAATAAATCAGATAACTGAGGCATTTATACTTGGTTCAAACCTTTGATGAACTGTTTTTTTTTTTATGGGGAAGTAGTTTAAATTTAAGGAAAAGCAAACAGTGGGGCATGTTAAAATATCCATTAACTAAACACTCTGAAAGGGTATAACATGCCTCCAGCTGCCAAAAAACAATTAGGCTGCGAATATGCCTTTGGCTACCTAACCAGACATTCCCTAAACACTTAGTTCTAATTAATTTTCTTCATTACACAACAATGCCTCTCCTAATTACACTAGAGAAATTCTATAAACCTACTAGCTATTCAAAGTCTTTATTGCACAAATTATTCTGGTAGGTCCCTATTAAAAGCAAATCCTCACTCTCTAATCTGTACGTACCTCATCTCAACAGACATGGGCTACTTAGTAAACCCTTGACAGCCAGGCAAACTAGTCTTCTATGTGACAATATTCCAATAGGAGTTTTAGTGTGATGGAACATCAAGGCTGAATAATTGAAAACATACCAAGGTAAAGATGAAAAGTACAAGCGCAAGAAGCACATAGGGTCTGAAGTCATACGCATGTTGCAGAAGTTTGTGATCCCTGGACCAGCAATAGAGGCTGACTCAGAGGAACAAAACTGTGCTTTCGCTAAACTCAAGTGCAAAGGGTAGGCAGTGGCAATCTTCAGCTCCAGAGGCAATATAGCAAGTACAACAATTGGACTGAACGGGTCATAGAACTACAGACTTTTTTTTTTTTTTTTTTGTGGTACGCGGGCCTCTCACTATTGTGGCCTCTCCTGTTGCGGAGCACAGGCTCCGGACGCACAGGCTCAGCGGCCATGGCTCACAGGCCCAGCCACTCCGCGGCATGTGGGATCTTCCCGGACTGGGGCACGAACCCGTGGCTCCCTGCATCGGCAGGTGGACTCTCAACCACTGCGCCACCAGGGAAGCCCTGAGAACTACAGACTTTTAAGGGTAGGCAAAGGCCCTAAACCTATCACTCAACATGTGAGGAAATCAAGGCCCAGTGAAGGGACATGAGTCAGAACTAGAAGTCCCCAAGTCTCTGACCAGAGGTGTCTATACAGCAGAGTCTGCTCTAGAGAGAGTTAGTATAATTTATCAGAGCCTATTAGCTGACTGGTGACAGTGTTTGTAAATTGCATCAGAATTTGATCCTTGCGAAGCCAGTTTTGGCTTCCTTTTCTAGCCACATAAAAATCTGTGATCTTAGGGGAGTTCCCTTGGTGGTCTAGTGGTTAGGACTTGGTGCTTTCACCGCAGAGGCCTGCATTCGATCCCTGGTCAGGGAACCATCCTGCATGCTGCACAGCATAGCCAAAATACAAAAAAAAAAAAAAAAAAAATTGTGATCTTAGTTATCACGGTTTTGGAGGATGTCCTGTGGGCCAGTCAGTACAAATTCATCCCTCGTATTCAGAGCTCAAATCCAACTGATGGTATTTTAGCAGCCTCACTTTCTGTGCTTGGAGTGTGCTGATTACATAACCATTTCAGCCTAGGCCTAGGAACCCGCTTTTTTTTTTTTTTAACATATGAATTTTATCTCATACCATTAGATAAAAAATAACGTAAAGTTTTGTTCCTCAAAGTGTGGTCTATGAACCAGCAGCATCAATGTCCCTTGGGAGATTTTTAGTTCCCATACCTACTGAAACAATTTGCATTTTAACAAGATCTCCAGGGAATTCATATGTGCACTGAGAGTTGAGCAGAACAGGTCTAGAGCAGTGGTCCTCAAATTTCAGCATGCCTCAGACTCATCCTGAGGGTACCCCATCCCCAGAGTTTCTGATTCACCACTTCTGGGCTGAGGTGGAGAATTTCTAACAAGTGTCTCAGGAGGCTTCTGAGACAAAACCTACTTGGATTCTGGCAATAGATTCTTTGCTTTCTCAAGGACTTTTGGGCTTTTGGAGATTCAGTTGCTGGAGGTTTTGGTAGCCAAGGACTCTACCAGAGTTACTGTTCCCAAAGTGTGGATTGTGCAGTCTTTTTTAGGTGATTCTAGAAATTCTACATATTTGAGGATAGCAGTAAGTCAGTGGTTCACAATTTTAGAGGGAGATTATTAACAATACAGATTCCTGGTCCTCACCATCAACCCCCACCCCCTAAATTAGTGGGTCTTGGATGAGGTCCAGAAATCTGCATTTTTAATAAACATCCAGATGATTCTGAGACAGGTGGTCAACAGACACACTCTGTGAAACATTGATTTCAATGCTGAACATCTTAGGGAGAGAGCAAAATTTGTGCTCTCTCAGAAGCAGAATTGCAACGTTCTCCCGATGCGGCAGCATGTGCTTCTCATAATTTAGTAATTGAAGCAGTTCCAGGAAATCAGTCCACTGAGCCTTTCCCTCACTGAAGCCCCAGTAGAACTTGCTCACTCCTCCTTTCTTAATTATGTCCGGCCAGCAGTGAGCATTCCAGCTACTGTGCTCTTTAATCCAGTTATCCATCTTACAACTCCAATTAACCAGGTGCAGCCATCCATCTGGTTAATATGAGGACAAGCTGTTAATTTGTGAATGAAGAAAAGGTCTGCAGACAACAAACAGACTAGCTAGGAGCTGTGGAAGATAACATTTACCCCAATCCTTGTGAAACAGGGTGAAGGAACAGGGGAATTCATTTGTTATAATAAAAGAAGGAAATGCTTTTTGGTGGAGGGAAGTGAATACAGAATTTAGGCAGCTTGGATACCAATGTGACTTGCCCCAGGTCATCTCTGAACTTCGTGTTGTTACCTGTAAAACAGGAAAGTAATAGGACTTAATTTTCAACTCAGGGAAGTTAGGAGACTCCACTGAGATCAAGTGAGACAAGGCACTTTGTAAAATGCAACAGAAATATTTTCATTTGTTTCTGTGCATTTATTGTATACATGTATGTGGGTGGATCTCTTTTTGTGCACATTTATTTTATGAATAGTGTTTTCTAGCAAGCAGATTGTACACTTTGATTACATGCTAGCTTTACTATTTTATTGCCTTCGTGTTTTTTGTTTATTTGTTTTTAATATGCATAATAAGACAGATTTCCTCCATCCCTTCCAACCCCAGTCTTAGATTTAAGTGTGCGTTTGAACGTGTTACAGAGGGAATGTGTCCTCAAATTCACATGTTGAAACCTTGACCTCCAGTGTGATGGTGTTTGGAGGTAAGGCCTTTGGGAAGTAATTAGATTTAAACTATGCCTTGAGGGTGGGGCCTTCCATAACAGGATTTTTTTTTTTTTTTTTGCCGCACCTCGCGGCATGCGGAACTTCCCCGACCAGGGATCGAAACCGTACCCCCTGCAGTGGAAGCACTGAGTCTTAACCACTGGACCGCCAAGGAAGTCCCACAGTGGGATTTAATGCCCCTATAAGAGGGAGAGAGAGAGAGCATCTAGGAAAGGCCACGTGAGTATACATCAAGAAGGCGGCATTTACAAACCAGGAAGAAAGCCCTCACCAAGGACCGAATCTGCCGGCACCTTGATCTTGGACTTCCCAGCCCCCAGAACTGTGAGCGATAAATGTTTCTTGTTTAATTCCCCCCATCCCACCCGCACGAGTCTGTGGTATTTTGTTATAGCAGCCTTAGCTGACTAAGACAGAAGCAATCCCTGGAGAACTTGTTAAAACTCATATGTCTGGGTGCACTGCCAGAGTTTCTGATTCATTGGGTCTGGGAGGAGCCTGAGAATGTGCATTTTCCATAAGGTCACTTTAATTTGGCTGGTTGTAGACCGCATTTTGAGGACCATTGCGTTAAAGCGAAACTTGCCCTGATTATGAAGTAAAAGCTTTTTAAAATTTAGAATGATAATACTCTCCACCTGATATTCCTACTCCTGGTCTCCAATTTAAAAGGAATCATACTCCAGATTTAGAGCTGAATGAGGCAGCATTAAATATACGTCTAGTGACCTTGGGTGCACTTTTGTCAACAGTGCTGAACTAAGCACATTTTCTCTCTTTCCATGTCATTAAAAAAGTGTTTTTAAAGCCTTCCAACTACGCCAGGAGTTTAGAGTCAAGCTGGGGAGACCAAATATACCCTGTAAAACATTTTGTGAATAATTACCAAGCAAAATAAACTCTCAATGCAAAACAGCATCGCCTAAAGTTCCCAGGTGAGAACGCTGTCACGTTCCTAAAAGGAGAAATTGAGATGTAAATGTCAAATGCTCAGAAAGTCTACTTTATTACTTCAGCTTTTTTTTTTTTTTTTTTTACAGCTAGCTAGAGGCAAACCTTTTGACTTCAGTTCAACCAGAGTTGGGATAAAATATTGAGGCACTTCCGTTGGCCTCACTGTCCACCCTGTGTCATTAGATAAGGTTTGGAAGCACTGTTTCTGAGTGTGATCTGTGGGCTGTCTGCAGCAGAATTGCCTTAGAAAGCTATTCAATGTACACATTAAAAATGACCTACTGAAAAGGAATCTTGGGAGCGAGGTCATGGAAACTTCTCATTTAACTAGCTCCTCAGGTGAATCTGATGTTTGTTTACTTTGAGAGGACACCCTCCAGGAACTTCTCCCCCACGTCTAACTTTGGGATTACCGCTTGTCCTTGCAACAACACTATGTGTCAGGTATTAGTAAACTTGCAGCTGTAAGGAGTTTCAGTTTGAGACAGCTTCTGGGTGGATATAACGTCCTAGCAGGCTCTTGATCCTCCCTGTGATAGGAGCCTTCCCTTTGCACCTGCAAGAAGCACAGAGATCTGTGATGGACAAATGGGAGGCAAGACTCTAAACCATACATAACAAAAGGTATCCAAAGGGAGAGAAAAGGATCAGGGTCTGAGGACAGTCAGAAGAGCCCTGTTGCTGTTGGTTGGGTCCAGGGAGCTTGACAGACTAGGTTAAGAGGTAGATCTATTTTTGTTTGTCTTCTTAGAGAGTCCTATTTCTAACAAGGGAATTGCCTTCGTTCACCCCTACTGTTTCCAAAGGGTAGATGGTATGACTATGAGGGCAGTAAATATAGTCCTGTGATCCAGTTGTGAGCTTCAGGCTGAAGGAAAGTCTTTCTTCTTGAACTCCATGGAGCAGTTCCTAATTATGAATGAATACATATCCAATACAGACACCTCCTAAAAGCAGCAATAAGTGCAAAGAAATCTAATCACACTGAATTAATCTAATGATGATTACTGAGTATTTAGTGGTATGGGATTTCAGATTATTAAATAAATGGAACTACGTTATGCATTTGATACCTGCCATTTCCACCTAATATACATGTAGTCACTGTTTTTCCCCCTTGAAATATATTCTGTGATCTGATTTTTTAAATGGCTGTGTACCTTCCCATTGTATTGATATTATGGTTTATATATGTAGTCATTGATGATAGTAGTGTCCTTTGATCCTTCCCAACAAGATTTCTCTTTTTTATATCAAATGACTTTTCCTAGCTTTCGCCTAACAATCAAGGGGTAATGTTCTGAATACAGTAGTTCCATTTCCCTTCCTCCAGATCAGCTGAGTTCTCATTTCATCTTCAGGGGCTTGCTGCAAGCAAATGCAACAATCTCAACCCCTATGTTTCATTCATTAATTCCTTTATTCATCAAATATTGAGGAAGTGGAGGTGACTTTATGGGTTTGATTCTGGTGGTGCTCAAGGCCAATATATAAGGGAAAATAAATGTATAATTTAATACCAGGTAGTGAGAAGAATCACTTAAATAGGTCTGGATTTATTACTCTTAATTGGAAGGTCATCTGTTATATTACAAACACTATTATCAGCAAAGTCAGGGTAGCAGGATGAGGTTATGGTAGGTCAAGGAGGGGTATCATGGACCCCTTCCCCCAGCATAACCACGATTCTTGCTCAGTCCCTGATGGTCTTTCTGGTTCCCCCTTTTATCTACCATAAAAAGAGACTATCTGATTTTTAGCTCAATGCATTATAATTTTTAAATTAGATGGAGAACACTGGGCCTCTTTTCTAAAGCAGATCATTTTATTTATAATGGTCTTGCCTTTGGCTTGCTGCCTGTTGTTTTTGTGGTTTTTCATTTGTTGTTGCCTTTCCTTTTTTTTTCTTCTTTTTAATCAATGAAGGGTTTAGATTGGTATGGACAGTGTTGGGAGTCTAGTTTCTCTTTTCAAGTTGAACAGAATTCTATTTACTGCATATTTCTGGGGTCAAGAAAATCAATAAAAGAGGCCAACAAAAGCCTGCCCTCCAGAAGGCACCAGCTCACTGAACGTATGTTTTGGCAAAAACTGGACTTTTATATCTTAAGAGAAAGGGACAGATCCCAATACTGACTGCTCTGTGAGATGACAGATGAAGAGAAACCTGTCCAAAAAGTTGTTAATGGTTCCTCATTGAACTTTCAGATGTCTGTTCACAGATGAGCTTCTAATTAACCAAAATCTGGCTCCCATGAGGTCAATACAAATCTGACACCTTTTCAGAAGTAAATTTTAGAGTGACTTTCTGGTCATTTTTGAGAGTATTGAAGCATAAAAGCAGTTTGCTTTCCTATAGAAGTTCTTTTCTGTTAGTGTCAAAGATAAAATCTCCATGATCCCTTCTGTGTTTCTCAGCATCATAGCTGAAAAACTCAAAGAATTTTCCCATCAGTTTTCTACAATTCAAACCAAAGCAGACTTAAAGGGAATAATCATGATATCTAGGATTGACTTGTGTAGCCCCAGATGGCTTTTGCATATTTTCATTACGCATTTATTTGGTAATCAGAGGAAGTTATTTTGATTCTTATATATCCAGTTCTTCAGACAGTCAAGTCAGAATAAAGTGAAACATCAAGCATTATGAATGTTAGAGGAAAATACCCCTTTAGCCTGATCTTTATGAAAAGGGAATTAGGAAGTGGAAGTTCAAACCTCGGTCAGTCTGACCATTGTAAAATGTTTCCTTAGATTCTTCAATGTGGCATGGTTAAATTTTTGTGTTAAAAAGAAAGGCTGGGCTTCCCTGGTGGCGCAGTGGTTGAGAGTCCGCCTGCTGATGCAGGGGACACGGGTTCGTGCCCCGGTCTGGGAGGATCCCACATGCCGCGGAGCGGCTGGGCCCGTGAGCCATGGCCGCTGAGCCTGTGCGTCCGGAGCCTGTACTCCGCAACGGGAGAGGCCACAACAGTGAGAGGCCCGCATACCGCAAAAAAAAAAAAAAAAAAAAAAAAAAAAAAAAGAAAGGGTGCTGAGTTAGTTGACTTAGGGCCACCATAATAAGTTATCACAAACTGGGTGGCTTAAACAGGCATTGATTTTCTCACAGTTCTGGAGGCTGGGCTTTCCACATCAAGGTGCTGTCAGGGTGGGTTTCTGGTGAGATCTCTTCCTGTCTGGCAGACAGTGGGTGCCTTCTTGCTGTGTGCTTACATGACCTTTTCTCTGTGTGTGCACAGAGATTGTACTCTGGTATCTCTTCCTCTTCCTAGAAGGACACCAGTTCTATTAGATTAGGGCCCTACCCCTATGACCTCATTTAACCTTAATTATCTTCTTAAATAGTCATATCATGGGTCAGGGCTTCAACATATGAATTTGGGGGGACACAATTCAGTTCATAACAGATGGATCAATTCTGAGGAACTTTGTGTGGGATCTTTCTGGAAGAGATCTTCTCAAGTGTGAAAACCCTTGTAAGTTCTGTTGTTGCAGTGGGTAGGGAGGGGAATGAGACCTTTCAGAATTGGTGACAGAGCCTCAGACCTGACTATCCACGGGGTCCCTGTTAGGAGCTTGTTGATACTTTTCAATCTAGATACATGAGGGTGTCCACATTCAAGCTTGGAGAATGTCCACAGGGTAGTGTGATGCTTTAGCCTCCCAAAGTGTCCTTCAGCAGGTTAAGTAAGAAATATGTTTATTAATAACCAAGGCTCCTTTTCCTTTACCTTTAGTGTTAATCCACAACCAAGCTAAACACATACTTGGGAACTCTGGATTTAATGCCTATCTAATGATCACTTTTGTCAAGGATTTGTTCAGTCGTATGCTTTCTGAGAAACTTGGACAAGTGCAAACAATTTTTTTTAACCTGTCTCACTCTACTGTATATAATAGTATACAGCATAGCATACAGTATAGTCTAGTATTGTATACTGTACTATACTGTATGGTATAGTATACAGTAGAGCTTATATATGTCAAGCCTCAGCCTTCGTAAGGGAACAATTGTACCTTCTTTGGACATAAATGCTCTTGCTGTCAGTGAGCGCAGGTCTGTTTTTTCAATTGCAGGACTCTCTCTGGATGCCTACAATTGAACATTATGTCTGGTCAGTTTTGGGTCCTTTAACTTCCAGGTGAAAGTAGTGTGGCCAGGAGAAGACAATTTATATTTTTCCTGATTAAAAAAAAAAGATCATGGATGTTCATTATCAAAAACAGGAAAAAAAAAAAAAGCAAACCACACCTATAAGAAAGATAGCTCACAATCTTACCACACAGAAGTCATCATTGCTAACGTTTTGACTTGTTTTCATCTGGTTTTTGTTTTAACAGTATTTATGGAGTATTTGCCATATGCAAATACTTTGCATTCATTAAGAGATAGATCTTATTATGCTAGGTTCTTAGAAACTACTATGCCACATGCAATACAAGAGGGCTACTCCCCCATCTACACACCTCTTTGCATGGATTCCTCTGTATGGGTTTCTCTGTACCTTATTTTGCTCAATGTGCTATCATAGACATTTAACCATGACAATAAGCAATCTTTTAATATATCTATGTCATACTATTTCAGGTTGCAAATGTAACACCATGTATTTAATCACTTCCTTGCTGTTGGCTTTTTAGACTATTGCTCCCCCTTTTTTGACGTTACTTTCTGCACACTTGTATGTTCCACCAAATTAGAACCAAAATGTCTATTTTCTGAGACTTGGGTATTTACAATGGGTATCGGGCAATTTTTTTTTCTATCTGAAAATTGTCTCTTATGTGGGGTTATAAACGAGCAGACTTTTGATATGATTATTTCCAGAAAGAGGGAAGAGGCATTAAAACAACTCTAAAAAGTTGAAAGCACATCTCAGAATTCTCAGTCCCTTTATTCCACAACACCTTCTGTCTCCTGACCCCTTCCATCAATTTCATATACATCTTTTTTTGGGAGGAGGGAGCCATGAGGTGGGTAACTTTTTATTTTGATGAAATTATAAGTTTTAAAAATACTTGTAAGAATAATATAAAGAGCTCCTTTAAAATTTTTTTTGAGAAGTTTTAGGTTCACAGCAAAATTGAAGGGAGGGTTCAGAGAGTTCCCATATACCCCCTGAACCCACACATTTACAGCTTCTTCTGTTATCAACGTCTCCCTCCAGAGAGGTGCACTCGTTACAATTGATGAACATACATAATCACCCAAAGACCATAGTTTATTTAGGGTTCACTCTTGGTGTTTTATATCCTATGGGTTTGGACAAATGTATAATGACATGTATTCATCATTACAGTACCACACAGAGTAGTTTCACTGCTCTAAAAATCCTCTGTGCTCTGCCTTTCATTCCTTCTCCCTCCAACCCTGGGCAACCACTGATTTTTTTTCACTCTCTCCATGGTTTTTGCCTTTTCCGGAATGTCATATAGTTGGAATCATAGAAGTCTGATCTTTTAAAATATTTATTTATTTATTTGTTTTTTTTTGGCTGCGTTGGGTCTTCGTTGCTTCATGTGGGCTTTCTCTAGTTGCTGCAAGTGGTGGCTACTCTTCGTTGCAGTGCAGGGGCTTCTCATTGCAGTGGCTTCTCTTGTTGTGGGGCACGGGCTCTAGGTGCACGGGCTTCAGTAGTTGCAGTACGTGGGCTCAGTAGTTGCGGCACGTGGGGTCTAGGGTGCGTGGGCTTCAGTAGTTGTGGTGCATGGGCTCAGTAGTTGTGGCTCTCAGGCTCTAAAGCGCAGGCTCAGTAGTTGTGGCGCACGGGCTTAGTTGCTCCGCAGCATGTGGGATCTTCCAGGACCAGTGATCGAACCCGTGTCCCCTGCATTGGCAGGTGGATTCTTAACCACTGCACCACCAGGGAAGTCCTGATCATTTTTAAGAATAGGGCACAAAAAGCTGGAGTGAGAATAGGGTTTGTCAACTGTGAGCTTCACTGTAAGGTGACTTCACTGGCTATTTCATTAGGGTACCCCAAATACCAGGATTGTTAGATATTTCCTCTCTGGCTGGTCAGATTCCATAGTGAGGTCTTTTACATCCTTCCCAGAAGGTATAATTTAAGGTATCAACATTCTGGGCTCAGGTGGGGGAAGAAGGCTGGGAGTCTCAAGTTTTGGTATGTAACTTTTCTCTTATTCCTCTTGTTTTTTTTTGTGTGTGTGTGCGGTACGCGGGCCTCTCACTGTTGTGGCCTCTCCCGTTGCAGAGCACAGGCTCTGGACGCGCAGGCTCAGTGGCCATGGCTCACGGGCGCAGCCGCTCTGCGGCATGTGGGATCCTCCCGGACCGGGACACAAACCCGTGTTCCCTGCATCGGCAGGCGCCACCAGGGAAGCCCAGAACCCCTCTTTTTATGGAGCAGATGAACATCAGGATAAAGAGTTGCATAGTAGTGACTGAATGGAGATTTGTGTTTGACTGAAAATAAAAATTTGGGTACGAGAATTAGTATATTGAAGGAAAAGGACAGATTACTTAAAACTGGAAATGTCTTGAAAAATTCAATTTTATAGTCTCAGCTATATCTCATATCTCCTCAAGTGCAAGACCATGTCTAATTTATCCTTATGTTCTCAAACACTCAGTATAATGTTTTCACAGAGTAGGTGCTTCATAAATAAGTGAATATAATTAGAATTCAGTTCAATCAAAGTTTCTCAAAAGAACAATATACTTTAGACACATTTAGAGCAATGAACATCATGGGAGAAGATGAAATGGATCCAAGTACCATAAAAAGGATACATTAACTGTATACAAAATGATGTGGAAGTACATTGATGAAACAATGTAAAGCAACTTATGGCATAATATAGTATCCCATTATATAAAGAACAATGGGAGGTAATATTTCAATATGAATTAAAAGCAACTTAGAGGAATGTATAGATATATAATGGGCTTTGTCAGTCAAGATGCAATTAAGCAAACAGACACCATACAAAATATTTCAACAAAAGGTATTTGGTATAAAGAAATATATACAAGGTTGGAGTGCTGAAAAAGTAAGAAGGGAATATTGAGATATCACAAAGACAGTAACTGTGGGAAGCAGCTACCACAACTAAGAATGAGAAATAGGATGAGGCTGAGTGTTATTAGAACCTCAGAGGAGGGCTCAGACCTGCGAGAAGGGAGCACTTCCTGGCTTTTGCTGGTACCCTTCCAAAGGGGGCCACAGGGATGATGCTAGGAGGGCTGAAAGAAGCTGGAGACTGGAACCGGAACAAACTGCACTCTTGGGGTCAAGGGACATTGCTGCCTGACAATGTCCCTCTTGTGAGAAATGTGACATGCTGAGTCCCAGTCAAAGCATCACAAAGCAGGTTATGGAAAAGTAGGCTTGGAGCCCAGAGACAGGAGCTTAATGACAGTCATGTGGGGAAAAGGGAATGCAGACACTTACTCTCACGTTATATGTTCTTCTGCTTTGTTTGAATTGGCTTATGGTGACCAAGCCTTACTTATTTTTTTATTGAGATATATTTCATGTGCCCCTTTAAAGTATACAATTCAGTATTTTTTAGTATATTCATAAAGTTGTACAGTTATCACCACTATCTAATTCCAGACTATGTTCATCCGCTCAAAAGAAATCTTGTACCCTTTAGCTATCACCTCCCATCCCCTACACCCCCATCCCTCTCCTCAGCCCTAGGCAACCATTAATCTACTTTCTGTCTCTGTGGATTTGCCTATTCTGAACATTTCATATAAACAGAATCACGTAATTTGTGGTCTTCTTTATTTTACTTCTTTCACTCAGCAAACTTTTCAAGGTTCATCCATGTTGTAGTGTGTTATCAGTACTTCACTGCTTCTTACAGCTGAATAATACTCCATTACATGGATATACCACATATTGTTTATCCTTCATCAGTGGATGGATATTTGTATTGTTGCTACATTTTTGGCTATTATGAATATCGCTGCTATGAACATTTGTATACAAGTTTTTGTGTGGCCATATGTTTTCAGTTCTATTTGGTATATACTAAACAGTAGAATTGCTGAGTCATATGGTAACTCTGTATTTAACATTTTGAGGAACTATTTAACTGTTTTCCATAGCAGCTGCACCATTTTACATTCCTACCAGCAATGTATGCAGGTTTCAGTTCTATACATCCTATCCAGACTTGTTATTGTCTGTCTTTCTGATCAAAGCCATCCTAATGGATGTGAAATGATATCTCATGTGATTTTTTCTCTAAAATGAAATTATACTTTATTAATAACCCTAGCGTCTTTTCATGTGCTTGTTAACAATTTGTATAAATTCTTTAGAGAATGTCTATTCAAGTCCTTTGCCCATTTTTTTGAAGTGTAAATGATTTTTTAAAAAAATTAATTAATTAATTAAGTTTTGGCTGCGTTGGGTCTTTGTTGCTGTGCACAGGCTTTCTCTAGTTGCAGTGAGCGGGGGCTACTCTTCGTTGCGGTGCGCGGGCTTCTCGTTGCGGTGGCTTCTCTTGTTGCGGAGCACGGGCGCTTCAGTAGTTGTGGCATGTGGGCTGTGGAGCGCAGGCTCAGTAGTTGTGGTGCCCGGGCTTAGTTGCTCCACGACATGTGAGATCTTCCTGGACCAGGACTCAAACCTGTGTCACCTGCATTGGCAGGTGGATTCTTAACCACTGCACCACCAGGGAAGTCCTACCCATTTTTAATTGGGTTGTTTTTTTGTTGCTGAGTTGTAAGAGTTCTTTATATATTTTGGATATTAACCCCTTATCAGATATATGATTTGCAAATATTTTCTCCCATTGTATAGGTTGTCTTTTTATTTTCTTGATAATGTGCTTTGCTGTGCAAAAGTTTTCAATTTTGATGAAGTCTAATCTGTTTTTTATTGTTACTCATATTTTTGTTGTCATATCTCAGAATTCATTCCCTAATTCAAGGTCACAAAGATTTACATATGTTTTCTTTTAAGATTTTTATAGTTTTAACTCTTAGATTTAGGTTTTTAATCTATTTTGAGCTAATTTTTACATGTGGATACTCAGTTTTCCCAGCATCGTTTGCTGAAAAGACTATTCTTTTCCCTAATGAATTATCTTAGCACCCTTGCCAAAAATCAGTAGACCATAAATGTCTATGTTTTTTTCTGGACTCTCAATTCTATTCTGTTGATCGATATGCCTATCCTTACGCTAGTACCACACTGTCTTAATTGCTGTAGCTTTGTAGTAAGTTTTGAAATTAGGAAAAAACATTGGTCTTATTTTTCAAGATTGTTTTGGCTATTTGTGGTGCTTTACATTTCCGTATGAGTTCTAGGATCAGTTTGTCAGCTTCTGCAGAAAGGGCAACTGGGATTGCATAAAATACCATGTCTTACTTTTAGCAAAAACAAAAACATTTCCACTTAGACTGGAAAGTCTGTGGTTTTCAAGATGCTTGGTAGTAGGCAATTCTTATAAACTACATTAAGTTAGCTCAGAATAAAATCAAGATTTTTGTCTCTCTGTTGCAGAACACATCACACTGATAACTTTAAATCTGGGTGAAATAAATACTTGTGTAACTTCGTGAGGACAGGGACTATGTCTAGTTTTGCTGACCACTGTATCCTGAGGCTAAGCCCAGAGCCTAATATATAAAGGAGGCTCAGAGTTGTTCAGAAAGGCAGGCATCTTCACTAAGAGGATAGAGAACAAAAGAAGAAGGATATACAGGCTTTTGGGGGTTGTCCAAGGTGATGGCCAAGGCACTAGGATATGTAAAAAGAGCTCAGCTTGACCAGATACAAAAGTGCATGCTTTGTATTACTTCATTTACATGAAATGGTCAAAAGTCTGGGGGTGGGACTGTGGAATGCCTGTAAATGGGCACAAGGTTTCTTTTTAGGTGGATGGGAACATTCTAAAATTAGATTGTGGTGGTGATTGTACAACTGTAATGTTACTATCATTCATTCAATTGTACACTTAAAAGTGGTAAATTTTAAGATATGTAATTTCTATCACAATAAAACTAAAAAAAAAAAAACCCTCCAGCTTGAGACTGGGATGTCAATTTCAATTTTTATCAGGGAAGATGCTGCAGATGAGGCAGGTCAAATGGGCTTTATTTCACTGGCAAAAAGAAAAAGTGGAGGAGGTGTAGTGATTGAAAGGAAGAGTGGATCCGCACAAAGCAGTTGGGACCAAAGCTCCCTGAAAAGGTAATGACGGATCAAAGGCCAAGATTCCCATTGGGGACTGGCCTAAAAATGGGTCCGGAATACAAACTAGAGAACGGACTCTAGGTTGAAGGGAGACCGGGGACTGGAAGCTTAATCCATCTGCCCAGCACTCGAGGGCAGGGCTGGTCACCCTGGTGTGAAAAGACTACAGCAGCAGCCAGAGAAATGTGGCATCATGAAAACCTCCTAGTTAGGAGCCAGCACTTTGCCGTTCACCCTTGTCAGCCCAGCTGCGGGGACGGCTCAGAAGAGAAGGAAGATGATCGATAGTGGCCCCTGACAGGTTACAAGGGAAGGAGTAAATGTTCAACAAATGGCTGTGAGTCATGTTGGCTGGGCTGTCGGACTCCCAACCCTGCCCTTGATCTTGATGCTGGAGAGTTTGCATCCCTCCTAGTCACTAGGTCTAAATCGCATCCAGAGGCTTTCTGGCTTCAATACTTTTGCTCACCCCAAGCTCAAATTCACCCGGCCTTCAAAACCTGCTTCAATTATTTACAGTGCCAGCTCTGTTATCATTTAACAACATGTGTCGTGTGCCAAACAGGCATGCATTCTCACACCAACCCAGTGAGTCAGGGACCATTATCCCTGTTTTATAGATCAGGATGTAAACTCGAGACACAGATTAACTCGCTGAGATCACACAGCTGGTAAGGGGCAGAGGTGGGGTGTATTGAGCTTGGGTGTATCTGATGCCAAAACTCATTTTCTCGGACACTGAGTGGGCACTCTCACAGAGCGGCAGACATGCCTGATATGAATAAAACAAAGACTAACTATGTTGTCCCCCGTTTACTAGCTGGGGAGTAAGGGTCCCACTCACTTTTGCAGCAGGATCTGGGGCAGTGGCAGGAGTTGGGATGGGGCACAGCAGCCTGCAGTCCTCAGAGGTGCTTGGGGTCCAGCTGGTTAGGACCTGTCATGGCCAGCCACTCAGCCAGCAATCCCAACACTGACTGCAGCAGCCTGGACCTTGCAGCTACGTTGGGCTCCCTTGGGAAGGAGCTTGGGGGCTTTCCACTTTTGCAACCAATTTGCCTGGTTTCAACCATTGCAGGGAGCAGCAAGCCATTCTGAGTCACAAAGCTCAAGAAATCCACTCAGCTTTCAGATTATCAACCAAACATCCCATTCACTCGCACCTGAATTCAAACTAGAACGTTATGGTGAAAGCCTACAGGCTTTGCTCAATCTTGGAGAGACTTTGAGATCTCCATAGGGTGATGGTAAGGATTAAATAGGCATTTTTTCCCCATTTTACAGGGAAGAAAGCTGGCTGAGAGGGGTTTCTGCTCTGAGGGTGCCTGCCACCTTGTTTTGTGTTCATAGATATTCCATTAAAAAAAAATTTGTTCATTGAATAACCAAGTCACCCTAAAGTCAGTGGAAGAGAGAAGAAAACAGAAGTATTATTTATTTAGTTTGTTATAATGTTGTCTCCATCCTGTCTAGTTCACCATGCTGGGGAAGTTTTCCTTTCTATTCCCTATCTGGGCACTGAATTCCTGCCACCCCCTCGAACGATGCCTACTCAGGGGTAACCTCTGGGATATTTAAGCCCATGGACTTGAATGGTGTAGCCAGAGGTGGTGGTCCGAACTAATGTTGTGGAGACAGTAAATGTGAGTGGGAAGTAAAAGGTCTTTCCCACATCTTTGCAGAACCATACAGGAAAACAGTGAGGTGGGAAGCCAGGTACTGGCACTGTGGCAGAGAAGTGACTGACGTCATCATTAGGTCTGAGAGTTCTGCGTCCCTGCCATCCAGCTATTTCCTAATGACACTTGTTTCCCTTGATTTCTTCTCCTTTTCATAAGAAAACTCAGCGTGGAATGAAACTCAGAGTCCAGAGTCTGATTTGAACAGAGGTTTTTATTATAAGTGATATTTGTGTTTTTTAAAATGAAAGTTTTCCCATGTATTGTCCCATTTTATAACTGACATATTTATAAGTACATTTTGCAGTCAGAACCTTTCAAGCCTTCTCGGAAAACAGTTGCATTATATCTTTTGACCACACGAGGGCAGCGGTGTCACATGTAAAAGATGCCTGCCTCTGCTTTCTGAACAGATGGTCCATTTGTTAGATTTCATTGGATATATTTTTCCTTTATTGAAGCACAGGGGAATTTCACATTTGCAGGTAGAACGGGGGAAGATAGTTAACATTTTATACCGTATTTTTATCTTTGTTTATGCTGATAAAGGTAGCAAAGGCAGTTGATGTATCCTCCTTTTTGCTGTTTTGAGGGATTACTGTGCTAACAAGCTGGGGTGAGTGCTCATTACCACTGTGACCCTGGCAGAAGATGTTCTGTTGATTTTGCATTTAATTGGAAATGTCACAAAGATAATACATAAGCCCATCCTTCCTCCAAACCCTCAATACCCTTAGATAGAACTTAAATCCTGCTGTTGCTATCAGAAAATTTTTGCATTTAATCTTTCTCCACACCTATTCAGTAGGCAGAATCTAGCCAGCTTTCTCTGAAGATGGAACTCTGTGACCTGCTTAACCTCATGATCATAGAAACTCTGAAGCACCTCTTTCACAGATAGGTCTAGTCCTGCTGGGCTCCTAATGTCCCCTGGCCTCTTTGGATGCAGGAGGTCTTAACTCAGAGCTAATCAGCTGACTCTTCCTAAGGTAGGACAATGCAGAGGTTACAATGGCAGACAGTTCTAACACCTGTCCTGTGAGCATATTTGGTTTGTCAGGTTGTATGGGCCCATACGGTGTTTAACATTTTTTTTAAAATTAATTGCCAACACTTAAATGCAAAGAGTTCTTACTAAAAATCCAGGTTTCTTGCTGAAACCTGGATTTTTCTTGAAACATTGGACAACTTGGTATGACTAGCCTGGTGACAAAGGGCAGCAGCCACCTTCTCTGTAGCTGTATGTAGTCACTACACACCCAGGTGTCCCCTTTTGCTTCTCTGACACTGAAGGAGGGGCCAATTGAAATCACTTTGCACTGTTTTTGTTACAATCAAAAGGAAAATGAGCATTTAATACCCATGCCTGTCTCAAAGTAGAAAAATGAAAGATATAGTGAAGGTGCCACATGTCTCAAGAAAAATCAGCCTGAATGTGGAGCTCCTTGCTTGGGCAGCACTTAGAGAAAAAGCACCTCGAATTTCATTCCTGGAAGAGCTCTGTTTTTGAATGTGGGCAGACCTGTGGTTGACCGTGGGTAGAGTCTCACTGTGATTCTGGTGAAATGGGGATAATCTCATTTAACCCTCACGACAGCCCTGCGAGGCAGGCACTACCTTAACAGGGTACGCTGCTTGGCACGGTGCCCGGGAGGCCACCTCCTGGTTCTTTCTTGGTTTCCTCTTGGGAGCACTGGGTTTGCAGGCTGGTGATTCAGGGAGCTTCCTAACTAGCACTCTAGCAAGCTGCAGATTCCCTGCCTGATGGTGCTTGGGGAAGAAAGGGTTAAGCGAGCCGTGGAGCAAGAGAGGAAAGCCTTTGGCTTGGGGCTCCGACCCGGACGCGGCTGCACGCCTGTTATGGAGCCTCGCGGTGGTAGCTGAGCTCCGTGCGGCTCCAAGAAGCTAGACGAACAGACAGGAAATCCATGCTCGCTCTGCAGAGACAGCGGCCAAACGCCCAAAGCAAACAGCAGAGGAAGTTTGCTTTGGTGGAGACAAACTCACAACTTTGCTCTTTCAAAGCCTCTGTTTACAAGTCAAAGCCGAGGCTCAGGCGGGTTTTCTCCACGCTCTCACCTCCAAGAGATGCCGCCCCGCGGGCCTATCGCTGCCTCTGGGGCTGGGATGACCCTAAGGGGGCGGCTCAGACGGAGAACCCGCTCTCTACACCACGGGGAGCCAGGGCTGCTCACCCCAGACCTATCAGGGTCTAACTCGAGAAACGAAAAAAATAAAAGCCTTTACAACTGGTGACTTCTAGAGTTGAGCATCACCTATAGAGTGAGGTGATGCAAAAGGAAATGGACAGGTGCTGTTCTTAAGCAACTGCAGCCGGAACAAAGGTGCTGAACCGTGCTGCTCAAAGAATAGATACCACCAGAGATATCCCAAAGGGATGGTGTTGTCTCTGTCACCTGAACGGTGGCCAAAGATATAACTGGACTGGGTGTATCTGTTAGCTTGAAATAAAATATCATAATAGTGTCTGGAATAAAAACAGTTGGCTAAAGGTGGCGTTGGGTGAATTTTTAAAAACAATAGCACAGATCTTATGTAACTTTGTATTCCAATAACACCTTTCTTGTGGGGGCACAGGTGATGCTCTCAGCTGACTGACAGGGAAGTGGAGAGGCAGCGGTACCAGGGAGAACCATGGAGACTGGGTGAGTGACCGGGGGTCTTGCCCTTGAAGGGCTGAAGGGAAAAGATCTCAGAGATGGTATAATACCGTGGTCCAGCCCAGTGGTTCTGGAGGCAGCCAACTGTGGTTTTGAATCCTGGCTGAGATGCTTTTTGCAGTGGAATGTTGGGCAAGTCACATTCCTTCTTTAAGCCTTTGTTTCCCAGCTGCTGGAAAGGGGATGGAGCCCCAAACTCCAAGGTTACACGGGGGTAAATGACAGCGTTGACATTCAAATGGAAATGTCTGATTTCAAAGCTCTGGCGCTTTCCACAGGGTACACTGCCTTTGAGCTAAAAACACATCCCACCTCCTCACCCCACCACCCTCACCAACATTCTCTCCCGATTTAGATTCTGAGCTCTTAGGCCCAGCACATTCCATCTCTGCTGTTAATATTCTGATTCCTCAGTTCAGGACCCTCCCACTTTCTGTCCATTCAGGCTGTCCAGCTCCTTTGTAATCTGGTCTTAATTTTTTCAGATGGAATCTTTGTCTCTTTCCAACCATAATTTCTGGTTACTCTTGGCTTCTTTCACGCCTTTTTCTCTGGCCATCTCCACTTTCCGTAATACCCTTCCTTCTCTCGAGAAGGCTGGTTTTGTTCTCTGCCCCTGCATTTCTCTACACTATTCATTCCTAGGCTGTGCTCTGTGGGGCTCAGTGGGCAAACACATTTGGAAAATGTTTGCTTTTTTAAATGGAGTTTTATGCTCATGTGCATTATAAATCTCCCAAAGGATGCTCTTGCATGCAGGGTTTCTCAAGCTATTTGGACCTAGGAACTTAAAACTCTTCTTCCCTCCCTCCCCTCCCTCCTTCACCCTTTCCTTCCTTTCTTCCTCCCTCCCTCCCTCCCTTCTTTCCTTGCTTCCTGCCTTTTCTCTTTTTTTTTCCTTTTCTTTTATTCTCTTTTCTTTTCTTTTAACATTTCATGGGGCCAGAATGTCATAGTCCATGTTTTAGATGCTACAGTTTCTGCCCATTGTGGTTGAGGTTATCATATTCCTAAATAGGGGGAGCCTAAGGCCAGAGTCTGGGACCAAGTATATTCCCAGGAAGCATATAATGAGGGTATCAATCAGCTCTGCTATTGCTTTTCTGGAAACTCATATTTTGCATCTAGAATTGTACTCTTACCATCTTACCTGGTAACCAAGTCCCTGTCTTGTAAGGCATTCCAGTAAGGGCATCCCTGCTTTGGTCTCTTATCTGTTATCCCAATTCTTTTGGACTTATTTGTCATTCCAAGGTCTAGCATCAAACTTGACTCTATATGGCTAGACTCTCCTCGTGACACCTGCTTACATCTCTACCTGTTGTCTTTCAATATGCCTTTCCCCATGGGCCTATCAGGTTTCCTGGTTTTCCTTTTTGGTCCTGTCCCTCGCTGATCCATCCTCACTCTTTGCCAAGTGTTTGGTATGATCTAGTTGTTGAAGACTTCAGGCTCTGGGGTCAGACAAACTGGGTTCAAATTTAAGTTCCACCACCTAAGAATTGCACAACCTGGGGTAAATTATTCAACCTTGGGCTGCAATTTTCTCATCTGCAAAGCAGAGGTAACACCCTCATACAGTCCCATGACGGGTAAATGAGACAGTGTGTGTGAGGTGCTTCTCATACCACCCGTTACAGAGTGAGGGAGCAGTAACTCTCAGCTAGTCTATCATCCAAGTCCCAAGAAGCCCTTGGGACTTGGATGATAGAACGTAGCCCAGTTTAGCCCACACTGAGCTCTCTCTGGCTCTATACACTTTATGGTTAGTATCTCAGACTTGGCACTTGATTTTGCTCGTGGCTTAGTTATAGCTCCCCATACTAAATTTGGACTTAATTAAGAAAAAATATGGATAATTTCAAACATACCATAAGTAGAGAGAATAACATGGATCCTCCTAGACTTGTCACTGGACTGGGTCTTTCATGACAGTTCTTTTTACTTTGTTCTGAGGTCAGATCTAACATGGTTGCATACACAGAATTCATGGCCTTGGCCCTGACTGAGCAAGAGCGACCACTGTGTATGAGGCTGTGTATAAGGATGTCTTACTCAGCCTCTCTTGGAGGGTGGTCCCACCAAAAAGCTCTTTTCTCTATTTTTCTAAGGGCTGGGGAGGTGGAAAAATAGCCACCTATTGTATGGCTTCCTGCAAAATACACTTCATTGTCCAGAGCTAACATCTCCTGCCTTCTCCTGTTAGTTCTTCAAGGGCTTGACCTGTGTTTAATTCATTCTTATATCCCCAGCCTCTACCTAAACTAAACCTGGTGCAAAATAGCATTGTTTGAATGAATGACTTGCTATTTTTTTCTGAAGTTTTATTAGAATTGCTTTTTAGTATCAAATTTGAATCCCAGTTGTCCACTTTTGAGGCGTAAAGCTGCAGGCTGTAGAGGACAGATCGCAGAGCTAAATCTCTCTTTTTTCTTTTCTTTCTTTTTTTTGTACTGGGTGATTGACATCTGGGGACAGAGCATGTTGACATCTCTGAAGCTGTTGAACAAAATAAAAACTTTGTGCTGGGGGGAACATGATCCGGCATTCATTAATGTGGCACCAGACAATGTCTCTGGAAACAGATGTCTTATGCTGCAATTCCTCTTGATGGCACTGGAGCCTTAAATATCGTACCAAGTCCTGTCTTTCACATTCTAAATCCTGTTATCTAGGTTAGCTCATCTGTATTCAAAAGATCAATGTTGCATTATTACAAAGATCCTTTCAAGTGTAAAAAGGATGGCACTTCATTACAGAAAGTAAAAGAAACTAATCAAACTTTCTTGGTGAAATCATTGACTTTTTTAAGTAAAGGGCAAATTTAAGAATTGAAAGTCTGAGATGGGAGAGAAGTCAGTGTGGTTTGGGCTTTCTCCGGCATGCGTCTGGTTGTAGTGTGTGGGTCTTGGATAACCTAAAGAAGAAAGAGGCTTTCTTGAAAGAGTCTCAGTGCTTGCAGCTGTTCTCGTTTCTTCTGTCATTACTTGGTTGTGTGTCTTGGAAGAAATGAGATGCTGGTGGAAAGACTCAAAGAGACACTCCACAATGCATGGTATACAGGTGGCACATGTACTGACCTGGTTAATAGAAATTGTTCGAAAGCCACTGGTAAATATTATTTATTCACCATCTTAACTCTTCTTTCAACAGACAGTTCTGGTTTCTTACCATCCATCACCAGTTGAGTTCTGTGAGTTGTGTGTTAACAGGCAGGGTGTTTATTAGGGAGAGCCTTTAGGATCGACACCTGTGGAAGGAGGGGGAAGGAAGCAGCATAGGGTAGAGGGAGAAGTCGATGCACAACGCATGCTCAAGGTTACATACACAGGGATGAGGGTCTCTGGAGCTGGTATGGACTTTTGGAGCTGTCTTCCCTGCGGAGGAGAGAGCCTGCCTGATAGTTGTATTGTAAGTAAACAAACCTGGAAAAGGTGCTTGATTTTAAGCAAGCCATTGGTTTTCAGTTGATGCAATCCCAATAGGGAGAGGATAGCTGAGGGCTGCCTGCTGGCAGAATACCCAACAGCCCGAGTTAAATTCCTTTTCGTTCTGAAAGCAGGATCTGGGCAACCCATCACCACATCTTACCACTCTTAACAGCTTAAAAGAAAATGTTCATTGACCATGTACCAGGTCTATGCTAGGTACTGGGACTTCACAGTGATGAATAAGGAACAGTCCTTGCCTTCAAGGTATTTCTGGTCAGCCTCTTCTTGCCAGGATTTGTTGATTGTTATGATATGCCAGGAATGGTTCCAGGCACTCTACTTGTGTTCACTAGTTTAACCGCTAAGCCATATGCGATAGCTTGAGCTCTTATCCTCACAATACAGATGAGAAAACTGAGGCAGGTGGAGGTAAAGCTTGGGCAGGGTTTTTCTCAGATTCCCTGTGGCCTGCTACTATACAGCCTCCCAAATGTTGCCATTTCATCAAAGCCATTATTCATCTCCCTGTAACTTGTGTCTGAGCTGACTGTAACGTTTGTTTTCTGAAAGATATTTAGCGTGGCTAATTACCTTAGAGCTGCACTGTCCATTACTGGTAGTTACTAGTCACATAAGTCTTTCAAGCATTTGAAATGCAGAAAGTTGGAACTGAGATGCTGTGCAGTGTAAAATACATACCACATTTCAAAGACTTACATGGAAAAAGAATGTAAAAAATCTCATTAAACATTTTATATTGAGTGCATGTTGAAATGATAATATTTTAGATCTATTGTGTTAAATAAAAATATTTTAAAAATTAAGTTCACCTGTTCTTTTGTTTTAATGTGGCTACTAGAGAATTTTAAAATTACCTAGCTTGTATTTGTGGCTTGCCTTTTATTTTAAAATTTATTTTATTGAAGTACAGTTGATTTACAGTGTTGTGTTAATTTCTGCATACTACAGCAAAGTGATTCACTTACACATATATATAGATTTTTTCATAGTCTTTTCCATTATGGTTTATCACAGGATATTGACTACAGTTGCCTGTGCTATACAGTAGGGCCTTGTTTATCCATTGCCTTTTATTTCTATCTATTGAGCAGAGCTGCCTTACAGTATCTGAGATGCTTCTGATGGGGATGTATTTTGCTCTTAAATTCAGAGAAAATCCTATTTAGTTTGATACTGGAATCGTGTTTTGATATGCTTCATTTAATTTGTATTTGTTAAGAGGGATTCTATCCACCGAATAGCCACCACCACTTGCTGGTTGTTTAGTGATTGTTGAAAACTAGTTAGAGGCAGCCTGAGTGAGATGAATTAAAGTTCTATTGTTGTAGGGGAACAAGGTCATCAACTTGAAATTAATCAACGGATTTCAAATCACCTGGAAGGGATATTTTACCCTCAGCTTTGCAGTTTCAGCATGTAAATTGCTGTTCAGAGGAGAGTCTGTAAAATCAATCCAGCCTTTCTCCCTTCAGAAATTAAAAGCAATTTATTTTTATTTTTGGCAACTCCTGGAAAGCACTTGTACATCCAGCTCCTTTGCCCTGACACCACCTGCATTGCATGTTTTCTGGACTTTTGAGTATAGAGGTGGACAATTCAGTTGTCTTAGTGTCCCACAAGATTTGGAGGAGACCCCTCTGATCCCTGTTGGGGGGCCCATCTGTTCCCACCTGATACACTTCACTTCAAATGAGTCAGAAACCCCAAAGCTAAACTTGGCCAAAGTAGCACATATGGTGTGGACTCCAACCAAAGCCATATAAATCATCCTCAGATCACACCAAACTTGGCCCCCAAACCGGGCACAGATTTTCCAATCTGGTCCTGGAGTTTGCCAGAAGGCAGGAGGACCACAGGGACGTGTGGGATGCATCTGGCTTTTATCCCAACTTCTGTGGTTAGTGTAGCTTGTCTGAGCTGGGATTGGATATAAACACAGCTTGTGGACTTGAAAGATACCAAATCACCTTGAAGGGTCATTTGGTCCAAGCCCCTGCAGAAAACACCGCTACAACTAACTGTGTATCCCACTGTGTAACCTTCCTCATACACCCTGTGACCCCTGGTATGAAGAAAGATCCAGAGATGGGTTTGAAATATATACATTAGGCATTCCAACTGATTGTTTTCTCAGTACTTTTTTTTTTTTTTTTTTTTTTTTTTTTTTTTGCGGTACGCGGGCCTCTCACTGCTGTGGCCTCTCCCGTTGCGGAGCACAGGCTCCGGACACACAGGCTCAGCGGCCATGGCTCACGGGCCCAGCCGCTCCGCGGCATGTGGGATCTTCCCGGACCGGGGCACGAACCCGAGTCCCCTGCATCGGCAGGCGGACTCTCAGCCACTGCGCCACCAGGGAAGCCCTCTCAGTACTTTTTAATATCAATACTTTGATGATAAGCCTAAGTTGGGCTCCCAAGTGGACTCTTTCTGAATGAGAGGCTGCCTTATTTGGTGGACTGATTCTTGTAGCAACAGCATGTTTGGTTTATCTGATTTCTAGGGAAAATTCTTTTTAAAGTTTTTTTGTTTGTTTGTTTGGTGTTGTTTTAAATGGAGAGGCCCAATAATGATTAGCTTTGTTTATCATAGTTTGCTCCCCTTGGATCAACACAATTTATTTTCTAGTTTTCACTGAGGTGGTGCTATGCTATATGGCATTTGTCTGATTTGTGATGTAACCTATATTTTGGGGAAGAGACCTAGAATGGTTGCTATAGCAATTTTGTCTTCAACTCTACCTAGAAGCCCGCACATAATTGCACTTCTATGTAAAGAGAGGTACTTCATTCTCAATCTATTCTCCTTTCTGCTTTTTCTAACACAAGAATTTAGTCACCCATTTGATAATCACATAAGGGCATTACTGGAAACCAAGAAACAGGTATGGATGGGGCTTCCAAGGAACTGAGTTAAAGCAAAGTCACTGCTTTCTGTGAGAAGGATTCTTCAGTCTGCCCAGGTAATTGGCCAGCTGGGTAAGAGTTTAGGATTTATTGGCTGCACATTAGGGCAGTTTACTTAACCTCTCTGTGCCTCAGTTTCTTAATCTGTGAAATAGGGATAAGACCTTATCTTAGAGTTTTGTGTGGCACAAATAGGAGAATAATCTAAAATGACTAGCACAGTTTCTGGATTATAGTGAGTGATCAGATGTGGGGAAGTAGTTATCCAGTGTAGGTGAAAGAAGTGTAGTGAAGGATAATCTCTTCCAGTCTTAAAGTGTTTCCACAAAGTTGTTTGTTTAAATACTAGAAGAGGTTCCTAATAGCATTTGTGTCCCTCGCTTTTGTGAACATCTTACAAATAGAATACATATATAATTCCTAAGATATTTGTCTTGTTTAAGCTTAGGTTAAGTTGAAGTCAAGGCCATGGAATGTGATTGCCTCATGAGTCAGTATTTTCAAAGAGAAGGAATTAAGAATAGCTCGGTTACTTTCAGTTCACACAGATGTCAGCAAGTTTAGTTGTCACCCCTCTGAAACACACAGTAGGAACACAGAAACCTGGTCATACTTCTAGTCTGTCTTTTATTGAAGTATAGTTACTGTACAATATTATATAAGTTACAGGTGTACAATATAGTGATTCACAATTTTTAAAGGTGAATTTTTTATTTTTATTTTTTAAATTTTTTAATTTTTTAATTTTTAATTTTTTATTTTTTTATTACTTTCTGCTTTACAACAAAGTGAATCAGTCATACATATACATCTGTTCCCACATCCCTTCCCTCATGCATCTCCCTCTCTCCCACCCTCCCCATCCCACCCCTCCAGGCGGTCACAAAGCACCGAGCTGATCTCCCTGTGCTCTGCGGCTGCTTCCCACTATCTATCTACCTTACGTTTGGTAGTGTATATATGTCCATGCCTCTCTTTCTCTTTGTCACAGCTTACCCTTCCCCCTCCCCATATCCTCAAGTCCATTCTCAAGTAGGTCTGTGTCTTTAATCCCGTTTTACCCCTAGGTTCTTCATGACATTTTTTTTTTAAATTCCGTATATATGTGTTAGCATACGGTATTTGTCTTTCTCTTTCTGACTTACTTCACTCTGTATGACAGACTCTAGGTCTATCCACCTCATTACAAATAGCTCAATTTCGCTTCTTTTTATGGCTGAGTAATATTCCATTGTATATATGTGCCACATCTTCTTTATCCATTCATCCGATGATGGACACGTAGGTTGTTTCCAGCTCCGGGCTATTGTGAATAGAGCTGCAATGAACATTTTGGTACATGTCTCTTTTTGAATTATGGTTTTCTCAGGGTATATGCCTAGTAGTGGGATTGCTGGGTCATATGGTAGTTCTATTTTTAGTTTTTTAAGGAACCTCCATACTGTTCTCCATAGTGGCTGTACCAATTCACATTCCCACCAGCAGTGCAAGAGTGTTCCCTTTTCTCCACACCCTCTCCAGCATTTATTGTTTCTAGATTTCTTGATGATGGCCATTCTGACTGGTGTGAGATGATATCTCATTGTAGTTTTGATTTGCATTTCTCTAATGATTAATGATGTTGAGCATTTTTTTAAATTTATTTGATTTTTGGCTGCATTGGGTCTTTGCTGCTGCACGCAGGTTCTCTCTAGTTACTGAGAGCAGAGGCTACTCCTTGTTGCGGTGCGTGGGCCTCTCATTGTGGTGGCTTCTCCCGTTGCAGAGCACGGGCTCTAGGCGTGCGGGCCTCAGCAGCTGAGGCACATGTGCTTCAGCAGTTGTGGCCTGTGGGCTCTAGAGCGCAGGATCAGCAGTTGTGGTGCACGGGCCCAGCTGCTCCGCGGCATGTGGGATCCTCCCAGGCCAGGGCTCGAACCCATGTTCCCTGCATTGGCAGGCGGATTCCTAACCACTGCGCCACCAGGGAAGCCTCTAAAGGTGAATTTTTATACTCCACTTATAGTTATAAAATATTGGCTATATTCCCCGTGTTGTACAATATATCCTTGTAGCTTATTTTGTAACTAATACTTTGTCCTTCTTAATTCCCTACCCCTAGGTTTCCCCTCCCCTTTTCCCTCTCCCCACTGGTAGCCACTAGTTTGTTCTCTATATCTGTGAGTCTGCTTCTTTTTTGTTATATTCATTAGTCTATTATATTTTTTAGATTCCACATTATATGTGATATCATATAGTATTTGTCTTTCTCTGTCTGACTTATTTCACTTAGCATAATGCCCTCCAAGTCCATATATGTTGCTGCAAATGGCAAAATTTCATTCTTTTTTATGGCTGAGTAGTATTCTACTGTATATGTGTATACACCACATCTTCTTGATCCATTCATCTGTTGATGGATACTTAGGTTGCTTCCATATCTTGGCAATTTTAAATAATGCTGCTATGAACATTGGGGTGCATGTATCTTTTTGAATTAGTGTGTTTTTTTTTTCAGATATATACCTAAGTGTGGAATTGATGGGTAACAAGGTAGTATTCTTTTTAGATTTTTGAGAAACTTCCGTACTGTTTTCCATAGTGGCAACATCAATTTACATTTCCACCATCAGTGTAGGAGGGTTCTCTTTTCTGCATATCCTTGCCAACCTTTGTTATTTGTGTTCTTTTTGATGATAGCCATTCTGACAAGTGTGAGGTGATACCTCGTGGTTTCACTTTGCATTTCCCTGATAATTAGCAATGTTGAGCATTTTTCATGAGCCTCTTGGCCATTTACATTCCCTCTTTGGAAAAATGTCTATTTAGTTGAACATGTCCAGAGAAAGTTGTTTCTGACATCACTGTAATGCTGTTTTCATTCTTGTACCACACTAATTATTGGAATATTCTTTCTAGGAACCTGATGTTTGCTCCTTCCCTATATCATCTGATCTTGGTCCTAGATCTGGCCTTTGGAGAATAAAGCTCTTCTTTAGTTCACATGCTAGAGTTTCAAATACTTGAAGATGGTTATTATCCTTTTCTAAACTGTTCCCTTTTCTAGGCTAAATATTCACTGTTCTTTTAATCATTCCTCATGTGGCAGGAAACAGTCTGTGAGACAGGAACCTCATGTTTTAGTTCTCTATTGTGTAACAAACTTAATGGCTAAAACCACTTTTTATTGTATTAATACTTATACGTGATATAATATATAAAATTGTGATCATGTTATCATTATATCTCATGAATCTGTAGGTTGACTGAACCCACTTGGCTGATTCGTGCTTAGATCACTCATGTAGTTGCAGTCAAATTCTCAGTGGGGCTGGTTTGACTTGGGCTGGCTTTCCGAAATGTCATCAGTGTCTGGCTCTGGTCTGGGCCAGGAATTGATTTGCTAGGTTCTGGAATAGCTTGAGACTGGCTGGGCTTCTATCTCTCCACAAGGCCATTCCCCTTCCTCCCAGCATGATGGCCTCTGGGTAGATGGCCATTTTACATGGTGGCTCTGTGCTCCAAGATGGAATAAGTAAAGGCTACTAATACTAAAGTACCTTAAAGTCTGGGCCTAGAAGCTGTTGGAATCAGCTACATTCTATTGATCATAGAAGTCACAGAACCCACTCAGATGAGGAGAAGGGACATAGGTTGTACCTCTCCATGGGAGGAGCATCAAAAAATTTATGGCCGTCTGCCCCTCCATTTTCATGTCTAATGTCACTTCTTAAAATGTAGCACAGTGTTCACAATAGGACATAATAGCCTAGTATGCTATTGGAGAGGCCATGAGATTTTCTTTTTCACTTTCCTCTTTAATTTATAATTTCCTCATAGCTTTCCCAATAGCTATCACCCACTGTGAGCTCCTAATAAACTTGTCCTTTACTGGATCCTTCAAATTTTGATTTCACAAACTGTTATCAGGCCTCATATTTGCATGAACTCCTTTTTGCATTGAAAGGCAGTATTTGGTTTTTGTTAATGAGAAGTTCATCCTGTTGCATTGAGCTGGTTACTGTTTCAGTAGTAGTTATCTTTAGGATGTCTGAAGAGTGTATACACGGTTCAGATGGAGTTTGTGGCCTTGCTTGTTCTTGCCAATCCTGCAGCTCGAGGGAACCTCCTACAACACAAATCTGGCTGTTGCTGCCCCTGCGTACGACTTGCAGGGACAAGCAGGCCCAAGATCTTGCCCTCAGGAAAAAGTCTGACTTTTGTGTATGAACTACAAGGTTTTCCATACCTATGTCCTGACTGCGCTCTCATTCTCACTTTGTATGTGTTGGGGGCAGGGTGGGCAACAGCATATTTCTGTTGGAGAAGGTCATCAAGAGGATGTGACCACCAGCTGACCCACAAGCTGGACCCGGGCAATTGGAGGCTCTTCACTGCACCCCCCCAACCCCCACCGCCCCGTCCTTGGAATGTATGTTCTGCCCATCATTCCCATGCTAGGAGCTGTTTCAAGGATATAGCCTTGGGGCTTCCCTGGTGGCGCAGTGGTTGGGAGTCCGCCTGCCGATGCAGGGGACACGGGTTTGTGCCCCGGTCCGGGAGGATCCCGCATGCCGCGGAGTGGCTGGGCCCGTGAGCCGTGGCCGCTGGGCCTGCGCGTCTGGAGCCTGTGCTTCGCAGCGGGAGAGGCCACAGCAGTGAGAGGCCCGCGTACCGAAAAGAAAAAAGGGATATAGCCTTGAGAAAGTAAGGTGTTGTTGAGATCATCTGGATGGTATATGTGACCGAACCCAATCAGGGCCTCTATATAAACCTTTAAGGTTCTGGTGGGCTGGTGTGGAGATCTGCTCAGTCTTGCAGCCGCCCGAGACAAGCCTCATAAGTAAGTTCCCTTGGTTACTAAACCTGCCAACCTGAAGTGGTCCATCTCCTTCTTCGCTCTCTCCTTGCCTTCCGTGTATGGGGGTCAGTTTCATATTTCACCTGGGAAGGTATTTAGTTTGTGAACCAACAGTATCCTTTAAAATGTTTCTCATTGTTTATTGGTGTGCTGGAAAACAACTTTAAAAGAAATTGATCTTATATCTAGCAAGTTTCTGATTCTTTTTATTTATTCTAATAGTTTTTCCATAGAATAATCTGGATTTTCTATGTTCACAATGTCATTGCCTATGAATAACAGTTACTTTTTCCTTTCCAATGTTACACACTTTATTTCTTACTGAGTTGTCTGTCCTATGGTTCAATGTTGAATAGATGTAGTGGTTGGACAGCCTTGGCTGGTTTCTGACTTGAAAGGAAACACTTCTGACTTTTCATCATTAACTATTCTGTTTGCTGTAGGTTTTTGTTTGAAGAAACTATTTATCAGATTAAGGCAGTGTCTTTCTCTTTCTTAGTTTGCTACTTTATTTTTAATGGCTGAATGGATGTTGAATTTTAAAAGGTCCCTTTTCCATGTAAACTGATGATCACAATCTTCTTCCCTTTAATTGTTTGAATTAATGGGTGACTTGCAATGATAGGTACCTATAGTTAAATCCACCTTTCATTCCTTTTTATTGCTCACCGGCATTCCCTTTATAGATGCATCACAGTTTGTTTATCCACTTACTTGTTGATGGACATTTGGGTTGTTTTCAGTGTTTGGCTATTAAAAATAAGTTGTTATGAAGATTCATATACAAATCTTTGTACGGACATACATTTTCATCTTTCTTGGATGAACACCTAGGAGTAGAATGGCTGGATTGTATGGTAGGTGAATGTTTAATTAAAAAAAAAAAACTTGCCAAGCTGTTTTATAAAGAAGATATACTATTTTATACTTCTATCAGCGATCCCTGAGAATTCCAGTTGCTCTACATCCTTGCCTTTACATCTTGATATGATTATTTTTGAAATGTACCTATTCTAATGTATGTGTAGTGATAGCTCATTATGATTTTAATTTGCAGTTCCCTGATGACCAATGATGTTTTCCATCCTTTCATGTGCTTCTCAGCTATTTGAACATATTTTTTATGATGCTTATGTTCAAAGTTTGTCCTATTTTTTAAATTGGTTGCTTTCTTATTAATGAGTTACACTGTTTTTTATGTATATTCTGGCTACAAGTCCTTTATCTGATATATGTTTTTAGAATATTTTCCTCTAGTCTGTGACTTGCTTATTCATTTTCTAAAAATGGTGTCTTTTAAAAATCAAAATCATTTAATTTGGAAGCCCAATATATCATTTTTTAAAATAACTTGCGTCTTATATGTTCTATCTAAAAACTTTCATCTACCTCAAGGTTGTAAAGATTTTCTCTTGTTTTCTTCTAGAAGCTTTATAATTTTAAGTTTTATAGGTAGGCCTGTGATCCATTTTGAATTAATATTTTTGTGTGGTGTGATGTAGGGGGTTAATGCTATTGAATTTAGTTTGCCAATTCTTTTTTTTTTAAATTATTTTTGTACTTATGCTCCAGTGAGTTGGCTGTATATTTTTCTTTGTCATTTATTCTTCATCTGTTTTGAGATAAGGTTGTTCTAGTCTCATAAAATGAATTGGACAGCTTGCTGCTTTTTTCTATTCTCTGCAATAGTTTGTATGAGATTAAGATTATTTACTTCTTAAAATGGGGGAAAATTGACTGCTTCAGTAGTCTTGGCTTGCTGGTTCTGTGTGTGTATATAAATATTGATTTAATTTTTTAAATGCTATTCTATTTATATTTTGTCTGTCTTCTTTAGTTATGTTTAAGTTATATTTTTATGGGAAATTATTTTTATGTTTTAAAAATTATTAACACAAAGGCATTATGTTTTAGAATTTTTAAAAACAAGCCTGACTCTTGCTATCAAATGAGAGCTCATCGAGGGCTGTGACCAAATCTTATCACTGTAGACTCTGGCACAAGCACCAAAACCTGGGGGTTGAATAAACTGGTAAAACTGGAGTTCAGTTCAGTAGCAAGTCTGGTCAGCTCTACCAAGATATATCCAACCACTTCTCACCATCTCTTCTGCTATCCACCTATCCCTTCTAGGCAGCATCATCTCTTGTCTGGACTTCTGCTGCAGACTACAGATTTCTCTGCTCCACTCTTGCCCCCATACTTTGGTCTATTTCCCAGAAAAATCATTTTAAAACTTTCACCAGATCATGCCAGCCCCGCTGCTCAAAACTCTCCAGTGGGGATTTCCCTGGTGGTGCAGTGGTTAAGAATCCACCTGCCAATGCAGGGGACACGGGTTCAAGCCCTGGTCCGGGAAGATCCCCCATGCTGAGGAGCAACTAAGCCCATGCGCCACAAGCAATGAGCCTGAGCCCTAGAGCCCGAGAGCCACAACTACTGAAGCCCGTGCTCCTAGAGCCCGTGCTCCACAACAAGAGAAGCCATCACAATGAGAAGCCCGTGCACCGCAACGAAGAGTAGCCCCCGCTCACCGCAACTAGAGAAAGCCCGCGCACAGCAACGAAAACCCAATGCAGCCAAAAATAAATAAATAAAATAAATTTATTTAAAAAAACAAAACAAAACCTCCAGTGGCTTCTCATCACGCTTAGAATAAATTCTGAATGGAGGAGAAATGTAGAATTGACAAAGAGTGTCTTCAGAATCGCAAAGCTCTCTCTTTAGTAAAATCAACCATAACTCCTATAACTTCCTCACAGGTACCAAATATCTCTATAGTCCACCTTTGTGCTCCAGCTCCACCCCCAACCTCAGTCCCACCAGTTTATTGGCTGATTGGAATCTTCAGAATTTGGGGGAAGGTTTCTCTGCAGTTTGATGGAAATGTTTGCCTTCAAATGAACTGGCAACATTTGCCTAGTATCTTACAGGGCTACAATGCAGGAGGCTATCTTAATTCATCTCCTTCATTAATTCAAGGCTGTTCAATAATGCTCTTGCTCACATATTTCTAAATTCACCCAAGTGGCTAGATAGATTATGTTTTTATTTGGTAATCTTTTTCTTTTCCAGTTCTTTGGAAGATAGTATTGGTTATTTAATAGGAGGTTTTACAATGCAAGTTCTCCATGTAGTTATATCTATTGTAAGCATTTATTTATTTATTTATTTATTTTTTGCGGTACGCGGGCCTCTCACTGTTGTGGCCTCTCCCGTTGCGGAGCACAGGCTCCGGAAGCGCAGGCTCAGCAGCCATGACTCACTGGCCCAGCCGCTCCGCGGCATGTGGGATCTTCCCGGACTGGGGCACAAACCCGTGTCCCCTGCATCGGCAGGCGGACTCTCAACCACTGCACCACCAGGGAAGCCCAAGCATTTATTTTTATTTTGTCTTATTTCATACAAAAATTGAAGCAATTTAACTTGCAGTGATTATTATGCCTCAGATAAACCTCACTGGCTATGACACTGCCACTGTTCAAAGCTTTGAGGCAGCTTATAAGAATGTTTACTATAAGATGACATATGCAAAAAAGATATCAAGACCAGAGAAGATAGAATTTATGACTGAAGGTAATCACACCATTAACTCTTATATAATTACTACAGTTGGAAGAACTTTTGGTTTCTGAACTTCCTAGCAGGCAAATTAAAAGAGGAAGTAATGTCAGTTCAATTATCTGTGAAAACCATATACAAACATAACAGTTCCTTGGAAGAGGGAAGTCTTTTCTTGGTACCTAAGTTATCATTCAACACTCATAACAGGGAAGGGGAATTATATAATTTAAAATATATATATACTTAACATCTTAAAACAAGTGAGTGGCATTTCCTGATAGTGGCATTCCCCGACAGTGACATTCCTTGGTGACAGCAACTCAGTAAATTGATTTCACATGTAACCCAGGCAAATGCTGCTTTCTGATGATGTAGCTTAATTCTAGTATATAATTTAGAACATCTAGCCTAAACATTCGTCCTCAGAAGAATTACTAGGTTCTTTACAAAAAATTGTGAGCTCCTAAACCCTATTACACATCTACTACACATCTCTGGAGATGGGGCCCAGGAGCTGAGGTTAAAATTTTTTTTTGACTTTTAACATGTTTATTGAGGTGTAGTTTATATACCATTCAATTCAACGATTGAAAGTATACATTTCAGTGATTTTTAAAGTCATTTATGTAGTTGTCTTATTATCACCACAGTCCAGAAAAAGCTGCTTTTTTTTTTTGTTTTGTTTTTTTGTGGTACGCGAGCCTCTCACTGTTGTGGCCTCTCCCGTTGCGGAGCACAGGCTCCGGACGCGCAGGCTCAGCGGCCATGACTCACCGGCCCAGCCGCTCCGCGGCATGTGGGATCTTCCTGGACCGGGGCACGAACCCGTGTCCCCTGCATCGGCAGGCGGACTCTCAACAATTGCGCCACCAGGGAAGCACAAAAGCTGCATTTTTAACAAGGGATTTCCCGTGAAATGGTCTGGGCTCTCAAGCTGAAAAACCCTGTTTGATGTGATCCCATGGATTGCAGGAGCTTTACCCAATTTGCTTTGAGCTTTAGTATTGTTGCATAGGTCTTTGGGCAGGAGGGAGTCACGATTGTTCCATAGAACCTTGGCAGTGATAGATTTAACATTTTTTGCTTTCAGTATCCTCAGGTGATTGTATGAATCCATGATGCACTAACATTTACTTTGGCTGAAGTACAGCTTTGAACTCTCCTTGCTGTGTCACTGGCTATAAGACTAGTTTCTCAGCTAGTGCGTGACTCTAGTTAACTCTCCAGCATCCATTATCTCAGAACAGCTTTTTTCTATTTTACTTGTAAGCACAGTGGTTAGTTTTCTCAGAACTGAAAAGTTACGCTCCACATAAAGCTCTGATTGTCATTACTGAAACTGGAAGTCCTTAGATGTCCTTCATTCCTAGGCAAAAAATAGAAATTTTGGATGCACTTGAAAATGGTGTGTGTGTCGAGAGGGGTGGGTGGGTAATGAAAAGTTAAGGCATCTGCATTTTCTGTATAGGGATTCAGGAAGTCTGAGGCATTAGAAAGGACAAGGTACCCTTACAGAGAGTCTTCTCCAACAATTCTCAAAATAGGTAAATCAGCGTGTTCCTTGATATAATGTAAAGAATGCATTTTGTGGTTAAATAACTCTCAAACCTTTGAAAAGTCAATCCAGCTTACTTCTGTAGGATGTTTCAGGGCCATTGTACACTGTGAATCTCTACTGCAATCATGTGTTTTACAGTGGAAATTTAAATTTTTCTGTAGAGTATCTCTGCAGGATACATTTTCAGTCTCAGTATCCAATTTATCTTATTTTGATTGCACGATATTGAGAAAATTATAATTCATAAAGATAAGTAGTTGCAAATCGTAGCAGCTTTTGGAAACAGATTGCTTTGATGTGTCAAGATACTTGTCAATTAAACTGAGCGAAAAAGTGTAAACAAGGAGCCGTAGGACATTTTTGTTTAAACTGTCTGTGTTTTATTGTCTATGTTTAAATTGTTTATGTTATTTGTTTAAATATGTCTATTTTTTGATCAGTGTCTGATTTAAAGATATTTAAAGACTGAGTTAGAATCTGTATGCTTCTTACCAGCACTACTTAAATTGTGGTATGTGGAACAGCATTTTTACTGCTCTAGGTCAACAAAAGAATAGAAATGGAGAATTAGTATTTAGAAAATTTTATAACAATTTGTCACTGCTGTGACATCCAAGCAAGTGATCAGTGAACTCTTTTTTTTTTTTTTTTTCAGTCAGTGTCTGGTCCAGTTGGTTGATGTCAAACCCACATGGTGAATCACATCTACTATAAGCTGCTTAGTGTCATCAACCTCTGATGGAAAGGAAGTTAATAAACAAAGGAGTGAAAACAGACTTGTCCTTCACCACAGACAGTTTGGGAAGCTCTGCACTGAAGGAAAATTAAGCTGTTGGTCATGTGTAATTAGATACAATATGTATACTTTTAAAAGGAAGGGATCAGGTTGTTGCTGTGTCCATGGCATTATAACTATTATATTGCTGAAGATGCTTCTATAAAACTTCTTGAAATCTTGTTGAGTTTCTAGAATCTTCTACCAGAAAAAATCCAATTTTTTTTTTCCCAGAACCAGAGGCAGTGTCTTCTCCACTGGGGATTTTCTTATCCCAGGACATCAGAAACATCGTGTGGGGTCTGTCTATTGTCATTTGACTAGTTATTCACCCTCTTCCCATTATTCAATATGATCTGTTGGCATTTTCTTTTTTTTTTTTTTTCTTGTTGACATTTTCTTGATTTAAATTCTATACAAATAGAGCTAAAGTCCAAACCCCTTTCAGATTGCTGGCTCTAGGTCCTGCTTTATAGAAATTCTGGAGCAGCTATGACCTACAGATTTTGCATTTTAGTGCTCTTTTCTCTTTCTGGCTAACACTTTTAGAGCTAGCACTGTGATTGGTTCCTTGTAAGAGTTTAATAACATGTCGACATTACTAAAATTATTCTCTGATAACTGTATGTGGAGAAGGACAACTCAAACATTTTTACAAGAACTGTAGAATTGTCTCCTTATCTGGTAGTTTTAGAGGACAATCGGAGATGATTATCAGGCACTATTTGGTGGCTTAGATATACTTGTTAAAGGTATTATACCTGAATGCTTTCACATTTTTCCTTATGCACTGATGCATTCTTGAATTTTTCTTAAAATGCGAGCCTCTTACCTTCTTGATTTTTCTTTTCTTTCTCAAAATTGACTTCTTTCTAAGTGTTTATATGAATGGGATCAAACCTTATACCTTGTTTTCTAACTAAACTTTTCTCACTTAATGATGTAACTTGAGTTTTCCATGTTGGTACGTTCAACATAAGTCCACCTTATTTTTTGGATGGCAGTTGAGTTTTCTGTTGATTGCATATACAGTTATGTGTTCTCCCACCCTACTACTGATGGATACTGGCTGACCTGATTGTCTTCATGACTACACACACTTGTCAAATTCTAGAATATTAATGCAGATAAAATGTTTTCACATTCATGCAAATTACCGTGTGCTAAAGGGACTAAAGGAAATCAGCTTGGCCCTAAAGGGAAAAAGGCAGCAATTTCAAAGCCATTTGGACAACAACGCTAAAATAAAATTAATTAACTTCCCTTTAAACAAATCCTTTTAAGTTTTCATGGCAATTTGTGCTTGTGAAAAAATTCTTGGCATGTCTTCTATAGGGAAGACACTTATTCTCTGTAAACCCTAAAGATAGGAGGAAAAGGGGGTAATGCCAAGTGGAAAGGGAAGACTCTGTTAACATTGGACAGAGCAGAAAACTATTTTAGTTGCATGATTGTTTGCTAAAAGGCCCTTTGAAGCAATCTGAAACTGCAGTGTTAAGGCCATAGTAAAATTTTCCCATAGAATATTAAAATATAGGCTGGATATGAGACAGTCTCTAGTTTGTTTTTAGGCACATTGTAGGTGCTCAGATGTTTATGGAATGGATGTGGTTGTAGGATGAATGATCAAATGCAAACCCAGAAACAGAGATGTGGCTGAAGTCTTATGGTGAGCCCAGTACTGCTTGGACCATGGTTAACAGCTCATTGAGTCTTCCTGAAGGGCTGAAAACTGATCCCCCAAATCAGGAAGAGCCCATGATTTAGAGTATGGAGAATAGGAAGAGTCATTCAAGCAGGCTCTAACCCTTCAGCAGCCAGGCAGAATTTAGGAGAGGCTTCTCATTTTCTTATTTTATTTTCAAATTATTAAATATTTTAAATATTTAATAATAATAAATATTTAAATAATTTAATTTAAATATTTAATAATAAAAATATTATTAAATATTTTTTATTTTTATTCTTATTTTATTTTATTTATTTATTTGGCTGTGCACAGGCTTTCTCTAGTTGCGGCGAGCAGGGGCTACTGTTCATTGCAGTGCATGGGCTTCTCATTGCGGTGGCTTCTCTTGCTGTGGAGCATGGGCTCTAGGAGTGCGGGCTTTGGTAGCTGTGGCATGCAGGCTCTAGAGTGTACAGGCTTCAGTAGTTGCAGTGTGCAGACTCAGGAGTTGTGGCTCACAGGCTTAGTTGCTCCATGGCATGTGGGATCTTCCCGGACCAGGGATCAAACCCGTGTCCCCTGCATTGGCAGGCAGATTCTTAACTAGTGCACCACCAGGGAAGTCTGAGCTTCTCATTTTTGCTCCTTAAACACTTTTATATCTTTGGGCAAGAAACTTAGTCTGACAAGTCTTTATCATCAGAGAGTTGGGAATAAAAATACCAGTTCTGCTTATTTTGCAAGGTTGTGCAAGGATGAAATGAAATAAATGAATATGAAAACATTTTATAAACTACTGTTACACAACTCTAAAGTCTCATTACTTGCTCAGATTATAATGTCCTCAAACTTGTGTGGATCAGAATCATTTGCGGTGCTTGCTAAGAATGCAGTTTTGAGAACTTCTATTTCCAGCAGTACACAAGGCAAGAGAGCCCAAAAAACCCTCTTGCTACACAACTCCTAGAAATGTTGGATAAAGTATAGCCAACATGATTATAAATGCATAACTGAGCTTGTGACCGAGAAAGGAAAATTCCTACGGCCAGAAACTGGCAGGAGGAGCTATGACTTGAAGAGGTAATTGGGCGCTCACGCCAGAGCTGCCTCGAGGGGCAATAATCTAGAGTAATGTATTTTAGGCTAGAGGTGGACAGAAGACAAGGTCTGAGGCTGCCCCAAGGCGTGGAGTAAGAATTGAGACCTCTATCTCCAGCTCTTCGAAAGGGCATTTTCCTAATTAAAAAGTGGCAGACTGAAAGGCAAATCTACCATGGGCAAAGGGAAGTGATAAGGAGTCTAGCCCTCCTGGTCTGAGTTCCAGGAGGGGGTGAAGGTGGGCTTTCCCCTGTGGTTATACCATAGGCTTGCCCTTTGGTGACTTCACACTACTTGCATGGTCCACGAAGACCCCAGCCCTGAAACTAACTCCTAGTTCCTGGGTTGATGGAATGGAGGCATGGCAGACAGAAGCCAGAGGATTTTCCTTGCAGGGTTGCCCCTCTGCCCAGGTGGATTCTAGAAATAAAGCCCAGTCTAACATTAACTCCAGTTCCCAAATCCATTTGTAACCAGACCCAGGAGAAATATAGACTCTCAAGGACTTTTAGACACTGGATATGAGGTACAGAATATAAGCATCTTTAAGATGTTTGAAAAGTGCAGATTCCTGAGTCCCAGTGAATCAAGAGGTAGTCTGGGTCCAGAAAGTTGCATTTTTGTTGTTGTTGTTGTTGTTGTTGTTTTGTGCAGTACGCGGGCTTCTCACTACTGTGGCCTCTCCCGTTGTGGAGCACAGGCTCCAGACGCGCAGGCTCAGCGGCCATGGCTCACGGGCCCAGCCGCTCCACGGCATGTGGGATCTTCCCGGACCGGGGCACAAACCCGTGTCCCCCGCATCGGCAGGCGGACTCTCAACCACTGCGCCACCAGGGAAGCCCGAAAGTTGCATTTTAAATAAGCATCCCAAAGGAGTACGATGCAGATTGCTCTCCGAAGACCCACTGGGAAATGAAGCTTTGCTGCTTTCCTAAAATGTATTCCATGGGCCACTTTAAATACTAAAGGTATCCATGCTTGGGTTCACCTCCACATTAGTGGGTTAAAAGAATACCCTTTAATGACAAATTTACTTTTCTCTTTTGTGTCTATCAGGCTTTATCAGTTTTCTGACTTCAGTGGATAATTAATTAGGTAGCCAGAATTTTTCTCCCCTGGCCCGAAAGACAAGAAAATGACAATAAATAATCATAATAATAATGATAATGAACCAACATAGAGAGTAAATGGGACTGACATTCAACTCCCCTCTTCTGCATCTGCTTCGCTGGCCTCCCAAGTGCGTTGCTGCTGAATCCGTCCAGGCTGGAGATGCCCCTTCACCTGGTTATGACTTATGGAGGTTAAAGTGGTGCATGGCGAGCCATTGAGGCAGATGGCAGCCTTCTTTACTGCTTATGCTCTTTCCACACTGAAGACTTGTAGCTGCTCTGGATGAGTCTGCCTTTCGGAGGAGGGCTGGGGCAGGGATGGAGGAAGGGATAGGGGAAAGCCACCAGGAAGCTTTTCGTCCCGGCCCTGCATCTTCTCATTCTTTATCGCTTTTTTGTCTATTGAACTCAACATGAGAGGGGTTTACTTTTGAAAGCCCTATGCAGGGAAGAATTGTTTTTCCTGTCTTTGAGCTGTTCAGCCATCTGTCCTAATTTCTTCCTGGTTTCCTGTTATTTTCATTTCGCCTTTTGTGAAGATTAACATGCAGCACAACCACATATTCTATTAAGCTTGTCTCCTCACTACTTTATCTCATTAACGGCTTGATCACTGTGAATAAAAATAATCTTCCATTCAGTCACAACTTCAAACGTCTCTGAGACTTTAGATCAAGCAAACCTTCAACAACTTCAAAAAAATCTCTTTAAATCTAAGAGGTTCACTTCAAAGGAAAACCTATGGGTGTTCTCCGCCCAGCTGGCAGGTAAATAGTCATTTGTAACTAAAGATATGCAAGTGAGAAAACACAGCTTACTCTGGAGTTGGTAGCTGCTCTGAACTTTTACTCCGGGTAAGGCAACTTAAAGCTGGCCCTGGGATGGAATTGGCTTGAAAAACACAACATCCTACATGTGAAAATGGGGTATATCAGTAAGTAAAAGTAGTATAATGTACATAATCTTTTGTAACCATTCTTTTTTTCCACATCCATATATTTCCTTCATGCAAAGGATAACAACTTTGTGTGAGCTGTTTCCTTTGACTGGACTGTCCTTCCTTCTCTTGGGAACCATTATTGATCTCTCTGACCTATCAATTATTCCCCGTTAGATATTCTCATGGCTTAGCGGTTTTCTTCTGGGCACCGATCACTGTTATATATTTTTAATTCCTCTGTGATTTTTTTATTGTTCTTTCTCTCCCACTAGGCTGTGAGACTCATAAGGATAGGGGTTGTGTATTCTCAAACCTCAGCATGGTGCTTGACACACAGTGGAAGCTTCAAGAACTTTGGTTTGGATGAATGAACAAGTTTTCACACCTACAGGATACTCCAGGCATGGATAAAACCATTGTTTGTCTAGCTATAGTTTAAGTTTGAAGTTGCTTATTGGCTATTATAAATGAGAATATGGGCATCTTTGTATGAAACAGTGGTCCCCACATTCTTAGTTATTTCTTTAGAAAAATTCCTAGTATAGAGTCACTGATTAGAGGGTATGGGACATTGTATGCCTTAGATACATACTTTTAAATTGTTTTCCAGAAAGATACCAATTATTACACAGTCGCTAGTAGTAGAGGAGACTGTTTTCCCACACCCTTGCCAACATTGTCATGCTTCACATTTTTTTTTTTTGCTAATATGTTTTTTTTTCCTGCAAACTGACTATTCCTAATCTTTATCTTTCTACTTGGACATCTTACCTTTCTGTATTTATAACTATTCTGCAAATTAAGATTCTTGGCCTTATATCACAGAGTCTGTATTGGCTTAAATCTTTTTAAATCTGTCAATTGATATTGCATGTTTGATTGCACAGATGCAAACCTCTCTGTCTTTTTTCCTTTATTGTTCTTGTCTTTTATACTTATAAAGCTTTTCACACACTAGTATTATAGAAGTAATAGCTCAGAAAAAAAAAATCTAAGGGTGTATATATGAGTATATAGAGGGAAAGGCTGGATTAATTTATAAATGATACTGGTGAATTGATCAGTTATATGGAGGGGAAAAAGTTATTTTCCATCTAACATTTTACATCAAAATATGTTCCAGATGGATTCAAATCAAAAATTAAAAAGTAAAAAAGGGGCTTCCCTGGTGGCGCAGTGGTTGAGAGTCCGCCTGCCGATGCAGGGGACACAGGTTCGTGCCCCGGTCCGGGAGGATCCCACATGCCGCTGAGCGGCTGGGCCTGTGAGCCATGGCTGCTGGGCCTGTGCATCTGGAGCCTGTGCTCCGCAACGGGAGAGGCCATGACCGTGAGAGGCCCACATAGCGGAAAAAAAAAAAAAAGTAAAAAAGAACAGGAAAAAATATTGGTGACTATACGTTCCACTCATCTGTCTTATCTGACTGAATAGTCAAACTGGTAAGAGTCTAAGAATTATGTTGGATGAAAAAAAATCCTTATTGTTAAAACTTTTGTTTAGAAATTTTGATCAGAAATTTCCCAAGTAGTTCTATGTTGAGAGGGAGATTCTAATGCTTAATCTCTGAATCCCAAGTATCTTTTCCTGAGCCACAGAGCACCACTTTTCCTAGTGAAGCCAGGTTAAGTAAATAGTATTATAGAGAAAGGACCCTGGCCTTGAAGTTGGAAGACACTGTGTCTAGTCTTCTCTTTATCTCGTTAGTCATCACATAGTGAGGTGATCTTAGGAGAACTTTGTCTTAGACATTCTCTTAATCTGTAAAACGGAATAACAAAAATCCCTGTGCTGTCTACTTCACAGAGTCGTTGAGAAGTTCAGATCAGATACTGTAAACGAACAGTATTTATTACCGAAGAGTGCTAGATCACATAATAATAGCACATACGCTTTATATTATTGCTATTTATATTCCTATCTATCTCTCCTACAGCACTATTTCTTTAAGAGCAATTTTGTTCTCCCCTGCATTCTGAAAATGCCTAGCAGGACGGTTTTGCTTAATAGATTATATTTTACAATGATTAAGAGCTCTGACTCTGGAGTCCTACTGAGTTTGGTTTAAATCCAGGTTCTGTCTTTTGTATTGGTGTGACCTTGAGCAAGTTATTGAATCTCTCTGTTTCAGCTTTCCCATCTTTGTAAAGAGGATAATAATAGTACCTGTTTTGATAAATCAAGGCTATTTGGTCATGTCAGCATCCAAATTATGGCTGCTGAAGCAAAAAAGGGAATGTGCTAGCTAATCTGTCTCTGTCTCGGTCTCTGTCGGTCTCATCACCATACTCTCCAGGAGTGGTTAGTTAAGGTATGACCTTGTTGCCCTCCTTTGATTTGCTGCCTCTTTTAGCCTCAATCGTATTTTTGCATACAGGATTTGTCCACATAGCAGAGAAGAAGGTGTTGCCATTCCTCATTTACATTATCTAGTTCTTTAACTTGAAATTTAAACAATTTACTGATTTTTTAAAACGTGGTAAAATAGTCTAAGTTAGTTCTACTTTGGTCATATCCCCACCCTGGACCAATCACGTGGTCTGATGAGGGGACTTAGAATGTTTAGACCATTCTATTTGCCCTCTTAGAGCTATGGTTGTGGTGTATGGGACTGCCAGTCCCACCACTATCATAGGATTGGAGAATGGGAGAAGCAGGTCCGCAAAGGAATAGGATAGTGTAGGGTGTGTTAGCAGACAAAAAATAAGCAACGCCTACTATTTTCCTCATAGGACTATTGTAAGAATTAAATGATAGAAAATTTTTGTACCATTGATATACAGTAAGTGCTCAAGAATAAAAAGAAAAGAAAAAAGGTCTTCCTAGTATTGTTATTCATTGGAATTGGAATATTTCTTTCTAGGCATCTTGCAGATATCAGTTGCCTTCTGAACTGTTGCAGTTAAACAACCTCTGAGTAAGCTTATTTTAAACATCTAGGAAAGAGTTCTAGGTAGTCATGGGATAAGAGATGAAAGTGAGCCATCGTTACTCTTCACAGGAATTAGCCAAGAGAAGGGCACTGGGGGCTGGAGTAGAGGGAAGAGGCCTATCTCTTCCCATTAGGGATTCTTCACAATAAATGCTCATTTCAGCGGCAGCCATAGGAGTATACTAGCCTTGAATCTCTGCTGCCATTCCCAACCTCTCTTCAGAGTCCAATGGTCAGTCTTAAACATAGAGTGACATAAGACTGTGGTTCCTCTCTGTTTTCTTTCTTCCCCACTGGTTCGTCTGCTACCCCTGGATTTTTGTCCTTTTGTCTCCTCAGGCTTGGATTTATCTTGGTGTAGACTTTTCTTTTAGTCTGACTCTGGTCATGCAGAGATAAAGCCTAATATTAATACATAATGAGAAAAATGGAATTTAGTTGAGCTAGATTGGTATGTGTTGTATTGTTGAGACTAAAAAAAAAAAAAAAAGACTGAACCTTTTGACTTGGAACCATGGAAACACTCTTCTTATTTAAGCACGATGGACTTAAAGTTGAGGCTTCCAACTGGCATAGATCATCACAGCAAGCAGGTGAATCTATTGAAGTAAACCCAATTTTTTTCTTAAGGACAGACATCAGGAGCACATAAAAAAAATCATGTGCACAGGTTGTATTTTAGGGGGTAATTTTCCTTGACTATCAGCAACATTTTGATGTACTCATATCTGGAACATCTATGAGAAAGAGTTCAAGTGAATAAATAGTGTCTGCATTTCATGATATGATTTTAATTCTCCCACCTTGGCTGCTTAGGGATGACAGCTTAATCTGATATCACTGGAAATAAGAAATAGCTATATTTCCATGATCACTGAAAGTTCAAATTGGATTGTAAACTCAGATAGAGCTGACCTGAGGCTTATCAGAGCTGAAGCAATGGAACTGCACGAGAACAGAGAAGATTTAATCAGAAAGAAAATTCTGCTTAAGAAAGTCTTTGCTCCACCAAAAAAACACTTGAGTTTAGGAGAAAGGAGGACAGGAGATGAGAAACAGAAAAAAGGAACATTTCAAACATTTTTAAAAAATAGCACTTTTTCCTCCTGGTAACTTCCCCACTTAGGTTTGATAGAAAGTAATTCTGCATGTTCCTCAGGACATCTCCTGGAGATGTTCTTGAAGCAGGTGGAGTAATGGAGATTTTGTTTTCCTGCCACACTGGAAAATGGCACTGACTGATAATATTGTATGTTTTTGTTTGCCATGCCTTTTTGCAGCTGACTTGCCTTCCCCTCTCATGGTAGCTTGGCTGCTTTATTTATAGATGAGATTTTTATCTTCTCTTATCCTCATGGGGATGTTTGGAGAACCAAAGGAACTGTTATGAAAGCAAGTCTAGGGCAAATAACCAAGGCTGTAGTACTGCAGTGATATCCTGAACTCACAGCCCGTTTGGAGGTTGGTGTGTTACTGAGGCCAAAGTGCATGTACATCACCCAGTTCTGAGCCTATTCACGGCAGACAGATGTGGGCATCGAAGCTGTTGCTATTGGATGATTTTTCTGCTCAGGCAGAATGACGTACTGTAGCTAGAGCTTTAAATTTAGCAAGTAGGATGATTGTTACTTCTCTAATGCCTCTGATTAAGGTCAGAAGCAGATGTTGCATTGGAGCAACTAAGCTTGCTTTCATGAGCAGATGACATGGGAAAAAATCATTTTTTTTCTGTCTTGAAAATGGGGGAGTGTCAGAAGGAAAAGAGTTATGTACAGATTGTATCAATTATCTAATGCACTCTGACATGTCACCCCAAAACACAGTGACTTAAAACAACACCCATTGATTCATCCTTTTGCAATTTGGGCAGGGCTCAGCTGGGCTGGCTCATCTCTAGGATGTGTGGTTATGGCTGGCCTCACTCATGTGTTTGCAGTCAGCTGACTGGTTCCCAGGGCCTCTTTGACATGCCTAGCAATTGGCTGTGTGGCTTGGTTCTCCTTTGCATGGCTCCTCAGCAGGATAGCCTAGGCTTCTTACATTGCATTGGCAGCCTCCCAACTATATAACATAAAACTCAACCCCCTTAAGAAATATTTCATCCTGGACCATTTCCTATACTTCCTGAGAATGTGTCACAAATGTTCTCAGAAGATACCCTTCCATTGAAGCTGTGCTGCTCTGCAGCTGCTGCAGTGTTTGTCCACCCTTCCATTAGTTCAGCACGGCAGAGCTGCCATTGCAGGTCTCTCTTACTGTATACCTTCCTCCATGCATTCGACCCTCATGTCCCCAAAGCAGTGTGTCTCTCTGGGGCAAGGCGGGAAAATTGCTCCTTCCCTCTTTGGACTACTATTTTGGAGGGGCCCCCAAGCAGGACTGCTGTGTTCTCAATTTTGCTCATCTTTCTCCATTCTCTGTTGCATTTCATCCATTTCAGACATGCGTCCAGCATGGGCTTGGCTGGGAATGGTTGGATTTGCTCAAGGGCATCACACTGAATGAACCTAATGACATTTTATTTGACTAAGCCTATCATGCCCCAGTCTTTCTATCTTTAGGGTAAATTATCCTGAGGTCCTGATTTTCTAGACAGCCTCTGATCTTTATATAACTGTCCAGCCAGGACCTCTACTTCACCCATCATCCCTCTCTTGGGCTAGCACCATTATCGAGTGAGGTTTGTCTCATTTTAGAGGTAAAGAAATTAAGTAGAGGAAATGGGAAATTCAAGTGCCTTGACTCAGGCAGTCACTGCAGGTTAGGGTAAAAAAAGAGTGAGATTCTAGGGCTCTATTTAGTCCATATCTCACTTGGCAAAGCCTCCTTATCCTAAGAAATCAAAGACATCCTGTGGGGGTAGCAGCGAGATACTCCATATGGCGCTTTGCTCTTTCTCACCCTTTTAATTTGGCTCTTTGTTCAATCTTAATTTGCAATTGTCACAGCTGTGATCACATTCCCAAGTTCCACCAACTCCCAAAACCCTTGAATCCGAAACCTTGGTGGTTTTAATTTTATTTTTGTTGAGAAAGGTTATGTTGTCTCAATGGGTAAAACTAGCTCTTCAGTGAGGGAAAACATTTTTTTTGGGGGAAAAGCTAATTCCAATTTTGAATTAAACCTCAGAATGGGCTGCAACTGTGGAACCTCAAGTTCAGGAGAGTTGACAACTCAGCTATAATCAAGCTAACTGAATTGGACAGAGCAATGTGAGACATAATTAGCAATTCCATTCAGCGAGCTGTCTCCTGAAAAACTTAAAATACCTTCTAGGCCTCATGCATATTCAGTGCCTCATTTGCTATTGTTTTTATCCAACAGGTTGAAATTCAAAAGGAAAGAATTCTGAGTTGTCTGTCTCGCTTTCATCCTCTGCATTCTCCTCTCTTTTCAGCAGCTCTCCCTCCCCAAGCCTGTCCCATTTCCATACAGCAGGTCACCCCGATGCCAACTGCACATTGACAAATACAAAATACTCTGAGCACATTTTTTCTCTTGCTTGTACGTTTGTCAATGCTTTCTCTCAGTTAGATAGACCGAGGAGGTACATTTGCCCTGGGGAATTAGGACCACTTTGTTGTTGTGGTCAGGCTTCTGTTGGGAACTCTTTCCGTCCCCTGGTTACTGGGTCATGAGTGGGTCTGTGCTGAACTGGAGATTGATGATCCCACACTTTCCCTCCTGATCTCCATCCACCTTGATGGGTTATGCTTTCACTTTCCTTGATGTTCCAGGTGGCTGGGCTTTTGCCTGGAGGATGTGAAGGGAGATCGTAAGAGGCAATGAGAGGAGAGGGGGAAAAATCATATAGATTTCCATGTGTTCGCTGTGTTGCCTGGTTAGCTGAGCCTGGGAGTTTCCCAGTAGAAGGCTGTCTCCTTGGCACCCAAAATGTGTAGGGTGTGACTATTCTGGAAGAACCCCTGAGGAATGATTGGTTGTTTGGAGAAGCAATATAGTACCACGAAGACAAGAGTCTGAGTTAGATCTAGAATGAAATCCTAGTTCTGCACTGTGTGGTCTAAGCTGTGTGGTCTTGACCAAGTTTCTTTACCTCCCTAATCTTCAAATGCTTCATCTGTAAAACAAAGTTCCTAATGACCCTGTGCGTGGCTGTTAGGAGGATTACATGAGATAATGTATATGGAGGACCTAGCCAAGTGTCTGGAACGTTATTGGTGCTCAAGAATTGTGTTCTTCTTTTTCAAGTTCCTTTTTTCCTTATCTTAGTCTTCATTTTCCTTTTCTTTCTGTTTTATTGTATTTTACAGTGTGATATCGGGAACTGTGAAATATGCTGCATTTTCAAAGAAATTACTCAGTACTTTCAATCTCTTTCCCTATAAACTTTCTAGCAATTAGTAAATGCTGACCTAAGTTTCCCCATCTTTCCCCTCCCCTCTTAATATCTGGTAAAGGTAACTGGCCAAAGGCATACACTGAGTTAAATGAGAAATTAAATATTTTTCTAATCTTAAATTCCTGGAAGCATCACCGTATTTCCTCACTTCAGAATAGCCTCTTTCAGATTTTATTTTTTCCATCTGGGGAGCATTAGAATACGAAAAGTTTATTGGTAAAACTTCATGTTAAAATTTTCAATTTGCTGACCTAACTTCAGCAGAAGCTTTGATTTTCATGTCTTTTTTTTTTTTTAAACTGTGAAGTAGAAAGTTAAGGCATACTCAGCCTTGTAAATATTTTAGAGGAGGCTGAGATGCACTCTAAATGGATTCCTGCATCATATTTGATGACAATTTTGGTAATTTGGAGTTTCAAGGGGAAATAAAAGAAGGAGAAATGTCACCAGGGTTGTAAATCATAGAAGGAGAGTTGAGAACTTGTTCCTTTGCAAAGTCACATTTGCCATAGCAGGTTGACATCTGAATGAGTTCATAGGATGAACAATGAATGCAAGGACTGGATTAAGTAGAAGCATTTCTTTCCCTCTGCCCCTTGCAGTAGATCTTTTATGGATCATACCATTTGGCAGGTGACTTAGCCCTCATTAATTACCATCACATGCTGTCCTCTAATTGTTTTCCAAGTAGAAGTCTTGTTTTGTTCAAAATATTGCAAAATACTTGAGGGGATGGGTCATCTCACATACTTACTTCGTGTGGCCTCCTACAGCTCCTAACCCCATTCTGTGCATGCTTTATTGCAACTTGGGAACAGGATGAGAGAAAATGAAGCCCTGAACCTATCTCCCATCTGTGGTGTCCCTTGGTTAATGAATATGTTAAGGGCAAGGCTGTGACTCACCATGCTCACCAACAGAAGTGGATGTACAGGGAGGGTGAAGAGAGGCCAGAAGAGAAGCCTTTGAAAAGAATACGTTAAACTCCAACAATGGAAAGAGATGAAGAATGTCGTGAAGATGGGGAGAATGAGAAAGATGAAAGAGAACTGGTGATGGCTCAGCTGCCATGGAGAGAATTTGGCTGTGAACAAGTTCCAAAACAATTTCCATGTCATAAAGGTGGGGAACAAGGTAGAGGATAATCACTGGAAATCACGGCCCTTTTGATTGAATAACCTCAGTTAGTTCTTCAAGATACCCTCTTGTGTCTCTTCAGCTGGAGCTTGATAATCAGTATTTAATGAAGAATTGAGGGAGCCAATATCCCAAAGAACGGGGATGAAATAGTTTCTGGACATTTGGAGCTTAGGGAGAGGTTTGCACACTGTTAACAGTGAAAAATACCATCCTTTGCCTCCTTGAGCAAAAGTTCCCAGAGTTTTGAAAGAAATTAATCTGGTGTTTCTACTTTAACCCCAATAGAATCCTAAATCCTGAAAAGTCTCTGCAAAAAGTATATTTTGTTGACAGGTTATTGTATAGGGTATAACCTCCTACAAAAATCTTGTCTAAATCCACCAGAATGGTGAAAATGAATGATACAATGTCAAAGTCATTGCTGTATTTGCTACATGGCCTTCGATTTTTTGCTTCTTTTTTCCTTACACTTTTTTTTAAAAGCAGTGCGTCTATTGAGAAATCTTATTAAAAATCACAAACTGAACAGCAGACCTTTTTTTTTTGAGAACCAGAAACAGATTTTAAATGACAAAAATAAAAAAAACTCCTTTAATCTTTTTGTAACGTCTTGACAGTTGTGCCAGAAGATGTCTGCTTCTGCCTTCAAAATATAATTGCTTTTGGTCTGAAACAATTCATTCCCACTCTTTTCCCACTACTAGAAATCCTTGCCCTTTAGGCTGGATATTTTCCCTTAATTTTGTGGCTACTTTTCTGGTAAGGTAATGGAAAGGGGTAGGCAGCCAGGAGGCTAAGGAGACCAGAATGAATGTCATAACACAACACTATGCCTTGTGAATGTATAATATGAGATAAAGAGAGCATCTGTGAACCAAGGAAAAAATACTGAAATATTTTGTCATAAAAATGAGGTTGAGGGGGCTTCCCTGGTGGCGCAGTGGTTGAGAGTCCGCCTGCCGATGCAGGGGACACGGGTTCGTGCCCCGGTCCGGGAGGATCCCACATGCTGCGGAGCGGTTGGGCCCATGAGCCATGGCCACTGAGCCTGTGCGTCCGGAGCCTGTGCTCCTCAACGAGAGAGGCCACAATAGTGAGAGGCCCGCGTACCGCAAAAAAAAAAAAAAAAAAAAAAAAAAAAAAAAAAAAAAATGAGGTTGGCTGTCACAGAGTTGAATATCTAGTGTCACCAAAGATATTTGACCTTTCTAAATCCATCAAAGCATCTTTCTATTGCTTTGTTTTCAATAACTCAAGTGAAGTCATATCATAGTTGAAAACCTTAGCAGTTAGTGTCTTAAAGATCCCAAATCTTACTTGTATTTTCTTCAGAGAAGCATTTTATAAATATTGGAATAAGAGTGTCATCAGATTTCCATAAAATCTGCATCTATGGACTTTTTAGCACAAACATTTCTGATCTATAGAATAAACCTAATGAGAATCAGAAATAAGTGCTCTCAGCAAGAAGGGAGGCTTTAATGGAGGGGGATGGGGAATTTAGGCATCAGTGAGAATCCATAACTGCAAAGTGACATGGTGTGTCCTAATCCCTAAACTCAGGCCTTGAATCATGAACGACAGAAGAGGAAAAAAAATAATAAAGGGAAAAGAGGACGTGAAATACAGTCAGAGGTGTTGACCACGCAGTAAACCTGATAGTTTGGGCTTCTTGCAATGTACTGTACATTTTTTTCCAATATATTTCTGTCATTTTTTTTCCAAACCAGCTCTGTGAGAGTAAGTGTAATTCATCAATTCTTTTATGACTCAGTTTTTAAAAAATTATTTATTTATTTTGATGCGCCAGGTCTTAGTTGTGACACGTGGGATCTTCCTTGCAGTGTGTGGGATCTTTAGTTGCAGCATGTGGGATCTAGTTCCCTGACAAGGGATCGAACCTGGGTCCCCTGCATTAGGAGTGCGGAGTCTTAGCCACTGGACCACCAGGGAAGTCCCTGACTCAGTTTTATGAATATTTTTGGCTTCTTTTCATCTACTCCTCTCTATCGCCACTAGAGCCTGGAAGACGACTGTGCCATGCAGTTGGGGGACTCGTGGGATTAAGCAACTCAGTGCTGTCCACTTCTCTCCAGATTTGATCTGCTGGATGAATTGAGATTTGTCTTGTAGAGCATCTTCTCCGCTTTCCTAATGTCTTGAGAAATAGGAAATACAGGAATAAAAAGAGGGAAAAAAAGACAACCCCAATCCTCTGTTGCAGGACCCTTTGGAAACTGTATCAGGCACACTATTGCTTCCACTCACCTGGAAGCTACTTAGCTATAAGGACCAGGACAGAAAGGTTTTCTTCTTTCTTAAGGGATACAAGGATGAAAATCAATATGCATTAATCATGAGCACTTCCTGTGAGCTGGGCATTGTGCTTGATTGCCCCCCTTCCCCGCCCATGATATATGGTTGGGTCTCTATCTGATTCCCCAGAAAGACAGGGTCACCAGTAGTCTGGGGAGGATCACTTATCTTAAAATTAACTCATAGTTTATGCTATATATTACTGTGCTCTCTTAGGAGTTTCTCAATTGACCAGAACAAAGATTCAGTCTTGCTAGCTGGGTCCAAGACCTAGAAGTAAGAAATTGATTATTTTTTCCTTATATTTTCTTCCTCTGAGTCACATGCCCTGATATAATAAAGGTATCCCACCCCACCATCCATTCCCCAGGGGTGGTCTTTTTGTTTTTCTAACTCAATTCAGGACCTTATATGTCTTTTTCAAGTCTCTTAACTTTCTTTCACAGTCCCATTTCCAGGATACTCACTATACTCCATTATTTTTAATTCCATTCTTCCTTCTTAGGAACATAGCTCTTATCTATTTTGGTCTTTGGGGATGCTAGTAGTTTTATGCAAACCTAATAAACTTTCGTTATTATTAAGAGGCCTAGTATTTCTGGAGGGTCAGTTACCTCCACTCAGAGTCCATCTCATTTGATCCTAAACACAGCTTTGTGAGGTAGGTTGTACCATCCTTCCGTTACAGCTGAGGAAACTAAGACCCAGAGTTAGATAAGTTGCTTAAAGCATGTGAGTAATACACGGCAGAGCCACAAGTTAAACCCTGGTCACTTTGGGTGTAATGAAGGTGCCTATGTTCCTTCTATACAATGATCTCTTAAAATCTACATTTATTGAATTGCCTACTAATAGGTCAAGTACTGTGCCAAGGCTACTGTGCTGAGGAATTCTAAACTGAAGTTGGCATAAGAATTGAAGACTGTTGGCTCCCTGAAATACTGTGATGAGAGAGATTCTATGGTCCTGTCTACACTCAGTGGGAAAGGATGCTGGGATTCATTGTTAATGTCTATCATGGGAGCATAACAGAGTGACTTTGCCAATTATTCATCTCCTCTCACAGAGTCGCCCAATAATAGCAGGGGCAGAATGCTAGGGTATTTGAGAGCTAGGGTTTGGACTGATACAGATCAGATTCAAGTCCCGATTCCACAGTGTGTTTAGCTGTGACGCCTTGAGGAAATTACTCATACTGAGTCTCCATTATCTCATTCTTTAAATGAGGATGATTGTAGTACCTGCTTTGGAGTTATTGTGAGGCTGGATGAGACAATGCACTTAAGCACCTAATATGATGCTTAGCACATTAGGTCTTCTGTTAGAAAGAAATGTAATGGGGCTTCCCTGGTGGCACAGTGGTTAAGAATCCTCCTGCCAGTGCAGGGGACATGGGTTCGAGCCCTGGCCCGGGAAGATCCCACATGCCGCAGAGCAGCTAAGCCCACGCGCTACAACTACTGAGCCTGCGCTCTGGAGCCCGCGTGCCACAACTACTGAAGCCCGTGGGCCTAGATCCCGTGCTCTGCAACCTGAGAAGCCACCCAATGAGAAGCCTGCGAACCGCAACGAAGAGTAGCCCCCGCTCACCGCAACTAGAGAAAGCCCGCACACAGCAACGAAGACCCAAAACAGCCAAAAAAATAAAAACAAACAAATAAATTAATTTTAAAAAAAAGAAAGAAATGTAATGAGGATAGAAGGTTAACTGACAGACCACTTACTATCTTTCATTTTCCTTTCTCTAATCTTAGAGAAGTTACTTCTTTAAGGATACCTAGTTGACATATTTTTGCACAGTGACATAAAAGAGTAATTATTTCCCCATTTATTTCCCTGACAAGTTTCTCTTCACTTCCTTGAGATTAGAAGTCCTAATTTGGCTAATTGATTTAGTCAGTAATGAACACCAAATGCTGAATATGACACTTGGGTAAGAAATCTGTAAAACCACAGAGGAAGGCATGATGCATTTTGAAAAATCAGGATGAATGTAATAATTTCAAGGGGCTGTGGGGGGGGTACAGGGAGAGAAAACCCTGTTGTCTGTATTTTGGGTGAAGATGACACTGCTTTTGCAGACCACAATTTCTCTGTGCTACCATGTTGTGAGATAAGAGAAATATGAAAAGATTTGAGGAGGGGGTTAAAACTGAGAAATGTAGGTCCAAACACTGTTTCCTGTCCAAATTCCATTAGCACCATACTGTCAAGTGCTCCAGCATCGTGAGTGTACTTCCGTAGCTTATAATTGCCCTGTGCTTCAGTCAAGAGATGGGTAATTGCTCCTATGGGCCATAGATTTCCTGCTAGCAGCAGCTGATTGAAACCAGCCATATATTGCAGTTAAAAACCCCAGACTTGCTGCAATGTTTACAGATAAACCTTCTGTGCGACAGTCATTTACTGTACCCAGCCACCCATATGTTAAAGATATTATCCACGACCTCCTCATTTTCTCTTGAAGACAGATCAACTGTTCTTTTCAGTTTGATTAGATTTCACTATGTGGTGTTGATAGGCCAACTCTTTTATTTATTTATTTTTAAAATTTATACGCGGGCCTCTTACCATTGTGGCCTCTCCCGTTGCAGAGACAGGCTCCGGACGCGCAGGCTCAGTGGCCATGGCTCACGGGCCTAGCTGCTCCACGGCATGTGGGATCTTTCCGGACCGGGGCACGAACCCATGTCCCCTGCATTGGCAGATGGACTCAACCACTGTGCCACCAGGGAAGCCCCAACTCTTTTATTTTGTAGCTGATGCTTTAAGTAAAGTTGCATTTCTCTGGATCTAAGTTCTACTTTGGGGGCATTTGTTAATAGCCACACTACTGTAGTATTAGTTACTTCTGCAAAGTTTCTTATTCCTCTTTTTCTATTCCTCTGATAAGCCAAATACAGCTATTAGCCTGTGTGTCTGTTGACGTCCTCAAGAATTGGAATCTAGTAAAGGTAAGCCATCCACTCATTAGCAATCATGACGTTTTGGGGTTTTGGAGAAGCTGAAGGGGGATTGTGTGTTTTCTAATTTTAATGACACTTGCATCTGCAATGGACACAATGGATGATGCTACATAATATTAAAAGGTAGATGACGCTGTATGTCCATACTCACCTTATGGGGGTTCCCATTTCTCCATCCTTGCAGTTTTATTAAATTTAGGCTTTAGAGGCTAAATGAACAGTTTGATATCTACGTATGATTCAAGTCTGTCCAGTGAATCTCAAGATTTTGGGTGGTTTTAATTCAGTTTCTCTGTTTATCAATAGTAACATCGATATCATCTTCTTCTTGCTCCCTTTATTCTTTTTTTAAAAATTTGTGTTTTATTTATTTTTTAATTTTTGACTGCATTGGGTCTTCATTGCTGCGCATGGGCTTTCTCTAGTTGCGGCGAGCAGGGGCTACTCTTCGTTGTGGTGCATGGGCTTCTCATTGCGGTGGCTTCTCTTGTTGCAGAGCATGGGCTCTAGGTGCGCAGGCTCAGTAGTTGTGGCACATGGGCTTAGTTGCTCTTTGGCACGTGGGATCTTCCCAGGCCAGGGCTTGAACCTGTGTCCCCTGCATTGGCAGGTGGATTCTTAACCACTGGGCCACCAGGGAAGCCCGCTCCCTGTATTCTTGAAGCAAGAATGAAAGGTAAGAATGGTTACAGATAAACTGGGAGTGCCTTGAACTTGTGAAATCAGAAACTCTGTCATTCCTACCATACCCTCCTTTCTTAAAAACTTCCCTGACAAACCTGTACACTTGTTTGAAATTCATGAGTAACTTATCTTATGGTAGGAAAAAAATGGTTTTTTGTCTTTTTTTTTTTTTTTTTTTTTGCATTACGTGGGTTTTTCACTGTTGTGGCCTCTCCCATTGCAGAGCACAGGCTCCGGACATGCAGGCTCAGCAGCCATGGTTCACGGGGCCAGCTGCTCCGCGGCATGTGGGATCTTCCCGGACCGGGGCATGAACCCGTGTCCCCTGCATCGGCAGGCGGACTCTCAACCACTGCGCCACCAGGGAAACCCTTTTTTTAAAAAATATAAATTTATTTATTTAATTTATTTATTATTGGCTGCATTGGGTCTTCGTTGCTGCGCACGGGCTTTCTCTAGTTGCGGCAAGCAGGGGCTGCTCTTCTTTGCGGTATGCGGGCTTCTCATTACAGTGGCTTCTCTTGTTGTTGAGCACGGGCTCTAGGCACGCGGGCTTCAGTAGTTGTAACACGCGGGCTCAGTAGTTGCGGCTCACGGGCTCCAGAGCGTAGGCTCAGCAGCTGTGGCGCACAGGCCCAGCTGCTCTGCAGCACGTGGGATCTTCCCAGACCAGGGCTCGAACCCATGTCCCCTGCATTGGCAGGCGGGCTGTCAACCACTGCGCCACCAGGGAAGCCTGGAAAAAAAAATATTTCATCCATTTTTTTAAAAAACTGAGTGACTGAAGAATTTGTATCATCATGGTCAGACCTAGTCAAATTAACAAAAGAGATGGGATTTGTCGTGTGTTTCCTTTAGTTCTGTCTTCTCTTTTTTGCAGCTCTATCTTCCTTAGATATACGGAGCTGATCAATTTATTGGTAATGCAATGGTAAAGAATATATTAGCATTTGCAGGGTTAGGTCTAAGCATGTGTTCCTGGAACCTCAGATAATGATTACTTACTTACCTTCCAAATTCTGAGGTTGAAATTAGTGGTTTGAGCAGAAGGAAAATATAGTAGTTGAAATAAAGCAAAGAACACTTGTCCATAGTATACAAATCCATGAATTTGGTCACACATGGGGTGTATATGTCCAGGTGTTAAAGAATGTGGATACAGGACAAGAAAACAAAACTTGACTACTATGATGGTACAGTTGTATGAAGCATTTTAGCAGATCCAAATTTAACCCAAAGATGAAGTAATAATGAAATATACAAATATAGTTCTACATTAAAGGCCAAGGGAAATGATAAGTGAATGAACACTTGCTCGTAAGCCCAGGTACTTTGCTTGTATCTTCTTATTTATTGTTTAACTTGTGAGGTAGATGTTATCTTCTTACCTAAAAAGGAAGCAGAGTTTCCCAGAGGTTAAATAACTTGGCCCATGTCATAAAACTTGTAAGAGAACAACCAGGACTCTAATTCAGGTAGGCCTGACTCCTAAATCTATGTGCTTTCCATTATTTCATCCAGTCCTTGAATTTTTCTTATGATTTCTCTGAATATCAAATTTCCTTAGAATAGTTAAACATGATTTGATTGATCAGTATTCGGTTTTCACTTGTTTTTTTAGGAACTCATTCAATTATTTATTCATTCAGCTAATACTTATTTTTGTATCTCCCATGTGTCAGGCACCACTAGGCACTGAGAATACAAGATTAATGAGACATGGTTCCTGTTCTTGAGAAAATTTCAGGGAGGGAACAGATATGTAAAAGAAATACTTGTGATTCCATATGAGAACTGCATTAGAAGTATGTCCAAGTTTCAGGGGTAGAACAAAAGAGTAAGTAATCAATATGTTTGGGAGACGAGGTTGTATTTGGCCAAGAGCTGTTTTTCTTTTTTTGGAAGGAGCTTTTTTTTTTAACATCTTTATTGAGGTATAATTGCTTTACATTGTTGTAAATGTGAATCAGCTATACTTATACATATATCCCCATATCCCCTCCCTCTTGCGTCTCCCTCCCACACTCCCTATGCCACCCCTCTAGGTGGTCACAAAGCACCGAGCTGATCTCCCTGTGCCATGCAGCTGCTTCCCACTAGCTATCTATTTTATGTTTGGTAGTGTATATATGTCAATATTACTCTCTCATTTCGTCCCAGCTTACCCTTCCCCCTCCCCGTGTCCTCAAGCCCATTCTCTACGTCTGCGTCTTTATTCCTGTCCTGCCCTTAGGTTCTTCAGAACCTTTTTTTTTTTTTTAGATTCCATATATATATGTGTTAGCATACGGTATTTGTTTTTCTCTTTCTGACTTACTTCATTCTGTATGACAGACTCTAGGTCCATCCACCTCACCACAAATAACTCAATTTCATTTCTTTTTATGGCTGAGTAATATTCCATTGTATATATGTGCCACATCTTCTTTATCCATTCATCTGTCGATGGACACTTAGGTTGCTTCCATGTCCTGGCTATTGTAAATAGTGCTGCAATGAACATTGTGGTACATGACTCTTTTTGAATTATGGTTTTCTCAGAGTATATGCCCAGTAGTGGGATTGCTGGGGCGTATGGTAGTTCTATTTTTAGTTTTTTGAGGAACCTCCATACTGTTCTCTATAGTGGCTGTATCAATTTACATTCCCACCAACAGTGCAAGAGGGTTCCCTTTTCTCCACACCCTCTCCAGCATTTATTGTTTGTAGATTTTTTGATGATGGCCATTCTGACCAGTGTGAGGTGATAACTCATTGTAGTTTTGATTTGCATTTCTCTAATGATTAGTGATGTTGAGCATCCTTTCATATGTTTGTTGGCAATCTGTATATCTTCTTTGGAGAAATATCTATTTAGGTCTTCTGCCCATTTTTGGATTGGGTTTCTTTTTTTTTTGATATTGAGCTACTTGTAAATTTTGGAGATTAATTCTTTGTCAGTTGCTTCATTTGCAAAGATTTTCTCCCTTTCTGAGGGTTGTCTTTTCGTCTTGTTTATGGTTTCCTTTGCTGTGCAAAAGATTTTAAAGGAGCTTTAACTGGTGTCTTTTTTTTAAAAAGAAATATTTATTTATTTATTATTAGTTTATTTATTTTTGGCTGTGCTGGATCTTCATTGCGGCACGTGGGAACTTTGTTGCGGCATGCAGGAACTTAGTTGTAGCATGCAGGCTTCTTAGTTGTGGCGTGTGGACTCTTAGTTGCGGCATGCACGTGGGATCTAATTCCCTGACCAGGGATCGAACCCAGGCCCCCTGCATTGGGAGTTTGGAGTCTTATCCCCTGGACCACCGGGAAGTCCCTAACTGGGGTCTTAAGAGAGAGTGATGATGAGGATGCTAGTGACAATAGCTAATAGTTTTTGAATACTTAGTGTGTTCTCAAAAGCTACCTATAAAGCCTTACCTCCTTTAAACCTCTCAACATCTCTAGGTATTATTCCTCCTCACATCTCGGTGATGAGGAAATAAAGACACAGCGTAGCTGAGTAACTACTGGATGGTAGAAGCAGGATGCAAATCCAAGTTATCAGCTCCAGCGTCAGCCCCATTTTGTGGCTCTGTTTGATTAAAGTAGTGGTGAATAAATGTTTGCCTGGAAGAGTTGGAGGTCGAGTTGGGATAAAGGGAGGGTTGGGGAATTTGGAAGGGTTTTCCTGGCCAGGTGAGCAGCACATGCAAGACAGAGAGATGTGAAACAGTATGGCACAAATTGGGGATTTGTAAATAGCAGTACACAGCTGAATGTGCCTTGTACACTGAGGATTGTTGAGGAGGGGAACCCTGAGGCTGTGCCCAGATCAGGAAGGACTTATTTGGACATAATAAGGCATTTGGACTTGGTGTCATTGAAGGATTTTAAGTAAGGGGATGAAATGACCCCGTCAGTTTTCATCACTAAGGTATACAGGTAATTAGGAGAAAGTCAAAATTTCAGCAGTATGCATTAAAGCACTCAAAATACATTAGTAGCAGGAATTTTGATAACCCGAACTTAAAAACCATTTTAATAGTATTCGTTATTTATCTCAGTATTTAAAGATGTGATGACTTCAACTTTTAATTGCCTTGCTTCCTTTCTAGTCAAAGCACTTCTAGCAATGAAGTTAGACCAATCTCTGAAACTGAAATCTGGAAATATCATAATCATTTATCTGGGTTTTAGACAGACCAGCATAACCTTAATCACTCTTTATGTTGCCTGAGATAGAGATTCATTCTGGATCTGAGCTTCAGATCACATTACTTTCTCCCAAAGGAGAGCCTCATGAAGAATTTGTAAATCACAGTTTTAGCTTTTGTGTCTTTTCAGGATCCCATTCTAATGTTTCATAGACCATAACCCAAACTGCAGGCTTCTGAGCCCACGAATAGGTGTTGACAACCCATTATGGGAGGGAGAGCCATGGTTGAAAGGGCCACTGGGTTACTGGTTTTGATTACTGCCTTTCTGGGCACTGCAGCTTCAGAGAGAATGCACCACCTACAGATTTAAAGCCAATAAGCAGTCTTAACCTCTCTTGATATTTTCTGCCTTAGATTGGATCAAGCATTACCTGACACTGGCAGCTGTTTTCCCTGACTTGTTTTGCTGTTATATGATGACCTTTTCTTTGTTTATTGTTTTATTTGAACTTGCTGGGAGTTTATATAATTGATGGGCTTGTATGCCACAGTATGTCTGGGAATCTGCTGGTAATATACTACAGTGTCTGAATGGGTAGTTTTTTCTTTCTCTCCTCCCCTACTCTCACCCCTAATGTCAGAAAGTCAACATCCCAACTGGTGAACTGACATGGTAATAGAGACTCTTACCTTACGAGCAAAGGGTTTGGGTCAATCAGAGTCACCCAGGGTCAGCCTATATTAAAAATTTCAACATTTTGACAATCTCTTGAGCTCTGCTATAATACCTGAGTTTTAGGTTTCAATATATTTCTGAACAGAGATCCATCTTTGTTCACATCACCTCAGCTTGACTGAGGTGTTGAAATGTACAAATCATGAAATTGTTCATTACTTATCAAAAATAAGCAGTACGTGGTTGTCAATATAGGTTTGACAGCTAATCATTTAACGTTTTTATCTGATTTTAAAAACTATAGGCATTAAAGACAGACAAAGAAAATGAAAAAAGCAAGTTACAAAACAATGTATAGGATCCCTTTTTTTAAAGCTAAATGTTATGTGATCTTAAATGAAAAAAACATGGAAGAAAAAGCATCAGAGAGTTAGTAGTGATACTGGATCACAAGGACTTTCTATGTCATCCCTCCCTGTATTACTGAGTATGCAATTTCTTTTTTTTTTTTTTTTTTTCTTTTCTTTTTGCGGTACGCGGGCCTCTCACTGTTGTGGCCTCTCCCGTTGCGGAGCACAGGCTCCGGATGCGCAGGCCCAGCGGCCATGGCTCACGGGCCCAGCCGCTCCGCGGCATATGGGATCCTCCCAGACCGGGGCACGAACCCGTATCCCCTGCATCGGCAGGCGGACTCTCAACCACTGCGCCACCAGGGAGGCCCTGCAATTTCTTGTATTTAGAAAAGTTTAAAAGCACAAGCAATATTTATGCTCCTTGTATAACTCAAAAGCCTCTAATGTGTAACAGAGTAGAATGATTAGTAAATGTAATTCAAATATATTGTATGTTTCAAATAAAGAAGTTAATTGTTCAGTTGACGTGGTTAAGCCTTAAGTTTCTGAGTTGTCATTTTAAATTAAACTGTGCTTAGGTTTTGCAGGAACAATTGAGTTTCTTACATTTTGGCACTAAAGAATCAGGCTTGGTAAGTTACTACTTTCATATCCTTAGAGCCTTGTTCAAGGCGAACATCAAAAACACTTCCACTAGTTTTGGAAATTGATATGCAAATAGATGTACTTGTAATGACTCTTGTCCACCTGTGATGTTAGCCTTGGTCTTTAACTTGTATATGTCTCAGTACCTTCTCTGCCATTCAGTCAGCCTGCCCAGCACTTACTGGAAGCATACAGTGTACCAAACATTGTGATGGTTATTCAGGATAAAAAAAATATATGGTTTCTGTCCTCAGAGAGCTCATGGTTTCTTTGAAAAAGAATTCAGTGTAAATATTGAATTTCATTGCTTATATATGTTTTCCTTTAGAGAAGTAGATGGTTTCTAAAATTGGTTATGCTTTGCCATCCCTTTTGAGAGGTGTTCTAAAGCAAGCCATGACTGCCAGGCAATGATGAGATTGAATATTTTATCAAGGGCATATAGTTAATCATTAAGCATCTAGTTTGGTACTGATTTAGTACCAGTTCTCCATGAATGTTCATAGTTGAGATCTTCCTTGAGTTCCTTAGAAGGGATTTGGAAACCTGCAGGCAAGAGCTGAAGTGCTGGATTTGGTTCAAGGGCCTGACATGGAGGTACTTTTTAGAGTTTCTGCAGGATTGTATAAAGTTGGTTCTGTGTCCCCTCTTCATGGAATAATACAGTAAATAAGAAGCCTGGAAGGGAAGAAAACCAACTAATAAGTAGTGAAGTGGGCAAAAGAAATGTCAAACTCAGAGGGTGTCTGTCAAAGTTGATCAGTGTCTTAGTCCATTTGGGCTACTAGAATAGAATACCACAGATTGGGTAGCTTATAAACAACAGAAACTTATTTCTCACAGCCTGGAAGCTGGAACGTCCAAGATTAAGGACGTCCAAGATCAAGGACCAGCATGGTCAGATTCTGGTGAAAGCCTTTTCCCTGGTTCATAGTCAGGTTCTTGCTGTGTCCTCACATGGTGGAAGGGGTCAGGGATCTCTCTGGAACCTATTTTATAAAGCACTAATCCTATTCATGAGGGCTCTATCTTCATGGCTTAAGTACCTCCAAAAGGCCACACCTCCTAAAACCATTATCATTGAGGTTAGGAATTGGGGGGGGGGGACACAAACATTTAGACCATAGCCATTAGGCACTCACATGTCCAGATTGGTCCCAAGTCATCCTGAAGGGATGGATCTTTGTGATCAAGGAAAGCAGCAGGGGTTGGGAGTGCATGTACTGGTGATACTCAAGGGTATTCCTTATTTGTGTTAGTACATATGTCTGGGGTGTATGTGTGTGTGTGTGTGTGTGTCTTGATATGTAAGATATCATGACACAAAACTTAAAAAAAAAACAAATGAGAAAATTCTATGCCATGAACTTTTCAAAGGTACAGAAAAAATGCTTTCCCGTTAATAATACCACTATTTTGAGACAAAGTATTCAGATTTTTGAAAGGACTTAATATTTCTCATAATATCTGCATTCATATATGGATTTGATCTATCTATCATCTATCTATCTATCTATCTAAATTTGATCTACATACATACGTGAATTTCATCCAGTTGTTTTGCCTTTGAAATAATTATCTGCTACACTCTCATGTGTTGAATAGTAAAAGGTAAGGCATGATTTTAACTTAGCATTTTAGTTCACAGGATACAATTAATAAGTATTGAACAATTTAGAAGGGGAATGAGTCTTTCTGGGTTAGACATTTCTTCTGAGAAATAACTATTCTAGATTCTACCTACATTTTCTCAGGGTCAGAACTGTGTTGTCACTCATTGTGGTTTGTTTACAATGTATGGTTTACTTATGGGAATTTATTGGGAGATGACATCTTTCACCTACTCTTTCTCTCTAATTCTTCCTTGCCTTCTCTGAGTCCAAGTTCCAGGAGAGCTTCTGCATTGGACTCATATTTTGTATTTCCTGAAATCATGTTGCAAAACACCATTAAAAAGAAAAAAGGCCTTCACCACTTCCATCTTAATTTTCTGAACCTGATTACTCCTTTCATAAGATGAAGACCTTGATACTTTCCTCTCCTGGTTTGGGGAAGTGGTCTGGCATGTGGTGGACACTCAGATCAGTTTGTGGAACTAAGTTTAGAATGCTTGGCAAAGTCAGATGTTCAACAAATGTTACACCCCTTCCCCATCTTTCTGCCAGGGATACAAAGATGAGTGAGACATAGTTTCTGCTTTCAAGGACCTTGAAGCCTAGAGGAAAAGAAAAACAGGTAAATAAATAGAGCCAGTGAGACCTTTTAATCAAGGTACTTTGGGAGTAAAGGAGACAATGACTAAGGACCTCTGTGTTCTCAGCCAACCTGAATGATCCATGTCAGCCATGGTATTTGCACAGGGTATAATTGAATGTTCACTCAAAAGACCTAAAGTTATTGGCAACCTATAAAAAATGTTGTAATGGGGCTTCCCTGGTGGTGCAGTGGTTGAGAGTCCGCCTGCCGATGCAGGGGACACGGGTTCGTGCCCTGGTCTGGGAAGATCCCACATGCTGTGGAGCGGCTAGGCCCGTGAGCCGTGGCCGCTGAGCCTGTGCGTCCGGAGCCTGTGCTCCACAACGGGAGAGGCCACAACAGTGAGAGGCCCATGTACCGCCAAAAAAAAAAAAAAAAAAAAAAAAAAAAAAAGTTGTAATGGTGAAAGCTATTAATGTGTACACTGAGTAGAAAATGACTTTAGCAGTGGGACTGTATTAGTCTGCTGGGGCTGCCATAACCAAGTACTACAAATGGGTAGCTTAAACACTCATAGTTTATTGTCTCACAGTTCTGGAGGCTAGAAGCCTGAGATCAAAGTGTCAGCAGGGGTGGTTCCTTCTCAGGGCTAGGAGGAAGCATTCCATGCCTTTCTCCTAGCTTCTGGTGGTTTGCTGACCATGAGGCATTCCTTGGCTTCTGCTGCATCGCTCAGATCTCTGTCTTCATCTTCACGTGGCATTCTCTTTGGGGGCCTGTCTCTTCACATGGTGTTCTTTTAATAAGGATACCAGACATATTGGATTAGGGACCCACCCTATTCTAGAATGACCTTGTATTAACTTAACTAATTACATCTGCCACAACTCTAGTTCAAATAAGGTCACCTTGTGAGGTACTGTGGGTGAGGACTTTAACATGCAAACTTTGGTGGGACACAATTCAAACTGTAACAGGGCCCTTTCAGACATAAAAAAGTGTTTCTGTATTTTTCAGTGTACAAACAGGAGGAACTGATTAGCATTTCTCCCAATGGCTGCAGCCATTGGAAAGGTATACATATGACCCTGACAAGAAAAATGGAAGAACATGTATTGGAAGGGAAGGGCAGGAGCCAGGCTTCATTGGATGCTTTCTATAGACTAGACAGTGTTAGGTTCTTTGTCCAAGTTACTTGCTTTAAAGTACATTGATTCTCATTTAAACATGTTTATTAGGTCATCTCCATTTTGCAGATGTAGAAACTGAGGCTCAGAAACATGGAATCACCACCCACAGTTTGGAGCCAGAAAAGGGTAGAGCTGGGATTTGACAGCTAATAGGTTGGGTGCCAGAAAACATGCTCTTTCCCTTCTAGCCAGATATCCTCCCAAGAAAACTGTGATGATGAATGTGAGATTGTGGAAGCCAAAGATCCTAGAACACCTTTCCTATAAAAACTGTCTATCCTCAGGTGGAATAACCTTATCAGTTACTTTCTTAGTCATTTTTTAAAACTTTATAATGGAAGCAGATATCCCAGTGTTCTCTCAGTCTTGCAAAGGTCATTTTATAGGCTAATATTAGAAACTTATGAATCTACATTTCCATTAAAAAAATTCATAACTGTCTACATTTTCTTACCCCACTCATCAGCTTGTAGACCGTTAGGGGAAAGAGCTGTGTCCACAACGGAATCATCAGGAGAGATTCTCACAGTTCACACGGAAACTTGGAGTGCTGCAAATTTGACTTTCTTCTGTCTGGCATTCAATACTCAATTTCTCCCCCATTCCCCTTTCTTCTCTTTTCTTGTCCCACCACATCCGTGTCATGAAAATGGCTACTGAAATAAAGTAGTTTAGTTTGTGAAATCACAGTATGGTTCTCTCTGCTCATCCCAGTTTGCCCAGATTAGCCCAGGCAGATGGCTGTGGAGTTTCATGGCTGGTGAGAAAAGGGGCCCTTTCCAGAGCTGAAGAACAAGTGTGGGAGAAATGTTATGGATGCCAAAAAGCTGTGTGCTTGAGTTTTTGGGCGAGTGAAAGCAGGGCTGTGCATCAGGACGACTCTGCCTTCTGAACAGAGGGCTTTCTGAGAACTAGAAGCAGCTGGTTCTGGAGAAAAGATGGCTTGCAAAGAATCAGAGGCATTATGAGTCTTAAATTATTTAAGTTCCTCCTGTGGCAGCAGACTGTAATTGCTTCCTATTTCTGTAAATATTAGCAGCTGTGAGCCTTTAGTAAGGAGCTAAAACAGTGCTCAGTGTATCATACTTAAACTCTGGAATATTGTTAAATACCTGACCTTGGGCTGTCAAAGCACACTCATTACCCACACTAGCCCTTATGCTGAGAGCTGTCGACACTCTGAACTGGTACATTATTTTCAGCCTAGTCTGTAATAGCCTCGATAGATGGAGAATTGGCAAAGGGAATTGCAAGTCACCAAGTAGCAATGTCATGATCCATTTCCTTGGGGGAGGTCACCTCTGTGCCTGCTGCCTTTTAGTTGTTTTCACACCTGTGACTCCACCTACAGCTTGTCATGGCGAATCCTTTATCAAACTGGCAAAAACTTGAAATAGGACTAATTGGCATACCAGCTCTTACCTCTTTAGTCTCACTTGGTCTCTCTGCCTTATGTTCAGTGATTTAGTCCTACTGATTTTTTTTCTTTTTTTGAGCCTTCAGACTCATTGTATTCTCATTTGTCTTTTGCATTTGGCCTATCCTGAGTCTTCTATCTGGAACTCTGCTTGTTCCATAGCATCTCTATGCTAACTTCTACTTATTCTGTTGATGACACCTGCTCTTTGGAAGTCTTCCCTGACTGTCTGTATGTGGGCTAGTTAGGTCTTCTTTATTATGTCATGGGTGTGTAGGCACATTCCCTTAAGAGCACATGTCATGTTGGGATTGTAGTAATCTATTTAGTGGTCTTCATCTGCCACTGTATAGTGAACTCTTTGAGGTTAAGAAAAGTGTCAGTCCTATTTGTAGTTTTAGTTGCAGGGTCTGTGTGGAACCTGGAGAATAGAAAGGGATTGACGAGTATTTGTTGAGTTGAATTCATACTTCTACATCTAGCATTGTTGGGATATAATACCTGTGGGCTTAGTCTTCAGTAGAGCTGCCAAGGCAATCTGTGTATGTGGCAGAATCTCATCAATGTCTTCAGATAGCCACTTCCCTTCTTCCTTGTTAACACATTTCTTTGGGATGGTATGAGCCCAGGTCCAATAAGGAAATCATCATAGGCCTAACCCAGTTATCACAATTCATTCCTTTATGCCAGTGATTGGTCAAAGGGTGGGGACGTGATCCACTTCTGGCTAATGAGGCATAAGGGGAAGTATGTTGAAGGTTTGGGGAATGATTTTGCTTTTTATTAATAGAGTGGTGTGAGAAGGAAGCCATTTGTATCTTTCTCCCTTCTTTTCTGCTATGGATGCTTTCAGAGAAGATAAGAAGAAATGCTACAACTATTTGTCAACCATGAGGAAATAGCCCTCCAAATGAAAGCAACACAGGAGCATGGGCAAGTGCAAGGTCCTTAGGTCCTTGGTGATGTTGTTGAGTCATCAAAATCAACCCTGGGACAATATACCTCTGAATTTTTGTAAAGTAAACGATAAAACATTCTTCTGATTTAAACAGCGTTTTGCTAGATGTTGTGTTACCTTTGGCTAAAACTGTTCTAACTGTAATAGACACTAGGAAAAGGAAGGTGTGTGCATAGATTTTGTGTTCATTTCAAAAACTAAAGTGCCTATGCCACATAATGAGAGAAGACAACATAGAAAATATATTGGGCTTGGGGTTAAGACATCTTAGTTCACTTGAATCTTTCTTGTATAATTTTGAACAAGTCACTTATCTCTCTTATTTTCTAGTCAGGCAATCATTTATTCAACAACAACAAAAATAAATATTTGTTTGACAACTGTGTGTTATATACTATCTTAAGTATTTATTTTTAGGAAAACTGAGTTGAACTAGATGACTTTTTTATTTGTAAAAATCTGATTCACCTTTTATTTTTATGTCTTTGAAAAGAGTTTGAGGAGCTACGAGTCTATAAAAATCCTGTACAACTTCCTTCCAAAATCTGCCTTGGTTCCAATCATGTTTACCTTTGGCATTTCTTTTCATCCAAATTTCTTGCAGATCCTTATCTGAGAGATTTTTTTTTTTTTAACACAACAAAACCCACAAAGCATCTGTCTCTGGCAAGCATGCTCATGAGTCACATCTCCTCTGCAAAGTGAAACCGCATGAAACCAGCTGATTAAAAGGAGTATATAAAGAGGAGGCAGTCTGTTAAATTTATTTTCAGTCCAGCCTCCTAATTTCCATTCCACGTGCACTTATTTATTCAGGCACCAGGTCTTGGCAGGTACAATCTATTTAGGTAACCCTGCCCTGACTCACCTCTCAAATTTCCTGGCTGGAGAAAAAAGCTATTGAGCCGTCATCAGGGATAATATAGCCACTGCTGACCAGGCTCAGTGGATGATTTCAAACTGGTTTATCATGGTCCCACCTTGATTAGGATAGAGCTCTTGATTCAAACTACCATGATCCTCTCCTGCAAGTTGTCTATCTGTAGTAACCCCCAGTCTGGGTAGTGGTGGTGGGGGGCAGTCCATTGTGCCAGGATGTTAGATGGGGGAATCATCCATGCTTGATGGGAAGCACTGGGCAATGTTGAGAGGAGGGATAAGCATAACTCCAAATGGAACAGAGGATGCTGAAGAACCAATTGGTGGTTGCATGTTTTAGTATATTGGTTTGGCTGCTGAGTGTAAGCAGTCAGGTTTATATGGTAGGTCCGTGGCTTGGGGACTCAGCACCTTCTGTGTTGCTGCTCCTCCATGCTTAGCCTGTGCTTTCTTACTCTTGGTTCATAATAGGTGCTTTAGTTCCTACCACTATGTCTGAATTCCAGCAAGTAAGAAGAAGCAAAGAACAACAGAATTGCATATGCCTTATTTTTTAAGGGTGTGACCAGAAAGTTGCATAAGTAACTTCTGCTTGCATCTCCTATTGGCTAGTACCTGGTCACATGCCACATCCAGCTTTAAGGAAGGCAGAGAAATGTAGTCTTTAACCTGGTAGCCATACACATGATAGAACTTCTATTATTATAGAAAAATAAATATGGGATAGAGCTTAGAAATCTCAGGGTCCTTGAGGGATGACACCATGAGTAGCATTTTGTGGGCCTCAGCATCTATGCAGCTCTGAATTTTTTATGGAATGGTTCTGGCTGTAGCCAAGGCTCTAGTTTCCCTCTTATACTTTCTTCTTTATGTTCTTGTCTCTTCTCCCAACTTGCTTCTACCTTCTGGGAGTGGAAAAGCCTGTTTTATCACAGGATTTTCCTTTACTGGGCTTAGGTCAATGGCATTTTTTATGAGTTAAATAGTATTTGCACAATTGCTCTGTCTTTACAGACTGGAGAAGAAGATTGACACCTAAACATATCCCTTCAAAATATAATTCTTGGGCTTCCCTGCTGGTGCAGTGGTTAAGAATCCACCTGCCAGCTGCATAGCACAGGGAGATCAGCTCAGTGCTACCTAGAGGGGTGGGATAGGGAGGATGGGTGGGAGACGCAAGAGGGAGGAGATATGGGGATATATGTATATGTATAGCTGATTCACTTTGCTATAAAGCAGAAACTAACATACCATTGTAAAGCAATTATACTCCAATAAAGATGTTAAAAAAAAAAAAAGAATCCACCGGCCAATGCAGGGGACACAGGTTCGGTCCCTGGTCAGGGAAGATCCCACATGCTGCGGAACAACTAAGCCCGTGCGTCACAACTACTGAGCCGGTGCTCTAGAGCCCACAAGCCACAACTACTGAGCCCATGCACCTAGAGCCAGTGCTCCGCACAAGAGAAGCCACTGTGATGAGAAGCCTGTGCACCACAACAAAGAGTAGCCCCCGCTCGCCGCAAGTAGAGAAAGCCCACACACAGCAACGAAGACCCAATGCAGTCATAAAGAAAGAAAGAAAGAAAGAAAGAAAGAAAGAAAGAAAGAAAGAAACCAAAACCAGAATATAATTCTTCCCCATCTTTTCCCCAGATGCACAGCAGAGCCCTTTGTTTCTAAAGGAGAGAGCAGATCCCCAATCCCAGCTGGAAGTGCATGAAACAGAGACATTTAGAGGCAGCTTTTTTGCCTCATGAGAATGTGTTCTCTAGAGGTGCTTGCACCTTGTTAAGGAAATCCAACCAAACTAATTTTGGTCTCTGTTTAAGATTTATAAAAGACAGCAGCAGGTAACTTGCTCATTTCATATTCTCCAGGCCCTTCTACTCTACCTGAAGTCTAAGGAGAAATGACATATTATGTTTCCTGACAACATGATCTAGGGATATTCCTCTAAAGAACAATTCTTGACTTGTACTTTATTTTGTCCTTTTAAAAGATACACTACTGGGGAGTTTAAAAGTTGTCATATTTCATGCTTGAGGGATTTAGGTTCTTTCTGTCCATTATCTTGGCCATGAATTGGTGACATGTGCTCACTCCCCATTGAAACTGCAACGTGTCCTTATAAAATTCTATGAGAAGAGAGATCTATGCCTAGGTTTCTACAATGAGTGAAGGGAAATTCTGAGTAGTCCTCCTATAGTGTTGTATATATAACTAATAGTTTAAAAAGTGAACAGTTTATTTTGGTGGCTTGTGGTTATTTAGGGGAAATAAGCCATTAATGGGATTTTATTTTCTTATCACATGGTGAAGTCACAAGACTTTTTCTTGGAGAAACATGAGGAGAACCAGGAATAAGTTGGTGTTAGGTGGGAAATGAACAGTGGGAGAGCACCTGGGTCCCATCCCCTAATAGTGTTGTCTGGTTTTTAGTTCTGGGCAGGTGAGGAAATGCCTGTCTTCTATGGAGGCACCAGGCTCCTGATCTCTACCATCCTGTCCCACATGGACAAAACTTGTGTCCTATGTCTCACATCTTCTGAGGTCAGTTCTCTGCTAGGTGAAGGGCTGATTGATCTAAGATACTCTAATTGTGGGAACATCAGGCACTTAGGTAGCTAGGCCAAAGAGATATTTTAGGGCAGATTTTTTTGCATTCCTTATAAGTCCATGCCTGTCTGATTTCAGAACCATGGATAAAATAACTCAAAAGTTAAATATTTCCATGTGAGTGAAAAATTGAAAGAAACTTGAAGGGCACGTTCATGAGTGTGTGAAAGTGCTTTACCTCTCCTTTTTGTCTGGTGTTATAAGAATATCTCTATCTATGAATCTGCATATCTACCTATCATCTACCTATCTATCTATCTATCTATCAGGAGGATTCTCTCTGTAAGTGTGCTGCCTAAAAACTTGCTTTTTACTATTTAAGTAAAGGGTGTAGAAAGGGTGAGGGGGTGGAGGAAGACATCTGACTACTAAAATGAGGTTGGTGTCAGAATAGATTTATTGATTCATTTTGTCCTTGTGAGACTAGTGATCTTTCATAGAGTCAGAGCATTTTTGTAATAGAAATCTGAAGACCATCTTGTCCAACTGCTTATTTTACACATGATGGAACTTTTGAGGTCCAGAGATAAGTGACTTGCCTAAGGCCACACTAATAAATTGCTCTGTTGCTTCACTTTTTAGAAAGTGAACTTTTTATTGAAAAATAACACACATTCAGAAGTACAGAAATTTTCCCAAAGGGACTAGATTTGTGTAACCAACTTGTAGACTGAGCATGAACATTACCAAGCACTTCAAAAATCTCCTTTGTGTCCCCTCCCCAGTCACTACCTTTTCTCCCACTCCCAAAGGTAAATACTACTCTATTTAAAACATAGCTTAATGTTGCCTGTTTTTGAATTTTATGTAAATTCAGTCACACAGAATCTGTTCTTTTTTTTGGTCTAGCTCTTTCATTCAACATGATGTTTATGAAATTAATCCATTTTTCATGTTGCAATAGTCTGTCCATTTGTATTGCAATACTTTATTCCAGTGTGTGAATATAGCACAATTTATTTATTTTCCCGTTGCTTTGTTTTTAATGACTAGAGATTCCTAGTGTTAGTTTTCATGTCCATCTTAATTATTTTGCTTCTGGACAGGGGTATTTTCTCAAAAATCAACCTACAAGGCAGTTGTCTGGGGTTGAATCTTTAAATACAGCAACCAGAAAGCAAAAATTTATGCTACTACTGATTATTTGCTATAGTAATTCCTGTTTTTCTTTTGCCTGACTTTCTATGACTATTGAGACGCTAGTTGAACGAGAGTCAGATGATATTCCTGCCCCTCTTCTATATTCTGCATTATGGCCATTTGCTGTTAAGAATTGATTTACAATTTGGGTTTTGAATGATTTATGTTAAAATGGTTTGTCTAGAGGAAGGACTTCCCTTGTTCATTTTCCCCAGATCCTCTGGGAGAATCCAGATGGTTCTTGCATTTTAAGTGAATGAACAGTTGCCATCTTGCATAATCTAATTGTCTAAAACTGCCCACATGCTTACCATCTTAAGGCATGCTGTCTGCCCAAGGTGTCAGGTTAACTTTCATATGGCTTTAAGAAAGAAGTTATTTTAGCCTGAAAGTACAGCATCAAAAAGCATCACTCCTGAGTGGCTGAAACTGACAGATCTTCAACTCCTTTATTAAAAATGCAATTCACCAGGCTGAGGAAGAAAATCTAATTATTTAACTGGCAGCAGTTTTCCCTGCGGTAAAATAAACCTTAAGTGTTTACAATCAAGTTAGCTATATTTTAACCAATTTACTTATTTAAGCAAGTATTAAAAAATCCATACCATATCTTGTAAGTTCTTCTAAACTCTTTTTGTTTCCATTGATTTTCATTAAAGAGGTAATTGGCAGTTGATCAGTAGGTATGATTCTGATGAGCTGGTTTGGATGAACCTTCTGTGTGACAGAGCTCTGGGTAGAGGGAACCAAGAGATTTGCTGACACTCCAATCTATCTGCAATGAATGCAAGCTGGCTAATAAATATTTAATGGGCAGTTGTTTGCAGTTTAATAGAATTAGATAGTTCTATTAGAGTCCTGTTTGGAGACCTATAGGTATTATATATCGCAGTTGAAGACATGGTTAATAATTTAAGCTAAGTGACTAGTAATTAGAGAGACAGCCAGATTAAGCAGGAACTTTTGGTTTTAAGCCATTTGGGAATGTGTGTGTGTGTGTGTGTGTGTGAGAGAGAGAGAGAGAGAGAGAGAGAGAGAAAGAGAGAGAGAGAGAGAGAGAAAGAAAGAGAGATTGGAATTGGTAGGATTTTAGACTGTAAACCGTTATAAGGATTAGCTAATGCAGCAAGTCTGGGCCAACCCTTAAATGTGATAATAAAGCACGAGGCCCCTGGGGTTTATTTAATATCTCATCCTCTCAGTTAATGAGATGGAAAATAGTTCACTGTTTATCTACAGTAGATTGAGCAGATGTTGCCAATTCCGTTTTATGGAATGTAATCTTGGTGAGATTGTCTTCTGTCCGTTACCTTTTCATGGCCTTGATGTCTCCTGTACTCTTCTTGATTGGGGGTGGGGTGCAGATACCCTCTAGGCCATGGACTAGATGGAAAAATTTCCATGTTAGGAGTTAGTGGCCTTTTTACATTCTGAACCTCCAGTCACCTCTTATAGGGCAAAGCTGGTTTGTTGACCCAGAAAGGTTTGCAGACACCACAGGGCTTCTCAGATGTGAAGACTCTTGACTCTAAGGACTTCTTCCCCAATAACTGTTTTTGAAATGTCAAGTTTGTGATATTATTTGATTTATTTCATTTACTTCTTTGATTTTTCCCTATTCCATAAATGCATAATATATGAATTGGAGCATTGGGTCTAAAAAGCCTAATATGATTTGGTAAACAATTTCAATTTTCCAGAACCATCAGGTAATTAGTATTCTCCTAAATTGTGATATCAGAAGAAAGTGGCTAATTTAGGAACATAAGGTGGTAGAGATTTAGTTAAAGGCAAAAAGCCACTTTAGGCCTGTGGATTTGTTAGGATTTGCCTTTGTCTATAGCAGGAGCTGGACTTGTAATAGGCATAAATATATAAAGGCTTCTTTTTTTCTCATGCAAAAATGTCTGGAGGTATGTGACATTTGGTAGTAGAGCAGTGGGTCCAAGACATGAGGCCCAAAGTCTCTGTGGTTCTCTTGACTTTTTTCCTTATGTCCCAACGTGGCTGCTGCCACTCTAATTATTATGCTTGCATTCCAGGCAGGAACTGGCAAACAGGGATAGTGTTTCCCAGCAGTTCCCAGGAGACATCTGCATAGCTGTCATTGGTTGTAAATGTGTCACATGGCTATCCTTAGTTGTGGGGGTCTCTGGAAATGTGGGTTTACATCTATCTAGGTGGGTTTGCAGGAGAGGAAGAAAAGGGAAAGGGAAAAGTATTGCATGAGCCAACCTACAGTATTTGCCATATTCTCTTGGGAAATTTCCTTATTTTGTGGTAAATACTGACTTAAATCTCTTCTACAAAGTATAAGCCCTTTGAGATTTCTTTAGGCCCCGACGTTCTAAATGCTAATGACAAAGGCTTGCACATGGCATATTGGAAGTTCTTGATGAACTATGCTATATTCTTGGGAGAAGGAAGTAGATAAGAGAAGAATTAGGGAGAGAAGAGGAAGGCAGGGACCAAAGATGGTGTGAATATATATGTATGACTAAAATATATATCATACTGCACCATTAGAATGTGCACCATTATCCTCAGTTATTCTCATTCATTAAAGTTTTAAGTAGGGAAATTCCCTGGTGGTCCAGTGGTTAGGACTGCACGCTTTCACTGCCAAGGGCCTGCGTTTAATCCCTGGTTGGGGAGCTAAGATCCCGCAAGCTATGCAGCACGTGGCCAAAAATAAATAAATAAAAATTTAAAAAGAAAAAAAAGTTTTAAGTTCAACTTTATTTATATTTACTAAGAGGTTGCTATTACTGAGGGGTAATCAAGTAATATTTCCACTTGTTTTTCTTAGCCTTTTTTTCTTAATGTTTTAAAAATACATTCTTTCCTCTTAAAGTAATATGCTGTCATTGCAAACATTTTACAAAATACAGATGAAAAAAAAAGAAGACGCATTCAAAACCTCACTAACTAGAAATAACTTATGTTGATAATTTTGTTATATGGTAAGATCTTATTTTGTGCAAATTTAAGCAAATGGTGAAGTGATATAATGCAAATATTAATATTTCATTTAATGGAAAGATTTGAAATAGCATGAATTTATCAAATTAAAAATTACACCCTATAAGGGTATAATTTCAAAGCTGTGTAGTTGTGGGAATTATAAGGGTGTTGAGGGGTGGGTACTGGAATCACTAGGTTGGCGATGTAAAAACCCCAGCAGGTTTTGTCAGAATGAGTCTTCAGTAGCTCCTCCTTTGCACTGAAATGATCACCCTAGATATATCTATTTTGAGCTGTGTTGTGAGTTGTGTTTATGTAGATAAATACAAGATTGTGCTCTACATTCTTTTTTATAATTATCTTATTTTAATTGTTTGCTTTGTTTGTTATCCTATCTTGCACTCAGCAGATTTGTAGGGGCCAGTGAGGGAAATTTTCAGAAATGCTTGTTGTCATGAATAATCAAGCCAGGAACAATGTAGGATCTGCTATATGATTCATTCTCAGGGTTTTTTTTTTTTTTGAGTAATAGAAACAAGGTTCAGATTCAACTAATGTTTATTGAGCTCCAGTTATGTTCCAGGCATCATGCTAGGCACAATTACAAGCATTAATTCAGTTAGCACTCAGAATAATCCTGTGTGAAAATGGTTCTCTTATCTACTTGGCTGAACTCTTTTTTCTTGTCTCCCATATCTAATTAGCAAATCATATTGGTTCTGCTGTCAAAATCTGTCTGAGTCTGATCACTTACTCTCTCTACCTCTAGTACCACGGTCTAAATCCCTGTCGTCCTTTGCACACACTGCTTCAAGAGCCTCCGAGCTGCTCTCTCTGCTTCCACTCTGCATTTCCCCTCCCCTCAGTCCATGACCATTTTCCTACAGAGAAGACAGAGCAGGAAAGTGTGATCTGATAAAAATATGAACATATTGTATAGCTCCTAGGATCAGTTGTATGTGGAAAGTGGAGGAGAAGGAAGATTTGGGAGAATGTTGTACACATAAATAACCAGAAATCTAAAATTATAAGAAGAGGACTCGGTCCTCATTGATGTCTATCAAAATGGAAATAGGGAGGAATATATTTGGTTATGCAGTGTAGGCAATTTAAATAAACCGTATATTTTTTTCTCTTGTTGTGAATCATGCAAAATATAATGTGTTAGAGTTCCTGTCTTCATACAGCAAGGACAGGTATCAGTACTGCAAACAGCACACCCTGTGTGTAACGTTGCATGTTTTCTGCATCCCAACTTCGGTAATGAATTTTGATCCACTGTGCCAGAAGAAAGACTGAACTATCTTTTTTTTTTTTTTTTTTTTTTTGCATTATGCGGGCCTCTCACTGTTGTGGCCTCTCCCCTTGCGGAGCGCAGGCTCCGGATGCACAGACTCAGCGGCCATGGCTCACGGGCCTAGCCGCTCTGCGGCATGTGGGATCTTCCCAGACCGGGGCACGAACCCGTGTCCCCTGCATCGGCAGGCGGACTCTCAACCACTGCGCCACCAGGGAAGCCCCTGAACTATCTTTTTATTCTCTTAGAGAAACTTACAGTACAAAGTTATTGTCATGTGGAGAGGTGATCAAAGAGTAAGCAGATAAAAGAAACAAGACAAAGTTATTACAAGAGTTTTATCAGCCAGTTAATTAACGAAAACATTAGGATATTTTTCTGGATTTTGTGCTATTTGTAACATTTGTCAACATTTAAAAATTCGCAATTTGCTGTGGTTTCTTTTCTCATTCTTAATAAATACTCACTTTCAATCCTAATTTTGTATTTGAAATTACAGAGATTCCCACCCCCTTGCTCTCCGCAATCATTGTTTAAACTTTGAGCCCTACAAAATCTGGATCCCTCTCTGCTTTTGCTTTATTTTCATAAGCTCACTCACGTACATAATCCCCAAAAGGTCCTTCTCCCTAGTTTGAAGGGTATTTCTGCTTTATACAACCCAGAGAGCTTTGACTAACACAAATACCTTTAAAGAATTTAGTGGCAGAGTAACAGGCAGAGGGAAGATGAGGACAGGTATAGTGGGTGGGCAGAGAAAGGTCCTAATTGCGGTGCAGCTCTCAGGGAGGGCATGGCCATATGTGGGGGTGGGGTGGAGGGGTGTCCTTAGGGTGTTCCTAAAGATCCCAGAGGAACCTAGTCATCATAGGACAAAGAAAACCCCGCAGCCCCGCAAAGAAAAAAAGCACAGAGGGAGACGGAAAGGGGCTGGAGAATTTAGCCAGCAGCCAGTCTGCTCCTTTGCAAGTTGTACACACTCCATACAATGTGTTGACTTTGTACAGGGAGGCTGAGGTGCTGCTATCCATTCAGATGACGCTGGTGTGGAATGAAAGCAGAACAGCAGGAGCTGTGCAGTGGAGAGGGCTCTTTTGATTTGCAGCTTCTTTTGTTGTTTTCCTTTTCAGTTTCCTTGGTTCTGTGGTTTGGACCTCCACAGACCTAGAAAAGTTCAGAAACTTGAAAGGGAAGAAGCCCTTCTTCCCCAGGGCTGGTTCCTCCACTTTCATCCTGTGTCAGGTGTTCACGCCTCACAAAGATGGTGCTAAATGGAACTCTGCAAAGTCTGGGTAGCTGGGAGTCCTTCTGAGATGTTATGTTCTGGCTATAATGGAGTCCTGTTACTACAGGCTGTTAACACGCACCCCTCCATTGTTGGAGAAAGACATCCAGGTAGCTGCAAAGCACATGGCTTCCAGGAGGCTCTCAGGCTGGAGGATCTCTCAGAGAGTTTGGTTTTGTGAAAGGAACACAGAAACCTCGGGGCCTTACTTCTAAGATCCCTTTTTCTCTTTTTCCCCGAGTAAGCCGTTTAATTTATCTCTGTTTCACAGCATAAGGAGTTTAAAGTAGATGGTTGTAGGAAACAACCAACAAGTTCAAGCAATTTCAAGGAATGTACTTTGAGATGAGGTTGTGTTATCTTCTTTGAAGGATTGGGATTCTAAATATCTGTATCTATGTCTATATCTATATACAATAGGCTAGATATATTGCTTTCTGGAATTTTCTATGTATCATTGTATCTTGACTCCTAGAGAGGACAAATACATGGAATATATTCTAATACGCCACCATGCCCTGTCTGTGTAAACATTGCTATTCGATCATGGCATTCTTTCCTGCTAAGCTCTGATGTGGCTTCCAAACCATTTTCAAAGAGGGTTCTAGAGCGTCCCTCTCAATTGACTGAAATTTGTGCCTCACTGAAAAAGATTGTTGAGGGGAGAAAAGTTCCCTTTACATGATTCAAAGATTCTTTTACCAAAGAACTTCTTAAAGGCCAGACACTTATTTGCTTACTGCCAAGATAAAAAAGGAGAATATGAAGTTTCAGAGAAAGTTTAAACAAGGGATAGAGGGGCTGGTGAAATGTAGGCGCGCGCGAGAGAGGGATGTGTTTAATTTACATTAGGTGTTTTTGTCTGCTAGGCTGATGATTAAAAAAAAAGCTACCTTAGCAAATCAATTAGAGTTAGAATGACAGGCTGCAATAGTAAGAGTTGAGACAAGCTTCATTAGGCATTTGTGAGTGTGGCTTTTTTTCATCTCAGAGGTCCGCCTGGGTCACTGGAAAAACTGTGAATTTGGGTCAAGGACCCGAGTAAGGAGGGGAAGGCTCATTTATCATCAGAGAAGGGTGAGACGACTGTCCTCACTCTATTTGACTCCAGCTGTGAAGTGAACAGCTTATTTTGTTTTAGTGATGATTTGAGAGAATCATCAATAAAATCACCCATACTGTTTGCAGTGCAGCAGTCTATTTGTGTGTCAGTGTGTGTGTGTGTTTGTGTGTGTTTCTCTGTGTGTGTGTGTGTGCATGCTTGTATACGTGCACATATTCTTTTTTTTTTCTTTTTTTTTTTTTGCGGTACGCGGGCCTCTCACTGTTGTGGCCTCTCCCGTGGCGGAGCACAGACTCCAGACACGCAGGCTCAGCGGCCATGGCTCACGGGCCCAGCCGCTCCGCGGCATGCGGGATCCTCCCGGACCGGGGCACGAACCCGTGTCCCCTGCATCGCCAGGCGGACTCTCAACCACTGCGCCACCAGGGAAGCCCCGTGCACATATTCTTGATGCAAGCAGAAAGGGAAAAAGCAGGGAAAAACTTTACCTTTACACCTGTATTTACATATGATTTCCTCCTTTCTGCTCACCGATGTTAGGGGCTCATCTCAGAGTCTCCAGCTGGTCCATCTTTGTCCCTGATGGTTAGCATATTGAGCCGGTTTTGCAGCTTTATTCCTCAAATGTGCTTCCGTTGCCTACTGTGCAACTCATATAACCAAGCACAGAGGATTCTTTGGAGGAAGAAGTGATTAACTGGAAGAAATGGGCTGAGTGGATGGTCATCAATCACTTTCCTTTATCTTCAAGAGCTCATCTCTTGAAACTTAATCATTTCGAAGACTCTAAGGTCCTTGTAATAATTTCCTGGGTACTTACTAAGCTAACACACACTCGGCACGTATGACGTGTGAGGCACTGTGCTAAGCATCTTCTTTTCGTGATTTCATTTAATCCTTACAACCACACTGCAGGGTAGTAAGTTATCCTACCATCCATACAGTTATTCGGGGACCTGGGCTGATGGAAAATTTTTCCTCTTCAACAGATAGTTTTTAAGGTCACCCTGGGGGATCACCTCCATTCTAGTTAGCTGAAAGATAAAAAGAATACGATGGAGTGCTGTGTGTGTGGTCTTTATGTATCATGTCTGGAAGTTAAGGCCCTCAATTCTGTTCATATTCTGTTGGCTAGAACTTAGTCACATGACTGCCTCTAATGATAAAGGGAACTGGGAAATGTAGTCCCTGGCTAACCAGTTACTTCTCTGAGACATCTCAGCTCTATGGGGGAAGGGTAACACAGTTAGCCATCTTTGTCCTAGTCCGTCCCTCTGGCTACCAAGTATGTAAGAAGAGCACCTTTCTTCTCAGACTGTTGCCTTGGAGAGACAATCCTGAGTCCCATTCATTTACTGCATCCATTCGTTTACTGCATATGGGCTTTCTGGGTAATGCACTGTCCTACATGAAGTGTGGGTGAATGTGATTCCTCGTGACCTGCAACACATGAACTGAAAGCTGAGTTATCTTCTCTCCCCTACCATACATCGATAAATAATGACAGTTTAAACACAAACACATAAACCCCAACTTGGAAAATGAAAGCATGGGAAGCTCACAGCCATGATTGAGCTGCAGCAATGATGAAATTATCCCTGGCCTAGTAGATGATGGACTTTTAAAAAAAGGTTTTATGAACATTTGAATAGAATGCATCTTCTCTGTTTGGTACATACACACATACACACATATATATAATATATGTTACATTTAAATTTGTATGTGTCTATGATATTATATCTATATGGGTATAATTTTCATACCTATATAGGAAGAGATAACACATGTATAATGGTGAATGAATTTTGTTATTCAAGTTCCCTATATCTCTACTTAATTTTAAACCTTTTTGTTATGCAAAATAAAGTATACATTGAGAAAAGTGCTTAAAACATATGTACATTAATTAATTAATTAATTAATTTATTTATTTATTTGCGGTACGCGGGCCTCTCACTGTTGTGGCCTCTCCCGTTGCGGAGCACAGGCTCCGGACACGCAGGCTCAGCGGCCATGGCTCACGGGCCTAGCTGCTCCGCGGCATGTGGGATCTTCCCGGACCGGGCCACGAACCCGTGTCCCCTGCATTGGCAGGCGGACTCTCAACCACTGCGCCACCAGGGAAGCCCTGTACATTTTAACAGAGTAATAATGTGAACATCAGTACGATCATCATGTAGGTCAAGAAATAACATTACTAGCATGCCAGAAGTTCCCCTCTCCCATCATTTTGTTATCACAGCCTCTTCTATTATTGCCCAAGGTAATTACTCTCCTAATGTAATGAGATTCACTACCATGTTTTCCTATGTAGTTTTACCACCTAAGCATGCATTCCTAATATATATACTTTAAACCTGTTTTTGAATTTTGTGTGAGTGGACTCATACTGTGTTTGTTTCTCATGTCTTCTTCTTTTTACTAAACATTGTAATATTTATTGAATATCACTGCAGTTGATTTATTTCTATTCATGATTTAGAAGAGCTTATCTCTTATTTTAGCCTCTTACATTTTTCAGTCTTACATTTTCAGGTAATGTGTTCAATTCTATGGCCTGCTGTTTTGCCAAAAATTAATCAACAATTTTTCTGTGTTAATTACAAGATATATATTTTTTTGTTTATCTCAGCTTTTTTTTTCTTTCAGTTTTTATTCAGTTATAATATGTATACAGTAAAGTACAAAAACTTTAAGTGCATAGCCTGATGAATTTTTACAAACGTAGGTATCTGTGTAACCACCAGCCAGATCAAGTTATAGAATTTTTAGCACCCCAAAAGGCTTTCTCATGCCTTTATCAGTGAATGCACATCCTCCACCTATATTAACCATTCTGATTTCCATCATCATAAATTAATTTTTCTTTTTGAACTTCATATAAGTGAAATCATACAGTAAATTCTATTTTGTGTCTGTCTTTCACTCATTAGTATGTTTTGGTGTTCCATTCATGTCTTTGGGCATACCAGTAGTTTGTTCCTTTTCATTGCTGTGTAGTTTTTCATTGTATGAATATATCAAAATATGTTTATCCACTCGATTATAATGAATAAAACTGCTCTGAGCAGTCTTTTATAAATTTTTATTTAAAAAAATTTTTATTGAAGTATAGTTCATTTACAATATTGTGTTAGTTTCAGGTATACAGCAAAGTGTTTCAGTTTTGTATATATATGTTGTTTCAGGTTATTTTCCATTATAGTTTATTATAAGATATTGAATATAGTTCACTGTGCTATACAGTAAATACTTGTTGCTTATCTATTTTATATATAGTAGTTTGTATCTGTTAATCCCGTACTCCTAATTTTTCCCTCCCTCCCTCACCCCTTTGGTAACCATAAGTTTGTTTTCTATGTGATATTAATAGACTGTGAGTCTATTAATGTTTTGTATATAGATTCATTTGTATTATTTTTTAGATTCCACATATCATATAGTATTTGTCTTCCTCTGCCTGACTTACTTCACTTAGTATGATAATCTCTAGGTCCATCCATTATGCCGCAAATGGCAATATTTCAATCTTTTTTATGGTTAATATTCCATTGTATATATATACCACATCTTCTTAAACCATTTGTCTGTTGATGGGTGCTTGGGTTGTTTTCATGTCTTGGCTCTTGTAAATGGTGCTGCAGTGAACATTGGGGTGTATATATCTTTTTGAACTAGAGTTTTCATCTTTTCTGGATATATGTTCAGGAGTGGGATTGCTGGATTGTATGGTAGTTCTATTTTTAGTTTTTTTAAGGAACCTCCATACTGTTCTCCATAGTGGCTGTACCAGTTTATATTCCCACCAATGGTGTAGGAGGGTTCCCTTTTTTCCTCACCTTCTCCAGCATTTACTGTTTGTAAACTTTTTGATGATGGCCATTCTGACTGGTATGAGGTGATACCCCATTGTGGCTTTGATTTGCATTTCTCTAATAATTAGTGATGTTAAGCAGCTCTGAGCAGTCTTGAACATGCCTTTTGTGGATATATACACACATGCACACATAATACATACTTATTTATCTTGGGAATATATAGAGATGTGAAATTGCTGGGTAACAGGGCAGCTGTATATTTTACTTTATTCAAACTGTTTTTCAAACAGTTTTAAGAAATGCTTGTAACACTTTACACTCCAACTGGCATTGCCTGAGGATTCCAGGTGCTTCATATCATCACCAACACATATGCTTTCAGTCTTTAAAATTCTAACCAGGGGAGGGCAAACTTTTTTTATAACTGGACAGACAGTGAATATTTTAGACTTTATGAACCATAAGGCCTCTGTTGCAACTATTTACCTCTGCCATTGTAGTGCAAAAGCAGCCATTGAAAATAAGTAAATACAAGGGCATGGCTGTTTTTGCTGATCTTTGATTTAAAACGTCTGTTCCATTACATCTGTATTCCAGCCAATGGCTAGAGGAAAGAGAAAGTGGAAGGCATTTTTCTTTTCTTTAAGACAGTGGCGCACAGTTGCACATATTGCTTCATCCCGTATCTTATTGGGTAGAATTTTGTCACATGACCAATAAGCAAGAGGGGATGAGAAAGTATTTAGCTTGGTCGTCTGTGATAAGCTAAAATTCTCAGGGCGTTTCTTAAGAAAGGGAGAATGGATATAGTGAGACAACTAGCTATCTTTTCTACAGTGGGCCATGTCCTGTGGAAAATTTCTTTAAGTCAAGGAAAATTGATGTTTATTTCTTTCATTATATTCCCTCTCCATGTTTTTCATTCTCTTCTTCTAGAACTCATGGTAGAGAGATACTGGCTTTCTAAGATCTGTCTTGAAAGATTTAAGATTTATCATGACTTTTGCCACTTCTCTTATAATTTCTATCTCTTGGTCCATTTGATGGATTTTCACCTTGATAATGCAGCTTTAGTTGATGTCCATTTTGCTACTTTTTTGATTTATTTTGTTTTTTAAAAAATCTTAGCAATCATGTTTTTAATTTGCTGACTGATGATCATTTTTCACAGTGCTCTTTTATAGCTGTAAGTCCTATCAAATCTCTTGAAGATAATTGTTATGTATTTAAATTCATATTCACTATTGTTCATAAGCTCATTTACAGGGATTGGTTATTTTGCTTTTCAGCCTTTTATCTCTTTCATTTGTTAGTTTTCCTCATAAGTTTTGTTATTTTGGCATTCTTATATTTATAATTTGGGGTCTAGATTGATCAGTACTAGTAGTTGGAATGGATTTCTTCAGCATAAATGAAAATAGCTGTTCTTCCGGTAGATAATTCAGTTATGATTACAGGATCTGTGGCTCTACAGCTGTGTAGGGCAGAAGGGGAGAGAAACATTGGGCTGTGTAGCCTTTTCTTTAGGTGTATGAGTAGCTTAACTTTGGATGCTAGGAGTTTCATGAAACATAGTGTTCCAGTGCTTGCTTGAGTTGTCTTTTGGGGGCATATCTTCCACTTTATTTAGAGGGTTGTATTTGAGGCTTTCATTCAAAATGTATTGAAGATGATTTGAAAGCAGGCACCATTGCAGCTGCTGTCTAGCACTTTAATTTTCTCATGGCCAGTCACAAGATTTGTTGACTCTGCTGAAGCTTGCTACTGTACCTGATTCTCTTATTTGGGGATTATTCTGTAGTTCTGTTGGTCTTCTCTTTTGCCTGAGGTTGTAGTTCTTTGGGAGTTCACTGTCAATCATATGATGTGTTTTTTCTATCTTCCTGAAGTTCCTTAATGATCAGGTTGGCTGATGCACCTTCCGTGCTCAGTCAGCCATCATGAAGCGGGACTGCCTCTATTAGTTGAGTTTTGTGTCAGGGCTGTTGGAGAATGAGGCAAAAATCTCAACAGTGTTCTTGGAATAGGCTAAAACTTTGAAAGCAAATGTCCTTTCTGTGTTTCAATACCTTGTTTAAAAACATTCCAACAGAATGTTTCATTTTGCTGGAATCTTTTGGAAGGACAGTTTCGTGGTAGTCCTGGGATGTATATATCTGGATAACAGCACAGAGTCTGGTACAGGAGGCATTACGGGACTGTAAAGGGAGCTGGTTACCATGCTACCTCAGGCCTGGAGGAATGGAATCGAGTGACCAATGGGGAGATGGGGAGGTTTTGTAATTTTATTTGTTACACTGTGCTGTGGTTTTGTTTCCCTTTATTTAGAATGAAGCCCATCAACTGATTTTCAAATTGACTTTTGGCATTTTGACAGTATTTAGAGGAACAAAGTTGGGATCTAACTATTGCTTGGATTTATCATGAATTACTCTATTAAAACCATTATTTCATTAAGTTCCAGTTTCCTTAGTTAAGTTTATTATTATATGACATGTTTGTTTTTCTTTTTATAAAAATAATATATGCCCAATTGTAAAATTTTTTAGCAAATGCAGATAAATTAAATAAAATAATTTAATGCTTAGTCCCTCTATCCAGAGGTAACTGTTGTTATAAAGATATATATATATTTAAAAATATATATCTTCAGCTCTTTCTTCTCCCATGTGTGAATTAGGCTTAATAGAAATTAGGTAACTTACTGACAGTTATTCAGTAAGTGGTGAAGCCATGATATGAAATAAGAAAGACTTATTCCAAAGGCTTGGTTCTTAAACACTACAATTTATACTTTGCCTTATGGATCAAATCCTAGCCTTCGAAAGTCTTGGAAGGTGTAGGATTATAGCAGTTGGTAGCCATCAGCCAGGAGCCGAGTGCAGGAGGATGAATTCTGTAAAACATTCTGTTGGGTCCCAAGAGAAGTGTTGTTCTTCAGAGGATCTATTTCTCTTAGTTTCCCAAAGGTCCTGCTCTTGTTGATGACATGTATCTTGTTGAATCTGAAATTCTACTCCTTGGTTCACTGTCTTTAGTTTTTGTTTTTAATAGAAAGTCTGTACTGTTGAATTCTATAGAAAAACAAGCCAGCAAACAAACAGAACACCCTTACGTGGATTCTAATATTGTAATTATCAACTTGGATGTGGTTTTCTCCTTGAGATTCAGCAAAGATAGATGAGGCACTGTGCATGCTACAGCCTTCTTCATTATCCTCCGATTTGCTCATCTTCTTGGCAGTCTCATGGAAGTTTTCAGGGACCCAGAGAACAGGGTTGCCATAACATCTCTCTAAGATCTGCTTCAGGCAGTGCATTTCAGCAAAGAGGAAGCCTTGTAACATCACAGGTATCTGAAATTGCAAGTGATGGTCCAAATTCTTGGCTCCAACTATAAAAGACTGATTTCCCCAACTCCTCTTCTTTGGACTTTCTTGCTCTGAGGCCACGCTGGCACTGTCTGCATAAAGTACTGTTCCATTTGAAACAGCTGTGCCTAGAAGCAGATCAGAGTCGGCAGAGTAGGGATCATAAGTCAGCACAACTGTGCTACAGAAGCATTTTCTGTGGCTGCTTTTGGTGGATGCTGACTAGAAAATCAGACTCTCTATAATCAACAGAACTTGATGCATTCTTAATTTCTAAAATACATCATGCATTTTAGAAGTTAAGAATCTAATTCAGAGATCCTTAATGGCTTACTACCCTGGACATAAACTGCAGCTCATAGATTCTGTTCTTTTTGTTTTTTTTTTTTTTTTTTGCGGTACGCGGGCCTCTCACTGTTGTGGCCTCTCTCATTGCGGAGCACAGGCTCCGGACGCGCAGGCCCAGCGGCCATGGCTCACGGGCCCACCTGCGCCGCAGCATGTGGGATCTTCCTGGACCGGGGCACGAACCCATGTCCCCTGCATCGGCAGGCGGACTCTCAACCACTGTGCCACCAGGGAAGCCCAGATTCTGTTCTTTATGTGCATATTTTGATCTCATCAAAATGAGTGTTCTCAGAATTCCTTTTAAATAGGTTTTTTAAAGTTGGCTAGCTTATGATGACAAGATCTGCCTTTTCCTCCTCTGCTGAAAGTCACATGGTCCCATCTTCCCTACTTGAATGACGTAAGCTACTTCTATCTGCTGTCCATAAGACATATCTTGGTGGGGAACTTAGCTTTACTCAGGAACAAAAGGAACACTGTCATTTCAGCATGTTAAGAAACTGGGGAGTGGTGGTTCCTATCACCTGGCCGGTGAACAGTCTCCTGCTTCCTTCAGTGCAGTTCTTATAAATGACAAGTTTTTGGGTTTTTGTTCGGTTTTTACATTTATGACTTGGTGTTCTTTTTTCTATAACAAAGTTTAGCCATCCCAGGATGCTCTATCAATCCTAAAAGTGGTATCAAAGATAGAGTTCAATTAAGAAGGCAAGCAGGATTTTGAGACTTTAACTGATACACTGAATAAGACATTCTTCATATGTCTTTCCTTCTCCCTTATGCCATCTGACAATCATCTTCGACCACAGCCTCTATCATCTCTACTCCCTTCCCACAGTTCATAGAGTCGTGAGCTGTGACCCTGAATTTGGCCTGAGCAAGAATCTACTATTGATGATGGTGGCAAAGCTGGTGTTGGACTCACATCACGATCCAGGTTCCTGAGGCAGAGTTAGACACTATAACCAGCCTGTCACCCTACTGGGTGTAAAGCTTGAAAGCAGAGTGACCAAAAAAATGAAGACAAATCAATAGTTTCTCTTTCCTCATGAGGAAGGCAATCGTATGCTCTTCTCGCTCCTAATAGTACACTTCTGAGGCATCTTTATTGTCTGGTTGGGTATCCTCCAATACCTTGAAAAAACATTCAACGTGATAGCCATATGAAGTTACTGACCAGGAAAAAGCAGGAAGTTGGGATGTAACATATCTAGTCAATGATAAAGTACAATTGAAATGATTGGGATATAAACACCGGCTCCCAAGTAGACCCATTTCTATATGAGAGAGTGTGTGATTGTAGAAGAGACTAGCCGTCCACCAGAATTGAGTGCTGTGCCTTCCATGGTATAGGATCAACCTTGGGAAGAAGTTGCCCACCTAGGGACTACATTTCCTGGTCCTCCTGGCATTCAGATATGCCATGTGACCGCTCTTGCAAAGGAGCAGAGGTATTATTTCCTGGGCCAGAGTTTTAAGAAACCAGTATGTCTTTTTTTTTTTTTTTTTTGCGGTACACGGGCCTCTCACTGTTGTGGCCTCTCCCGTTGCAGAGCACAGGCTCCGGACGCGCAGGCCCAGCGGCCATGGCTCACGGGCCCAGCCGCTCCACGGCATGTGGGATCTTCCCAGACCAGGGCACGAACCCGTGTCCCCTGCATCGGCAGGCAGACTCTCAACCACTGCGCCACCAAGGAAGCCCACCAGTATCTCTTTGACCATGTCTTTCCCCTGTCTGTCATCTGGTTACAGGAGACTCCAGGGGCCTAGGAATTGACAGAGCCACCAGACAGCAGGATTCTCGTTCTCTAAATCTCCATGTGGAGGAGAGTAGCCTGCTCACCTAGAACACTTTCACTAGATACTAACAGTTTTATTTATTTATTTATTTATTTATTTTTAAATTTTTTTGCGGTACGCAGGCCTCCCACTGTTGTGGCATCTCCCGTTGCGGAGCACAGGCTCCGGACGCGCAGGCTCAGCGGCCATGGCTCACGGTCCTAGCCGCTCCGCGACATGTGGGATCCTCTCAGACCGGGGCCCGAACCCATGTCCCCTGCATCGGCAGGCGGACTCCCAACCACTGCGCCACCAGGGAAGCCCTAACAGTTTTATTTTTAAGAGCAGCTGGTGTTGCCCTAACTAATACAGGCAGGGAGGCAAGTTGGGATGATGTATTAGTCACGGCAATGACCTTGTCTGTATTTGTGCTTTACATTTCAATAGCCCAAATGATGTTGTATCCAGTTGCGAATTGTCCAGATGCCCCAGCAATTGATGTACTTATTTAAGTCAAGCTACACGATCCTATTCCTTTGCCACTTGATTTGCTAGCAGGTGTTTAAAATGGAATGCTCTCCTTTGTCTGAGCATGTGCTATCAAAAGTTGTCTATCAATAGCAATAGAAAATGCAACTAACAAAACCTATTTCTTTTAGATCTATTTCTGCATGTCTCATATTCTCAATGTCATTGGTACGACCCTCCCACACCCAAGTGGTCATCTGGCCTTCCCTAACACAGTCCTTTAATTTCATTGAGAACAGACGTTTGTCAGATTTAGGTGGCATATGTGCTAATCATAGTTTAATTGGTCTCTCCTGGTCTGTGGTGGTACAGGTGTGATGCAAATAAAACATATATCTGCAATGGAGATATATGAGGTGATTGGAATTATGGTCAACTGACAGCAGGCATCAACCTCTCAGTGCCTGAATAGCCAGTTTATTGGATAAGACAGGACAATTACCACAAATGGCCCATCAGAATGGTTAGAGCTCCCTACAGGCTTTGAGGCAGGTGTTTGTGCCTTCCGTTTAATCTCTTCCTTTCTAGTTCCAGGCCACATGCAGCCCTTGGCACGAGCAGAAGCATTTATACAGAAATGTGGGTCACCTGGATGCCCAGCACAGTGGATCAGGACATTCATTGCCAAACAAAGCATGAGCTCCCTATAACGCAAGCTGGATTTCTCCAGAGGAAAGGTAACCTGACTTGCAATCTTTTTTGGATCATCTGTGTATTTTGTTTAGTAGCATCGTGGAAATTTAGAATGCTTTTTCGTTAGCTCTAGTGGACCTTCTAGAACATTTTCAGTTCAAATCTCTCATTCTACAATTGAGAATTTGGGGTCGCAGAGAGGTTAAGCAAGGGCCCCAGGTACAGCCTATTAAGGGTGAAGCCCAGGCGAGATTTTAGGGCTTCTCAGCCAGTGCTGATTACATGACTTCCTGTTGCTGTTCTGAGCATCCTTTCCCGTCACCGGTCAGCTCCTGTTCATAGAAGAAGCTGAAGCCTCAACAGCTTTTAGAGATTGGAGAGGTAAAACAGATACCTCCAGAAAGAGAAGTTGTGAATAACTGTTTTCTTCTTAACACCCCTCTTTTCTCCTGTAGGGATTTTTTTTTATCTCATCACAATCAAAGTAGCTATAATTCCACAGTGGTGCTTTTCCTTCTGCTGGTGTTGAAGTCGTTTGAGATCTGTGACAAGTCTGCTATATAGCAAAGTTCTAGTTCATATATTATGGTTGATCATCAGAGTTTCACGGAGGACGTGTATTGGAATATTAGTATCCCTCTCTTAGAGAAGCAGAACCTGGGCTTATGAAATCTCTTATAACTTTCCTAAGGTCACCTGGGCCGTGCTGGGATTTGAACCTGAGACTGACCTCTGCCAAATCTGTGCTGTTGACCTCATGATACATGGTCCTGCAGAACACTCAGTGCTTCTGTAGTAATTTAACTTACTACCAGGGACTAGATTCAGCTTTGGGAGAGGCTGTTTCACAAGGTTGGTACATTTTCTCAAATCTCCACTTTCAGGATCAAGATTCAGATGGAAATTTTCTTATTCGATCTTCTGAAACCATAAGTGGTCTGAACATTGTTTCAGTGATCAAACTAGAATCAAACTTAGACTCAGAGAACCGGACCAGAGCAGTGGAAAGATCCAGAGGTCTGGGTAACAGTACAGCCTTCCTGAGAAATCTGTCAGCGAACTCACTGTTGAGTTGTGTTAGATGTTAGTTCATTCTTGTCTTTAAGTAACTTAGTTTCTTTGATTTTTTTGGCAAAAATTGGTCCTGGCTACATTTTACGTATTTACCACTTTCCTCATAGAAATATAGTCCTCGCTACTTGGGTCATTGCTATCAAAACTAAACAATTTCTAGGCTAGTAAAAAAAATTTGAGCATTACTGTGTTATGGACCAATTTATAAAACTGTCAACTTTCTCGATGGCATTTTTTTATTTGTGGATTTTTCTCAGAAAATTCCATGATTCAAAAGTCTTTTTTTTTTTTTTTACAGTTCATTACACAATTTTACCCCCATGATATCCCTGCTGATTGTGTGCAATTCATCCAGTTTTTCTTATTTTCATTGCAAAGAACAAAAGGGATAAAGGCAGTGGAATGGCTTGTTAAGAAAAGCCAAGTTCTGGGAGAAATTGGCAGGCACCACTCAATTATTGGTTTAGTAAAAGCGCTTCTAAATCCTTGTTTGGATGGCAAGATTGAATGTGAAATTTGGGGGGTGTTCTGATCCAGATGCTTTTCTTGTTCCCTAGCAAGTCTACATTTTCTTCTTTTTTGGAGGATGAAGACAGAAAAATGAAAGATAGCAAAACTCAGTTTTTCTTTAGTTTTTTATTGAGCAATTACTCTAGTCCACCCATGTTTTGCATGTACTGCTTTTCATAATTACTAGTTAGCATATTTGAATATACAAATAAGCATCATCACCTAGATAAAAGCATGACCAGTTTCAAAGCCTGGAGTACATGTGCAAAGAACTATTGCCCTGGATAGAGGTGCTCAAGGCTGAAGATGACCTTGACAATCTTGTCTTTACTGCCAAGAATGTGTTCAAATACCTAGGTGCATACTTCCCATATATCTTTAAAGTCTAGGTCATTTCTTTTTGTCTTTTTTTTCCTCTCTGTTTTCTTCTGCAGTATTTATCCAACTTGTGTTCCATTTTCTTTAATATAGTTCTCTGCTCCTTGGTTGGCAGATAGTCTTATAAACAAAAAGGGTTTGTAATAGACTATTACCAGGATGGATGGAGCCTTTGGACACTTGCCCAGAATCTGTCTGTATCCTTTGATATAAGAACATTGGATTGTTAGTTTGAATTGGAGGGAGGAGTTTGGCTGCAATAAAGGTTACAAGGAGGAGGAGAGACAACAACGATGAGGATGTTGTTCTGTCTTTCTTGCCTATACAATGGAATGGGTTTGAGTTCATTGCTTAATGGGGCAATGGTCAGTAGTTGCTGTAATTTTTTTTTCTTATGAGAGCCTTTAGGGATTCCAGTGCCCAATCAGTTGTGTTGCAGAACCTCGGTGTCACATTATGGCACAGAATGGAAAAAATGGAAGTCTCTAAGCACTGTTTTGGCACCTTTGGAATTGGCGTCATGGAGGATTCTCTGGAGACCATGCTCTTGCATGGACACTGGCATTCACAAGGTGAATGTGGTGAGCAGTTGCTGGGGGGAAGCTCAAAACACCTACGGAGGCAGTTGGTGCAGGAGAGGGAGAACATGGCAGTTCTGTGTGGTGGCTATTGCTGACATATCGGTTCATGAGCATGTGTGAAGCATTCTCTTGGGAGTGACAGTGTCTGGGGAATATTTTAAACATCCCTTAGAACCACTGCAATTCAGGAGTCAAGCAATCTGTTATTCCTGTGAGGAAAGAGTTGGTTGTTCTCAAGTTACATATTAATTTGTTAAGTGTGGTGAGCGTCCAGAACTGTGATTGTCTGAAATTTTAACCTACTTGCACACTAACGAGTCAGCCTGTGACAATTTCATGGACGCTGGTTGAAAACATAAGACTCCTGGGTAGAGACAACAGACCTCCTTATTCATGGCTCCCCAGGCAGCATGAGCATCATGATCTCCTTGGTTCCCCTTGTCCCCAGTCCAAAGGATGATGCAGAAGAAGTCCAATGGGATTGCTGTGCATATAATGGGTTTGTGTCATGGTTGAGGAACCCCAAGCTCAGGAAACTCTCGTTTTTTAAAGGGGCTGCTGATAAACCTGGCCAACTTTTGCCTCAGAGGGAGACATTATCTTTCTTACATTGGTCAGGAAACAAATCTGTCCTCTGTCCCAGAGGAAGATACTATCTCTAGCTTCCAAGGCTGTTTGCTATTCAAACATTCTTGACAAGATAGTCTAGGAAGAAACTGTCAATGCTTCTGCTCAGAAAACTTGCAGGAACATGAGAAACCTATGAAGAGTTGACCCTAATGATATGTTCAAAAGACTCATATTTTTATAGTTATTGCATTTGGGTAATGCCTTAAATCAACGGAGTAATACTAATTATGGTAAAACAGGAGGATTGTTTTGGGGGCATATCAGTTTTTTATGTCTCCGAGGCTTTCCCTCCTGTGACCTGTAGCTTGGATAGATTTTCTAGGATGGTGCCTTTTTTCTCTTGTTATTAAGGCTCATCTGCCACAGACACTTAGGATCTGTCCACAATGCTAACTGGGATGCAAAGAAAAGGCTTTAGACTAAATGTTCCAGTGTCCATTAAAGAATAGTGACAGGGACCAGAAGATATCATATCCTGTCACTATGTAATATGCTGGATCACTTCCTCAGATTAACTAGGGAATAATGAAAAGTCTATGTGTGAGTGAGTGAGTGAGTTAGTGTATGTGTGATGTGTGATGTGTGTGTGTGCGTGAGAAGAAGAGGAAAGGGGGAAAGGGAAGAAGGGAGAGGGAGGAGGGAGAGATGGGTGCTGATCACAGCCTGGATTCAGAAAGAGCATGCACATATGTGTGCTTTGATGCCATTGGGCTAGTGAGGCTCACTTAAACGTCATTTTAAAGCTCTTAAGTTTATCCTCTCACACCTTCAAGACCTGCAAATGATAATCCAACTTTTTGGATGGTGATTCTCTTGGGTAAACATGAAGTTAGCCTCAGAAACACCTTCTCTTAATTCAGATATTGCTTAAATCATGCACTTACAGTATTACAAAATCCTAAAGGTTTTGCAGATAGGAGGAAAAAGGAAGTCAGTAGTTTAATTAAGTATTTGAAAACAAAGTGAAACAAGGATAATAATATATACTTTACAGGAAGAGCCTCTTAGGCCTGTTTGTGGCTAATCTGTTAGCTATTCTTTGGCTAAGGTGGAATGAATGTATTATAAGAGCGGCTCTATCGAGCACAGTGTGATGATAGCTTAATCTGACTGTGGCCGTGGCTCACAGATCACTGTACCCAGTCAATACTCTATTATTGCAAGTTAAGTGGTTTGCTACAGTATTCCACACACAGGGTATTAGAAGCTGTGTTTCCTAATTTCCTAAGCAATAATGGTATAAGCAGTATGCATTTTTTATGATTAAAAACTAACAATTGCCTCCACAGAGTTAATGCTTTTTTATGTACCATTGGTACAGGAGATTCAGTCATAAATCAGAGCAAAATTAAATGTAAAATGTACTAAATTTTGGCAGAATTAGTTTTTCTTTGCAGAGACTGAAGTCTTCAGTTTTGCTTGGAATCAAACTTTGGTTTTCTTCCCAGTGCTTTTATTTTCATTTTATTTAAATGGGTATGTTCTTTCTTGATTAAAATTGATTCCGAATAATTATAACAATAGTAAATCACAGCATGAGCCTGGGTGTTCTTTGTAGCTCCTGGAGGCTGTCTCCATCCAGCCTTTCTGTGCTCACCAGTTTTTAAGTGTTAACTATATCTGCGGCGCAGACGGGGCTATGAACCACACAGCAAAGACTGTGGAGTGAATGATCATTCCTCCTTTCAAATGGCAGCTGTTTGCACAGGTTGGGGACTCTGAGCAGGACAGAACTTCCCTGGCGAATTACTTCTCTGCTCATTTTACAGTAAATAGAAAGTAAGAAAGGACAATGGGTTTTCCTCATTAGGAGACTTGGTGAGGATTGTTAGTTTCCACGTATCAGGAGCCCCAGCCCAGGAAGGTGGGAGAGCAAGGGGTGGTTAGTGAGAAGGGACATGGGTGTTTCATTCAGACTGAAGGTAGAATTAGAGCTGCCCGTGCGTGATACAAACAGGAAGTTCAAAGTCACCATAGTCAAGCTTATACTCTTCTCTCTCCTGGAGGTCTCCTTTTTGCTCCTCTCGCACATCTACTTCATTTTTCTTTCTGCAGTTGGGCTTTTTCTGCATCTTTCTGCATGTGCAGAATATGGTGGCCTCAAAGGGTCTCAATTTCAGTGACCAGTCCCACCCGCTAGGTCAGAGTCAGGCCCAAAGACTGTCAGGAGTTGGGCCACACCTTAATTACCAGGTAGTGATGAGACAGTGGCAATATGCAGAGTGCATTTCTTCCTTAAAAGCATTCAACTTAAACACAACCAGAGGGACTTCCCTGGCAGTCCAGTGGTTAAGACTTCGCCCTCTAATGCAGAGGGTGTGGGTTTGATCCCTGGTCGGGGAGCTAAGATCCCACATGCCTCATGGCCAAAAAACCAAAACATAAAACAGAAGCAATATTGTAACAAATTCAATAAAGACTTTAAAAATGGTCCACATGAAAAAAATTTAAGAACAAACAAACAAAACCACACACACAACTAGAGTCTACAGGCCAAATGGAGTCTTGAGGCTGCCAGTGTAAGATCCCTTGACTGGGCTTTCTTAGACCATTTCTCAAATTCAGGGGATACCTAACTTTGTCAGCAGGGATGGGTCTAGGGTTAGGTGAGTGGAGCCTCAGCAAAATTTAAGGTGATGACTAAAAATATCAATAATCTGGATAAATAATACTTCAATGTAATATTTTATGAAATAAATATTAATGCAAAAAATTCCATGGTGAACAGAATACAAAATTTTGAATAAAGGCAGGATCACTATTACTGATTTTTTTCTTTTTGCCTCAGGCTCCAGTAGGGCTCAGAGCAGCATGGTTTGACAGGGGTCTACCCCTAGGCCAGTTAGTTATGGGCAGGAGAGTGAGTACCATTATTATCCTGTGGGTGAAGGGGGTGCCTGTTCTCAGCAGTAGGGATGTGGGCTAGGCAGGCAAATCCCAAAAGATGTCTGCTAAAGGATATTAGAGCATGATACTTTCTTCTGGGATATGGTCCTTGTATTAGCCAGCTCGGGCTGCCAGAACAAAATACCATACACTTGATGGCTTAAACAAGAGAAATTTGTTTTCTCACAGTTCCGGAAGCTGGAAGTCCAAGATCAGGGTGCCAATACTGTCAGATTCTGGTGCGGCCCCTCTCTCTGGCTTCCAGATGACTGCCTTCTCCCTGTGTCCTCACATGACCTTTCTTCTGTGTGTGTGTGTGTGTGTGTGTGTGTGTGTGTGTGTGTGTGGAGAGGAACTCCCTGGTGCATCTCCTTGTAAGAACACTAATCCTATCGTGAGGGCCCCACCCTCATGGACTCATCTAACCCCAATTACCTTCCAAAGACCCCCTTTCCAAATACCATTACATTGGAGGTTGGGGCTTCAACATGTGAATTTTGAGGGGAAATAAACATTCAGTCTCTAATAGCCTCCCCATATTAGGAATATACTCCAAACATTGTTAACTCCCCTTTAGTCATCTTTCCTGAATTTGTCATGTATAAATTAATCTTTTCTTAAAAAAATCTAGTTATCTTTTGACAGTTGTGTCAACATATAAGCTCAATAAAGTTAAGGTTTTGTCATTGACTTCTTATTCCAAATAAGTTGCCGCAAGAGTATATTTTTGCAAAGCTGAATTAATCATCAGAAGAATGACTCAAAGATTTAACTAGAAAATGAAGTTTGGGTACTTAACCGTTTCTGAAACCCCTGGGACCTGACCAATAATTACTCTTCCCACCCATAAGAAGACAGAAACATTCAGCATATGGTTTTTCTTTCCCACCTAAAATCAATCAGAATTATGTCAGTTTGTAGCTTACTGTAGTCAATCAAAATATGCCTAGTTCTTCTAGTTGTAAATCTGCTAAAGACATTTTTCAGAAAGGCCTGTCAAATTATTAAGTGATAGGAATATTGATAGAGAAAATAATTCCTTTAGATATTTTATAGGGACTAAAAAATTAGGGAATGTGTTTTGTTTTTTTTTAAATCTCTTCAAGGGCTGTTTTGGTTTTGATGTTCAAACACCATATTGGAGAACATTTCAACTGTGAATATAATTCTGAAAACACTTTGAGCCCTGACAATATCTGTCCTGGGTAGCCTTGTATCAAGCTGGCAAACAAATCCTGGAAAAATTGGGAAGTATTTTTGTTTTCAGAATGCTTTATATGCAGTTCCCCAGAAACAGCTCAAAAAGACAGATACTCTTTTCTAAAAGGTTGCTGGCTTAGCACTTCCCAGCTTACAAAGGTTGGAATTTCCCACTGGCTCAGTAGAGAGATTTGTATCACTTATTTTAGATTCACTTAATAGTACATTTGTGTTTGAGATAAAACGTGAGTCCCACCAGACAAGTAAGATTGTTCTTAAAAATTGGCTCCTGGGACTTCCCTGGTGGCTCAGTGGTTAAGAATCCACCTGCCAATGCAGGGGACATGGGTTTGAGCCCTGGTCCAGGAAGATCCCACATGCCGCGGAGCAACTAAGCCCGTGCACCACAACTATTGAGCCTGAGCTCTACAGCCCGTGAGCCACAACTGCTGGGCCTGCATACCACAACTACTGAAGCCCGCACCTCTAGAACCCGTGCTCTGCAACAAGAGAAGACACTGTAACGAGAAGCCCATGAACCGCAATGAAGAGTAACCCCCTCTCGCTGCAACTAGAGAAAGCCCACATGCAGCAACGAAGACCCAATGCAGCCAAAAATAAATAAATTTATTAAAAAAAAATTGGCCTCCTTCTCTCTCCCCACCATATATACTCAGATCTAAAGTAGAGTCTTCTAAATGTTATTTCACAGCTAGATATGACATCCTATTTTAAACCAGCAGCAGTAGCTGCTGTTTCTCTTTGTAGAGAACATGGTTGGATGTACAGCAAGCAGATCTGGGGAGACTGGTGAGTTTTCAGTTCCTTAAGTGAAGTCCTAACTGTAGTTACCCCATCCCCCCTTTGTATTGGTATAGATGGGAATGAGGGTGAGGTAGGTGGTAACACATGGAAAAGTACCATAAAGGTTTATAAAAAAACACTGCTGAGTAACACTTGCCTAATCACATGTGACCTCAGTATATTCATTGCATTTTGTTTTCAATTTTTTTTTTTTTTTTTTTTTTTTGCGTTACGCGGGCCTCTCACTGTTGTGGCCCCTCCCCTTATGGAGCACAGGCTCCGGACGCACAGGCTCAGTGGCCACGGCTCACGGGCCCAGCCGCTCCACGGCATGCGGGATCCTCCCAAACCGGGACACGAACCCATGTCCCCTGCATCGGCAGGCGGACTCCCAACCACTGCGCCACCAGGGAAGCCCCTGTTTTCAATTTTGCCCTGGCATTCATCGTACTCTATCCTTCTTTTCCCCTCCTACTTGCCACCTTTATTATAATTTTTTAATTAAGACTTTTTCAAGAGAGAAATTCGTTTCATAGCAAAGTTGAGGGGAAGATAGAGAGGTTTCCCAAATACCCCCTGCTCCCACACATGCATATTCTCCCCATTATCAACATCTTCCACATAAGTGTACATTTGCTAAAACTGACGAATCATAATCGTCATTGCTAAAATTGACACATCATAATCACCCAAAGTCCATCATTTACCTTGGGGTTCACTCTTAATGTTGTACATTCTATGGTTTTGGACAAATATATGGTGACATGTACCCATCATTACAGTATTATGCAGAGCATTTTCACTACCCTAAAAATGTCCTGTGCTCCATGTATTCATCCCTCCCTACCTACCAAAAACTTGATAACTGCTGATCTTTTTACTGTGTCTATAGTTTTGCCTTTTCCAGAATATCATATTCTTAGAATCATACAGTACATAGCCTTTTTGGATTGGCCTCTTTTCACTTAGTAATATGCAGTTAAGATTCCTCCATGCCTTTTTATGGCTTGATATCTCATTTCTTTTTGCCACTGAATAATATTCCATTGTTTGGATGTACCCCAGTTTATTTATCCATTTACCTTCTGAAGGATATCTTGGTTGCTTCCAAGTTTTGGCAATTATGAATAAAGCTACTATAATGTCTCATGTGGAGGTTTTTGTATGAACATATGTTTTCAGTTCATTTGGATAAATACCAAAGAGTGCAACTGCTAGATTGTATGGTAAGAGTATGTTTAGTTTTGTAAGAAACCACTAACTTGTCTTCCATAGTGGCTGTGCCATTTTACATTCCCAATAGCAATGAATGGGAGTTCCTGTTGTTCCATATCCTCTTCAGCATTTTAGTGTTATCAGTGTTCTAGATCTTTTTTTAAATATCTTTATTGGAGTATAATTGCTTTACATTAGTGTGTTAGTTTCTGCTTTATAACAAAGTGAATCACTTATACATATATATATATATATATATATGTCTCCGTATTTCTTCCCTCTTGCATCTCCCTCCCTCCCACCTTCCCTATCCCACCCCTCTAGGTGGTCACAAAGCACCGAGCTGATCTCCCTGTGCTATGTGGCTGCTTCCCACTAGCTATCTATTTTATGTTTGGTAGTGTATATATACACATGCCACTCTCTCACTTTATCCCAGCTTACCCTTCCCCCTCCCCGTATCCTCAAGTCCATTCTCTAGTAGGTCTGCATCGTTTTTTTTTCAATTTATTTTTGGCTGTGTTGGGTCTTCATTTCTGTGCGAGGGCTTTCTCTAGTTGTGGCAAGCGGGGGCCACTCTTCATCGTGGTACGCAGGTCTCTCACTGTCGCGGCCTCTCTTGTTGCGGAGCACAGGCCCCAGACGCACAGGCTCAGAAGTTGTGGCTCACGGGCCTAGTTGCTCTGCAGCATGTGGGATCTTTCCAGACCAGGACTCGAACCTGTGTCCCCTGCATTAGCAGGCAGATTCTCAACCACTGCACCACCAGGGAAGCCCCAGGTCTGCATCTTTATTCCCGTTTTGCTCCTAGGTTCTTCATGACCTTTTTTTTTTTTTTTTAGATTCCATATATATGTGTTAGCATACAGTATTTGTTTTTCTCTTTCTGACTTACTTCACTCTGTAAGGCAGTCTCTAGGTCCATCCACCTCACTACAAATACCTCAATTTCATTCCTTTTTATGGCTGAGTAATATTCCATTGTATATATGTGCCACATCTTCTTCATCCATTCATCTGTTGATGGACACTTAGGTTGCTTCCATGTCCTGGCTATTGTAAATAGAGCTGCAATGAGTGTTCTGGATTTTGACCATTCTTTTTTTTTTTTTTTAATTAATTTATTTATTTATTTTTGGCTGCTTTGGGTCTTCATTGCTGCATGTGAGCTTTCTCTAGTTGCGACGAGCGGGGGCTACTCTTCCTTGCAGTGCGCAGGCTTCTCATTATGGTGGCTTCTCTTGTTGCAGAGCACAGGCTCTAGGTGTGTGGGCTTCAGTAGTTGTGGCATGTGGTCTCAGTAGTTGTGGCTTGCAGGCTGTAGAGCACAGGCTCAGTAGTTGTGGTGCAGGGGCTTAGTTGCTCTGCAGCATGTGGGATCTTCCTGGACCAGGGCTCGAACCCATGTCCCCTGCATTGGCAGACAGATTCTTAACCACTGCACCACCAGGGAAGTCCTGCCCATTCTTAGTAGGTATATGGTAACATCACGTTCTACCTTGTTCTACTCTTAGTTTTTATCTCCTATACTAGCTTATATGCTTCTTAAAGGCAGGGGTTACACATATCTTTTTATCCTCAACCACTTGTTGTATAATCTACGTGTGTAGGTCACTCAGAAGTGTGCTGAATGATTCAAGATGTTGAATGTGTTAGGGTTGGTGAGAAGTTCAATTAGGGGAAGGGAAGAACTATCATTTATTGAATATATATGCCAATCATTTGACATACATGCATTTTTCTTGTGAATCCTCATAATGGTCCTATAAAAAAGATAAAATTATTCCCATTTTGCCAAAAATGGAGAAACTGAGGCTTAAAAGAGTAAATAAATTACCCAGCATCAGGAAAGTCTGGTGAACCCAGGGTTCTAAACCATGTCTGTTTGGCCTGATGCTGATTTTGCTAGGCTGGTCTATACTTGCAATTAGAGCTAACATTCTAGTCTTCAATGCCCATGGGGCCAGCCAGACAGGGGAGGAGGCTGGGGGTTGGAGTGAAGAAGACCTCCTGCCTGCAGACCTTGTCCAAAGTGGGCACCCTAACTTAGCTCTAGCCAACTGTTACATTTTTAAAAATAGAGAATACATAAATCTGTATTTTGGTGGGAAAGTTTGCAAAGTCTTCCAAGTTTTATATTTTGGCAACTAATTTAATAATAACACTTGTGAAGGTTAAAACAGGTCTTAGGCCATATTTAAGTCACAAACTCAAAGCTTCTAGCTGTTACGTTAAAGAATAGTTTTAAAGAATTGTAACTCTTTCCCCCCAAATTTGTAATCCTGCATGACATAAAGTGCTGCCTATTAAGAAAAACCTAGGGACTTCCCTGGTGGTGCAGTGGTCAAGAATCCACCTGCCAGTGCAGGGGACACGGGTTCGAGCCCTGGTCTGGGAAGATCCCACCTGCCACGGAGCAATGAAGCCCGTGTGCCACACTACTGAGGCTGTGCTCTAGAGCCTGAGAGTCACAACTACTGAGACTGCGTGCCACAACTACTGAAGCCCGTTCACCTACAGCCTGTGCTCTGCAACAAGAGAAGCCACTGCAATGAGAGGTCTGCGCACCACAACAAAGACTAGCTCCTGCTCGCCACAACTAGAGAAAGCCCACGCACAGCAACAAAGACCCAACGTCATCGTTGGGTCTTAATTGAATTAATTAATTAAAAGAAAAACTTAGAGAGCTAACTGCAATTAATAGTTTGTTCTTTTATTGGTATGTAAAATGTTTATGCATAATACTCAAAGAAAAAGTATCTTATAGTATCTTACCTATGTATGCAATGTGGAACCTGGGTAGTGAATGAAGATGCTTACTATTTCACTTACCCTACTTGCTATGATGTTCTGACCTAACTTCCTGAAAACAGCAAAAGTATTTATTCAGCAGTGAACTGAACTATATACAGTTTTCTAAGTGTTTTATGCAAATACATACACTCACACAGGAAACTACAAATGACATGCATATGTAACCACATGTAGTTTTGCATTAATTATTAGTTGTTCGTAAGTATGTAGATAATGCCCTTTGTCAAAAACAAGGGTAATATCTTGTTCTTCCTCTTGACCCTTTCTTCTATTGTTATCCTGATCCAGGTCATCAGTCTGTGTTGTCTTTTTCACTGACCCTGAGTATTCTGTCTTTTGACATAAGTATTGGTAGGATAATCACAACAAACTCTATTTTTCTGCTGTATCTTTTCTGCTGTATTTTTTTTGCAGTACGCGGGCCTCTCACTGTTGTGGCCTCTCCCATTGCGGAGCACAAGCTCTGGACGCGCAGGCTCAGCGGCCATGGCTCACGGGCCCAGCCGCTCCGCGGCATGTGGGATCTTCCTGGACCGGGGCAAGAACCCGTGTCCCCTGCATCGGCAGGTGGACTCTCAACCACTGCGCCACCAGGGAAGCCCAATGGTTGTTTTTTAAATGGTTCATTAACCTCCATTTCCTCCATTCTCTGATTCATCTTATTCAGATGTTAGACCTCCTGTACTATCTTTTCTTTCCTATTTTCAATTTCTGCATTTTTGTGTTCTGACTTTCTGGGAGGTCTCCTCTCTTCCCTCCTCTCCTGTGTCCTCCCTTTGTCTCTACTTAAACTTGCTTTGGGTTTAGTTTGCTCTTTTTTTCATAGTTCCTTAAAGTGGAAAGTTAGGTTGCTGACTTAAGATCTTTCTTCTGTCTTAATATAGGCTTTTACAGCTATAAATTTCCCTCAAAAGACTACTTTAGCCACATCTCATAAATTTTGGCATGCTGTGTTTTTGTTTTCATTAATCTGCATGTATTTTCTAATTTTCCTTGTGGTTTCTTCTTTGACCCATTGGTAATTTAGGACTCTGTTATGTAATTTCCACATATTTGTGAATTTCCCTAATGTCCTTCTGTTACTGACTTCTAATTTCATTTCATGGTGGCCAGAGAACACATTTTGTATGATAGAAATTCTTATACATATGTTGAAACTTGTTTTATGGAGTAGTGTATGGTCTATCCTGGAGAATGTTCTATGTGCACTTAGTAAGGATGTATATTCTTCTATTGTTGGTTGAAGGATGTATATTCTTCTATTGTTGGTCTATAGATTTCTGCTAGGTCTAGTTTATTTACACTTTTTTTCAATTCTTTCTGTTCCCTTCTTTTTTTTTGTCTAATTGTTCTATCTATTCTTGAAGGTGGGGATTTGAGGTTTCCAGCTATTTTTGTTGAATTGTATATTTCTCCTTTTAATTATTTCAGTTTTGACTACATTTATTTTGGGGCTGTGTTAGTCGAATATATGTTTATAATTGTTATGTCTTCTTGATGGATTGACCTTTTCATCATTATAAAATGCCTTTTTCTCTAATAACAATTTTGTCTTAAAGTTTAATTTGCCTGATAAAAGTTTATCCACTCCAACTTCTTTTGGTTACTGTTCGCATGGTATGTCTTTTATTGTCCTTTTACTTTTCACCTACTTGTGTCTTTGAGTCTAAAGCATATCTCTGGTAGACAACATATAGTTAGAATATATATATTTTTAAAAATCCATCTGTCAATATCTGCCTTTTGATTGGAGTGTTTAATCTGTTTACATTTAATGCAAATACTGCCAAGGTAGGATTTATGTCTGCAGGTTTGCTATTTTTATCTCTATGTCTTTCATCCTTTTTGTTTCTCTGTCCCTCCCTACTGTTTTGCTTTGTGTTAATTAGATATTTCCTAGTATAACACCTGAATTCCCTAAGGCTGCTGGTTTCCACAGCTACTCTCTTTGTTAGACTGTTGGTTTTCAAGGCTATTGCAGAGCTGGGTGGAGGGTGATGGAATAGGTTACATTAAAACACCACAAATCTCATTGTCCTTATGAGACTCAGATGTTTTCCTTGAATAAACACTCCTTGGATTGTGTTATGTCATTCTTTAATTTCCAGTGGTCTGAATAAGTTGATTTTGACAATTTTTGCTAGTGTTCCACTGTTTTTATAGAGTGTTTTTTCAGATATCCTTTTCCCACCATTCCAAATTTCTAGAGATTTCTTGCAACCTTTTTTGTTCTTTCTTTTGACTGTATTTATTCTCTGAGTATATTTTTAAAAAAATAAATGTGTGTTCTTTTTTCCTGAGCACAATAGCCAAGATATTTTTTCTCTCTGAGGATATTATTAATTTAAAATATTTTTTTTCACCCTATATGATCTCCATTTTCTCTAATTGGCTTCAGCATCTTCATTTTGTCCTCTCTTCAGACAACAATGGCAACTGTAGTAGCAACCATTTATTAAACACTAACTCTGCACTAGTTACTCTTCTAGTGCATTATACATATTAACTTATTTAATACATACTAACTTATTTAATCTTCACTTTAACTATTGGAGATATTATCATTTTCTTAATTTTACAGGTGACAAAGCTGAGACATAAAGAAGGTAAATACTTGTACATAGTACAAAGTTGCAGAGTTGGAATTCAGGTGTAGTCTGACTTTCACATCTTCTTTCTCAAATATTAGCCCATACTTGGGTCATCTGTTCATATGTACCAGTGGGGTTATAAATATTTTGAGCATATGTGTGAGGCTTGTTGACTATGGGGGTGTTATCTGTAGGGTAAATTGGGTACTTCTTGGCTTTTCTGATTACTACTTTAGAATGTAGCCTTTTCTTGTCTACTAGTAAATTATCACTTGTCCATCAGCTTTCTATCCTTCAAAATTTTTTTGTTTAGTTCTTACTTTTTTTCTTTTTACATTTGTGTGTTTATGCCTTAGGGAGGAAAAAGGTTTACTATATTTTAGAAGGGTTTTGGGAAGGACCAGAATTAATTGCATGTTTTCAATACACTGTCCTTTTAATCATTTTAAGCATACTTAAAAAAAAAATCTCTGACTGTTTTGTTATCTGAAGTTTTGGGGTGGGGCATCTAGTTCTTCTTTTTATCTGCTGATTTATCATGAACATTAGATTTTTCCTCTTGAGCTCTATAATTTTGTTTTGCATGTGCATTATCAGTAGAGCTTTTTCCATGGGATTTTTATGCGGTTTGGGCTGAGTCTTTCTCTACTGAGGTAAATTTCTCCTTTTCTCCTGCCAGGTGTTCCAGGATAACTTTTTATGTTAATTTCTTGCCTTAGGAATACAGGACCCTGCAAAGACAGTATAAAATAAGCCCAAACTCATGGGAAGAAAGGCTTCAGGTTAAGAATTTTCAAGGAAGGCTTCCCCCACTCCTCCTGCCTGGAATGTAGAACTGCATCTGCCTCTTTATTACCTGCCTGTGCCAGTGAGCATATAAAACACCATTTAATTGAAAGTGCAGTCCTCTGAAGGTTCTGGATTAAGGGTGAAGGTCTCATTTTCAACTGTCTGTTTCACATAGGTCCCAGGTATTATGTCCTATGTGTGCAGCTATTAAAATCGAAGACACTGGGCTGAGACCAGACCAATCCCTTCCCTAATCACCAAACCAGGACAACATGGTACTGTCTCACTGAGTTTCCTTCCATCTTCCTTTTTGATTCCTGGGGATTTTCCTTAGTTTTAAGCTCAGACATGCATTTAAAAGGATACTTGTGATTTTTTAAGCAGACTATCTATATACGTTATAACAGGAGGTATTCAGGTTATCTGATCTGATATTTTTGCTTGAAGCCCTAAAATTAACTTTTCTTGCTGAATTATTTCATGCATACTCCATAGATGTTATCCTTACATTGAAAGTATGTGTAATTTTTTCCATGACATTGCTGCTAAATCAAAGAATATATATTTTACTCAGCTTTATTGAGATATAATTGACATATAACATTGTGTAAGTTTAAGGTGTATAATGTGTTGATTTGATACAGTTACATACTTAAGAAAACTTAAGGGGGTGTGATGGATTGTGTTGTGGAAAACCTATCAAATATATCCTCTGTATCTTCAGAAAGCTTCACAACTGACAGAAGTTATAGGAGGAGGTAAATTTGGGCTTGATATGAGGAAAACCTCTTGCTGACTAGAGGCATCTACACATGAAAAGATAGTCTGCCTTACAAATGGTTGATGACCTTGTCCTTTTCTCATCATTGGGAGCGGATCAAACACAGGCAGACATTATCTTATCTGTAATAGTTAAGTTCTCAGACTCTAAATGTAGGTTTCAATACTTGTGATTACATTTAGGACCCACCCATATAATCCAGGGTAACCTTACCATTTCAAAATCCTTAACTTAATCATATCTGTAAAATTCTTCTTTGCCATGTAAGGTAACATTCACAGATTCCAGTGTTTAGGACAGGGATATCTTTTGGGATCCATTATTCAGCCTACCACAGCAAGCTTTGTGGACAGCAAACAAATACCTTCATTGCCCTAATACCACTCTTTACAGTATCTTGGGCAAGGGTCCTCCAGCCTCCACTTGAGTAATGTCAGTGTTAGAGAAGTAATATCATTGACCATTAGTTTGTACTACAATAACCTTTAGCCCTTTCCTATTCTCAAGAACCTATGGTTTTAGAATTACTGTTTTAAAGTTACTTTTTCAGGAACTGATTTATATTTACTAAGTTCCATTTGTACCATCTATTACAAAAAAGAATATGCTGATATGCTAAACTCAGGTGAATTTATCCCAATCCATGTCTGAATGGTTGAGGTTTTACAGTGACCTATCACATTTAAAATAAGGAAATATATTAATCAAAATTCTTATGTTTGCAAGTGTTAAAAAATAACCAAGTGACTTAAGCAATGACAAGAATTTATTGGCTCACATACTAGAAAAGTCTTGGAATAGGTATAGCGTTGGCAGGATCCGGGACTCAAATGGTGACTTGTTTGCTTAGGACTTGGTCTCTTCATCTCTGAGTTCTGGTTTTTTTTTTTTTTTTTTTTTTTTTTTTTTTTTTTTTTGCAGTACGTGGGCCTCTCACTGTTGTGGCCTCTCCCGTTGTGGAGCACAGGCTCTGGACACGCAGGCTCAGCAGCCATGGCTCACCGGCCCAGCTGCTCCACGGCATGTGGGATCTTCCCGGACCGGGGCACGAACCCATGTCTCCTGCATCGGCAGGCAGACTCTCATCCACTGCGCCACCAGGGAAGCCCAAAAAGCTCAATTTTTTGAACTGTTTTTAGAATTTGCATTTATTGGACTGGCCAAGGTCATAAGCCCAATCTTGGATCATGTCAGACCCATTGAAACGGCAGGGACATAGGGTAAGGAGTGATGGTTCTCCTTTAAAATATTAAAAAGCCAGTATCAGAAAAAGGGACATATTTGTTGGTCAGGCCACAATAACAGACGCAATACACAAAACATTACATGTAATACGTAAAACATTACATATGCTATATGTAATCATAGTTTCAGCTCTAAGTTTAGCTGGAGGCTTATGGAGTCAATCCCATTGCTTTAAAGCCGTGCATCAGACTCTGGGTACATTTATGTTTGTTTACATATTTAGATAAAATTTGCCAGATGGGACAAATCCATCGGTGCTGCCTAGCCAGTAGGCTGGCTTGGTGGAAGTGATCAGAGAATGTGGGTAAATTCATCTTTGAACAAATGAATTAAATATGCACAGTAAATGGTTTGATGCACAGCAGGAAAGTGCTGCCTAATCGTTGGGGAAGAAAGCAAAGCCAGCAGAGCAGCAAGCCTCACACAGTCACTCCTATGGTAGGGTCTGAGAGGTGGCCATAGCCAGGAGGCTAGCAGAGTGCTTTGTAGCACAGCGCTCATCTGAGTGTGCAATATGTTACCTACAGCTGGATCTGGCATAATCATCCCTGACTAATGGGAGGCGAGAGGAGGGGGTTCAAGTGCTGAATAAATAAATTACTTAATTACATATTATCAGAGAGAAGAACAGATGGTCAACTTAGCCCATCTCCTGATGCCTTTGGCTTTGGAATGAAGAATAGATCCTCAGAGACTGTAGCAGGTTGGGCTCTTGATTCTGTATATCCGTTGGTCCTACCAGAGGCTCATGGTCTTCAGGAATAAACAGGCTCATTTCTCCAAGGCTGAAAGGCACTGGGTGCTCTGGTGCCCACTCTAAGCTGAAGCTGGACAGGCCTAAGCGGGTCGGCATTTTCCACTTTGTTAATTTTGGCACCAGATGGAGGTGGATATAGATTTCATTCCCTGCAAGATGGTTGAAAAGTGATTTTCAAATGAAGATCTAATCAAATGTGAAAGGGGTAGTTGAGCATTTACTTAATGTGCTCAGGAGCATCTCCTATCACTGCAGACCGTATGCTCGTTTTCCTCAGCTTTGGATGTCCCCATGGAGAATCCACTTCTTTTTCTGAGTCCTGATTGCTCTGGTATTAGAGGGGGTGTAGCTGGGGTTGTATTTTGGAAGCACCATGCTTGTTTTCAGATGATTCTGTTTGGTGTGATAGGATCTGCAGAGCACATGTTCCCAAATGCTGGTCTCGGGATGGTTGCATCAGAATCACCTGGGTTGTTTATTAAAGTTACATGTTCTTTAGCTCCAGGCATAGAGATTCTGTTTCACTCAGTTTTGGGTGGGATCTGGGACTCTATGTTTCTAAAAAGCTCAACAAATGATTATGAAGCAAGTGTGGAGATCACGGTGTATCAGTTGAGGGGCAGGAAACAGACAGTAAACTCAAAAGGGTTATTAAAGAGATTTTAATAATGAGTTATTTACAAAAGTGTGGGCAAGTTTAAAGGAAACTATTAAGGGATGGTGGGCCCCCACAGTTAGCAATAGCAGGAAACAGGTGCAAGGGGCAGGAGTGGTTATCAGAACTTGGTCAGACTTAGAGGACTCCTGGACAAGAACTGTGGACCAACCCATGGTCCAGCAGAGAGAAAAATCTTTTTCTCCTTTTGCTCTTTGATCTCAATCTGGTACTTTCCATTGGCTAAATCCAAAGGGCCAGGGAGTCCAGATGACATAGCCAATAAAAATCAGACTCCTGAGATGCAAAGCAGGATGAAGGCTGGAGAGTGGACCTAGAGGGGTAAACAGAGAATATCTAGCATGCGTTGGTATAGGTAACATTTTCTAGTCACACATTTGTGTGCTAAGTTGTGGATGGCAAATGTATGGATCTGTTTTGTTCTGCAGACATCTTTCTTTTCTCAGTGTAAAATTGCCTCTACAATTTCATCATAGAGACTAGAAACTCTGAAAGAGCATGGGTGACATCTTTAGAATTATCTTCCTGTGTCCTGCCCGCGGTTCAGTCCGTTCACATTCTGTCTCTGGAAAAGGCTACAAGAAGAATATTTTGGAAGATCATAGTTGTCTGCCTGGTTGTCAACTTTAAATTTGGCAATATACCTATAGTATACTTAATCCTCTCTTATTCAGTAATTGTGGGCCTATCATTCTGATTTTTATTATTTATTTATTTTTGACTGTGCGGCATGTGGGATCTTAGTTCCCCGTGCCCCCTGTATTGGAGGCGCGGAGTCTCAACCACTGGACAGCCAGGGAAGCCCCGGGCCTATCATTCTATATTCTATGAATTTACTTATATTTTCCATGAAGCTATTTTTATTTGTAACGAATGTGCTGACTATTCAGGCTGACTATTCTAAACATAGCTCCTTAAAGAAGCCACGTTGCTATACCTCCTAAAAGACTGCATTCAGCCATGTTGCTTTGTTTTGATTTTATGTTCCATATTTCGGTCACTGTATTTAAAGCATACTTTGAATGGTCACTTGTAATTATAACTCCACGTCAGAAGGATTGGATTAATTTTGATTTTAGTATGTTGCCTGTGGAAATTTGAGCACATCTTAAAATATAGCACAAAAAGAAAATTTATAGAAATTGTCCATGAGATGCCTGGAGATTTATTTGTGGCTTCCATTTTAAGACTCCAGCTCCTTCCCCCAGTGAAGAAGTTTTTGGCATTTAGAGTCCGCCTTGATGATAAAAACTAACAGCTCAAAGACAGAGGCTTTCATTACAGCTATTCATTAGGACACACCTGTGCTTGGTTAAGAGGACAGTCACTAGTCTCACCCCAAGGAAGTAATATGCATACTGATTGCTGGCATCTCTTAGCACCTACTGCATCCTGGCACTTTACCTGCACCTCGCTTATTCCAGTTGCTCAGGCAGGAACCTTGGAGTAAACTTTGATTCTTTATTTTTCTTTATGCTCCACCTAAATCTATCAGCATGTCCTGTCATCTTTATTTTAAAAATATATTCAGAATCTGACCAGTTCTCACCACCTGCACTGCAGTGCTGTGGTTCAAGTCACCATCCTCTCTCACTCAGATTATTGTGATCATCTCCTAATTTCTCTGCCTGCTTCTTTTCCTTCTCCCTGCCATCTTTTCTCTACAGAGCAAACAGAGAAAGCCTTATGAAAGGTCATGTCATGTAGCTCCTCTGTTCAAAACCCTCTGATGGCTCCCATCTCACTCAGTAAAAGCCAAAGCCATCACCAAAGCTTACAAGGCTTCGCATTATCTTTTCTTCTGCTCTCTCTCTGACCTCATCTCCTTTCACTCTCCCCTTCTCTCATTGTAATCCAGCCACAGGGCGCTCCTACTGCCGAGCCTTTGTATATGCCGCTCCTTCTGTCTAAAGTGCTCTTCCTCCTGTTATCTTCCTGGTTTACTCTCTCATTTCATTCAAGTCTCTTAAAATATGACCCTGTAAGAGAGACCTTTGCTGATCACCATATATAGAGTGCCCACCATCACTCTGTTTTCACTGCAACTTGTTATTTTTCTTTATAGGACATATCACCGTCTGACATATTTACCTGTTTGTCTCTTCCCCACAAGAATGAAAGCTTCTCGAGGCCTGAGACTGTTGAGTTTAGGGCTGTATCTCTGGCATCTATATTAGTACATGGCACATAGTTGGTGCTCATCAAATATTGGTTAAATGAATGAGCAGATAAATGAATAAATAAGTTGTTCTTAAGAAGTACATTGTCTAGCATTTAGCAAAAATAACTCGGCAATTTTCCATTTTAAGTAATATTTTCTTGAGTACTTATCTGATACTTCACTAAGCATTTTATCAGTCATATTGCCAATGGTGGATGTTTGGTTTATAGACAAGGAGGGGGATATACATATCCTATATACACACTTACATAAAATAAATATATGCATGCATATATTACATGTGAATGTATCTGTGAATATATGTATGAATGTATGTGTATAAGAATGTGTCTGTGTGTGTATGTGTTCATTAGTGTCTTCGTGTATAAAATATTTTTGGCCCAGGAAGGAGATGCCTTCCTATTCAATGTCTCACTGGAAAAGTCTTCATCTTCTGCCCTAGGAGGCAGTGCCAGAGGCAGGACCTCAAAGGAGGTGACAGTGGGGACCTGCACAGTATTGGGGAGACCTGACTGTGGAGTGGGGGGGAAATTTATGAAAGGACTAAACAGTATTCCTCATGGGCTTTGTGAACCTCGGGTTACTAACTGCCAGTGGAATAGGGTATAACAAAGATAATGGCCCTTAGTAGGAGTCCAGCCCTCTATTCCTACCTTGGGAGCAGTAGCCTAATAAACCTGAGTGATCAACATTTATGGTACTCTTCACTCTCTTCCAGGACCCTTTGAAACATATATTTTTTGAGTTTAGTTTTTGCCTGAAAAATCTGCATCCCATTTGAATGAAATTGAATAAGTTTCAGGGCCCAAGCAGCATGTCTTCCATCTGAAGCAAAATGGAGATGAATTTCAATTAGATGTTCCCATTATAATCTGTTTCTACCTGTAGTTTTCATCAAAAATTGCTAGGAACTACCACATAATGTATAATCAAGATTTGCCCACTGGCAGCAGTGTCCCATTATCGTAGTAAAAAAGTGCAAAATAATTAGTCTGATGCATATAGATAGCAGCTTCTTACAGCAGGTGACTTTAATTGTGGTGAGTAATATATATGGAGTTTGAAGCATTATATATTTCCCTCCCAAGAAGACACCAGTTACTAATTCAGTTGACAAACTAACAATGTTTCAGAAGATTTAAAGCAAACTGAACATTGTAGTCAATAGCCACTGTAAAATGTCCACTTTATGGCCTTATTTTTGCCTGAGCTTAATTTATGATAATTTGGTGGTTGCATATAGCCTGAAATTATGCTCTTGGCTTGAGAATTAGTACTTGGGTATTGCATAAATCATGGCTGAATGTGTCAGTTTCGTCTAATGCTCTTCTCTCTCCTACAATTGGAATCCTTCTCGTCTTGTCATTTCCCTTGCCTCATTCATACCTGTGAATTCACGGGGCTCTGAGAGCTCAGTATTTAGAGGATCAATTCCTCATAGAGTAGCATCTTCCAGATGTCAGGTAGAGTGCTTCCAGGCTTCAGAGGGGGAAAATTCAGCAACTCTTTTTATGAGATGGAATATTTGTACCAACCCACCTTAAGTGCTTTAAAAGAAAATGTAATTCCCTCACCCCACCCTCCCATTTGCCCCTAAACTCTGTGCTAATATAAAAGGTAAGATTTAAAACTATATTATCTGAATGGTTTCTTTTCAGGACAGGTTTATATTGGTTGTTTTTTTAAAATTAATTTGAAAAAGAGGACAAGTAAGCTAGCATGTTCTAGGCTCACAGGTAATCTACCTGTGGACCTAAATATGTAATATGAATCCACTAACTATGCTGTAGGATTTAGTTTATGTGACTGGTCTTCAAAGAAATACATGGGATATTTCAGAATTAATGAGATAATTGCCTACCTTCTACTGCTCTTTATACTCATCTACAAAGATTTAAAATTTTGAGTTGTGATTAGTCATTTTCAGAAGTGATTACAAATTTTAAATAAACAAATGTCATATATCTAGTTTTGGACAACTGTACTCTAAATGTTGTGGGAAACCATGTTTTAAACTTTAGGTTATTCCCAGGAACTTCCCAGGCAGTCCAGCGGTTAAGACTATGTGCTTCCACTGCAGGGGGTGAGGGTTCGATCCCTGGTGGGGGAACTCAGATCCTGCATGCCGTGCGGTGTGGCAAAAAAAAAAAAAAAAAAAATTAGGTTATTCTCTTGAACCCCCCCAAATCATAATTCAAATATTACCATCTATTCTTCAGTTGTATAACAATGTTCTTCTAAATCAGTTACGCAACTGTCTTCCTTTACTTATGTATGTTATAATCATAATAGCTAACATGAATATAGACTGTACAGAACTTTTATGTGCATTATTGCTTTTAGTCCACATATCAACTCCATGTTGTTGGCATTCTTATTCATAATTTAAATATAGAAGCAAGCAAATTTAAAATGTATTTAAAATTATAATATTTTTCTAATTATAGAATAACAAATATTTATTCTAAGAAATCTGAAGTGTCAAAAGTAGATGTTAATAAGACTGACCAAAGAATAGAAAAGATAAAAATTACAGACAAAAATATCTGTACAGGGCTTCCCTGGTGGCTCAGTGGTTGAGAGTCCGCCTGCCGATGCAGGGGACACGGGTTCGTGCCCTGGTCTGGGAAGATCCCACATGCCGCGGAGCGGCTGGGCCCATGAGCCATGGCCGCTGAGCCTGCACGTCCGGAGCCTGTGCTCCGCAACGGGAGAGGCCACAACAGTGAGAGGCCCGCGTATCGCAAAAAAAAAAAATCTGTACAAATATCAGAAATAAAATAAGTGGATATCACTACAGACTGTGCAGAATTAAGAGGATAATAAAGAAATCCTACAAAACACTCTATGCATGTGAATTTGACATTCAACAATAGATATAAAATACTAATTCCTTAAAAAATTTAAATTATCAAACTCACTGAAGATAAAATAGGTAACAGGGTTAGTCTTATTACTATTAAAAAACTGAGTACATAGTTAAAAATCTTTGTAAAAGAAATCTACAGGCCCAGGTGGTTTCACTGGTGAATTCTAACAAACACTTAAAGAATTAACACAAATTCTATATAATTTCTTCCAGAGAATAGAAGAGGAGGGGATACTTCCCAACTCATTTTATGAAGCCAGCATTGTCCTGATATAAAAACAAGACAAAGACATCACAAGAGAAGAAAACTACAAAACAATAAAACAATCTATCTCATGTGTATCACTGTAAAAATTTTCTATAAAATATTAGCAAATTCAATCCAACAATGCATAAAAGGAATAATATAACATGACCAAGCAGATTTTATTCTGGGAGTGTAAAACTGGCTTAGTATCTAAAAATCAATCAAAGTAATCTACTGAGTTAACACTTTTAAAGGAGAAAAACCATATGATCATATCAACCAATGCAAAAAAAATTGCCAAAATTCAACGTTTATTTCTTATAGTGACTCTCGAAAAACTAGAAATAGAAGGGCATTTCCTTAACCTAATAATGAGTATTTGTAAAAGAGCCATCGCCAAAATCATTTAATGGTGAGAGACTGAAAGCTTTTCCCAGGAAGATGAGTAACAAGGAAAGGATACCTTATCTCACCACTCCCATTCAATACTCTACTAAAAGGCCTAGCCAATGTAATAAACAACAAAAAGAAAGAAACGACATGAATTGAAAAGGAAGAAATAAAATTGTCCCTATTTGCAGACATGATTTTCTACATAGAAGAGCCAAGGAATTTACAAATAACAGCAGCAGCAGCAGCAACAACAACAACAACAACAACAACAACAAACCACACTAAATCAAACCGAATAAAAAAACTCCTAGAACTAATAGGTGAATTTTGCAAGGTTGCAGTATACTAGTTGTAATTTTTTATTCCTTCTCTTCTCCTTATACTGGATATAATTTGCTCTTCTTTTTCTAGAGTTGTAAGGTAGAAACTAAGATGATTAATTTTTTAATCTTTCTTCCTTCTTTTAAAAAATTTTTTATTTATTTATTTATGGCTGTGTTGGGTCTTCATTTCTGTGCAAGGGCTTTCTCTAGTTGCGGCAAGTGGGGGCCACTCTTCATCGTGGTGCACAGGCCTCTCACTATCGTGGCCTCTCCCGTTGTGGAGCACACGCTCCAGAGGCGCAGGCTCAGTAATTGTGGCTCACAGGCCTAGTTGCTCCGCGGCATGTGGGATCTTCCCAGACCAGGGCTCGAACCGTGTCTCCTGCATTGGCAGGCAGACTCCCAACCACTGCGCCACCAGGGAAGCCCTCTTCTTTTTTAATACATGCATTCATTGCAATAATTTTCCCTCTAAGTATTGCTTTCACTACATTCTTCAAATTTTGAAAGTTGTATTTTCTTTCTCATTCTGTTCAAAAAATTTTTATATTCATCTTAAGATTTTTTTTAGTTGACTTGTGTTATTTAGAAGCATGTTATTTAATCTCTAAGTATTTTGGGGTTTTACAGCTATCCTTCTGTTATTGATTTCTAGTTTCATTCCATCATGATCTGTGAGGAGGCATTGTATGTTTTCTGTGCTTTAAATTTTCAAGGCGTGCTTCATGGCCCAGAATGTGGTCTTTCTTAGTGAATGTGCCATGTGAGCTTGAGAAGGATATGGATGAAATAGTCTATAGATATCAATTATATCCAGGTGATTGATGGGGTTGAGTTCCACTATGTCTTTCCTTATTTTTACCTACTGGATCTGTCAATTTCTAATAGAGGGGTATTGAAGCCTCCAACTATAATAGTGAATTCACCTATTTCTTACAGTTTTATTATTTTTTGCCTTCTGTATTTTGACCCTCTGTTAAGCACATATGCACTTATGTCTTCCTGAAGCAATGACACCTTTACTTCTGCTTTCTTTTGATTAGTGTTACCATGGTATATCTTTTCTAATTATTTTATATGTGCCCTTATATTTAGTGTGAGTTTCTCATAGACAACATATAGTTGTCTTGTTTTTTGACCCATTCTGAGAGTTTCTGACTTTTAACTGGTTTATTTAGGCCACTGACATTTAAAGAGATTATTGGTATAGTTGGATTAATATTTACCATACTTGTTACTGTTTTTTGTTTATCCCCTGTGTTGTTTATCCCTATTTTTATCTTCCACTATTTTTTTAATTTTATGGGGTTTTTTTGTTTGTTTTGTTTTAGTTAATTATTTTTTCTTATTAGTCATCCATTTGATACACATCAGTGTATACATGTCAATCCCAATCTCCCAATTCATCACACCACCACCCTCACAGCTTGCTGCTTTCTGCCCTTGGTGTCCATACATTTTTTCTCTACTTCTGTGTCTCAATTTCTGCTCAGCAAACCAGTTCATCTGTACCATTTTCTAGGTTCCACATATATGCATTAATATACGATATTTGTTTTTCTCTTTCTGACTTACTTCACTCTATATGACAGTCTCTAGATGCATCCACATTGTTACAAATGACCCAGTTCTGTTCCTTTTTATTAATATACCATTGTATATAGGTACCACATCTTCTTTATCCATTCATCTGTTGATGGGCATTTAGGTTGCTTCCATGACCTGGCTATTGTAAATAGTGCTGCAATGAACATTGGAGTGCATGTGTCTTTTTGAATTATGGTTTTCTCAGGGTATATGCCAAGTAATGGGATTGCTGGGTCATATGGTAATTCTATTTTTAGTTCTTTAAGGAACCTCCATACTGTTCTCCATAGTGGCTGTATCAATTTACATTCCCACCAACAGTGCAAGAGGGTTCCCTTTTCTCCACACCCTCTCCAGCATTTGTTGTTTGTAGATTTTCTGATGATGCCCATTCTAACTGGTGTGAGGTGCTACCACATTGTAGTTTTGATTTGCATTTCTCTAATAATTAGTTATGTTGAGCAGCTTTTCATGTGCTTCTTGGCCATCTGTATGTCTTCTTTGGAGAAATGTCTATTTAGGTCTTCTGCCCATTTTTGGATTTTTTTTTTTTTTTTTTTTTTTTGTGGTACATGGGCCTCTCACTGCCGTGGCCTCTCCTGTTGCGGAGCACAGGCTCCGGATGCGCAGGCTCAGCGGCCATGGCTCGCAGGCCCAGCTGCTCTGCGGTATGTGGGATCTTCCTGGACTGGGGCATGAACCCATGTCCCCTGCATCGGCAGGCGGACCGTCAACCACTGCACCACCAGGGAAACCCCTGTTTGTTTTTTTAATGTTGATCTGCAAGAGCTGTTTATATATTTTGGAGATTAATCCTTTGTCCGATGATTCATTTGCAAATATTTTCGCCCATTCTGAGGGTTTTCTTTTCGTTTTGTTTATGGTTTCCTTTGCTGTGCAAAAGCTTTTAAGTTTCATTAGGTGTCATTTGTTTATTTTTGTTTTTATTTCCATTACTCTAGGAGGTGGATCAAAAAAGATCTTGTGGGCTTCCCTGGTGGCGCAGTGGTTGAGGGTCCGCCTGCTGATGCAGGGAACACGGATTCGTGCCCCAGTCCGGGAAGATCCCACATGCCGCGGAGCAGCTGGGCCCGTGAGCCATGGCCGCTGAGCCTGTGCGTCCGGAGCCTGTGCTCCACAACGGGAGAGGCCACAACAGTGAGAGGCCCGTGTACTGCAAAAAAAAAAAAAAAAAAAAAAAAAAGATCTTGCTGTGATTTATGTCAAAGAGTGTTCTTCCTATGTTTTCCTCTAAGAGATTTATAGTGTCCAGTCTTACATTTAGGTCTCTAATCCATTTGAGATTATTTTTGTGTATGGTGTTAGGGACTGTTCTAATTTCATTCTTTTACATGTAGCTGTCCAGTTTTCCCAGCATCACTTACTGAAGAGACTGTCTTTTCTCCATTGTATATCCTTGCCTCCTTTGTCATAGACTAGTTGACCATATGTACGTGGGTTTATGTCTGGGCTTTCTATCCTGTTCCATTGATCTATATTTCTATTTTTGTGCCAGTACCATATAGTCTTGATTACTGTAGCTTTGTGGTATAGTCTGAAGTCAGGGAGTCTGATTCCTCCAGCTCCGTTTTTTTCCCTCAAGACTGCTTTGGCTATTTGAGGTCTTTTGTGTCTCCATACAAATTTTAAGATTTTTTCATTCTAGTTCCATTAAAAATGCCATTGGTAATTTGATAGGGCTTGAATTGAATTTGTAGATTGCTTTGGGTAGTATAGTCATTTTCACAGTATGGATTCTTCCAATCCAAGAACATGGTATATCTCTCCATCTGTTTGTATCATCTTTCATTTCTTTTATCAGTGTCCTATAGTTTTCTGCATACAGGTCTTTTGTCTCCTTAGGTAGGCTTATTCCTAGGTATTTTATTCTTTTTGTTTCAATGGTAAATGGGAGTGTTTCCTTAATTTCTCTTTCATATTTTTCATCATTAGCGTGTAGGAATGCAAGAGATTTCTGTGCATTAATTTTGTATCCTGCTAGTTTACCAAATTAATTGTGTACCTCTAGTAGTTTCCTGGTGGCATCTTTAGGATTCTCTATGTATAGTATCATGTCATCTGCAAACAGTGACAGTTTTACTTCTTCTTTTCCAATTTGTATTCCTTTTATTTCTTTTTCTTCTCTGATTGCCATAGCCAGGACTTCCAAAACTATGTTGAATAATAATGGTGAGAGTGGACATCCTTGTCTTGTTCCTGATCTTAGAGGAGATGCTTTCAGTTTTTCACCATTGAGAATGATGTTTGCTGTGGGTTTGTTGTATATGGCCTTTATTATGTTGAGGTAGGTTTCCTCTATGCCCACTTTCTGGAAAGTTTTTATCATAAATCGATGTTGAATTTTGTTAAAACCTTTTTCTGCATCTATTGAGATGATCATATGGTTTTTATTCTTCAATTTGTTAATATGGTGTATCACATTGATTGATTTGCGTATATTGAAGAATCCTTGCATCTCTGGGATAAATCCCACTTGATCATGGTGTATGATCCTTTTAATGTGTTGTTGGATTCTGTTTGCTAGTATTTTCCTGAGGATTTTTGCATCTATATTCATCAGTGATATTGGTCTGTAATTTTCTTTTTTTGTAGTATCTGTGTCTGGTTTTGGTATCAGGGTGATGGTGGCCTCATAGAATGAGTTTGGGAGTTTTCCCTCCTCTGCAATTTTTTGGAAGAGTTTGAGAAGGATGGGTGTTAGCTCTTCTCTAAATGTTTAATAGAAGTCACCTGTGAAGCCATCTGGTCCTGGACTTTTGTTCGTTGGAAGATTTTTAATCATAGTTTCAATTTCATTACTTGTGATTGGTCTGTTCATATTTTCTGTTTCTTCCTGGTTCAGTCTTGGAAGGTGATACCTTTCTAAGAATTTGTCCATTTCTTCCAGGTTGTCCATTTTATTGGCATAGAGTTGCTTGTAGTAGTCTCTTAGGGTGCTTTGTATTTCTGCGGTGTCTGTGGTAACTTCTCCTTTTTCATTTCTAATTTTATTGATTTGAGTCCTCTCCCTCTTTTTCTTGATGAGCCTGGCTAATGGTTTATAATTTTGTTTATCTTCTCAGAGAACCAGCTTTCAGTTTTATTGATCTTTGATATTGTTTTCTTTGTTTGTATTTCATTTATTTCTTCCCTGATCTTTATGATTCCTTCTGCTAACTTTGGGTTTTGTTTGTTCTTCTTTCTCTAGTTCCTTTAGGTGTAAGGTTAGATTGTTTACTTGAGATTTTTCTTGTTTCTTGAGGTAGGCTTGTATAGCTATAAACTTCCCTCTTAGAACTGCTTTTGCTACACCCCATAGGTTTTGGATCGTCGTGTTTTCATTGTCATTTTTCTCTAGGTACTTTTTGATTTCTTCTTTGATTTCTCCAGTGATCTATTGGTTATTTAATAACATATTGTTTAGCCTCCATGTGTTTGTGCTTTTTACGTTTTTTTTTTCCCTGTAATTGATTTCTAATTTCATAGCATTGTGGTCAGAAAAGATGCTTGATATGATTTCAATTTTCTTAAATTTACTGAGGCTTGATTTGTGACCCAAGATGTGATCTATCCTAGAGAATGCTCCATGTGCACTTGGGAAGAAAGTGTAATCTGCTGTTTTTGGATGGAATGTCCTGGAAATATCAATTAAATCTATCTGGTCTATTGTGCCATTTAAAGTTTCTGTTTCCTTATTAACTTTCTGTTTGGATGATCTGTCCATTGGTGTAAGTGAGGTGTTAAAGTTCCCCAGTATTATTGTGTTACGGTCGATTTCCTCTTTTATAGCTATTAGCAATTGCCTTATGTATTGAGGTGCTCCTATGTTGTGTGCATATATATTTATAATTGTTATATCTTCTTCTTGGATTGACCCCTTGATCATTACATAGTGTCCTTCCTTGTCTCTTGTAACATTCTTTATTTTAAAGTCTATTTTATCTGATATGGGTATTGCTACTCCAGCTTTCTTTTGATTTCCATTTGCATGGAATATCTTTTTCCATCCCCTCACTTTCAGTCTGTATGTGTCCCTAGGTCTGAAGTGGGTCTCTTGTAGACAGCATATATATGGGTCTTGTTTTTGTATCCATTCAGCAAGCCTGTTTCTTTTGGTTGGAGCATTTAATCCATTCATGTTTAAGGTAATTATCGATATGTATGTTCCTATGACCATTTTCTTAATTGTTTTGGGTTTGTTTTTGTAGGTCCTGTTCTTTTCTTGTGTTTCCCACTTAGAGAAATTCCTTTAGCATTTGTTGTAGAGCTGGCTTAGTGTTCCTGAATTCTCTTATCTTTTGCTTGTCTGCAAAGCTTTTGATTTCTCTGTCGAATCTGAATGAGATCCTTGCCAGGTAGAGTAATCTTGGTTGTAGGTTGTTCCCATTCATCACTTTAAGTATATCGTGCCACTCCCTTCTGGCTTGTAAAGTTTCTGCTGAGAATTCAGCTGTTAACCTTATGGGAGTTCCCTTGTATGTTATTTGTCATTTTTCCCTTGCTGCTTTCAATAGTTTTTCTTTGTCTTTAATTTTTTCCAATTTGATTACTGTGTGTCTTGGCGTGTTTCTCCTTGGGTTTATCCTGTATGGGACCCGCTGTGTCTCCTGGACTTGGGTGGCTATTTCCTTTCCCATGTTAGGGAAGTTTTCAACTGTAATCTCTGCAAATATTTTCTCAGGTCCTTTCTCTGTCTCTTCTTCTCTGGAACCCCTATAATGCAAATGTTGTTGCGTTTAACCTTGTCCCAGAGGTCTCTTAGGCTGTCTTCATTTCTTTTCATTCTTTTTTCTTTTTTCTGTTCCGCAGAAGTGAATTCCACCATTCTGTCTTCCAGGTCACTTATCCGTTCTTCTCCCTCAGTTATTCTGCTATTGATTCCTTCTAGTGTAGTTTTCATTTCAGTTATTGTATTGTTCATCTCTGTTTGTTTGTTCTTTAATTCTTCTAGGTCTTTGTTAAACATTTCTTGCATCTCAGTCTTTGCCTCCATTCTTTTTCCAAGGTCCTGGATCATCTCCACTATCATTATTCTAAATTCTTTTTCTGGAAGATTGTGTATCTCCATTTCATTTAGTTGGTTTTCTGGGATTTTATCTTGTTCCTTCATCTGGTACATAGCCCTCTGCCTTTTCATCTTGTCTGTCTTTCTGTGAATGTGGTTTTTTTTCCCCAGGCTCTAGGATTGTAGTTCTTCTTACTTCTGCTGTCTGCCCTCTGGTGGATGAAGCTATCCAGGAGGCTTGTGGGAGTTTCCTGATGGGAGGGACTGGTGGTGGGTAGAGCTGGCTGTTGCCCTGGTGGGCAGTGCTCAGTAAAACTTTAATCTGCTTGTCTTCTGATGGGTGGGGCTGGGTTCCCTCCCTCTTGGTTGTTTGCCCTGAGGCGACCCAACACTGGAGTCTACCTCAGCTCCTTGGTGGGGCTAATGGTGGACTCTGGGAGGGCTCACACCAAGGAGTACTTCCCAGAACTTCTGCTGCCAGCCTTCTCGTCCCTTGGTGAGCCACAGTTGCCCCCGCCTCTGCAGGCACCCCTCCAACACTAGCAGGTAGGTCTGGTACAGTCTCCTATGGGGTCACTGCTCCTTCCCCTGCATCCCAATGTGCACACTGCTTTGTGTATGCCCTCTAAGAGTGGAATCTCTGTTTCCCCCAGTCCTGCCAAAATCCTGCAATCAAATCACTCTAGCCTTCAAAGTCTGTTTCTCTAGGAATTCCTCCTCCCATTGCCAGACCCCCAGGTTGGGAAGCCTGACATGTGGCTCAGAACCTTCACTCCAGTGTGTAGACTTCTGTGGTATAAGTGTTCTCCAATTTGTGAGTCACCCACCCAGCAGTTATGGGATTTGATTTTATTGTGGTAGTGCCCCTTCTACCATCTCATTGTGGCTTCTCCTTTGTCTTTGGAGGTGGGGTATCTTTTTTGATGAGTTCCACTGCCTTCCTGTTGATGATTTTTCAACCATTGTTTTCAAAAGAGGGAGCAAGAGCATGTCCTTCTACCCCGCCATGTTGAACCAATCTCTGCGTTTTATGGTTTTAATTGAGCATTTTATATGATTCCCTTTTTCTCTCTTAGCATATCAGTTATACTTCTTTATTCTTTTTTTAGTGGTTGTTCTAGAGTTTGCAGTATACTTTGTTTTTTTTTTTTTTTTGCGGGACGTGGACCTCTCACTGTTGTGGCCTCTCCCATTGTGGAGCACAGGCTCCAGACACGCAGGCTCAGCAGCCATGGCTCACTGGCCTAGCCGTTCCATGGCATGTGCGATCTTCCCGGACTGGGGCACGAGCCCATGTCCTCTGCATCGGCAGGCGGACTCTCAACCACTGCGCCACCAGGGAAGCCCTGCAGTATACTTTTACAAGTAATCCAAGTCCACTTTTAAATAATACTTCATGGGTAATGTGCATACCTTATAATAAAAAAATAATCCTAATTCCTCCCTTCTGTTTCTTTTATCACTTCTGTCATTTATTTAACTTATCCATAAGTACACATAAGCATATATATTAAATAAATATATAATAAATAATAATAATATATAATCAACATATATAAATATATAAAGTTGAATAAAATTATACATACTTGAATTCTTTGTTGCTATTATAATTTTAAACAATCCTCTTTCTGTTAGATAAATTAAGGATAAGAAAAATGACAGATTTTATTTTATTTTCACTTGTTCCTTCTCTGATTCACCTCCTTTTTTTATGTAGATCTGAGTTTCTGAACTATAACTTTTTCTTCTCTCTAAAGAGCTGCTTTTATATTTCTTGCAAGGCAAGTCTAGTGGCAACAAACTTGCTTACTTTTTGTTTGAGAAAAATCTTTATTTCTCCTTCACTTTTGAAGGATGATTTCACAGTGTACAGAATTCTAGATGGGCTCCCAAAGTGAAATTGTTAGGAAAAATCTAACAAAATATGTTGTATGCTGTCTGCTGAAAGTACTAATGCTGCTGAAAGAAATCTAAGAAGTTGTATATAAATGGAGAGACAAACCATATCCATAGACAGGAAGACTCAGCAGAGGAAAGATTTAAATTCTCCCCAAATTTATCTATAGACTTGACAGAATTCTGATAAAAATATCAGCAGGATTTTTGTAGATACAGACAAGCAGATTCTAAAATATATGTAAAGGCAAAGGAATTAGAATAGCTGAAACAATTTTGAGAAAGAAGAATAAAGTTACAGAAATCAAACTACCCAATTTAAAAACTTACTATAGGGGCTTCCCTGGTGGCGCGGTGGTTGAGAGTCCGCCTGCCGATGCAGGGGACACGGGTTCGTGCCCCGGTCTGGGAAGATCCCACATGCCATGGAGTGGCTGGGCCCGTGAGCCATGGCCACTGAGCCTGTGCGTCCGGAGCCTGTGCTCCACAACGGGAGAGGCCACAACAGTGAGAGGCCCACATACAGCAAAAAAAAAAAAAAAAAAACTTACTATAAAGCTACAGTTATCAAGATGGTGTGGAGGGCTTCCCAGGTGGCACAGTGGTTGGGAGTCCGCCTGCCGATGCAGGGGACGCGGGTTCATGCCCCCGACCGGGAGGATCCCACATGCCGTGGAGCGGCTGGGCCCATGAGCCATGGCCGCTGGGCCTGCACGTGTGGAGCCTGTGCTCCGCAACGGGAGAGGCCACAATAGTGAGAGGCCCAAGTACCGCAAAAAAAAAAAAAAAGATGGTGTGGTATTGCCAACAGGATGGACACATGGATCAATGAAATGGAAGAGATTCCCGAAATAGACTAACACAAATATGACCCTTTGATTATATTTGCACTTGAGGAATTTTATTTATTTAAAAAATAAACTATTTTAGAATAATTTTAGATTTACGAAAAAACTCAGAAGATAATACAGAGTTCCCATATATCCTGTCTCTACAGTTTCACTTATTATTAACATCTTACATTAGTGTGGTACATTTGTTACAATTAATGAACCAATATTAATACATTATTATTAACTGAAGCCCATACTTTTTTTCAGATTTCTTTAGCTTTTACCTAAAGTTCACTTTCTGTTCCAGGATTCCATGTAAGATATACATTACATTTAGTTGCCATCTGTTCTTAGGCTTCTCTTGACTCTGGCAGTCCCTCAGACTTTCCTTATTTTTGTTGACCTTGACAGTTTTGAAAAGTACTTGTCAGGTCTTTTACAGATTGCACCTCAATTGGGATTTTTCTGACATTTTAATCATAATTAAACTGGGGCTATAGTTTTTTGGGAAGAAGACTGTAGAGGTACATTGCCTTTTTCATCACATCATATCAAGAACACATACCACCAATATGACATCACGGTTGGTGTTGACCTTGAGCATCTGGCTGAAATAGTGTTTGTCAGGTTTCTCAAATGAAAAGTTGCTAATTTCTCCTCCTTTTTGAACTTTACTATTTGGAGACAAGTCTCTATGCATAGCCCACACTTAGGGAGTGAGCAGTTATGCTTCCGCATGGAAGGACTATGCAAGTAAATTATTTGGAATTTTTCTGCATAAAATATTTAGTTCTCCTTCCCATTCATTTATTTTTTGAGTCATTTATTTCCATCAGTATGGGCTCATGGATAGTCCATTCTGGGATCCCATGTCATTCTAAGTAATTTTTTAAAATTTGCGTACATTAAGGTCCATTGTAAAGTGCTATAAAATTGAATATGTTTTGACAGACGCATAGTGCCCTGTATCAGCAATTATATATCATGCAGAATAGTTTCGCCACCCTGAAAATTCACCCGTGCCTCAACTAGCCAACCCCTCCTCCCTGCTGAATCCCTGGCAACCACTAATCTTTTATTGTTGCTATAGTTTTTCCTTTTCCAGAATGCCACATAACTGTAACTAGTATGTAGCCTTTTCAGATTGACTTCTTTAACTTAAATGTGTGCATTTGTGACTCATCCATGTATTTTCATGACTTGATAGCTCATTTCTTTTTGTTTCTAAATAATATTTCAGTGTATGGTTGCCATTTGATTTTTTTTAACATCTTTATTGGAGTATAATTGCTTTACAATGGTGTGTTACTTTCTGCTGCATAACTAAGTGAATCAGCTATACATATACATATATCCCCATATCTCCTCCCTCTTGCATCTCCCTCCTGCCCTCCCTATCCCACCCCTCTATGTGGACACAAAGCACTGAGCTGATCTCCCTGTGCTATGCGGCTGCTTCCCAGTAGCTATGTATTTTACTTTTGGTAGTGTATATATGTCCATGCCACCATTTGATTTTTACAAAAGTGCATAAGCAATTAAATGGAGAAAAAATAGACATGTCAACAAGCAGTTTTGGAACTATTTGAATCTGTATGCAAAACATGAGCCTCAATTTCATTCTTACACCTTATATAAAAATCAACTCAGGGCTTCCCTGGTGGCGCAGTGGTTGAGAGTCCGCCTGCCAATGCAGGGGACACGGGTTCGTGCCCTGGTCCGGGAAGATCCCACATGCTGCGGAGCGGTGGGGCCCGTGAGCCATGGCCACTGAGCCTGTGCGTCCGGAGCCTGTGCTCCGCAATGGGAGAGGCCACAACAGTGAGAGGCCTACGTACTGCAAAACAAACAAACAAACAAACAAAAATCAACTCAAAGTGAGTTACAGGGGCTTCCCTGGTGGCACAGTGGTTAAGAATTCACCTGCCAATGTAGGGGACATGGGCTCGATCCCTGGTCCAGGAAGATCCTACATGCCACGGAGCAACTAAGCTCGTGCACCACAGCTACTGAGCCTGCACTCTAAAGCCTGCGAGCCACAACTACTGAGCCCGTGTGCCACAACTACTGAAGCCCGTGCACCTGGAGCCTGTGCTCCACAACAAGAGAAGCCACCTCAGTGAGAAGCCCATGCACTGCAACGAAGAGTAGCTCCCGCTTACTGCAACTAGAGAAAACCCACGCACAGTAACGAAGACCTAACACAGCCAAAAAAAAAAAAAAACCACCAAAATGAATTACAAATGTAATTTTAAAATTATTAAACTTTTAGGAGGATATCTTCATGACCTGGGGTTAAGCAAAGTATTCTCAGATGGAACTGCAAAAGTAGGATCTATAAAAGAAGTTGATAAATAGGAAGTCATCAAAATTAAATATCTTTGTTCTGCAAAAGACATTATTTAGAGAATGAAAAGGCAAACTATAGACTGATAGAAAATATTTGCAAAACACATGCCCAACAAAGGACTTTTATCCAAAATATATAAAGAACTCTCAAAACTCAGTAGTAAAGAAACCAGCAAACCAATTTCAAAATTAGCAAAGACTTGGACAGACACTTCACCAGAGAGTATGCACGAATGGCACATGAAAAGATGTTCAACACCATTAACCAACAGGGGAGTGAAAGTACATCATCTGGCTTCTTAGCCCTTCTCTGAATTCCTTTCCTACATCTCCTGCCTCACTTGCTCCACATCAGCCATTTGCTGTTCCTAGAATATCCCAGATACAGTCTTGACCTCCACCTGAAATGCACTTCCTTCAAATATTCAAGTAGCTAGCTAGGTCTCTCACCTTCCTCAAAATTTGCTTAAATGTTACAGCCCTCATTAGGTCCCATTTGTTTATCTTTGTTTTTATTTCCATTTCTCTAGGAGGTGGGTCCAAAAGGATCTTGCTGTGATTTATGTCATAGAGTGTTCTACCTATGTTTTCCTCTAAGAGTTTGATAGTTTCTGGCCTTACATTTAAGTCTTTAATCCATTTTGAGCTTATTTTTGTGTATGGTGCTAGGGAATGATCTAATCTCAAACTTTTACATGTCCCTGTCCAGTTTTCCCAGCACCACTTATTGAAGAGGCTGTCCTTTCTCCACTGTACATTCCTGGCTCCTTTATCAAAGATAAGTTGGCCATATGTGCGTGGGTTTATCTCTGGGCTTTCTATCCTGATCCACTGATCTATCTTTCCGTTTTTATGCCAGTACCAGACTGTCTTAATTACTGTAGCTTTGTAGTATAGTCTGAAGTCAGGGAGCCTGATTCCTCCAGCTCCGTTTTTCGTTCTCAAGATTGCTTTAGCTATTCGGGGCCTTTTGTTTTTCCAAACAAATTTTGAAATTTTTTGTTCTAGTTCTGTGAAAAATGCCATTGGTAGGAAACTTCAAAGCTTTTGCACAGCAAAGGAAACCATAAAGAAGACCAAAAGACAACCCTCAGAATGGGAGAAAATATTTGCAAATGAAGCAACTGACAAAGGATTAATCTCCAAAATTTATAAACAGCTCATGCAGCTCAATAGCAAAAAAAACAGACAACCCAATCCAAAAATGGGCAGAAGACTTAAATAGGCATTTCTCCAAAGAAGATATACAGACTGCCAACAAACACATGAAAGAATGCTCAACATCATTAATCATTAGAGAAATGCAAATCAAAACTACAATGAGATATCATCTCACACCAGTCAGAATGGCCATCATCAAGAAATCTAGAAACAATAAATGCTGGAGAGGGTGTGGAGAAAAGGGAACCCTCTTGCACTGCTGGTGGGAATGTGAATTGGTACAGCCACTATGGAGAACGGTATGGAGGTTCCTTAAAAAACTACAAATAGAACTACCATATGACCCAGCAATCCCACTACTGGGCATATACCCTGAGAAAACCATAATTCAAAAAGAGACATGTACCAAAATGTTCATTGCAGCTCTATTCACAATAGCCCGGAGCTGGAAACAACCTAAGTGTCCATCATCGGATGAATGGATAAAGAAGATGTGGCACATATATACAATGGAATATTACTCAGCCATAAAAAGAAACGAAACTGAGCTATTTGTAATGAGGTGGATAGACCTAGAGTCTGTCATACAGAGTGAAGTTAGTCAGAAAGAGAAAGACAAATACCGTATGCTAACACATATATATGGAATTAAAAAAAAAAAATGTCATGAAGAACCTAGGGGCAAAACGGGAATGAAGACGCAGACCTACTTGAGAATGGACTTGAGGATATGGGGAGGGGGAAGGGTGGGCTGTGACAAGGCGAAAGAGAGGCATGGACGTGTATACACTACCAAACGTAAGGTAGATAGATAGTGGGAAGCAGCCGCAGAGCACAGGGAGATCAGCTCGGTGCTTTGTGACCGCCTGGAGGGGTGGGATGGGGAGGGTGGGAGGGAGGGAGATGCATGAGGGAAGGGATGTGGGAACAGATGTATATGTATGACTGATTCACTTTGTTATAAAGCAGAAACTAATTAAAAAAATAAATAAATAAACTTAAAAAAAAAAAAAAAAAAATGTTACAGCCCTAATGAGGCCTCTTATCTCCACCTTGTTTAAATGCAATTCCACATCCCTCTACTCTCAACTCTTCTCTGGTTTTGTTTTTCTCCGTAGCATTTGTCATCTTCCAACAAATTATATAATGTACTGATTATACTTATTACTTATTGATTATATTCACCTAGTAATAGCTAAATTTTATGGAGACAAATCTTGGATTTTCTTTACTCATGGATCCCATTGCCTGGCATATAGTAGATAATCAATAAATATTTGTTGCTTCTATTAAAGAAATAAGGTTTTTTGCCCATGAGTGGAGAGAATTTTGATATTGTGATGTCTGAATATCAAATATCATTTTATGTGCTTTAAATTGTTATAATTTAGTGGTTAGTTTAGGGGGGGTAGTTTTATATAAATACTATCGCATTTTTCTGTATCTGTATTAGAATAACATGATGATTTCATACAGAATCCCTAGTTCTGAGACTTATGACTAATTATTCTGCTTTCTAAATATTGCTTTATCTTTTTATATTTTTGTCTTTCCTCCTCTTCTTTCTTGTTATTTTTTTCTGGGAATTTATAATTGAACTGTATTAGTGATATTCTTCTATTCTTTTTCCACAGTGTAAACTAATACCTTTGAAAAACTCAGAAGTTTAAGGTAGTGTTAATAAACACATTTATGAAATAGTTTTTAATTTTCAAAGGAAGGGATGATGTCATAATAAAGCAAGGCTTTGCCTTTTTAGTTTACTTAACATATGGAATTGGTACCAAGAATCCAAGCAGGACTTAACAGAATTAAGCAAGTAGATCTTCATTTTCACTAAATAAATTAGGTAAACTCACAGAAGCAGAAGATTAGGTCAGTTCCATTTTTACCTTGCTGCTTATGTCCACAGCTGAGTTTTTTGGATAAAACTTCAATGAGAAGAAAAGAGTAGATAAAAGTCTTTAGTTCTGCAAATGTTACAACAAATATTATGGGCGTCTCAGCTCTTAGTTCAGTTCTTAGCTCAAGCTCATGTTTGAAAATACTTATGTTGTAATTTCTCCAATATAAAATGCATCAAATAGCATAGGCTTGAAAAACTTATACAGGCAGTGTTCATATTGAGAGCCATTTAGGTTTAAATGGTTATTTGTTCTTTGACAAGTCTGTTCAAAAGGCAGTGTAATGAGCATGAGCTTCAGAATCAGAAAATGCTGGGATTCAAGAGGTGAGAAAAGCAAAGTCCCTGGCTTCTTGGTGAAGATATCCTAGTGGAGGGAGATGGGCATTCAATAAAATAATCACAGTGACATGTAATTACAAACTATAAAAGCTTCAGAAATAGGGTAGGGGGAACTATAGAAAGGAAGGCAGGTGATGGAGCTGTCTGGGAGTGCAGGGCAGGTATCTCTGAGGAAGTGGTGTTAGAATTGGAATATGAAAGGTGATGGTTTAGTAGGTGAAGTGCGATGAGGTTGGGAAGGATTTCCAGTCTGAGACAACAGTATTAAAATATCCCTAGGGCAGGGGCTTCCCTGGTGGCACAGTGGTTGAAGGTCTGCCTGCTGATGCAGGGGACACAGGTTCGTGCCCCAGTCCGGGAAGATCCCATGTGCCGCAGAGCAGCTAGGCCCGTGAGCCATGGCCACTGAGCCTGCGTGTCCGGAGCCTGTGCTCCACAACAGGAGAGGCCACAGCGGTGAGAGGTCCGCATACCGCGGATATATATATATATATCCCTAGGGCAGAAAGAATCATATCATGTTGGCAGAACAGAAAAAAGGCTGATAGGACTAAGGTATGGGGAAAAAGGAGGGTGATGTTAGATAAGAGCTAGGCAAAGGCTAGATCATGCATCACCTTCAGGGTGCTAATAGGAATCATGATTTATCACTAATAAATAATCTCTAACAGCTCTGGGAAGCCATAGAAAGGTTTTAATCAAAACTCAAATGTTCAGAATTTGGTTTCCAAAATGTCACTTAAGGAACTTCCCTGGTGCTACAGTGGTTAATGTGGTTTCCAATATGGGGGGCGTGGGTTCGATCCCTGGTCAGGGAACTAAGATCCCATATGCCATGTAGTGTGGCCAAAAAAAAAAAAAATCTCTTCACATGGCTAAATGTGGGAAAATCAACTGAGGTAAGGAGAGCTAGAGTGGAAACATGCTAGTTAGGAGGCTACTTAGTATTAGTAATGATGAGGCAAGTGACAGTTTGGACTAAGGTGGTTTGGACCAGATCAGTTAGGTGGCTATTGTAATAATCTAGGCAGCAGGTGATGGTGGTTTGGACTTAGAGCAGTGGTAGAGGAGATGGAGAGAGATGAATGCATTCTCCATAGCTGTCTCATTTCTTCAATGTCACATGGACCACTATAGGCCATCCATGTTATTGATGCAAATGAATTAACTGCCCAGTGCCAGTTGATATAAAACTTGCAGGCATAACTATAGTTTAATGGATCCCATTTTGGAGGGTTTTTTTTGTTTTTTTTTTAAAGACAGATTTCCATCAGGATATTCCTGCAGTTTTTTTTTTTTTTTTTTTTTTTTTTGCGGTACGCGGGCCTCTCACCGTTGTGGCCTCTCCCGTTGTGGAGCACAGGCTCCGGACGCGCAGGCTCAGCGGCCATGGCTCATGAGCCCAGCCGCTCCGCGGCATGTGGGATCTTCCCGGACTGGGGCACGAACCCGTGTCCCCTGAATCGGCAGGCGGACTCTCAACCACTGCGCCACCAGGGAAGCCCCTCCTGCAGTTTTAAGAAAGATGGCATGATGCTGTTGGGAATGACTGCAGATAATCTGTCAGAGCTCCAAGGAAACACTAGGTGAGGAGGGTCCTTGACTCAGGAGCTGCTATGATGGCTGGCAGCTAACACAGCAGCAGGAGGTAGGGAGGTGAGAGACACGCAAGGCAGATGTTCTACTGAACTCCTCCATCTGGATGGGGCCTTTTGGTTGTACTGCTCTTTCCCAGCCGTGCAGGAAGCAAGTGCCAATGATGCATCTTCATTAGGATGAACAGGACCTTGGATAGACGAAAAGCAATTGCGACTTACTGAAAGGGTCAATGAGAACCGAAATACTCTACTGATAGCACTGTGGGAAAGCAATGGGGCCCTAATCCGTTCAGCAAGTGTTTTTCTGGAAAGAGGACTTGTTGACAGTAGTAAGGAAGGCTATCTAATCCTACCTTGCATCAACAACACAGGGATGAAATATTTTAAAGATGGCCACCTTTTGAACACTTGCTCTGGGCCAGTTCTCCGTGATCTGCCTCTACGCCCTTCCCCTTATTTTTCAGACCTCACTTCCCCCTACTCTGCCCATTGGCCACTGAACATCAGCCACAGCGACCTCCTCATTGTCCCTTGAAGACCCCAAGCATGTTGCCATATCATGGGATTTGCGCTTGCTCCTTGCTCTTGTCTAGAAGTCTCTTCCTCCACATATGTGCATGGCTTGCTCTGTCACTTTAATAGATCTTCACTCAAATTCATTGCCAGAGAGAGGCCTTGCTTGACCACCTTTATCCCCAATAGTACTTTTTCTTACTCTCTAGCCTTTCACATTGCTTTTGTTTCTCTACATAGTTCTTGGCACTGCTTAACTATAAAGTACACAAGTTTGTTTATCTCTTTGGTTAGAATGCAAGCTCCATCATGTGGAGATTTTGACAGTCCTTTCCACCGTGCTAACCTAAGTGTCTAAGCAGCATCTGCACAGAGTAGGTACTTAAGAAGTACTGGAAGAAATGACCAAACAGATCTCACTTAATATTCACAACACAGTCTGGGAAGTAGGTATTACTGTTACCCAATTTGACAGAGGAGGAAACAAGATTAAGCATTTTATACAAAATCAAACAGATATTGATTTCAGAGTCTGATCTTTTTACTCAAGCTATTCTGTCCCATTTTAATCTTTGATTTTCTCTGAATCATATAAGCGGAAGAGAAAGATCAGAAAATACTATTTACCTTTGTTATCAAAGCTGTCCTATTGCCAGGCCAGAGGGTATAATACAAAGAGAGAGTGAGGGTGTGGTTGTTGTCTAGGTATTAGAGAATCAACATAGGAAAATTGTTATGGAGTGAATGTTTGTACCCCTGGTATCAAAATTCATATGTTGAAATCCTGAACCCAATATGACAGTATTAGGAGGTAGGGCCTTTGGGAGGTAATCAGGTTTAGATGAGGTCATGAGGGTGGAGGCTTCATATAAGATTAAGTGCTCTTATGAGAACAGACAGTGATCTCTCGAACTCTCTTTCTCACTCACCCGTCCCTTCCCTCCCCTCTCCTTCTCCTCCCTTTTCCTTCCTTTTCTTCCTCTCTCTCTCTCTTTCTCTCTTCCATGTGAGAACACAGCAAGGAAGCAGAAGTCTACAAGAGGGCCTTCACCAGAAACTGAATCTCCTAGCACCTTGATCTTTGACTCTCCATCCTCCAGAGCTGTGAGAAATAAATGTTTGCTGTTGAAGCCCCCCAGTCTCTGGTATTCTGTTGTAGTAGCCCAACCTGCCTAAGACAATAATGTTCCCTGCACATTTATGCTCAAGGTTGCCTCTAGTTTGAGGGGTATAAGAAAGAATTGAGAGGTATACGTCTCACAGAAGAGGCTTGGCGTGATGCTTCTTCTGAGGAGCAGACAATGACCTTTCTGGACAAAGGACAAATGAGAGAAACTGAAGACAAATATTCAGGAGATCCTCAGTCTCTAGACACAGGTCTCCAGGAAGGAAAACTGTAACCTCTCAGTCTCCTGAAGATGAAGCTCTGAAATCCCATTTCCTTCTTTAGCATTCTGTGCGGTCAGAGGCAGAGAGTGACAGCACTGATGAGGATTTAATGATGTGAGGCTCTATTTGCATAAATAACTGTGGGAAATCCCAAAGCTTACAAGTGGTAATGAGCATAGACTCCAGCTCCCTGAAGCCCCGTGTGCAGTACAGTCTGTTCACTCATATCCTGGTCTACCGCATGTGGAATGCTTTTGGTAGGTGGCTATTATGTTACATTTCTTTTCCTATTTCTCAATTCTGGATTAGCTTGTATGGAAAACCAGAAGATCTCCCCACAAAAGCATCTAAGCTGCTGTCTTTGTGAACTTCTATTACGAGTTTGTCCTCGAGTGGTTGTTTTTCATGTTACCAGTTGCAGAAATATTTATTCTTTGTTAGCAAGCACCTTACCAAACTATGTGCATTTCAAATAATTTTGCCAGCATAAAAATCAGAACTATAAATGTGGTAAGCAATATGCCCAAAGTGAAATCGAGACTTAGTAATATAACTTGGATGAACTTCAAAGCTGGAAGAATGGGGTTAAAATTTTTTATATTTTAGTTAGCTAAAGGTTAGGCATCCTTTCTTTTTCCAGCTCTGAAAATCTTTAATGTTTGAGTTCACTCACTCTCCTGTCTTTAAAAATAATAAATTAAGCATAATAAGATCCACTTTTAATTAAAAATCTTACAGTGCATAATGTAAATTATCCCAATTTATCAGTTTCATTGATTATAGTAAATAGATTGGCCTAAATATTGGTTGATTATAAGCCATATCTATTTTTTTAATTTTAATTTTTTTGGCCGTGCCATGCAGCTTGTGGGATCTTAGTTCCCTGACCAGGGATGGTACCCGCACCCTCAGCAGTGAAAGTGCAGAGTCCTAACCACTGGACCGCTAGGGAATTCCCTAAGCCCTAGCTAGAATTTTTTTAATTTAACTTTATAAATACTTATAAGTTTCAATTAAATGGGAGACCCTAGCTAGTTGAAAGTTAGGGTAGTTCGAATTTCAAAGCTCCACTGTATTTTTATCTTTTCCCTATGAAAGACTGATAGTTATGTTTCCTTCTTTTCTTTTTAACTATCAATTTAATATCTCCACAATCTTAAAATTCCTTTATTTTAGTGCTATTTCCAAACTTCTAGTACTGTACTAGAACCTCAGTTTTATTTGTAGCTGTTTCATTGGCTTACTTGATTTAAGCCACTTCAAAATAATAATTGCAGTTGGGGGTTCCCCCCTTTTCTGAATGTGATAAAGAAAATTAAAATGACTGGTTTAGAACAAAAAGAAATGAAATATCCCAAGAAAACAAAATGCACAATTTACACATTTTATCATCATGGTCTTAATGTGTTACCATATTAATTTAATTTAACAAATCTTTATGTAGAGCTCACCATGTGCCAGGCACTATTCTAAGAGCTGGATAGATAATAAATCCCTTTATTAATCTGTGTAACACCCCTACAAGGTTGTTACCATTATCCCCATTTTACACGTTAGGAAATGAGACATAGAGAGGTTATATAACTTTCCCAAGGTCACACTCCTAATAAAAGAAAGAACTGTGATTTGGAATGTTTAGAATATGCACTTTTAACTATTATACTATGCTGTTGGTCTTGATTGCTTGAAAGACAGAAGTGTTTAAAATGTCAACATCTAGAACCCTATTAGTAGTGTTTGGGGCTATTAATATCTGGAAGTAGATGAATTTTATGACCATTTCTCTTACCTCAGGAATATACGATGAATATTTTATAAGTATGCACATTTATATATGTCACACACACACACTCACATTTTATGATAAAAATACAGTTATAACTACATTATGGTTCTAACATTTCCTTACAATTTGTCCTCTCCAAGGATTCAGACATTTCTAGATAATCCCAGAAGAGGCTAATGGAAATGTCCCAGTCTTGGTCAATTTGTGACTCTTACTCCTTTTGCCCTGCTTCATCTTTGACTGCTGATTATCTGTGTGTTCCATGCTTTTCCACATTCTATGTGGATCCACGATATATTCATGTTTAGCTTATATTGTGGTTGATTTATTACAGCCAAGAAATCAGTTAGCTTTCAGTTACAAAAATTTCTCTCTGTGAAATAGAATCAGAAAAACTAAAATTTTCATTGACTTAAATGTGAATACACATGTAGCTTTCTTTGTTTTCTAAAACTAATTTCATATTGCTCTCATGTTTTTCTTTTACTTATTCCCTCTCATGTAAAGAAAAACCCATAAACTTTCCAATCACGTTAACTGGGACTCCTCTAGTTTGAAACCATCTCTTGTAGACAAAATACAGTCAATTCAGAGATGACACTAACCTCTCAGGACTGTTTTGTCCTGGGCTGATTTCCATCGTATGTGAATTGCTGGTACAGCCTAGGCATGCTGGCATCTGTGGATCACCACAAACCCTTTTTGTCTCTGGTTATGAGGTCTCTACTCTCTGAGGTTTCCTTGTCCTGAGCACTGGTCTTCTCCTGTCCCCTTCCCCTTAGGAGGATCTGTAATAGAAAGTTTCAGTAGGATCTTTCAATGGTAAAATGTTACAGATGCTCCTTAACTAAGTAAGGTGCCAGATTAAAATGCAGCCTATTTAAAGAAGAAGGATCTTTCAGTCAAATCAAAGTTGTAGCAAGGGGTCAAAATGTTGAGAAGAGAGGATTTGATGAGGAGACCTTCTTTAGAAAATGTTATGCTAAACCCTGAATTAGGGTTCCAGAGAAACAGAACCAATAGAATGTGTATATTTATGGGAAGAGATTTATTTTAGGGAATTGGCTTATGCAGTTGTAGAGCTTGGTGGGTCCAAAATCTAATAAAGAGGCCAACAGGCTGGAGATTCAGGAAGGAGTTGTGGTTCAAGTCCACAGGCAGTCCGCTAGAAAACCAGGAAGAGTCGATGTTACCAAGTCTGAAGGCCATCTGCTGAAGAATTCCCTTTTGTTCTGGGCAGACCAGTCTTTTGTTCTCTTCAGGCCTTCAACTGATGGGATGAGGCCCACCCACATTATGGAGAGCAATCTGCTTTACTCAAAGGTCACTGATTTAAATGTTAATCTCATCCAAAACACCCTCACACAATTACTCAGAATAATGTTTGACTAAATATCTGGGCATGGGCCAGCCAAGTTTATACATGAAATTAACCATCACAAGTTCTCCTCTTGTCAATTTGGTACCTGTATGCATCACCTTAGACCATTCTTAATCTCCAAAGACAATGACAAGGTCATACGTCCACCTAACATGATACAACTATTCTGTGTACAACCAGAGCTGCAGTAATCCTTCCCCTAGGAGAGGATGTAAAGTCCTTGGATGATGTTTACTCTTCTCCTTGATTTTATGGAACTTAAATACTATGCCGTAAAGGTAACAAAACTTAAATACTATGATATAAAGTCAATACATGTATGTTACATGATAAGGAAATAAGAAAGGGGAGAAAACAAAGATTTTTTTTTTTACGAACACACACATACACAAACATATTCATAACAAAATAAGGAAGAAGGACTCATGACATCATTACAACTACAGTCCTCATTTCTATAACTAGCCATGTGCTCACAGCTGATATTTATAACTACTTTCTTCTATCACCCATTCCTTATTCCACTTGTACTCAGCTAGTCATTGTTCTTTACCTGATAGGCTGCCCCAAATCTTCATTCCTGAAGGGTCTGGGCCATGGTAGGATTGGGTTGTTGTAGTTTTCCATTGACCTTAATCACAGGGAATAGTAATATTAAGAGATGCCCCAATATTCCAGACATATTCCTCCTTGCCTTCATTGTGGAGAAGCAGTTCAATTTCTTGCTAGTCCTCCAACCAGGTGAGGTGGGGATTGTCTGCTCCTTACCTTAGGCCTAGTTAAGAACTGGGGGCTTCATTGGGACTGCTAGGAGAGCCTACAGCTGCCACAGCTGTGGACTGTGGGGCCTCACTCATGTCAGAGGGAGCCAGAGGAACCTGAGTAAAGGTAGAGAGAGCCTCTGGAAGACTGTATTTAGGAAATAACTACATGTCTGCTAACGGCCAAGCAGATAATGCACGTTTTCCATGGTCCAGATGTGGGCCACGTGAAAATCAGACCTGGCCCTGAACTGCTTTAGGTTTTTCCCAAGAGGGGGACAAAGAGCTTCCATTGGTGAGAGTCTCTGTATGGAGTGGCCACTGGAGAACCATGCTGAAGGAGAAATATCACCCATGTCATTGGAGCTGTTCCCTGATAGGCCCAGAGGGGAAGGAGGATCTGAAACATCCACAAAGAATCTGGTTTAAGTATTTGCCAAGGCCAGAGGGCATGATGTTGTTCTATCATTTTCAAGCCAGGTGGAATGTGGCACCATGTTGAACACTCAGCCCTCTCTGAGATGCTCATGACTACCTCAGCCACAGCCAGGAAAATGGGGCACCCACTCGAATGTTCTCAAATTCCTACAAAATTATGTTGGCATTTCTGGGCCTTTTTCTCCCCTGAAGGTGGTAACTTGCTGGGATGCTCCCATCCTTCTCTTTCTTTCTTTTATTTCTTCCTTTAATGCCAGCACTGGAAAGGTTTTCCACTTCATCCCCTTTCTGGCAGGAATTTTTGCCTAATGTTATGGCTTGTTCTGTTTTTACTCCCTATTAGTGACATAATCTTAATGCCAGAAAGGTTTGTAGGAAGCTAAATGTATTTTAGCAAAACCAAAGACCAAAAAATATTTTGGGAGATAATCTTGTGGCCGTTTCTTCAGAAAAACTTCTCTCCTTTGCTCTGTTGATATCGGTGGAATTTTAAGGGTTTGCCTTGCTTGTGGGTGTTTAAGAACCCTCACTGCAGTAAGAACCCTAACTCATGGTTACCTCCTGCTTTCCACAACCAAGTTCTCCCCCTTTATTTAGCTACAGATCCCTTTTATTCTTCTTTTTCCTTCTTTTTTTTGTACTTAATAATCATAAGTTTACTTTTCTAGCCTGAATTAGAGAAGAATTATAATAACCTTATTTCAGTGTTTTACTCTCTTTCTTATAAGTTGTTTGTACAAGCTAGGGTCAGTCATTGGATTCAAAGGAATGGATGAGTTGGGCAATAATTATATTAAACTCCATTTAAAGTTACACACAGAAAACAAAACCCTGGCTTTTATTTAGACAAAAAAGATAAATGAATATTCAATCAGAGTAATTTCTAATAACTTCAGGATTTTGTCTCAATAGATCAGGGAGTGATTTTCCATTTTCTAGTCCTGGGGTAGAGGCATATTTTCAGTAAAGATTTTAATTGTGTAATTTGACTTCTTAAAAATAGGATGCTAGATGTAATATCTGTATATGCATTTTCATTAAACATTCTTTTCAATGAGCTATATTTAGAGATTCTTGTTTGGGTTAAGTCAGATTTGTCAGCTCTTCAATCAGTTTGTAGTACATTGTAAAAGAATATACTCAAAACAGAGCTAAGCTGTCAAGCTGTGACAACTTTGAATGAGGAAGATTTTCAAAAATTATGAGTGAGATATTTTAAATGTCTCCTTGACATCTATAGCACTATTCAAAATACTTCATCAGAGGCATGTGCTTTAAAAATGCACTTGAAAATTAATGTGAGGAGTGCAATTTGTCAGTCTTTGTCTTAGCAGACACACCACTGACAGTCACAGAGCATTCACAATAAGACAGCACTGAATCTCTTTACCTAGATGCTGCCAGGATGGAGGAGAGATGGAGTGACCTGTTCAAGGAGCAGTTAGATGGGCCTCAAGCAAAGCAGAAACATAAGAGGCTTGATTCCAAGTCCTGCTGATACCTGTTTGAGCCGGTGATGTCCTTTGTCAGGAGGATCGTGTGACTTAGTGATTCCTCGAAGGAGCCATCTCATCCTTAGCTGTGAGTCAGGGACATGAACTATCTGTCCTGACCTCATCTCATAATAGGGAAGGCCATGGCAAAGAGGCAAAGCCTTGGCTATTTATTTTAAACAAAAAACCCTCCAGAGACACCATTTAATTGGTGAAGGGGCTTTAGGAATGACTCACATTGAGCCATGGATTTTTTTTTTAATAAATGTATTTATTTTATTTATTTATTATTTTTGACTGCACTGGGTCTTAGTTGCTGCACACGGGCTTGCCTCTCTTTGTTACGGTGTGCGGGCTTCTCATTGCGCTGGCTTCTCTTGTTGCGGAGCACAGGCTCTAGGCACACAGGCTTCAATAGTTGTGGCTCACGGGCTCTAGAGCACAGGCTCAGTAGTTGTGGTGCACAGGCTTAGTTGCTCCATGGCATGTGGGATCTTCCTGGTCCAGGGCTCGAACCCGTGTCCCCTGCATTGGCAGGCGGATTCTTAACCACTGCACCACCAGGGAAGCCCCACCATGGACTTTCATGTTTCTTTTCATCCCTTCCCAGTGCCTGTCGAATGCATATGTTAGGTGCTTGTCTGTTGCCAAAGCTTAAGAAATCAAGGTGTGGGAGGGGACACAATGCAGGCTATTGAAGAGAAAAATTTTAGATTGACTAAATGGTGGTCCTGTCCATCTGTATAGTGTCTCTGATCTTTTAAGGGTACCCCAAAGGGACATTCACAGTAAAGATTCATGACAGGGTCACAGAACCCAAAGTCAGGAAGGCTGGAACCCTAGTTCCAAGAGCCAAAAGAAACTCAGGTAGCTGCTGTCCTTTGCACCACAGCGGCTTCTCTTTTGTGCATCTTTCTGCAGAGAGAAGGAGCTGTTTCACGAAGGCAGAAGTGGCCAGCATTGTTCGATGCTGTTGAGGCACTGTGGTAGCACAGTGGGGACTGGGAAAGTGGCCATTGGCTTGGGACAAAGATGACTTAGTGACAAAGGTGACTTTAAGGACAGCTGTTTCAGTGGAGTGGGGAGGCAACAAGCCATACAGGAGTGGGTTGAGAAGTTCATGAGAGGCAAGAATATGGCGGTAAGATAGCCTTTTGATACTTTACATATGCTTATCATTCCATTGCTAACCAATTAGGAAAATGGGCTTTAGAAAGGTTCAGTACTTTACCTGGGATTATACATCTAATGAGTGGCAGATGCAGGATTCCAAAATACATCTACCCCGTGAGGCTGAGCTCTTAACTGTGGTTAATTTTTCCACCACTTTCATCAAGGCCGTGGGTCTGTGGTCACCTAACGGAATAGAGAGCCTTCTTGGTCCCAGGGCATGCTGAGGACATTTGTGGTCATGGACACCACACAGAAGAGATGGCTTCCATGTTTTGCTTAGCCTCACAGAAATATCACACAGCACAGGGAAGGAGTTTTTCTTCCTAATCCTGTCATTTAGCTGGATTTACCATAGACATAATCGTCTCATTTGCCCTAGCCCTCCAATATCACTTGAAGTAAATATAGCATTTTGGTGGCCTATTGTCCCTTATCAGGGTACCTATAATGATACAGCATTTTATTATTTGACTTCTACATTCTATCTGTAGCTTTTAGAATAAAAGAATAATAGAGACAATTAGTTCTGCTAAATGCATCTTGGAGCCATGTGTTAGCTTATCTATGGATTTTCTCCTTAGATGTTTAAATATTCCCCCTGCAATTTAAGTTTCATCAAACAAAGGAGATCTGATTTAAGATAATTCTCTTGGTGAGAAAGCAATTGCTGCTGCAATCTGCCATTCACCCAGAACCACTGATCCCAGGATAAACATTCATTTATCAAAAAATTCAAAATAAAACACAACATATGCTGTCGTTTATAACAAATTGATGGGTAGAATTCTGCATTCTTCCTAGGTTCTCCTATTGAAGCATTGTTTCATTTACTTTGGTGAAAATTCTTGTAAAATGTTAGTTTCATCTCCTTTTACCCTAATTCTTACTTCAAACTACATTTACAGAGTCAGTCCATTATCTTAACCTCTGTGTACAGTTATAGTTATTTAAAATTGTCTTTTAAAAGCACTTGAAATTGTCTTTTCAAAACATTTTAAAATTAAAATGACATTTTGAAAGTCTCTTTCATAAGCCACTCCATCGTTTGGAGCCATTCATTTTGCAATGTGCTGGTAAAGTGCTTGGGAGGAATTCAGGCATCTGGATTGTGACTCTAGCCTTGTGTGGTGACCTTCTTGCAGCAGCCATATAATCATCTCCTGAAAGCCAGAGTCCAGGTGTAAAGAGGTTGTGGCCATGAAGAAATGCTTTTCATTAGAGTTGTTATTGGGTTTTGCAATCCACACGTAGCAGGCAAAATGACCATGAGTTGATAATTAAGTGGTCTCTTTATTATTTCAGAGAGGAAAAATCTTCACAATTCTGATAATTGCAAAGCCTCTGAATTGAAGATAAAAAAAAATACAACATAAAACACTTGTGTAAGCACAGATTCCCTCCTTTCATTTTTTAAATGTAGATGATATTTTTTTTTTCTTGAATAATGAGTGTCTTGTAGGACAAGAGGCTCTTGACTGAAGGTTGGTATTAAAATACTTGCTACCTAACAGCAGTATAGCAGATTGTACAAAGGAGACCACTGTTTAATCACTGAAGTTCAAAACCAAGGTTTCTCTCTATGAAGGGTGTTTGGAGCCTCTAAAAAATGCAACAGATGGGTACCTCAAATTTAAATTCTTTTGATAATGATTAAGGATTTGCTACTTAAAAATGATTAAGGATTTGCTACTTTCACTGACAGTCTTTGAAGATGACAGGAGATCTATCAGGAAATTATAAATTTTTTGTGGGATGCATTTTAAAGTAGATGGTTTTTGCTTCTCTGCACCATATGATCTGACTTTTCTGCATTTTAATAAAAGTTTTCACTTGAGCTCACATAAAACTCAGAAAGAAGATATAATTATAAATAAGAGTATGTGCATTATTTCTTGTACTTCTACTAAATTGAAAAACTTAAAGGGACTTCCCCGGTGGCCCAGTGGTAAAGAATCAGCCTTCCAATGCAGGGGACGTAGGTTCAATCCCTGGTTGGGGAACTAAGATTCCACATGCCGCAGGGCAACTAAGCCCACGTGCCACAACTACTGAGCCCGCACACCTCAACTAGAGAGAGAAAACCTGCATGCTGCAACCAAGAGCCCATGCACTGCAACGAAAAAGATCGCGTATGCCTCAACGAAGATCCCACATGCCGCAACTAAGACCCAATGCAGCCAAAAAAATAAAGAAAATAAAAAGAATCAAACAAAAAAAATCTTAAAAATATTTTTTAAATTTCTGGTGTAAAAAAAAAAAAGTCTCATCTGAACTGTTAAATTATTTATCTTCCCTCTCTTAATTGTTGTATAGAATATCACCACCCCAGGCAAACAAAACTCACCAATGACCTACAGGACACAATGATGCTGTTCAAATATTTGTCTGCTAGTTTTCTCATCTGGAATCTGGATGGGATTATGTAAAATTCCATAAACATCAACTATGAATATATTTTTGTTAATTCCTAATAATTTCTTAGATCATTTTCCCCATGTCATTAAGAAGTTGTTTTGAAAATTTTCCACTGCAGTAGGTCCTTCAAGCATTTCCAGGCAATTGCCACTCATGGTTTCATGCCCAGAGGAAATCTGTCCCAAACATACTCACCTTTGATTATGCTCAGTGTACAGGCTAACGTGATGTTTATTATGTCTCCTTATAAAATTGACCATTTTGGTAGTATGCCAGTGCTTTGCTAATTCAATAGCCGCACATCTAAGAAATTAATTCTATATCTTTATAGAATCTCATAAAACACATTGGATAATGTACTTGCTTAGTATCTGGAGAAAACCTTTTTATTTTATAAACTATCAACAATTACTGATTGGACTACAGAAGGCTGAGGAATTCTGGAGTGGCAAATTTGCACTAAGTATAAATGAAACATCATATAGAATCATAGAAGATTTGTTAAGCTCCAGAAGGGACTTTTTCTATCATCAGTATATTTTGTGGTTTGGATGGCATACTGAATATGGATGAAAAAAATCAATATTAAATGTATTTTATTTAAATTAAAAAATATACATCATATTCAAGTGCAACAGCTCAATGGTTGCACTAGAACAATCTAAAAGTTGTTAATTCCACAGCATGAGGCCCTATATATGCAAAATGAGATGAAATCTACTATGTGCCAGAGCTCCAGATTGCTGGCTGCTTTTGCCTTCTGATATATGCAAAAGCTCAGTAAAATATGCTGTGTGAGAAAAGAAATCAGTGGGTTTATATTATTATTTCTAGTAGATAAGCTACATTTCTTTGTTGATGAAAAACTTTAGTGGTCCATTGTTTGCTTTTCTCTTATTTTTATTTTGCATTATAAATTCCCCTTAGACATTAGTGTAATTTTTTAGAAGACTTTTTTTTTTAGATCATTACTTGTAAAGAACTAGTCATAAATCTACATATATCAGGCTTCTTGAAGCTGTATTTGCATAACTGATTTAAAAGTAACATTTGTTATAAGCTTAAGTCTTGATGCTATTATCCCATGGCAATTAATTCAAACCTCTGTGAAATGTCAAGGATGATCTGTTTATAGTGTGACCCTTATTCTTTCCCTTGCCAAAGCAGAAGGCATTGGATAAGCACTTAGATTCTAGGAAGTTGAGGAACAGACACTTAATATCACCGATGATTAGTTATCCCTCTCCACCCTCCCTATGGAATAAAAGTCACCCTCATTTGTTGGGTACCTCCACTCTTTTCTCCCTTTGGTACTTCCTTTTGGCTGCTATTAGGGTTAAATCCTAAAATGCACATTTTTTTTTTTTTTTTTTTTCGGAACGCGGGCCTCTCACTGTTGTGGCCTCTCCTGTTGCAGAGCACAGGCTCAGGACGTGCAGGCTCAGCGGCCATGGCTCACGGGCCCAGCCGCTCCGCAGTATGTGGGATCTTCCCGGACCGGGGCACGAACCCATGTCCCCTGCATCGGCAGGCGGACTCCCAACCACTGCGCCACCAGGGAAGCCCCTAAAATGCACATTTGATCATGGGCCTTCATTGCTTTCAAGTTTATATATTTAGAGAGGCCTTCCTTGACCACCCTGCTGCTCTCATAATATAGTTCTCAAGTGGTATACTTTGCTTCGTAGCATTTTTCCCTACCTGACTTTAGATTCATTTGTTTATTGTTTTTACACAGCACAATTATAATGTCCAAGGGACTTGTCTGGTGTCCTAAAGATTGTACCTGGCATATAGTAGATACTCAATAGACATTTTTTTAACAAGTGAATGCATTTTCTTTAAAGGCAAATTATATCTTAACATTCCCTCCTACAGTCTTGTGGTTCCACTGTTTGACCATAGCAGTATGTGTTATTCCTCATTTATTATCCCAAAGAAAAGTATTTTCCTGTTTGGAGATGACTTGTGATCTGTTTATTCTATGTTGAAGATAGCCTGGTTGAAGATGTATTCATGAGAAATAATCAATACAAATTACACTATTTATGTAAGCTTTTTGTTCTATGAAATGATTTCTTTAGAAATTGTGCTTCCTCTAATCTTTCCAACCTTCTGTAATATTATCTGTGAAATTGCTACAAGATTTGCTTGTGGTCTTGGTGGTGTAGGGGCTGCAGCATGAAAATTACACTAGGGTATTCTAGAAAAGTACATCAGGATTAATTTGTTGTTGTTTTTGTTCTGATCTATAAGCAGTTTAAATTCATACTGGCCTCTGCTGTGTGTGGGAGAGATCCTTAGATAATTTGTTCTTTTTAATGATAGAGGTTCTCATAATTCCTTACATGAATACCCTGACAGGAAAGGCAAAATTGCCTTTTTGCCACTTAGAAACAAAGAACAAAGCAGCTGACACATGTCATCTGGAATTTTATATCATACAAACATACTCCCTGTGTCAGCCAGCCTATATGATTCTACCAGTTTCCTTCCAGTTTCTCTAGAAATAATGGGTTAGTTCACCTAAGACAGTCTTGAGATTATTGATACAATCACAAATTGAAATGGGACCATGAGCTCTTTGCTCCCAGAAAAGCGTGCCTGGCTCTCTCTGTATTTGAAGTGATTAACGATGCTGCAGCATTATGGGAAAATGGTATGTCTATAATTATATGAAACCACAGGAGGGAGAAACCCTTTCTGATAGTGGTCTTTGAAGGCACCCAAGTTATCTGAGTCTGAGCCATTAGAGGGGAAAAGCAGGAAGAAACAGAGTAAGACAAATATGAAAAAAAGAAGAGAAAGTCAGAACATGGAGTAGTGATATTGGTCTAGGGGGAAACCGCGTATGTGAGACAAAAAGATTGGTTGGGGCCATGAAAAGCTAACGGACAGGAGGAGAATTGGTTCAGCAGTTAAACAAGGGACTATAAAACTCGTAGAACACTTACCTGTTCTCTGACTAATACTCTCTCTATTGTTCTTATCACTTCACCCCTTCTTTTTTATCTGTAATATGGAGACAGTATTTCTCATTATCTTTGTGGGCACAGTGACACAGACACACTTTAGTAAAAATGGAAAATACTATGTGACTTATAAACAGTGATATGGAATAGGCAGTCCTCACTGCTATCCACCCCTAACCCCACCCCTGTTTTGGTGATCTTTAAAATGTAAGTCTGCTTAAAATTAGGAGAGTTTAGGATTTATGTGAGTTTCAGAATCACCTCTAAGGTATCAGGGGTATGTGGGCCTCTGTTTTCCTCTCTGGTCCTGGTCACCATTCTGACGAGACGGGCTGAGACCTCCTGCAGCCCTGGGAGCAACACTGTGTTGACAGGCATGCAGCCTGGCCAGAGGCTGTGAATACAAACTGGCAGCCTGATTCCCGTCCTGACCACTTGGTGCCACTCTAGCTTTAAGAACTGCTCCGCTGCAGCCAAATCCTGGGAAAAAAACGGCTTCCTCCTAGGTTGGCTTCGGTAGTTTCAGAGACAGTCATTGTTTTGCAGAAGGTCATTTGGAGAGTTAGGTGGCTGATGTGATTAGAATGTGTATGGAGAGCTGCATTCCAGGTGCTTTGTGTGCTAACATTTCGGTGTTATTACCAGCATTAATTATCCAAGGGACATGCAACAAACACAGGTGGGCCCTTGTTGGTTCATTTAAAAGGCAAGGCTCTACAGAACGCAAATTTCCAGGTAGCCACACAGGCCTTTAACTTGGAGTTTAATTTAGTGATAGGCTGTAGCCCATCAGACTTCATCTATTCATAGATTGGATGTTATATAAGAAAATTTGTTCACTATTAGTTTCTCCCAATGTATGTTACACACACACACACATACACACACATACACACACTATAGTAAAAACAGAACTTGAAAATGCTGTTGTTGAGTGTGCTTCCTGGTATACAATAGTTGAGGGTTTTTTTTTTTCCAGCCCCACCGTCTTTACTTGCATAATTTTTATTCATCAACAAAAAAGACATTTTCCTTCACAGGAAGAATCATCTTTTAAATCAGTTAACTACCTCTAGTGTTGTCCAAAATATTACCCAAATGACTTGTTAACCAAGATGACACATCTTCATTTTCTTTCCTGCTTCTCTTTCTTTTCTGGGACCAAAGGGATTCAAGGAAGGGATCTGTGCTGCACAGGCTTTTACAGCTTTGAGATGACTTTCTAGATTGGAGGACATTGCAGCATTTAGCCGAAGGTCCTGTGTTTTAATGGGAGCCCAGGAGGGGGGCTTGCCCATTTCTAAAGATGCTATTGAGAGGAGTGCTTTTCTGACTCATTAATTTGGAAAGGCAAGAGGAGGCTGCCATTAAGAAATGTCTTTGCAATTAATTGCATGTAAAACCTCAAGTTTTTTCCTGACACATTTATAGAAACTGTTTTGCCTTGTTTATACTGGTACACTTCTGCTGGCCTTAGCATGAGTGATTCTGGCCCTAGCCAAAGCTGAGTGGCTGGCGAAGTCTGTTTCTGAGCCCCTTCTGATTTCATTGCTTACCTTTCCTCTCACTGAACCTAAGCCTTCCTTCCATTTCCCCTTAAACTTTGTTAGTTTTCAGTTTAATTACCTCTGGCACCAGGCTTGCCTACTTGGGGTTGTCCTTGGGTTTGGGGGTCTGGAAGCTCTGTTAGGATCCTGAGTCTGCCATTTCCTTGCTGTGTAAGTTTAGGTGAATTATTTTTCTTTCACTTTATGTCCCCCTCTGTAAATAGGGCTATTTTGAGCAGTAAGTGCAACACCACATTTAAAGCTTAGTGTCTGGATCGAACACTTAAGGTGCTTGTTAAAAATGGAGTTTTCTGAATCTTATTCTAGACAACTGACTTGAAATCTTGAGGGAAAGGTCCAGGAATCTGCATTTTTAAAAGAGCTTCAAGAAATACTTATACTCACTAAAGTCTGAGGATTCCTGGTTTAAGGCATAAATCGTCTGAGGGCTAACTCTGTTTATAAAAGGATCAGGGAAAATAGCATAACCAAAAGGAGGGGGTGAGTAATGGAAGGACAGTTGTTTTGTCGGGGAAGGATTTGGGGGCAACTGCAGGGTAAAATTTGATCAGGGCTTTCCTGAATCCTATGTAGAAAGGAAAACGTGGAGAATTGATTCATTATGTTGCTGGATAAAGTATGCAGTGCCTCCTTTCTGAAGTGAAGATGCTAAATCCATCTACTTTACTACTTTGTCACTTTTTTCCAACTTGGTTTTACTTGTTTTGGGTCCCCTCTTTGTGTAAACGAGGAAAGGGTTGTTCCCCTCTACTTCTGATTAGCGGACTCTTACTCACTAGACTGCAGGCTCCATAAGGGAAGACAGCATGATTTAGTGCTCCTTTGAGATTTCAGGGTCTAGCACAGAGCACGCGTATAGCATAGGCATTTGATCAATGAGTACATGAGTTGGGTAGGAAAACAGTTTCTTAACCTCTAATGCATACTAATTAATCTCCCCCTTTCCTCTTTTTGTTCACATTCACACACATACTTAAGGCTTGATCAGATTCTGGTTCCTTGAACAATAGACCATTTTGTGGGAACTGATGCTTTGGATGAAGCTCAGTTACATTAATTGAGAATTGGAGATGACCAGCTATGGAATGCAGATTTTAAGGGAAATGAATTCAGTCTTGGCTTGCCGCTGGGCCATCTTTCCTGTTCAGATCATCCAGGAGATTAAAGATCCATGGACCCAATACGAGTCCGATTTGCAGAGCTCACTGACCATGTGAAAAATTGAGGGAGGGAGGGTGAGTTGCTACCTGCTGGGCTTTGTTGTTGACCCCAGTACTTAACACCTAATCAGAACACTGTAAGAAGTAACAGCGGAGAGGATTGCTTTGGATGTGGTTACTATTTCCCTGAGGCATGAACAACCATTTAATTTTTCTCAAAATTATGTGTGATTGGAGAAATGCAGATTTCTGGGCCCTACTCAAATCAAACCTACATACTGCAAACTATAGGTGTGGGCCAGGGCCTAAGAGAAAGTCAAGAGATTCAGTTGAACTTGGTCTGGAGGAGGCTGTTTACAGGGTCCAGGCCACCCCAAGTCCCCCTACTCTGCCATCCTGGGCACTGAGGGGAGTGATATCTGATACCTGTAATATACTTATTGCTCTCCATGTGTAAAACTCTAGCATCAGAGTAAGAAAATTCTTTGGTTTATATATCATAAAGCCTTTGATTCCAAGCCTCAGCCTTGTCACTTATAGAAAACCAAGGACTGCCTAACATTTTTTAAAAATTAAGATTATCCTTTGTTAGAGCAGTTTTAGGTTCACCGCCGAATTGAGTGGAAGGTGCAGAGATGTCTTTACACTTCCTGCCTCAACACATGCACAGCCTCCTCTATTACAAACATCCCCCTCAAGGGTGGTACATTCGGGCTTCCCTGGTGGCGCAGTGGTTGAGAGTCCGCCAGGCTGATGCAGGGGACGTGGGTTCGTGCCCTGGTCCGGAAAGATCCCACATGCTGTGGAGCGGCTGGGCCCGTGAGCCATGGCCGCTGAGCCTGCGCGTCCTGAGCCTGTGCTCCTCAACGGAAGAGGCCACAGCAGTGAGAGGCCTGCGTTCCGGGAAAAAAAAAAAAAAAGAGTGGTACATTCGTTCCAGCTGAGAAGCTACATTTACACATCATTGGCATCCCCAGTCCATAGTTTATATTAAGGTCCACACAACTTTTTTGAACCTAGTTTGCTTCACCTGTAAACGTTTTAAGGGTGCAAACTTCTCTCATGCGCTCTGCTTGTTCCTGTTCCCATGTCTTAGGCAGGTAACAAGAAGAGTTTTGTAGATTTTGTTGTTGTTAACTTTGAACTCTTTGTGTTAGGTGGGCTAGAAGCCACAATCATTCTTTTAGAGTAGTGATTCTCAAAACGTTGTTCCTAAGCTAGCAGTTTCAGCAGCCCTGGCAGGCGCTTCAATTCTTGGGCCCTACCCCAGACCTACTAAATCAAATGCTAGGTTGGGGCCCAGCAAGCTGAGTTTTAATCAGCCATTCAAACAATTGTAGTGTTGCTGTAATTTGAGAACCACTGTACTTTAGGGAAATGTTATTCATTGGCTTAAAATTTTAATGAGCACCAATTTGGCTGAGCGGATGATCCCTCATATAGAGGCCTTTAAGGAGACTAGAAAAAGGCTCTTTGTGGCAAGGTGAGGGCAAGACAGTACCATGGATCAGCTATATCACAGTCACATTTATTTTTTTTGCCTAGGGATGACCCTACCAGTATATGAGACAAATGATTTAACCTCTGGGCTTCGTGGTCCTTGTTTGTAAATGTGGGGAATAATCAGAGTCCAACTTGATGCAGTTGTTGTGGGCTAAAATGAGGTGGCAGGCTAAGTGCCTTGTACAGTCTGGTGAGCAGTAGATGTTCAGGGACAGTCCCTTTGCTGCCCTCACCAGAGGCAGTGAGCAGTGTGTGATTCCACCAGACCATAAGGCCAGGAACGGGCGGGGCCTGCACCTCCTTTGGTCAGTGTTATAACCCTAGCAACTAGCACTGACCCAGAACTTGCTCAGTAAGTGTTGGTTATGTGAACAAATATGATGGAATAAATGCAAAACATTGAATGAACGAAGACAGTTTTATTGGCTATGTTGTCTGATACAGTGTAAATATGAGGAAGAGTTTTTGAGGCAAAGCTTAGACCCATTATAAAAAGTTTAAGGGGGCTTCCCTGGTGGCGCAGTGGTTGAGAGTCCGCCTGCCGATGCAGGGGACACGGGTTCGTGCCCCGGTCCGGGAGGATCCCACATGCCGTGGAGCGGCTGGGCCTGTGAGCCATGGCCGCTGAGCCTGCACGTCCAGAGCCTGTGCTGCGCAACGGGAGAGGCCACGACAGTGAGAGGCCCGCGTACCGCAAAAAAAAAAAAAAAAAAAAAAAAAAAAAAAGTTTAAGGGCTGATGCTGAGGTCCGGGTGAGAAGCACTCACACCTGGAGTCAGATAGGTCAGGTGAAAGGAGGAAGGGCCATGATTTAGGATCCCCGCCCCCGGCTCAGGCAAGCCCGAACAGGCCCAGCCCCACGCAGCCAACTTCCTCCTCCCAGCACGCGGCCTCGCCCTCGCCCAGCCCCAAAGCCATTCTGCTGGCTCCGCCCCAAGAGGGGTGAGTGGGAGTGCTGGCTCTTCCCCTGCAGGGCCTGCGCTCGGCAAGATCCCGGAGCCTTTGTCACAGTGACACAATATGTGGACAGCAAGCTGATGGCCGTGGAGGCCGAAGAGAAGATGGAGTGCCTTCAGGAGTTCCCTGAACACCCTGAAATGATCCTGGACTGACTGAAGGCGCGGCGCGAGCAGGACCGGTTCGCTACATCACGCTGATTGTCGAGGGAAACCATTTTAAGGCCCAACAGGCTGTTTCGGCTGCTTGCAGTAAGTTCTCTTACGAATTCTTTCAGGAGTTTAGTCAGAACTTTGGGTGGAGATAGAAGGTGTTAGTAAAACGGACCTTTTGTCGTTTAATGCAGGTCACGTAAACAGCAAAATTAATGATACTAGGGGAAGAAAACAAGGATGTATGGAAAGCAGCTGAGGTTATACAAATGCTAGAAGCTATCAAAGCCTTTGAAGTCAGATACAGAGGTGAATAAGGTGCTCGTCTCACATTTGTAGTATGCAGATATTTTGGGAATACAGTGTAACCTTTTTGAATGAGAGTGAAAAAAATACTAGGACCTGATTTTGCTTTGGTGGAGTTGCATCATTGTGCATTTAAAACTGTGTGTGAGAAGGTTCCTGTTATTTGTTAGGAAGCAGCAGTTGCTTTAGAGATTTTTCCTCCCCAACCTATCGAGGTATAACTTACATATAATATGATTCACCCCTTTTAGTGTAGAGTTTGAATTAGGGTAACTGTATTCAGTGGTGCAAGCAACCACCATAAGCAAGATATAGGAACATTTCCATCACCCTAAATTTTCTCATGACGCTGCAGTAGGCCCTAATCCCCAGCCCCAGGCAACCACTGATATGATTTTTATCATTGTAGTTTTATCTTATTTGGAATATCGTATAAAAGGATCCCTACAGTATGTAGTGTTTTGTGTTTCACTTTTCTAACTTAGTACTGTTTTAGAGGTTTGTCCCTGTTATTGTGGGTATTCCTATTTTGTTCCTTTTTATTGCTGAGTAGTATTCCATTGTATGGATGTAACATCTGTTGATGGACGTTTGGGTTGTTGCCAGTTTTTGGCTATCACAGGTGAAGTGGCTGTAAACATTTGTGTATAGAAAAACATTTAAGGGCTTTATCATTTAGTGTAAGGAGAATAGGGTTCTCTCACTAAAATATAATGGCAATTAAATTAGTATGGTTGTTAACAGGTTCTGAATAAGTCATTAGAGGACATTTTTAAAATTTCAAGTTGTGAAACAAAATGTGGAGCTCTATTGCTGAAATAGTTAGACTAGAATACAGGATAAATCAACTTTGAAACACATTTTTTCTCCTTTGGTTTCCCAATGATTCATTTGTTTTTGACTCTCTTCAAAACAAGGGTTGCCAAAAAAAAAGTCTGCAAGGAAGTTCTGTCTTTATATTCACTTATTCTCCTTCTCCTTTTCTTCTGTGCCTTCATTTTCATAACCATCCCATCTCTTATTAGAGTTTTAACTGTATATCAGCTATATTAAGCACCTTATCAACTTTATTAAATTAATATTCTTAACAACTGTGGTGTTACCACCCCATTTTACAGATGGAAAGACTGAGGCCCTGAAATGTCAGTTATATAAGCAAAATCAGGACTGGAACTTAAGGCTGATTTATTAGCCTATGCTTTTTGTATTATAGCACCTGGTACAGAGGAGAATCTTCATATTTTTTTCTGGCTAGCCATGATTACCTATTATTCCTACACTTAGCAAGGGTAGGTGAGCTTACTGATTCTTAAAAGACTTGCAGGTGGAAAAGGAACAGAGAGAAAATTGCCAGAGCTTGGGCCATAGGAAAAGGAAGAATAGCTTTTCACCTGAGAAGTGGAAATGCGAATGTCAGGATGGAAAAAACTTAAAAGGGAAAGGCTTTTGTAACCTGGGAATTGATGAAGGAATGCCCTCAGTGCTCTTTGTTCTTTCCTTTCTACCCCCTGGTTGCTTCTATTCCAAGGTCCATGATTTGAGCTTAATTTTTCCATGGCCTCTGACATGGGCTGCCTGTGTTCTCTCCTGCTTCATCTTCATTCATGGAAACTTGAAGTTTTCATGTCTATCAAGTCATTTCTGATCACTCTAGACAAAAGTGATCTCTCCTTTGAGTCCTTGACTCAGTTTGACATTCACTAGGTACTTAACTACACATTTTTTGTGGTAGCAATAAATTAGCTAAATAAAAGCTGTTTAATATCAGATAAGTATCATATTGTTCCACAACCACAGTTGGATTGTAGCAGTCCTGTTAAAAATAGCAAGCATTTAAAATAACAATAAAGGGACTTCCCTGGTGGCACAGTGGTTAGGAATCACCCTGCCAGTGCAGGGGACATGGGTTCAAGCCCTGGTCCAGGAAGATCCCACATGCCACGGAGCAACTAAGCCTGTGTGCCACAACTACTGAGCCTGTGCTCTAGAGCCTGTGCGCCACAGCTACTGAGCCCGCATGCCACAACTCCTGAAGCTTGTGCATCTAGAGCCTGTGCTCTGCAACAAGAGAAGCCACCGCAATAAGCCTGTGCACTGCAATGAAGATTAGCCCCCTCTCGCCACAACTAGAGAAAGCTCATGTGCAGCAACGAAGACCCAACGCAGCCAAAACTAAATAAATTAAAAAAAATTACTTCAAGTAACATGAGAATAGTAAAGAGGAATAATTCTAAATTAATGTATTTCATATAATATGTGGTTTTAAACATGAGTGTAAGGAATAAAAACGTCAGAAGTAAATATTTAACTCATCTATCTTAATGTAAAAGTTTATGTGCTCAAGTCGTCTAGAAATATTTTAGGAATCTTCTTACTAGGAAAATGGGAGAATCATATTCAGGGTCACCATCTATTTTGGTATATATGGTAATGCGTTCTAAAAAATGAGCCAAAATAATATTGGTAACAATATATTTTTAAAAGACCAGATCTTCTTAAAAGTAATCAACCTGATAATTTGAAGTAGTTCATTCAGGTCTTTTGTCCCTACATGGACTGTTTTTCTCTTAATTTACCATTGTCTCTTTCTACTGATCTTTTTGTTTGTTTATCTTCTGGTTTTTGTTGTTTGTAAGAGACCCATTTTTTTTTTAAACATCTTTATTGGGTATAATTGCTTTAAAATGGTGCCTTAGTTTCTGCTGTATAACAAAGTGAATCAGCTATACGTATACATATATCCCCATATCCCCTCCCTCTTGCGTCTCCCTCCCACCCTCCCTATCCCACCCCTCTGGTGGTCACAGAGCACAGAGCTGATCTCCCTGTGCTATGTGGCTGCTTCCCACTAGCTATTTTACATTTGGTAGTGTATCTATGTCCATGCCACTCTCTCACTTCGTCCCAGCTTACCCTTCCCCCTCCCTGTGTCCTCAAGTCCATTCTCTAGATCTGCCTCTTTATTCCTGTCCTGCCCCTAGGTTTTTCAGAACCTTTTTTTTTTATATTCCATATATATGTGTTAGCATATGGTATTTGTTTTTCCCTTTCTGATTTACTTCACTCTCTATGACAGACCCTAGGTCCATCCACCTCACTACAGATAACTCAATTTCGTTTCTTTTTATGGCTAAGTAATATTCCATTGTGTATATGTGCCACATCTTCTTTATCCATTCATCTGTTGTTGAACACTTAGGTTGCTTCCATGTCCTGGCTATTGTAAATAGTGCTGCAGTGAACATTGTGGTACATGACTCTTTTTGAATTATGGTTTTCTCAGGGTATGTGCCCAATAGTGGGATTGATGGGTCATATGGGAGTTCTATTTTTAGTTTCTTAAGGAACCTCCATACTGTTCTCCATAGTGGCTGTATCAATTTACATTCCCAGCAGCAGTGCAAGAGAGTTCCCTTTTCTCCACACCCTCTCCAGCATTTGTTGTTTGTTGATTGTTTGATGATGGCCATTCTGACTGGTGTGAGGGGATACCTCATCGTAGTTTTGATTTGCATTTCTCTAATGATTAATGATGTTGAGCGTTCTTTCATGTGTTTGTTGGCAATCTGTATATCTTCTTTGGAGAAATATCTATTTAGGTCTTCTTCCCATTTTTGGATTGGGTTGTTTGTTTTTTTGCTATTGAGCTGCATGAGCTGCTGGTATATTTTGGAGATTAGTCCTTTGTCAGTTGCTTCATTTGCAAATATTTTCTCCCATTCTGAGGGTTGTCTTTTCGTCTTGTTTATGGTTCCCTTTGCTGTGCAAAAGCTTTGAAATTTCATTAGGTCCCATTTGTTTATTTTTGTTTTTATTTCCATTTCTCTAGGAGGTGGGTCAAAAAGGATCTTGCTGTGATTGATGTCATAGAGTGTTCTGCCTATGTTTTCCTCTAAGAGTTTTACAGTGTCTGGCCTTACATTTAGGTCTTTAATCCATTTTGAGTTTATTTTTGTGTATGGTGTTAGGGGGTGTCCTAATTTCATTCTTTTACATGTAGCTGTCCAGTTTTCCCAGCACCACTTATTGAAGAGGCTGTCTTTTCTCCATTGTATATTCTTGTCTCCTTCATGAAAAATAAGGTGACTATATGTGTATGGGTTTATATCTGGGCTTTCTATCCTGTTCCATTGAACTGTATTTCTGTTTTTGTGCCAGTACCATACTGTCTTGATTACTGTAGCTTTGTAGTATAGTCTGAAGCCAGGGAGCCTGATTACTCCAGCTCCATTTTTCTTTCTCAAGATTGCTTTGGCTATTCGGGGTCTTTTGTGTTTCCATACAAATTGTGAAATTTTTTCTTCTGGTTCTGTGAAAAATGCCATTGGTAGTTTGATAGGGATTGCATTGAATCTGTAGATTGCTTTGGGTAGTATAGTCATTTTCACAGTACTGATTCTTCCAATCCAAGAACATGGTGTATTTCTTCATCAGTTTGTATCATCTTTAATTTCTTTCATAAGTGTCTTATAGTTTTCTGCGTGCAGGTCTTTTGTCTCCTTAGGTAGGCTTATTCCTAGGTATTTTGTTCTTTTTGTTGCAGTGGTAAATGGGAGTGTTTCCTTAATTTCTCTTTCATATTTTTCATCATTAGCTTATAGGAATGCAAGAGATTTCTGTGAATTAATTTTGTATCCTGCTAGTTTACCAAATTAATTGATTAGTTCTAGTAGTTTTCTGGTAGCATCTTTAGGATTCTCTATGTATAGTATCATGTCATCTGCAAACAGTGACAGTTTTACTTCTTCTCCGATTTGGATTCCTTTTATTTCTTTTTCTTCTCTGATTGCTGTGGCTAAAACTTCCAAAACTAGGTTGAATAATAGTGGTGAAATTGGGCAACCTTCTCTTGTTCCTGATCTTAGTGGTAATGATTTCAGTTTTTCGCCATTGAGAATGATGTTGGCTGTGGGTTTGTCATATATATGTTGAGATAAGTTCCCTCCATGCCTACTTTCGGAGAGTTGTTATCATAAATGGGTGTTGAATTTTGTCAAAAGCTTTTTCTGCATCTGTTGAGAGTATCATATTGTTTTTATCCTTCAGTTTGTTAATATGGTGTATCACATTGTTTGATTTGCATATATTGAAGAATCCTTACAATCCTGGGATAAACCCCACTTGATCATGGTGTATGATCCTTTTAATGTGCTGTTGGATTCTGTTTACTAGTTTTTTGTTGAGGATTTTTGCATCTATGTTTATCAGTGATATTGGCCTGTAGCTTTCTTTCTTTGTGACATCTTTGTCTGGTTTTGGTATGAGGGTGATGGTGGCCTCATAGAATGAGTTTGGGAGTGTTCTTCCCTCTGCTATATTTTGAAAGAGGTTGAGAAGGATAGGTGTTAGCTCTTCTCTAAATGTTTGATGGAATTCATCCGTGAAGCCATCTGGTCCTGGGCTTTTGTTTGTTGGAAGATTTTTAATCATAGTTTCGATTTCATTACTTGTGATTGGTCTGTTTATATTTACTGTTTCCTCCTGGTTCAGTCTCGGAAGGTTGTGCTTTTCTAAGAATTTGTCCATTTCTTCCAGGTTGTCCATTTTATTGGCATATAGTTGCTTGTAGTAATCTCTCATGATCCTTTGTATTTCTGCAGTGTCAGCTGTTACTTCTCCTTTTTCATTTCTAATTCTTTTGATTTGAGTCTTTTTCCTTTGTTTCTTGGTGAGTCTGGCCAGTGGTTTATCAATTTTGTTTATTTTCTCAAAGAACCAGGTTTTAGTTTTATTGGTCTTTGCTATTGTTTCCTTCATTTCTTTCTGATCTGATTTTTATGATTTCTTTCTTCTGCTAACTTTGGGGGGTTTTTGTTCTTCTTTCTCTAATTGCTTTAGGTGCAAGGTTAGGTTGTTTATTTGAGATGTTTCTTGTTTCTTGCAGTAGGATTGTATTGCTATAAACTCCCTCTTAGAACTGCTTTTTCTGCATCCCATAGGTTTTGGTTCGTGGTGTTTTCATTGTCATTTGTTTCTAGGTATTTTTTTATTTCCTCTTTGATTTCTTCAGTGATTTCTTGGTTATTAGTGTATTGTTTAGCCTCCAAGTGTTTGTATTTCTTACAGATTTTTTTCCTGTAATTGATATCTAGTCTCATAGCGTTGTGGTTGGAGAAGATACTTGATACAATTTCAATTTTCTTAAATTTACCAAGGCTTGATATGTGACCCAAGATATGGACTGTCCTGGAGAAAGTTCCATGAGCACTTGAGTAGAAAGTGTATTCTGTTGTTTTTGGATGGAATGTCCTATAAATATCAATAAGTCCATTTTGTTTAATGTGTCATTTAAAGCTTGTGTTTCCTTATTTATTTTTATTTTGGATGATCTGTCCACTGGTGAAAGTGGGGTGTTAAAGTCCCCTAGTATGATTGTGTTACTGTCAATTTCCCCTTTTATGCCTTATGTATTGAGGTGCTCTGATGTTGGGTGCATAGATATTTACAATTGTTATGTCTTCTTGGATTGATCCCTTGATCATTATGTAGGATCCTTCTTTTTCTCTTGTAATAGTCTTTATTTTAAAGTCTATTTTTTCTGGTAAGAGAATTGCTACTCCAGCTTTCTTTTGATTTCCATTTGCATGGAATATCTTTTTCTATCCCCTCACTTTCAGTCTGTATCTGCTCCGTAGGTCTGAAGTGGAGCTCTTGTAGACAGCATATGTATGGGTCTTGTTTTTGTATCTCTTCAGCCAGTCTGTGTCTTTTGGTTGGAGCATTTAATGTATTTACATTTAAGGTAATTATTGATATGTATGTTCCTATTACCATTTTCTTAATTGTTCTGGGTTTGTTACTGTAGGTCTTTTCCTTCCCTTGTGTTTTCTGTCTAGAGAAGTTCCTTTAGCATTTGTTGTAAAGCTGGTTTGTTGGTGCTGAATTCTCTTAGCTTTTGCTTGTCTGTGAAGGTTTTAATTTCTCTGTCGAATCTGAGTGAGATCCTTGCTCGGTAGAGTAATCTTGGTTATAGGTTTTTCCCTTTCATCACTTTAAATATGTCCTGCTACTCCCTTCTTGCTTGCAGAGTTTCTGCTGAAAGATCAGCTGTTAACCTTATGGAGATTCCCTTGTATGTTATTGGTTGTTTTTCCCTTGCTGCTTTTAATACTTTTTCTTTGTATCTAATTTTTGATAGTTTGATTACTATGTGTCTTGGCTTGTTTTTCCTTGGATTTATCCTGTATGGTACTCTCTGCACTTCGTGGACTTGATTGATTATTTCCTTTCCCATATTAGGGAAGTTTTCAACTATAATGTTTTCAAATATTTTCTCAGTCCCTTTCTTTTTCTCTTGTTCTTCTGGGACCCCTATAATTCGAATATTGATCTTTTAGATTGTTAAACTGTAATAAGTACAATTTTTCCTTGAGTGCCCGTCTAAATGATATCCTCCTCCTCAAAACACAGACTATGACTAAAATTCAAGTCCTTATTAGTGTTCATTTTCTTCCGGTGTAAACCCACCAACTTTAAATATGCACATACACAATTACATACACATATACTTTTTTGTACTTTAAAAAAAAGTAAACTATGCAATTTATGATGATTTATCTCACGGTAGAGTTGTATTTGTTATTCACTTCAGTTTAGCATGTTCTCTGTTCCAGGTACTGTTTTAAGAACTGTACAATCATTACCTCATTTAATCCTCACAACCCCTTTTTTAGATAGATACTATTTTTATCCATTTTTTTAAACAATGAAAATCTGAGGCACCGAGAGGTTAAGCAATTTTCTCTTGGTCACGTAGCTAATAAGCTACAGAGCCAGCATTTGAATTCAGAGTCTGACTTCAGAGTCCAAGCCTTTAACAATTTTGCTATCGACTGACACTGGCTGGATGTTCTTGTTTATGTTTACTTAAAGAAAATAAATTTTTTTGTAAATATAAAATATAATACATGCTAATTATTAAGGGACAGTAGTAAGATACGTAAGTTGTTAAAATCTCAGTCTATGGTAAAATTGATAAAATTGATGATAGTTACTCCTAACCTACCAGTTTCCATAAAGATAGCTACTATTAAAGTTTGTTGTATATTATTTGTCATATTTCTGTAGCTTGTGACTAACTTTATTATGTGTTGTGGATGTTCTTCCATGAAAGGGTGTGTGGTTCTGTCTTAATTTATCTTACTGGTTCTATTGTATGGGTATACCATAATTTATTTAGTTATTATACTATTCATTGCTATTTAGATTATTTGTAGTTACTGGAAAATAGGAAACTATATGGAAATAAGTATCCTAGTCTTTAACATCTCTATAAATGCAAATTTCATTTTTCCAGTTTAGGCCCAAAACCTTGACATTATCCTTGATATCTCTCTTTCTCTAACACAGAGATTATTGTATCCAATTCAGCAGCAAATCCTATTGATTTTAATTTTTACATATATGCAGATTCTGTTTTTTAAATATATTGGCCATTTCTCAGCACCTCTTATCACCAACATCTGGTCCAAACCATCATTGCCTCTTATCTAGATTATTGTCATCATCTTCTAGCAGTGTCTCTTCTTCCCGACAGCAGCCAAGAGTCATTTTTTAAAACTCAGTCAGATAAAAATCACTCTGGTCAAAGCTCTTCAGTGTCTCCCCATTTAACTCACTGAAATCCAAAGTGTTTGCTATGGTCTTTTAAGGCTCCCCATAAACCAGCATCCTACTACTTTTCTGACCTGGACCTCTACCATTCTTCCCCCACATTCACTGCACACCAGCCACGCTGAAATATTTGCTATTTCTTGAATGTAATAAGCACAGTTTTTCCGTAGGGTCTTTGTGTTTGTAGTTTCCACTGCCTAGAAATCTTCCAGCCTCTCCCTTCCCCCTATACTTTCCTGACTCACTCCCTTATTTCTCCTTTAGGTCTCTGTTCAAATGTTGCTTTACATATTTGTTGAATGAGTGTTGAATGAAAATATATTTGTCCATTTGAATAAATGCTTGTGTAGAATAAATTTCTGGAAACGAAATTGCTTCCTTACGTGCTCATTGCAATTGTTTGTCTTTTTCAAATCCTCTGTTATTACACTCCTCCTTCCCACACCGTTGCCTATCTTATTTAGTGTTCTCCTGCCCCTCTTCAGAATGGTTCTCTGAGTCTGTCTGCTGTTTCTACCGTGGAAGGCTGGCTTGGTTTCTTTCCCTCCTGGGATCTCTGGAGGAGAAGCAGGCACTAGGCAGCTGGTCTGATCCCCATGGGCCTCTTCACAAGGTTGTGATTTCAAGAGTGACCTTGGGGTATGACAGAGTTGTCATTAAACAGTTTAATAGATGAAAGAATCTCCTCTTCATCCTTCAGTCGCATTTATTTCTCCTCAGACGTCTGGCACTAAATTGTAAATACTCAATACCACAAAGAAAAGGTATAGAAAAGATTGGACTTAGCATATTGGTTTAAAATTTCCAGAACATGTATTGAAGTTGGAATAGATCAAAGACATCCTGGGATTTTAGTCATGAAAAATACCTATCTGTACATACCTTTAAAAAAATTACAGCACTTTTGCTTATATTTACCACCATCCTTTTAAGAAAATAATATGAATATTGGTAAATTTTAGGTTAATTTGTGATTTGCACTGTCCCCTGGATCTCTGAGATAACGATAACAATGAGTAATTGGAATCATAAAATTATGGAATGTTTATAGAAGAGCTCATTTATCTAAATCCTTAATCTTACAAAGAGGGAAACAAATCTACAGAGGTTGGGTGACTTATTCAAGGTCACACAGCTAGTTAATGGTACAGGCATGTCTTCTGACTCCCCGAACAGTGCTCAGCAGTATCCATTGAGCAATGTCTACAAACCAAGTTCAGTGCTAACTGAAATTCTATCTGCCAGATAATTCCTGTTCCTTCCAATTGTCCTGACACCCTGCAGTGTATTTAGATTACATGATTTGGCCTCATATTATTTCTGGAGCTGGCGGGATGAGGATCACCCCGTTTGGGTGCTTAATTTTGTGCTAATGATCCTTCTTTCTGTCTGAAGTCTTCAGGTTACAGTTTTTTCAAAGCAACTCTGTGCTGCTTGTCCTTTTCCACTTGCCGCATGATGTGCACATCGGTGCCTCCTGCAGCCTTCCATTTTTAATTGCCTCTCCTTCCTAATGAAGCCTGTATCAGCTCCAGTGCTAATTGAACTTCGTCCTTCATTCAGACTGTGTTATTAAACAAATAGTCACAGTGTTTGGTCGCACTTTAATAGGATGTTTGCTTAACATCAAAAACTTATTAGTAATCCATTGAAAAGGCAATTAATGGAGGACATGTGGGTAAGGAAATTGAGCTAGTCTGCAGCACAGGACGAAAGAATGGCAAAGACGCGTTAGTTTGCTAAGGTTTAACTGTCTGTGTCCTGGAAGTTGCAAACTGATGGTTAGATTCAGGATTCTTAACCCAAGTCAATAAAGTTATCCTTTATATGAAGTAGCATGTACATGTCTGATATTGAACTGAAGGACAGGCTGGTTGTCTGTCTCGCTTGATCCTAACTCACCTCTCTCTTTCACTTTCTCTGTCTCTCAAACATTTTCCCCAAGCTTTTTATCATATATACTTAAATTTATCATTATACGAAATATTGATAGGTTAGAAGAAGCAAGCACCTCATCTGTAATCTTACCAGAGATAACCATTGATAAGATTTTGGTGTATACTCTTCCATGCTCTATTTTAACGCACATATACAGTCTTAAAATTGGATCATCTACCATCTTGACCTATTGTTTGCTAATTTTTAATTGGTAATATGTCCTGGACAATAAATAGGGACCTATATATCATATTCAATGGCTTTGACATATTTTCTTGGATGGTTAGGCTATAATTTATTTCATCATATTGTTGAAGGCTTAGAAACAAGTGTCTCTTACTTGTTTGTTTGTATAGCCCTAAGTGAGCATCATTATTTGGGTGAGTAATATTAACATTAGGAAATCAAATTGACAGACTGCTCTGTTATAGAACAATTATCATCTGTGGTGTGAATACATGCAGTATTTGGTGTCATTAGAATACAGATTCACATCCTATGTAGCAACTTTTTTTTTTGGGGGGGCGGGTACGCGGGCCTGTAGCTGTTGTGGCCTTTCCCGTTGCAGAGCACAGGCTCCGGACATGCAGGCTCAGCGGCCATGGCCCACGGGCCCAGCCGCTCCGCGGCATGCGGGATCCTCCCGGACCGGGGCATGAACCCATGTCCCCTGCATCGGTAGGCGGACTCTTAACCACTGCGCCACCAGGGAAGCCCCTATGTAGCAACTTTTATGAGTATCAAATTTCCTTTACTTGTAATTATGCCAATAAAATAATTGTGAGACAACAGGTGGCTGATCAAGATATAGTCTTAGGATAATGACTTAAGGTATAGATTTCCCCCTACCTGTGAACTCATGAGGATAAAAGATACCTAGGTTCAAAGGGAAAACAAAGTCTAAAAATATGAACCTAATGGTATCTGGCAATTGAGTAAGGCATAGCAGATCAAATTCTTTTTATGATCCACGTTAAATAGATATGAGAGAAGAAGAACCAATAATGGGTTACTCCGTTTATTCCACAGACCTCGGACATGACTTGTGAAACTCCCATCTGCCTTAATGTGAGTCATGATGACTGGGTCCCCAAGCAGCAATATTTAGTAAATGAATGCTGTTACTGCCTGGCAGGGACCCTTTTAGAAAGTGCTGTTGTTGGGAGAACCTAAATAGATATATATACTCTCATTTAGCTAGGATTATGATGCATAAAATGTTGGTAATAGGTTTAAAAGATTAGCATAGACCAGCTTTCCATGAGATCGTTCCTTATATATAAAAAATTGAATGTTATTTCTAATGTCATCGTAAAAGTAAGGCTGGAGGATTATCGATTATAATTATCATCATAATAATAATTATTATAGCTTGATAATTGACTCTCTCGAGTTTTTAGCGCTCAGCCCTGGGTTTTCTCTTTACCTTGCTCAGGCAGTTTGGTGTAATTAATTTTAATGGCTGTATTTACTTTTAGGGTTTATACTTGGGTGGAAAGATATCTTTAGTCAAAATCTCATAGTATTATCTTCTCTCTTTGAATTAAAACCATACAATAGTTTAAAATAAGAATCTCTCTAAAATTAAATGAAGAGAGCAAAATGCAGAATCTTTTAAAATGTTTACAACTCCATGAAATAGAAGTGTCTGTGGATGAAGATTAGAAAGCGAAACATAGATGAAAATAGTTAATATGGTAGATGGTAACTTGATATATATTTTTAGTAAAATATAAGTACAAATTGGGGAAAGACGGCATTGGATAAGATTTTGTGTTTGTTTGTTTGGGGATGCCTCAAAAATGCTGTGAGTTGCTCATCTGTCAAAAGATTTGACTAGAAAAACAGTCATTGATCATGTTGACTCATAAATGAAATCAATCAGAAATCCCATGTTGCTCCATAGGCTTCTAAGAGAAAAGGAAAGAAACAATGGGTGAAATTTATGAAAGATACATTCTCTAGCATTGGAAAAGCCTCTTCCTTTTTCTCCTCCTCTTCTTTATTTTTATATCCACAAACTTGTTGGTAGTTGGCTTTTAGGAGATGTGTTTTCACCATATGATACTGAATCTTTCAATATTATCTTAGGCTGAGACTCTGTTCCTTTTAATCTGGCAGTTAAGGCAGATACACATTAAAAAAAAGACAGTTATGATCAGAGGACTCTTCTACTTTTTATTGTTAAAAGGATTTTTATTAAACATTAAAACTATGAATTTTTAATGGAACACATAGTAGTTGAAAAAAGCAGAAACACAAAGTAAAAAGAAAACAAGAATAATTGATAATTCCTTTCTTTAGGGATGTATCATAGTATTAAATGGTTTTATTTCATTACAGTCTTTTTTTTCTGTCCAATATGGTTGCACATATATATATTTTTGATACTATAATAGGATAATATTGTGATAAACCCTTTTATAGATACATTTAGTATACTGTTCTGAGTGTTTCCTTAGGATTTGTTAAAATTACTTAAAATTTCTCTGAAGGTTTTAAGTCACCAAGGGGCTTGGGGCTGGAGAAAGGGGTTGGTGACGTTGAAGCTGTTGATTAGAGGAGGAAGGAGTGAAGACTTTTGAAATATTTTCCTCCATTCTCGTCATCTCTCTCAGCATTGTGGGAGATAGTGTGGAATGGTCTCTGGCTTGATGATAATTCTGAGGACCCTAGTTGATAGTGAGGGTATATGGGAAGCAAAACTTAGAAAAGATTCTTATGCATGTAAGTCAGTCCTTAAAAGTTGTGTAGAAAAGTGAGAGGTTATTTGAGATTATTATATGCTATAAATATTCTGATCTATAAATTTGACTTTTTTCATTAGGGAAAATATGACTCACAGAGTGTTCTGAGTATGCTTTCTTTGAAGGAGAACATGGGTTTAGTAATAGAGACTCACCAATGCAGAAATAAGAGAAATATGAAGTTTTGCTTTTGCAAACATACTGAAGTGGAAAATAGAAAAGCCAAAATCAACAACAGTAACAACAACAAGAAAAAGCCACATCCATTTGGACTAAAATACATGTATATATAACGCAACTTTCCAAGCATCAAACGAAAATTCTAGCCAAGGGAATGAAAGAAATACCTTTTGAAAAATCACTGAAATAGGCCTGTTGTTGACATAGTTTTATTTCCCCTTTAGAAGATCTGTTTATTACAATTCTGGGAATGAGAGGGATGATTTTGAATAAGGAATAGAGCCATTTAAGATGTTGTGCACAGTACCAGAATTTATGAAGACCGGTTCGAATTAAAACTAAATGTCACCAGCAAATAGAAGCCAACAGAAATGTACTTTTCATTTATTGTATTGGGAATTGGGGAGGGGAACAGGAATGGGCTTACTCTTACAGGACTTTCTTTTCTACAGCACTAATTTGTATAGGCAGAACTTAGATCTTAAAGAAGCATGCATTTCTCTAGAATCTTCTTAGCTGTTCAGGTTAACTTATTAATCGGCAAGAGTTAGAATCATACCTCCTACTTGGACAGAGTGCAAGAGGGAAAAATTCAAATGTTTAATGGAATCATTCATGCAGCAAATCTGTACTGAGCACCTACTCTTTGCCAGGTGTCATTTTGGCCATTGTAAGTACATTGGTGGACCAGACAGACAGGTCCTTGTCTTTGGGAGTGTCTAGAGTTCGGGAACTGGTAATACACAGCAAGAGAAGGATGATTGCTCTGTCAACAATTAAAATTGGATGATTGGGAGATGCTGGAGGGGACACTTAGGTTGGATGGTCAGGGAAGGCCACTGTGTCACATTTGAGAGGGTCTTCCAAAGTTAAGTCTGCTCCTTTTCCCCTGCAGTTTAGAGAAAGCTTCCTTTTGTGGGCTTTACCTTCTTGTCGAGGGCTTACTATTATGATTTGCTTCGACTGAAGAGCTGTAAAGCTGAAATAAAGATGCAGTTAAAAAAAAAAGAGTTGGAGATGCATTTTTTATAAGTCAGAGGCTCAGGTGCACCATCATTTTCTCAGCTTCAAGAAAATCATAAATTATTTTTTATTAAAGGGAATTTCTGCAGCTCTAGATCTTAATGATTGCTGAAAAGGAGGTCTTTTTTTTTTTTTTTTTGCTAAACATCAAGTAGCTGCCAGTTTTAATTTTCTTTTAGAATTTACACTTTAAAAACATTGTTTTAGCTGTTGAACAAAACTGTCTCTTATATCCAAGGGACGGTGCCAGAGTATGAAATGCGCATCTTGGTTTGATTTCTTCCCCTCCAGCCTGATTCACAAGTAAAAACCAGCCTTGCGTTTTATGATTAGAGGGCTAGTGTTCAATATTAATAACTATGGAAAAATCAAATTCCAACTTTACCCTTTAATATCTTCATGCCCAGAAGTCATATAATTTGAAAATTTGAGAGCAAGCCAACTGCATTCCTGGTATTTTTCTTGATGATGCCGTGTGATTCTTTAGCACAGATTATTAGTGCAATAATTTTGGCACTTGGGATTTCAAGGACCAGTAAAATGGCAAAAAAGTAAATTAAAAAATACTTATCCAGTGTTTGTTATATCTCAGACACTTTTCTGGGGATGGAGAGACAACAGTGAACAAAAAAAGAAAAGAAATAGACAAAAGTTACTGCCCTCATGTAGAGTACATTCAAATGAGGGGAAGTATTCAGCAATAAATACTCAACAGGTAATGCCTAATAGTGATAGATAATAATAAGAAAAACTATAGATAAGGGTTAAAGGGACAGTCAGGTTGGGGTGAGGCTTGCAATTTTAGAAAGGAGAAGGATTGGCTTGGAAAATTCTTACTGAGTTATTACTTTTTTTTTTTTTTTTTTTTTTTTTTGCGGTATGCGGGCCTCTCACTGTTGTGGCCTCTCCCGTTGCGGAGCACAGGCTCCGGATGCGCAGGCCCAGCGGCCATGGCTCACGGGCCCAGCCGCTCCGCGGCATATGGGATCCTCCCAGACCGGGGCACGAACCCGTATCCCCTGCATTGGCAGGCGGACTCTCAACCACTGCGCCACCAGGGAGGCCCCGAGTTATTACTTTTGAGTACAGAAGGGAAAGGGGTGAGGGAGCAAGCCAATGTGGATATCTGGATAGATTGGGAGCAGCAAGTGCAAAGGCCCTGAGGCACATGCATTCGTGGTACCATCCAGGAGCTGTAAGGAAGCCAGTTTGGCTAGAGTAGATGGGAAGGAAGAAAGAGTTGTAGGAGATCAGCTCAAAGATGATGGAGATAGATCATGTAGGTTCTTATAAGCCATTATAAAGACTCTGGTTTTTAGTTGGAGTCAAGTGGAGAGTCATTTCAGGATTGTGAGCAGAGGAATGCCATGATTTGACTTTCTAAGAATACACTAAAGGAAAGCAAGGGAGGGGCTTCCCTGGTGGCGCAGTGGTTCAGAATCTGCCTGCCAATGCAGGGGACACGGGTTCAATCCCTGGTCTGGGAAGATCCCACATGCTGCAGAGCAACTAAGCCTGTGTACCACAACTACTGAAGCCTGCATGCCTAAAATCCATGCTCCGCAACAAGAGAAGCCACTGCAAAGAGAAGCCCATGCACCGCAATGAAGAGTAGCCCCTGGTCACCGCAACTAGAGAAAGCCCGCGTGCAGCAGTAAAGACCCAACACAGCCAAAAATAAAAGATAAATAAATAAATTTATTGGCGGGGCGGGGTGGGGGAAAGGAAAGCAAGGGAGGTAGCAGAGAGACAAATTAGGAGACTGTTTCAGTAATCCAGTCCAGAGGAAATGGTGGTTTGGACCAGAGCAGTATCAGTAAAGGTGGTAAGAAGTTGATTTCTGGGTATATTTTGAAATTAGAGCCAACAGATTTTACTGTCGGATTGAATGAGGGTTGTAAGATAGAAGAGTTGAGTCCAAGGTTTTTGGCTGGAGCAACTGGAAGGTGGAGTTGCTGTTTGCAGAGAATGGCCGGACTGTGGCTGATAGGGGTATAGGTTTTTAGGGGAGGCTCAAGAGATTGGTTTTGGACATGTTGGGTTTGAGATGTCTATTTAGTATGCAGTGGAGATGATAACAGGATACTGAGAATGAGTTGGAGGTATACCTTTGGGAGCAGTCAGTACCAGTCAGCAAAAAGCCAGTATGCTCTTTGCTATTGTGCACACTGCCTTCTATGTTATGCTGTTTGTGACTTGCATAAAAATTGTTTGTGACACCCTAGTAACCTAGTTTAAAGCCAGGACTCTTAAGTTTTTTCTCTGCTTTAATTCTGGATAGGTAATGCTTTTATGTTTATTTTTGCTTTTAATCAATATTCTTTTTTTCCCCCTACTCATCATAGCCACGTAGCTTCTTCTTATCCCTATTTCCTCAAGGGTGTGGATGAGGGGTGATGGTCTGGTATTGATTTATCAGCCCCAGAAAAGCAATTCCTTTTTGATATTTCTCTGGAAGGAGGCTCTTTTTGGAAGAGTTTTTGTTACCTTTCCAATTAACCCATCTTGGAGTTGATTATGATTTTAAGCTTCATGGTGCAATAACCTGTAACATTTATATCATGCCGTTATCTCTTTCCAAGTACTTTGTGAACGTTTGTTAATTGCTTGCCATTCATCCCACAGCAAATAAAGCTGAATTTACATTCATTGTAGGAGTTTCCCAACAGTGGAGGTTTGAGCAATGAAGTGACTGTCCATCAAACACCTGGCTGGTCAGGGAAAAGGGATTCATAATGCAAGTAATGTTGATGACCTCATCTCCATTAATTATTATTATTTTAGTACCAGCAGCATTCTCCTCATGAAAGTCAGAACCCCAAATGAAAGAGGTGTCTTCTTTCCCTAGAGATCATAACTGATATGACCAACTTGATGAACCGATGGGCAGTATTAAGCTCTAAGAGGATAAATGAGGAGGTGGACCACAGTTGCCTTAAACACTTCTAATCATGAAAACAGGGAACTGTTACCCCAGAGGTCTTTAGAGCAGGGCTCAATAATCTGGTAGAATGAGAGTAGAAGCAGTTGGCCGACTAGCTAATTACAAAGGCAACTCCACTTTTACTTGTATTGTCAGAGGACTCAGGTAAACATGTTTTATTTACTTTTTTAAAAAATTCACTCATTGAAAAATTTATTGACATGTCCTATATGATATATACTTCGTAGGCTCCAGGGGATATAGTAATGTATAAAACAGACAAACATCCCTGCCCTTACGGAACTTTCTAGGGGGTGGAGATAATGTGATTAATATTTACTGATGCTTACCATTGTTAAACCCTCTTCTATTACTTCATTTAAGAAATCATTTAATAACAACAACTGTCCTGTGATTATCCACATTTTGAAGAAGAGAAAACTAATGTATAGAGAGAATAAGTTATTTGTTCAAATCCATAGTTAGTACATGGTGGGGCTTTAGTCAAACAAAGAGAACCACTCTGCTTAATTTTCTTTCCTCCATGAAGTATTGGAGATGAAGCGGGTAGTTGGTTCGAGTAATTCACATTAGCTATTTACAATGATAAAATTCAACATATTGATCTTAAATTCTTGGGAGTCAGAATGCATGCCTCCAGAATTATGTCACAGGTCAGAGAAAAAAATGGTCTCACATTGGTTTTCTCCAAGTTTTTGCCTTGGACAAGTAGGACGTGGGTTATTCCATTCTCACATATTGTCTTTCCTGTTCATTTATATGTAATGAAGACAGCTGGTTCTTTGAGATAAATCTTATTTCTAGGATTTTTGGAGATGATAATTCAGGGCTGGCCTTAGGCAAAATTGTAAAGTATGTTGAGTTAGGGATCTTTGATCATCTTAGTTTCTCACTCTGTTCCCACCCTCTTTTTACTTACTTTCTTGTACAACCCCTTCTCCGTTCCTTTCTACAAACAAAATGAGTAACAGCAGCTTAAATTTAACTCTTTCTCCCCACATAATAACTTTTATGTGTTTCAGGAGGGATTCTACTTTTCATGATGGCATTTCATGCAAACAGTAGATCATGGTTGAGGCCTTGTAGGACCTTTCAAAACACCTTTTAATATCTTCAAAGAATTATTAATTATGATGCAGCAGAAAGAGTAGAGACTTTCATGTTGAATGGAACTGGGTTTTAATTCTGACCCAATCATTTATAAATTAATGGGAGGCTGGGCAAAATATTTTAATCATGGGAGCCTCATTTTCCTCGTCTAATTAGGGTGAAATCATTTCTTCTGTATGTGTAGTGACTTTTTCTGTGTCTGGTACTCAGTAAGTGCTTAGTAAATGGCTGCTGTTTGTTAATATTCATTCAACAGATGTTTAAATACCTATTTATGGGCTAGGTTCTGGGAAGAGAAATTATGGTGCAGTTCAAATATTGTGAATACAGACGAAAAAGTTGAAAATGGTATTCACTGTGACCCTCAAGATTACTGGAGTAGATGCTGTCCTTTCCATGTCTTCTTCACTCACCTGCCCACCCCCCCTTTCATTGGTGAGTACTCTGGTAACTAAAACACTTTGGCACCCATCAGAGTCCTGTTTTGGTAAGAATTGCCTTTACTTTTCATCTTGCCTTTGTCTGTCCTAAGCTTCAAGAGATTGGCCATGAATGTTGCTAGTTCTATTCTTGTGGATTCCTCATTGCTGCTTTCCCCTGCTATGTTCCTCTGTAAGATGAGGAATTGGGCATCCTGACTGTAGTGTCTATACTTCTAATTTCTTTGCTGTGCTGCACCCTTGAAATAGTGATGACCCAATCAGGCTCTAGTGGGAATAAGGTGGAGGGGTTGGATTCCAAAACTAAGTATAAGTAGGAAGCAAAGGAGAGGAAGTTGTTTTTCAAAGTTGAAACCTATAAGAATGGCAGTGCCATTAACCAAAATTATGAGCACAGAAGAAGAAGGGGTTGTATTCCAAAACTAAGTATAAGTAGGAAGCAAAGGAGAGGAAGTTGTTTTTCAAAGTTGAAACCTATAAGAATGGCAGTGCCATTAACCAAAATTATGAGCACAGAAGAAGAAGGTGTTTTCAAATGGTGATGGGAAAGATGGGTAATGGGAAGATGATTTCATCTTTAGATGTATCAATAGGACATGTTCAGTATTTATCAAAGATATTCTGTAGTTATGTTTACAGAGATCTTTGAAAGAAGAAATATTATTGTATGAATTTCTGAGTCCCAGAAAACACAGAGACTAAATGTTTGAAAGTTGAATTGATCAGGAAGGAGACTAGAATTTGCAAGAGGAGTCGGGGCTGGGAAGAGAGAGATGAGATATGGATCAGAGAGTCTTCTGAATAGTGGTGATATTTAAAGCCATGAGACTGGATTAATATACCAAGAATAGCAGGAGGGTAGGGGAGAAGTAGAAAGAGTAGAGGGGAGGACCAGGGTACTTCTGCAGGGTAGCTCACATTTAGTGAAGGAGCAGCAAGAGGACCTGCATTGGATCAGACACATAGGAAAATAATGGTCCCATGAGGTAAGAGAGTTTCAGAAGATAAGTTGTCAAGACTATAAACAGCTATATAGGGATCAAGAAAATGGAAGATTGAGAAATAGATTTAGGATTTTATGATGAAGTGGCCATTAGAAACCTTCTAAAGGGCAGTTGGGCATGGTAGTTGGCATAGATTGCTGTGGATTAAGAGTAGAGACAAGCATGAGCTACTCTTTCAAGATCTTGTATGGTGAAGACAGGGAGGGAGGTAGACAGGCTGAAAGCAAAAGAAGACTTGAGTGATAGGGACCAAGGGTAGGTCGATTAGGAGACAGCTTTTGGTGGAGGGGAAGGCTCAAGTGGAAAGGTAGAGAAAAATAAAATCAACTTTAAGGCTCTTCTTTTTTTTTTTAATTTATTTATTTTTATTATTATTATTTTTTGCGGTACGTGGGCCTCTCACTGTTGTGGCCTCTCCTGTTGCGGAGCACAGGCTCCGGACGCGCAGGCTCAGCGGCCATGGCTCACGAGCCTAGTTGCTCCGCGCATGTGGGATCTTCCCGGACCGGGGCACAAACCCGTGTCCCCTGCTTCGGCAGGCGGACTATCAACCACTGCGCCACCAGGGAAGCCCAAGGCTCTTGTTAAGAAGAGTGATAGTTCTTAGTTGTAAGACTAGTAGGAAGAAGATGGATTAGATACAGATAAATGCTGAGGAGGATGAAGTAATATTAAGGATTTAAGGAGAAAGTAAAGGCATGATATAGACATTTTGGGAGATGTTAGTTTTATTTTTGAGCAGTAATCATTCCAAATGGGAAGGATAGCAGACATTTATATTGGAACACATCAACTCCATTTCACAGGTTTCTCCAATAATGCTTCTGGGCATGTATGTGCTCTAACATTAGTTTTACCAGTTTAGTTGCTAACAGGACCATCAATATAGAAATTTGTGACTTGAGTTCTCAGTGTATCATCATTATCACCTTGGTATATGATTGTTTTACTGTTTTCTATTTCTAGTCACACATTCACTTTAATCATATTGTATGATAAAAAGCTACGTTTTTAATAACTGCAAGTATCTATGGGATCATACTATCTAACCCATTAGGTTGATTCCAACTTATTAGCTGCCAAAAAATTGGGTTTTATGGAGGACATGACATTTCTTAGAATGATGAAATAATGCCATTTCTACAACTCTGTCTTTAGAAAGACAGGCAGGGAGCTGAGATTTAGGAGGGCCTAACTATTATTTGTGTAGCTCCGGTATCTTCTTATATCACAGGGCATGATATCTGTCTCATGCATCTCTCAAAGCAAATATGAGAAATCATAACTTTAAAAAATCGTTGAATACTAAAAATGCATAATGGTGTGTTTTTAATATGTTAATCAGAGGCCCTGGAAAAACCCATTGGTTTATTTGGAAGATCAATATGTTACATGTTTTATTAGACTATATTATTTCTAAGATTCCATACTTTAATTTAAAAAGAAAGATTTTAAAAGAAAGCTATTAATTTAGTATCCAATGTTTTTATTTAAGTACTAAACATAAGTTTAGCCTTCTGTCTTTACCATGCTACCCATGGTTTGGATAGATGATAAAGGGTGATAGTTTCAAAGACAGTATATTGTAAGAACCTACTGTATGTCAAGCATTTCATGCAGTATTTAGAAATAAGATTGGAAAATAAAATTAAATATGAAATGATCAAAATGTTAACATGTAGAGTCCAGATATATACTGGATGGTTTAAGAGTAGGGAAAGTCAATATAAGTTGTCATAGTTTGACAACCCCATTAAAAAGAAGGCTCAAAATAGATACTGAAGGATGAGAAGAATTTGAGGTAAGTGGAAAGGTAAATATGAAGTTTCAACCAGAAATGCCCCATGGTATTTTAATTTGAAATTATAGATTGTTTAAATCGAGTTCTATCTGTGTGGTTAGACATGAGTATAAACATCTCAAACTCGAATCATTAGGTGTTGTGCTCATAACAGCATTCAGACATACTTTTACACGTACACATAGCTCTGCATACTGAAAAGTTCAGTGGAAGACAACTTTACTTAGACTCGTATGATGGGGGGCCAGCTTCTGTAGTATTGAGGAAATGACCCAGGCAAGTTCCTTTTATTTCTCCAAATAATAAAAAAACATTTATTTTTGAGGGACTAAGATGATTATTAACTTACAGTAGAAACAACCAACTAACCAGCTGAATTGGGCAATTAAAAAGCTCAGTTTGAATGGTTAATTTACCCACAGTAGTGAGGGCTGGGACATTGATCCAATGGGAGAGGAGCAAGACCCCCCAAAGAATGTTGTGTCCAGAAGAAGGCAGAGGTGCAAGGAAGGCACAACAGTAAATATCCACTACTCTGTAGTTGAAGACTTTGTTCATTGTGTCATGTGATATTCCCTATGCAATGTTTCTGTCACATTCCATAAATACTATGTGCTGTAAGTACTTGTCAAAATGCTTTGTGCTGCAAGTCATAGATACTCAGATCTAACTGCATTGCCTCTTGGATTAACCCAAGAACAGAGAGAGATTGCTTTGACAGCTCATTGGTATCTATAGAACCTACAAGCTTTTTTTTTTCTTTTCTTTCTGGCCACACCGCGCAGCTTGTGGGGTCTTACTTCCCCGAACAGGGATGGAACCCGGGCCCCTGGCAGTGGAAGCACGGAGTCCTAACCACTGGACCGACAGGGAACTCCCCGTGCTTTATGTCTTTTCCCTCCTCTATTCTCTTTATAATTCCCCTGTTTGCTTCTGAGATGTATTACCTCCTGGTCACAAAATGGCTGTCAAATGCCCAGAAATTGTCTTAACATGACTGTGTTCAAGGTAGGAAGTAGAGGACCTGCCAGGGTGACAAGAGAGACAAATCTCCTCATATTCTTCTGTCTTTTTGTCAGGCACAAAAAAATAATCTCCGGAGAACTCCAGCAGATTTGTTTATTTTCTTTTTAAAAATTAACTTCATTGAGGGATAATTTATTTAAAGTAAAAGTCACCAAATTTAAGGATGCACATTAATTTTTCACAATGTATACAGTCATGTAATCAACACCACAATCATGATAGAGAATCTTCAGAAAGTTGAGATGTTCCTTTTTAATTGGATCCATCTAGAGTACGGTGTTAAAATCTTTCTGTCCATGATGATATTTTCATAGTCCTGGTCATCAGATCTTTTATTTTCCTTTTAAACAAAGTTCCAAGGGTTTTATTGGCTATTGGAATTTTTTATTGGTATTCCTTCAATTGATTATCTTTTAAAAAAAATTATTGGAGTATAGTTGACTTACAATGCTGTATTAGTTTCGGGTGTACAGCAAAGTGAATCAGTTATGCATATACATATATCCACTCTTTACATTCTTTTCCCATGATCATCAGATCTTGATGAAAGCTGCCATTACAATTATAGCTAACATTTATTAAGTGCTTACTATATTGTAGCCACTATACTATTTGACATACATTACCTCCTTTAACCTTTATGCATGTTTGACATATTGATTCATTACCTCCTTTAATTAATTCTTAGAACAACAGGATGGGATAGGCTCATAACAGGGCTGCTGTTAGTCTGAATGGTTCCTGAAGTAGAGAAAGGAAGCCCCTCTGGTTGGAGGGGCGCGACAAGTCTGACTAAGTAGAACAGAAATGGATCTGGGCGCCTGCTTTCCCCCTAAACCAAACTGCTTTGTGGAGTACATGCATGTTGCCCCGGGATGAGGCAGCCTTGTCAGTTCCCATTTTACAATACAAAAGCTTCAGGTTTAGAGGAGTGAATCAGCCTACTAAATGGCTATAAATTATGGGGCGTTTCTTGGCTTTTGACAATAGGGTGCTAGCAACTTTGGTGGGTCTCTGAAGAAATGTTCTTGACTAAACAATTATTGATTATCCTCTTTAAGTTTTCCCTTCTTCATATTGTCTGTTTACCCACGCCCATGTACTTACTCAGGTGTATCTCTCACCTCATTGATTTTATTCACATGAAATAATTTTCTCAGTTATTACACTATTAACAACTATTGTAGTTAGTATTTGTTCATGGAACCTTATATAATTCTGTTTATGTTTTTAGCGGAAATTGGTTTTAGATGATTATTGTATTAATTTTTAATTGACTAGTTACTGGCATCCTGTATGAATGAGTTTATTTGCGTTCAGATACATGAAAAGCTCATGTATAGGAGGTTTCCTGTTTTTGATAAAATCACTCTTCTTAAAAAAAAACCCTCAAAGCTCTTTGAATAACCATGTATCTTCTTTTATTAGTCATAGGTTATTGGCTTCTATTAAATTGCTTGATGATGCCATAACATAAAATGACAAATCTGGTCCAACATTATATGCCTTGTACAAGTTTCACATAATTTTACGATTTTAAACCTGTCATGGAAAATCTCAGGGGAAATATCTTTGGGAATTGCAAAACAATGGTTTTTGAAATAAATTGTTTAGAGGTTGTCAGTCTGTATTAGATTTTGTGAATGTAACCTGTAATTGGAATTTTCTTCTTTTTCCTGATGTTGAGAGCAAGTAAATTAAAATCAGATGTTCATTTCTTGCTATTTAAGTCCATGGTTTACTCATCTTGTCTTTTGAAAAATAGGTATAATTAGATCTCTTGCATAATTTACTAAATACTCTATAAAAAGCAGTATACAGATTAGTAAGAAACTAGAAATGTTGGCAGAAAAGTCTCTCCGTTAGAAAATGATTGATCTGTTTTGTTGAAACTGATAAAGTACTAGTGTCATTTTTCAGGTTGTAGGTGTACAAAGCAAGTAACTTAACCTTGGAGTAGAGTTCTTCTTGGAGTAGAACTGCTAAGTCGCAGTGTATGGACTTATTCAGCTTTCGTAGGTAATGCTAAATACTTTTTATAAACGCTTGTGCCAATTTAGATTACTACCAGTCTTACTGAAAGCCTTATTGTCTTTGTACCTAACTTTGTCAGACACTTTAATTTCTATAAATCTGGCAGGTGTGAAATGGTATCAAGTTGTAGTTTTTTTCTTTTTCTTTTTCTTTTTCTTTTTTTTTTTTGCGGTACGCGGGCCTTTCAGTGCTGTGGCCTCTCCCGTTGCGGAGCACAGGCTCCGGACACGCAGGCTCAGCGGCCATGGCTCACGGGCCTAGCCGCTCCGCGGCATGTGGGATCTTCCCGGACCGGGGCACAAACCCGTGTCCCCTGCATCGGCAGGCGGACTCTCAACCACTGTGCCACCCAGGAAGCCCCAAGTTGTAGTTTTAATTTGACAGTCCCTAACACGGTTTAGCATCTTTTCATCTATTTATTGGACAATCATGTTTGCATTTAAGTGAATTGCTTATTTTTATTTTATGCCCGTTGCTCGATTGGGTTGTCCTTTTTGAGTCATAGGAGTTTAAAAATATTCTGGATGCTAATCCTTTGTCATTTTATATTTCAAATATCTTTTTGCTGGTTATAATTTTTTTTATCACTCTAATGTATCTGAGAAGAAAAGGAGTTCATAACTTTAATATAGTCAAAACCATTTCTCTTTTCCATTTATGTTTTTTTCTGTGATTTATTTAGAAAATTCTTTTCTCCCCAGAAAACATAGAGCTGGTATATTTTCTGGTATTTTTTCTCCAGAAGGTGTTTAATGTTATGTCTTTAACATTTAAGTTTTTAATCCATATTAAAATTATACATATACGTACATTTTATTGAGGCCTAATTCACATAAAATACACCCATTTAAAGTGTACAGTTTGGGTTTTGACAAATGTGTGCACTCATGTAACCACCACCACAATCAAGATGTAGAACATTTTTATCACCTCAAAAAGCTCCCTTGAGGCTTCCCTGGCGACGCAGTGGTTGAGAGTCCGCCTGCCGATGCAGGGGACACGGGTTCGTGCCCCGGTCCGGGAAGATCCCACATGCCGTGGAGCGGCTGGGCCTGTGAGGCATGGCCGCTGAGCCTGCGCGTCCAGAGCCTGTGCTCCGCAACGGGAGAGGCCACAAAAGTAAGAGGCCCGCGTACCGCAAAAAAAAAAAAAAAAAAAAAAAAGCTCCCTTGTGTCTCTTTGTAGTCAGTCCCTCTAACCTTCCTGGCCCCAACCAAGCACTCATCTGTGTTGTAACCAGAGGTTCGTTTTATCTTTTCTAGAACTTCCTATAAACGGAACCAAACAGTATGTATTATTTTGCATCTGGCTTCTTTCACTAAGCAAAATGTATTTGAGATTTGCCCATGTTTTTCTGTGTAGCACTAGTTGGTTCCTTTTTATTCTCTTTTTTTGCTGAGTGCTATTCCATTCCACTGTGTGGATATTCCACAGTTTGTGTGTCCATTTACTTCTTTACAGTTTTTTGACTATTGTGAGTCAAGCTAGGAGTGGTAAGTTTATGTTTAACTTTATAAAAACTGCCAAACTTGTTTTCCAAAGTAGTTGTACCTTTTTGCATTCCCACCTACCATGTATGAAGGTTCCAATTTCTTCACATTATGGCCAACACTTGTTACTGTCAGTCTTATTAATTTCAGGCATTTGAATGTGTCTATGGTAGTATCTCAGTGTGGTTTTAGTTTGAATTTTTTGATGCATGAGAGAGATTCAATTGGATTCTTTTTTTCCATATGACCAGCCCATGGTCTCAACACCATATATTGAATAAGGCAAAATTTCCATATTAATATGCAATGATAGTCCTCTCGTATCCTCAGATGGTACTAAAATTATTTAAAAACTGGTATGAAAATGGGCACTGTACTTTTTTTAGAGCTGACAGTAAAATGTTAAAGTTGAACATGCATATTTAATTTTAGACTTTTATCAATATTAATAAGCTTCCCTTAGAACTTGGAATGTTTCTTTCTTGTCCAGCATCTTACTCCATTTCCTCTCATTTAAAAAAAATTCTTAGCCATGAATTTTAAAAAGTGTTGTTTTTTAAAAATATATTTTATCTAGAGATTTAGGTGGTTTGTGTTTGCACTCTACTCTAGATATCTGGTTAGCAGTATTGCTGGCAGGGGCTGTCTTGTTTTACTTTTAAGGTTTATTCTACCTCTGAGTAAAAAAGAAATATATTCTTGTGGAAGAGAATTGGAAAAATATATAAAAGTATGAAGGAGAAAATTCAGTATCTCTTGTAATCTTACCTCTCAGACATAACCATTATCTGCATTTTTGTTTCTTTGTTTATCAAAATTATACATGCAAAGATTAAAGAAATAATTCAGAATAATTTAGTATTGAAAGTAAATCTTTATTTCTTTCTCCTACTCTATCCCATTCTTTGTATATCCTTTAACATTAAGAACAGTCTGTTCTAGAACCATTAAGATTTCTGTGTTTGCCTACTGTTAAACTGTAAAATTAAAACCTAGTAAAGAGTATTTACATTGTTGTGACTATATATTTGAAAATATTTTTATATAAATACTTTTATTTTAAGTCATAAGCATAACAACAATAAATATGTATAACTATACTCATAAGAAAATATGTTCTAAAATCTATCAAGGTTATAATATTATTTTACCTGAGACCCATGTTAGGTCATATTCTGAGTCAAGAATATTAAATTTTGCTAATGTTCAGTTTTATCTTACGATTTTTATAGAAAGGCTGTAGTGAGGTAAATAGTACACACTGAGGGCTTCCCTGGTGGCACAGTGGTTGAGAGTCTGCCTGCCGATGCAGGGGACATGGGTTCGTGCCCCGGTCCGGGAAGATCCCACATGCTGCAGAGCAGCTGGGCCCATGAGCCATGGCCGCTGAGCCTGCGCATCCGGAGCCTGTGCTCCGCGCAACGGGAGAGGCCACAGCAGTGAGAGGCCCGCGTACCGCAAAAAAAAAAAAAAAAAAAAAAAAAACACCCAACAATAGTACACACTGAATTCATCTGTTTTTATGTTTTTCCTCCCTAAAGCAGAAGCCTCAACTTTATTTTCTAATATTTAAATTCCCTAGTTAAGGGCAGAGACAAGAAGATTTAAAATGTCTAATTTCTTAGGGTTTAAAACTACAAGCAATTATGGTAAGTTGGATTTATTAGGTCTGTAGATTAAAATCAATGGGATTTTAGCAATTAATGACAAAATTGCATATAATGGTCTTATGGTATTAATAGTTTTAGTAAGCCATCTGTAGCAGTTTTCAATTCTCAACATAATTGCATAGAGTAGTTTATGTTTTCTAAAGAAAAATCTCTAGACAAACTGTCTTGTTTTCCTTCTGTTTTAAGTTTATCCCCTGACTGAATCTGAGTGAGAGTTATTCCTCTTTGGAGATTTAGGAATTTTCAGAAGTATAGAGATAATAAAACTGTGATTTGAAAAACTGCATACTATTTAGACGTGGCAGCTTCTTCCTATGCCAATATCAGTGTTTGATTGTCTTTTTTGCAAGTGGGGGACAGGGTAGAAGAGAGAAATACTATTCTCCCCTTTCATTTGAGTGTTCAGGTTTATGATTTGGACATAAGAATGTTTCACCCACCTGGAAATCAGTTTGGGAGAATAGAATCTGTCAATTGGCATTTAGTTACATGACATAGATGGTCATTTCTCTTCTAACATGTGGATGTGTGCCATTGACCGTTTGTTTTTCTTAGTGTGAACTTTAGGTGCAAGAATTGAGTTAATCTTAATTTACGGCAATCTCATCATTCCTTAATATCTTTTATCTTCTTTAAGGATGTTTTCTCTCTTTATCTTCAGTCCTTACCATCATTCCACTCTGTCTATAAGCACTCACTTTGTTGAATTTAATGTATTTCTTTCTAATCTTATGTTCCTATGTTTATTCAGGTATACATCCTTAACAACCATGCTGCTATTTTTGTGTGTGTGAGGTTTTAGTTTACATACATGGTACTAGGCTGTAAAACAGACTTCTGATTTATCTCCTCAACATTCAAAATATATTTTATTATTATAAAGTATATTATTATTTATTTTTTCCATCATATACATTTATTACATTTTACTTACCTATTCTTTTAGTGATGGACAGCTTGGAGGACACCAGCGTTTTAGTATGAGAACAGTGCTTCAACAATTATCTTCCTAGGTGTCTCCATAAGGATGATTGTTGGGTGCCAGGATATACTTTGACTTAATGTTCTCCCACCAGTAGTTCATGAGGTTTTTAGTAATTGATGTTATCTGATCTTTTAAATTTTGCCATTCTAGTGTATGTAAAGTGGCATCCTGTTCTTTTAATTTGCATTTTTCTGATTACTAATGAGGTCAAACATTATATGCTTATTAGGCATTAAAGGTTTTTCCTTTTGGAAATTGCCTATTCATAACCTTGCCCATTTTACTTATAGATTTCCAGTTTTTTTTCTGGATGATTTATAAGGATGCTCTGTATATTGTAATCAATCCTTTGGCTGTCTTAATGATCGTGAATGTTTTCCCTCAGTCTGTCACTCATATTTTGTTTATGAAATTCTTTATTGAAGATGAACTTTTTACTCAGTTTAAAACATTTTCAATAGAGTTATTATTTTTTTTCCTGCAAATGTCCTTTTAGTTTAGGGTAATTCCTAGATTCTTGCTAGCTGCTTTGTCATGGCTGTCACTAGTATCTTGTTTTCTATTATATCATTTAGCTAGTTGCTATTGTTAAAGACAAATGTGTAGATTTTCATGCTAATGTTTTACAAGGTTTTCTCAACGCTTATTAATAAAAGTATTTTGTTAATTTTCTGGGGTTGGCTATGCAAGAGATAATATTTACTAAATAATAGTAATTTTACCTTCTTCAAAATCCTCATACTTCTAATTTTTTTTCTTTGGCTTATGGTATTGGGCTATGGCTTTCTTATGGCTTATGGCTTCTAGTACAGTGTTGAGGAGTGGCAGTGTTTCTGATGTTGAAGGGAAAATGTCTCCACTTGTGCCGTTGATTACGTGGAAATTTGGGCAGATATTTATCAAATTAAGCAAGTTCCCTTCTCCTTCAGGTTTTACAAGTTTTTTTAAAATAATAATCCTATAAACTATTGAGATTTGTGTAATTCCTTCTCTGCCTCTGTTGAAATGATCATGTCTTTTTTTCTGCTTTAGTCCATTAATATGGTGCATTATGGTGGTTAGGTTGTCTGATGTTGCAGTTTCTACATTCCTGGGGTAAACTGTCAAATTATGATGTACACATTTTAATATAGAATTAGAGCAGTTAGCTTCCATTTTATTTAAGATTTGGGGATCTATGTTCATATATTGAAATGACCCTGTAATGTCATTTTCTTGTATCCAGATTTGGTTTTAGGTTAATCGTTAACTTTGCATCATAATCAGGGAACTCACATTCTTTTCATACTTGTTAGAATTTCTTGAATAAGACAGAGATCATCACTGCCCTCAAAGCATTTGATAATGGGCCCAGAATTACTGTTGATCAGCAGGAAACCTATTGACAGCTTTGTATCTGGCATAGTAGTTTGTTGAAAATATTTAATAACAGGCTCTCTGTGGGGGGTCGTGAAAGGAAGGGGTGGCTTCCTGATTTAAGTCTTCGCCAATATCTGTGGTGTAAATATGGCCACTGTGTCCGATTTCAAGCTAACAATATGGTCTCTGAAGGATAAGTTGTGAAGAAATAAGCATAATGAACTTCTGTGATCTGGCACAGGCTGGCCCCAGCATAGATGTGGTCTGTCACCACATCTGACTATGACAACCTTCAGAGAGTAATGACAGTACTTCACTTCCACCTTCCACATCTTTTACACATTTCTCAGAATCATTCATGGAAGGGGATTCTGGTAATCTTGTCGTTTAACATATCACTTTTGGCTTAACAGAAAACAAACTGCCAAAATTACCACTTTCAATAAATTTGATGGCTGTTGGCCCATTCAACTTTCTTATTTTGACATTTTACATATTTCCAGAAATGTATGCTTTTTGTCTAGGTTTCACATTTGTTACCATAGTTTTCCATAGCATTTTTATATTTTTAATACTTGTTATATTGTAATAATTTACCCACTTTAATTCTGATATATACATTTTAAATTATTTTTCTTGATTTGTCTTGCCAGGGATTTGCTAATATTAACTATTGGTTTTGTCATTTATTTCCATTTCATTGATTTCTGTCCTTATCTTTACTATTTCCTTCCTTCTTCCCTCTCTCCCTCCCTCCCTCTCTCTCCCTTTCCCTCTCTCTCCCTTTCTCTCTCTCTCCCTGCCCCTTTCTATCACTTTTTCTTGTTTTGATTTTTTACTCCTTTAACCTGTTTATAATATCCTTTTTTTTGTTCCTTATGATGTTTTTCTCCCTCAGGTGTATGTTATCTGAAATAAATCTGTTTCCCTCACTTTATTTGGCTTGATAGTTACTTGGTGTATCCAACTTTATTCCTCTCTTTTTCTTTTTGTAAGAGTTCATTTGCTTTTATTATGAGTATCATAATATTGATATTCAGTATTATAGTCTTGGATTTGTTTCTACAGTTTCATTTAACAAATTAAAATACCTATTTTTCAAACATCACAAAGATTTAATGATACTTCAACATATACAGCCCACTACCATCAAATATATTATTTATGTGCTGTTTTTCTAACCCCATAAATTAGATGATATTTTCATCATGCTCACTAGAGTAATTTTTATTTTATAGTAAATTTGATCTTAGAGTAAATTTTTATCCTCATTTATCATTTTTTTGTTCAAGATTTCTTCTTGCATTTTAAGCCTTTTTTCAGAAATCATTTCCCAACTTGCTTTTTTAAAAAAAAATAAATTTATTTATTTATTTTTGGCTGTGTTGGGTCTCCATTGCTGCATGTGAGCTTTCTCTAGTTGCGGTGAGCGGGGACTACTCTTCGTTGTGGTGCGCAGGCTTCTCATGGCGGTGGTTTCTCTTGTTGTGGAGCTCGGGCTCTAGGCACATGGGCTTCAGTAGTTATGGCTCGTGGGCACAGTAGTTGTGGCTTGCAGGCTCTAGAGCACAGGTTCAGTAGTTGTGGCACATAGGCTTAGTTGCTCTGCGGCATGTGGGATATCCCTAGACCAGGGCTCGAACCTGTGTCCCCTGCATTGGCAGGCAGATTCTTAACCACTGTGCCACCAGGGAAGTCCCCATTTCCCAACTTTCTAATGTACGTTCTTTCAAATAACTTTAGTGAGTATATGTTGGTTGTAAAGTTTTTGTCTGAAAGAAATGTATTTGTCCTTTGTTCTTGAAATTGTAAATTTTGCTAAATTTACAGTTTTGGATTAACATTTATTTTCTCTCAGAACTTTATGGAGATTTTATTACTGTGTCTTCTGGCTTTTGTAACTAGTCAAGTGAAGTCAACCATCGGTTTGGCTTTGATCTTTGGCTGCTTGTAAGATTCTCTCTTTGTCTTTGGTATAATTCAGTTTTCGTTACTATGTCTTTTTTTTTAATCTATTTTTTTATTGGCGTATAGTTGCTTTACAATGTTGTGTTAGTTTCTGCTGTACAGCAAAGTGAATCAGTTATACATATACATATATCAATTCTTTTTTAGATTTCCTCCCCATTCAGGTCACCGCAGAAGGATTTAGTAGAGTTCCCTGTGCTATGCAGTAGGTTCTCATTAGTTATCTTACTGTATATATAGGATAACTAATATCCTATATAGGATATAAGTTATATATAGTAGTGTATATATGTCAATGCCAATTCATCTTACCCCCACTTCTGCCTTGGTAAGCATAAGTTTGTTTTCTAATCTGTGACTCTATTTCTGCTTTGCAAATAAGTTCATCTGAACTATTACTGCTTGTCTTTTTGGTGATTCTTTTCATTCAAACTTCAGATTTTTGTTTCCCAAACCAGAGTATTACTGTCCTGAAGCCATCTTAAGTGTTCTCACTTAAATGTTTTTTCTCCTTAGTTTTTTCCCCTTTATTTCTGGAACTCCAAATTTAAATGGTGGAATTTATACTTTTTCTCTTTTAATTTCTTTTCATATTTGATTTTCTTTTTTCTTTTTTTTTTTGCGTTACATGGGCCTCTCACTGTTGTGGCCTCTCCCGTTGCGGAGCACAGGCTCCGGACGCACAGGCTCAACAGCTATGGCTCACGGGCCCAGCTGCTCTGCGGCATGTGGGATCTTCCCAGACCGGGGCACGAACCCGTGTCCCCTGCATCGGCAGGCGGACTCTCAACCACTGCGCCACCAGGGAAGCCCTGATTTTCTTTAACTCTATGTACTTACTACTTCTGAGTTGTGTCTTCATTTCTATTTTTCAGTTCATTAATCATCTTGTCAGAGGTGTCTAATTTCCTGTTTAATTGATCCAATATATTTTAAATTTTACCTATTATTTTTCCATTTCTAAAACTTCTCTTTGGTTCTTTTTCAAATTCCTTTTAATTTTTAATAGTTTCTTTTCCCCCTCTTTGTGCTTTTAATTCCTTTTTTTCTAGTTCCTTAAATGCTTTAAATATTCTTAATTTGTTTTCTGGATCTTCTAGTCTTTACAGTCTTCAAGTATGTGTTTTCATTTAATCCTCACCATAATTATGTCAGCTTGTAACTCTCACTATCCCTATTTCCAGGTAAGGAAAACTGAGGCTAGGAATACTAAATAATTCACCCAAGTCACAAATTTAATGAGTATCTGGGCTGAGATTTTAATGCTGGTCTTTTGACCTTAAAAATGTTGATGTGATTACGCTTGATTCTTCCGTTCACTATTTATTGAGCAACTGGTATATGTACCATTAGAGCTCATACTAGACTGAGTGCATTGAGGGTGGGAATAATGTCACAATCAATACTGTATCCCAAACATCTATTATAAAACGTAAAAGACTGGAGACAATATTTGTAGAGTTACATAGCCAGTCATTGTCATTGGATCTCATTTATGCATCTCCTATTACTGTAGAGGCAGTGAGTTTATAGGATCAGTTAATATTTAGCTCGTTAATTGCAGACTGCCTCTGCAGTAGGGCATGAGGGCTAATTATAGAATATCTTTGGTGTCTTCATTATGTTCATCTTTCTTTTTCCCAGTCCATTATGGACACCATTGCCACATTATTCTTTCTGTAGTATAACTCTCATCATAAAATTCCTTGAGTCAAAAACTTTCAGTGTTATTTCCCTCTTGCCCTTGATACGTTGTCCAAACTCTTCTCCGTGGCATTCACACCAGTCTTCAGTATGGTCCCAACCTTCTATTTCAATCTGATCTCCCATGACCTCCATACAGTAACAACCGCTAACACTCACTTTCCAGGTATGCGGTATCCTCTTAAGAGCTTGATATGTATCATGTCATTTAATCTTTGAAACAAATCTTGGGATATGTACCATTATCCTTATTTTACAGATGAGGATGCTGAGGTTTAGAGGGCTTAAATAATTTGCACAAGTTCACACAGCTAACAAGTGGTCAAGCTGGAATTGGAATACAGACAGCCTCATTTCAAAGCTGATGTTGTAAATCACCCACTGCATATTGCTTACCTGTACCCTATTTTGAAGCCAAAATCAATCATTCATTGTGTCCCAAACCTACATTGTACTTTTTTGTTTCTGTGCCTTTGTTTATATTTTGTCTTTCTTCTGGAATGCTTTGTGAGTCACATGCCAAAATCTACCACAGTTCTAGCTTATATTTCATTTCTTTCAATTCTTCCCTCATTTCTCAACTCCTAAGGCACTAGACGTGTCCTTCCTTATAGCATCATCACAGAAACATTTATTACAGTGATCTTTTTTTTGTGTGTGTGGTATGCGGGCCTCTCACTCTTGTGGCCTCTCCCGTTGCGGAACACAGGCTCCGGACGTGCAGGCTCAGTGGCCATGGCACACGGGCCCAGCCGCTCCGCGGCATGTGGGATCCTCCCGGACCAGGGCACGAACTCGTGTCCCCTGCATTGGCAGGCGGACTCTCAACCACTGTGCCACCAGGGAAGCCCTATTAGAGTGATCTTTATCTTTGCCCTTTCTCCCTGGCTCAGGGATCCATTTCTGGAGGGTAGGTGATGTCTTTGTTTTTCCTGCAGAAACTTGCATGGAGATTTGAGTCAGCAGAAGAAAGTTTAGATGCTGCTTCTGCCATTTGGTGGGTGTGATCTCGAGCAGACTCAGTGCTCACTGCTCAATGCATCTGTTTCCTTACCTGTAAAATGAAGATGACAACCTTTTAGGGACTGTAATGAGAGAGAAACAGGGAAACCCAGGGAAAGCTGCTGGCAAATAAGTGGTGGTCATCCAATGCTACATTCTCTCCTTCTCCCACTTAGTGCAAGTACAGGACCTTGTATATATTGAATATTCAGTAAAAAACAAATTGCTGAAAAAATGAATGAATGTTCATAAGGTCTCGTGTTGATGGGCTCTGCCAATGTGTCCTTCGTTGAATTCTTTGCATGGGATTTTCCTGATGTTGCCCCTCCTATTTTCAAATAAAAGCTGCTGGCCTCCTGGTGCATTTTTCAGGCCACCTTACTTTTTCTAGGTGATAGTGACTCTAATTGTTTCAAGAGATAAACTAATCCTTTCTATTGAATTAGTTGTCTAATGTTTCTTTCTTTGAGGACAAGTAAGTCTTCATCCATTTCAGTGCGGAGACTCCTATAAATAATGAATGCTTGTGGGAATTGCCTGTCAGGTTTAAAGGGAGTCTCTTGGGTAGATGGGCTTTTTTGGAGCCTATCGCTCAAGACTGTTGTTCTCCTTCTTCAGAGGACTAACGTTCTTTCCGTTTTCCTCTTGTCCCTGTGAGCGGATGGTATAGGGTTTGTCCTGTGGATAACTGGGGATTGGAAATAGGATTCTTCATTGCTGAGATCACCTTCAGCTTAATAGATGAGAAGAGAAAACCTCTTTCATTTGTGGGTGCTGTATGGAATCACTAAGATCAGCAGGTCACAGTGGGTCTGGTCACAGCTGGATATGGAATTCTCTCTTCCTGCTCAGTGTTACTGTCTGTCTGCCCTCTGAGCAGGTTGCAGGGAAATTTTCCTGGAGCTGTCAGCCTCTGAAGCAAATCCAGGGTCCTACATGATGTTCTTCTCAGGCATTCTCCTATAACAATTTTCATTTAGGAAATGGAAAAGTTTTTTTGGGGGGCTCTAAAATAAGGTGTTTTAAAAAGGTTATTGTGATATATAGTCTTTAAAGAACTTAGTTTTATTTGCATATTAGTTTTCTGATACTCTTTATATCACAGTTTAAATAATAAGAACAGCTCTTATGAATGCCTTAGGAAAAGAACACAAAAACGTCCTTTTGGACACTTTATAATAGCTATACCATTGCAGACTCTCTCTGCAAATGTAATCAAATGAAGCAATCTTTTATACATAGCAAAATAAAGCTGTTGTTGTAATTAGTGTGAACGTACCAAACAAAACAAGGCTAATTACTGGAGGGGAAAAAAACCAGAATGAATTTTGTGAGAAATAGGCCATCTTCCTCACTAGGCAGGATTTTTTTTTTTTTTCCTCTGTTCCCCCAACTCTGGAGAATAGGAATTTTGATGACATTAACACAGCTTATTAACGATCATTGTAACTCACTCCATCCACCTAATTAAATCATCAGCTACAATTGGTAACAGGGGAGCTTAATTTAAATGGAACTGTTCTGACAAACCAGAGGCCACCGCACTCCTAAATATTTAATACTCCCTGTGGCTGGATTAACGGGAATGTTTGAGTCATTTAACCGCGTCTTTCAAAGGTGACTGACAGACGTTTACTATGCCTTTTAAACTAAAAGACAAATTAATTGTAAATACATTTCTGATTAAAATCTTTTGTCTTTGGGTATAACGTAGGTTGAGAAATTATAATTAAAACCAGTTTTTTTACTCAATTAATAAGATAGCTGAGCCCCTGAAGGCAAATTGATTTTAAGTACTTTATTAAGACCAGGGAGTAGAGATAAAAAAAATACACACTTAGTTGCGTTAAAACAGTTAAAAAACTAGATAAGAGGCTTAAGGAGGTTTGTTTACTGAGCATTTACTATGTAACAGCACTAAGGTAGGTCCTGAGGATTTAACAGAATGGAATGATCCCTGCAGTATGACAGCAGGGAACACAGATATTAGTAATTACAAGTGGAATGAGTGCCACCAAGAAGACAGGGAACGGACAAAATCTTCGACCTGACACTTATTCTAGGTCTTAAAAGGGGGAGGAAGCCGTGTAAAATTATGCCTGCCTGCCTCCCACCCCACCCCTCACCTTGGCTTTTGTAAACAGTCCCCGTTTAAATTTTATTTATTTATTTTTATTTTATTTTGTTCTGTTTTTATCCCTTCGGAGAAGTTTGGATTATGTTTCCTCTATGGATTTGTGGAAATCAAAAGTATTGTGCGCCTTCCAGGCACTTAAACAAGAAAAGAGGGTACAGATCTGCCCTGCTTGCTACTAACAGCAATCCTTACTCGTAGTTGTTGGGATCAGTTTCAGAGTTTCTGCAGACCAGAAGCTTCCACCTCAGATGGCTCCTGGCCTCTTAGTGGCTGTTTCTGTTGCTTTTCTGGTTGCAAGGCTGGCACAAAGGAGCTGGGTAGCTTTGGGCTCCAGGTAGCAGGGAAAGCCTGATGGGCATCAAAAGTGAAAATGAGACGGGAATAGAAAGTTAACGTTGCCTAACACTAGCGCCTCTTCTGTATCTCTTGTTGAATTTCCCACAATCTATTTGCCTTATGAATCAGGGCTATTTTTTCTGCCGGTTCCTGTCAAGGTCAAAGAAAGATTGGATATGCCACTTTGCTCTTTCAGGATGGCTTTTGTATATGTGTGGCTAAGCATTCGCAATAGGTCTTTTGGATTATTTCAGACAGAAAAGAAAGTGTCAGAAAAGAAAGGGAAAAGCAGGGAGAGTTTTTCTGGCAGTGGAACAGCACATGCAGAATCTTACAAAATGTCATCCTTGAAGATCGGAGAGAGGTGCACCATGCTAGAGAGGAGAAAGTTGTTTGAGGTGAGCCTGGGGAAGTAAGCAAGATAAGCTTTATTTTCCTCCCCTTTGGACAGATGTAGAGGTTATAGGTTCGTGGTTGCCAAAAAATGTCATGCAAAATAGGTATTTTTTTTTTTTTTTTTGGCGGTACGCGGGCCTCTCACTGTTGTGGCCTCTCCCGTTGTGGAGCACAGGCTCCGGACGCGCAGGCTCAGCGGCCATGGCTCACAGGCCCAGCCGCTCTGCGGCATGTGGGATCTTCCCGGACCGGGGCACGAACCCATGTCCCCTGCATCGGCAGGCGGACTCTCAACCACTGCGCCACCAGGGAAGTCCCCTACTAGGTTTTTAAAAATAAATTTAAAATCTTAGAATAGTTTTAGATTTACAGGAAAGTTGCAAAGAGAGCAGGGAGAGTTCTACATCACACCCAGATTCCGCTGTTACTAACATGTTACACAGGTGTGGTGAATTTGCCACAACTAATGAACCAATATTGATGTATTACTATTAACTAAGTCCATACTTTATTCAGACTTTTTTACTTTTTACCTAATGCCTTTTGTTTTTCTATTCCACTATCCCATCTAGGATACCACATGACATTTAGTTGTCATGTCTCTTTAGGTCCTTTTTTTGGGAGGGGAGTGGGGAGAAGGTAAGTATTTTTCTAAGATTGTTGCATTCTATATGAAGTAATGATTTTGTCATGTACTTAACCCATTTACATTTCAGGAGTGTTTTTGCTTTAGCATTTTGAAATTTAGATGAACCTACTACCTTATACATGCCATTTAAAAAATTTTGGTCATGTCCTTTCACAGCCTCCCAAAGCAAGTCAAGTTTTGCAGCCTGTGCTCCCATGGCAGTCTCTTCATCTGTCTAGATGATCAGTAGGTCTCCATATTGGAAAAGTAAAATGAGGATCAGATTGTTTACTGCTGATGGCACCTGTAGAACTTGGCTTGTTACTCATATAAACACTTGAAATTGTTATTAGGCAAAGACTTTTTTTTTTACAGCAGTATACATATATATGTTTATATGTATGCACATGCAAGTAGATATGTATGCATATATACATGCATATGTGTGTGTATGTGTATATTTCATTCCATTATTTTTAAGTCAATTGCTGAAAAATAATCTCTCTTGTGTAGGCACTATAACCTAGGCAAAGATAGTCCATGACTGGTTCAAGGAACCTTTCTTTGTAGATGAATGTGAAAATGTAATGGATCAGGTATAATGACTACCCTTCTCTTTTATTGCCTTCATTAAGGATCTGGGAGCTTGATAGTGATTAGAAACTTCAAACAGATCTTATGAGTGTTGGGTCTGTAGAGAAGTTCCAAGCCAAACACCGTGAACATTGACAAATTTCTGTGTTTTAGTTGCATTTGCATGATGGATTGTCAAATAAAAGGGCATGCATATGACAGTTTAGTTTCGCATTAATCAGATCCTGCTTTATTGCCGTCACAAAAACTTCTAGGGTCAGTATCCAGAGGGTCTGTGAGTCTGAGACTCATAAATATGGTTTTATAATGTCCATGTGAGGTTATTAATGTTAATTGCTTGTGGTTTTCCCTTGGTGTTAAATTCTCCACTGCTACTTGTGGTTTATTCTGAATTCTGTGGTTGCAATTCACGGTGTTCCTGAGACGGTGTGCTAATATGCATTTTTGACTTGCCATTTACTATCTTGAGAGGCATAGTGGCTTTTTGGCCTCTGAACAGTTGTCCAGAAACAGAAATGCTTCGTGTTCTCGTTAAGTGATTTTTCTTTTTTTGTGCCCATAAATTTTCCTGTGTGGGGATTTGTTGGATCACTTTTTAAAAATCTTTGTAAGGCTCAGTTTCCTTCTGTAAAGCAAAGATAATAGCAGTACGTTCTTCACAGTGTTGTTGTGAAGGTTAAATATGCTAACGTGTTGTAAGGGGATGAACCTGATGTGTGGCATTTATTAAGTGCTAAATAAATGTCATCCACAAAAGCCATTTGTACTCTCAGGATTAGACAACAGGCTATTGCAAAACTTGAGCATCTGTGTGTTCCCACCTATTTTTTTTTTTCCCTCCTCAACAATGCCTAACCCTAGACCTCAGCATCAGGTAATAAGTAGCAACCTCTGAAAGGTACATTAATTTTTAGAGGCCACTTATGCACCATTGGGTAAACTGGCTCGCTTGGGTCTCTAAATGGCATCCTGGAAGAGTTAACACTTCTTTCCAAAAGGGAAAAGTAGTTGATTCCTTTCTCACTACTATTTTCAGAGCCATTAAGTTCTAAATAATGGTGAGGCTTCCATGACTGCTTTGAGGAGTACACTATTTTTTATTCTCTCTCCAAAAGACCTATTACAGCTCTACCGAGTTGTTTGTTCTTTGATTTCCATCAAAGAGAGTAATTCCAGCAAAGGTTAACAAAGGCCTCTCTCTGTCTCTCATATTGCCTTTCTGTTATCTGACTTAACATTTACTGATTATGAAAAACTTAAATCACCAAATAGTTTAATAAAATAGTTAAATAAAAGAATTGAGTAAAATGAGAAGCATAGCATCTGTCAAAGGCTTAAAGGACATCGTGGGCCTTTTTTTTCTTTTTCCTCAGTGTACACAGCTAGAAGAAATACTAATTATCAGGATAACTCCTGGATTGTGATTAGGAAGGATGAGGTGAGAAGGGAAATCAAATTGTCCTTCAGGTGCAATGAACTTTCAAGATAACTGGTCCACCATGTTGTTGGAAATGAAATTTGTGAAACCAAAAAGACAAGTTGCTTATGAATTTTAGTAACTTTAAAAGATTAAATACTGAACATGGGCTGCAATCTATCTGCCTGTTTATTTGAATGGGTTGTGTTTCTTTCATCTCTCACACTTGGCCTTGGAAATAGTGGGAGAATCTTTTCACAGACTGACAACCCTTTAGAAAGAGGGCTCAGTTGACCACAGCTAGCGAAGGCCTAGCATTTAGTAGTTCACCTTCTCTCCATTTGTGTTGGTCACTGATTTTCACCAAAGTGGACGGTAGGCTGGTAGGTAATTAACTTACACTCAGATTTCTAGGTACAATTTTACCAGTAACCTTCATTTCAGAGCTCTTTTTTATAAAAACTTCAGGATTAATATGATGCTTCCAGTTGAACCCTGGGTAGAAGAGGGACTTACTTTGGCATCTACTAGATTAATACTCCAGGACTTGTGAATGATATCAAGGGAGGTCATTCTTCAATGCTGATTATGATTTTAGGAAAAAAAACTTGGATTTACAATGAAACATGCTAAATCTTGGAGAACCCAACCCCCTTGAGGATTGCTGCAAGCAGAGGATATTGTGACATGTCTGCAGAAGGTTTTGCCCAAGGTCCTCCATTACTCTTGGAAATGCTTATTTTATTTTATTTTGGTCTTTTCTAGTTACACCTGATCTTGGTGAGGTTTCCTTTCCTCTGCTCCTGGCCAGGCTGCCCTGCTGTACATCATTAACCCTACACTCTGGGGAACTGATCCCCTGACAGCCTCTTTGATATTAGATTAGATCCCTTCCAGGCTGCATTTAATTGACTGAGTTCCTAGGGGGAATAGCTGGTTCCCATTCCTTCTCTCTGTTTTACTTGGCCACTCTTTTTTAGTAGCTGGCTTGTAAATTCATTGTGCCTCCGTGAAGAAGGAAATGTGACAGATAAAACAAATGCTTATGATTCCAAATTCTCCTTTTTTTCTCCCCCTTCTTATGTCTGTGGTTAGACCTGTCAATGAGCTGCTTTGTTCTTTTTGAATCCTCTTCCTCCAAGTAATACGAAAGTGGCTTCTTTCCTCCTATGTCCTTCTCACGGTACCTCATCTATTTTTCTAAAAATGAAAGACGCGAGGACTGGTCATTAAAACACTAGTTCTTTTTCCTTGGCTCGAATGTCTTCCATTCTGTTTTTAAACTTTCAAAATCTTTTACTTTTCTTTAATGACTCTTGCGTTGTAAATGTTTTTTCGTGATCTTTCATTTTCTTGCAGTGATTAAAAAATTCAAACCACCTTGTTTTCCCCAAATATAAAAGTAATATATGCGCAATGTCAAGAAGTCAAACATTAGAAAGAGACATAATGTGGAAAATAAAAGATGCCTGTAATAATAACTCCCCATTTCCCCCCACAAACCTAATCTTTATTTTTTGATGTGTAATCCTCCTCATTTTTCTATATAGTGTTAATTTTTAATAGTAATAATAATATCACTTTTCAACAATTAAAAAAAAGTTTGGGGGGGTGGTAGTTAAGATTCATTCCTATCCCTTCTCTAAGACACATCTGAAGGCTCTTGAGCAAACACCCTAGAGTCCAGTCTGAATTGAAGATTTAGAAGCAGTTGAAACACTTAAAATCTGGTTGAATCATTGAAACCCCTCTTTCTTAATCCTTCCATCCCCCAGTAGAGCTCTGAGTTGTTAACCATGGTCTGTAATGTCACAGGCCAGTTGTGTCCACCTCCTTGTCCCCTGCCCTTGACCTTTTTACTCTCATGTGTCTCCCCTTGACATGAAAGCTCAGGGAGAAGACCACAGAGATGTACTGGCTTTGAGCTTTGCTATTTACCACCTCTGTGGCCCTGGGAACGTCTTTGTGTTCAAAATGGAAAGCGTGCCAAGTATCGTGGTTGCTATTACTTGAATTTCTCTTTGTGTCTGAATAATTGCTATCAAGAGATTATGAGAGACCCATCTACAAAGCACTAGTTCCCCTTCTCCTTTAGGGAGAAACAGGACTCTGAGATGGAGATAAGCTGGGCAGTGACTGGGTATACCTTCCAACTCCCCGCAAACTGTGCTTCACCCTGAAGCCAAATTGTTTAAGCCCACATTGCCCACCCACCTCCCACACCCCCGTGCCCAGTTTTATGAGAACTTCCTTTTATAGTTTTTTTTCTCCTGGTATAAGAACACGAATTAGTCATACTTCAAATCCAGGGCTCTTGACGGTGACTTTGCAGATAGTCCAATGAATTTGAAAATAATTTTGTGCCAATCAGCAGTATGCTATCAGAGAAATGCTGTCATCTATTAAGCTTTTATTCCTAAATCTTTGTATAAGATAATGTATAAGAAAGCCTCTGTCTTTTCTTCTGGGTCTTAGGATGAAATAACCCCAGAGGAATTATCCCTACCCTTCTTTCTGGTATATAATCTTTGGAGGAGAGGCACCAGGCAGAAGCTGGTTCTGCTCAGGTTGAAGAAGTTGTGAGAGGCCCTTTAAACTCTCTGAACTCTAGATACAGACTAGAGTTTTTGAAACTTTTATTATATCAAATACATTAGAAAGGAAAGCCCCAAAGACTCTACTCAAGTTCTTTAGCTCCTCCAGGGATGGGAAAGATGTTTCTAGAAGAAACATAACATGAGGCTCACTGTAAGTTACATTCATCCCAAAACATGACATGCCCAATTCTTGAAACCAAGGATGGAAGAGTTGGTGAAGGGGGCTTGGAGATTAATGATATTACTCTTTTTTTTTTCTCCTTTGTTCTAACACACCGATGAGTTGTTCTTTTTTTTTTTTTTCTCCTTTTTGTGCCCTTTTTAAAAACTGCTTAATATCTGAAACCAATTAGGTGACTTAAGGAAAGTTAGAAAATGGTGGGAAATGAATGGAGTTAGCCCACCCAAGTCATTCTCTGACAACTTAACTGGTACCTGTAAGCACTTAGGAAATTATTGCTCTCAGGATGGTCCTGGCACCTTTTAGGGGCACCTTGTTGCCTGTTTATATTCTTTCCCTGATCCTCAAATGATCCTTGTCATTCCACGGTAATAAAAGTGATCACTTTGTGGTCATCTCTCTTGTCTTTATCTGTGATGACTTGGTTATTCCCAAAGCCAATGGTATGGGGTCCCTTGGTGGGGATGAGAAGAAAACTTGATACACAGGCATTAACACTTTTTAATTTGGCTCAATAGGTACTCCTTATGTTGCAACTCTAGATTTGCTTTTTCAATTTCTAATTGTCTCTAACCTTGAAAAAATTGAGAATAAATTCTAGGGGCTTTGTTGGAGGGTAACTCAAATAGCATCACCCAGTTTCATATTTAAAATTCTTTCTCTATTTATGCTAATCAGAGCCTCAGGACTGGGTTAAACATTTTATCTCTTTGTCTACTTTTAGATGACTCTGTTAGTTATTCACATACATTTATGTCATGTCTGTTATGTATCAGGCATTCTTTTAACATTGAGAAAAGACAATTTCCCTGCCCTAATGACGTTCTTGTATCCATGGGGGGAAATAGAAAGTAAACAAGAAAACAAATAAATGTATAATTATTTTAGGAAGGATAAGCACCAGATGTAGAGTGTCATGTAGAAAGGTAAAGCTGACTATAAAATAAGAACTGTTATAGGAGAGAGGGATATTTAGATGGGATGATCAAAGGATGTGATAATTGATCTCAAACCTGAATGAGATGAAGCATACCTCTTTGTGAAGCCCTGGGTAAAGAGAGTTTTAGGTGGAGGGAACAAAGTACAACAGAAGCCCAGAATGAGCCATGAAGACCTCATTCTTCCAGGGAAGCTGGAGCAGAATAGGTGAAGGGTAGGGTGGCCCAGAAGAGCCAGAGTAGAAACCACAAACGAGACTGTACTGTAGGTCATGACAAGGAGTGTGGATCCTAAAACTAGTGAAAATCATTTCTACTTATTTAAGACTTTCTGTTGTGAAGTTGTCTGAAGAACTTGCCTCATTATTTCTCCCTGGAGATCTATCAGGGCTTCTCATGATACGATATTTTATTGATTATAAGCTGAAATTTTTTTCATATTTTTTACATCTCTGAATTTGGGATGTGAGAATGTCTTGGCTTAGTGTCATCATTTATTTGATACCATTTGTATTTCCTGGTGGTAAATAAAATAGTGGAGCATCTTATAATTGATGTCTTAGATTTGGTAAAATACGGTACGTCCAGCTTTCCAAAATGGTTCATAACTGACATCTCTCCCACCTCCTTAGCTTGATGGAACAGAGCAACCATCAGAAGCTCTTAAGTACTGAGATATTTTTTTAGAGAATGAGGGCCTTTCAACCATATACCCTTGACAATCAGTCGTAATCATGCATTTTCAAGATGATGACTGATTGGAAACAGAAATGTAGCTTATGGCTTTCGGGCATAGTTTGTCATGTGCAGAGCTAACTATCACTATCCTGACTTTATTGCTAGTCTGCACTAACTGACTGAGCTAAGCAGATAATAATAAACCATTTGTGTATTTGGCATGTAGCAAATTTAGCATTTGTGTATTTAGCATTTAGCAGATAATAATTAACCATTTGTGTATTTAGCACAAATTTTCCTAATTCGCAAACAACTTTGATGATTCTTTCATTCTCTCCTGAAGTTTTGAAACCACATATGGGATCTTCTTTTGATGTGAATGGACCAATGGAGCTCCCCTATTAAAATAATTGTTTGCTTTCTTTCTATATTATAGACTCTGAGCTTCTTGAAGGAAGGGACTGTGACCTTCATTTCTATATTTTGAGTGCCTACTAGAATGCCTTGCTCATGGTAGATATTCATTGAAAATTGATTAAATAGCTGAAAGGAATCACAGTTCATCAGCTCAAGTAGCTTATGGTCTAAGGAAGAGCAAACTTTTTTTTTTTAAAGAAACTTTATGTATTTGGCTGCGTTGGGTCTTTGTTGCTGCACGTGGGTTTTCTCTAGCTGCGGTGAGCGGGGGCTACTCTTCATTGCGGTGCACGCGGGCTTCTCATTGCAGTGGCTTTTCTTGTTGCGGAGCATGGGCTCTAGGCGTGCAGGCTTCAGTAGTTGTGGCACATGGGCTCTAGAGCGCAGGCTCAGTAGTTGTGGCGCACGGGCTTAGCTGCTCCACGGCATGTGGGATCTTCCCGGACCAGGGATCGAATCCATGTCCTCTGCATTGGCAGGTGGATTCTTAACTAGTGCGCCAACAGGGAAGTCCCGAGCTAACTTCTTAACGTACTGAAAACTTAAACAAATTCCTAGTTTAGGAGGAATGTCTGTATTTCAACCCAGATATCAAAATAAAAGTGGCTTTCTTTATGATTTTTATAACTGATCTCATCTTGTTCTTGGACTCCCATTTCTGCTGACAACAGAAAATATTTAAAGTTCATGTTTAAAGTGAACTCAAACTCTTTGGATATAAAACAATCTTCTTTGGGTAAATATTCAGTCAGTTCAAAGTTCAGGAACTTATCAAATCTGTTTTTCTTCTTAAGCAGCCTTTCTTCTTCCTTCCCAAGATGACATCATGTGGGGAGTGACCTTGGTTCAAGTGATATACTCTGTTTCTTGTCTGGTCTCCAAGGGGATGTTAGTCCATCAGTTTACTGGGTGTCTGGGCAAGTGATACAAAGGCATAGCATGTTTTGGTCTTTTGGGAGACATCATATTGGTTTCATACTGCCATTATGTGAGGAAGCCCAGGCCAAGCAGAAAGGCCATGGATATGTATTCCAGCTGACACTAGCTGCATCTAGGTTCTCCAGTTGATAGCCACCATTGACTGCCAGACTGCTGAGTCAGTGAGCCTTCAGATGCTTCCAGACATCAGCTTTCAAGTCTTCAAGAAGAGGCTTCAGCTGACTGGGAGCAGAGACAAGCCATCCCTGTTGTGTCCTATCTGAATTTTTAAAAAATTTATTTTATTGAAGTATAGTTGGTTTACAATGTTGTGTTAATTTCCACTGTACAGCAGAGTGATTCGGTTATACATATATATATACATTCCTTTTCGTATTCTTTTCCATTATGGTTTATTACAGGATATTGAATGTAGCTCCCTGTACTGTACAGTCGGATCTTGTTGTTTATCCCTTCTATATATAATAGTTTGCATCTGCTAGTTCCAAACCCTATCTGAATTTTTGACCCACAGAATCCATAAGCATAACAAATGGTTATGCCTCTAAGTTTTGGAGTAATTTGTTATATATTCCTTGATGACATGCAACCCTTTCTCCCTCCTTCTCTTCTCTATCTCCTTCCCTTCCTTCAAAAAAACAAATTTAAAGATTCACAGTATTTGGTGGACAGTCTTAAAAGTAAGGACAATTTCTTCAAGTCTATAAATAATGAGTATTTTAACCATGAGGTGCTTTGAAAATGTGTTACAGAAAAGGATTCACTTTTTTTTAAAAGGACTTTTGTTACAGCCAAATTATATGAAGAAAAAAAATTAAGCTCAGGGCAATTCCACCAGCCTCACCCCAGGCCCGAAGCTATTTTTCATTAGAGGAAAAAATGTTTTTCATTTCCTCAAATGTGGTAATATGTGCACCCAAGTAAGTACAAAGTTGAAAGTCAAAAGTTGTGATACAGCTGGCTGCATTACTTGATCTCTATCTGAATGTTAGTCGCATGATTATTGGAGTTCGTTGTCACAGCAGGGTGGGGAGAGGATGTGGCTGCATCAAAAGGAAATTACATTTGCTAAAAAGTATGGGTGAGAATGTGTTCAGCAATTACCACAGGTCATCTCTGCTGCATACAGCAAATGGCAGAGAAAAAAGGCTGTGCGAAGGAGCAGAAAGGAGGGTTAGAACTGGGCTGTTGTGCTGTGCAGAATCAAAAGGGACCCCCCCCCCCCATAATGCAGGCTTGGAGTAAACAGCAATAATATTAGTATAATGGGCTGTAATAAATTACTAGCCGTTTTTAAGATTTCCGTTCTTTCAGGTCAGCAAAAACGCCATCCTCTTCCCTTGCTTTGTGTCGTCTGCACTACCCTTTTAGACCCAGATAATTCCCATTCTATTCCAGCTGGCTGCCTTTAGAGTTTTGAATTAGCACTCAATATATTTTAATTCAATTTGGAAACTAATGGATGCCTGAACTTATTTAGCCCATCCATTCAAGCATCTTGAAGTGCAGTTCTAATTGAAGCAATTTTTCTAATTACAATTTAATTCTTCATTTTTCTCTATCTCTCAAAAAAATTAAACTCTGCTCCATTGATGGCTGGAAAATTCTAGGTAAGCAGTAGAGAAAAGCAAAATCCCAGTGCTTCTTCCAAATTTTTTCCTGGTAAAGTGGAAAAGATAAGCATTAAGTAATGTTAGATTTATGTTGATTGTAACAGTCTTGTGTATAACTTGGCTTATTTTTTGTCCAAATTTTATGGGTAGTCTGGAGGTCAGATTGTGTTTCTACCAGAAAAAAGAAATGTGAAATAAAGACATAACTTGACATGGTTAAGCTATCAGACAGGTGTTTCTCTTGTTACCTAGCTTCCAGGGGTTTCAAAGGGTTCAGATATTTGCATTTTAAGGTCAAGCTCAGCATATTTCCGCTTCAATAAGCTAAGTATATATTCTCTATGTCCCTTTGCTTTGCTTTTTGAAACTTTCTTCCTTCACAGTGGGAGAGAGATGCTTGAAGCCAAAACACAAAGTGAGGCACTGCTCTTCCCACGACAACAATAAAATGTTATTTTCCTGTGTCACCAAGAGTAAAGTGTCCGGACAGTCTTTTAGTTGGGCCATGTTTAAATCAACTAGAGGGAATGGTAGTAGCTCTTTGCTGGCCTGCTCATCAAGCCTTTCTGTCTCCTTTTTTTTGGGTAATGCACCTAGGCTCCTGAACACTGGAATGGCTGGAACTGGTCAGGCTTGGTTCTATTATCCATCTCCCTGGCAGCAGAAATTGATCCTAAGCATGGGCTCATGAACCATGCAAAGACCACTAGAATCCTTACGTGATATTGGTATATAGACCCTGGGAGAAGGAGGCTCACGCTTTCCAATAAGGGTACTTTTTTGGCTACTGTTCCCAGGGTTCCTGCCATTCTGACTAACTTATTTTAGTTGGAGGATACAAAAATACAAAGAGAAACAGTGTTGGAATGAGTGGAAGATGGACACAGAGAGAATATGTGTCCCAACAGCTTGGAGTTGCTCATTCTTTTCCCTAGGTCCTAGATTTTTGTGGGCTTTTCATCAATTCTGTAACCTACTTCAGTATTCAGGTGCATGGCCAACACATTTCTCTTTTGTAAATGTTAGTATGAGTTGGATTTAACTTGCAACTAAGTCATATTATGTTGGTCTGCGTGGGTATATGGGTATACATAAGTGTTTATTTCCTTCTATCATGAGAGATCCATGGGGCTGGCCATCCCTATTACCTTTTTTCCCCCAGCATCTTTCTATAAAGTAATTCCAGAGATAGTCATTAACTACTGTGTCCTGGTTGTTGAAGTTGCAAAGACCAATACGAAATGGGTTCTACTCTTAATGATGTCAATCTAAAAATATTAAGAGGCAATAATCAAGCAAAAGCATTTATTTGGGATTAGAGAATTACAATTCAGAGTACACAGATTTGGGAACAAAAGTCAGGGCTTTTAAAGACAAAAACGGGACTGTTTACATACTTGGCTTACAAAGAATTTTGATTGGTATTGGTGACAGAAAGCTAGTCTTGGCTAAACATGATTGGTTGCTAAGGCTATCACTAAGCAGAATTCTGTTTCTGGAGCAAGTTGCGGGTATTCTTGTGGAGTTCTTGAAATATTTGGAATATTTGTGGTTTAGCCCAGTTCAAAAGTTCATGTTTCACCCTGTGAGAACGTGAAAGGCCCACTTCTAAATGGCCTCCTAGCTCTATTTTAAAACCCCTTGACATAAGTGACTTAATTTTATTTCATCTTTCACTTCTAGCTTTTTTGATCTGGATCTTTCTCTGAAGGCATTGCTGATCAAGCATAGATTAGCTTAGTCCTGTGTTGCTGGGATGAACATGTTCCTGAAAGTCATGTCCTATGTGGGGGTAATTTTTAAATCTCTAGTGGTTATTTCAAGGAGTCAGTGTCATAAGGGTTAGGCCACATTTGAGCAAAAAGAAAGCAGTCAGGAAGTGGTTGTTAGGTAGTTTCCTTGCCTGGAAACTTCATTAAGCCACCAGGAAGTTTAGATGAATACGCCTTATTTATCATTTCAACCTGTTGAGTGACTGTAATCTTGGCGGTTGTAGAGATTTTGGAGAAGAACTGAGTAAGTAGTAGTATAAGAAGTTTAAACACAGGTACATATAGAAAAAATTCCCGAAATCATCACCGATCATATTTTAGATCCTGATGTTAACCAATTGCCTGTACCTGAAGGAAGCCAGCTAAAAACATCAATAGGGAACCAGAGGATGCCATTAAAAGACATTGGAATGGAGAGATCTTGTGGTATTTTTCTAATTTTCTCAAGTTCTAATTCAATTTCACCAGAAGTATTGATCCAGGTACAGCAGGAGGTGTTGGTTATGGCATAGATGTTGTCTTATTCTGCAAGGAGGTAATAGAGTGTTATTCCTTGCTAGGGAACCCAAGGATTGTTGCTGCTGAGCCAAGCCTCCAGCAGTGGGGTTTGCTAATTCAGCTACAGTTAGGGGTAAATTTTTTATCAATAGGTCATTATGGATCACACCAATCCACGGAACAAATTCTTTGGCACTGGTAATCAATGCAGAATAGATGGGGTTTGAAAAGAGGGTTGTCAAGTTTTATTTACTTGGGTTTTTTCTTAACACTTGAAATGGAATACTATGGTAGCCCAAAAGACATTGTCCTGCCATACACCACTGTCTAGGCATTCATAAGCCTATTGTTCTCCTCTGTAATCACATACAAAGGTGTAACCAGAAGGGGTACATAGTACGTCACCAAGAGTATAGTTATTTATGATTTCTTTGGTAGATATGGATTTAGGAATATGTTCCAGCCAAGAATGGCAGCTGGGGCTTCCCTGGTGGCGCAGTGGTTGAGAGTCCACCTGCCGATGCAGGGGACACGGGTTCGTGCCCCGGTCCGGGAAGATCCCACATGCCACGGAGCGCCTGGGCCCGTGAGCCATGGCCGCTGAGCCTGCGCGTCCGGAGCCTGTGCTTCGTGATGGGAAAAGCCACAACAGTAAGAGGCCCGCGTATAGCAAAAAAAAAAAAAAAAAAAAAAGAATGGCAGCTGGATAATATCCATTTGCCATACTTTAGAAGGTCCTTTAGGTGAGTCAAAATGTCCAGGAGCTGTGTGGATAGTCTTCCCTGGATTGTATTTAAGACATACAGTACAAACCAATCGTGCCTCTTGAGCAGCCCTAGAAATATATCCCCATCTATTGTTTTGTGAAACTTACAAGTTTATCAACTGCCCAGTGGGTCATCTGATGAGCCATTTCCATGAGGGTCATTTTATGGACTCTGGCAAGGCAAGCTTCTTATTTGGGCCAGACCATAAATTGTTCAGTGGATTGAAACTGTAACCATTGTCAACCCGATAAAGATTTTCCTTGTGAGGTGCCATAGATTGGTCGTCCTTAATAATGAATTTTATATCTTCCGTCAGGAGGTAATTAATGTTGGCTATAAGAGCCTTGGTTTTGATAGATTTTAAGGCAGACTTCACTGGTTAATCAGCCAAATTGTTGCCTTCAGCTTCTTCTGAGTCTAATTTTGAATGTCCAGGAACTTTGACAGTGGTCAAGGCAGATGGAAGTTAGATTGAATCTAGTAATTCATTAATGAAGGATCCATTCTTAATTTGAGATTTTCCAGAGGTTAGACATTTTCCCAGTTTCCAAAACATACTAAAATCATGAAGGGCCCCAAAGGCATAATGATTGTCTGTATAAATGTTCGCAGTTTTACCTTTTGCTGAAGTCCAAGCTCTAGTCAAAGCCTATAGTTCAGCTTGTTGAGCTGAAGTGGCTGTCAGCAGCAGAGATGCTTTAGCCACCTCAAAAGGAGTTATAATAACATACCCAGTGCAATATTTTCCTTCATCATTTCTTAAATAGGAACCATCAGTAAACCATGAAAGTTTGGCATTCATAATAGAAGTTTCCTGCAAGTCATCTTTCAATGTCAGTAGTTGGTCAGTCAAAGTTAAACAGTCATGAGGTGTCTTGTCAGAAGGCAGAGGAAGGAGAAGTGGAGGGTTAAAACTGCTACAGCTAGAGTGTAATGTGGGAGAAGTTAGCAAAAGGATTTCATGAGAGATAGGTGAGTTGGCTTGTAGAAAGATGTTGAATGTGATGGGAATTTTAATAAAGCTTCGACTGCATGAACAACATAAGTGGCGAGGAGAAGCCCATCTCTTCTGTTGACTTTGCAAGGGCTGCTGTGGCTGAACTGGCTCTCATGCAAGGAGGAAGTTCTTTGACTACTGGGTCTAGTTGTTGGCTGTAATAGCCAGAGAGTCAGTGCTGATCTCAATATTTCTAGGTAAGGACCCCAAGGCATTTCCTTCCTTTTCACATATGAAAAGGAAGAAAGGAAGTTGATAATTAGGGTGTCTGAATAATGTAGATAGGCTGAGGAACCTTTCTTTTAATTGGCAGGAGGTGCATGAACATTCTTTTCCCATTCTATAGGGTTAGATTTATCAGATTTTAGCAAGGCGTAGAGGGGTTGAACTATTAAGGAAAAATTAGGTATCCAATTTCTATGATATCCTACCGCCCTAAAAATCCTCTCAGTTGTCTTTTAGTTTGTGGTTGCGGGAAGTTTAAAATGCTTTGGAATCTCGCAGGGTCCAGAAGGACTCCCTGATCTGAAATTAAATGTCCCACATATTTAACTTGAGTTTGGACAAATTGAAGTGTCTCCTTGGAGACCTTATGGCCTTTGGGTGCTAGTAGCTCGAGGAGGTGAATACTGTCCCATTCACATGCTTCCTCGCTTGGAAGGAGAACAGAGGAGGAGGTCATCAACATACTGCCAAGGGTTGATTCCTATGGGCAAGTAACATCTGCCAAGTCTCACTTCTAGAATCTGTGAAAAGTAGGATGGACTCTGTATAGCCTTGTGACTTGACAGTCCAAGTGAACTGTTGTCCTTTCCAAGTAAAAGAAAACAAAAATTGACTTTCAGGGTCTACAGGAAGACTGAAGAAGGTGCTGCGAAGATCAATTACAGTAAAGAATTTGCTTTCCATAGGAAAGGAAGTTAAGAGAGTGTGGGGGTTAGGGCCAACTGGATATTGAGAAATAACAATGTTATTAATGGCTCTGAAGTCCTGGGTAAATCTCCATTCTCATCCAAGGTTTTTTTGTTTTTTTTAAACAAGGAAGATGGATGTTTTACAAGGGCTAGTGCAAAGGATTATAAGACCTTGGGCCGTATATTCTTTTATAATTAGTTTAATTCCTGCAAGGGTCAGATGGTCAAAAGCATCTGATGTTGGGGAGAAGCTTACTTGGATTTATTTGAATTTTTATCAGGAGTGCTGAGTGAACTCACCAGATATCTGTGGTGGATTTTTGACCAAAGCTTTTCAGGAACTTGCTCTAAGAGGGTTAAGCTCTCATTATTTTCCTTAGTTGGTTTAAGGTTCAAAACTGTTAAGGACATTGAAAGGTCTTCAGTAGTGCCAGGTGAAATGGAGGCTAAGTTGAGTTCCAGAATTATTTCTCCCTTTTGAGAAAAAAAGATGGCAGCATGGTATTTTTCTAAAAAGTCTCATCCTAGTAAGTTGACAGGAATAAAATTGATCAATAGGAAGGAATGGTTGTCCTGAAGGGGGCCCAGTTGGAAGGGTAGAGGAAGGGATTTGTAAGCTGTAAGGGTTTTATTAGATACTTCCACTATTTGAATGTTTTCAGTACTCTGAGGGAGGGGTTGTTTGAGTTTGGTGAGGTTGAGCATGGAAAGTGTGGCTCTATATTGATTAAGACAGTAATGACCTTGTTTCTGATCATAAGGGAAGTTTCACCCAGCTGAGTAAGGGAAAGATCAGAAAAACTCCTTAATTGTCTTTGAAGGAGCTTTAATCCATGGAAGAGCTAAAGGCTTAACATTGGAGGATTGTTTAAAGGTGTTTTAGGTTAAGACAGTCCTTTTTCCAATGACCAGTTTTTTTGTAAATAATGGCAAACATTTTTAGAGTTTGGAGGCTTTGATTTAGTTTGCCAAGGACTTTGGGAGGAGGCTGATGGCCGTTGAAGCTGGAAATTCATGATTTTATTTATTTATTCCATTTATTTGATTTTTGTATGGTTTGCACCAATTGTTTGGGTAGTTTAACCAAATCAGGAGTTGCCATAGTTTCTCAATTAAGTTGAGCTCACTTTACTAGAAGTGCAAGATCTTCATCTAGGCCATTTATGAACATAGAGTTAAAAGACCTGTAGTATAGGGGTCCCCAACCTCCGGGGCTGCGGACTGCCAGTCCATGGCCTGTTAGGAACTGGGCCTCACAGCAGGAGGTGGGCAGCGGGTGACTGAGCGAAGCTTTGTCTGCCACTCCCCATCACTCACCATGGCTCGCATTACCGCCTGAACCATCTTCCCTCCCCGCCCCACCCCCATGGAAAAATTGTCTTCCACAAAACCGTTCCTGGTGCCAAAAAGGGTGGGGACCACTGCTCTAGTAGATTTTGTGTCAAAAGGGCATCCAAAGTTTTCCTTAAAAGCAATTTCAAGTCTGTTAAAATAGTCATGCACAGGTTCATTAGTCCTTTGAGTGCATGCTTGGATTTTATTCCCATCCATAGGTTTTGGGAGCGACAGAGGGATGGCTTCATGTAAGGCTTTTGCTCTTCTTGGTGCTTTAGATTTATCATTTGACATGGTTTATTGAAGATTTCCATCCGATGGTGGCCTGACCTTATCCCATGAGCATGTAAATTAGTTGACAGAAATAGGAAAACCCAGGTTCATAGGTTTAAATGACAATGTTAAATTCCTCTGCTAAAGAGCGAGTAATCTTGGGAAATTCCTTGGCTATAATTTGTAATTCTGCCTTAGTCCAAGGTGTATAAGCTACATTTAAAGGGGTGCCTTTATTATTCAATATTAGGTCTTAATTTAAGGGGATGAATTTAAACCAGTTGAGTGGAAAAGGTTGGGGCTGGTGGATTGAGGGGTCCTTCAGGGTCTTGAGGATACAAAGGAAATTCAGCAAAAGAAGGGTAAAGAGAAGGAAGAGAGGTGGAGGGTAGAGTACAGCCTTGAATAGCAGAAGGAGGTGATAGAGAGAAGTGTTATGAGTCTTATGTAATTGAGAAATCTTTTTGGAGAGTTTAGAATTTATGTATTGGAGGGAAGTGATTTTGGATTCATAGACTCATTTAGAGGCTTCTAAATACCAAATTAAAGCAAGCATTCCATTCAGTTTGTTTAGTTCTACAATTTTTAAGTTTATTGTGCAGGAAAACAAGTTTGGGGACTTCAAAAAAAGTCCATTATGGCCACTGTAATTATAAGTCATCCTTGGTGTTATTAGACCATTGATATATAAGTTTACAACATAAAGGACCATGGATTTTAAACATAGAACCAGCTGACCTCCCTAAGGGAGGATAATCCTCGTGGGAGGACTTAGGAAAAAACAATCTCATAATTAAAGGAGCATCCAAAAAAATAAAAAAAATTGAGATCGCACCATAGGGATGTAGCCAGGAGGCAGTACCACAGGACGATCATCTCCCAGGACAGTTGCCCACCTGATCCCAAAGAACCTCAACCAAAGGAGGGAGGTCAGAGCCCACAAGGACCCTCAGTTGAAGGAGATGGTGGTTTGTGGAAGTGGTGTGCCCAGAAGGCTCAGGTGGGTACCGCATCTGGTTCCAGGTGATGCTGGTCCTATGGCAGTGAGGTGGCTTGAGATCCCACTGATGACACCAGTTATGTCAAACTAAAAATGTTAAGAGGCAACAATCAAGCAAAACCATTTATTTGTCATCAATGAATTGCAGTGTGGGGTACACAGATTTGGGTAGCAACCCAAATAGTGTCCCGCTAGGGAGCAAAAGTCAGGGAGTTTTAAAGACAAAAAAGGGAATGTCTGCATAATTCTCTTAACAGAGAATTTTGATTGGTGTTGGTGACAGAAAGCTAGTCTTGATCAAACATTACTGGTTGCTAAGCCTATCACTAAACAAAAGTCCCTTCCTGGAACAAGTTGTAGTTATTCTTGTGGAGTTCTTAGAATATTTGGAATACTTGTGGTTTGGCCCTTTTCAAAAGTTCGTGTTTTACCCTGTGAGGATGTGAAAGGCCTACTTCCTTAATGGCCGCTTGGCTCCATTTAAAACCCCTTGACATAAGCGACTCCATTTTATTTCACTGTTCACAATGAGCATACAGACTCTTTGTGGGGACTGACATGTAGATAACAACAAAATAAGCCACATTTCCTCAAATGTTTTGGAAACACTAGCCCTACAAATTATTTTGTAAAGAAAGGGATTCCTGTCTTCAAGAATTTCATGACTACATAACTTTGAAAAATACATTAAACCATAATATCTTTTTAAGTTTTACAGTGCACAAAGAACTCAGAAATGCTACAGAAATGGTACATCTTTAGCCCAATATTTCATAATTACTGAAAATAGAAACCCTTGGTTCTTGTATGACCTATTGACAGTCTATGAAATTAACGGTCCTCAGAAAGTATTTGAATAGAGATAAATAGACAGCTATGGCAGAATGGAGATGGTAGAATTAATTCACCTTGGCAGGGGATGGAAATGACTTCACAGAGGAGGTAAGAATTTGAATTGGGAATTGATGAGTGAGTTCACCAGCTCAGGAAAGGGAAAGAGTATTTTGGAAAAAGTTACAAGATGTGGAAGGTCAGAAATATAAAAATAGAGATACACCAGAAATACAGCTACACGTGGAACAACTCCTACAGAACACCTAGTGTATGCTGGCAGAAGATCTCAGACCTCCCAAAAGGAAAGAAACGCCCCACGTACCTGGGTAGGGCAAAGCGGAGAGATTCCCGCACAGAGGATCGGTGCCAACTGGCACTCACCAGCCCCGAGAGGCTTGTCTGCTCGCCAGCCGGGGCGGGCGGCGCTGGGAGCTGAGGCTCGGGCTTCAGTCAGAGCGCAGGGAGAGGACTGGGGTTGGTGGTGTGAACACAGCCTGAAGGGGCTAATGCACCACAGCTAGCTGGGAGGGAGTCCGGGAAAAAGTTTGGACCTGCAGAAGAGGCAAGAGACTTTTTCTTCCCTCTTTGTTTCCTGGTGCGCGAGGAGAGGGGATTAAGAGAGCTGCTTGGAGGAGCTGCAGAGACGGGCGCGAGCCGCGGCTGAAAGTGCGAACCCCAGAGACGGGCGTGGGACGCTGGGGCTGCTGCGAGGCCTGTGTGCGAGCACAGGTCACTGTCCACGCCCCCCTTCCGGGGAGCCTGTGCAGCCCATCACTACCGGGGTCCCGGGATCCAGGGACGGCTTCCCTGGGAGAACGCACGGTGTGCCTTGGGCTGGTGCAACGTCACGCCGGCCTCTGCCACTGCAGGCTCCACCCGCACTCCGTGCGCCTCCGTGCCCCCTGGCCTGAGTGAGCCAGAGTCCCCAAAGTGGCTGCTCCTTTAACTGTGTCCTGTCTGAGCAAAGAACAGATGCCCTCCGGTGACCTACATGGAGAGGTGGGGCCAAATCCAAAGCTGAGACCCGGGAGCTGTGAGAACAAAGAAGAGAAAGGGAAATCTCTCCCAGCAGCCTCAGAAGCAGCGGATTAAAGCCCCACAATCAACTTGATGTACCCTGCATCTGTGGAATACATGAACAGACAACGAATCATCCCAAATTGAGGAGCCAGGAGTCAGTGCTGTGCCTCTGAGTTGGGAGAGCCAACTTCAGGACACTGGTCCACAAGAGACCTCCCAGCTCCACATAATATCAAACGGCGAAAATCTTCCAGAGATCTCCATCTCAACACCAGCACCCAGCTTCACTCAACGACCAGCAAGCTACAGTGCTGGACACCCTATGCCAAACAACTAGCAAGACAGGAACACAACGCCACCCGTTAGCAGAGAGGCTGCCTAAAATCATAAAAAGTCCACAGACAGCCCAAAATACACCACCAGATGTGGACCTGCCCACCAGAAAGACAAGATCCAGCCTCATCCACCAGAACACAGGCACTAGTCCCCTCCACCAGGAAGCCTACACAACCCACTGAACCAACCTTAGCCACTGGGGACAGACACCAAAAACAATGGGAACTACGAACCTGCAGCCTGCAAAAAGGAGACCCCAAACACAGTAAGATAAGCAAAATGAGAAGACAGAAAAACACACAGCAGGAGAAGGAGCAAGAGAAAAACCCACCAGACCTAACAAATGAAGAGGAAATAAGCAGTCTACCTGAAAAAGAATTCAGAATAATGATAGTAAAGATGATCCAAGATTCTATTTTCATGATCCAAAATCTTGGAAATAGAAGAGACAAAATGCAAGAAACAGTTAACAAGGACCTAGAACTAAAGATGAATCAGGCATCAATTAAAAACACAATAAATGAAATGAAAAATACTCTAGATGGGATCAATAGCAGAATAACTGAGGCAGAAGAATGGATAAGTGAGGTGGAAGATAAAATAGTGGAAATAACAGGTGCAGAGCAAAATAAAGAAAAAAGAATAAAAAGAACAGAGGACAGTCTCAGAGACCTCTGGGACAACATTAAATGCACCAACATTCGAATTATAGGGGTTCCAGAAAAAGAAGAGAAAAAGAAAGGGACTGAGAAAATATTTGAAGAGATTACAGTTGAAAACTTCCCTAATATACGAAAGGAAATAGTTAATCAAGTCCAGGAGGCACAGAGAGTCCATACAGAATAAATCCAAGGAGAAATACGCCAAGACACATATTAATCAAACTGTCAAAAATTAAACACAAAGAAATCATATTAAAAGCAGCAAGGCAAAAACAACAAATAACACACAAGGGAATCCCCATCAGGTTAACAGCTGACCTCTCAGCAGAAACTCTACAAGCCAGAAGGGAGTGGCAGGACATAATTAAAGTGATGAAGGAGAAAAACCTGCAACCAAGACTACTCTACCCAGCAAGGATCTCATTCAGATTTGATGGAGAAATTAAAACCTTTACAGACAAGTAAAAGCTGAGAGAGTTCAGCACCCCCAAACCAGCTTTACAACAAATGCTAAAGGAACTTCTCTAGGCAAGAAACACAACAAAAGGAAAAGACCTACAATAACGAACCCAAAACAATTAAGGAAATGGGAATAGGAATATACATATCAATAATTACCTTAAATGTAAATGGACTAAATGCTCCCACCAAAAGACACAGATGGGCTGAATGGATACAAAAACAAGACCCATATGTATGCTGTCTACAAGAGACCCACTTCAGACCTAGAGACACATACAGATTGAAAGTAAGGGGATGGAAAAAGATATTCCATGCAAATGGAAATCAAAAGAAAGCTGGAGTAGCAATTCTTATATCAGACAAAATAGACTTTAAAATAAAGACTACTAGAAGAGACAAAGAAGGACACTACATAAGGATAAATGGATCGATCCAAGAAGAAGATATAACAACTGTAAATATTTATGCACCCAACATAGGAGCACCTCAATACATAAGGCAAATACTAACAGCCATAAAAGGGGAAATCGACAGTAACACACTCATAGTAGGGGACTTTAACACCCCACTTTCACCAATGGACAGATCATCCAAAATGAAAATAAATAAGGAAACACAAGCTTTAAATGATACATTAAACAAGATGGACTTAATTGATATTTATAGGACATTCCATCCAAAAACAACAGAATACCCATTTTTCTCAAGTGCTCATGGAACATTCTCCAGGATAGATCATATCTTGGGTCACAAATCAAGCCTTGGTAAATTTAAGAAAATTGAAATTGTATCAAGTATCTTTTCCAACCACAATGCTATGAGACTAGACATCAATTACAGGAAAAGATCTGTAAAAAATACAAACACATGGAGGCTAAACAATACACTACTCAATATCGAAGTGATCACTGAAGAAATCAAAGAGGAAATTAAAAAATACCTAGAAACAAATGACAGTGGAGACACGACGACCCAAAACCTATGGGACGCAGCAAAAGCAGTTCAAAGGGGGAAGTTTATAGCAATACAATCCCACCTTAAGAAATAGGAAACATCTCAAGTAAACAACCTGACCCTGCACCTAAAGCAATTAGAGAAAGAAGAACAAAAAAACCCCAAAGTTAGCAGAAGGAAAGAAATCATAAAGATCAGATCAGAAATAAATGAAAAAGAAATGAAGGAAACGATAGCAAAGATCAATAAAACTAAAAGCTGGTTCTTTGAGAAGATAAACAAAATTGATCAACCATTAGCCAGCCTCTTCAAGAAAAAAAGGGAGAAGACTCAAATCAATAGAATTAGAAATGAAAAAGGAGAAGTAACAACTGACACCGCAGAAATACAAAAGATCATGAGACATTACTGCACGCAACTCTACGCCAATAAAATGGACAACCTGGAAGAAATGGACAAATTCTTAGAAATGCACAACCTGCCAAGAGTGAACCAGGAAGAAATAGAAAATATGAAGAGACCAATCACAAGCACTGAAATGGAAACTGTGATTAAAAATCTTCCAACAAACAAAAGCCCAGGACTAGATGGCTTCACAGGCGAATTCTGTCAAACATTTAGAGAAGAGCTAACACCTATCCTTCTCAAACTCTTCCAAAATATAGCAGAGGGAGGAACACTCTCAAACTCATTCTACGAGGCCACCATCACCTTGATACCAAAACCAGACAAGGATGTCACAAAGAAAGAAAACTACAGGCTAATATCACTGATGAACATAGATGCAAAAATCCTCAACAAAATACTAGCAAACAGAATCCAACAGCACATTAAAAGGATCATACACCATGATCAAGTGGGGTTTATTCCAGGAATGCAAGGATTCTTCAATATACGCAAATCAATCAATGTGATACACCATATTAACAAATTGAAGAAGAAAAACCATATGATCATCTCAATAGATGCAGAGAAAGCTTTTGACAAAATTCAACACCCATTTATGATAAAAACCGTGCAGAAAGTAGGCATAGAGGGAACTTGCCTCAACATAATAAAGGCCATATATGACAAACCCACAGCCAACATCGTCCTCAACAGTGAAAAACTGAAACCATTTCCACTAAGATCAGGAACAAGACAAGGCTGCCCACTCTCACCACTCTTATTCAATTTAGTTTTGGAAGTTTTAGCCACAGCAATCGGAGAAGAAAAGGAAATAAAAGGAATCCAAACTGGAAAAGAAGAAGTAAAGCTGTCACTGTTTGCAGATGACATGATACTATACATAGAGAATCCTAAAGATGCTACCAGAAAACTACTAGAGCTAATCAATGAATTTGGTAAAGTAGCAGGATACAAAATTAATGCACCAAAATCTCTGGCATTCCTGTACACTAATGATGAAAAATCTGAAAGTGAAATCAAGAAAACACTCCCATTTACCATTGCAACAAAAAGAATAAAATATCTAGGAATAAACCTACCTAAGGAGACAAAAGACCTGTATGCAGAAAATTATAAGACACTGATGAAAGAAATTAAAGATGATACAAATAGATGGAGAGATATACCATGCTCCTGGATTGGAAGAATCAATATTGTGAAAATGACTCTACTACCCAAAGCAATCTACAGCTTCAATGCAATCCCTATCAAACTACCACTGGCATTTTTCACAGAACTAGAACAAAAATTTCAAAATTTGTTTGGAAAAACAAAAGACCCCGAATAGCCAAAGCAATCTTGAGAACGAAAAACGGAGCTGGAGGAATCAGGCTCCCTGACTTCAGACTATACTACAAAGCTACAGTAATCAAGACAGTGTGGTACTGGCACAAAAACAGAAAGATAGATCAATGGAACAGGATAGAAAGCCCAGAGATAAACCCACGCACATATGGTCAACTTATCTTTGATAAAGGAGGCAGGAATGTACAGTGGAGAAAGGACAGCCTCTTCAATAAGTGGTGCTGGGAAAACTGGACAGGGACATGTAAAAGTATGAGATTAGATCATTCCCTAACACCATACACAAAAATAAGCTCAAAATGGATTAAAGACCTAAATGTAAGGCCAGAAACTATGAAACTCTTAGAGTTAGACATAGGCAGAACACTCTGACATAAATCACAGCAAGATCCTTTTGGACCCACCTCCTAGAGAAATGGAAATAAAAACAAAGATAAACAAAGGGGACCTAATGAAACTGCAAAGCTTTTGCACAACAAAGGAAACCATAAACAAGACCAAAAGACAACCCTCAGAATGGGAGAAAATATTTGCAAATGAAGCAACTGACAAAGGATTAATCTCCAAAATTTATAAGCAGCTCATGCAGCTCAATAGCAAAAAAACAAACAACCCAATCCAAAAATGGGCAGAAGACTTAAATAGGCATTTCTCCAAAGAAGATATACAGACTGCCAACAAACACATGAAAGAATGCTCAACATCATTAATCATTAGAGAAATGCAAATCAGAACTACAATGAGATATCATCTCACACCAGTCAGAATGGCCATCATCAAGAAATCTAGAAACAATAAATGCTGGAGAGGGTGTGCAGAAAAGGGAACCCTCTTGCACTGCTGGTGGGAATGTGAATTGGTACAGCCACTATGGAGAACAGTATGGAGGTTCCTTAAAAAACTAAAAATAGAACTACCATATGACCCAGCAATCCCACTACTAGGCATATACCCTGAGAAAACCATAATTCAAAAAGAGACATGTACCAAAATGTTCATTGCAGCTCTATTCACAATAGCCCGGAGCTGGAAACAACCTAAGTGTCCATCATCGGATGAATGGATAAAGAAGATGTGGCACATATATACAATGGAATATTACTCAGCCATAAAAAGAAACGAAACTGAGCTATTTGTAATGAGATGGATAGACCTAGAGTCTGTCATACAGAGTGAAGTAAGTCAGAAAGAGAAAGACAAATACCGTATGCTAACACATATATATGGAATTTAAGAAAAAAAAATGTCATGAAGAACCTAGGGGTAAAACAGGAATAAAGACACAGACCTACTTGAGAATGGACTTGAGGATATGGGGAGGGGGAAGGGTAAGCTGTGACAAAGCGAAAGAGAGGCATGGACATATATACAGTACCAAACGTAAGGTAGATAGATAGTGGGAAGCAGCCGCATAGCACAGGGAGATCGGCTCAGTGCTTTGTGACCGCCTGGAGGGGTGGGATAGGGAGGGTGGGAGGGAGGGAGATGCAAGAGGGAAGGGATGTGGGAACAGATGTATATGTATGACTGATTCACTTTGTTATAAAGCAGAAACTAATAAAGAAAAAAGAAATATAAAAATAAAACTGTGGTTTATCTGGGAATATATAATATTCACATGGGATATTGGAAAGGGTACAGAAAGGAATAATAACAAGAAAAACAAGAAAAGAAGATGGGAAAATGTAAAATGTCAGGTTAAGACAGTGGGAGCTCATGCTGTAGTGAAGAGACACTGAACATTGTTGCTTTCCTGGAGCATCCATTTTTTTTCAGTCACTTAATATAGCACTTAATATTATGGGAACAAATTTTTTTTATTATCTAGGGCATTTTTTTCCCAAGTACAGTGTTTAAAATTTTGCTGTTTGTCAGAGTGAACAAACTAAAATAGAGGAATCTGATTTAGAAAGAATGAGTTTTGTTTTCTTCCTGTTAAAAAAAAAAAGGAGTCTTTTACCCCCAGCAACAACCAACCAAGACTTTATTGTAGTTTCAGCCTCTTCCAGAAAAGTGTCCCTAGAAACAGTCAATCTGAAATTTCCTGATCAACACTGGTGAGGTAATCTGCATGATAAAGACCTGGAGGATGATGGCCTGGCCTGACACAATCCTTTCTTTTCTTCTTGCCCCACCCTCCTTCTGCTTAAAAAAACCTTCCATTTTACACAGCCCCTCAAGTGCCCTTCTATTTACTAAATGAGATGCTGCCTAATTCATGAACCCTTAAATAAAGCCAATTAGAGCTTCAAATTGACTTGGTTGAATTTTGTTTTTTAACATTCCAGTGTCCAAAAGTTTATCTCCTCCAATATTCTGTCTTACGTATATAGAGCCTAGCTTTAAATTGGAACACGTTTGGTGATAAACAATTAATACCTTTTGGTGCCAACCATTAAGGATATTTGCATGTTATTAAGCTTTATTGAAGGTAAAATTTATTGGAAAGTCCTCTTCATTCCATTGTACGTGTTTAAATTCCTCTGAATCTGATTTAGAAATATCTTCCCCAGCAACTCTATCCACTCATTTATTTAATAAGTATTTTCTTAGTGCCTAATGTCTGTTAGAATCTCTGTAAGGCACGATGATGGGAGAGCTCCCAGACTCAGTGATCTTTGAGTCTAATGGAGAGATAGAGAAGTAAGCAGAAATTCCAACTTAATATTGTTGTTGCAGGAAGAGGAACCCCTTCCAGGGCCCAAGAGTAGGCTCTTATCTAGCACTTGGAAATGAAGTGTCTCAGGAGACACACGTGCTGACAAAGCAAGAGACTTTATTGGGAAGGAGCACCTAGGCGGCGAGCAGCTGGGTAAGGGAGCCCAGGAGGACTGCTCCGCCACGTGGCTCGTGGTCTTCGGTTTTATTGTAATGGGGTTAGTTTCTGGGTTGCCTCTGGCCAGTCATTCTGACTCAGGATCCTTCCTGGTGGTGCACGCGTCACTCAGCCAAGATGGATTCCAGCGAGAAGGATTCTGGGAGGTTGGTAGGACTTATGGACTGGTGTCTTCTCTCTCCTTTTGACCTTTCCCGAATTCTTCTGGTTGGTGGTAGCTTGTTCAACCTCCTGCTGTAAGATAACTCATGCAAGTGATTACTATTGTACCTGGCCAGGGTGGGTGGTTTCGGTCAGTGGTTCCCTTAACATTATGATTAGGGTAAATACAGTATTCTGGGGAGTCTCTCTGGTGGGATACCAACTCTCTTCCTGTCTGTCTGTGTGAAGGGTCAGAGAGGGCTTCATGGAAGAGACCATGGCATTCAAAGTTGAATCCAAAAGGATGAACCAGATATAAGAATAAGGAATAATCTAGAAATAAGAAAATGAATGACAGTGAGGTTGTTCTGGGCACAGAGAAGAGAATGTGTCAAAGATCAGACAGGAGACCTCAGCATTCAGTTTGGCCTTGAATTTGCAAAGGAAAGGTTTTCAGGAGATAAGACTGAAGAGGTAGGCAGAGTACAAAGGACTCTCATATCATTTAAAGTTATTTTGATTTTATTCTGAAACCTATTCAGCATTATCGAAGTGGTTTCAACACTGATTCAGTTTGCATTAAAAAAAACCCTAATTCATGTTAAGTATGCAGAGGGGCAAGCCTGGAGGCTGTCAGGCTGCAGAAATGTCTAGTCAAGGCTAGAGATGGTGGTGCCCTGACTCATAGGAGGGGCAGTGGTGATGGGAAGACTGCGTTGGAGAGAGTTGGGGAAGGGGGAGAAAATTGGTTTTGGTGTTTGATTGGATGTGGATATGAAGGGAAGGGAGGAGTGGAGATCTGATTGAATTTTCTACCCTATAAACTTTGGTAGCCTTTGAATGCATCAGCTGTCTGATAACTAAAAATATTTATCTCATATATTTGTTTATTTTCCCTTCTTGTTTATCTTTTTTCTAAGCATAAGACTCATAAGGGAGAGGGATGAATTTTTACTTTATATAGTACCACAGAAAGCACATAGAGGATGCTAAAAAGAAAGATAGTTAATTTTTTTTTCTGAATAAAGAATCACATTGGCTTTTTCCTTCCTTTCTTTCTCCCTTTCTTCCTCCCTCCCTCCCTCTTACTCTTCCTTCTCTTTTTTCTTTCCCTTCCTCCCTCTCTTTCTTTCTTTACCTCTTTCTTTCTCCCTTTTCTTCCTTCCTTCCTCTCTCTTTCTTTCTTTCTTCTTTCTTCTTTCTTCCTTCCTTCCTTTCCTCCCTCCCTCCCTTCTCTCTCTTTCTTTCCTTCCTTCCTTCCTTCCTTCCTTCTTTCTTGCCCTCCCCCATCCCCACCCCCCCGATTCTTTCTTCTTTTATTCTTTCATTCTTTTTTTCAGGAAGCAATAATTGCTATTTGCCACACTGGGGTATTTCTTTCTACTTAAATACTTAAATACAAACTAATAGCATTTAACTAGATTCTTGAACTTCTCTATTACTTTATCCGGATGTTTAAAAAGTATTTTTGGTTATTCAGTTTTCTTTTCCAGTTGCCCTCTATGGTCGGCTAAGTGCTTTTTACCTTCTCTCACTAATCATTGCTATCATCTCTGGCAACGTTATCACTGATGTTCTCACTTTACAGGTCAATTCTGTCCTGTGGGAGCAAACTGAATGTAGTGTCTGGTCTGGCTCTTCTAAAATATAAATGAGGAAAGGGAGGAATGCCACTGGTATATCAAAACACTCTAGCTATAGCTCCACTGAGCTTTGCATGCTCCTCATTAATCAAAAACAGGGAGTCATGGGACATTATTGCTGGATGCTCCAAAAGTATGGGCCTTGTTCAGAAAGTCTAGCTAAGCAGAGATCCTGAGGTGTCGGCAGAAGTGGGAGAGGAAGACCTGTCATTCGTTTGCTACTTGCTATGTACTAATCACTGTGCCGGCAACCGGTGGATTAGATATCTGTTCCCACTTGACAGATGAGCAGACTGATGCTTGAAACTGAACCAACTTGCTCAAAGCCACACAAATAGCAAAACAAGCAGCTGGGATCAGCAAAGCCCTTGGTCTGTCCATTACTACTTGCTTCCTGTATTCTTTGCAGCTGGCTGGGGTAGAAACATGTTGCAGATACTTATAGCACTGAGAGTGTGTGAGCAATACTGGAATGAGGAGAAGGACCCAGGAGAAGGTTGGATTGTCCCTTATTCTGCCATGGACATTTGGAGACCTTGGTTGTGGTTCTATCTTTGTTTCTTTCCAGGTTTCTAATGTTGAGCAATTCATTTAACTAACTTGGACTTTACTCAGGGCTGATGGGTCTCGTTCTGCAGTTGGTGCACTGCACTCAAGCATTAGGCTGAGAGGGTGATTGTGATGATCAGCCCTGAAATGAGGCTGCATGTATCCAGAGGTTCATATAGGCTAGCAGGGGCCCTGACTTTAGTTTTCTTATTTTCAGTCTAGGTAAAATCCTCATTCAGGAAGATTATTATCTTTCAGATAAGTAGAACAAGCACTTGTGTTCTGTTCAACATTTTACAGGAAATCTTACCATTTTCTTGAACCAATGTTCTCTGTGAGGAAATATCTCCCAAGCTATTACAATGGCAGGAATGAGGAATATATCTTTGAATTTTATAAAATGAAGATTGGATTCCTAGCTCTACCACTTCCTAATTTTAGGACTTTGGGCAAGTTACCTCTGTAAACTTTAAGTTCTTTGTCTGTTAAAAGGGAGTCTTGATAATACCTACCGCACAGGCTTGTGAAATTAAAATAAGTTTAATAGATGTAAAATTTTGGGGGCAGCACCTGGCAGAAATCACATTTATTGAGTACTTACTGCTGTGACTGTTACTTATCATTTTGTGTCTTCCTCCTAAAAGGAGCTTTCCTCACAAACAGTAAATAAGTTGTCAATTTTGACTTTTTTCTCATTGGGTATGGTATCTGATTTCTTTGCAATACTTTTTTCTGCTAGCAGGACTTTTTTAAATCAGTCAGCTCAAATTGACTTAAGCCAAAAAATAAAGAAAGAAAGAAAAAAAAAGGGTTGGTGTTATATACAGCTGGAGTCAGAGGTTCAAATGATGTTGGAGGATGGAGGCCTTTCTGTCGGGTACCTGTTTTCCTGTCTTAGCTTCATGATTAAGCAGGATTTTTCTACTCTTTAGGCCCATAGTTCCTGGCTTTATACCCTCTTTTTTTTTTTTGAATTCTTATCACTACTTTTGGTTCTTTTTTTTTTTTACAACTTTATTGGTGTATAATTGCTTCACAATGGTTAGTTTCTGCTTTATAACAAAGTGAATCAGTTATACATCTACATCTGTTCCCATATCCCTTCCCTCTTTCATCTCCCTCCCTCCCACCCTCCCTATCCCTCTTTTTAATCTTCAGATTCAGCAGAAATCGTGTTTTTCTTTTCCCAAGCAATCTAACAAACGTCCCTGAACTGTGAATCTTGACTTTCTTGGAACATGTGTTTGTTTCTGAATTGGGAGGAATACTCTGATTGGTCAGGTCGGGTGCACCTGCCTGTTCCAGGAGCTGAGGGAGAAGATGGGGTCAAACAACATTCAAAAACTGGGGAGAGGTGTTTCCTCAACAGAAAAGCAGGGTGCTATTGCCAGAAGAAGAGAGAAAGGGTATTGGGAAGGCAAAAACATGAAAAATGACAAATGTCCACCACCTTCCCTCTGCCCTTTTATTTTACTATTGGCTTTCGAAATCTATAAAAAAAAATGGACCATCTTACAATAATATTCCTTTAAACTATGTGGAAAAGTGATTTACATTGTAGCTTGGACAGTGTGGAGAAAACATAAAGTAAGGGAGAAAACAGTGGTTTGGAATTTTTCTAATTGTCCGTCTGCCTCGCATGAGTTGTGTGACCATTGATATACACTTGTCTTTCAGTTGAGGAGGCTGGGATCAATTTACTAGGTGAGCTTCCAGCTCTAATTCTATGATATTCATGAAATAATGCCCATTACTGGCAATCGCTATTAACTTTATCTCTTTTTCCATCTGACAGTGGAGAATGGTGTATGTATACCTTGACAAACTTTCAAATACCATGAAATCTTTGATCTGTTGGCTTTTAAAAATCAGGAAGAACTCTGGTATAAGACACCAGCTTTTCTCCAGATTTGCCTAGACTAAAAACCCCCCATACCCTTAATAGAAAATGTCATATCAGGAGAAAGTCAGGTTTATCTTTTATTCCCATCTTCCCTCTCTGTCCCCCTTTGCCTCTGTGCAAAGGAATGGGAGAGAGGAGCTAATATTTGACTTGGATGGAGTTACTCCCAGGGTGCCCTTGGAATTTATATACTAAAGATGGCAGAGTCACTTAACCTGGTTTCCTAAATGACTATGGGGCAGGGCCTCACTCGCCTATCCCACATCCTCCATTTCCACTGACCCCAACAGATTTGGACCTACTGTGGACTGTTATGTGAGCGTGAAATAATCTTTTGTTGTGTTGAGAGCCACTAGGTATTTGGTTGAATTTCTTACTGCAACCTAATCAGCCTAATTCAAAGTACCGTGGATTTTGGAAGGGGAAATACTGGTTAGACATCACAACTGCAGCTGCACCTGTTGGCCCATGCTGTATTTGTTTTATTTTTTTATTGAATTTGTTGCAAATTAATTTTATATAAAATTTAGATTTCCAGCTTTTTTTGAAGAATTAGAAGAACTTGGCAATTCTTTGGCAAAATTAGAAGAACTGGCAATACTGAGACTTCATTTCCCCAGGAAGGCAGTTTTTTGGGAGCTCAGTGATAGTTGCCTCAGTGAATGGAGCCCCTGTGCTAAGTTTTCCACAGTCCATACCATTGCCTTGTACTCCCTGGCCTAGCTGGCTTCACTCAGTTATTTATTTTTCCTGACCTGTGTAGGTATTTGAGCTTATGTCCCTAATCTAAAGGGTAAGCCACCAAGTGCTCAGAGGCTGGCACTAAAACTATGGCAACCATGAGTACAAAAGGTTGGGAACCTGTCTCCCTTAGGAATAAATTCTCCTGTGCTGTTTTAAAAGTTGTATGTGTAAGACATGGTGGTTGATGGGAAAAAAGCAACAGTCTTCATGCTCAGAAGCAGATACATGAAAGAATTTGGTATGGTCTTTTCCCAGAACTTTCTATGTCAGAGACTTTGAAAATGGGGAATGATGGATTAGAAGTTGGTAGTCCCAACCAAACTACACCCGAGCGGTCTGCCTCATGGTGCAGGTAGGACAAAAGTCAGGATGTTTGTGATGGCCCTTCACTGTGAGGGAATTTCCGTGGCGTGATTCCATAGCAGGGCCACGTGCCAGGCAGCATGTGTTCACTTCTGTACTTTTCCCGTGTGAAGGAAAATAACGCTCTGGCCTGCTGCTCCTGGCACACTGATGTACAGTTCTTAATTTAAATCCTCTTAAATGTCTGGAGGAAAGACGGTGGAAATTCTCAGTCATTTGCCATCAAGGATATCCAGATGATAGGGAAGCACTAAGTGCAGAAGGATCCCTTGGGCGAACCACCTTCCTACCCTGCTGCCTGCAAGAAGCATTTGCTTTTTCTCAACCTGGGGAACCTCTAAATGGTAGTGCAGGGGGCAGCGGAGAGAGATAATTCAGAAGAGGCAGCGGGAAGAAAATAACCTCATATAATGTGTTAGTTGTGTTTCCTGGTCAGGATGCTTTCTGAAACCAGAAGCACACAGAATTCCACCTTCCCTGTCCCCTGCCTGCCCCCTTGTCTCCCAGGTCACTCGTCAACACATCTCCAAGTCTTGGTCTCTGGCTTGGCTGTGGGTCTGCTCCCCTGTGCTGTCCCATTGAATCTCCTGCCAAGCCCGTGGTGTTGGCTTTCTCACTGCAGGTCGTGTTTGTGTTTGCTTCTCATTTATTACCCTCTTAAATTCAATTAGTACCCTCTTGCCATGGGAGGCCAGTGTGCTCTCTGAGAGCAAGAAAGAAGGAGCCCTAGAGCTAGTCTGTGGCCCTGTCTTGGCATTTTCATGGAGTCCTTACCTGCTCTCCAATTTAAATTCAGTCCACAGCGAGGGTCACAAATCAGTGGTTGTTAGAATGTATTATGAAGAAATAAACATTTATCAAATTGCTTTTCGAGAAGGTGAATAATCTAGCAAAAAAAACATTACTACCAGCATCACAACAAAATTGGGCTACTGACTGACAATTTATTTTATTCCTCTGAGATGCTAGGAGCCAAAGCATGCTGAGTGAATATTGATCAGCTGGATGCAGATAAATACAGTTCTTTATAAGTCTTGGGTTACTAACTTGTTGCCGATTAAGAGCTAAAAAAACATTTAACTGCCCCCCACAGTAATAGTATGGACCCTGGGGACCCTGGGATGCTAGCTTGTTATTGCCAACTTATTTTTTAATCACCACAGAAGCACAGGTTACTGTCTGAGTACTCGGGAGAAGCCTTACTCTTTGGTCTATCTGTGTAAAGCTGTGTTCCCCCCAGGGAATGTTTCTCTGAACCTTTATCATTATTATCTTTTCTAATATTTATTGAGCACTTGAAGTGTGTTAGCTGCCATATTATTTCTTTTATGTAACTGACCTAACAGTCCACCTAACAACCCTGTATGGTAGGTGTTGTTATTTTCATTTGACTCATGGGAAAACTGATACTCAGGGAAATTCACTTGTCCAGGGCTACACAGCTTGTGAATAGCAAAGCAAAGGTTTGTGTCCAGCTCAGTCTAATTTCAAAACCCTTGCTCATTAAACACAACTGTATCCCATATTATTTAAGATGTGAACCACTTATGACTGGCTCTAAAACCATCTTCCATGGAAGTTTATGATTTGGAGGAGTCCATTATGGCATCTCTCTTTTCAACAAGTGGGAAATGAGTAGAATTTCTCTAAGCCTAAACAGAATCAGCAACCTCTGGACACTCACATAGGGAGGCCTTCACATGTGAACAGAACCAGGCTGCTTGTTTGGCGTTACATCTAATTCATTGGTCGCCCATTAAGCACCCACTGTGAGTTCATGTGTGAGGGTGAAGGCAGTACAGTGAGAGATTATGGGCTTTGGATTGATTAGGGGGCAATGTAAGATTACGGGCATTGGAATCAGTTGCACAGTGTTGAAGTTGGAATGTAGAGTCCATTGCTTATCAGTTATCTAACTTTGGGTAGGTATCTTCACTTTCAGCCTCAGGCTCCTGAACTGGTAAGTAGAGTTGATGGTAGTTATTGTGCTACCTATTTGTTCTCAGAGCCATTCTTCACTCTTCTGTTCTACTCCAAATCCAGGCGGGGACTGATTCCGCAAACTCCCTTGTCAGCTGACTTGTGTTGGATTTGGCCAGTGGGATCCACTGGTGGGAGAGTGGAGGGCTGGAGGAACAGAGAAGTTAGAGTATTTCTCCCTCTGTCTGCTTCCTGCAGCCTCTCTGGCAGCAGCTGCATCTCTCCCAGGGCTCCAGCTCCCAGCAGACAAGTTGGCTATGGCTTCAGCTTTCATCACTGAGGTTGACCCGTGGGCTCTGGTGACGTGCCCTCTCCCTTATCTTTCCAGCCCTGAGGTAGCAGCTTCCTGTTTTGGCTCAATTCTGAGGAGCCTTACTATCCCTGTTAGGCTTCTCAACTCTCCTGTCACCTTCGTGACTGATTTCCTACTTTAAATGCTCTTGGTTTGGAACACCTAGAGTGTTTTCTGTTTTCCTAACTAGACTGTGACTTAATCTTTCAGGATTAAGTAAAGAATGCATTTAAAGCCCCTACTATATAAGAGATGTTCAAGAAGCCTCAAAATGATTAGGGATCAAGGATAGAAGGAAAGTTAAAATTAAAAGATGATAAAGTGGGTTGTAGGTGAGATAGTAGAAACTGCTTCTGGTCAGACACTGGACACTTGGGTTTAATTTCTGCCTCTGGGTTAAGCCATCTATGAGAAATTAGGTTAATACCTTAAGTGCTAAGGACCTCACTTTACCTACCTGTTCAGTAAGACATGTAACAAATAATGTATTTCTCAGATACAAAAAGGTAGATATTAACTCGGTTGGGGATAAATGGTGGGGATCCGGGAGAATTTCATGAAGGAGGGAAAATTGGCCTGAGTCCTGAAGGATGACTAACCAAGAGACTATTAATGTTACAGGCAGACTGGAAAGCTGGTGAGGGTATAAACATTCTGGATAAGGGCATTAGAAAAGACCACATTAGATAGCCAGACAGCTCTTGTTAGGAACCAAACAGGAGCACGTCCATTGCAGATGTTTTGGAATCTTCAATTAGGAGAGATGGTTGGATGACATTCCCAAATTCCTCCCATCTCTTTTCTTTATCCTTCACTTGTCACAACCCCTAATCTTAGGAGTAGTACCAAGCAATAACCAAGAGGACTTCTGGCAAGTTGAGAGCTTTGATTTCTTTGTAAAGATATTCGTCCTCTAGTTCTGCTACTCAGTGGATAATTTGGGGTTTCAAATAGACTCTCAAGAGAGATCATTCCATGGACCTAGAGATTATCATACTAAGTGAAGTATGTCAGAAAGAGAAAGACAGGTACCACATGATATCACTTATATATGGAATCTGTGACACCAGTGAACTTATCTATGAAACAGAAACAGACTCGCAGACATAGAGAACAGACTTGTGGTTGCCAAAGGGGAGGGGGAATGGGAAAGGGATGGATTGGGAGTTTGGGATTTGCAGATATAAACTATTATATGTAGGATGGATAAACAACAAGGTCCTACTGTATAGCCCAGGGAACTGTATTCAATATTCTGTAATAAACTATAATGGAAAAGAACATGAAAAAGAATGTGTATAACTCAATCACTTTGCTGTACAGCAGAAATTAACACAACATTGTAAATCAACTATACTTCAATTTGTGGCTTCCCTGGTGGTCCAGTGGTTAAGACTCTGCCTTCCAATGCAGGGGGCTCGGGTCCAATCCCTGGTTGGGGAACTAAGATCCCACGTGTCGTGCAGTGTGGCAACAAACAAACAAAAAACAACAATACTTCAATTAAGAAAAAGATTATTCTTTATATCCTGAATCAAATAAGAGGTTGGTGGGACATTGGATATTCAAACTTTTAGGTCACGTTTGTAAACTGAGGGAGACCTGTAATAACAGCCTCTGCAGACACCCTTAGAACCTCTCCTATTTAAGTAAGAAACTATAAGCAGACATGTCAGTATTCCTGGGCTGCAGACTCTTCTTCAGTGACGTGACTTATTTTAATGTCCGGAGATATATTTGAGTAAAAAAACTCCAAACAACTCATGAGTTGGAGATTGGCCTGGGACAGCTGTTTGGGAAACTCTTCCTTTAGCATTTTGGATGCATTATAATTTTTGGCATTTGCAGTGGCCGTAGGCTGAGAAAATATTTATTGGGCACAGAACATCTTTGCACCTGTGGGTGAAACCTGTCTATGGTCCGAGGCTGGTGTTTTCCCCTGGGGGCTTTCTCACATGGTGTTTAGGAGGAAGGAGTCAAGTTGGGATGAGTGGGACTAAAGGAACGAGCATTTCCAAAAAGCTGTTGCACTTTGCAATTTGAGCTTCCACTGCCAGATAACTTGGCAGGCGCCAGAAACAGCTACTGCAGTACTAGAAAGTTACATGAATACCAGAGGGAGAAAACTGATTTGCTCACTAGGAGGCTCTATTAAGTGAACATCTGTTAACTGTAAAAATCCCATGCACCAAATGGGAAAATATAATGAAATTCAGAGCTTTTGAGCAAATTAAAATCATAAAATACCAGTGGGCAGGAATCACTGTGTGTTTCACTGTTCTGAAATTTACATGGAAACTTGGAGCAAGGGGAAACACTTAAGATTATTTACTATGGATGTGGAATAGAGCTATCCTTTTGCTTTGGGAGAAAGCTGGCAGTTGGGGGAAAATGCACTCAGTGAGGAAGTTCATGTGAAAAGCTCCCCAGCTGATAACTTGACATAATAAAAAACTGTGGCTCTGCAGTGGGAAGGCTTGAGTCAGAACAAGGGAAGTCTGGGATGTGGCTCTGTCCTTTGCAGAGTTGGGGACCATTACAGATTTGTGCTGTCCAGATGCTACTGAAATCCTAAAGGAGGGAAGGGAAAGAGCAGGGAACGTGTGGCTTTTCCATATGGTGTGTGCCCAAGAAAAATGCCTTAGCAAAGTAGGATGTGGAGGGAATTGTGTTTAAAATGCTCATCTCATTTGGTGCAATGAATACAAGGGACAATGCCCGGGCAACCTTTAGATTGGGATTTTGTGCATGCTCACAGTTGTGGAAATTCCATTAGCTGTTTCCTTGGTTATTTTTATTTCTTTTTTCTTTTTATTTTTTGTGGTACGCGGGCCTCTCACTGTCGCGGCTTCTCCCGCCGCGGAGCACAGGCTCCGGACGCGCAGGCTCAGCGGCCATGGTTCACGGGCCCAGCCGCTCCGCGGCACGTGGGATCCTCCCGAACCGGGGCACGAACCTGTGTCCCCTGCATCGGCAGGCGGACTCCCAACCACTGCGCCACCAGGGAAGCCCCTCCTTGGTTGTTTTGAATTGTAACCATCCTAGACTAGGCAACAAGAGAAGAACACAGGTTAACTAGGAAGAACAGATCTATGTCGAAGATAGGGTGAGGTCAGTTTAATTTCAGTACTACATAAATCCCTGTGGCCACTTGGGCGTTTGTCATATTAATGGCTTTGAACGTTTTAGCACTAGTGGCATTGGAGTTATTTAATCTTGTGATTATCTTCGCTGATTTCCTATGGGAGCAAAGGAGGGGTAGGGAGTTAACAGGGGGATGTGAAGCATAACAAAGGGGTCAAAGGTACTTAGCACGTGAGAAAAATTTTGATTATTGTCAGGTGCATATAAATGGAATGGGCTTCTGGAAGGATGTGCTTTGCCCCACGTTTTGCTGAGCTCTAATTGGAGACCTAGCTTCCCTAATTGTGTGGTGAGGTCTAGTTACTCTAGTTAAGAGGGAAATTGTGTATCAGAGGGCAGAGGGTAAAGCTTTTAAATAAGGCTTCTTTCCCAAATGCCTAAGCAAGAAATTGGAACAGAAATATACTGTAGAGCTAAAAAGTCTTAAAGTGCCTCTTAAATCTTTACTACAATTACCATAATACAGAATAATAGAGCTGATGCTATTTTTAAAAGCTTTTGAAGGTTGCAAGTAGCAGCCATAAATTGTGGGTTGCTGAAAATCTGTAACTGTAGTTTTTCAGGGGCTTTTTATTTTAATGAAAGAGAAAAGGTTTTAATAAAACCAGAGAGAACTAACAGGGGACATTGTGAGATAATGGGACTCTCTCCTTAGCGCTAGAAGTGCAAAGGAGTCTAAATGATGGGCGAGTATGTGCTTATTTAAAAAAAAAAATCAGATTCTCTTTCCTGGCCATATTTGGGGACATTTGGGTAAGTTTGATTTATTAGGTCAACAACATGGAGGTGGCCAAGCATGAGCACAAGAAAGAATCTGACATTAGCTGAGATGTGAATAGTTTAGAGAAAACGAGGCAGATATTCTGGCTCCCTTTGTGAACGAAAGAACAAAATTCCATTAGCATACCTTGCTGTAAGGAGAAGCTCAGGAACAATGACCTGATTCACCTGGAGAACATAGTTCCCATGTCTGCTGAGATTTGTTGTGGGTGAGAGTTCTGAAAGAAAAACTTCAGGGTGATGGGATACTTTCAGATGCCTCCCCTCCCCCACCCATTTTTACAAATAGAAAGAAAGGAGGAAATAAAGAAACCTCACACAGTATTATGTTTTTCTGCCTCTGCATTCTTTGCCCAGTCTTCACCACAGCAAGCTGAGCTGAAAAGTGTTTTTGTAGTTTAAACCATCTGGGGCTCCATCTACCAAACTTCCTTAACAAACCCACCTGCCATTAATAACAATGTTCTCTTGACTGTCAAATTATTGTTGACTTTTAGTTGATGTACTGTGGATACAGACATCAGTCACTGATATCAAATGGTATTGATGTTCTTGGTTCGTCTCTAATTGTGATATATAGTGGCAGTAGCGGGGGGTGGGCACCCACCCAGAGCATCTGAGGCAGCGGGGTGTATTAATTTACCTGAACAAGTGACTTCGAAGGGGAGTTTTACTGGATGAGTTGCATAGGGATGAAAGGGAGGAGGAGAAAGTGGAAGAGGGAAGGAGGAGGAAAAGTGGAGGGTTGAGACATTGCATATGTGGTGGGGAAAAGAAACATTTGAAGTGGACAGGCGAGTAGAAGTCAGACCAGAAAGGGTGGTGGGCATGGTGCCTGATACCCACGATCTTTCAATAAATACTTGCTGGAAGAATTAATGAATATCTGGCTAGTTGTTGGCTTTTAATTGTTCAATTAAAGGTCCATCTAGTCACTTTCTGCCTTTTTCATTTTTACTGATGGTGTCAAAGAATGCATATGTGTACATCTTTAACTCATGCTATTCTTTACCACATATTTTTTCCAAGAATCTTTCAAGCCAACGCCAGTACTTTCTTCTGCACAGAGATTTCCCTTCTATTCTCTTTAGGATGTAAATATTCTGTACTATTCCATGTTATGGACTCTTGGTACCATCCATGCCTCTTTCCTCCTATGATCTTGTTAGTGCAGTTATTTATAATTCTCTCTTTTCCCTTGTATGATTCTAATCTCCTTGAGGGAAGATAATCTGATTTTTTTTTTTTTTTTTTTGCGGTACGCGGGCCTCTCACTGTTGTGGCCTCTCCCGTTGCGGAGCACAGGCTCCGGACACGCAGGCCCAGCGGCCATGGCTCACGGGCCCAGCCGCTCCGCGGCATGTGGGATCTTCCCGGACCGGGGCACGAACCCGTGTCCCCTGCATCGGCAGGCAGACTCTCAACCACTGCGCCACCAGGGAAGCCCTTGATTTTATTTTTTTTATTCAAACAGAAAGTCACAAAAATTATAATCATCCTCATCAGTTCACTCAGTCCCATGTAATTAATTTGTTTTTTCATCTTGATCTTTTGTTAGCACTTTTATGAGTTCATCAGTTTTCCATTAGAGTTCTGAAAATGCTTATTCATTCAGTTCAGCAGTGTAGTCAGTTACCAAAAACCTGTACTTGTCAGTCTTTTCCATGAATTCCTTGAAGATGAAACCCTTTTATAGGAACATATTTGCAAAAGCATCAGAGTACACCCAGAACCGTTCTGTAAATGACAAAAGACTTGAAAATGACCACGGTTAAAGATTTGATGAAAGTTCATAATAATGCAATTGACAAGGAAATTTAGTTATTTCTGAGGTATAAATTTTAAAGTAATAACTAGAATTATGACTTATAACATTATACCAGAACATATAAGATTTTTAGAAATTTCATGTAATGTCTGAAACATTTATATTAACATATTTCCATACAAATAACCCAAAGAAAGTTTAGTATTAGTTGTTTTGTTTGGTTTTTTTTTATATTGCAAGTTCTTATTAGTCATCAATTTTATACACATCAGTGTATACATGTCAATCCCAATCGCCCAATTCAGCACACCACCATCCCCACCCCACCGTGGTTTTCCCCCCTTGGTGTTCGTACGTCTGTTCTCTACATCTGTGTCTCAGTTTCTACCCTGCAAACCGGTTCATCTGTACCATTCTTCTAGGTTGCACATACATACGTTAATATACGATATTTGTTTTTCTCTTTCTGACTTACTTCACTCTGTATGGCAATCTCTAGATCCGTCCACATCTCAGCATATGACTCAATTTCATTCCTTTTTATGGCTGAGTAATATTCCATTGTATATATGTACCATATCTTCTTTATCCATTCGTCTGTCGATGGACATTTAGGTTGCCTCCATGACCTGGCTATTGTAAATAGTGCTGCAATGAACATTGGGGTGCATGTGTCTTTTTGAACTATGTTTTTCTCTGGGTATATGCCCAGTAGTGGGATTGCTGGATCATATGGTAATTCTATTTTTAGTTTTTTAAGGAACCTCCATACTGTTCTCTATAGTGGCTGTATCAATTTATATTCCCACCAACAGTGCAAGAGGGTTCCCTTTTCTCCACACCCTCTCCAGCATTTGTTGTTTCTAGATTTTCTGATGTTGTCCATTCTAACTGGTGTGAGGTGATACCTCATTGTAGTTTTGATTTGCATTTCTCTAATAATTAGTGATGTTGAGCAGCTTTTCATGTGCTTCTTGGCCATCTGTATGTCTTCTTTGGTGAAATGTCTATTTAGGTCTTCTGCCCATTTTTGGATTGGGTTGTTTGTTTCTTTAATATTGAGCTGCATGAGCTGTTTATATATTTTGGATGTTAATCCTTTGTCCGTTGATTCGTTTGCAAACATTTTCTCCCATTTCTGAGGGTTGTCTTTTCATCTTGTTTATGGTTTCCTTTGCTGTGCAAAAGCTTTGAAGTTTCATTAGGTCCCATTTTTTTTTGTTTGTTTTTATTTCCATTACTCTAGGAGGTGGATCAAAAAAGATCTTGCTGTGATTTATGTCAAAGAGTGTTCTTCCTGTGTTTTCCTCTAAGAGTTTTATAGTGTCTGGTCTTACATTTAGGTCTCTAATCCATTTTGGGTTTATTTTTGTGTATGGTGTTAGGGAGTGCTCTAATTTCATTCTTTTACATGTAGCTGTCCAGTTTTCCCAGCACCACTTATTGAAGAGACTGTCTTTTCTCTATTGTATATCTTTGCCTCCTTTGTCATAGATTAGTTGACCATAGGTGCATGGGTTTATCTCTGGGCTTTTTATCTTGTTCCATTGATCTATGTTTCTGTTTTTGTGCCAGTACCATATTGTCTTGATTACTGTAGCTTTGTAGTATAGTCTGAAGTCAGGGAGTCTGATTCCTCCAGCTACGTTTTTTTCTCTCAAGACTGCTTTGGCTATTCGGGGTCTTTTGTGTCTCCATACAAATTTTAAGATGATTTGCTCTAGTTCTGTAAAAAATGCCATTGGTAATTTGATAGGGATTGCATTGAATCTGTAGATTGCTTTGGGTAGTATAGTCATTTTCACAATATTGATTCTTCCAATCCAAGAACATGGTATATCTCTCCATCCGTTTGTATCATCTTTAATTTCTTTCATCAGTGTCTTATAGTTTTCTGCATACAGGTCTTTTGTCTCCGTAGGTAGGTTTATTCCTAGGTATTTTACTCTTTTTGTTGCAGTGGTAGATGGGAGTGTTTCCTTGATTTCATTTTCAGATTTTTCATCATTAGTGTATAGGAATGCAAGAGATTTCTGTGCATTAATTTTGTATCCTGCAACTTTACCAGATTCATTGTTTAGCTCTAGTAGTTTCCTGGTGGCATCTTTAGGATTCTCTATGTATAGTATCATGTCATCTGCAAACAGTGACAGTTTTACTTCTTCTTTTCCAATTTGTATTCCTTTTATTTCTTTTTCTTCTCTGATTGCCATGGCTAGGACTTCCAAAACTATGCTGAATAATAGTGGTGAGAGTGGACATCCTTGTCTCATTCCTGATCTTAGAGGAAATACTTTTAGTTTTTCACCATTGAGAATGATGTTTGCTGTGGGTTTGTCGTATATGGCCATTATTATGTTGAGGTAGGTTCCCTCTGTGCCAACCTTCTGGAGAGTTTTTATCATAAAAGGGTGTTGAATTTTGTCAAAAGCTTTTTCTGCATCTATTGAGATGATCATATGGTTTTTATTCTTCAATTTGTTAATATGGTGTATCACATTGATTGATTTGCGTATCTTGAAGAATCCTTGCATCCCTGGGATAAATCCCACTTGATCGTGGTGTATGATCCTTTTAATGTGTTGTTGGATTCTGTTTGCTAGTATTTTGTTGAGGATTTTTGCATCTATATTCATGAGTGATATTGGTCTGTAATTTTTTTTGTAGTATCTTTGTCTGGTTTTGGTATCAGGGTGATGGTGGCCTCTAGAATGAGTTTGGGAGTGTTCCTTCCTCTGCAATTTTTTTGGAAGAGTTTGAGAAGTATGGGTGTTAGCTCTTCTCTAAATGTTTGATAGAATTTACCTGTGAAGCCAGCTGGTCCTGGACTTTTGTTCGTTGGAAGATTTTTAATCACAGTTTCTATTTCATTACTTGTGATTGATCTGTTCATATTTTCTGTTTCTTCCTGGTTCAGTCTTGGAAGGTGATACCTTTCTAAGAATTTGTCCATTTCTTCCAGGTTGTCCATTTTATAGGCATAGAGTTGCCCATAATTGTCTCTTAGGATGCTTTGTATTTCTGTAGTGTCTGTTGTAACTTCTCCGTTTTCATTTCTAATTTTATTGATTTGAGTCCTCTCCCTCTTTTTCCTGATGAGCCTGGCTAATGGTTTATAATTTTGTTTATCTTCTCAGAGAACCAGCTTTCAGTTTTATTGATCTTTGATATTGTTTTCTTTGTTTGTATTTCATTTATTTCTTCCCTGATCTTTATGATTCCTTCTGCTAACTTTGGGTTTTGTTTGTTCTTCTTTCTCTAGTTCCTTTAGGTGTAAGGTTAGATTGTTTACTTGAGATTTTTCTTGTTTCTTGAGGTAGGCTTGTATAGCTATAAACTTCCCTCTTAGAACTGCTTTTGCTGCACCCCATAGGTTTTGGATCATCGTGTTTTCATTGTCATTTGTCTCTAGGTATTTTTTGATTTTGTCTTTGATTTCTTCAGTGACCTCTTGGTTATTTAATAATGTATTGTTTAGCCTCCATGTGTTTGTGTTTTTTACGTTTTTTTCCCTGTAATTCATTTCTAATCTCATAGCGTTGCGGTCAAAAAGATGCTTGATATGATTTCAATTTTCTTAAATTTACTGAGCCTTGATTTTTGACCCAAGATGTGATCTATCCTGGATAATGTTCCATGTGAACTTGAGAAGAAAGTGTAATCTGCTGGTTTTGGATGGAATGTCGTATAAATATCAATTAAATCTATCTGGTCTATTGTATCATTTAAAGCGTCTGTTTCCTTATTTATTTTCATTTTGGATGATCTGTCCATTGGTGTAAGTGAGGTGTTAAAGTCCCCCACTATTATTGTGTTACTGTTGATTTCCTCTTTTATAGCTGTTAGCAGTTGTCTTATGTATTGAGGTGCTCCTATGTTGGGTGCATATATATTTATAATTGTTATACCTTCTTCTTGGATTGATCCCTTGATTATTACATAGTGTCCTTCCTGTCTCTTGTAACATTCTTTATTTTAAAGTCTGTTTTATCTGATATGAATATAGCTAGTCCAGGTTTCTTTTGATTTCCATTTGCATGGAATATGTTTTTCCATCCCCTCACTTTCAGTCTGTATGTGTCCCTTGGTCTGAAGTGGGTTTCTTGTAGACAGCATATATATGGGTCTTGTTTTTATATCCATTCAGCAAGCCTGTGTCTTTGGTTTGAGTATTTAAACCATTCACGTTTAAGGTAATTATCGATGGGATGTATGTTCCAGTGACCATTTTCTTAGTTGGTTTGGGTTTGTTTTTGTAGGTACTGTTCTTTTCTTGTGTTTCCCACTTAGAGAAGTTCCTTTAGCATTTGTTGTAGAGCTGGCTTGGTGGTGCTGAATTCTCTTAGCTTTTGATTGTCTGTAAAGCTTTTGATTTCTCCATCGAATCTGAATGAGATCTTTGCCGGGTAGAGTAATCTTGGTTGTAGGTTCTTTCCTTTCATCACTTTAAGTATATCATGCTACTCCCTTCTGGCTTGTAGAGTTTCTGCTGAGAAATCAGCTGTTAACCTTATGGGAGTTCCCTTGTATGTTATTTGTCATTTTCCCTTGTTGCTTTCAATAGTTTTCTTTTTCTTTAATTTTTGCCAATTTGATTACTATGTGTCTCGGCGTGTTTCTCCTTGGGTTTATCCTGTATGGGACTCTCTGCACTTCCTGGATTTGGGTGGCTATTTCCTTTCCCATGTTAGGGAAGTTTTGGACTATAATCTCTTCAAATATTTTCTCTGGTCCTTTCTCTCGCTCTTCTCCTTCTGGGACCCCTATAATGCGAATGTTTTTGCGTTTAATGTTTTTCCAGAGGTCTCTGAGGCTGTCTTCATTTCTTTTCATTCTTTTTTCTTTATTCTTTTCTGCAGCAGTGAATTCCACCATTCTGTCTTCCAGGTCACTTATCCGTTTTTCTGCCTCAGTTATTCTGTTATTGATTCATTCTAGTGTAGTTTTCATTTCAGTTATTGTATTGTTCATCTCTGTTTGTTTGTTCTTTAATTCTTCTAGGTCTTTGTTAAACATTTCTTGCATCTTCTCACTCTTTGCCTCCATTCGTTTTCTGAGGTCCTGGATCATCTTCACTATCATTATTCTGAATTCTTTTTCTGGAAGGTTGCCTATGTCCCCTTCATTTAGTTGTTTTTCTGGGGTTTTATCCTGTTCCTTCATCTGGTATGTAGCCCTTTGCCTTTTCATCTTGTCTATCTTTCTGTGAATGTGGTTTTTGTTCCACAGGTTGCAGGATTGTAGTTCTTCTTGCTTCTGCTGTCTGCCCTCTGGTGGATGAGGCTATCTAAGAGGCTTGATGGGAGGGACTGGTGGTGAGTAGAGCTGACTGTTGCTCTGGTGGGCAGAGCTCAGTAAAACTTTAATCCACTTGACTGTTCATGGGTGGGGCTGGGTTCCCTCCCTCTTGGTTTTTTGGCCTGAGGCACCCCAGCACTGGAGCCTACCTGGACTCTTTGGTGGGCCTAATGACAGACTCTGGGAGGGCTCATGCCAAGGAGTACTTCTGAGAACTTCTTCTGCCAGTGTCCTTGTCCCCACGGTGAAACAGAGCCACCCCCCGCCTCTGTAGGAGACCCTCCAACACTAGCAGGTAGGTCTGTTTCAGCCTACCCCGGGGTCACTGCTCCTTCCCCTGGGTCCCAATGTGCACACTACTTTGTGTGTGCCCTCCAAGAGTGGAGTGTCTGTTTCCCCCAGTCCTGTCGATGTCCTGCAATCAATTCCCACTAGGCTTCAAAGTCTGATTCTCTAGGAATTCCTCTTTTCGTTGCTGGACCCCCAGGTTGGGAAGCCTGACGTGGGGCTCAGAACCTCCAGTCCAGTGGGTGGACTTCTGTGGTATAAGTGTTTGCCAGTCTGTGAGTCACCCACCCACCAGTTATGGGATTTGATTTTACTGTGATTGCACCCCGCCTACCATCTCATTGTGGCTTCTCCTTTGTCTTTGGATGTGGGGTATCTTTTTTGGTGAGTTCCAGTGTCTTCCTGTCGATGATTATCCAGCAGCTAGTTGTGATTGTGGTGTTCTTGCAAGAGGGAGTGAGAGCACGTCCTTCTACTCCGCCATCTTGGTTCCTCCTCTTCATTCCTGAGCTCAGATAATCTGATTTTTAAAAAATTTCTCCAACTACCTAGCACAAGATTGAAGCTTAATAAATATTTATTTAAAAGCCTAAACAATTGATTCATAGATCTCATCAAAAGATCTTGTGGTATAAGGAGAGTCCCTGTTTTGTTCCTGTTTTCTCTAGTTTCTTTTAATTTCATGCTGTTATTTTTTTTTTAAAGCACGTTAGTAACTCATTCATTCCTCTAACATATATTTAGGGAACTTCTATGTGTCAGTGCTGTGATACAAAGGTCTTGGTTGCATTTAAGCAAAAGAAGAAAGAAAGGCACTTTAAAATGATAATATAATGTGTTAAGGAAGCAATAAAAAAAGAGACACGTACACTGTGCTTTCAGAAAACAGCGAAAGAAAGCGTTACATGTCCTTTCTTTCAGTGGTATCATCATGCACTGATATCATGACATAGTAGATGCACTGGTATCATGACAGTATTTCTGGATTATCCCTTTATTCATCAACTCCAAAGTAAAGGGTAGACTTAATTTTCTCAAACTCTTACTATGAATTTGATTTTGGATATTCTTGTTTTGGTCTCTATTTCAAATACTTCATACTTTTTAAATTATAGCAATAAGTCACATAGAAAGTATGGAAAAAAGTTTTTAATGAAATAAATCTTTCATAATTCTGCTTGGAAATAATTACAGCTAATATTTTGGCATTCTTACTTTTTTTTCTCCTCTCTTGTCCAGGCATATGTAAATAGTCCTATATATTTAAAAATTGAGATTATATTGTATACATTTTTCTATCCTTACTCACCCCATTTCCATTCTATAACACTACAGATAATATGTCTATACATATAGAGAATATGACTTTTTTATTTTTGCTGGGGGCTGACCTGAAACATTCTTTTTTTTTAAATTAATTTTTATTGGAGTATAGTTGCTTTACAGTGTTGTGAGACTATAACTTTTATTCCTTAAACTTAGATATATGAAAAACATTACATTTCTTTCACTTCATGTTCTTAAAATTTTTTTATTACGTAAAATTTATAAATAAAAGCAGAGAGCAATGAACCCCTATGTTCCCTTCGCCCAGCTACAGTAAGTATCAACTAATGGCCACTGTGGTTTGATTTATACCAGTATGTATTCTTCACTTCCTCCCAAACAAATTTGCAAATACCATAAATATTTTAGTATGGACATATGATTCCTTAATATCCTTAAATACCCAGTTAGTGCAAAATTTTTTATTAGTTAATCTGTTAAAATCAGAATGTAACTAAAATCTGCACATTGAATTTGGTTGATATGTCTCTTAAGTCTCTTTATTTTCTTGAGATTTATTTGGCTAAGGAAATGTGTTGCTTATTCTGTAGTATTTCCCTCACTCTGGATTTTGCTGATTGCAACCATTAAACTTTATTTAATACGTTCCCATGTACCATGTATTTTGCATTTAGAAGTTTGAACTGATTCAGGTTCTTATTTTTTGGCAAAAATACAAACATATGTGGTTTGTGTACTTCCAACAAGAGATACGTTGTTTGTCTTTTTGGAATATTCGTAACCTAGATAATCATTGGCTAGATTTATTTATTATTAGGGATTTGCCAAATGCTGATATTCTTTATTTTCTTTAAAGATGTCATTCTGTTGTCTTTATGTTTACATACTCTCTGATGAGAAGTCATTTATGTTTCTTTCTTTTTTCTCTGTACATAACCTGTGTATTTTTCACTGATTGCTTTTAAGATTTTCTCTTTATTCCTTTTTTTAAAAGCAATTTAATTATTATGTATATCAATATGGTGTTCTTTGTGTTTATCCTGCTTGAGTTTTGTTGATCTTTTTGAATCTGTGTGTTGAAAATTTTCATCAAATTTGGAAAAATTATGTCCATTATTTCTTCAAATGATTTTTCTGTTCTTGCTGCCATTCTGCTTGATATTTTCCTACAGCTTACTATGGTTCTGTTTTTCTTTGTGTTTGTTTTTTTTTTGCTCTTTTTTACCTCTGTGCTTTATTTTGATACATTTTATTGCTATATTTTCAGTTTTCCTGATTTTTTCATTTGCAGAGTGCAATTTGCTACTGAGACTTTCCAGTGAAATTTTCATTTCAGATAATGTATTTTTCATGTCTCAAAGTTCCATTGAGATCTTATATTACCTGTTTCTCTCATTATATTTTGGTTTCCTTTAAATACTGAACATAGTTATATTAGCTGACTTAATGTACGTGTCAACTAGTTCCATCACCTGTGTCACTAATGAGGGTTTTTTTTAAACTGATTTTTTTCCAGGTTTTGGGTAACATCATTGCCAGGGCAGAATGAGTTATTTATTTTATTTTGTCTTTTAAGAGGAGGTACATTCCATAAAGATAGGGCTTGTCTGTCTTGTTCACTGGTATAACCTCAGAATGTGGAACAGGGTTTAACTTGGGTTACCCACCCTGTCAGTGGCAGAGCTGGAGTTGAAAATCTGAGTTCCTTGTGTGGGTAAAAACTGAGATGTGTAGATATGAATAAATACTCACAGTACTCACTCCTTACTCTGGTCTGAGGAAACTTCTCTTATTTCTTTGGCTTTTAATTTTGTTCCCTCCCTCCCTTCCCACACCTAGCATTATTTCTTCTATGAATCTCCACCTATAGTAAGAACTCTAGACTTGGGCTTCTCTTGCTTTTTGCCCTGAAAAATACCTGAGTTGAGGAAGCAAAAATAGCCTGGCCATTGCTTGAAAGTGGAGGAGGGTGAAGGAAATACAGACAGACAAAACTGAATGAACATTTGTAGAAATTATTCTCATACACACACACACACACACACACACACACACACACACACACTCACACTGCTACACCTGATTAGTTCTTCAGTATAGAGTACTAGAAGTATGATTACAGGGTCAGAGAGTATATACGTTTAAATGCTCTTGTAGCATCTTGCCAACTACTAGCATATGGAGAATTTTTGAGTTGAACACCACCCAGATTTTCTAGCCAAGAAGTAAAATGGAGAGCTCTACAACACAGTGACTGTTCACTTTAGTGCTCTCCTTAAGTCTATGTTCATTCAACAGCAAGTGTTCTGTCAGCATCTAAAAACCCTGTGTGTTGCCCCATTATCTAATCCAGAGTTGCACTTGCTTGTTGGGTTCCAATAGCATCCAGTTTTCACTGGTCCTCTAACCAGGCAGTTCAGTGAGTAGCTCAGAGGACATGACACGAAAAACAGAAAAGAGGCATCTGTTGTACATTTACTAGACTAATCCATTTCAACCCCTTTAATAATTTCTTGTTTCTATTCCAAAGCAATATCAAGTTATTAGTGCATTAAATTTAGGTACTGAAGCACCTTGTTATTTATAGGAATACAACACATTAAAGGCAGGAGAAAAAAGGAGTCAAAGATAAAAGCAATGATTAGTATTAGTGAGGGTATTGCACCCTTTTTCTTGATACTGAGATTATGTTTGGGATAGGTTTCCACATAGGATAGCATTTGATCATTGGTCAAGCAGATGCCTGCTTTCTTTTGCATTGTCTCCAAAATTTTAACAATTAAATATTTTATTGTAAAAGTTTAATGTGACATTGGTTATTAAAAATTTTATTGAGGGCTTCCCTGGTGGTGCAGTGGTTGAGAGTCCGCCTGCCGATGCAGGGGACACGGGTTCGTGCCCCGGTCCGGGAAGATCCCACATGCCACGGAGCGGCTGGGCCCGTGAGCCATGGCCACTGAGCCTGTGCATCCGGAGCCTGTGCTCCGCAACAGGAGACGCCACAACAGTGCGAGGCCCATGTACCACAAAAAAAAAAAAATTATTGAAGTGGTGAACAGTTTATTATAACTGATTAATATTTTTTTAAGAGCATAGTATAGAACTAGAACTCTAGATGGTTTTACAATATTATTTTTAACATGGTCCCCACCTCTGTTTTGGCTCCTTTCTTCTTTGATTCTGTAATTGTTAACCTCACCCTTGGAGTCTTCAGAGCTTTAAACATCCAAGTCATCTTTAACTTCTTAGTCTTTCCTCCAGCTACTATGCCTCACGTTTCTTTCATAATACCTATATTAGTTTTCCAGTTTTCTGTAACAAATTGCCATAGACTTGCTGGTTTAAAACAACACAAATTTATTATTTTATAATTTTGGAGGTCAGTAGTGCAAAATTGGTCGCACTGGAGTAAAATCAAGATGTTGGCTATGCTGTGTTCTTTCTTGAGGCTCTAAGGGAGATTCATTTTCATGCCCTTTTCCATCTCTTGGAGTCTGCCTGCATTCTTTGACTGTTGGCCCCTTCGATCTTCAAAGCCAGAGACATATGATTGAGTCTTTCTCATGTTGCATCACTCTGCCAAAGACTCTTCTGCCTCCCTCTTCCACATTTAAGGACCCTTGTGACTACACTGGGCCCACCAAGATAGTGCATGTTAAGCTTTTTATTTTAGGGTTTTCTGATTAGCAACCTTAATTCCATCTGCAATGCTAATTCTCTCTGGCCATTTAAAATAATATATTCACAGGTTCTAGGAATCAGGATATTGATATATTTGAGGAGCCATTATTCTGCCTGTCACAATAACTATCATATCCATTCCTTCTTTCATGATTACCAAGTGAATCTTTTATTTCAGGCCCATTTATTAGGATCGTTGCAATAGCCTTTGACTTTCTTCTCTGCCATTAGTTTCTCATCTCTCCAGACATCCTAATCTCCATTGGCAGATTCATCTCTGTAAAGTCTAGTGTAGAGTATTATATCTGTCCTCAAAAAGCTTCATTGGCAGCATTTTCGGTAAGGCAGTATTCCCCAAGCTCTTTTGATTATGCAGCCTATATATACAAATTTATGTACACATTAATGTTTTTATTTAATTATAATTTTTGTTCATATGCTACTGTACTAGTGTTTTATAAACTTATCCACATATGTAAAATTTTCAAAAATATATGCAAAACATGAAATAAACAAGCTTTTAAGGTAGTTAAAAATTTTGTGTATAGTACAAAATTCCCATTAGTAAAATTATTAATATTATCAGTAAGAGAAATGTGGTGAAGTTATGTACCATGATTTTATGGAACTATTGGCTTAACACTTTAATATATTGAATATCTTGGACTACATCCAGATTATTATTATTATTATTTTTTTGCGGTACGCGGGCCTCTCACTGTTGTGGCCTCTCCTATTGCGGAGCACAGGCTCCGGCCGCGCAGGCTCAGCGGCCATGGCTCACGGGCCTAGCCGCTCCGCGGCATGTGGGATCTTCCCGGACCTGGGCACAAACCTGTGTCCCCTGAATTGGCAGGCGGACTCTCAACCACTGTGCCACCAGGGAGGCCCCCATCCAGATTATTTTGATACTTGTTATAGATGTTATTAACTAAAAAAAGTTGCCTCATTATATACATACGAGAGAATATATTGCTTACTACACTGTCATGATACTCATTTTCAATCTGCTTTGCCAGTTATATGAAAGGTTTTTTTTTCACTGAAATTTGACATGTAAATTTCTACCTTCTTTAACATTAGTCAGTTTTGCTTGCAGATTAATTAATCTTGCAAAGTAATCAGTCAAACATTTTTATATTAACAAATGGCTGTAAACTGTGAAACTCATTTAGAAGATTTGTGTTCAAGCTAGAAAATTCCATTCCCAAATTTAAATGTATTGATATGTATTTATCTATGTGACATACTTCAGTTACTTAGGTAACAAAAATTTTTAAATGGGAAAATTCCCAAACAGTAATATTCTAAAAGTTTTTTCCATAGCTTTTTTTCTCTCCCCAAATAAGTTACTTTCTTAGTTATTAAAATATTAACATTTACCTTCAAGGGACAGTTAAGGCATGTATGATATTTTAAATCTATTGTCATAGAAGAGGCCTGAAAAATAAGAATTTATTTCTCTAAAAAATGTATAATTCATCTTTAATTTGACAACTCTACAACTCTTTTAAATACTCTTCATTAAGGTAACCAACAAACATCTGAGTGATATATAAGATGTTCTTGATGAGTCCTTATCTTATTATAAAATCTTATTATAAAGTATTATAAGAACTCTACTAGTTTAAACATATTCACATTATTTAACATCTCAGGGCAGTTATACAAGCACTGCAAATGAGGGCAAGACTGAAGGAAATGACCTACTCTGTCAAGATTCCTTTCAAAATTTCATGTCTATCCAACATATGGGTCAAGTAAGGAAGCTATAGTGATCTTTGTCTTACAATTTTTAGATAAGAAATGTAAATAGATATTCTGATTTGTTCTTCTTCCCCTCAATGGTTTAATCATTTTGTAAACCCCAATATATAGACCTCTGTACTAGAGAATAAAATCCATACTCCCTTGTATGGAGTTCAAAGCCTTCTAAGATATCACTTCTATTTGAAGACTCACTTGTAATTTTCTATCTTTTATATTTCCTCATGTTTTTCAATCTACATAGACTACCATACTAACCTTCTTTCCTCAATTTTTCCTTATCTCGTTCTCAAAATTCCATCCACCCTTCAAGCTACAGGACCTGACTTAGTGAACTTGTACAGCAAATGGTGGTTGAATGAAAGGCCTTCTGTTCATTTCTTTTGGTGTACTTTTCTTAACTTGTAGTTACATATCCATTTATTTGTTGACCTGTTTGTTTGTTGCTATGACGAGACCAAGCTGCACAAAGACATATGGGGACTGTGACCATCAAATAAATATTTGCACCTAGGTCTGTAACTAGCACAAAGTAGGTGCTTTATAACAGTATACTGGGGAATGAATAAAGGTTATATCACCTGAAGCCTTCACTGATTCCTCATCCCACCTAGCCATATTTTCCTTTTATGTTCTCAAAATATGTACTTTGTTCAGAGTAGGTACTCAATAACTGTTCAAGTAGAATAAGATTCAATAAGAGGCTCAGGCTTTTTGATTGGTTGTTTTTGTGATTTTCTTTGCTTTGTAGTGGCATCTGACCCAGTGGTAAAAGCGCAAGTGGAATTTTGCTTGCTAGAGTGTCGTATAGTTGAGATGGAAAGTTGTTTGGAAGGGTGCCTGATGCTGAACATCAGACCTGTAGTTGTTCACTTACCAAAGTCATGTTTGTGTATGTTACTTCACAGCAATGTGCAAATTGCTTATGGCTGTACCCAGTAGAATGGTGCTCGATCTGAGCTCATTTGCAGCTGTTTAAAAACAAACTCCAGAGCCCAATATCACAACTGTTTTCTTCCTTTTTGATCTTACCTCATTAGGAGGACAGGGTAAGGGTTGTATAATATGCTGAAATCTGTCAATACTTTGTGTGTCTTATTCATTAAAACTTTCAGATGCTCTTTTCCTAGCGGCTTCATTTACCAGGGAGGGCGAGGAGAAAAACACTAAACAGGTGTTCTTGACTTGAAAAACAGCAATTTCAAGCAACTCACAAGAGAAGTTGGAAATTTTCAGATTCTGAAGTTGTCACTGGGAGATAAATTTGGGTTACACATTCGCTTCTCATAAACAGACTTTTTTAACATAAATTTCTGCTGTGCACGAGGCACCTGATTTCTCTGGGGGCAGACATGCTTCACAGAGAAATCGTGCTGCAAAGAGATAGTGTATATTTTCCCAGACTTCTTCCAAATACACAAATATGAGCTGGAGGAGTAGTATGCTGAGCTGCTAATATAGAATTCTAGCTTTCCTGGCAGGGAGAAAAATACCTATGGTAAATATTTGGCTTGATTGATGGGAAAGTGTCTGAATTTTGACTAGTCTAAACTCAAATGTTTCTATAATACCATAAGAAGATTATTGGTCAAATAAACAGTGAGTTACCTTAAGTATCTTATATAAAAAAGGACTGCATAGTACTGTGTTTGTTTCCGAAGCAGCAGCAGCTTTCTGAAGCAAGGGGAAATTTAAAAGAGATATTTCCTACGGCAGTGCTTCTCAAAACGTGGTCCCCAGGGCAGTAGCATTAGCATTATGTAGTAGTTTGTTAGAAATGCACACTCTTGGACCACACTCCAGAAGTACTGAATCAAAAACTCTGGGGTAAGGTCCAGCAATCTGTGTTTTAGCAAATGTTTCAGGTGATTCTGATGTATGCATACATTGGAGAACCATTGTTTTACTGGAATTTGATTCATTAATTCATTCGACAAATATTTTTTGGGTATCTAACAAATTCTAGGCACTCTTTTTAGGCACTGACAATACAGCATTGTGAACAAATAGTCAAACTCTTGCTGTCTTGTATTTTGTATTCTAGTGAGCAATCTGGGAAAGTCAAAGGAAATGGGAATTCATTAGTTTGCTTTATGCCATGTTGGGCACTGTAGGATGCCCTTTTCCGTGACCATGGTGTTTGAAGTAGGCTTGGCATAAGTTGCAGTGTAAACATTTGGGAACTGAACCGCACTTACTTCATTTTACAGTGTTACTTTCCCTTTCATGGACAGCTCTCTTGGGTCTGGTTCCAAGATCTCTATCTAGATGCTCAAGATCCATGACTTACCTAAATGGGCAGTTGATCTGCATATATTTTTGTTCCTTCAGTAATTTATAAATCATCATTCTGTGTTTGACACTCTAGTATGGACATTGGAAGTGAATTGATTGGCATGATTCCTGACATCTGGGCTCTTATTCTATAAGGATTATCATTGAACCAAGTGGTATAAAGGACATACAACTTGTTAAAAGTCAAGAGACCGATGGCTTAGACTATTCAATAAATGTAAATAAATATTCTTATCATGAAAAATTGGAACAATAGTGCATCCTGAGTACTTGATGTTAGATAGACTAGAATCAGTAGGAACTTGCTACCTTTTATCTAGCTAGTCATTTATTCAAATGCTGTTTTTCCCAACTTTGAAAATTTTCATAAGAAATAAGTCAAAAGGCAAGTACAATAAAGGCCCATATAATATCCTTTAAGATTTACTATCTACGTTTCCTCATATTCTCTCTCTCTCTGTCTACACACACACACACACACACACACACACACACACACACACACACACACACACTGAGTTTCAACATTCCATTTGAAAATTTAAGTTGCAGATATTTAAAAATTTCAGCCATTAATAATTCAGCATGGACCTCTTAAGAATAAGGACATTTGGCTAAATTATCACAATGTCATTGTCATTTCTAAGAAAATAACAATTCCATAAATCACTGAACATCTAAATCTTCCTCAGATAATCCCTCCACTTTGTTTTCACCATGACACTGATGTATTGAAGAGTTCAAGTCAGTTACTATGTATAATCTCCCACATTTTGATAGGCTTGATTATTTCCTTTTGGTGTCATTTAATGTGTGTATCTCTATCCCTTGAATTCACTGTGCACTACAGTTTGGGTCTGGAAGACTCAATTGGATTTTAAGTAGATATATGACTGCCCAGAATGTGGCAGTCACAGTATGGTAAGCAAAACAGATGCATTCTTGCTTTTATGAAGCTCAAATTATAACCAGGGAAGACATAACACTAAACAAACATATTATGGACCTATATAAAGTTAACTTCCCCTAATGGTAAGTGCTGTGATGAAAATTAAGTATGATAATGTGACAGTGAGTTAGTGATAGTTTGTTGCAGAGGGGATGGCCAAGCAAGACCTCATTGTGGAGATGATATTTGAGCTGTGATCTGAGTGGAAGTGACAGGAAGCGGGGGATGGGGTGAAAAAAATTATTTGCTAAACCTGCTGCCTGAAACAAAGACTTGTTAGGGGATCATGAGTCTCTTGAATGAAGGAAGGGAGACCTGGGAAGTACTTAAGAATGTGAGGAGGATAATCATGTGAGTTATTGGACAGGGTTGGTGAGAACAGTCTTGATCAATCAGGTAATAATTCCAGTGAATCATGGAGACTGTTCTCTTTTGTTAGTAGCTGCCCATATTGTTTACTTGGGTGGGTACAGTGATGTCAACACAATGGACAAAGAGAAGAAAGTCTAAAAAAATCATCAAGAATTATAATTCAAATTTGTCAAGCACTATTGTCTATCTTTATCCTCACAAGCTCCTAAAATGACAAAGAGAACTTGATTGGGAGTCATAGGCCAGAAAAATCCAGTCTTCCACTTTGGAAAGTTGGGAAAGTGGAGTTATTCTTAATTGTTTTTTTTTTCCCATGTTTATCATCCTTTCCATCCCTTCAAAATATATGTCCTTTTATCATTCCGGTCTATTTTTATGATTTGCTGGAGCACACTCTAGATGCATTTATGAATGTAACTTTATTAAACACATGCAGGGACTTCCCTGGTGGTGCAGTGGTTAAGAATCCGCCTCTCAATGCAGGGGACATGGGTTTGAGCCCTGGTCCGGGAAGATCCCACATGCTGCGGAGCAACTAAGCCCGTGCGCCACAACTACTGAGCCTGTGCTCCAGAGCCCGTGAGCCACAACTACTGAGCCTGTGCACCACAACTACTGAAGCCTGCGTGCCTAGAGCCCATGCTCTGCAACAAGAGAAGACACTGCAATGAGAAACCCCCCCACCACAAAGAAGAGTAGCCCCCCACTCACCGCAACTAGAGAAAGCCCACGTGCAGCAATGAAGACCCAGCGCAGCCAAAAATAAATAAATAAATTTATAAAAAAATTAAAAAATAAACACATGTAAATAAATATGAGTAATGGCATTTATAGTGAATAGAAAGGAGAAACTGAAGAACATGCTTTTTTTGAAGAGTTTTTGTTTGGCTCCTTGGCAGAAAAGCAATATAAACCTGGACATTCAAGTGCATTTGTATGCCATAATGGTGCGGTGGATGATTGTGTCAGATGAAATATCCACCTGCATACAGAGTACACAGCTACTAGGAAGTATCTATTGTTGATTTCTCATCTAGCATCTGACATAGCCCGTGGGTGAGGTTTTTGACAACTGTCAGAGAGCAAAGGAAATGCTACCTCTAGAAGTACATGGGGTGGGCACAGACTGAGCTCTGGCTGCTGAGAAGAGAATCCTCAGAGGGAGAAACACACTGGAGCAACTGACATTCTCATAACTGTTCCTCATACGTGTTCCTCACTTTAAGCCTCAGTCTGCCCATCTGTGAAACCCATCTGTGAAGTGTGTTTATTGAAAATTCTTGATATATTGATGTGTCAGGAAAAAGAGCTAAAAAAGAAAACATTCACCAGCTATGTAGTACTTCTAGGGATTTGTATTGTAATCAAGCTTATGGTTCTGTGCGAGTTGGATTCTGTTTATAATTTATGTCTTTCATAGTAAAATGCTGTGTGTGTGTGCATGCATGAGCTTGGGCTTACTTTGGAGAAGAGCCAAAGAGGATGAATACATTATTGCATTAGAATACTAAAACATTTCAGGGACATTCATAGTTAATTTACATGCTTTCAAAAGACCATGATCTTTCTAATAGGAATTTCTGAGATTCGGAGACTATTCTAAATATGTGTTGTCCAGTATGGTAGCCACTAGCTATGTGTCACTGTGGAACACTTGAAATGTAGCTGGTGTGAATGAGGAGCTTAATTTTTAACTTAATTTAAATTTAAATAGCCACATGTAGTTGGTGGCTACCATTTTGGACAGAGCAGGTCTAAAAAGATGTGGAAGAAATACTTTTAAAAAAGTCACCATCTGGGGCTTCCCTGGTGGCGCAGTGGTTGAGAGTCTGCCTGCTGATTCAGGGGACACGGGTTCGTGCCCCGGTCCGGGAAGATCCCACATGCCATGGAGCAGTTAGGCCCGTGAGCCATGGCCGCTGAGCCTGCGCATCCTGAGCCTGTGCTCCGCAACAGGAGAGGCCACAACAGTGAGAGGCCCGCGTAGCGCCAAAAAAAAAAAAAAAAAAAAAAAGTCACCATCTGGTTATGCAGTCTGCCAATTAAATTATTTTATTTTTGGATTCTGATTATTAATATATTCTCTTGTGTTTAAAATAGGCACCAGTTCCCACTCTCCTGACCCCTCCTTCCCCTTCCCGGTCTTACACATATACACACAATTCCCTATTTTACTCTGTTGTTATTGCTAAGCACTAAAATTTTCTTTTATATCCACACTTCCAGAGGCAGTACTATGTACATATTATGCTTCATCAAATTCTTCACCATTTGTTCTCCTTTAAAATTAAGAACTGGATATTCACTCCTGATTTATGTTCTCAAAGATAGCTGGTGTTTTCCATGGTGGTCACAGCCTTCTCCTTAATCTTCTCATAGTATTTCCACTATTATCAGCCTCTGCCTAAGGCTGCTCTATAGTCTCCTTAGTGCTGCAACATTCTGAGTGTCTTCCTTCTTCTCCCGTTGGTCATTTTTCTTTTCTTTCCAGTTTCCTTCAATATTATGGATGTTTACTACAACTCAGATTTGCTATTCTAGATTCAGCCAAAAGCTCTGATTTATGTCTTTGGTGAGAAAATCTATCTAATTCTGATCTCTTCAGTGGTCTGTTGAAATCTTACACGTTTTCCTCGAAATTTCTTGTTTGAGGTGCAAAAATCTAAGTTTAATATTAAAACATAACTCATATTTTTCCTATCAAAATGAATCCCCCATCCTATGTTGAGAAGGCACCACTCTATGTCTTGTTACCCAGAGTTTGAAGGGCTTGGTCATTCTTGACTTTTTATGTATTTTTATGGTCCCTCTCAATTCAGTCAACACATGCTGCTTTTATGAAATATGGAATGCTTCCTGATTTTGCATGTCATTCTTGATGAGAGGCCATGCTAATTTTCTCTGTATTACTCTAATTTGAGTATGTACTGCTGAAGCCAGCAGAGTTCCTCCTTTCTAGTGGATGTTGGGTTATAACGAGTTTCCTTTTCCACTGTCCATATCCTGGCTTAGTTTTTTCTTGACTCATATGTGTATTATTTTCAGCCCCCTAATTGGTGTTATTACCTTCAATCTCAGTTGGGGTTGTACTAACCACTCCAGTTCTATCTCTTCTGACTGTTGTGCATGCATCTTGCCCTCCGGGTACATTGGCATGACCAGTCTCATTGAATCACTCTTGCTTTTCCAGCCATGTGCCTTTGCTTAATGCTGTTGGCTCTGCCAGAAATTAAATTGTCTTATTAGTGTATTCAAATCCTATATGCCTAAAACTTTCAAGGTTTATTTATACATTCACATTCACCAACTGTTTATTGAGTGTATGCTGTGTACTGTCATTGAACTAGGCACCTGTGTCTTTAGTGCTCAGCTCATAAGAAGACAGAATCGCTGCTTTCACGGAGTTTACGTTGTAACAGGGAATCTGACAAGTAAATATTCAGTTATGGTACCATGTGATAAACTTCTGTATCATCATCACATGGAAACCATCCAAACCAGTTTGGCTTCTCTGAACTTATGGAGATTACTCATTGACTACTTAATTACATTACTTACTTTTATCTGTTCACCTACCGATTTTTCCATTATGTGTTAATTTCATTTCCTCTATTGGATTGCAAACTATTTGAGGGCAGAAAATACTTTGTATACCACTGAATATACCCTATGGCCTCTAGCCCACAATGTTTCATATAAAAAACACAAATACCTGGCAGTTTGTAAGAGGGCTGTATTTTACCTTTGGGAATCTTTCCTGTGCACTACCTAATTATTTCTCGGTCAACATAAAATACAGAAATGTGATAACAGAGAAGGTGAGATTTGTTTATCCTCATTCTACATTGAATGATGGATTTAAACATGCAAATTGAATTATTTATGCTATTTAAAGTATATTATGTATTACAAAATGTTATATTTCAGAATTCCCTGATACAAAATACTCATAAATCTTAAAAATGAAGAACATCAATTAGAATTGAATTTCCAAACTACTGTGAAATTTATGCTAAAAATTAGAAGCCAAGAGTAAAATATTATAGTTGTTAGATTGTAAAATCAGATGTTGATTTTTAAAAAATCAGTCTTTTGTTAATATAGTTGGACTTATGAAGCCCTAATCGGATAAAGCAGATTTTTCTGATAGAGTGATCTTTAAAAGTAAATGTAAATGACCAAAACTTCTCAGTATTCTCATCAATTAAATAATTTATTATTTCATTTAAATCTAATCCTGGCTTATTCCCAGATGTTGATTATAATATTTACTGTTAAATTAAATTTTCATAGGAACTTTTTTCTCTTTGCTTTTAGTTTAATTTTTAAAAACCTCTTTATTAAGTTGTAATTGACATAGACTACACATATTTAAAGTGTAAAATTTGAGACTTTTGGACATATGTATATACCAGTGAAGCCATCAGCACAATCAGGTTAATGAAAATATTCATTACTCTCAAAAGTTTCCTCATTCCCCTTTGTAATTCCTCTGGACTTTCTCCATATCCCCTACCAAAGGCACCCATTAGTCTGTTTTTTGTCCATGTAATTTTGCATGTAGCTTTAAAGAATTTGATGTAAATGAAGTACAGCATTTGCTCTTTCCTGTCTGGTTTCTTTTCTCATAGTATAATCGTTTTAAGATTCATCCATGTTATAGTTTAACAGGAGTTCACTGCTTTGTGTTTGCTGAGTAGAAACACAACTGATTTTTGTGTATTGACTGTGTATCCTACAGCTTTACTGAATTTGTTTACTAGTTCTAACAGGTTTTTTTTGTGTGGAATCTTTAGGGTTTTCTATATATAATATCATGTCCACTGCAAGTAGAGAAAATTTTGTTCCTTTCTTCCTATTTAGTTTCCTTTTTTTTCCTTTTCCTACCTAATTGCTCTGGCTAGGGCTTCCAGTGCTATGTTGAATTGTTTAGTGTTTAATGTATAGATCTTTTACATCTTTGGTCAGATTTATCCTTAAATATAATATTTCATACTTTTTATGCCATTATAAATGATATTTTAAAAAAATTTGAAATTCTGATTATTTGATAGAATAGAGAAATACAATTGGTTTTTATGTACTGATCTTTCATCCTGCACCTTAGTAAACTCATTTATTAGTTCTAGTAGCTTTTTGTAGCATTCATTGGATTTCCTATATAGACAATCATGTTTTGCTGTGAATATTTTTACATGTTCCTTTCTAATCTTTATGCTTTGCTTTTCCTTCCCTGATTGCACTGCCTAGAACCTCTAGTACAATGTTGAATAGAAATAGTGAGCGTGGACATCCTGTCTTAATCCTCATCTGAGGATCACCATTTGGTTTTTCAACATTAAGTAACATAGGCTAGATGTAAGTTCCTTGTCAGATACATGATTTTTTCAAATGTTTTCTCCCATTCTGTGGGTTGTCTTCATTCTTTGCATGGTGTTATCTGTTATAAAAATGTTTAAATTTGAGGTAATCCAATAAAATATTTTCCTTTGGTGACTTTTTTTTTTTTTTTTTTTGCGGTACACGGGCCTCTCACTGTTGTGGCCTCTCCCGTTGCAGAGCACAGGCTCCAGACGCACAGGCTCAGCGGCCATGGCTCACGGGCCCAGCTGCTCCACGGCATGTGGGATCCTCCCAGACCGGGGCACGAACCCGTGTCCCCTGCATCGGCAGGCGGACTCTCAACCACTGCGCCACCAGGGAAACCTGGTTTAAATCTTCTTAAATTTAATAAGACTTGAATCCCAGCATATGGTCTATCCTTGACAGAGTTCCATGTGCACTTGAGAAAGTGTATTCTTCAGCATTTGGATGGAATGTTCTGTACATTCTATCAAACCTCTGTGGTCTAATGTTTCATTTAAGGCTGCTGTTTCTTTGTTGACTTTCTTTCTAGATGAGCCATCCATTTATGTAAGTGTGGTGTTAAGGTGCCTTACTATTATTTTGTTGCTGTCAATTTTTCGCTTTTTGTCTGTTAATAATTGTTTTATATATGTTAGGTGCATATTTTAATCACTCTTATGTCTTCTTGATGAATTATCTCTTTTATTATTGTACACTGTCCATCTTTGGCTCTTGTTACCTGTTTTGGCTTGAAATGTATTTTCTCTGATATGAATATGGCTACACCTGCTTTCTTTTGGCTGCTATTAGCTTAGAGTATTGTCTTCTATCTCTTCACTTTGAGCCTGTGTTTGTCTTAAGAACTGAGATGAGTCTTCTGAGGCAGTGTATAGTTGGTTGTTATTTAGTAATCAATCCAGCTACTCTGTCTTTTGATTGGAGAATTCTATTCATTTACTAAATGTAAATGATTATTGATAAATGAAGACTTAGTATTGCCATTTTTTCTTTTCTGTTTGCTCTATATCTCCATGTTTCTTTTTCCTTGTTTCTGTCTGCCATTTTGGTTTGGTGGTTTTCTATGATGTTTTCCTCAGTTTCCCTTTTTTTTAATGTCTCTGCTCTAGATTTATGTTTTGTAGTTACCATCGGGTTTGTATAAAATATCTCATAGATAAAATACTCCTTTTCCTGCCTATAGCATCTGATCTTCAGTTGCCTCTATGAATTCCATCCTTTTCCCTTCTCATTTTATGTTTTTGTTTTTTCAAGTTATCCCTTTTTATGTTGTTTGTTACCAAATTGAAGTAGTTATAGTTATTTTTATTCCTTGAAAAAACCTAGTCTGATTTAGAGTTTCAATTTTCTGATTCTGTCTGTCTATTTATCATCTTACTCAACATTTTGTGTACTTTTGCCTTTTTTGTTTCAGGTAGAAGAGCTTAAGGCAAGTCTAGTATTGATGAACTCCCTCAGCTCTTGTTTGTTTGGGAAAGCCTTTATTTCTCCTTCATATCTGAATGATAACTGTGCTGGAAAGAGTATGTTTTTTGTGGACAGTTTTATCTTTCAGTATTTTGAGAATGTTATTACACTCCCTCGTGGCTTATAGAATTTCTGTTGAGAAATCTGCTGATAGTGTAATGGGGGTTACTTTGTAGGTTACCATCCTTTTTTTCTGTGGCTGCCTTTAAAATTTTTTCTTTGTTGACTTTTGGCAGTTTTCATATAATGTGTCTTGGAAAAGGTCTTTTTGCATTGAGCTTTCTTAATAGGTTTTCTCTTAACTTCATTGACTTGTAGATGCAGTTCCTTCCCCAGGTTTGGGAGGTTCTCAGCTATTATTTCTTTAAATAAACTCTCTATGCCCTCTCCTTCTCTCCTCCTTCTAGGATACCCATTAGCCTTATGTTGCCCTTCCTAAAAGTGCTGGATAGATCTCTTAGGATTTCCTCATTTCTTTTAGATCTTAATTCTCTCTCCTTTTCTTCCAGGATCATTTCTATATTTGTATCTTCAGGCTTGCTAATTCTCTCTTCCATATGGTCTGCTCTATTTCCAGTGCTCTCTAATGTGTTATCTCATTTATTACATCTTCAGCTTCAGAATTTCTGTTGGTTCTCTTTTAGATTTAAATCTCTTTGGTAAAGTTTTCCTTCTGTTTACTAAGTTCATTCCTGAGTGCCTCGAACTGCCTTTCTGAGTTTTTTGTAGCTTGTGCATTTCTTCATGACAGCTATTTTGAATTCTCTATCTGTTAGATCACTCTATTCCATGACTTTGGTTTTTGGAGAATTGTCATTTTCTTTTTGTGATTTAGTGTTACTGTGGATTTTCGTGGCACTTTATGAGTTGCTCCTCTGCTGTTGCATTTGAAGTAGCAAACACTTCGCTTCTTTAGGTAAAGCTTTTTTTACTTGATTGTAAAAATTCAATAGATTAGTATTTAGAGGCCCTTCTTTTGTTTTTCAGTAGGTGGCGCTATAGCACAAGTTTTTGGTTTCTCCTACCTGAGCTGCCTCTGGTTGTATCCTTTGATAATCAGTTCTTTCCACCCTCCACTGCCAGAGGTCTTGCCCTGTGCCCTTACTGTTGCTTCTTGTGCCTTCGGGCTGGCTTCTGCTTTGCTGTAGCCAGTGTTGCTGCTGTTGCTGGTGTAGCTTCCTAGGGTGCCCAGATGGTGGGTGCCTGCACTACCTCGGGTAGCCTGGGTCACGGACTCTGCCTCTACCATATCCAGGTTTGTTAGGTTCATGGGCACCGCCTCTTGGGTGTAGGGGCTGGAGTCGCAGGTGCCTTTGCAGCTAGAGGGATGGAGTGAGAGGCCATGCTGCCTCTCTTGCCCTGTTCTCAGCAGTGGAGTGTGCTGCTGCAGCCAGGGGACTAGAGTTGTATGCACGGACTCCCCTGCTACTCCTGGGTTCTCAGGGGCCACAGGGTCACCCGTTGTGCTGGGGGGGGGATGGGATCTTCAGCATCACCTCTGTTGTTCCCGCCTTCTGCTTCCTCTGTGTGTTCCATTCCACCCATCTTTAGATGTGCACATGTGTGGACTTCTCCAGTGTATGTTGGGCAGAAGAACCTTTATGATGTTATGGACGTTTTACTGGGTATATATCGAAGGGGACAGAGAAAGGGAGCAAAGTGTCTTATGATGCAGTAATTCTCATGTCACTCCCTCCACCTTTTTTTTGATTAGTGTTACCATGGTATGTGTCTATTTTATCACTGCTTTTAACCCATTAGTGCTTTAGATTTGAAGTGCATTTCCAAAAGAAGTACATAATTGGATTTTGCTTTGTGTCCAGTCTGACAGTATTTGTCTTTTAAGTGTTTAGAACATTTATATTTTCTGCGATGATCAATAAAATTTAAATCTACCATATTGCTATTTTCCCACATGTGCTTTCTTGCCTGTTCTCTCTCTTTTTTTCCCCTGCCTTCTTTGGTTATAATTGGGTAGTGCTTATGATTCCCTCTTGTCTCCTTTGTTGACTTACTAGCTATGATTCTTTGCTTTGTTATTTTAATGGTTGCTTTAGAATTTGTGGCATCCATATTTGACTCATCACAGTCTACCTTCAAGTAATATTATGCCACCTCACATGTCATGTAGGAACCTTACAATAGTATACTTTCATTTTTGACTCCCTGCCTTTGTGATCTTTTTGTCATACTTTTAAGTATATTATAAACATCATACTGCATTTTTAATTATTATTTTTGTTTAGGCAGTCAATTATTGTTTATATAGATTTAAATAACAGAAATGGCATATTTATCCAGATAGCCACCATTTCTTATATCTTTCATTTATTTGTGTAGATTCATATTTCCAACTGGTATTGTTTACTGATATTTCTGCTTGATGGATTTTCTTTAACATTTCTTGTAATGCAGATATGCTGGTGATGAATTCTTTCAACTGTTTTATGAAAAAGTCTTCACTTTGCTTTCATTTCTTGTTGAATCGACTTTATTTTTAAAAATTGTTTAGGTTCACAACAAAATTAAGAGGAAAGCAAAGAGATGTCCCATGTATCCCCTGCCCCCCTATATGTATAACCTCCTCCCCCCATTATTAGCATCCCCCACCAGAGTGGTACATGATTTAAATATGATGAACTTACATTGCCACATCATTATCACCCAGAATCCACAGTTTATATTAGACTTCGATCTTCTTTTTTTTTCGGTACGCAGGCCTCTCACTGTTGTGGCCTCTCCCGTTGCGGAGCACAGGCTCCGGACGCGCAGGCTCAGCGGCCATGGCTCATGGGCCCAGCCGCTCTGTGGCATGTGGGATCTTCCCAGACCCGGGCATGAACCTGCGTCCCCTGCATCGGCAGGCATACTCTCAACCACTGCGCCACCAGGGAAGCCCTAGACTTCACTCTGGGTGTTGCAGATTGTATAGGTTTAAATGTATAATGGTATATATCCACCATTGCAGTACTATGAAAATTTCAGGGTTTTTTTTTTTTTTTCAACTCACCACCTTTGCTTTATTGCTAAGCACTTCAGACAGACTTAGAGATGTCTTCTTGGAGGAAAGAGTCCAGCAACACCAAGAATCCAGAAGAGACCAAGACTGTGAAACAGATGTGTTGGGCTGGAAAATCCCCTTGACCACAAGAATGAGGAAACTGTGGTCGCTTTGTCTTCCACCCAGTCAGGGCCCAAAGCTCCTGCTATACCTTATCTTGAAGTGTCAGCAGGAGAATGGTTGCAGCTGCTCATCCTGGGGCCCACCTATCTCTTACCTCAAATCTCCCCTGAGTGATGTGGACCCCAAGAACTCTTTATTAGGAGGACGAGGGGCGGAGGTCTGCCTTCTGCAGCTTCTTCAGTCTGGCACTGGGCTCGTGGACCCTACCTAATTGGGGCCACGGAACTCTCACCCTGTCTTGTCCAGGGGCCCCAGGGTGACTTCTGCTGTTATTCCGGTAGGATCTATGTCAGGGAGTGGCTGGAATCCCTGCATCACCATCACCTTGGTGTGGAATTGTTGCAACCAGGAAGAAACAAAATTAACAAGCAGATTAAAAAGGCAGGGGCCAAAGCTCAGTAAAAGGATTATGGCAACTAGAGGCCCAAGCAGGGGGTAAGAACCAGGTCACACTTGGTAACATCTCCTTAATTGCAGTCTAGATAGTCAGCGCTTGGGTTACCCTGTGTGAAGGAATGAAGCCATTTGGCGTGGTCACATGTTCTTGACGTCCTTTTCTACTAGCCCAGTGTTATTGATGTAGGTGCAATATGTCTTATTGATAACTGCACATACTCCTCCTTGTTTGGCTAGGAGGAAGTCCAAGGCCAGTCTATTAGCCATCACTTTATTAGCCAAGGAACTTAGAGACAATGAGAGTCTGATGAGTGCATTCCCTGTGGATTCACTCAGGACAGACAGGGCATCTGAAAGATTGTGGAACAACGCTTCGTGATAAACAAAGCCTCCCCAAGGGGCCACCAAACCAACCAACGGCAGCTCCATTTCCTGCTGAAAGGAGGCCAATTGCCCTTCTGCCCCAGGGGTGGGTGATGTTATAGATGGCAATACCTGGGTTTGTTTGGTTACTCAGTTGGCCTAGTGTAACATTGTCCTGTAAATAGAGCATTGTCTATACAAGGAAAGGCCACAGCTAATCCCAGGAAAGGGGAAGAGGGATTGGGGTTTTTTGAAGAGGACATTCAGTTTATATCTGGACCTCAAAGGAATAGATGTCCGGGAGGGGCACATGCCTGACATACTGTTGTGGAATTAAACCACTTCAGTACAGAGTCTGCCCAAGGGGGTTCCAGTGCAGTTGGAGGACAAGATTCCACCATTGAATAAGGGTGTATGAGTCTTTTTGAAGGCTTTCGAGAGGCAAAAAACATGTATCAAACGCGGGGAAGTTGTGCGTCACACGCTTGGCTCCGGGCCTGCCCAGGAGATACACATCCCACCGGCCGGCTGATCTTGGGGACACCAATGGGTGGCATTGCCTGTTTGGTCTTCGCAGTTAAAATTAGGGGTAATGGCGGTGATGCCAACTGCCGGTGCATTGCAGATTTTAGTTCCAGGCTTCTGGCAGGAGCAGCAAGATGAGTTACTTATTAATGCGGTTGTCAGTTGGCTTGGGGATCACCTTCTTGAAGAGGTATTTGAGGTCTTGGGCAGGTTCACGGGAATAGCTGGGATGTGTGTCTTCAGGTTCCTTGAATCCAGGAATCCGAGTCAGGGCACCAGGGCCCCTAGACTGATGCTGGTTTACCTCAAGGTCTCCAGCCGGATCACCGACAGCCCTGTACAGAGAAGCAGATCTGGAGATTCCGACTTCCCGATGGAACTGGGGGGAGGGGGAAGCAGAAACGTGTCGAAGGCTGAGGACCAAGATGGGGCTCGGGCAGAGGCTGGACCCGGGCGCTAGGTTGGCTGGCGGGTTTGGGCCACCTCCCCAGCCCCTCCGGGCCCGGTTCCTCCCTCGACCGTGGCACACGGGACCACGGAGGACAACCTCTCCAACCTCATACTTGATCCGGAAAGCAAAAGTTTCAGTTTTTTTTTAGGAAAAACCTTCTGTGTCTCTTGCTTATTCATCCTTTCCTCCCCCAATCCCTGGCAACCACCAAAACCTTTTTTTTTTTTTTTTTTTTTTACAGTCTCCATAGTTTTGCCTTTTCCGGAATGTCATATATTGGAATCGTACAGTATGTAGCTTTTATAGACTGCTTCTTTCACCTAGTAATATGCATGTAAGGTCCTCCATGTCTTTCCATTGCTTGATGGCTCACTTCTTTTTCGCAGAATAATATTCTGTTGTCTGGATGTACCACAGTTTATCTGTTCATCTACTGAAAGACATATTGGTTGCTTCCAAATTTTGAATAAAGCTGCTATAAATATTTGTATGCAGTTTTTTGTGTGGACATAAGTTTTTGACTCCTTTGAGTGTGACGTTCTTCATATTCAGAGACTGTACCCATTATAGGAGACACCCCATCTTTCACCTTTGATCCACCTTTTCCAGTCCTAGCCTGCTATCTTGCTGCTGGGGCCCTTGATTATTCTACTATCTCTTATCTAATGTTGATATTTATTAAATACTATTTAATACCATTTTAGGGTTGATTCATCTTCTCTTTGACTTATGGACTGGAAGTTTTGAACTGTAAGATATATAATTTTCTAAAAGCCTATAACTTCTTAACTACAATTACCAAGTTTTTTTTAGTCACTTGTTTTAATCCTTTAATTTCACCCTTTGGCATTTTCACAGCTCATCAGCACACTGGAAGTGAGGAATAATTTTGGTGAAATATATCTTTCTCTTTTTCTTCTTTGAGAAACGCTACTATGACAATGCATTTATTGATTTAATGTCTTTAAAACCTCATAAAATACATTTGATTATATTCGCCTATATTTGCCTAATAAGGGTCTCTTGTTCTAAAAAACTAAGTAAGTGTTTTGAGTATCAAATGTTAAGTTGGAGCAAATTCACATTATTGAACTGGATTTTTTAAACATGAGGAGTTTAAAATCTGAGTTATATGGATTTAGTTATTGCATGTAACAAAATGTGGTCACTGTGTAGGCTAATTTTATTAACCATTCTAAATAAATGAGGAATTACATGAAAACAAGATTCAGGAAGTTTTGAGAGTATATTCATTTCACCAGTGTAGGAGAAATTCTTAAGGCAGACCTGATGGCAGAGTGTCCAGTTGGATAGAATGATTGTTGAAAATGCTGCCTTGAATAGAACTGTACTCATGCCATATGAGGTTGATAACCATCTTATTTTCCATCATTGTAAGTCTTTGGTTGTCTGAAAGGTACTGTGCAAAATCCAAAATTTTATCACCTCTTAAATCTCTGATGGTCAAGATTGATTACGAGTGATTTTTTTAATTCTTTTTTTCTGCTGCTTTGCTGAATTTATATACAATGTATGTGTAGTTTATGTGTAGGTTTCTAAAAAAAACCCTTTTGCATACAGAAAATATTTTCTTGATTTATGATTGATAGATTAATATACTTCAACTAACTTCAAAGACTTGTGCTTTAAAAGCTTTTAAATGCAACCATTTCCTTAATCAGAGAATTATTTGGTTGGGTAAGTTTAGTATTGGGTTAGAGTAGAGGAATAGAAAAGAAATGTAAACGTGACATACTTTGGAAATTACCGGCAATGGCATTCTTGTCTCTCCCATTACCAATAGTTAATGTTTAGGGCCCTTCAGATTGCCATATCTTTAATGAGAATTAGCTCCTACAGGGCCTAAATATCGAGGGCTTGGTGATAGTAGTTTATTTTACCATCAGCAAGATAAGTAAATCTCAGCATCCCAGATGCCATAGAATTCCTATAGCCATTGAAGAGAGCTGACTATATTGACATTTGGTCACTTGGCAGTTATAGCCTTTGCATGAGAAGTTGCTGTCCAAGGTGATTTCTTTCTCATGCATTCTAAATACCAGCAATACCAGGGCTGATGCAAAGTCCCTGTCAAATTCTCCAGACTCCTGATATATGACCATTTGTCAGTAGTTTCAAGCTAGCATTTTCAGTGTACTTCCAAACATCAAGCTTTTCTGTAGGGCTTCTGGAGCTGGAAAGGTGGCCTGGAGGGGAGGGGTTGGGGGAAGCTTACCACAGCCAATTGCTAAAGTTGAAGGTTAAGTTTGCTTTAAATATTATTTTTGTAAGAAGGAAAATTGCCCATTAATCTTATTCTATGATCCTTGGGCCCAAGAAAATTAGAAGAAGGAGAACCTTTGTTAAATACACACAAGGGTATATTTCTGTCCTTTTGCATATAAACATTGGGAATAATTAATTGGGGTTTTCCCGTCATATCTTACAAAGTCAAAAAACTAAAGGAGGGCTGATTATTTATTAGCTTGAAGTATAATCATCTCGTGGCGTGAAAATTTCCTTGGGCAATTTTTGACAGCAGTGAGATGAATGGTTCAATGGTGTATACTAATTGTAGTTTACAATTATGCCTTGGAATGCTGTTATAGAAATGATCTCATGTATTGGGGAGTCACACTAGATGTGTTCATGTAAATGAAAGACAGTTGATTAGATTTATTTAATATTGTTTTAGGAGTGAAAACAAAGGTCAATAAATAAAACTTGGTTATAGCAGCCTCAGGAAAGGAAAATAGTAAGATACTCCAAAAAGTCTTCCTGTCCCTCAGTGCCTACTCCCACGCACACATAAACGTATATGCTTTCCAGCTCTGGGTCCCTGGGTCCCTGGAAATAACATCACTAGAGTTCTTTTTAAGTATATTATTAATAAATTCCTATCAAAATAAAAATATCTTACCTGGGAAGAGTAACATATCAAACCTTAATAGCAGAATTCTTTTAAAAAATGATGATTGTTTCTAATATCTTACTGTAGATCCCCTTTTGCTGGTTCAGACAGTATTTTAACTGGATTTGAATGAGGAAATTTGAAGGTAAAAGTCAAATGCTTCTGGCTTTTAGTTTCTGAGAATTGCAATTATTATAATTCATGACTATATCTTTAAAGCATACTTTATATCATATTAATGTACTAAAACTCATGGTGATACAGAAAACTTGATTATAGTTTGCAGCCCAAAAGAAGATATTTTTAAAGCAGTAGATTTAAATTTGGTATTGAATGTGTTCTTTATGTTTCAAGTGTAGTAGGACTAAAAATTCATGTGCTAGCTGAAAATCTGAGAAGATAATTAGGCCTATATTTCTTACTGCTTTAGGTTACTTGAAAGGGTAAATATTTTAATGGTTACACTTTCTGTCTACTTTCTGTTCAGGTACTCACATGCAGGGTTTATTAAACATAAAGAAATAAACCAAGTCTAAATTTATGATGTCTTTTTATTCATAATAGAATAAAGCATAATTTTTACTTCCTCTACATAAAATGCACATACATCTCCCCTACAAATTTGAATTATTTTTCTCATTTACTTAGAGATGATGATTTCTTTTTTTTTAGCATCTTTATTGAAGTATAATTGCTTTACAATGGTGTGTTAGTTTCTGCTTTATAACAAAGTGAATCAGCTATACATATACATATATCCCCATATCTCCTCCCTCTTGCATCTCCCTCCCACCCTCCCTATCCCACCCCTCTAGGTGGTCACAAAGCACGGAGCTGATCTCCCTGTGCTGTGCGGCTGCTTCCCACTAGCTATCTGTTTTACATTTGGTAGTGTATATGTGTTCATGCCACTCTCTCACTTCGTCCCAGCTTACCCTTCCCACTCCCCGTGTCCTCAAGTCGATTCTCTATGCCTGCGTCTTTATTCCTGTCCTGCCCCTAGGTTCATCAGAACCATTTTTTTTTTAGATTCCATATATATGTGTTAGCATGTGGTATTTGTTTTAGAGATGATGATTTCTTAAGAAAATTTCTAGCAGAACTTCTGAAGTGATATTGAGAGAGGAGAAGCAAGGGTGAATGATGGATTAGGTGTTATTTCATGTTTGTTTGTTTTTTTTGTGGTACGCGGGCCTCTCACTGTTGTGGCCTCTCCCGTTGCGGAGCACAGGCTCCGGACGTGCAGGCTCAGCGGCCATGGCCCACGGGCCCAGCCGCTTCGCGGCATGTGGGATCCTCCCGGACCGGGGCACGAACCCGCGTCCCCCACATCGGCAGGCGGACTTTCAACCACTGCGTCACCAGGGAAGCCCTATTTCATGTTTTTAAGCCTAAGACTTAACACAAGCGTCCTTTCACTGCAGTGCTTTGAAATTTCAGGTATTTTCTTGGCTCACCTTCATTGGTTCTGTAAATACTATTTCTGTATTACTGTAGATTGGGGTTTCAATACATTGAACTATTGATGATTTGCACCAGGTAATTCTTTGTTTTGGGGTGCTGTCTTGTGTATTCTAGGATATTTAGCAGCATTTCTGGTTTTATCCGCTAGATGCCAGTAGTACTCCCTAAGTAGTGACAACCCAAAACATCTCCAGACACAGCCAAATGTCCCTGGGGAGCAAGATCATCCCTAGTTGAGAAGCACTGAAGTTTACATGCATTTTCTCCTTGACGTTAAACCTGTCAAAGAACTTCCTGAGGGTTTGGGAATGGTTAGTTGCATTCTTTGATTTTTCCCCATATCATTCATATTACAGACTACCAGAATTTTAGAATTAATTCTGAAGCTTCATTATACAAATTCAAAATTCAAGATTCAAAAAGCTATGACTTGCCTCACCCAGCCACAGAATGGTAGAAATTGTCTTAGATCCTATAACTCTTTACATCTTCTACTCCTTGTTTACCTTCCCCTGTTTTATGATTACTAACGCTAGTATACATTTTAATTTTTCCTTACTCTTAGGTCTAAAAATCTTTCCATCTTTATCCACCATCTTCTCCGTAATTCTTTGTCATTGTCGAGTGTTCCAGTCTCTCTACTCTGCTGCACGTTTCTAGTTTCTAGTTTAGTGCAGTAGACAAATTAATATACATTTTTTCCTTGCACTTGAATGATGCTTTAGGTTCATTAGGTCTTTTTTTTTTTTTTTTTTTTTAATCATTTCATTCATTCATTTGCCAAGTATTTATTGAGTGTTTTCTAGAGTAAGGCCCTGTGCAAGATTCTGGGCATCTAGTAATGAATGAGACTGCTTGTCACTGTTGAACGAAAGATAACTTTTGGTACAAACAGACTTAAAATATCTTCATAGGGCATTCATCAAACTTTTCTTGGCTTACTCTTTCCTATACTTCTCATTAGCCTTTCCTATACTTCTCATTAGCTGAAATCTGGTTTTGTAGCCATTGATAGGTCTGACATTTCTCTTCTTTCATGTTCTCTAGTTTCATTGGCCAAGCACTTTAAATAATAATGTTAGTTACCAAATGACATGTGGGGACCTCCCCCATCCCACCCATGAACTTCTGGCTATTGTCGTCTCCCCACTTCTTCAGAAAACCCATGTATTGTTCTCCTCCTCAAAGTGGAGTCTCATTTTGTCATTCCCTTACTTAACTATTTGATCCTCTGAGGATTTGCTTGTTCATTGTTGACCTATAGTGCTACAATTTTTCAATCAGTTACTGTGTGGAAGAGTGCTGTAAGATAGAAATAGTATGTGACTCCCATATGTACTTTTACATTTTCTTGTTGCCCCATAAAAAAGATAAACAGTTGAATTAATTTAATAATGTATTTTATTTAACCTAATATAACCAAATATTTACCATTTCAACATATCAGTATAAAAATGATTAATGAGATATTTTATGTTTTTTGTTTTGTACTAAGTCCTTGAAATCTAATGTTTGTTTTCTACTTAAAGCACATCTCAGCTTGGACTAGCCATAACATAAGAACTCAAAACCCCCATGTGGCTAGTGGATAATCTGTTGGATGGCAGAGATTTGGAATATTAATTTTTCCGGTCTACCACACCCAAAGTGCAGAAAGTCCCAGCCAAGGTGTTATGGTGTCCCCAAGATTGACATACCCTCCCACTCCAGAGATGTGTTTTCTTTTAATCGTCTTTTAAGTTTTTTCATATTGTCATTAGAAAATCCATTTAAGTGTGTGTTCCATGGAAAGGAAAGGGTTAGGTCTGTTCGATTCCTCACTGTAGTGAATGTAATAGTCTGGGGCTTACACTATTATGTCCCTATAAAGCATGCTGTACATCTTGTAACAAGACTGTCATTCATTTTTTCAATAAATCCTGCACAGGAGTATTAGGGTCTGTGAACTGACAATTGACTTACTGCCTGGAAAATTATTCTTTATTGATTTATATTGCATGGAGCAGACTGCAGATCTATAGTGTCTCTAATCAGAGAGAAAATGCTAAAGTTAGTGTCATTCTTATTTAGACAGGCAGTTCTAAGGAGGAGAATTGGTTTAGCACCTCTAGGTGACATCTACATATTATTCAGACCAGGATAATAAATTTTAAAAAAGCCAAAGATTCATTTCTGCAAATAAGTATTTTAAATGTCCACCTGACATTCTCTTTCTATGTGGAATGGGACACCTCGGCTTGATTTTTCTCTGTATCATATCTGGCTTGTTATCCACATATTGAAAATGCAAGTGTTTTAAATGAGTAAGACCTTTGAAATAGAAAGTGCTCTAAGTTGATAAATCAAGTTAGGGGAGGTTTCTAAAAAATACATTAAAATGATGTACTTAATTTCTACAAGCTACTACTTCAGGAAGCTCTCTAAGATTGGGAAGGGGCTGAGATCACCTGCCATCTTGCCTTGCCTTTTTGAGCCTCCTTTTGTAATCTGTTCTAATCAAGAGGCTTCTGTCCAGTACATAACCTAAATTTAATTTAAATGCAAAAAGACAAAATACAGCAGCATGTTAGATCATTGGTTGGGCAGAGGGTAGTGGACTCGGTAGGTTGCTATACCTGTATATACTCTGGGTATGTGAATTGACTTTGGTTGTTCTACAACTTCCGTGAAATTGTATGTAAAACATGTACATGTGTGATTTTGTTTCTTCTGTTTTTTTTCCCCTAGGGAGAGGGTCTGTATATCAGATTCTTAAATTGATTTAGGACCTTCAAAAAAATCTCAGATGCACATTGTGTGTTCACTGTTGAATCCACAGCACTTAGCACAGTACTTAGCAAAAAGCAGGTCTCTAAATATTTGTTGGGTAAATGAATGCTCTCAAGTTGTGTCAACATGTCAAGTGCGTTTCCTGCAATACTCTAGTTTGTCCAAAGGAAACATTTTTTACTTTGCCTGGTTTCTTGTAGTGCCTACCAAATGTAGTCACCCACAGTATTTATATTTAAAGGTAAGCTAAGATTGCTATCTGGGATGTGGAGCTCAAGCTTTTGATCCGATCATGCCAAGTGACATCTTTCCATTTCCTATAGCTTTTCTTTCTACTATTCCTATTTTATTTTTCTGCCCTGGCTCCCAAATCTCTTTCCTTTCCTTTGATGCACCCTAAAATGGTAGATTCAAATGGGAGCTTGGGAAGATTTCCCCCCTGAAAGGTTAATGGTGAAAGACATTATTTTGACATCCATTCAAAGACACTTTTTATTTGATTAAATGGGAAATGAAAATTTGTTTATTTACTCAAAAGGTGTATATTAATCGCGAATCACATTCTGTGCTTGGCCCTGGGGACACAGCTGCACACACATACAGACCTTGTCCTTAGGGTGCTTACAATTTAATATGGAAATGACTATATACAGATTTTTAGCCAAAGCCTCTGTGGTTTGGTTTTATGTCAAGTAATTTCACCAATAGGAAACTTGGATTCAGTTCATTGCCTCGATCTCTTTTGAACCGAGTATATTTTAAAAGCTTTTTATTGGTGTTTATGGGCTCATCATGGTGCCTTGGGTGACATACAGAGTCCTGTGGAGCAGAATCTGAGCAGTTGAATTTGGTTTTTGACTACTGGACCCTCCTCTGGGGAGTGGGTTAGGGCATTTAAAAAAAATAAACAAAGCCAGACTACTCCTTTGTCACTTTATTTTTCTGTCTTCCAACCTAAGACAACAAAAACAAAAGCACTGTCTTCCCTAGAAATAATCTCTAATTCTAAACTTTTCTACCATGAAGGACATGTCTAGATCTTTTATTTACCATACAGCACACCATGAGGTTTAGTATTTTTCCTTATTCTGTTACTTAAAAAAAAAAATCCAAATGACAGAGGTACTGGGTCTTTAAAAACTGAAAACTAGATATTTTTTTGGTTGTTGTAGACAAGCAATTTAATGAAAATGCTACTGAAATGCTTTTTCCTGTATGAAAACTAGTAAATCAATTACAAAAGCAATTTCCTTACACAGTATGATTTTATTGTGTTTGACCAGGGCATTTGATGAGTATTAGTTCTTGCTGAGAGCAAAGAGTAAATTTTATTTCAAGCTTTTCTTTCATGCAAACAGAGAGAGAAGTATCAGAAGGGCAGTTGGACAGTAGCCTTGCCTGGTTGGTGTGCACAGAGGATGGGGGAGCCCATGGGCTGGCCTGAATGCCTCACTGTCTACACTGAGAAAGGCAAGAGAGAGACTCTTTTTCTAATAAAAATGGGGGGAATGATAGCAAATTCTCACATCTGGGTTTATTTTCTACAGGAGCAAGTACTGTAGTATTTCTTCCTTCTTCCTGAGAGACTTTCCTCTATTAAATAAACACATGCCTACCGACAATTCAAACAAAACAAATAAATGTACAACAAGAGAGAAAAAAAATCTAGGTCTGATGTGTGAACATAGTGGAGTGGGAGATTAGAAGCTGTGGATTTCATTTCTACCCCTGAGCTTGATTATCCTTGGTCCAAATATATAAGAGCAAAAGAAAAAAAAAAAAAGGGCCTGCAAGCAAGAGCACCACCTAAACAAGCTCCAGAGACGGGTGCGAGCCAGGGCTATCAGCTTGGACACCAGAGATGGGCGTGAAACGCTAATGCTGCTGCTGCAGCCACCAAGAATCCTGTGTGCAAGCCAAGGTCACTCCCACACCTCCCATCCCGGGAGCCTGTGCAGCCTGCCACTGCCAGGGTCCCGTGATCCAGAGAAAACTTCCCCGGGAGAACACACAGCGCGCCTCAGGCTGTTGCAACGTCACACTGGCCTCTGCCGCCACAGGCTCGCCCTGCATTCCAATTATGACTACTATAAGCCCCCCCCCGCCCCGCCTGAGTGAGCCAGAGCTCCCTAATGAGCTGTTGCCTTAACCGTCTCCTGTCTGGGTGGGAACAGAAGCCTGAGGGCAACCTACAAGCAGAGGTGCAGCCAAACCAAAGCTGAACCCCAGGAGCTGTGCGAACAAAGAAGACAAAGGGAAATTTCTCTGTGCAGCCTCTGGAGCAGTGGATTAAATCCCCACAATCAACTTGAGGTACCCTGCATCTGTGGAATACCTGAATAGACAACGAATCAACCCAAAATTGAGGTGGTGGACCTTGAGACTTGGGGTTTGATGTCTGCGACTGACTTGTTTCTGATTTTTATGTTTATCTTAGTATATTTTTAGCACTTGTTATCGTTGGATTTGTTTATTGGTTTGGCTGCTCTCAGCTTTTTTTAAAATTAACTTTTTATTTTAATAATTTTATTTATTATTATTTTTTTTGCTTTCTTTTTTTCTCCCTTCTGAGCCGTGTGGCTGACGGGGTCTTGGTGCTTGGCCTGGTGTTAGGCCTGAGCCTCTAAGGTGGGAAAGCCGAGTTCAGGACATTGGTCCACCAGAGACCTCCTGGCCCCACGTAATATCAGTTGGTGAGAGCTCTCCCAGAGATCTCCATCTCAACGCTAAGACCCAGCTCCACCCAATGGCCAGCAAGCTCCAGTGCTGGATGCTCCATGCCAAACAACTAGCAAGACAGGAACACAACCCCACCCAATAGAAGAGAGGCTGCCTAAAATCATACTAAGTTCACAGACACCCTAAAACACACCACTGGACATGGTCATGCCCACCAGAAAGACAAGATCCAGCCCCACCCACCAGAACACAGGCACCAGTCCCCTCCACCAGGAAGCCTACACAACCCACTGAACCAACCTTACCTACTGGGGGCAGACACCAACAACAACGGGAATTACGAACCTGCAGCCTGCAAAAAGGGGACGCCAAACACAGTAATTTAAGCAAAATGAGAAGACAGAGAAATACGTAGCAGATGAAGTAGCAAGGTAAAAACCCACCAGACCAAACAAGAGGAAATAGTCTACCTGAAAAAGAATTAAGAGTAATGATAGTAAAGATATCCAAAATCTTGGAAATAGAATGGAGAAAATACAAGAAACGTTTAACAAGGACCTAGAAGAACTAAAGAGCAAACAAACAATGATGAACAAAACAATAAATGAAATTAAAAATTCTCTTGAAGGAATCAATAGCAGAATAACTGAGGCAGAAGAACGCATAAATGACCTGGAAGATAAAATAGTGGAAATAACTACCTCAGAGCAAAATAAAAAAGAATGAAAAGAATTGAGGACAGTCTCAGAGACCTCTGGGACAACATTAAATGCTCTAACACTTGAATTATAGGGGTCCCAGAGAGGAGGAGAAAAAGAAAGGTACTGAGAAAACATTTGAAGAGATTATAGTTGAAAACTTCCCTGACATTTGGGAAAGGGAATAATCAAGTCCAGCAAGCGCAGAGAGTCCCATACAAGGTAAATCCAAGGAGAAACACACCAAGGAGCATATTAATCAAAATCAGACTATCAGAAATTAAAGAAAAAAAAATAAAAGCAAAAGGGAAAAACAACAAATAACATACAAGGGAATCCCCATAAAGTTAACAGCTGATCTTTCAGCAGAAACTCTGCAAGCCAGAAGGGAATGGCAGGACATATTTAAAGTGATGAAAGGGAAAAACCTACAACCAAGATTACTCTACCCAGCAAGGATCTCATTCAGATTTGTTAGAGAAATTACAACCTCTACAGACAAGCAAAAGCTAAGAGAATTCAGCACCAACAAACCAGCTTTACAACAAATGCTAAAGGAACTTCTCTAGGCAGGAAACACAAGAGAAGGAAAAGACCTACAATAATAAACCCAAAACAATTAAGAAAATGGTAATAGGAACCTACATATTAATAATTACCTTAAATGTAAATGGATTAAATGCTCTAACCAAAAGACATAGACTGGCTGAATGGATGCAAAAACAAGGCCCGTACATATGCTGTCTACAGGAGACCCACTTCAGACCTAGGGGCACATACAGACTGAAAATGAGGGTTGGAAGAAGATATTCCATGCAAATGGAAATCAAAAGAAAGCTGGAGTGCAATTCTCATATCAGACAAAATAGACTTTAAAGTAAAGAATATTACAAGAGAGAAAGAAGAAAACTACATAATGATCAAGGGATCAATCTAAGAAGAAGATACAACAATTGTACATATTTATACACCCAATATAGGAGCACCTCAGTACATAAGGCAAATGCTAACAACCATAAAAGGGGAAATCGACAGTAACACGATAATCATAGGGGACTTTAACACCCCACTTTCACCAATGGAGAGATCATCCAAAATGAAAATAAGGAAACACAAGCTTTAAATGACACATTAAACCAGATGGACTTAATTAATATTTATAGGACATTCCGTCCTAAAACAACAGAATACACTTTCTTCTCAAGGGCTCATGGAACGTTCTCCAGGATAGACAATATCTTGGGTCACAAATCAAGCCTTGGTAAATTTAAGAAAATTGAAATCATATCAAGTATCTTCTCCAACCACAACGCCAAGAGACTGGATATCAAATACAGGAAAAAAACTAAAAAATACAAACAAATGGAGGCTAAACAATACACTACTAAATAACCAAGAGATCACTGAAGAAATCAAAGAGGAAATCAGAAAATACCTAGAGACAAATGACAATGAAAACACGACAACCCAAAACCTATGGGATGCAGTGAAAACAGTTCTAAGAGGGAAGTTTATAGAAATACAGTGCTACCTCATGAAACAAGAAACATCTCAAATAAACAACCTAACCTTACACCTAAAGCAATTAGAGGAAGAAGAACAAAAAACCCCCCGAAGTTAGCAGAAGGAAAGAAATCATAAAAGATCAGATCAGAAGAAAATGAAAAAGAAATGAAGGAAACAATAGCAAAGATCAATAAAACTAAAAGGTGGTTCTTTGAGAAGATAAACAAAATTGATAAACCATTAGCCAGACTTATCAAGAAAAAAAGGGAGAAGACTCAACAGAATTAGAAATGAAAAAGGAGAAGTAACAACTGAAACTGCAGAAATACAAAGAATCATGAGGGATTACTACAAGCAACTATATGCCAATAAATGGACAACCTGGAAGAAATGGACAAATCCTTAGAAGAGCACAACCTTCCGAGACTGAACCAGGAAGAAATACAAAATATGAACAGACAAATTACAAGCACCGAAATTGAAACTATGATTAAAAATCTTCCAACAAACAAAAGCCCAAGGACCAGATGGCTTCACAGGTGAATTCTATCAAACATTTAGAGAAGAGCTAACACCTAACATTCTCAAACTCTTCCAAAATACAGCAGAGAGAGGGACACTCCCAAACTCATTCTACGAGCCCACCATCACCCTGATACCAAAACCAGAAAAAAAAATCACAAAAGAAAAATTATACATCAATATCACTGATCAACATAGATGCAAAAATCCTCAACAAAATACTAGCAAACAGAATCCAACAACACTTTACAAGGATCAGATACCATGATCAAGTGGGATTTATCCCAGGAATGCAAGGATTCTTCCATATATGCAAATCAATCAATGTGATACACCATATTAACAAATTGAAGGATAAAAACCATATGATAATCTCAATAGATGTGGAAATAGCTTTTGACAAAATTCAACACCCATTTATATAAAAAGTCTCTAGAGAGTAGGCATAGAGGGAACTTATCTCAACATATATATGACAAACCCACAGCCAACATTGTTCTCAGTGGTGAAAAACTGAAACCATTTCCTCTAAAATCAGGAACAAGACAAGGATATTGGGTCACCACTATTATTCAACAAAGTTTTGGAAGTGGTAGCCACAGCAATCAGAGAAGAGAAATAAATAATAGAAATCCAAATTGGAAAAGAAGTAAATCTGTCACTGTTTGCAGATGACATGTTACTATACATAGATGAATTTGGTAAAGTAGCAGGATACAAAATTAATGCACAGAAATCTCTTGCATTCCTATACACTAATGATGAAAAATCTGAAAGAGAAATTAAGGAAACACTCCCATGTTTCCTCATGTGCTTTGCTGCATACCCCCATCTTTGGCCCCAAGCCACCATTCTTTTTGTTTACTGTCACCGTAGATTAGTTTTGCCTGTTCTAGAATGTCCTATAAATGGAATAATACTCTTTAGTGTATTTCTTCTTTGTACAACATAATATTTCTGAGATTTGCCCACATTGTTGTATATGTCAAATATCAGTGATTTATTTTGTTTGATTGCTGGGTAGTATTCCATTGTATGGATGTACCATGATTGATTTTTCATTCATGTATTGATTTTTTTCTTCTTCTTCAGGTTTTCTTCTTCAGTTTTGGGCTCTTATGAATAAAACTGCCATGAGATTTTGTTTAAAAGTCATCCAATGTCTTAATTTCTTTTTGGGTAAATACCCATGAGTAGACTTGCTAAGTCACATATATGTTTTACTTCTTAGAAGCTGCTGCTGAACTTTTCCAAGTGGCTGTACTGTTTTATGTTCCACCCAGTAGTGTCTGAGACACTTCCAGCAGACTTCCAGCTGCTCCACATCCTCACCAGCACTGTAGTGTATTCATGTTTTTAATTTTAGGCATTCTAATGTGTGTATTGGTACTTCATGGTAGTTTTAATTGGCACACTATTTCTGTTTTTTTTAACATCTATATTGGAATATAATTGCTTTACAATGGTGTGTTAGTTTCTGCTTTATAACAAAGAGAATCAGTTATAAATATACATATGTCCCCATATCTCTTCCCTCTTGCATCACCCTCCCTCCCACCCTCCCTATCCCACCCCTCTAGGTGGTCACAAAGCACCGAGCTGATCTCTGTGCTATGCGGCTGCTTCCCACTAGCTATCTATTTTACGTTTGGTTATGTATATATGTCCATGTCACTCTCTCACTTTGTCCCAGCTTACCCTTTCCCCTCACTGTATCCTCAAGTCCATTCTCTAGTAGGTCTGCATCTTTATTCCCATCTTGCCCCTAGGTTCTTCATGACCTTTTTTTTTTTTAGATTCCATATATATGTGTTAGCATACGGTATTTGTTTTTCTCTTTCTGACTTACTTCACTCTGTATGACAGTCTCTAGGTCCATCCACCTCACTACAAATAACTCAGTTTCATTCCTTTTTATGGCTGAGTAATATTCCATTGTATATATGTGCCACATTTTCTTTATCCATTCATCTGTTCATGGACACTTAGGTTGCTTCCATGTCCTGGCTATTGTAAATAGTGCTGCAGTAGGTTGCTTCCGTGTCCTGGCTATTGTAAATAGAGCTGCAGTGAACATTTTGGTACATGACTCTTTTTGAATTATGGTTTTCTCAGAGTATATGTGCAGTAGTGGGATTGCTGCGTTGTATGGTAGCTGTATTTTTAGTTGTTTAAAGAACCTCCATACTGTTCTCCATAGTGGCTGTATCAATTTACATTCCCACCAACAGTGCAAGAGTGTTCCCTTTTCTCCACATCCTCTCCAGCATTTATTTTTGTAGATTTTTTGATGATGGCCATTGTGACCAGTGTGAGATGATATCTCATTGTAGTTTTGATTTGCATTTCTCTAATGATTAATGATGTTGAGCATTCTTTCATGTGTCTATTGGCAATCTATATATCTTCTTTGGAGAAATGTCTATTTAGGTCTTCTGCCCATTTTTGGATTGGGTTGTTTGTTTTTTTGTTATTGAGTTGCATGAGCTGCTTGTAAATTTTGGAGATTAATCCCTTGTCATTTGCTTCATTTGCAAATATTCTCTCCCATTCTGATGGTTGTCTTTTGGTCCTGTTTATGGTTTCCTTTGCTGTGGAAAAGCTTTGAAGTTTCATTAGGTCCCATTTGTTTATTTTTGTTTCTATTTCCATTTCTCTAGGAGGTGGGTCAAAAAGGATCTTGCTGTGATTTATGTCATAGAGTGTTCTGCCTGTGTTTTCCTCTACAGTTTGATAGTATCTGGTGTTACATTTAGGTCTTTAATCCATTTTGTGTTTATTTCTGTGTATGGTGTTAGGGAGTATTCTAATTTTATCTTTTACCTGTGGCTGTCCAGTTTTCCCAGCACCACTTATTGAGGAGGCTGTCTTTTCTCCACTGTATATTCTTGCCTCCTTTATCAAAGATATGGTGACCATATGTACATGGGTTTATCTCTGGACTTTCTATCCTGTTCCATTGAACTATATTTCTATTTCTGTGCCAGTACCATACTGTCTTGATTACTGTAGTTTTGTAGTATAGTCTGAAGTCAGGGAGCCTGATTCCTCCAGCTCCGTTTTTCGTTCTCAAGCTTGCTTTGGCTCTTCGGGGTCTTTTGTGTTTTCATACAAATTGTGAACTTTTTTGTTCTAGTTCTGTGAAAAATGCCATTGGTAGTTTGATAGGGATTGCATTGAATCTGTAGATTGCTTTGGGTAGTATAGTCATTTTCACAATGTTGATTCTTCCAATCCAAGAACATAGTATATCTCTCCCAACTATATGTATCATCTTTAATTTCTTTCATCGGTGCCTTATAATTTTCTGCATACAGGTCTTTTGTCTCCTTAGGTAAGTTTATTCCTAGATATTTTATTCTTTTTGTTGCAGTGGTAAATGGGAGTGTTTTCTTAATTTCACTTTCAGATTTTTCATCATTAGTGTATAGGAATGCTAGTGATTTCTGCGCATTAATTTTGTATCCTGCTACTTTATCAAAATCATTGATTAGCTCTAGTAGAGTTCTGGTAACATCTTTATGATTCTCTATGTATAGTATCATGTCATCTGCAAACAATGACAGCTTTACTTCTTCTTTTCCAATTTGGATTCCTTTTATTTCTTTTTCTTCTGTTTGCTGTGGCTAAAACTTCCAAAACTATGTTGAATTATAGTGGTGAGAGTGGGCAACCTTGCCTTGTTCCTGATCTTAGTGGAAATTGTTTCAGTTTTTCACCATTGAGGATGATGTTGGCTGTGGGTTTGTCATCTATGGCCTTTATTATGTTGAGGAAAGTTCCCTTTATGCCTAGTTTTGGAGGGTTTTTATCATAAATGGGTGTTGAATTTTGTCAGAAGCTTTCTCTGCATCTATTGAGATGATTATATGGTTTTTCTACTTCAGTTTGTTAATATGGTGTATCACATTGATTTGCGTATATGGAAGAATCCTTGCATTCCTGGGATAAACCCCACTTGATCATAGTGTATGATCCTTTTAATGTGCTGTTGGGTTCTGTTTGCTAGTATTTTGTTGAGGATTTTTGCATCTATGTCCATGTGTGAAATTGGCCTATAGTTTTCTTTCTTTGTGACATCTTTGTCTGGTTTTGGTATCAGAGTGATGGTGGCATCGTAGAATGAGTTTAGGAGTGTTCCTCCCTCTGCTGTATTTTGGAAGAGTTTGAGAAGGATAGGTATTAGCTCTTCTCTAAATGTTTGATAGAATTCGCCTGTGAAGCCACCTGGTCCTGGGCTTTTGTTTGTTGGAAGATTTTTAATCACAGTTTCAACTTCAGTGCTTGTGATTGGTCTGTTCACATTTTCTATTTCTTCCTGGTTCAGTCTCAGAAGGCTGTGCATTTCAAAGAATTTGTCCATTTCTTCCAGTTTATCCATTTTATTGGAATATAGTTGCTTGTAGTAATCTCTTGTGATCCTTTGTATTTCTGCAGTGTCAGTTGTTACTTCTCCTTTTTCATTTCTAATTCTGTTGATTTGAGTCTTCTCCCTTTTTTTCTTGATGAGTCTGGCTAATGGTTTATCAATTTTGTTTATCTTCTCATAAAACCAGCTTTTAGTTTCATTGATCTTTGCTATTGTTTCCTTCATTTCTTTTTCATTTATTTCTGATCTGATTTTTATGATTTCTTTCCTTCTGCTAACTTTGGGGTTATTTTGTTCTTCTTTCTCTAATTGCTTTAGGTGTAAGGTTAGGTTGTTATTTGGTATGTTTCTTGTTTCTTAAGGTAGGATTGTATTGCTATAAACTTCCCTCTTAAAACTGCTTTTGCTGCATCCGGTAGGTTTTGGGTCGTCGTGTTTTCATTGTCATTTGTTTCTAGGTATTTTTTTTTTCTCCTTTGATTTCTTCAGTGATCTCTTGGTTATTAAGTAGTGTGTTGTTTAGCCTCCATGTGTTTGTATTTCTTACAGATTTTTTTTCCTGTAATTGATATCTAGTCTCATAGCGTTGTGGTCGGAAAAGATACTTGATATGATTTCAATTTCCTTAAATTTACCAAGGCTTGATTTGTGTTCCAAGATATGATCTATCCTGGAGAATGTTCCATGAGCACTTGAGAGGAATGTATATTCTGTTGTTTTTGGATGGAATGTCCTATAAATATCAGTTAAGTCCATTTGGTTTAATGTATCATTTAAAGGTTGTGTTTCCTTATTTATTTTCATTTTGGATGATCTGTCCATTGGTGAAAGTGGTGTGTTAAAGTCCCCTACTATGATTGTGTTACTGTACATTTCCACTTTTATGGCTGTTAGTATTTGCCTTATGTATTGAGGTGCTCCTGTGTTGGGTGCATAAATATTTACAGTTGTTATATCTTCTTCTTGGGTTGATCCCTTGATCATTAGTGTCCTTCTTTGTCTCTTGTAATATTGTTTGTTTTAAAGTCTATTTTGTCTCATATGAGAATTGCTACTCCAGCTTTCTTTTCATTTCCATTTGCATAGAATATGTTTTTCCATCCCCTCACTTTCAGTCTGTATGTGTTCCTTGGTCTGAAGTAGGTCTCTTGTAGACAGCATATGTATGGGTCCTGTTTTTGCATCCATTCAGCCAATCTATGTCTTTTGGTTGGAGCGTTTAATCCATTTACATTTATGGTAATTATTGATATGTATGTTTCTGTTACCATTTTCTTAATTGTTTGGGGTTTATTATTGTAGGTCTTTTCCTTCTCTTGTGTTTCCTGCCAAGAGAAGTTCCTTTAGCAGTTGCTGTAAAGCTGGCTTGGTGGTGCTGAATTCTCCTAGCTTTTGCTTGTCTGTAAAGGTTTTAATTTCTCCGTCAACTTTGAATGAGATCCTTGCTGGGTAGAGTAATCTTGGTTGTAGGTTTTTCTCCTTCATCATTTTAAATATGTCCTGCCACTCCCTTCTGGCTTGCAGAGTTTCTGCTGAAAGATCAACTGTTAACTTTATGGGGATTCCCTTATGTGCTCTTTGTTTTTTTTCCCTTGCTGCTTTTAATATTTTTTCTTTGTGTTTAAATTTTGGTAGTTTGATTTATATGTGTCTTGGCCTGTTTCTCCTTGGATTTATCCTGTATGAGACTCTTTGTGCTTGCTGGACTTGATTAACTATTTCCTTTCCCATATTAAGGAAGTTTTCAACTATAATCTCTTCAAATGTTTACTCAGTCCCTTACTTTTTCTCTTCTTCTTCTGGCACCCCTATAATTCGAATGTTGGTGTGTTTCATGTTGTCCCAGAGGTCTCTGAGACTGTCCTCAATTCTTTTCATTCTTTTTTCTTTATTCTGCTCTGCAGTAGTTATTTCCACTATTTTATCTTCCAGGTCACTTATCCGTTCTTTTGCCTCAGTTATTCTGCTATTGATGGATTCTAGAGAATTTTTAATTTCATTTATTGTGTTGTTTATCACTGTTTGTTTGCTCTTTAGTTCTTCTAGGTCCTTGTTAAACATTTCTTGTGTTTTCTCCATTCTATTTCCAAGATTTTGGATCATCTTTACTATCATTATTCTGAAATCTTTTTAAGGTAGACTGCCTATTTCCTCCCCATTTGTTAAGTCTGGTGGTTTTTTACCTTGCTCCTTCATCTGCTGTGTGTTTCTCTGTCTTCTCATTTTGCTTAACTTACTGTGTTTTGGGTCTTGTTTTCGCAGGCTTCAGGTTTATAATTTCCGTTGTTTTTGGTGTCTGTCCCAAGTGGCTAAGGTTGGTTCAGTGGGTTGTGTAGGCTTCCTGGTGGAGAGGACTAGTGCCTGTGTTCTGGTGGATGAGGCCGGATCTTGTCTTTCTGGTGGGCAGGTCCACGTCTGGTGGTGTGTTTTGGGTTGTCTGTGGCCTTTTTATGATTCTAGGCAGCCTCTCTGCTAATGGATGGGATTGTGTTCCTGTCTTGCTAGTTGTTTGGCATAGTGTGTCCAGCACTGTAGATTTCTGGTCATTGAGTCGAGCTGGGTCTTGGCATTGAGGTGGAGATCTCTTGGTGATTTTCACCATTTGATATTACGTGGAGATGGGAGGTGTTTTGTGGACCAGTGTCCTGAACTTGTCTCTCCCACCTCTGTGGCACAGCCCTGATGCCTGGCTGGAGTACCAAGAACCTGTCCTCCACTCGGCTCAGAATTAAAGGGAGAAAAAAATGAAAAAAAGAAGAAAATAAGATAAAATAACATAAAATAAAGTTAAATAAAATTAAAGTTATTAAAATAAAAAATAATTGTTTAGAAAAATTATTTGTGTTAAACAAAACAAAACAAAAAACAAACAAAAAAAAACCGGACAGGCAGAACCCTAGGACAAATGGTAAAAGCAAAGCTATAGAGACAAAATCACACACAGAAGCATACACATACACACTAACAAAAAGAGAAAAAGAGAAGAAATATATATATCATTGCTCCCAAAGTCTACCTCCTCAATTTGGGATTATTCGTTGTCTATTCAGGTATTCCAGAGACGCAGGGTATATCAAGTTGATTGTGGAGATTTATTCTGCTGCTCCTGAGGCTGCTGGGAGAGATTTCCCTTTCTTTTCTTTGTTCATGCAGCCCCTGGGGTTCAGCTTTGGATTTTGAACAGCCTCTGCATGTAGGTTGCCGGAGGGGGTCTGTTCTTCGCTCAGACATGACGGGGTTAAAGGAGCAGCTGATTCAGGGGCTCTGGCTCACACAGGCCAGGGGGAGGGAGTGGTACGGAGTGCAGGGCGGACCTGTGGCGGCAGAGGCCAGTGTGATGTTCCAGCAGCCTGAGGCATGCTGTATGTTCTCCCGGGGAAGTTGTCCCTGGATCATGGGACTCTGACAGTGGCGGGCTGCACAGGCTCCTGGGAGGGGCGTGGCACACTATTTTTTGAAGAACTGAAAAAGTACAGCAAAATATCTAGCATAGTAAAATGTTAGGGAAGTCAGGAGAGCGGAGCATCATGAGAAACAGGGAGCGTGTAGAGCTAAAGGTTAAAGAAGACAGGAACAAGCGTTTATTGGATTTAAGAGCAGGAAGGTCATATTTGTTACTTTAGTATGAGCGATTACAGGGAGAACATTGAAATCGTCCAGTGGAAATTCTCACTACTTGCTACCCTAAAGCCTGCAATCCTATGCTGCCCATGTTGTGAAGGTTCCAAAATATCATTCTTTCTGTGGCTGAAACCCTAACATCAGACAAGGGAAACCTCTCTTGCTGAGTAGAACCTTAGGCTGGTATCCAACCCTGTCTTGCAAGGACACTTTATTTCTAGGCTGACCTTGAATAAGGTATTCTCATTTGGTGCTTGAAGTCTAGAACATGCTTCTCCCTCTGTCATGAATTGCTAGGGGATAGGTGAAACTTTGTCATACCCCCAATGTCTTTCTACTTGGAGATATTTTTCCCAAGAGGGCATGATAAGTCATCTGTAGTGTCCCCTGATTTATTCTCATTAGGCACTAGGCAGAACCTTGTTCAGTGCCTACTGTATAGGTTTTATTTAATCAGTGTTTATATTGAATAAATGAGTGAAAGAATGAATGAATAAAGGAATGCATGAGTTACCAGATACGGTAGGATTTTGGTTAAAGCCCTTTGTTTTCAATTTCCATTCTGATTTGTTAAATAGATGTACCGTTGGTTTCATGTGCAACATTAATATTTGTACTTCTGTATACACTGCAGCATGATCACCTCCAAAAATTTAGTTTCCATCTGTTGCTATACAGTTGCCTGCTTTTACCTATTTCTTCCTTCCCCCAGTCCCTTCCCCTCTGGTAACTACTACTCTGTTCTCTGTATCTCTGTTTGTTTTGGTTTTTAAATTTATTTATTTATTTATGTTTGTTTGTTTTTATCTCATATAGGAATAAAAATATGGTATTTGTCATCCCCGTATGACATATCACTTAGCATAATACTCTCAAGACTCATTCATGTTGTTGCAGATGGCAAGATTTCATCTTTTTTTATGGCTGAGTAGTAGTATATTTCATAGATGTATATACCACAATTTTTAAAATCCATTCATCCATTAATGGACACTTAGATTGTTTCCATATCTTGGATATTGTAAATAATGCTGTGATGACCATAGAGGTGCAGAGTCTTTTCAACTTAGTGTTTCATATTCTTTGAATAAATACCCAGATGTGAAATAGCTAGATTATATGGTAGTTGTATTCTTAATTTTTTGAGGAATGCCCATACTGTTTTCCATAATGGCTGTACCCAATTTACATTCCCACCAACAGTGTAAGTGGGTTCCCTTTTTTCCACATCCTTACTAACACTTGTTTTTTCTTTTTCTTTTTTTTTTTTTTTTAGTGTTTACTTTTACTTGTTGACAGTTTGCTTTATTTATTTATTTATTTATGGCTGTGTTGGGTCTTCGTTTCCGTGCGAGGGCCCCCTCCCATCGTGGCAAGCGGGGGCCGCTCCTCATCACGGTGCGGGGGCCTCTCACCGCCGCGGCCTCTCTTGCTGCGGAGCACAGGCTCCAGACGCACAGGCTCAGCAATTGTGGCCCACGGGCCCAGTCGCTCCGCGGCACGCGGGATCCCCCCAGACCAGGGCTCGAACCCGCGCCCCCCGCATCGGCAGGCAGACTCTCAACCACTGCGCCACCTGGGAAGCCCTCTTTTTCTTTTTTGATACGTCAAAAAAAGGCTTGAGGAGGTATCTCATTGTGGTTTTGATTTGCATTTCCCTAATAGTTGGTAATGTTAGCCATCTTTACATGTGCCTATTGGCCATCTGTTTATCTTCTTTGGAAAAATATCTATTCACATCCTATTACCATTTTTTTAATTGGGTTTTTTTGTTGTTGTTTTGGAGTTGTATGAGTTGTTCATATATTTTGGATATTAACCCCTTATTAGGTATATGATTTGCAAATATCTTATTGCATTCAGTAGGTTGTCTTTTCATTTTGTTTCCTTTCCTGTGCAGAAGCTTTTTAGTTTGTTATAGTCCCACTTGTTTATTTTTGCTTTTGTTTCCCTTGCCTGAGGAGACCTGTCCAGAAAGATATTGCTAAGACTTGTGTCAAAGAGTGTACTATGTTTTCTTCTAGGAATGTCATGATTTCAGGTCTTACATTCAAGTCTTTAATCCATTTTGAGCAGTTTTTGGGTATGGTATGAGATATTGGTCTAGTTTCATTTTTTTTTTCCTTTGGCATATGGCTATTTGGTTTTCCCAGCACCATTTATTGGTAAACATACTTTCTCCAAGTATGTTCTTTGCCCCTTTGTCATAATTTAATTGCCCATATATATGTGGGTTTATTTATGCACTCCCAGTTTTGTTCCTCTGATCTATATATCTGCTTTTCTGCCATTACCATGCTGTTTTGATTACATAGCTTTATAACATAGCTTGAATTCAAGGAGTGTGATACCTCCAGCTTTGCTCTGCTTTCTCAGGATTGCTTTAGGTACCCTGGGTCTTTTATGCTTCCATATAAATTTTAGGGTTTTTTGTTCTATTTCTGTGAAAAACATTGTTGCAGTTTTGGTAGGGGTGCATTGAATCTGTAGATTGCTGTAAGCAATATGAACATTTTAACACTGTTAATTCTTCCAATCCATAAACACAAAATATCTTTCCATTTCTTTGTGTCTTGTTCAATTTCTTTCAAAAATGTCTTATAGTTTTCATTATATAGGTCTTTGACCTCCCTGGTTAAATTTATTTCTAGGTATTTTATTCTTTTCGTTGTGATTGTAAATGGGATTGTTTTCTTAATTTCTCCTTTGGCTAGCTCATTGTTATTATATAAAAATGCAACAAATTTTTAATGTTGATTTGTACCCTACAGCTTTACTGTATTCAATGATTATTTCTAGTAGTTTTTTTGTAGAGTCTTTAGGATTTTTCTATATCTAAAATAATGTCATCCACAAGTAGTGACAGTTTTACTTCTTCCTTTCCAATTTGGATGCCTTTTATTTTTCTTGACTAATTGCTCTTGTGAAGACTTTCAGTACTGCATTGAATAAGAGTGGTGAAGGTGGGCATCCTTGTCTTGTTCCTAATCTTAAAGAGATAGCTTTTAGTTTTTCACCATTGAGTATGATGTTCACTGTGGGTTTGTCCTATATGGCCTTTATTATGATGACGTATGTTCTTTCTATATCCATTTTATTGAGAGTTTTTTTAATCATAAATGATTGTCATATCTTGTCATCTGCTTTTTCTGCATCTACTGAGATGATCATATGATGTGTTTTTTTTTTTTGCGTTATGCGGGCCTCTCACTGTTGTGGCCTCTCCCGTTGCAGAGCACAGGCTCCGGACGCACAGGCCCAGTGGCCATGGCTCACGGGCCCAGCCGCTCCGCAGCATATGGGATCCTCCCAGACCGGGGCATGAACCCGTATCCCCTGCATCGGCAGGCGGACTCTCAACCACTGCGCCACCAGGGAGGCCCTGATCATATGATTTTTATCCTTCATTTTGTTAATGTGGTATATCATATTGATTGATTTACAGATGCTGAACCATCCTCACATCCCTGGAATAAATCCCACTTCATCATGGTAAAGATCCTTTTAATGTATTGTTGTATTTGGTTTGCTACTACTTTGTTGAGGATTGTTCCATCTATGTTTATCAGATATATTGGCCTGTAATTTTTTTGTGTTGGTTTTGGCCTCATAAAATGAGGTAAGAAGCATTCCCTTCTTTTCAGGTTTTTGAAGAGTTTGAGAACGATAGGTATTAAATCTTTGATGTTTGGGAAACTCACCAGTGAAGCTGTCTGATCCTGGACTTTTGTTTTTTCAGAGGTTTTTGATTACTGTTCAATCTCCTTACGAGTAACTGGTGTTTTCAACTTTTCTATCTCTTCCTAATTCAGTCTTGGTAAATTGTATGATTCTAAGAATTTATCCACTTCTCCTAGGCTGTCCAATTTTTTGATAGTATTCTTTTCTAACCTTTTGTGTTTCTTTGGTGTCCATTGTTATTTCTCCTCTTTTGTTTCTGATTTTATTTATCAGAGCCTTCTCTCTTTTTTTCTTAGTGAGTCTAGCTAATGGTATGTCAATTTTGTTTATCTTTTCAAAGAACCAACTCCTATTTTCAGATCTTTTCTATTGTCTTTTTAATATGTATTTCATTTATTTCCACTCTGATCTGTATTATTTCCTTCCTTCTACTGACTTTGGGCTTCATTTTTTCTTCTTTTTCCAGTTCCTTTAGGTGTAAGGTTAAATTGTTTATTTGAGCTTTTCTTGTGTTTTGAGGTAGGCCTGTATTACTATGAACTTCCTTCTTAGTACTGATTTTGCTGCATCTCATAGATTTTTATATATTGTATTTTAAATTTCATTTGCCTTCAGGTATTTTTAAAAATCTTTGATTTCCTTTTTCAACTCAATAATTATCAATAGCATGTTGTTTAGTCTCCATCTATTTGTGATTTTTCTAGCTTTCTTCTTGTAGTTGATTTCTAGTTTCATACCATTGTGATTGGAAAAGATGCTTGATATGATTTCAGTCTTCTTCAATTTATTACTTCTTTTGTATCACAGTATATGATCCATGTTTTAGATTGTTCCCTTGTGCACTTGAGAAGAATGGGTATCCTGCTGCATTTGGGTGGAATGTTCTATATAAATCTATTAAGTCCATCTGGTCTAATATTTCATTTAAAGGCACCATTTTCTTCTTTACTCTCTGTTTGGATGATCTGTCCATTTATAAAAGTGAGGTGTTATAGTCCCTTAATATTACTGTCTTGCTGTCAGTTTCTCCCTTTAGGTCTGTTAATAATTGTTTTATATATTTTGGTGCCCCTGTGTTAGGTGCATATATAAATAATAAGTTACATGTTCTTGATGAATTGTCCTCTTTATCATTAGATGCTGTCCATGTTTGTCTTTTGTTACGTTTTTAGCTTGAAGTCTGTTTTACCTGGTATAAGTATGGCGATACCCACTTCCTTTTGGCTGTCATTAGCTTGGAGTATCAAATTCTATCCCTTTACCTTGAGCCTATGTTTGTCTTTAGAGCTGAGGTAAGTCTCCTGGATACAGCGTATAGTTGTGTTGTTTTTTAATGTATCTAGCCACTCTGTGTCTTTTGATTGGTGAGTTCAATCCATTTACATTTATGGTGCTTATTGATAAATGAGGACTCAGTACTGCCATTTTAAGTTTTGTTTTCTGGTGTTCTGTCTCCAATGTTTCTTTTTTCTTGTGAGTCTGTCTGCCGTTTTGGTTTGGTGGTTTTCTGTTATCTTTCTCTTATTTTCCTCTTTTTTATGCTTAGTGTCTCTGCTCTCGATTTATGTTTGTTGGTTACTGTGAGGTTTGTATAAATGTCTCATAGATAAAACAGTCCTTTTTCTGCTGAAAGCATCTTATCTTCAATTACCTGTATGGATTCTATCATTTTCCTTTCCCCCTTTTATGTTTTTGTTGTCTCAAATTATTGATTTTTATGTTCAGTTTGTTACTAAATTGAAGTAGCCTTAGTTATTTTCACTGCTTTTTAACATTTAACCTTTGTGCTTTAATTAAGTGTTCAACACCTATCATGATATAGAGTTGCATTTTTCTGATTCTATTTATCACCTTGCTCAAAATTTTATGTACTCTTGCCTTTTTGTTTCAGATAGAAGAGCTCCTTTACAAACTTCTTGTAAGGCAGGTCTAGTGTTGATGAACTCCCTCAGCTTTTGTTTGTCTAGGAAAGCCTTTATTTCTTCTTCATATCTGAATGATAGATGCACTGGATAGAATATTCTTGACTGACAGATTTTCAATATTTTCAGAATGTCATTCTCCTCCCTCTTGGCTTGTAGAGTTCCTGCTGAGAAATCTGCTGATAGCCTAATGGGGGTTCCTTTGTAAGTTACCATACTTTCTCCCTGGCTGCCCTTAAAATTCTTTCTTTGTCATTGACTTTGACAGTCTTAATATAATGTGCTTGGAGAAGGTCTTTTTGTGTTGAGATTATTAGTTGTTTTCTTAGCTTCATGAGCTTGTAAATCCAGTTCCTTCCCCAGGTTTGGGAAGTGCTCAGCTATTATTTCTTTAAATAAACTCTCTACTGTCTTCTCCCTCTCTTCTCCTTCTGGGATACCCCCTATTCTTATGTTATCCTTCCTAAAAGGGTTGGAGTGTTCTTTGAATATTTCCTCACTATTTTTAGATATTATCTCCTCTTCTACCTGTATCATTTCTAGATTTGAATCTTTGAGCTTGCACATTTTCTCTTCCACATGGTCTTCTCTATTTCCAGTGCTTTCTAATGTTCTTCATCTCATTTACTGAGTTCTTTAGCTCCAGAATTTCCATTTAATATTTTTTCTAGAGTTAAAAAATCTCTTTGGTTAAATATTACTTTTGTTCATTAATTTTATTCCTGAGCTCATTAAACTGCCTTTCTGAGTTTTCTTTCAGCTTGTTGAGTTTCTTCATGACAGCTATTTTGAGTTCTTTATTACTTAGACCACAATATTCTGTGACTTAATTTTGGTTTCTGGGGGGATTTTCATTTTCTTTTGTGATATGGTATTACTGTGATTTTTTTTTTTTTTAATGCTTGACGGGTTATTTCTCTGCCAGCCCATTTGAAGTTGCAAACTCTTTTCATTTTTAGGTAGGTCTTCTCCCCCCCTCCCCCCACTGGATTCTAAGGATTTAACTAGTTAGAAATTAGGTGCCTTTATTTTCCCCCAGTAGGTGTGTTGGAGCACAAGTTTTTGGTTTCTTTTACCTGTAATTGTATTCAAGAATTAGCACTTTCTATACTCCATAAGAGGTGTCACCCAGTGCCCTGGTTGTTGCTGCTGTGCCTGCCTGTGGGGTCATTCGTTCTTTGCCACTGTTGGTGTCATTGGTATTGCTCCTTGGGGCACTGGGATGGTGGGTGTTTCTGCCACATCCAGGGTCTCCTGAGTCACATGCTCCACTGCTGCTAAGGGAGGGGAGAGTAGGACAGGAGCTAGGGTTGTGGGTGCCTCTGCCATGTTTGGGGTTTTCATGTTCCAGGGTGCCACAATTGTGGATGGGGTGGGGGGTTGGAGTTGTGAGTGCCTCCGTGAATGAAGGGATGAGGTTGCAGTTTCCTCTGTTGCTTCTGCCTGGTTCCTGTGTCTGTGGGCTCCACTGTGGCCAAGGCATGGGCGTTGTGTCCGTTGCCTCGCCTGATGCTACTGGGTTCTCTGGGGTTGCAGGCTTGGCTACTGTGGCTGAAGGTCAGGGATCATAGTCACCCTCTACCTTTCACCTGATTCTGCCTCTTCTGTGTGTCCCAGTTTTCACACCTTTAAATACACAGACATCTGGAATTCTCTGGCATCCTGGTATGTTGGGCAGAGGCACCTTTGCTGAGTTGTGAGGGTTTCACTGGTTGTTGACTGAGGGGGAGAGACCAAGAGAGTGTCTCAAGCTGCCATGATGCTGAAGTCACTCCTTCATTCTGTTTCTTTCTATAAGTACTCAAACCTATATGAAGGGGTTATGTGGCTGGTAATTGCTGGCAGGTAGTTGTGGTTGCAAATTTGGGGGAGTTAGAGCTCTGGATTGTTGCTATAAATATAAGAAAGACTTTGAATACAAGAAAGAGGAAAGTCATCTCTTCCAAATTGACTTAGAAAGTGGCCAATAAGTTTTTAAAAAGGCAATAAAAACTCTGGTTATCAATTCTAAAGTCAGTTTTGGAACCCAGAAACAAAACTGTGTTTTGAACATCCCTCTGTTAGTGCCACATTCTACAAAGTTTTACATTACTCATTTGCATGTTTGCTTCTCACCCAAGGCTCTGAGCTCCTCCAGGGCAGAAACGCATCTGCATCTTTGTATCTTCTGTTGCACGTAACACATAATAGGTGCTTGGTAACTTTCTTTTTGAAGAATGAAACAAGTTAGGAGATGAAAAATTGGGGACAGTGTTTAAGAGACAGAAGTCAAATGGAAAGTTTGGTTGAGAATTGATTGAATATTGATTAAAGGAAAGGCAGAATACTTGAAATTACAGCTTCAGATTTTAGCTGAACTCTCCAGCTCTCCTCAGTATAAAATAAGGGTTTATAAGATGTAACTTGTTTGATAAGGCATATTTGAGGGCTCTGAACAAAAATGGTAAGTAATTCAGGCCTCTGTTGAGGATATATAATGCGTGATTCCCCAGAAGAACCAGTTTTCTTATGCGAGGGGTTTCTTAAAGCAGGGGGTGGTTGCCAAGGACTATGGGAAACTCTTTAACAAAGCATAGACTCACTTTTTCCAGGGATAATGCAGTGAAAGCTAAAAGAGAAGAGCTGAAAGGTATCATAGTGGAGCTCCAGCGTCAAGAGGTCTACTTCTCTCTTTTCCTCCATACTAATGGTCTCTCCTCTGCAATCTGACTTGAGTCCACCAGGAATAATCCCATATGCCCTTCATTTCTGTATGCTCCAGCCTCTTCAAGAAGCCTAAGATTTCCCAGGTCGTCTTTCAAGACCTGGAGTTTCATTCTTATTTGGCCCTGCACATCCACTAATCTGACTTCATCTTCATCCTCTTTGGCCTCTTTCCACTCTTTCTAAAGGTGTAGTGTCTTTATCATGGTCAGTTAGTTCATTGTCTTTCTCTCTTCTCCCCCAGAGTTTCCAGTCTTGAAATCCAAAGGGTCAGACTGCACTTCCTGCTACCCCTCCTCTGTTGTAGTCTTCAGGGACACATAGCTTCTCATGTTGTGAAGATTTTAGCTCGTAGCTCACTGTCATTGTCTCTCACACTTTCCTACCATCATTGTGACTGATTTTAATTTTCCTGTTAATAATTCTTCTACCACCCTGATTTCCAAATTCCTTGACTTCTTCTCTTCCAGGGAACCTGTCCTCTACCTTCTACAGTCGTATACTTCCTTAGCTGAACCCTAGACTGTCAGATTCTCTAAAATTACGACTCTTCCATAATTTTAATTACAAACATCTTACTCTCCAGCTATCATCTTTCTTGCTCACACCCTCTAAAACACGTGGCAACCATTCTTTCACTCTGTTGGCTTTACAATAACCTCCCATTTTCATTGCTCTTCTCTCCTTCATACCTTACTTAGCTTGAGTTCTGTGGCCTAACTGTGAAATATCTCTGCTCAAACCTTGTACTGCAATTCAGGGTCTGACCATTGCTTGACCCTATGTCTGATCCAGTCTTGTACCTGCTCATTAGGATTGGATCACTCCTAACCCTGAGCTACTTTGACACTAAGTTACTTTATGCCATCTTGTTGAGAATCAGGCCCTGTTTTGCTCTTGCACAAATGACCAGTCATGCGGAGATAATGACCAATCCTGAGAAAGGCTTTCATTGCTTTCTTCTGTAATCAAAAAGTGCTTTTCAGAATCCTGTCTTCCTGGGGTAGAAATTCCTCCTTCTTGTCCTATATCTAGCCAAAGACTTCACACTCAGAGAAACTCACTGTCCACTCCAGAGTGACTTTCCCTTGCATGGCAGACTAATACATTCAGCTTTCATATTTCTGGTCTTTGGTTATCCTTTAACAGGTCGGCCATTTTAATTGCTCCCCTAAGACACTCTCAACTATGTGGTCCTTTCTTCCTCCACCCCTTCATTGTATTTACATAGAAACACGTATGGTTGAATCCAACTCTCTACTTACTATGCTTCTGGACCTAGATGGCTGAACATGACTGGAGAACAAAGCTATAATGAATAGTCTTACTTGAAATCCATGGCCGCTTTATTCAAGTGGGCTTATCTACTGTTCAGCCATCCTACCTCATTGTCCTAGTCCATTCATTCTTTTACTCTCCTAGGTGACTATTTCCTTTTCATCTCATTTTCATTAAACTTTCAACACATACTGTCTCATCTTCATTCTCATTTGATAACCTTGCTTCCTAGTTCACTGAGAAAGTAAAAGCACTTAAAAGAAAATGTCTACATGGTCCCATTCTGGCATCTGCCAGTCAACTTGGAACTATATCCATGTAGTCTGCCTTTCCTTTATGATTAGGAATGAAACTTCAGTGTTTCTCTCTAAGGCCAAACTCAATACTTGTGCTTCAGCAGTTTCCCCCCTCACTTCCTTTTTACTGATTTATTCTAATAAAATGCAAATATACTATAATTTCTCACATCTGAAAAAACATTTCCTGGCTTCGCATTTCCCTCTAGCTTCTGCCCTATTTTCTGACCCCCTTTCCTATAAAACTCCTTGAAAGAGGTGTCTATTTGCTTGCTCCCAAATTCCTTGAACATACTCAAAACAGTTTTTATCCCCATCACTCCACTGAAAGCACTTGCCGGAAAAATCCAATGACCTCCACATGGCTAAAAACCAATGGCCATATCTTAGTCTTCATCTTTCTTGACCTCACATATAACACTTGGAGTCTGGGTTACTGTTTTCCTCTTAGAAATTAGATACTTCTCTATCTCCTTTGCTAATGTTTCCTTATCTTATCTTAGTCC